>NC_134545.1:28045000-29426250 GCF_050624435.1 Tenrec ecaudatus | reverse complement strand
CTTCTTATATGTGAGCCCATGGTGGCAGCCATGGCACCCTCCATCTCCCGGAGGGCCTTCCTCGCTGTCTCTGCCCCTGCACATGACAAGCCTCATGGCCTGCGCCAGGGGCTGGTTTCCTCTGACATCGTGTCCAAAGGGCATGAGGCTATGCCTCGCCATTCGGCCTCGGCGCAGCATTCTGGCTGTAGTTTTTCAGAGACAGATTTGTGTGTTCTTTTGGAAGTCCACGGTACTTTCAACATTCCTCGCCAGAGTCGTCATTCAGGCGCATCTTTTCTTCCTTGGGTTTCTTTATTCGCTGTCCAAATTCCGCGTGCACGTGATGCCACTGAAAATACGCTGGCTTGGGTCAGGCTCACCTGAGTCCTCAATGTCACCTCCTTGCTTGTTAACAATTTAAAGAGGTCTTGGGCAGCCCTTTAACCTGATCTTTCCATCTACGGCCCCATGATCTTGACCGTGATTTTCCTTGCAGCTACGTGAGGTTTCCAAAAGTTCCTGGAAAAGGTCCACGCTATTTTCACTCCATTTCTCCCCCAAGAACTTTGTGAAAGTCCCACACCCCCTGGTAGTATGCAGTCATTCCATTCCCTCACTCAGGACAGCTTCTGATGAGTGACCCTGTGGGCCAATGGCCACGGCCCATTCAATCCACCTTGGGGGACGTCTCCTGGCCTTTCCCAGCTTAAGCTATTGTAAACAAGGCTGTGAAGGACATGGCTAATGGTCTCCAATTTATATTTGCTGCTTTCAACACCTACCATGACTCCTCCCACTGTCACCTGGTTGATTGTGACCTTGTATTGGGTTTCTGTCAATCTTGACCAGAGCAGTTAGTCTCCTCTTCCTCCTCCCAAGTGGCTTGCTGGGCTGAAACCGCCCACTTCAGCACCTAACCCTCCGCAGCACCAGGGCTTCTCCAGCATTTCTGACCTCCTGCGCTCCGACTGAACTGACCGCAGGTCACCCGAGTGACGTTCTCTCTGACCAGGACTGCCAGTGAGCTGGCAAGGTGGGCAGTATCAAAACATTATTGAAACATTGGTCTGCCATCTTCCTTCCCGCTTGAAGGCCACTTCTCTGTCCCTCCCTTCCTGCTTCACTTCCAGGCGTGTTCTCCCTTCAGACCCTTGAAGAAGCTAACGTCTTAACTTTGTGATTTTCCAGGAGGGTGTTCCTGTGCGATTTGACCTTCCAGAACCATCTCCAGGGGCCACGGTGGCAGTTGTAGATCAGAACCCTTCCCAGGTAATGGGGGGTGGGGAGAGAGGTGGGTGTGGTCAGAAAACCCACAGAACTCAGACCTCGTGTGACCTCTTTATCGCCCTCTGGCTGCATGGGGTCTCTTAATTTAGGAGTTTATAGCACCCAAGGTGATCCAGGAGCATTCTGCTTTGATTAGTCTGGGTATGAGGCTGGGGCACCAGGGGATGACAGTTGTCACTTTGGGTCTAGCCTTGTATTGTCGATCAGATGCCTGTGGTCTGCAATGAAGGGGAGGGAGTTCAGCATGGATGCAGCCTCTGTCACCTGGCACATCAGACATCAAAGACACTGCACTTGGCAGCAATGGGACCCTTAGTGACAGGAGAGCAGAGGGTGATGGTGGAGCCAGAATCCTGATCTAGAGGGAGGAGATGGGCTGTAGATCGGGGCATGCCTCACGCTCCTTATCTTAAGCATTGCCCTTGGCTTCCCTTTGGGTATTTTTTTTGGTGTTTTTTTTTTTTTTTTTTTGGCATTCACATCTGGAGGTGAAAGTTCTTGGGCTGAGAATCCTGACCAGGCTGGATCCAAGCTTGTGACCTAGGCACTTGATATACCCTCGGTTTCCTGTTTACAAAGAGGCCATGAGATCTTCCCTGGGGCGGTTGGGGAAGTCCAGGCTCTAGCATGTAACGCGTCCAACATTGTGGCCGGTACATGGTAGGCGCCCTTTCTCTTCTTCAGGCTTCCCTGCTCGCTGGTCAGGGGTGGTTTGCCAGCCTGCCTTTGGCCCAGGGTGGGCTGAACAAACTGCCTCAAGGCCTGTGGGAAGCCTGTTGCCAGTGTGCCTACTTCCTCCTGGCCTCTCTTTGGGTGGTCTTCCTCCCAGAACAGAGGCAATGTCCCTCAGGCTACTGGAGCATGGCTGGGAATGTTACCTCATGATAAACAGCCCGCTGTCTAATTTCAAGCCCAACACGGAAGGCCAAGAGACAAGTTCAGGATTCCTGGGGCTCATCCTCGGCTCAATGTAACTCCAGGCAGACCCCATCTCCTCTCAAGGTCTCTAAGGTAGCATGCCCACTCATCCTGGTCTTATCCCTGAGAAGCACAGGTCTAGAAAACTCACCGCCCACCCCAACCCCCAAGTCCTAGACAAACTGGGAACGCTGATCACCTACCACAGCACGTCTCTTCCGCCACCACTTAATGCTACTTGTGATTTTTTCTAGCTGCCAGCCAACCCTCACCCCTGAGGTCTCACGCACACCCTGACAATCTCCTGCCTTCTACCCTTTCTCATTGAGGAGGAGGTGGTTGCTAAGTGCCACGGATTTCGGCTCAGAGTCATTCCCCTGTGACAGAGTAGAGCCATCCTGTGGGGTCTACTAGGCTTTTAACTGCACTGGGGCCGGTTGGGGGCGGGCGGTGGGGGAATCGCCAGGCCTTTCTTCCGCAGATCTGATGGGTGGGCTCGAACTGCCAACCCCAGTTAGCTGCTGAGTGCGTCACTGTTGCACCACCAGGGCTCCTTTTGAGGATTCCCTGCAGCTCATGGCTACATGAGATTTTCACAGCCAAGGCTCTGGCCCGAGCTCACCCCTCTCTCCCTTGAAGTGCTCTTTGGGTGCTCAAAGTATTTCAAGGTTTTAGTTCAAGGAAAGATAAAAGCCCCGTGAGAAGAGTGATGGGGAGCTGGGTGAGCCTTGCCCCTCTCACGGAGCCCCTGTGTGCCTCCACAAATGTGTGATGGACAGAGCACTTCCGCTTTGCCTGGTCACCCCCGGCCCACCAGCAGCCCTCCTAGGGAGGTATTCCCATTAGCCATAAACACAAGAGGACACAGAGGCATAGAGAGGTGCCAGGACCTCCCAAGGTTACACAGAAAGGGAACACAGGGGCAGGTTTTCGACCCGGTGTCCAGTTGTGTGCTATGGACGCTGCAAGTGGTGGGGTGAGTGAGAACATGGGTGTGGACAGCTTGGTGCAGCGTCAATGTGCCGGGAGCAGCTCGGGCATCGGCCTCCAACAGGGCTCAGGCCCCTACAATGCATCCTTGTTCTCTCCACCAGCTCCGCTTAGCAGCTGGAGGGCCTACAGAAGGTGCCAAGGGCCTTTTCTGGGTCCTGGATGAGGAGGTCCGGGTGGAGGGCTCCAGTGATAACATGGTGCTGGAGCGTCTATCTGCAGCCTTTGAGCAGAAAGGAGTGGCGGCCGAAGGTAAGGCGACACGGGCTGTGGGGACTGAGTCCAGCTTGGATGTTGGGGTCTCTCCTCATCAGCTCTTCACAGAAAGCCCTGATCAAGCTTGGGCAAAGTTCTGGGCACAGGGATGTGTGCCTGCGTGCGCCTCTGCGTCCATTAGTTCAAGTTTCCACTCATTCACGTGTGTGTGCTTTTATTGACCACATTGAGTGTCTTCTGTGTGCCGGATGCCACTGTATACAGCTGTGAACCAGCCTGATCTGACGCATTCATGTCCTGATGGGCAGGAGCAGTGCTAAGCAAGTCGACAAACGCATACCTACATGGTGACCCTGAGATGCCCCAGTGTGGTGTTCTGATGATGTGCTTCACTCACTGCTATTGAACTGATTCTGACTCAGCACCCCTATCACGCAGATAAATGATGAGCCTATAGGATGGAGTAGGACTGCTCCTGAAGCTTTCTGAGACTTCAACTTACAAAAGGTGCACAGTCTTGGAAATGTTATGAAGCAAGCAGGTTTACTCCTTCCTGTAGTGGGTTACACACTGGGCTGCTGACAGCAAGGAAATTGATTCAAACTCCCCAGTCCAACTCATAACCTACTAGGCCACCAGGGCTCCTGCCAACTCTATAAGAGTAAATCTGCTTGCTCCACAATGTTGCCAAGACTGTAAATATTTTATTAGTTTATTGTTGTTAGGGGCCATGGAGTTGATTCTAACTCAGAGTGTCCATGTCCAACAACACAGTGTCTCCATGTCCATGTCCAACAACACAGTGTCTCCATGTCCATGTCCAACAACACAGTGTCTCCATGTCCATGTCCAACAACACAGTGTCTCCATGTCCATGTCCAACAACACAGTGGCTCCATGTCCATGTCCAACAACATAGTGGCTCCATGTCCATGTACAACAACACAGTGGCTCCCTGTCCATGTCCAACAACATAGTGGCTCCATGTCCATGTACATCAATACAGTGGCTCCATGTCCATGTACATCATAGTGGCTCCCTGTCCATGTCCAACAACACAGTGGCTCCATGTCATGTACAACCCAGTGGCTCCATGTCCATGTACAACACAGTGGATACATGTCCATGTACAACACAGTGGATACATGTCCATGTACAACAACACAGTGGCTCCATGTCCATGTCCAACAACACAGTGTCTCCATGTCCATGTACAACAACACAGTGGCTCCATGTCCAACAACACAGTGGGTCCATGTCCATGTACAACACAGTGGGTCCATGTCCATGTACAACAGAAAGAAACATTCCCCGGTGCTGCAGCATCCTCATAATGATTGGTACATCCCAGTCCACTGTAGCCACTGTGTCAATAGTCTCTTGGGGTATCTTCCTCTTTTCTGCTCACCTCAAGCACGATGTCCTTCCTGGTGACGTGTCCAAAGGACCTGAGGCTAAATCACACTATCCACACTTCCGGCTGTACTTCTTTCAAGACAAATTTCTTTGTTTTCTGGTAATCCGCAGTATTTTTCTTCTGTAACACCGTCATTCACCTGCATCAGCTCTTCTCTGGGCTTCTTTATTCGTTGTCCAGCTTTCACATACATATGAGGCTATTGGGAACACCATGGCGTAGGTCAGGAGCACCTTAGTCCTCGAGGACAGAGCCGACTTATCTGTAAGGAATACAATTATAATCAGCACAGCCGGAGCTGACTAAGAGCAGGCACGCACAATGCACAGCTAGCTGGGAGAGGTGGCCTGGGCTGAGACACATGCCTGTGAGTCACGAATACACCTTGGTTGGAACCCGGGCAAGAAGAAGCTATGCAATAGAGTGGATAGAGAGGGACTGTTTGGGGAGCTTCCACGGGGGTCATCTTGATAGATTTTCTTGCCGCACACAGGGCCATCACAGAGGCATATTAGGAAAGAGTTTTCAAAATCTTGAACACTGTGTGGATGAGATGTTTGTACCAAGGAATCCTCCCCACCCCCCACCCCACCCGCCATCACATTGGGAAATCTGACCCCGGCCACCCTCCTATCCGAATCTTGTCCTTTCAGACTTCTCTTTGCTTCCCAAACTCAAAGGAAATTGAACAGGAAGATAACTTGAGTACCTGAAGGATACCCAAAGTATGCCTATTTTGTCAGGGGAGGGTTAACGAGATGGCTTCTGCCTTTCGAAGTATACAGACCTAAATAGAGGCTATGCCAAAAACACCGATAGCTTCATATTTTGATATTTTGTTTAATGAAAGTTTTTCTGATTTTATGGCAATAATTGTATTACATACCTGAGTGTACCAATTCTCGGGTTGCTGTGATTCGGCATTGACATGAGTGAGTTTGGTTTGGCATCTGAGCATAGGACAGGGTTGAATTACCCATGTGGGTTTCCGAGTTTGTAACTCTTTCCTGGAAGAGAAAGCCTCATCTTTCTCCACAGAGCTTCTGGTGGTTTCAAACTGCTGACCTTTAGCTATGAGCCGAAACCATTAGCACGGGCTCACCCCACAAGTCAGGCAGACCCCCAATCCCTCTGCAGATTGTGAAACTGGCTTTTCTATTTGCACATTGGGCAGGGTGGAGAGTGGGTGGTGGTGGTGGTGGTGGTGGACCCTCAGCAGGCCCAGAACTAGCCAGGAGGCAGAGATACCAAAACCTAACTGGAAAACAGCCCAAGCTTTGGACTGTAGAGCCTTGCAGCTGGATCCCCGACTAAGCTACTTCCTTTGGGCACGTGTGACTTCTAAGATGCCACCTCCCTGCTCTGTAAAAGGGTGCTAATGGCCATGCTGACCTCAGAGGGCTGGTGGGAGACGGAGAAAGGGCTACGCCTCTTCCCTGTTCCGCTCCCAGCTCCAGGCTTGAGTCTTCACACACCGTCCCTACTGCCCGGC
Organism: Tenrec ecaudatus; assembly: GCF_050624435.1. Classification (NCBI taxonomy): domain Eukaryota; kingdom Metazoa; phylum Chordata; class Mammalia; order Afrosoricida; family Tenrecidae; genus Tenrec; species Tenrec ecaudatus. Next base: position 29,419,948 of record NC_134545.1, on the reverse strand, counting down.
TATAATTTCCTGCTAGCCCTCGACTCTCTGTGTGTCAGAGTAGAATTGAGTAATGTAGGATATTCCACGGCTGTTTTTTCTGAAGTCAATTGCCATGCCTTTGTTCTGAGGTGGCTCTGAGCGGACTTGGGCCTCCAACGTTTGGTCAGCAGCCCAGTGCTTCAGCCATTGACACCACCAGGGGATCCCAATGCTCCCGGGATCTGGCAACGTTCGTGTGTCATGATGGTGTCTGGAAAAGGAAGTATCCTGGATTTAAGGAAAGAAGGAGATAGCATCCACTTTGAAAACTTTCATGGACAAAGTCACGAAAACAGGACACGCGTGGATGCCCGATGGACATGTAGGGTCCTACCCTATAATGCGGATTTCTTTATCCACTACCTGCCGCCTCTCCAGCTGAGAAGCAATGCCAGGAAGCTGTATTTGTGGTTGTTGTGAGGTGCTGTGGACTCAGTTACAGCTCATAGCGACCTGATGCATAGCACGAGGCCTCCTCAGATGGTTCTTATGGCTGCGCCCAGGGCTGCAGCCACTGTGTCCATCCGTCTCGTCCAAGGTCTTCCTCTTGATCGTGCCCTGCTGCTTTACCAAGCATGGCTTGCTCCAGGAACTGATCGCTACTTCCAACATGCGTGAGACCAACACTCACCATCCTTGTGTCTAGGGAGTGTCATTGCTGTACTTTTTGCAGGGTAGAAGTGCTGGTTCTTTGGTCAGTCCATGGTACTTTCATATTCTTGGCTAGCACCATCATTGAAACACACTGATTCTTCTTCACTTTTCCTTTGTCAGTCTCCAACTTTCACATACATAGGAGGCAACTGAAAATACCGTGGTTTGGCTCAGGCCATGGCTTTGTCCTCAAGTAACTGTGGGGTTAGGAGCATCCAGGTGAGGTGTGCATAGAGTGTTAGCTATCTGGAAACACAGTTAAATGGGAAGCAAAGGCACATTATATTTTATTGTTGAAAGTACATGCAGGAAACATACCATGTCAATAAATTTTTCATGTGTAATTCGGTGACAGTGATGATACTCTTCAAGTTGTGTAACTTTCCTCACCCTCCTTTTCATCTTCTTTCTTTATATAATTTTACTGAGGGCTCCTACAGGTCTTATCGCAACCCATACATACAGCCATTGTGTTGAGCACATATGTATATATTTTGCCATCATCATTTTCAAAGCATTTTCTTTCTATTTGAGCCCTTGGTATCAACTCATTTTTCCCTCCCTCCCTCCTGAACCCTTGATAATTTATACTTTTTTTTCATGTCTTACACTGACCGATGTCTCCCTTCATCCACTTTTCTGTTGTTCGTACTTCTGGGAGAGGGTTATAGGTACATCATTAAGGTTCCCTCTTTCTCCTCCACCTTTCCCTTACCTTAGTCTCTTGCCCTAATCACTACTCTCATTATTGGCCCTGAGGGGCTTATCTGTCCTGGATTCCCTGTGTTTCTAGCTCTTATCTGTACCAGTGTACATGCTCTGGTCTAGTCAGATTTGTAAGCTAGAATTGGGGTCATGAGAGTAGGGAGGGGGCATTAAAGAACAGAAGATGTATGTTGCATCGGTGCTATACTGCACTACGACTGGCTTGTCTCTTCCTTGTGACCCCTCTGTAAGGGGATGTCCAATTGTCTATAGAGCCTCACCCTCCTTTTCAATGGATTCCCCCCTCATTGACATAAACTCACCGTCACCCCCAAGGTCTTTATTTAACCTTTTGAGTTGCTCTTATAAATTTGCTCCCATATAGCTTGTTCTCCAAAAGAGCTTGGTGTTTAAGGCAAACGTTCTTTACTAAATAACCTAACCTCTTATTGGGGGTAAAGTAGCCTTTGGGAGATCTTTTTGGTTTAAGATCAAAGATATAAAGATGATCTTCAGGCAGTCTTTCTTGGATTCATCCAGCTCCCGTAGCCCCAGCAAGTTTGGATTCCAGGAGGATATACCGTCACTTTGTGCTGCATTTCCCTTTTTGAGCAGATTCTGCTATAGAGTCTCTGGTTGGAGTGTTCGGCACAGAGCAAAGGAGGAGCTGTTGAGGTTGCGTGTGTGTAAGCAGAAGCCTCACAGGGTTTATTTTCTTGGTTTGAAACTGTGTGGTATATGTGGTAGTTATATAATCTGGTGTTAATTTGAGGATTAAAAGTGTAGGGCTTGAGTCTAGCCTGTCAATAACAATATAGCCAGTGAGGCCTCTGTGTGGACATGACCACCTCCTGAGGATTCTGGGAACTCCTGTATTTCTTCCTTGGAGGCAGGAGACACACACACTCTCTCGGCTCACTCCCTGTGAGACATTTCTGAACATAAGACTTCCCTAAGTCTGAAGAGGACTTTGTAGATTGGCATTGGGCAAATGGGCTAATATTGGACTTATGGACTTGATCTGGACTGGACTGGGATGTTTTCTCAATACTCAACTGCTCTTGTATGTAAGGCTCTTTCCTGTACACATATGAGTGGCTATGAATTTGTTTCTCTAGTCTTCCCAGACTAACACAGGATGGCTTCTGGGGCCATCCAGCCAATTGGCCTGATAACATGGTTAGTACTTCTGTTCTATCCCATATTTATCTGGAGAATGCCTGAGTCTAAAAGCTTGCAAGTGGCTATCGAAGGCAAAAATTGGTCTCTTTTCCCCTGGAGCAGTAGAAGAAGAAGGAGAGTCAGAAACAAGAGAAAGCAATGGGACCTGTGGCTAATTTCCTCCATGAACAACCGCTCCATTTTCCATGACTCCAGGAGGACTGGACGGTGCCCGGCTACCATTACTGAATGCTTTGATCAAAGATTCTGTAGAAGAATCCTGATCGAGAGAGGGGGGGAGATAGAGAACTGGCATTCCATGAACTCCAGACTTTCTGGAGCCATAGATGCTTGGTGAGCCCTGGAAATGATTGACCTAAAATCATTGCTCAATCTTAAACCAGAAATGCCCTCTGAAGTCTTCTTAAAACCAAATGATAGTTTAGTATGGCTCAGAAAGAATGCCTATTTTGATCATTGTGCTGCTCTTTCAAGAACTATCAAATGGAATGAAAGTCAACAGCAGACGAAAGATGAGGCAGGAGATGGAGGGAGCAGTGAGTGCATGTGAATGAAATGGCAACAATTCAGAAAAGGCAGTGAGGATGGTTGCGTCATGCAAAGGATGCCGTGACGTCATTGACCTGTAGGGGTGGTAACTGTTAAATTGGTGTCTATTCTGCTGTGTTTTCGATAGTCCTTCAAAAAGCTTACCCAAAAGTTTATCATCTTTGAACTCTAATTTTTTCACAAACTTTGAAATATCCCCGTGCATTCTCAACAACAATGTTTTTTCAATATGATTTAATAAAAAGAGAAAGGATCCCAAATCCAACCCAAACCACTGCCATCACGTTGATTCCAACTCGGTGACCCGGCGTAGAGTATCTGAGACTACATCTTCATGGGAGCCCTGGGCCTCATCGCTTTCCCTTGTATGGGTTTGAACCATCAACTTTGTGGTTGGCAGCTCAATACCTAACACACACACACACACACACATCATTCATTTATGGAATCAGGGTATCATTCCAGGTCTGCCCTCATGACACGAGAGGCATTGTTGTTCATGGAAGCAGTTAGCCATACATGCCACACCCTACCCCTCTTCCCCAATTCTCCCTCCTCTTCTGCTGTCCCAGGCAAATTGAAACCCAAAAGCATATACTTGGCTTGGCAGTTTGCCAAACGCCCTTCCCCAGCAAGCCCTGACATTCCTGCTGCTGTCCCTTTCAGAGGTCCCCGTCCTGCGTACCTGTGAACAGCCCCTGCACTGCGAGATCTTCCACCAGCTGGGACAAGACCCTGTGCGCTATGACCTCACTGGCTGGATCCACAGAGCTAAGCCCAACCTTTCCACCCTGGATGCCCCCCAGGTCCTCTATCAGTCAAAAAGGTGAGCCAAGTCAGGGAGGGGGAGTGGGCCGGAGGACCCTGAAGCCACTGTGGATCCCTTTCCCTCGGGACTCCTTCCTTTATGGCAGCTTAGCCCTCGAGGGGCTTGGCAGAAGGGAATGCTGCCCTCTGAAATAGAACAAAGAATGGTAGTGCCAATTGTTCTTGAAGCTGCCCAGCACAGCTGGCCTCCTGGGGAGAAAGAACATGAGAAAGATACCTTGGCTTCTCCTTTTGGCTTTCTGCCTTTCATTAAGTCTGAGAAATGATGGGGTTGGAACAACTTTTATGGACATCCTAGAATGAGGCATAAAACTGAATTGATGCATTTGCAGCAGTGAAACAAACAAACAAAATATGAGTCCCCAAAGTCCTGGCAGGGGGCTGGCAGTTACCCATGGGTTCAAGTCAGAGAATTGGGCAAATAGGCTAGCCTAGGGTGTGTGTGTGTGTGTGTGTGTGTGTGTGTGTGTGTACAGAGGTCCTTCAGGTTCCTGTTGGATTCCTGTAGGAGTAGATGGTGGAGACTGCTACGGAGGGGCCATGGGCATGAAAGCAGACAGGACCAGACATGACATCATGTGAGGGCCCCTCTCTGTGTTCCTGGCACAGCTGGGCATCTATTGGACATCATTTTGTAGCTCAAGGAAGTGGCTGTCCTGACATTGAAGTATACTTTCTTACAGGAGGTATATCTCAAGCACCTACTGTGGCCTAGAGAAGGAGCCTCGGTGGCATAGTGGGTTATGCTTGGATTCCAACCCCCAAGGTCATCAATTCAAAACCACCAGCCCTCTGCAAGAGAAGGACGGGACTTTCAACTCCTGAAAACATTTATAGTCTCAGAAACTCTCAGGGATATTTCTACCCTGTCCTATAGGGTTGCTATCAGTGTACATTGACTCAATGGCAGCGAGAGATAGAGATTGACTTAGCGGTGGAGCCCTGGTGGTATAGTGGATTGTGAGCTGTGTTACTAACTGCAAGGTCAGCAGTTCAAACCCACAGCCACTCCAGGAGAAAGATGAGGCTATTCACGTCCATAAAGATTTATAGCCTCAGAAACCATAGAGGGCAGTTCTACTCTGCCCTCTAGGGTCACTATGATTTGGGATTGACTCAATGACAGTGGATGGGATCAGCTAGATGGCACTGTGGAGTTGTCACCACATGGTTCATGGTTTAAACCAACCAGCCACTCCTGGGGAGAGAGATGAGGCTGTTTGCTCTCACAAAGGTTTAGAGTCTTGGGAACCTGATCAACGATGATGCTATGGATTGGATGAGGAGACTTGGAGCCATTGTGAGTTCAGCATTGGGCTGTTAACTCCACGACTGGCAGTTCGAATCCCTTAGCTACGCCCTCGGAGAATGGTGAGACTGCTTCTGTCAAGATTGACCCCTCAGGACCCATATTTAGAGTAGTGATACCAACAGGGTAAGGGTAAGGTGGGGGAGAAAGGGGGAACCAATCACAATGATCAACATATAACCCTCTCCCTGGGGGATGGACAACATAAAAGTGGGTGAAGGGAGACATTGGTCAGTGTGAGACATGAAAAAATAATAATTATAGATTGTCAAGGGTTTATGAGGGAGGGAGGGGAAAACAATGAAGAGCTGATAACAAGGGCTCAGTAGAAAGAAAATGTTTTAAGGATGTACAAATGTGTTTGACATGATGGATGGATGGATGGATGTATGGATGGATGGATGGATGGATGGATGGGTGGATGGGCAAATGGAAGGATGGATGGATGGATGGATGGTCTTAAGAGTTATATGAGCCCCAAATAAAATGATTAAAGAAAGAAAAAGATTGACAATGAGAAATCCTAGGCAGGGTCACTAGAAATCAGAGTGGACTTGGAGACCGTGGGCTTGGTTCTGGGTTTTGGTGAGTGGACTAGACCTGTTTGTTCTAAGTATGTTATTGCTTAGTTGTCATTGAGTTTCCTCTGACTTACAGTGACCTCAGGTGGTGGTGGTGGTGGTGTAATTTGCCGTGGAGTTGGTTCTGATTCATAGGGACCTGAGGCACAGCAGAAGGAAGCATCACCCGGGATGTGTCATCCTCACCCTGTTGCTTATGATTCAGCTCATTGTTGTAGCCACCGTGTCATTCCATCTCTTCCAGGGTCTTCCTCTGTCTTGCTGCCCCTCTACTTTCCCAAGCCTGAAAGCAGAACAAACTGGTACCCAGCCCTGTGTCATCACCACCACCCCTCACCTGCTCCAGGCCATGGCTGCAGCCACTCGCTGGTATTCTGATGGCCTTCCAATCCAGGAGGCTCCTTAGAGGCACGAGGGCAAGACTTCATCTCACAGCCTCTGGAGATGTTGTCAGGAAAGACCGGTCCCTAGAGAAGGACCTCCTACTTGTAAAGGAGAGGGGCAGCGACAGGAGCAAGGCCGTCAATGGGATGGATTGACACAGTGGCTGCCACCATTGGCTCAAACATAAGAACCTTTGTAGGGACGGTGCAGGACTGGGTGGGTGCCTATGAGTCGGAAACAATGCGTCAGCGCCTAACCGCCACCACTACCACCAATCCAGGGAGCTCGTTTTCCAGCGCTCTGTCAGACTGTGATTTGAATGATGCTCATGGGTTCATTTTGGAAGTGGATCGCCAGGCCTCTATTCCTGGTCTGACTTGGTCTGGATGCTCTGCTAAAACTTGCCCACCATGGATGACCCTGGTGGTATTTGAGATCCCGGCGTCATAGCTTCCAGAATCATAGCAACATGCCCGCCACTGCCGTGTGGCTGGCAGGAAGTCAGAGGGGTGCTCTCTAAGAAAGCAATATTGAAGAGGGTCCCTGCAGGGACTTCTCGGGAAGGAGAGATTCTGGAGTGTAAGGGAAGGAGGGAGCAGGGGGGAGAGAGGCAGTCTAGGAAGGTGCTGGCATTTGTCGGGAAGCAGATACTTCTGGCAGAGGGGAGCTTGACTCGACTGGAGGATTCAGGGAGCAAATTAGCCAGAAGCAGGGTAGACAGCCTCCTTCCATAGAGAGGCCTCCCCTTCAGCCCACTAGAACCCTTCTCTTCCCTTCCTGCCAGGGATGAGCTGAGAAGCCTGTTCCAGGCTCGGGCCAAGCTGCCCCCTGTCTGCAGGGCCGTGGCAGGCATGGAGGGCACCTCCCAGCAGGCCTTGCAGCGGGGCTGCTCCGTGAGGAGAATCTTTGCCAGCAGCCTGGCTGCAGTGAGGAGAAGGGCCGCGTGTGCCCAGGTCAAACTGCAGATGGTGAGTGAAGCCCATTTCCCCCCCTCCCCCCGCCCAGTGAGGGACCTTCTCTGCTGTCCTGTGGGGAGGGGTGGGCATGACCCCAAATTCCACAGAAGAGCACTTGGAGGCTTAGAGGAGCGAAGATGTGACCAAGGTTGCGCAGCTGAGAAGGGACTCAGTGCAAGGCAAGTCCTGAGGAGACACCACAAGGACCTCGCTAAGGAAGGCCATCCTGCTCGCCTTGCTCTTCAGAGGGGCTCCTCAGAAGAGGGTGGTGGAGCCAGTGGGGTGTGAATCTACTGCCTGATTAGGGACACACGGCTCCCACCATCCATGAGATACTTCTGTCCATCGGAGGGCACGACACGGCAGAGTAAATTTTGGGGCCATAAATCAACCCCCTCAAGCATCTTGCCTTAGAAAAGACCTCATCTCAGGTCTGATACGAATCCCAGCCCTTCACCTGAGGGTCCTGGGCCCACCACATAGATTATCTAGTTCTCAGTTTCCCCATCTGTGCCTGCAGATGCTGCTAGGAAATAAGACCCCACCCCCTTTCCAGAAAAAAAAAAATTGTACTCCAGCTCATTACTCAGGCTTCAAGTATAAGTTCTGCTTCTGCAGCTCTGCCTAGATTGCTCCAGTACCCCACCCCACTTCTACCGCTTGGGGAAACACCGCCTTTAGATCATAGGTGGGGGGACCTTGATGGAGGATGCAGGACCATGATGCGAAGGCCAGGCTGAAGGGAGGATGCAGGCCATCTGTCCTGCTAAGACAGCTGGCCCTGACCTGTCTGTTCTTGCCCTAGGACGCACTGTTGAATGTGATCAGACGGTCCCACTTACACTTCATCCACTGCCTAATGTCCCAGCCCATGGTGGAGAACACAGCCAGTCTGGAGTGTCCGCCTTCACCCCAGGCTGGGGGAGACAAGACAGGTGGGCCCCTGGCCGTGGACATCCCAGCACTGCGGACCCAGCTGGCGGGCTTCCACATCCTAGAGGCACTGCGTCTGCACAGGGCAGGTAAGAAGTGGGAGGAACAGAGCACCAACCATCTTCCCAGTAGCCCTGCCAGAGAGATGCTGTAACGACCCACATTTTACAGAGAGACAAAGAGGTGAAAGGGCTTCCTCAAGGTCCCACAGCTGGGACAAGGCAGAGCCATGATTTGAACCCAGCTCCCTTTGAGTCCCAAGCATCTGTTATGTCCCCAGATCACATGTCCAGGAAGGCCAATTGGAAGACCAGGGCTACACCCTTCTTGTCTCTTCCCCATGCAAGTCAGAAACGCTGGTGGCAGAGTGATTACAAGTTGGGGCGCTAACTGTGAGGTCAGCCATTTGAAAGCCCCAGCCCTCTGAGGGAGAAGGACGGAGCTTTCTACTCCTACGCAGAACCACAGTCTCGGAAACCCACAGTGGCAATTTTACCCTGCTCCATAGGGTCCCACTGAGCTGTACTCCACTCGATACCACTGAGTTTGGTGTGATTTGGTGTGATTAGTGTGACCTGGTGTGATTGGTGTGATGCAAATGTCTGGGCGCCTTCTATGCCCTTGGTCACTGGAGTCAGTTCTGGCTCATGACGATCCCATAAGTGACAGAGCAGAGCTGCTTCATAAGCTCGTCTTAGCTGGCATCTTTTAGGGAAAGCAGACCCCAGGCAATGCCTCTGGGTGGGTTTGAATGCTCATCCTTCAAGCAAATAGTTGATTGCAAACGATTTTTTTTTTTTCCCACCCAAGGATGGAGGGTACCCTTTTGGTCTACAACAGGCTTACAGAGTGCTGTGGGAGGACCAAGTAGGTACTGGTGTTCCTGATGATACTGATATGATGTGACATGTGCGTACATCACAGGGGATAGCAGATATTTAGAGTGGGGGGCTCCTTATTCAGTGGAGAAATTGTGGGGATCCTAGGGAAGGTAGCATCTTAATTGCTTCTGGAAACAGCAGGAAAAGCTCATTTGGGGAGGAGTGACGGTAGGCAGAGGGACCGGTGTGCTCAAAGGGAAGGAAACATGTGAGAAGTGAGGTGTTTTCAGGGCATGAAGTTCAAAGTGAGTCATGATCATGGGAGATGAGGCTGGAGAATTCGGGGAGGGCCGCGAACGCTGCTTCTGGGAGTTTGACAGTCCCCTTATTCAGCTCCACCCATTGTCAGCCCAGTGTGCTTCTGTGACACTGAAAACTATGCTACCAGTATTCCACATACAGCAGACTCACCCATGGTGGGCAGGCTTCAAAAGAGCGTCTAGACCAAGCCTAGACTGGGAAGAAGGAAGAGGTTGTCCACTTTGTGAAACGGAGCCACTGAAAACTTGATGAATCGCAGCTGTCCACTGTCTGACATAGTAGCGGAAGATGAGCTCCTCAGGTTGGAAGCACTCAAAATATGACCGGGGAAGCGCTGCTTCCTCAGAGAAGAGTTGACAAGCTTCTGCTGTGTCCGTTCATTGAAGAGCATCATCTTTTAGGAACCCAGGGGTGGTGGCTCTTGGATATTCGGAACTCCCTTCTCTGGTGCCCAAGCTTTGGGGACATCCATTTGCTGATCAGGCACCGCTCAAAATGAGAAGACATAGCCGCAAGGATACATTAATGGTCGGAACATGGAATGTAAGAAGTATATGAACCTATGACAATAGTGGTCAGAGATGAAATGGAAGTGGTCAGAGATGGCTATCTTAGTGAGTGAGCTGAAGTGGATGAACATTGGCCCCTTTGAATCAATCATATGCTGAGAATACCAAGGTAAACTGCTGAGCATGGTAAATCTAAGAGGAATGGCATTATCTTTGAGAATATTTCAGGTCTTTCCTGAAGTACGACGCTGTCGTAGGATGATCTCCACACACCTATAAGAGTGATCTTGGATATGGGAAAAACAAGACCAGAGAAGAATTGATGCATCGTAATAGATGCCTACAAATAGGCTCAAATGTAACAATTGTGCGGATGGTACAGGACTAGGCAGACCTTAATTTTCTTGTCCAGAGGGTCGCTATGAATCAGAACTGATTGGATGTCACCTCGCAAGTACAATGCAAGGAAGACCCATTAATAGGATTGTTATTCAAATTTATGCTCCAACCACTACTACCCAAGTTGTAGAAATGGAAAAAAAAACACATTTTTTTTTACCAGCACCTGCAGTCTGAAATTGACTTCACATTCCTTGGATGTGTTATCAAGAGGAGCCAGTCTCTGGAGAAGGACATCATGCTTGGTCATGTACAGGGTTCATGAAGAAAGTAGAAGACCCTCAATGAGATGGGTTGACTCAGTGACTCCAACAGGAGACCCAGGTCTCAAAGGATTTGTTAGGATGGTACAGGACAAGGCAGAGTCTTGTTCTGTCGTGCAGGGAGATTAAATGAAAAAATCCACGGCCCTTGAGCAGATGCAGACCCAGGTGGTCCCTCTATGTGTCAGAGTGGAACTGTGCTCCACAGGGTCTGCAAGGGCTGGCATTTCAGAAGCATATGGCCAGGCCTTTCTTCTGCAGTTCCTCTGTGTAGATCCGAATCACTGACGTTGGGGTTATCAGCTGAGTGCTTACCTGTTTGTGCCACCAGGTCTTCTGTAATCCATGGGATGGCATCTCCAGGTCTCCCTTTTAGAAAGCAAGCAGCGACCTGGGGCTGGCACCAGTAGTTCATCTTCCCAGTTGAATTTGATCTTAATCTCTCCCATTCCTTTCGGCCACTGAGTCCTTAGAGAGAGAGAGATTTGGAGATGTATGACCCCCTGGCAGCGAGAATGTGCTTGGACACATCCATTCCCTCCCTGTAGCTGAGCAGGGGGAGGTGTCAGGGGCTGGGGAGCATCTCAGGCTATGTTTCTGGGGTGACTGCCCCACCCCCACCCATGGCTGCTGCCTGGGCCTCCTCCAGCCCATTAACAATGGGACCCCAGGCAGGAGGCTTTTGCCTGGCAACAGCTGAAAGCTGAGCTGAATGGGACCCTTTCTCTCTCAAGCACCTCATTGATTTTCTCCTGCCTGTATAGCCACAGGCAGAGGGAGACAGATAATGGTGGGGACAGGATGGGGGCTGGAGGGGAGAAGAGGGGGGAAATGGAGGGACATGAGACTGGCAGATCGATTCTGGTTGGCTGCTGGCTTCCTGACTCACTCAGGGACCTTTTGAGCTACTGTATGCCCACTCAGCTTAGGGAAGCCTCCCCACTCCCACCCCCCCCATGCAGCCCCGCCCCCTCTGTTCTCAGTACAGCCCAACTCGGCTTAGGGAGCTTCCCAACTAAGTGAAAGTCTGATCACCCCAGGATAAACCTTTCCTGACTAGGACTAGTTCCTTTCTTGTTCATATATCTCCAAATCTCTCTGTCTCTCTGTTTATCTCTCTCTCTCTCATTTGTATTGTGAATTAGGTGAAGGTTTACTGAGCAAATCCTGGTTTTACCTTCAGCGGCTCTTGTACGTTCTGATTCCAATCCTCCATTGCCATCTCCTTAATGTACAACCAGGAGCCTCTATGTCACTGGGCTGCTTACTGTAAGGTCAGCAGTTTGAAATTGCCAGGGAGAAAGATGAGGCTTTCTATTCCTGTCAAGAGTTTCAGTCTCACAAACCCACCCGGGCAGTTCCATTCCGTCCTGTAGGGGTGCTTTGGGTCAGCATCAACGCAATGGCAGAGAAAATGTTCCATCCCTTCTTCCAGTTCCTCCCTCAGTGTCCTGTTTCCATGCCTCTTTCTTTCCTGGCCTCTGTGCTTGGTCCTGGGGTCAGTGCTGACCTTCACTTCAATGGTTGATGATTCTAACTGGTGGAATAGTCCAGTTCTAGACCCGAAAGGGGAAGGGCCATAGCCCCATCCAAGTCTCTGTTTCTCTCTCACACAGACACACAAATATGCAGGACATATTATTTTAAGCACTCACATATAGTGAATATATGTGTTATATCTTAAACACATGCACATATAGTTAATGTGTATATATATTTAAAATTTTAAATACACACACTTATATCTGTATACGTATGCACATATATATGAGGCAGGTTCAAAAAGTTCATGGGAACAGTGGGATTAAAAAATAAAGGAATATATTTATGCCTCTTAACAGCCCCCTTTAAAAACAGACAGATGGGCAGAGAGATGGTTAAGAGGCTATCAGAAGGAGCCTGGTGATGACATGGTGATTAAGTGCTCAATTGCTAACTCAAAGTATTGCCAGTGGATTCTACCCAGTGGCTGGGTGGGTGAAGGACCAGTGACCTACTTCCTTGGGACAACAAGACATTGTCATTCTTTGGTGGCCCATGAGCCAGCTCCCAACTCATGGCCCATGTCTGACATTGTGATACCTGGCATTTTTCTTGGCTGATTTTTGGAAGTAGATCTCCAGGCCTTTCTTACTAGTCTGTCTTAGTCTGAAACTGCTGAAATCCACTTAGCATTACAGTAGTACTGCCCCCTCCCTGTCCCCCACTGACACTGAAAGATAGGTAGTTGCCATAACTGAGGGGCATTGAATGGGAATTCCTCCATGGAAAATTCAGCATTCTTTTCTGAATCACTGACCTGCTGTCCAATGCAGTACCTCCTAGATGCCGCTAGAGGCACCCTTTGGACAAATTAAAAACCAAACTGAAAAACCAAACTCACTGCCATTGAGTCAATGCTGATTCACAGTGACCCCTTGTGGGTTTCTGAGACTGTAAGTGTTTACAGGAGTAGAATGTCCAGTCTTTCTCCCGTGAAGCAGTTGGTGGTTTCAAACAGCTAACCATGTGAATCACAGCCAACCTGTGACCACTACACCACCAGGGGTCCCAATTTAAAAACAAATAAATCTGCCAATGAGTTGATTCCAACTCGTAGCGACCCTATAGGACAGGGGAGAAACTGCCGCTGTGGGTTTCTGAGACTGTAACACTTTATGGGAGCAGAAAGCCCCATCTTTCTCCTATGGAGTAGATGGTGGTGTTGAACTGCTGAGCTTGTGGTTAGCATCCCAATGGGTAATCCACTCTGCCATTTTGAAAAAGGAACTTCTAGGATCAGGCGGGTCTGGGAAGATAGTGTTGATAGTTGACAAAGATCTTTCTTCAGGGGTCCTTAGCCTCTGGTGTCAATGCGGGGCATCTCTCTAGGAGGCAGAGGGGCTGCGCTATGCCAGACTTTCAGGGGGACATTTCAGAGGGCTCATGTTTTGGGTAAGATTTTCTGGGGGTAGGTAGAAGGCTGATGGAATCTGGCCCCTTCAATAGCAAACAGGGAAACCAAGCTTTCCAGAAGTTAAGTCCCCTCTGGACATCCGTAGCAAAGCCAGAGGACTAGGATGCGGATGCCATGCCTACAGGGCCAGGGCTCCTCACAGCGTCTCCTCGGTGGACTCCTTGTTCTCCCCTCCCCCTACACCTACCAGGATACGCTGACCACATGGGTCTCACGAAGTTCCGCCGGCGCTTCCAGGTCCTGGACCCTCCACTCATGAAGACGTTCATGTCCAGCTCGGAGGGCCTGGATGAGAGGAAGGTATGTGGAGTTGGGCGAGCAGTGGGGGTGGGGGGGTAGGAGGCAGAGGGCCTGGCTTTGTGGACATCCACCTGATGATGGGAGGTCCATGGGATTGTCCTAGGGGCAATCTAATTGCTGGATCATGTGGGCAATGCTGAGGTTAGCCCCAGGTTTGACCCAGACTCCCTGTCTTTGCGATGTCCCTTAACACTCACTGCTATTGAGTTGCTGACCCTTGAAGACAGACGGGAACTGCCTCTGGGGGTTCTGAGACTGTGACTCGTCACAGGAGCAGAGTGCCTCGTCTTTCTGCCATGGAACAACTGGTGGTTTGGAACTGCTAACTTATGGTCAGCAGCCCAATGCAGTACCAGCCCACCCCTTTCCCCCCCATCCAAAACCTGTGTAAAGTCTCACAAAAACTCACTGCCATCAAGTCAATACCAACTCACAGACCCCTATAGGACAGGGTAGAACTGCCTTTGGGTGTTTCTGAGACTATAACTCTTTGCTGGAGAAGAAAGCTTTGTCTTTCTCCTGAAGAGCGGCTGGTGGTTTCAAACAGCCAACCTTGCAGTTAGCAGCTCAGCATCTCACCCACTACATCCCCAGGGTTCCCCTCTTTCACTCCCACTCTCGCAGACTCTTCAGAACCTGTTGTCATCCTGATACTGGAATCTTGGCTCCAGTGTGTTTGCCTCTACCCCATCGCCTTACGTGATATTATTTTATTAAAGCCTTTTTACTGTGATTCCGGTGGAGGTTTATAGCGCATGATTGTTTTCCAGTCAGTAATTCCCACACCTTGGTTTTGTGACATTGACAGCCACGGTGCAACTGTGTTCTCCCTGCCTCTTCCCTGTGCTTCCCACTGCCCTCTCTCCTGCTTTCCCATCCCTTCCTGCCTTCTGAGCTTTGTCTGATGGGAGAGTGCCGCCCTTTGGATCTCCTGGGCTTGATGGTTTTAAGGCACTTCGTACCTCCTTGCTGGAGTATTGTTCACCCCGTGGGCTGAAAGTTGGGCCATGGGGGTGTGTTTAGTTCTCAGCCTAAAGACTGCCGTAGTGCCCTCAGACAGTTCTCCACCAGACCTGTGAGACTGCGCTTTGGAATGAGTTTTCAGTTTGGTTCCACATGTTTCCCTCCTTCTACCCTCTCTCTCTACTGTGAGTCCTTTCAGAGCACTCGGCAGTGGTTGCGGGGCACTATGTAGTGCTGCTCGTCACGGGGTGAACATCATGGACTTTTAATGGTCCCGTAAGCATTTATCGCTATCTGGAATTATTTAGATGCCCTGTGGTTCTGAGGAGTCCTATTGGCATAGTGGTTACTGGTTGGGCTTTGGTGAACCTCAAGGTCAGCAGTTCAAAAATACCAGCCTCTCTGTGGGAGAAAGACGAGGCTTTCTACTCCCCCAAAGAGTTATAGTCTTAGAAACTCACAGGGACCGTTTCTACCCTGCCCATGAGCTGGAATGAGCTTGATGGCAATGAATTTGGTTTTTTTGAGTTTTATTGGTTTTTGGCTCATGGTGAATGCTCAAAACTTTTTGGAATGAATTTATACAGTGAATATTCATAGTCATCTGACTTTCTGCTTGGATTTCCTTTATCCAACTCTACTAGAAGTTCCTGGAGGTCAGGAAGCCTGCCTAGGGACAAACCCTCACCATGTGTGGTGGCAGATGTTCACAGGCTTTGCCGAGGCACTTGGGACTATTCAAAGTCCCATCTCACCCACTTCCAAAATGAGAGCCAGTGGGAAAACAACTGTTTCCACCTACAAAGAAGACAGAGGCTCCTGGAGAGGACACGACTTCCCAGGAGTCACACAGCTAGGCGGTCGCACTGCAGCTGGCCTCTACTTGAACGAGCACAGACCCAGGCTTACACAGCCCTGAGTGTGCCTCCCAGCTGGAGCCACTCCTCTCACCTCTCAGCCTCAGTTTCCTCACCTGTAAAGCGGGGATGGAGCCAATCACCTGCCTTGCAGATTCCCTTTAATAATAGAAAAAGCGTGCTTGACCCTGAGCCTGGCAGAGATGAAGGCCTCAGTATATATTTGGTACTGTCATCTGCATCAGGAGACCCGGTGACATAGGGAGTTACATGTTATACTGCGAACCTCAAGATCAGCGGTTTGAAGCCACCAGCCACTCCAAGGGAGAGAGACAAAGACGTTGACGGCCCTAAAGAGCCACAGTCTCAGAAATCCACAGGGGCGGTTCTACCCTGTCCTGTAGGGTCACGGTGAGTCAGCATCGGCATCAACTGCATCATCAGCACAAGCACCAGCATCAGCACCTTTTAAGGGCAGGGTGGTGGACTCGATCTTCAGAACCCTGTTGAACAGTTAGCCCCAGGACCACGTGCCTGAGAAGGCTACCACCATAATCCTCTCTTTCTGTCGCAGTCACGTGGAGTCTGGAAGAGCAAACAGGAGCGCAGATCTTAGGTCCCCTCCTTGCTGGCTGCTGCAGCAGAGTCCGGTTGGCAATGTCCAGTCTGGCCTTCCTGACCCGGTGTGGTCATGGTGGTGGTCATCAGCTCAAATGCGGGGGGGGGGGGGGAATGCAAGGTTATCCTTACTCTGGTAGTAACTTCCTAGCTTTGGGAGTCAAAGTACTGGGGTATGGGGGAGGCAGGTTCAGTGCCCATTTTCATTTGAGGGCCCCTTACCCTTGGTTCCTCCCCCCCCCAATTCATTCACTTGCTGAGGGTCTGGGGTGGGGACAGATGGCCCTACAGCTGCAAATAGTGCTGGAGGGGGGAGGGTGTTCTCCCGCGGGGCCCGTGGGTGCAGCATATGGGACTGTTTCTATTCTGGATGACTCCGCAGCGCTCAGCTGCAACCAAATCGAAACCGCCTCCCTCCACGCTGGAGGCCTTGGGAAAATGGAAAATTACCAGCGGCCTGCACTCGGTCAGGCATCTTTGCCTCTGCGGATGCCTTTGCTTTCTTTGCTCACAAATTTCATTTGTGGCAGCATAGAATTTGGGGAGCCACTGGAGCCAGCACCACCCTGTCTCTTAGGGAAAGCACATTACACACACACACACCCTGAGACATAGTCATTTTCCAGGCGATGTGATGTGCTCTGAATTAAACATGAGCATGTGCTGGGATGGGCTGCTGGCCCCTGCATGCACAGCAGTTAAGCCCTCCAGGATTTGATTGGACAAATCTGACAGCTAGATAAGGTCAGGATGCTATGGACACTCAGCAGAGGTGACTCACTGTCCTGGGCACAGAAGGGGTCTTAGCCAGTGGTGTCCTCTGTGTAGTTAACATGCGGCACCTACCCCACACCCAACCCACCATCCTCAAGTCAGTTCCCATCTTAGAGGCTTTGGAGGACAGAGCAGGACTGGTCCCTAGGGTTTCTGAGGCTATGAATCTTCTTAGGAGCAGGCAGCCTCCCCCTTCTCCCATGGAACAGCTAGTGGGTTTGATCCAATGAACTTGCAATTGCAGCCAGACAGGTAACCCACCAGGGCCCCCAGACACAGGGATGGGGAGGATGTGGGGCTAATAGCATCAGTGATTGTATAACTTGAGGGGACTGTACAACAGAATTGTAGGTGAATGGATATATAGGATTGTGTAAGATACATGAACAAAACTTCAGTATTTAAAAAAAACAAAACTAAGTCATTGAAGAAGTTATAGAATAAGAACCAGAAAGTCGAGTAAATTTGTCATGCTTTTAAGGGGTCATGCAGTTGAGTTTATGAAGATGAAATAATTGTAGTATACAAACTCAAGAAAGAAAGAAAGAAATTTACATCAAGAAGGCGCCCCCACCCCAGCCCACCCCAAGTCCATAGGTGCAGTACCCCTTGCGTCCCCCAGAGCTGCAGCTGGATGACGCAGTGAGTCCCCCAGAGCTGCAGCTGGATGACGCAGTGAGTCCCCCAGAGCTGCAGTTGGATGATGCAGCAAGATGAAGTGAGAAGCAGGGAGACCACAGGCCGGTGGGCACAGTCTCAAGGGTCAGCCACCCGTTGGACACTGCCCCTGGAGGCGGATACAGCCCTAGCAAGGATGAAGGCCAAGGGTGAGAGAGGAGAGAGAGAGAGAGCCATCCCAGTTTCTCTCTTATAAAAAGCCCACAAGGAGACACCATCAGCCTGTGACCCGATTGACAGGTTAGACTCCAGCCCTCCACAATTTCAAGTTGACATAAAATCTGACTGCCACACATTACACAAGTTCCATCCCAAGCTCACATTCACATGGCGAGGTCACAGTCCCAAGCTGGGACTGTCCTCAAAAGACAAGGTCTTGTCATCCTGAGTAGCACTGCCCCTGTGGGTTGTGAGACTGTAACTCTTTACAGGAGTAGAAAGCTTCATCTTTCTCCTAAGTCCATGCCTGGGAGGGAGCTGTTTAACACCTTGGTTCTGAAGTTATACTCAGAAACCATGTTGTGGTGGTGGTCGTTAGGTGTTGTTGAGTTGGTTCTGACTCAAAGTGACCCTGTAAATAATACATTGGAACACTGCCCAGTCCTGGGACATCCTTACAATTCTTGTTTCACTTGAACCCATTGTTTGCAGCCAGTAGGCTAACTTACCTCACCAACACTCCATGGGCTCCTTAACCTTAACCCAGTAATTGATATGTAGTCAATGACCAGCACATGCAAGACATTGTGATTCTGTCATCAAAATTAGTCATCTTGTCTGCTATGGTTATTAGTGCCCCTTCTCTAAAACGAAAGTCTTTCTCGTTGCTTTAAAAACCTCACACGTAGTCACAGATAAAAATCCTCCAGCAGATGTGGCAATGATCCTCTCTCAACTGCATTTGAATGGTTTTCAGGTTTGAAGATATTACAAAAGGAAGCTGTTGTGAACATTTACATATTAGCCTTGGCGGAGACATATGTTTCCATTTTTCTTGGATGGCTGGAAAACTTCAAACCAAACTCACTGCCAGCAAGTTGATGCAGACTCATAATGACCCCCCGATAGTACAGGATAGACTGCCCATGTGGAATTTTGAGGCTGTACTTCTTTACTGGAACAGAAAGCCTTGTCTTTATTCCTCAGAGAGGCTGGTGATTTCGAACTATGGACTTTGCAGTTAGCAGCCCAATGCCTAACCACTACGCCGCCAGCGCTCACTGGATGGATGGAGAGGAGTGTAATTGCCAAATGGTTTGCCTGCACCGCGGCACCAATTTACATCCTCATGAGCAATGTGTGATTCAGGGTGGTTAGGCTTGGTAGCATGTATTTTGGACATATTATCAGGAGAGACCAGTCCCTGGAAAAGGACATCATGCTTGGTAAAGTAGAAGGACAGTGAAGAAAGAGGAAGGCCCTCTACAAGATCCACTGACAGAGTAGTGACAACAATGAGCTCAAACTTAAGAACAATTGTGAGGATGGTGAAGGACCTGTGGTGGGAGGTGGGGGGTGTCTTTCTGTTATACATAGGATCACTATGAGTCAGTACCGACTCAAAGGCACCTAACAACAACAACAATAATGTTTCTTTACATCTTCACCAAGACTTTCCATTGTCTTTTAAATGGTTATTCTTGCCATTATGGCATGTGCCCATTAACCATTTGTAACATCAACCAATCAAGTTGATGTCGACTCACAGCAACCCCCCAGGACAGAGTAGAACTGCCCCTGGGGGTTTCTAAGACTGTAACTAACTCTTTAAGGAAGGAGAAATCCCATCTCTCCCCCATTTGTATAGAGAGATAAACCAACAAGGGGAACTACCAGGATTCCAGTCCATACACGCACCGGTTGATTCCAAACAAGACCTGTTGAAGCATGTCTGTGTGATCAGTGGATGGCTATAGATGAATTCTCTCAGGAATACACTTGTCAGTGTCCCATGATGGTACCTTAGGGGAAAAAAGTTCAATCCAAACAGTGGCCCTTGAAGGGGACCTGCTGGGCCAGTTAAGCTCAAAGCACAGAGGTCAGCTTGAAGGTTATGGCAATTGTTTTTTAAGCTTCCCAAGAGGCCCTCTCGGTAGAAGATCAGGAGGGCTTATTGGGGAGTTTTCACAACGCTGTCTTGGTGAACAGCAGGTCAGGAAAGTTGCACTGAGGATTTTGGGTTTCCTTTTTTCATGACAGTGCACCTGCTCCTTCTACTAGGGTAGCAAGGATGGTCCTGTGAGACTCTCTCTGGGAAACCTGACCTCATTCATCCTTCATGCTTCCTTTTGTTCCTAAAATTCCAAGGACATTTCTGAGGAACACAATTCGGACCCCTCCAGGATGACAAAAAGGTGGCTGCTGGAGCAGTGGCCTAACCATAAGGTCTGGGCTTCCAACTCCCCAGTCAGTCCTTGGGAGAAAGAAGAGGCGGTCTGCTCCTGTAATGATTTAGAGTCTCAGAAACCCACAGGCGCAGTAGTTCTCCCCTGCCCTACGGGGTCTCTGGGAGTTGGGGTTAACAGCCGTGGCAGTGAGTTTGCGATTGGAGGAGACCAAAATAGGTGTTTTGACATGGTGTAGACTGAAGAGCACAGAAAGGGTTGGAAGCAAGTTTCTCCCCCTGCCATCATTTTGACCCCACAGGACAGAGGACGGCAGTTCCAAGGATTCCAAAGCACTACATCTTTACCAACAGCCCCATCTTTCTCCTGATAACCCATTAGTAAGTTCTGATTAGTAGCCGAATGCTTAAATCATTGTGCCATCAATGATCCTGGGGAAGAGTTAAAGAGATGGAAACACAGCTTTCAGAAGTATATTTATCTACTGTAGAGACAGTAACTGGATTGATCATCACCTAGGGGCGTGGAAGGTGAGGATGGGGGAAATGGGGCACGAACAACAATGAGGACAAGAAGAAAATGTTCTGAAATTGATTGTGGTGATGACTGTACAAATGCTCTGGGCATGTAGTGGTTAGGCATTGGCTGCTAACAAAAAGGTCAGCAGCGGTTTGAAACCACCAGCTGCTTGGCGGGAGAAAGATGAGACTTTATCCTCCTGTAAAGAGTTACAGTTTCAGAAACCCACAGAGGAAGTTCTACCTTGTGCTATGGGATCACTATGAGTTGGCATTGACTCCATGGCAATATCTTTTTAAATTTATTAATTCATTTTCTGGTGTCTCTTGTCCTTCTTCTATGTTATCTTTTGTGTAATCTAAGTGTTTTTCATGAACCATTTCATTTTATCTCATCCCCAATCCTAGTGGCTGGTCTATAGACTACAATGTGCATATTAATTTATTAAAATATTTTATATTAATAGAAACTTAATTTCTCTTAAAACGTACACTATTTGCACCAATACCATTGTAGTAATACCCGAGGGTGCCTCAAATATTTGTGGGAAAATTCCATTATCTTTTTATTTCATCTTCCCATGAACTTTATGAAGCTACTCCTATATACAGTGATACTTCAGTTATTGAACTCAATTCATTCCAAAGTCATGTTTGAACACCAAAAAGTTGGAAAACAATATATTTTTCCCATATGAAATCATGGAAAACCAAATAATTTGGTCGGAGGCCCCAAAATTACACTTATAAAATTATTTTCCCCAGATTTTAGCACAGTTACCAGCCCTGGGTTGTGGAAACAGTCCTAAAACATCTAAACACAATAAATACAGTACATGAAATATCAAAACATAATACAGTAACCAAATGATTGATTTTTGGTGCAAATAACATACCCCAAAGCACAATGATGAATATTGTAATGCACTGACATCAGCACTGCTTGTTGTCTGAGAGAGCGGGGCTGAGACGGAAGCGTGAGTCACCCCTTGGTGTCCTGGCTCAGACGGGTTTTCATGTCAGAGTTTTGATTTGCCTGTAGAACAAAGTTAAAAACACCGAGATTTTTTTTTTGAACTTTGCTGTTTGTGTAGCGAAAAGTTTGAGCTTTTGGAGCCTTTTGACCATCGAGGTCTCACGGAATATTTATGACATCTATGTATGTCACCAGGCCAACCGCACGGCTGTATGCTTTTTATTTTATTTACTGGAAGTTTTTAAAAATTAGTTAGGAAAAGAGGAAAGGAAAATTGTTCATAGATAATCTCTCATGCTTACTAGCTCGGATGACTTTTTTAAAAAAAATTTTTATTTCTTCAAGTATTTGAGTTACCTCTGTAGCATTAGTTTTGGACCCAGAGGATCTTCTTTTATATTTTCTATAAGATAGATTTTTTTTTTTAAATCCCTGGTGGCCTTGTGTTTAAGCATGCGGCTGCTAACTACAAGGTCAGCAGTTTGAAACTGCCAGGTTCTCCTTGGGAGAAAGATGAACTTTTACTACTCCTGTAGATATGTACAGTTTTGGAAACCCACCAGGACCATTCTACAATTCCCTTTAGGGTTGATGCGAGTTAGGAATTGACTCAGTGGCAGTGGGTGCCTGCTAAGAGAGGTTTAAAAGCAATACGTTTTCCTGGTTTTTATTTGAGAAAACAAAATATCAAATATTTTATTTGATAGAAGGATAGTTTTGCTAGATATTGAATTCTTAGTTGACAGTTTTAATTGCTGGCTTTCAGTACTTTAATGTGCAATCTACAGTATTGGGGCCTCCATTGTGACTGATAATCAGTGATACATTAACTGTTGTGATGTTTTCCTTTACTTGATGAGTTACTATATATACTCGGGTAGAAGCTGACCTGAATATCCACCGAGGTACCTAATTATACCACAAAAACCGCATTAAAAATGTGCTTTAAAACTCGGCTTATACTCAAGGACATACAGTAGGTGTTTTTCTCTTGCTGTTTCTAAAGTATTCTTCTTACGTTAGATTATGAAGTATGTTGAGGCAGCTCTTTGTGTGTATCGCATTTAGGTAACAGAGTGAACAAATCTGTATCAATATTTGCCACCACATTTTGTATATTTGCGCCACCATTTCTTCTCATATTTTTTCCAGCCCCCGTCTCTCTCCTCTCCTCTGGGACTCTTGGTGTGCTTGATGCATCCTATATGCTTTCCAGATTCTATTCATTTTTGTTTAATCTTATTTTTTTCTGTATTCCACTTGGATACCTTCTATTGATTTATCTTCAAATTTGCTGATTCTTTATTCTGCCATCATCTCCTACATTTATGCTGAGCTGCCCCTCCTGGGACTTTTCAAATACAGTCCTTTCACTTGGGTCTTATTTTAGAATTTCTAGCTCTTTATTAATATTCTGTATTTATGAGTCATTCTCATTGTACTTTCCATTAATTCATTCTCTTTTTAAAAAACTTCTCAGCTATTTTTATAAAGCCTTTCTCTACTAAATCTGGTATCTGAACCTGTATAGACAGACAGTCTCTATTGACTGATACCGCCCCCCCGCCCCCAATTAGAGATCAAAAATTTCAATCTCCATATATGTATTATGATTTTTTAATTGAAAACTGAACATCTCACTGCACAAGTCCTGAGTTTCTTTCTCTGCAAATTGGGGATTATATTGTATTATCCAAGGAGTTTAAAAATAAAATGAATTGCTATATGTAAAGCACAGCCAGTTCTTGTGGGAAAACCAGTAAAGAAATAAAATGTAGTCATTGGGTATATCTGCTGTGAAAACCCTTCTTAAAATGTTTAAAAGCAAAGTTGTCATTTTAATGACTATGGTGTTCCTGGATCAAGTCATGGTATTTTTTGGTTGCCTCACACACGTGCAAAAGCTGGACCATGAATAAGGAAGACCACAGCAGGATTGGTGCATTTGAGTTATGGTGTCAGTGAAGAACATGGAAGAGTCAGTCCATGGATTCTCAGAAGAATGCACAAATTGGTGTTGGAATCAGCATAGATGTGAGGATGGCGAGACTTTGTTTCGTATCCTTTGGGTGTGTTGTGGCGTACCAGTCCTTGGTAAAGCAGAGTGTTAGTCAAAAGAGCAAGACCCTCAGTGAGTTACATGGACACATAGCTACGAGAAAGGGTAAGAATAGTGCAAGACGGGACAATGATTTATAGGTTCTCCATGAGACAGAACCAATTTGATAGCACCAAACAACAGACTCAAAAACAGACAATTGTGTTTCCTTGGATTGAAATAGGCAGCATTTTGCTCATAAAAGCGGCATTCCCTCCTTAGATGAAGCGTTTCAGATACATGGAATAGCTGATTTCACAAAGGCGTGGGACACAGAATTTTGTTCTGTCCTCTGGAAACTTGCCCTGTCTCATCAACAGCTGGCTGCCAGACAATGATCATATTATTACATCGAATGAAATGAAATCTCTGCCATGTTACCAGAACAAATGGCATTTTCCTTTGGTTCCATCTAATAGTAATATTGACTGCTAGAACAGCAATATCAATCAAGTGAAAAGTCATCTACCACGTCCTTTTCCATATATTTCAACGGATCCTCCTGATAGTCATATTGCCCAGGGAGGGAAGAGCATCTATATTTTACAGGTGAGGAAAATGAGAGAAGCATCATTCAGTACCTGAAATCACCTACAGAACCTCTCATGTGTAATATGCTTCTTAACCTGTTCAAACATCAGACTTTCTGTCATCACGTTGATGCTGATTCACAGAGATTCTACAGGACAGACTGGAATGGCCTCATAGGATTTTCAAGGCTGTCAATCTTCACGGGAGCAGAGAGCCTCATTTTCCTTCCACAGAATAGTTGGTGGGTTTGAACCATCAACCTTGCAGACAGCAGCCCAATGCTTAACCCAAAGTTCCATCAGGGTTCCTTTTCTTTAAAGTGCAGTGATAATTGGGTACCATCAGCTTTCTTCACCACATTTTCTTATTCACCCACTTTGTCTTCAGTGGTTGTCTTGGGAAGGTGAGCATCATAGAATGCCAATTTAATAGAAGAAAGTATTCGTACATTGAGGGAGTACTTGAGTGGAGGCCCAATGTCCTTCTGCTACCTTAATGTTAAGCCTATAAATATATGCACATAGATCTATTTCACCATCCTCATATATATATTTGCATATGTACATGCCTTTATTTAGACCTTTATAAATACCCTTTGCCTCCTGGCTCTTTCCTCTCTTTCCTTTGACTTTCCTCTTGTCCCACTCTCATGCTCAGTCTTCATTTGGGTTTCAGTAATTCCTCTTGGTTACATTACCCTTGATCACACCTTTCCAGGGCTCCTATACTCTCCTCACCACCGATGTGGTGAAGAAAGCTGATGGTGCCCGGCTATCAAAAGATATAGCATCTGGGGTCTTAAAGGCTTGAAGGTAAACAAGCGGCCATCTAGTTCAGAAGTAACAAGGCCCCCATGGAAGAAGCATACCAGCCTGTGCCTCATCACGAGGTGCCAAAGGGATCAGTTATGAGGCATCGAAGAACAAAAAATCATATCATTGTGTGCTCACCTCCATGATACGATCGCTGAAAACAAATGGGTGCATAAGCAAATGTGGCAAAGAAAGCTGATGGTGCCTGGCTATCAAAAGATGTAGTGCCTGGGGTCTTAAAGGCTTGAAGGTAAACAAGCATCCATCTAGCTCAGAAGCAACAAAGCCCATATTGAAGACACACACCAGCCTGTGCGATCATGAGGCATTGAAGGGATCAGGTATCAGGCATTATCAGAACAAAAAAATCATATCATTGTGAATGAGGGGCGGAGTATGGAGTAGAGAACCAAAGCCCATTTGTAGGCCACTGGATATCCCCTTATAGAAGGGTCTTGTAGAGGAGACGAGCCAGTCAGGGTGTGATGTAGCAACTATGAAAAATACATTTTTCCTCTAGTTTCTAAATGCTTCCTCCTCCCCCACTATCATGATCCCAATTCTACCTTACAAATCTGGCTAGACCAGAGGATGTACACTGGTACAGATAGGAACTGGAAACACAGGGAATCCAAGGCAGATGATCCCTTCAGGACCAGTGGCATGAGTGTCGATACTGGGAGGGTAGAGGGAGGGTGGGTTGGAAAGGGGGAACTGATTACAAGGATCTATATATGACCTCCTCCCTGGGGGACAGACAACAGAAAAGTGGGTGAAGGGAGATGTCGGACAGGGAAAGATATGACAAAATAATAATTTATAAATTATCAAGGGTTCAAAAGGGAGGGGGAGTGGCGAGGGAGGAGAAAAATGAGGCAAGGGGCTTAGGTGGAGAGCAAATGTTTTGAGAATGATGAGGGCAATGAATGTACAAATGTGCTTTACACAATTGACATATGTATGGATTGTGATAAGAGTTGTATGAGCCCCTAATAAAACAATTAAAAAAAATAAAGTGCAGTGAGTAAACAACCAAATCACTGCCATCTCGTCCACCCCAACTCATAGCAATTCTAAAGGACAGCATAGAACTGCCCCTGTGGCTTTGAGACTGTCACTCTTTAAGGGAGTAGAAAGTCTCATCTTTTACCTGCAGCCAGGTTGGTAGTCTCAAACTGCTGACCTTGTGAGTAGCAACCCAGCGTGTAACCATTACGCCACAGGACACGGTACATCTGTGTAGAGCCTAACAGTCTATGTTCTTCTTCATCTTCTTCTTTTTTTAAATGAGATGTGGGGTCTTGGGCTCATCTTTTTACCCTGGTGTGGAGTTCCACCTCTTCTGCTCTCTCCTTCACTCAACACTGCTCTTTGGATCTCTGTGGTTGATGATTCTCAGGTGCGCACACCTTCCTCGGGTTATTGTTCTCCTTACAGACCTGCCTATTGTTTGGATGAGAATTGAGCACCAGGGTGAGTGCTGTTCCTAGACTGGAAGAGTGACTGAGGGCCATTGGCTTAGGGATTCCATCAATCTCTAGCCAACCAATAAGTCAGGTATTTTTTATGATTTTGCATTCTGTCCCACTCTTTTCTCCTGCCCAGTGGAGGACCTTATCACGTCATCCCTTTCAGAGCAATTGGTATTCTTGTACACACGGCAGTGGTAAGAAAAGAAGGTTATAAAAACCCAGGAGGTCAAAGAGGCTCCTCAGCTATTGGCATGCCAGCTGACAGTCTCTGAAGGAGTCTTGCAGCTCTAGTGGGCCATGCATTGAGCTACTGACCCTAAAGTCAGCACTTCAAAGCCATCTACTCCACAGGAGAAAGATGAGGCTTTCTACTCCCATAAAGAGTTATAGTCTCAGAACCCCACGGGGCAGTTCTACCCTGTTCTATAGGGTCTCAGTGAGTCAGCATCGGCTCCGTGGCATGAGTTTGGTTTGGGGGATACATGCAAGAAATGGGAGCTGCCTCCCACATTTTGCACCATCTCTGGCAGACCTGAGCCCAAACAGAACTAGTTGTGGGGTACACCAGCTTTTCAGAATTTCTAGTGCCCACTGAGGGCTTCCTGGAAGCCAGGTACTATATGAGACTTCAAGACCTCAGAACATTTTTAATCCCATGCTATTGTTGTCCCCAGCTTTCTGACAAGGAGCTTCAGGCTCAGCAAAAAGAAGTGCTTAGCTGAGATTGCTCCAGTTATTAATGGTCACACCAAGCTCTGAGCCCCCAGATCCAGGCACCCGCACCCCCAGATGTCTACCTAGGGCTTTAAACTCCAAGGCGATTTAGGGGGAGAAAAAAAATCCATTGCTTGTAAGTTCAATTTTCCCTTTAATAATCCATCTTGTTTCGGCCGATTTTTATTTTGTTCTCTTCTGGTGCAGAGAGAAGAGATGTTATAGCTTAGCTGTATTGATTTTATGCACTCTGCTGCCGACAACTCCCTTAGAATGTTTTGGCCTGAAATGTAGTAGTGGAACCACTGATGCTTTGGGGAGGGTGAGTGTTCCGAGTTGCTCTTCTAAGGGGTCGAGGAGGAAGCACCCTCCACAATCACAATCTGGGATCAGACTTTCGGATGTTCAACTTGGAGCGCGACATAGGCGAAGGCTTCCAGAGCAGACTGTCTGTTTTCCAGACGACCGCGCACATTTTGTTTCTTCTCATCCTCTCGCTGATCCACCTACTGCCCCATTTCCTCCCTGTGTCTCTGGTTTCCTCCTTCACTCCCCCTCTGTCCCTGTGGAAATGGTTGACTCTTTTAATAATGATATTGAGCAATTTAAAAACGAGGCCAAGTTCAGTCCTAGTTGTGAAGGGTAACTAAGGGCCAGTGTCAGTGGTGGGATCCAGCAGATTTGCACTGGTTCAGCAGAACTGATACTTATTTTCTGTTGAGTTCGGCGAACCCGTTGTTAAAAAGGTACTTGTAATGAAGGTTCTCTCTAAAGTGGGCAGCTGCACAGCCGCCCACTATGGAAACCACAAATGTACATTCCTTACTCATTCCGTGTATTCTAAGTTCCCATTGCAATGTTCATTCTGCCCATAGGTCTGAAAAGCAGATGAAACTATGCTTGTGATAGTTAATCATTTATTTTATAAAATTTGTTATATTCTTGATAAAATACTATATTTTTATTTGTTTCCATTTGTTACTTCAGTGCTCAAACATAGGCTGTGAAGAGAAAAAGTTCCAGACTGCCAGAGGATGACATGCTGTCATTCATTTCAGCTGGTACATGCCAGATCACCATGAGATTATGAGTGGATCATGCGATTCCTGAAAGGGTTCAAAGAGCTAAAAATATTGTCAGGACAACTGCTATCAGTTCAGCAGAAGCAGTTTTCAAAGATGAACAAAATATGTTTAGAAAAGTAACCTATTTATAATATATCAAGCACGGTGCATATTGTCTAATTGGCCTACCTCCAAAGGAATGGGATCCTATTCCTATAGTGAAAAGATGGTTAAGGATAAGTCACACGGCCAATGATGGTCAGATAGGAGTGGAAAACACTGCAAGTAGAAGCAATATGAAAGTATCTTAAATAGCAGTTTTACTGTTCTTTTGTGAGGTATTATTTAATTACTATTTTTAAACTCTTTTACAGAATAATCTCATTCTGTGTACCTCTTTTTATCTGAACTTATTAACTGTATGAAATAATAAACTACCTTTTGGTCTACATATTTTTATACTTGAAACAGTCAGTAGGGAAGGGAAGAGTCCTGATGGTATAGTGGTTAGGAATTTGGCTTTGATCTTAAAGGTTGGGAGTTCAAAACTACCAGCTGCTCTTCAGTAAACAGATGAGACTTTCTACTCCCTTTCAGTTACAATCTCAGAAACTCAAAGGGGACAGTTCTACCCAGTCCTATATTGTTACGATGAGTAGACATTGGCTCCCTAGCAGTGAGTTGAGGGCAGTGAATTCTTTGAACACCACTACTGGCCCTAGTAATGGGGGTCTGACCAGCCTCTATCTGACCAATAACTCTGATGCCTTTTGTTGGGGCTTGAGTTTTTTTTTTTCTGGTAGGAGGAGGTTATCTTTTTTTTTTTTTAATTTAATTTTATTTTTTTAACAATTTATTGGGGCTCATACAATTCTTATCACAGTTCATACATATACACACATCAGTTATATAAAGCACATCTGTACAGTCTTTGCCCTAATCATTTTTTTCTCCTCTTTTCTTTTTTTACATTTTATTAGGGGCTCATACAACTCTTATCACAGTCCATACATATACATACATCAATTGTATAAAGCACATCCATACATTCCCTGCCCCAATCGTTCTCAAAGCATTTGCTCTCCACTTAAGCCCCTTGCATCAGGTCCTCTTTTTTTCCCCCTCTCCCTCCCCTTTCCCCCCTCCCTCAAGTGCCCTTTGTAATTTATACATCGTTATTTTGTCATATCTTGCGCTATCCGGAGTCTCCCTTCCCCCCTTCTCTGCTGTCCCTCTCCCAGGGAAGAGGTCACATGTGGATCCTTGTAATCAGTTCCCCCTTTCCAACCCACTCACCCTCCACTCTCCCAGCATCGCCCCTAACACCCTTGGCCCTGAATGTATCATCCACCCTGGATTCCCTGTACCAGAGGAGGTTATCTTATGAAGTTGTCAGTGATGCTGATGACTATGGGACTGTAATCCCTCTACTGGATTTCAGTGACATTCCTGACTACACATTCTGAAGAGAGACTTTCTGGTTTCAAGTGAATGGATGATCCACCTGGGGCAGAGGGGAGGGGCGCTTGGCAGTCCAGAAGGAACCAGTCATGACCAGTGTTTACCAAAAGGGCTGCTACAGAGCCTGGGTGGTAATTTGGAAGGTGATGAAATGGTGGGTGATTTAGCCTAAGCAATAGGCAGGGATCTCGTTGAGTTATTTCCCTTCGGCAGGAACATGGGGCTGCCTTTTCACCCCATTGAGCATCTCTCTGTTTGGGGATTCATTCATTCCGTCAGCATTTTGATCGAGCGCTGCACTGGATGCTCCGAACAGTACAAGGTGCCGGGGAGGAATTAAGCATTGACGAATTCAGCATCTTCTCTCCTGCCATGTAGCTATAATCTGGGTCCGGCAGGCAAGCTTAATGATGGTGTAATTCATTTAGCAGCAATTTGTGAGCCAGAGGCCCTCTCTGGCAGGTTCATGGTGAGAAGAACAGGGAGCTAGTGGCTGTCCCTGGGGGGACAGAGGGACACTGGGGACTGGGGTGGGGGGGGGAGAGGGTATCTTCTAGAGCCATCCTAGTCATGTGGCAGATGTAGTGTGAGGCTCAGATGTTCTTCTGTGGTTGCCGGCCCAACAGACCTGGATACAAGCCTCGCTCTGCCCCAGGGGAGGCCCTCACTTCGTTTAGAGGTCTTGGGCTCTCTTGTCTGTAAAATAGGACTCACTTTATGGCATTGCTGGTAGAATTGGTAAGACCATAGAAGAGATGGTCCATGAGAAGGTCCCAGCAGAGTGGTTGGCATACAGTAGATGCATAATTAGGGCTTATCTTTGTCACTCTCTGTGTGGGATG
This sequence comes from Tenrec ecaudatus, assembly GCF_050624435.1. Taxonomy (NCBI): domain Eukaryota; kingdom Metazoa; phylum Chordata; class Mammalia; order Afrosoricida; family Tenrecidae; genus Tenrec; species Tenrec ecaudatus. Next base: position 29,389,554 of record NC_134545.1, on the reverse strand, counting down.
GGCTGTGTTCGTATCTTGGGCTCTGTTTAGCAGAGTTCTCAGACCCCTGGATGGGCCTTCTCTGATGGGGTGTACCAGCCTTCCAGCCATGCTGACTTATCTTGTGGGCAGTCAATAACTTTGGAAATCTCCACCTTCTCTCTGCTCCCAAGGCTGTGGAGGCACTCCTGCAGACCCTGGACCTGGAGAAGGAGGCGGTGGCCGTGGGGCACAGCCAGGTGAGTAGAACTTATTTCTCAAGGTCATTCTGTTCATGGCGGCTGGGACCAATACCCAATTCTTGCCCTAGCGTCTCAGTCTGTCTTCTTCAGTGAAAAGAAAGGACTCCCCCCTTCCCTCCACAGGAGATGGAAAGACACAGGGGCTACAATGGGCTCAAACATGACAAAAGTTGTGAGGATGGCGCAGGGCCAGGAGCCCTCTGTCCCGTGGTGCGCAGGGTGGCTGTGAGTCACAGCTGACTCAACAGCCCCTAGGAACAGCGTGATTCCAGTCTCGACTGAAGAGCAAAGAAGCAGCCAGAGGCAGGTGAAGAAGTCATTGCCCCCGGTGTACGGTGGCCAGGGCACGTCTCCCACCCTGTGCATTTTTCTGAGAGGATGCAGTCAATGAATAATACCAATGTCTAAAGCAGGGGACAGCAAACTTCTGAAATGGAAGAGCCAATCTTGTCTCTCCCAACAATTTAAAAAGTAATTGAGAGCCAGAAACGTATTTTTACAAGCAAATGAAACCATCCTCACCTGAATATTTCTTTACGGTTCTCCAGTTTTACCTCTGAGCCACATGCGGGCTGAAAGAGCAGCAGGGTGCTGGCTCCTGGGCTAGAGCAAACCCAGGTGGCTGTATCCCCATGGAGCTTACTGGGCTGTTTGTTTGCCTGCTGGCTTGGCGTCTTCAATCGTTGACTCTGGTGACCCAGGCACATTGCACAACGCCTCACCATCCACTTGGTTGGTGTGGACCTGGCAGTTGTGATCTGGAGGGTTTTCACTGGCTGGGTTTAAGACGTAGATCGCCAGGCCTTTCTCCCTACTTCACCTGAGTCTGGAAACTCCCCCTGAACCTTTTCAGCATCTGAGCAACCACCCCACACAAGCCTCCACTGCTAGACAGGGATGGCTGTGTCAGAGGTGCATTGTCTGGTCTCAAACTCACTGCCATCAGCCAATTCTGACTTATAGAGACCCTATAGGACCGGGTAGAGCTGTCCCTGTAGGTTTCCTAAACGACAAATCTTGATGGGAATAGAAAACCTTGCCTTTCTCCTATGGAGCAGCTGGTGGATTTGAACTGCTGACCATGAGGTTAACCATGCAAATATAACTACTATGCCAGGAGGGCTCCAGAATGAGTTTTTGAAGGCAAGTGTAATATCTCAGGTGCTAGGGGCCTCCGAGGTGGGAAGGCCACTACTGGGTTAACCACGGGTTAACCCAGTACATGCCTAGGTCTCACCACCTTCTAACTGTGTGAAGCTTGAGGCAATGCTTTCACCTCTTGGAGCCTCTGTCTTCTCATCTGTGAAATGTAGCTGTTGGTCTCTCTCAAGGTGGATGCAGGAGTCTGCAACTTGTCATGCAGCAGGACTGGCTATCATCGCGATTGCTTCCATTGGTCTGGTGGCAAGATGCCTATCAAATAGTGTTTCTTGTTTCATTAATGACACTAATCTACAAGCTCACTGACATCAAGTCATTTCTGACCCAGAGTGAACTTATAGCATGCGACACGACTGCCCCAGTGGGTTTCTAAGACCATAACTCTTTCTAGGAGTAGTAGCCTCATTTTTCTTCCATGGAGTGGCTGGTGGTTTCAAACAGCTGACTTTGTGGTTATCAGCCCAACGTGTAACCATTACACCACCAGGGTGCCTTTCTAATGTATAAAATCAAAATTTTCAACTGCCATTGAGTCAATTCCAAATGATTAGTGACTCTAATCTACAAGAGGCACTTAATTATTTAAACTATATGCATCCTTGGGTATTTAAGGAACCCTGGATCCTGCTCTGCTGTATCTGGTGGCTATGAGTCAGAAACAACTGGGTGGCAGTGAGTTTCCATTTTCAATCTGTAAAATTAAGGTCTCTCAGTGGCACTGTGGGCTAGTCATTGGGCTGCTAACCAAAAAGTTGGCAGTTCAAATCCACTGTGCAGGAGAAAGATGAAGCAGTCTGTTTCCATAAGGATGGCAGCCTTGGAAATCTGTGAGGACAGGTCTACCTTGACCTTTAGGCTCCCAGTGAGTCAGAGTCAACTCACTGGTGCTGGGTGGGTAGGCGGCACATACAGTTTGTGCTTCATGACAAACTGGAGGGTTGGCAATTCAAAGCATCCAGGGGTACTGCAGAAGAAGTAGCCAACCCGGTGGTTACTGGTAATTTCTGGTCCATTACTGTGGTGTCTGAATGACCCTAGGAGCCCTGACAGAGAGGGAGTGGCTGTGTGAGACACACTGACACCCCATATGGCCTTCTGACCCTGGAAGTCCAGCAGCCCCTAAAACATCACACCTTCCTTGAAAGATTCAGTGTGAGAATTCTCACCTTGAATGGAAAAAAGACTCAGATTGATTCCCAGGCAACCTGTGGGGCAGTGCCGCTGCTAGGGGACATGGAGTTGCTTGACAACTCATGGTGACCCTGTGAGCAACAGAAGGAAACCCCGTCCAACCCTACATCATCCTCACGAGAGTTGCTATGTTTGAGTCCATCCCCGCAGCTGCTATACCAATCCATCTCATTAAGGATCTTCCTTTATATTCACTGACAGCCCCCACCCCTTTGATAAGTATGACATTTTTCTCAGGACTGGTCCCTCCTTAGAACGAGTCCAGAGCAGGTGAGAAGAAGTCTGCCATCCTTGCTTCCAGGGAGCCTCTTGCTGTAATTCCTCTGAAGCAGATCTGTTAGTATCCTGGCGCTCCATGGAACTTTCCGGATCAGGCCAGTCATCAAGGGCAAACAACTCATTGCCACTTTGAGTGGATTTTGACACACAGTAACCTTTGGGGACATAGTAGAACTGCCCCTAGCAGTTCCTAAACCTGTGCATCTTTATGAAAACAGTCTGCCTCCTATTTCTCTCTTGAAGAACCCTGTGGGCTCAAAATCCCAGCCTTTGGGTTAGCAGTCCAATGCTTGGCCCTCTAGGAAACCATGAGGGGTCCTTCACGAAAGAACAGCTAGAAGGAGTGGAAGGGAAGAAGGGCCGGGTGTGCACCACTTCCACTTGCCGCCTTCTTTCCTTCCAGGTGTTCCTTAAGGCTGGCGTGGTCTCCAGGCTGGAGAAGCAGCGGGAAAGACTGGTGTCTCAGAGCATCATCCTCTTCCAGGCTGCCTGCAGGGGCTTCCTGTCTCGCCAGGAATTCAGAAAGTGTAAGGTACGGAGGCCAGTGTGCCCGGGGGTTTCCACAGTGGTGAGGCTCTAGAGAAGAGCCATGCCCCTGGCTCATGAGGGTGTGAGTGAGTCCACACTGTGCACGTTGATGCTTGCTTGCACGGGAATCTGTGGGATATTGTCCACGTGGTGCTTTGAATCTCCATTCAAGAAAAAGATGCAGCCAAAGAACAAAAAATCATATCATTGGCTGCATACCTCCATGATACGACCACCGAGGACAAACGGGTGCATAAGCAAATGTGGCAAAGAAAGCTGATGGTGCCCGGCTATCAAAAGAGATAGTGTCTGGGGTCTTAAAGGCTTGAAGGTGAACAAGCAGCCATCTAGCTCAGAAGCAACAAAGCCCACATGGAAGAAGCACACCAGCCTGTGCGATCACGAGGTGTCAAAGGGATCAAGTATAAGGCATCATCACACACACAAAAAAAATCTTACCATAGTGAATGAAGGGGGAAGTGCAGAGTGGCGACCCAAAGGCCATTTGTCGGCCACTGGAGATCCTCCCACAGAGGGGTCTAGAGGAGGAGATGAGTTAATCAGGGTGCGATGTAGCACCGATGAAGACTACAGCTTTCCCCCAGCTCCTAAATGCTTTCTCCCCTCCAACTACCATGATCCGAATTCTACCTTGCAAGTCTGGGTAGAGCAGAGGATGTACACTGGTGCATATAGGAGCTGGAGGCACAGGGAATCCAGGGTGGATGATACCTTCAGGACCAGGGGTGTGAGGGGCGATACTGTGAGAGTAGAGGGTGAGTGGGTTGGAAAGGGTGAACCGATTACAAGGATCTGCATGTGCCCTCCTCCCTGGGGAACAGACAACAGAAAAGGGGGTGAAGGGAGACACCGGATAGGGCAAGATATGACAAAATAATAATTTATAAATTATCAAAGGCTCATGGGGGAAAGGGGAGGGGGAAGCGGGGAGGAAGGGGAAAAAAGAGGACCTGATGCAAAGGGGCTTAAGTGGAGAGCAAATTCTTTGAAAATGATTAGGGCAAAGAATGTACAAATGTGCTTTATACAATTGATGTATGTATATGTATGGATTGTGCTAAGAGTTGTATGAGCCCCTAATAAAATGTTTTAAAAAAAAGAAAAAGAAAAGGATGCAGCAGGAGACTCTGTTTTACTACCTGCCATGGAAGTTGGTGCTGCTGCTGGTCCAAGGACCCATCTCAGTAAACGGGCCAGCCAGCCATGGGCACGGCAGTCTGCTTATTCCTAGGTCTTTGACTCAACGACTTTCCACCTTGATCTTGACCTCTAGGAGGTAGTCCATGCTCTCCTGGCTCAGTCTGGGATTTCAACCTCTCTGTCTTTGGAGAACAGCACCCAAGGCAGGAGCTGGGTCAAGGCCACTAAGGTCTAGGAGACCCAAGGGCAAGTTCAGAATCTGGAGACCCACTCTTGGCCCTGGCCTTCAGAGCTCTCTAGAGACAGAATTCTATGACCTTATCTATTGAAGTAGATGCCAACCATTGAAGATGAAAAGGGAAGCATTATCCGAGAGCAGAGGGTTAAGACAGAAGGAGGGATGGAAACAGGAAACAGAGGGAGGAAATGGATAAATAATGGGCCATTGAGTCGGTGACCATGGAAGAGCTGAATTAAAAAGCATATGAATTGTTGAATGTGAAACTCTGACCTGTTGTGTTAACCTTCCTCTAAATCATGATTTTTTTTAAGATTCAAAAATACATAAATAAACATGAGGATAAGTCTGAAAGTATTGCTACTGGGGCTCCTACTGATATATGCACAGGTTTATACCAAGCAAAGGTGCTGAAACAGGATTCAGTCATCAAGGTGTGGCTGCAAGTAAATGCCACATTCGCCCAGGAATACACATGCCCCTTAGTTTCATCATCAGGATCCACGATCAATGCTCATAGAATCAACAGTCATGAAATAAAAGGATGCATTGCATTGGGTAGATCTGCTGCACAAGACCTCTTTAACGTATTGGAGAGCAAGGATGTCACTTTGCGGCCGAAAGTATGCCTGACCCAAGCCATGGTCTTTTCAGTCACGTCATATGCGTGTTTTCACATGGAAAATGACTAAGAAGAATGGGTGCTGGTGAAGAATACAGAAAGTAACATGAGCAAATCTGTCTGGGACGAATACAGACAGAATGCTTCTTAGCCTGATGGACGGGGAGACTTCCTCCCACAGACTTCGGACATGTGATCCGGGGAGGCCAGTGGCTAGAGAAGGACATCATGCTTGGGAAAGAGAGGAGCAGTGAAAAGAGATGGATTGACACAGAGATGGCATCGCGGGCCTCAGCTATGACATTCATTGTGAGGATGGCGCAGGGCCAAGCGGTGTTTCATTTGGTTGTACGTAGGGGGTGTGATTTGATGGCAATTAAACGTAACAAGAGCCTCATCGTGGTGCCTTCGACAAACAAATAATGTTCCAATCAAAACAGTAGCTTCCAAGGGCCAGTTCAAGTCAAGGTCAAAGAGCAACTCAGGAGGTTATAGTGACTTGTTTTTATTCCAATGGGCCATCTCCAAGGACACAGAATCATCATGAACTTATTAGGAAGAATGTTTAAAACATGAAAAACTGCCTTGGTGACAAGAAGTCCAGGAAAGCTTCATGGAGAGGTCTGTCTCCTATCACGACAACGAACTTGCCCATTGTCCTAAGGTAGTGAGAGCCGTCTCAGCAGAATTCCTTTGGGAAACCTTACTGCATCCACCCTCCTGTCCTGATCTTGACCCTTCAGACTTCTTTGTGTTCCCCAGAGACAATGAACATGATTTGTGTCACACGAGGATGCCAGAATTGCCTCTTGGAGATGCTGTGAATCAAAACGCTCAGAGCACGAGTCCTCAGGGGAGGTTCAGAGAGGTGGAAACACTGTCTTCACAGGTGGATGGCCCTGGATGGAGGCAGTGGCAAGAAACAATAGCTTCACATTTCGAGACTAATAAAGGTCTCTGATTTTTGTAGCAATACATTATGACTCACCCACCTACATACCCAAAAACCCTTCAAGCTCATGGCCGTGGCGGCCATCAGCAGAGCTGTCTGAGTTTCAGAGGCTGTCACTCTTCACAGGAGCAGACAGCCTCATCTCTCCCTTGCAGCGGCTGGTGGTGTAATCACTGACCCTGTAGTCCACAGCCCTGTGCCTCATGGACTACTAATTCTGGCTCATGTGGAGCTTGAAAAATACTGTATTAGTGTTTAAATACTCTTAAAAATAGCTTCTTTTTTTTTTTTTTAGCTATGAGGGAGCTTTGAAAAGCTCATGGGAAAAAATGGAATATTTTTCTCCCTCATGAGCATTTTGAAGCCCCTTCATATTAGAGAACAACAAAATCATGAACATGTCTGTGATGGGCACTTCCAAGTACTTTTAAGGTGAGGTTTTACCTTGGTCACTGGTGTTCAAACCTATCTTCAGATGTGACCCTATGCAATATTATCTTCTCCCTTTACTATATAGGATTAAGGGGCCCTGGCGGCATGGTGGGATAAGCATTGGACTGCTAACTTCAGGGTTGGCAATTCAATCCCCCACCTCCATCCCCCCCTCCAGCCACTCTATAAGAGAGATGGGTCTGTCTGTTCAGAAATCCATGGAGCATTAAGAGGTGGAATGCACTCAATGGCAGTGGGTGGATTCCTTGTGATTGTCAGCATGGGGTCACGCAGGATTAAGGGATCAGGGATGAATGCCTGGTGCCCCCAAACCAAAGCCAGATTCAACTGCCAGCGAATCAATTCTAACTCATAAGGACCCTGTAGAACAGAGCAGAACTGCCCCCATGGGTTTCCGAGACTGAAACTCTTTACAGGAGTAGACAGCCTCATCTTTCTTCAGCAGGGCTGCTGGTGAATTTGAAGTGCCGACCTTGTGGTTAGTAGCCCAATGTGTAACCAACCACACTACCAGGGCTCCTGCCCAGAGCTCAGGGCCGGACATGTTTGTTTTGTGTTTTGTTCTCCTGTCTGTCCACTGCTCTGCAAACCCCCGGCCTCTATGCCCCATGCTGCCTCCCTCTGCCTCCTCCTCTGGCCAGGTGGAAAGGACCTCCTCTAGTCTCCTTGTCCTCTCTCTGCAGATCCGCTGCCTGGCCACCAAGTGCATCCAGAGGAATGTGGCTGTGTTCCTGCAGGTCCAGGACTGGCCTTGGTGGCGGCTCCTGGGGTCTCTGCGGCCCCTGCTGAGCACCACCTTGGGGGAGGAGCAACTGCGGGCCAAGGAGGTTTGTCCCTGACTCCCCGCCCCCAGCTGAGTCCAGCCCCCACTGTGCTTCTGCTCCACAGACCCCTGCACCGCTGTCAGTCCCAAGCACCCTCCATTGTGTACACAGTGGAAGGGCAACACCAACAGGGTCAGAGGGACACTTCAAGTACCCTACAGATCGGCCATTCCATAGGGTCCTGCATGTATCTTCTTATCTTCACTTCAAAGAATAAAAACCAACCCCCACCAAAGTAAAGTCTCTCCTGACCTATAAGAGCCCCTAAAGAACAGGGGAGAGCTGCGCCCAAGGGCTCCTAAGAATATTCATCTTTGGCAGCACCGGCAGCCTCGTCTGTCTTCTGGAGCAGTGGTTCTCAACCCCCTTGGGGGTCGACCCCTTCCCAGGGGTCACCCAGTTCATAACAGTAGCAAAATGACAGTTAAGAAGTAGCAACGAAAATAATTGTATGGTTGGTGGGGGAGGGGGGGGGTCACCACAACACGAGAAACTGTATGAAAGGGGTGTGGCATTAGGAAGGTTGAGAACCACTTTGCTAGAGTGATCAGTGGGTTTGAACCCCTGACCTTTCAGTTAGCAGCCCAGCTCTACACTCCTAAACCCCCGGGGCTCCTGGGGAAATTTCCCACTTAGAGGAAAATAATTCAACGAAAACAATTCTCCCCTTCACCTGGAGTCCCTGGGTGGCACTAAGGGTTAAGCACTTGTCTGGAACAGGAAGGTTGGCGGTTTGAATCCACCCAGAAGCCTCAGTCTCTTCTTGCAGAAGATCACAGCCCTCTGTGCTCTGCCCAGACACAGGGTCACCTGGGGGCGTCGGATGATGCCGTCACTAGTTGGGTCTCTGGCCTTCAGCTCCATTTCAACATCCACCCTCCATGGCGGGTCCCAGGCTCTCCACACATGGCCGAGAGCTTTAGAAAGTTGGTGGGGAAAGCTGGAATGAAAATGAGACTTTCTGATGAACTTTTTGAAGCACCCCGCCTCCAGCTCCCCGACACACATGCGGTTGTTAAGTGCTGTCTACTGAGTTCTGACTCAGTAGCCCGTGCACAACAGAGAGAAACACCGCCCAGTCCCGCACCAGCCTCCCCGTGCTTGCTCTGTTTGAGCCATGGTTGCAGCCAGTGTCCAACGCTTTCGCCGAGGGCCTTCCTCGTTTCCACTGCCCTCCACTCTACAAAGCGTCATGTCCTGCACGCACACATCAAACACTCACCCACCGCACAGAGGGTGCCAGGTTGGGCTGCTTGGATCTCCCAGCCGCTGCGGGCAACAAGGTGAGGCGGTCTGGTCCTGAGAAGACTGACGCACGGCATTAGGCGCCTCAAGGAGCAGGTCCGCTCTGTCCTAGAGGTCGCTGTGAGTCAGAAGGGACTCACTGGAGGCGGGTTTGGGTTTGCATTCAGTAGCCGCCCCCATCCCCCAACCGCTCTTGACCCGAGTGGCACCCATGTGTCTCAGTCCCAGAGTGGCTTCGGTCCCCTGTTTGTGTCTGTAGGAGGAGCTCACGGCGCTGAGACAGAAGCTGGAAAAGTCAGAGAGGACGAGAAATGAACTGCGGCAGAATGCAGACCTGCTGGACAGCAAGGTACCCCGGTCCCTGTGGGGAGCAAGTCCTACTGTGGGAGCGGTGTGTGTGTGTGTGTGTGTGTGTGTGTGTGTGTGTGTGTGTGTGTGTGTAGGGGGGATGTTAATGGAGGGATGGGCACTGGGTGAAGTGCTGTCAGAATTATGTGCTCTAATGCTCAGATTGTCCCCATTCATAAAACTGAGGTCAGGGGAATATTGGTTTGGATTCAAACCTGGGTTTTCTGCTGACAGCGGGAAAGTACTGCTCAAATTAATTACCAAAGCACAAATCATTTTGTGCCTGGGGGTCAGGGCGTGGTGCATTCTGCTGTATTAAAGTAGCCGGTGTATGAATGTCTATCACTATCACAGCATAAAGTAAGAACCGTCCCTATACTTGGAGGAGAACTTTGCGCGCCATAGAACTGGCAAAGGGAACACAGCATAACAAGGAGTTTCTGCAAGTCAATTACAAGGAGACAAACACCTCTTTACACACAACAACAAAAAAAGGCAAAACATGTGAATCGGCCATTGTCAAAGGGAGGGACTTTGTTTCATGGATTCACATGTTCTGGAATCTAAATAGGAGCCCTGGTGATGTAATGACTGGCGTTCAAAACCATCAGCAGCTCCACGAGAGAAAACTAGGTGTTGTACTCCCGTAGACAGGTGCCCTTTCAGGGTTTGCTATGATCCAGCGTTGATTTGATGGCAGTGTATGTGTTTTTGGTCTGGAATCCAAATGTCACTCACCTCATGAAGTGGTGCACCGGGGAATGCAAATTGCCACCACCGCCGCCGCCATTTCCATGCCTCATGTTGGGTCGGAAACACTGAAAAGTCCCAGGTAGCCAAGACTTGGGAAAGGCACGGACCATCTGGAGCTCCTAGTGAGCCTTGGTGTTATAGTGGGTACGCGTTGGGCTGCACACCACAAGGTCAGCAGTTTGAAACCATCAGCCACTCCTTGGGAGAAAGACAGGGCTTTCCACCCCCATAAGCAGTTACAATCTCAGAAACCCACAGGGGCCTATATATAGGGCTCCCCTGTCCTCTAGGGTCACTATGAACCATCAGGACTCAATGGGAGTGAGTTTGGGTGTACACTGCCTGCAAGTGGACATGTGAGTCCATCGGCATGGTCTGCAGATGCTGGAGCTGCTCCTCCGGGAGACCCAGCAATGCCACTTCTGCCTCCCCGCTATGGATGAAACACTGAGACACTCAGAGTGGTGACCTTTGTCACCTTTAAAGGATGCTCCCTGGAATGCTGTGCATAAGAGAGTTTTGTTGTATGACCATGTAAATTCCTCAGAGTGGAAATGAATGAGGAAGCCAGCCATTCACCATCTGCTTTTGTAAACAACGCTGTTGTCAGAACCCAGTCACGCCCATTCACATATGCAGAGCTGCTTTGGGCTAGGCTGGCATGGATTGTGATGGCAGAGGCCAAAACATCCATGCTTACTCTCTGGCCCTGTCCAGAGAAAGAACGCCGGTCCCTGGTGCAGCATTAACAGGGGAGCCTCACAGCATGTTGTGAAGTCAATGTTCATTTACAGTGGAATACCTGAAGGAGAGTCGGAGGTTTGAAGTTTGCTGGACAATATTGGATGTTGATGGCATTATATGTGGAAACACAGACACACACATAAGGGGCGTCAGCATTATTTATTGGTTAAGGCGTACACACACAGACACACACACACAGACACACGCACACATACGGATCTCTGCGACGATGAGGCTCTCTACTCCCACAAAGAGTTAACAGGTTCAGAAACCCACAGGGCCAGTTCTTCCCTGTCCTATTGGGTCCCAAGAGCCCTCATTGACTGGATGGCAGGGAATTTGGAGTTGGGTTTTTATTTGTTTGTTTTTAATACATGCACACACACATATGCGGGGGGTGGGATTTAAATGGAATCAAAAATATAATGGAATTTTCCCAAAACTTTAAAAAATCTCTTATGTATATGGCTACACTACCTTTCCCTGCTCATGGATCAAGAGGCAGTTGTGCAAACACATGGTTTAAAGTCAGGAAAGGTGTGTCAGGGTTGTATCCTCTTATGATACATATTCAATCTGGATGCTGAACAAATCATCAGAGAAACTGAGTTATATGAAGAAGAATGAGGCATTAGGATTGGAAGGTGGATTAGTCTGGGTTGACTAGAGAAACAAAACCAGAGACACTCACCTATGTTTAATAGAGAACTTTATATCAAAGAGTAATTGTATTTTAAGAAAACATCCAGCCCAGTCCAGATCAAGTCTGTAAGTCCAATATTAGCCCATATGTCAGATACCAGTCTATAAATTCCTCTTTAGAATCATGCAGCCATGCAATAATGCTGAATACAGGCAGATCATAGGCAGTGGGTGGAAAGTCTGTGGATCCAGTGGCAGTGTAAGCATCTCAGCACTGGCGTGGGGCTCCATGCGGCTCCTCCAGCTCCAGGGCTCTCACTCCATCAGCATAGCTACATGTGTCTTGTCAGCAGGAAGATGAAGCAGAGAGTGAGGTGTGTATCTGGCCTCTAGTCAGCTGTTTATCTCTGTTGCACCTCCAAATGAGACCATCAAGCTGCAACCTGATTGACAGGCTAAACTCCACCCCTTCCCAAGTTGACAGGAGATTATGTAACTGCCACAGAAGGCGTCTTAACAATCTGAGATATGCAGATGATACAACCCTGCTTGGTGAAATTGAGGACGTGAGCCCTTGCTGATGAAGGTCAAGGGTTACAGCCTTCAGTATGGATTGCCACTCAATGTAAAGCAGACCAAAACTTTCACAACTGGACCAATAGGTAACTTCATGATAAGTGGAGAGAAAGTTGCAAGTGACAAGGATTTTGTCTTGCTTGAATCCACAATCAATGCTCATAGAATCAGCAGCCGGGAGATCAAAAGACACGCTGCATTAGGTAAATCTGCTGCACAAGACCTCTTCAGAGTATTGAAGAGCAGGGATGTTACTTCGAGGACTAAGGTGCGCCTGATTCAAGCCAGGGCATTTTCCATTGCCTCCTATACATGTGTACATGTATAAGTTGGACACTGAATCAAGGAGCCCGAAGAAGAATTGATGCATTTGAATCGTGGTGCTGGAGAAGAATATTGAAATTACCATGTGTAGCTAAAAGGACAAACTGACATGTTTGGGAAGAAATATGGCCAGAATGCCCTGAGAGGCAAGGATGACAAGACTTCCTCTTACTTTACGCGAACAGATTGTCAGGAGAGACCAGTCCTTGGAGAAGGACACCGTGCTAGGTAAAATGGAGGAGTGGCGAAGACTAAGACTGTAACAGCGGCTGCAACAGTGGGCTGAGGCATAGAGCCAATTGTGAGGATGGTGCAGGCCTGGGCAGTGTTTCATTCTGTTGTGCACAGGTCGTGTTTGAACTGGAAACTTTTCAGTGAGAAGCCCAACACTCAGGTCACGGTGCCAGCGGGGCTTTTCTGAAGAGCGCGACCCACGTGGGTCACCCTGAGTCTGAATTGACTTGAGATCAACCAGCATCCCCGTGGCTGCCAGGATGTATCATACCAGCCCAGTCCTGACCCACTGAGGGGCTCTGTAACCAGTGACGGAGGCCGAGGATATGTGCAGACTGGAAAGACTGTTTGGCTGGAGAGAAGCAGCAAAGTGCCCCCAGGGGGCAGAGGGCATTCCGGGCAGAGGGCATGGTGTAAGGGTGTCCCGGCACAGGCTGTCCTGGAAGTGGCAGTATGCCGGTGAGGCAAGGGACAGGTGGGAGGAAGACTGGAGTCTGTGTAGTGGTTACATGTTGGGCTGTGATCTGCTTGGCTGCTGGTTGGAAACCACCAGCAGCTCCTTGGGAGAAGGACTGGGTTTTCCACTTCCATAAACAGTTATAGTCTCAGAAATGCTCAAGGGATTGCTGAGTCAGCATTGACTCGACAGCAGTGAGTTTTGCGGCATGGGGTAGGGCTGGGGGTGAGGGCCGAGTCAGATGACAACAGACCATGCGAACCTCATGAGAGGGTTGGGCTCCATTCTGGTGGTAAGGGTGGATGCAGGGTGTGGCTGGCTATTTGCTCTTTGGGGTGAAGCATTCTACGGGACTTCAATCCGTGTGTATGTGAAGCATCCATGGAGAAATTAAGCTCTGGTGATGTACTGGTTACAACTTGGGCTGCTCACTGCAAGGTCAGCAGTTCGAAACCACCAGCTGCTCCTTGGGAGAAAGGCGAGGCTTGCTGTCCCTGAAAAGAGTTACAGTCCTATCAGGGCTCCGTGAGTCAGAATTGACTTGATGGCAGTGATTTTTTTTTGAGATCGTGTGGGGTAGATCTGCTGCAAAAGGATTATTTGAAATGTGAAAAAGTAAAGGTGTCACTTTATAGACTCAAGTACACCTGCCTCCAAGTCCTAGTCCCCTCAGTCACCTCATAAGCATGTGGAAGTTGGTATGTAAGCAAGATGGAAGACGAGTTGATGCATTTGTATTTTGGCTTTATTTTGCTTTATATTGTAACTTGGATGGCAGTGTACAGAGCCAATCATCAGTTTTAAATCCAGCAATTTGTACACCATTCACACCATCTCATTGGTTGGGATTCCCTCAGCGCAACATCACTCCCTTCAGTCCTTCCCGGGATTCCCACCTGTTTGTGATGCTGGTGAAGAAAATCGAGTATGGTGTGGACTTCCAGAAGAATCCACAAATCAACCTTTGAAGAAACTGTAGTCAGAATGCTCCGTAGGAAGGAGGACAGGCGATGGCACTTCATTTCACTGTCTTTCTACGGGTGGATGGTCCATGAAGAGTGGAGAGGAAGGACATCCACAGGGAAGTGCATAAGACACCATGGCAGCAGCGTGGGCTCAGACAGACCATGGTCATGAAGAGAGCATGAGACGGCACAGCCTTTCATTCTGCTGTCCATGCAGCCTCTGTGTGAAACCACATGGTGTGGCTCTCCTATCCATAATCTTGGTACTCCCCTCAAATGAATGATTGTTCTTGTTGGGTACCTTTGAGTGGGTCTGACTCACTGACCCTATGGACAGCAGAAGGAAGCACTGCCCAGTCCTGTGCTGTACACACAACTGTTCTTGTGTCTGAGCCCAGGGTTGCAGCCACTGTGCCAGTCCATTTCGTCGAGGGCCTTCCTCTTTGGCAAGGGCCTCCCCCAGCTTTACCAAGTACTATGTCCTTCTCCAGGGACTGTTCTCTCCTGACGACACGTTTGAATGAGTATGAACATGCAAATAAGGTGTAGAAGACTGGAACTTGGGGCGTGGTCGGTTTGGCCATTCGCCTGAATGTGAGTGAGCCATTTCAGAGGCTGGAGCAGCAACCCAATCGCCATCCAGAACTAGGAGCCACCAGTGCAGGGTGCCTAGAAGATCCTTGCAGGAAGTGGTGACGCCAGCAGTGGCCACAGCCCCGAGACCATGAGACAGAGCAGAGAGTTGATGGACGGATACAGAGGCCAAGGGACCACGTGGCTGAAGGTCAAGGACCAGAAAGTCGTGTCTGCCAGCGTGGCTGAGGGAGGTGTTACAGACGAAAGACCAGTGTCCTTACCATTTTGTAACTTGTTGGCTTCCCCAATAAGTCCCCATAATTGGGAGTTCTGTGTGGCCATTGCAGTGAGTTGGGGTTGCTATGGGTTGGAACTGACTCCATGGCACCTAACAACAATGATAACAGGACCGAGTGGAACCTTCCTTGTGGGTTTCTGAGACTTTACATCTTTAGGGGAGCAGAAAACTTCATCTTTCTCCCAAGGAACAGCTGGTGTGTTCGAACTGCTGATCTTGCAGTTAGCAACCCAATAAGTAACCACGAGGCCATGTGGGCCCATGGTCACTGTCTGTTGCTACTATTTGAGTGATTTCTGTACCTAGCTACCTTCCATCCCTGGAGAGAAATGAATACAGACCTTGGTCTCTGAACTGTGCCATTGTGTATCTCTCTGGAAACCCTGGAAGCTTGCCACTAAGCTAGGGATTTGTTCTGGGTTTTCCCTGCTGACTGAGACAGCTCTGGGGCATGTGCCTTGAGACTGAGCTGCCCGAGGCTTAATATACTTGACAAACAGCATATGAGTCAGCTGGGGCTAGTGAGGCTGGCCCCTCATTGGCTGATTCACATCTTCTTTGGAGTCTTACAGGTGGATGGGGACAGAAGGTGGCTTATCTCCCATGGGGGCTGTTCACGTGTGCTCTGTTTGATCATAGTAGAATCAGGATCTGATCAGGCCTTTGATCTGTCCCCCATTGGCTGTTTAACCTTGGACAAGAACTGTTATGTCTCCGAGTCATGGATAGTGGTCTGTTCCGGGTCCTTAGGATTCCCGCTCCACCTGCTCCTCAGATGGAGGAAGGGGGCTAAAGGAGAGACTGGTTATGAGCCAGGCTCCTGGACTCGACACTCTCTGCTACTTGTTCGGTGCCATTGAGTTGTCTCTGACTCCTAGCGAGCCCGTGTGCAACAGGACAGGCTGCTTCACCTGCGCCATCCTCTCCGTTACTGCTATGGTGGAGGCCATGGCTGCAGCCACCGTGGCCGTCCATCTCGTGGAAGCTTTCCTTTTTTAGCAGACCCTCAGCTTCACCAAGCCCGATGTCCTTCTCCAGGGGCTGGTTCCTCCTGATGACATGTCCAAAGTAGGCGAGACAAAGTAGGCCACCTAACCAGCTACCATACTGGGTAGCTCATTTCAGGTCTCAATGCCTCTGTTGCTAGTCAGTTCTGCTAGCAAAAAAAAAAAAGAGAATAACTGAAATACTTTGGAAGATATTGATAGTCTTAAAGGAGAAACCACCAGCTGCCCCATAGGAGAAAGATAGGGCTTTCTCCTCTCATAAAGAATTACAGTATTGGAAACTCACAGGGAAAGTCACCTGTCCTGTAGGGTCACGATGAGTTGTCATTGACTCGGTGGCAGTGAGTTTGAGAGAGAGTGAAAAAAATGATGGGTGCCAAGTTCTTGACATGCTTCGCCTCCAAATTTAGTAAGTGTGAGCTCTGGTCTATGCAAAGCCTAGAAAAAAGAGGCCTTTTTTGTGTGGCAGGCGGAAAAGCCCAAGAGAGGGTGAGAGTGGGAGGTGGTTGTTTTCTGCTCTCTGCAGGCAGGTGAGTTGGGTCTTAGATCTGGCAATCCTTGAATATAAGAGTCAAGGGCAGAGTTGAGTAAAGACACATGGGTACTACTGTGATTACTTTTCCTCCCAATTCCATAGAGCGGTCGTCAAGGGCAGGGTCTGGTACACCTTAAGCGCTCCAATAATGCCCACTGGATTCAGGAAAGCAAGTGTCGGTGACAGTCCAATCTTGGTTCCCTACAAGCAGCCATCCCAGGGATGGCAATTGGTCTCTACTCCTATGGAATGACAGGAAAGTCAAGAAGAGGAGGAAGATCTGGAATGTGTAGCCAATTGCCTCCCTAAACAACTCCTACTATGAGACCAGAAGAACTAGGTGGTTCCTGGCTACTGTCACTAAACATAGTGATCCAAGACTCTATCCAAAGGAGAGGCCAAATGCAATGCAGAATTTTAAATTCTGATAGAATCCTGATCTTCTGGAGTCGTGGAGGCTGCATGAGGCCCCGAAACAATTACTGTAGATACTCGTGTATAAGGAGAGTTTTTCAGCACACATTTTATGCAGGTTTGTGGTAAAATTAGGTGCCTCGACTGATACTCAGGTTGGCTTATACTCGAGTATATACAGTACTTTGAGATGATCTTTAAACCTGAACTCCACCCCCCACCAAATATCCATTCCCTGAATGAAGTTCTTCTGAAAACCAAACAGTAGCATAACTTCACTAGTCAATGACACATGTCCAGCTTAACTTGTACAAAAATGTCTGCCTTGAACATGAACATGTTGCTCTTCGAGGGCCATCGCTATGGGATGGAATGGACAATAGAAACCAGAAAGATGAAGACTGGAAGCTTTGGAGGCTGGGGGTTATGTCAGCGGGGGAGGAAGGCCTTCGAGAAGGAGGATCAGTGCCATTGAGCTGTGCAACCAGAGGCTGTTGGCTTGGTGCCTCTTCCATTGGGGAGATTCCCAACAATAAAAAGAGCCCCTGCTCACCTTTCCCAAAGGCTGCCAGAGCTCAGGGTATGTTCTGCTGGAGTCTGAGTGGCTTCACTTCTCCCCACTTTGCTTTCTCGGGGAGCCTTGGAGACGACAGTGCGTGGTTGCCCAGTGGAGCATCTGTGGAGGTTTCCCACGGCATTTGAGGGTGATTGATCCTTGAGTAATCTGCAATGACCCTTCTGGGTTTGCAAACCCAGCCC
This sequence comes from Tenrec ecaudatus, assembly GCF_050624435.1. Taxonomy (NCBI): domain Eukaryota; kingdom Metazoa; phylum Chordata; class Mammalia; order Afrosoricida; family Tenrecidae; genus Tenrec; species Tenrec ecaudatus. Next base: position 29,372,047 of record NC_134545.1, on the reverse strand, counting down.
TCTTCTCAATGAATTGCCTTTCATGTTGCTTCTCCTAACAGCCAGGGGTGTGGACCCCCCCTCCTTACCGAAGCACAAAGCCCCCGCCCCGCTGCCCTGTGGAAGGCAGAGGGATTTGTAGGTCTGGGAAAAGGCCAGAAGCTGTTTTTTCTCCATAGTCTTTCATCACTTCCCAGTTTGAAAGGACTCAAAGGGCCCCTTGCACTTGAGAGTTGGGTTCTATGAAACTCAAAGTGAATGCGTTACATTGATCGTGGAATCACTTTGCTTGGGCGAACTAGCACAGCTTAATTGCTAGACTCATTGGCTAAGTGGAGAGAGCACAGCTCTGGAGTTTAGCATCCATGCTGGTGGCAGGGCAGGGTGTGAGGTGGGGGCATGCCTGATGTGCCAGCCTGCACCTGTTGGCCTCACTCTTTCAGCTACAATACCTGTGCGTGCCTGTTCTGTTGTAGGGAAGGTCGCTATGAGTCGTAATGGACTCAATGGCACCTAACAACCCTTTGTGCAGATTATAAGCTAGAGTGTAAAAGTTTTAGTTGCCTTAGTACTTGTTTAGGTGCTGAGTAGCTGGTTTTTTTTTTCTGAAAAGGGAGCAGTCGGCCAATTGAATTGAGAACCTGTGCACACAAGATGAAGTCACACAGTGGCTGCAACAAATGTGTTCGAACATAAGAACTGTGTTTCTCCATTCATCTGTTAAGGGGCACTTCAGTTACTTGTACCTTTTTGGCTACTGCTTTAGTGTCACTCAGGAACCCTCACGGCATAGTGAAGTGTGTGTTGGGCCGCTAATTACAAGATCAACAATTCAAAACCAAAAGTTGTGCTGCAGGAGATAGATGAAGCTTTCTACTCCCAGCAGCAATTACAGTGTCAAACCCACAGAGGTAGTTCTACCCCGTCCTAGAAGGCCGCTAGGATTTGGTTTCTTCTCTATGTCAGTAAGGATGCATTGAACTTCTGCAAGGGTTATGGAGAAGTTTGGAAGTAGGCAGTAGGGGTGATTCACACAGTCATACAAAGTTACATGTTAGACTGCTCATCACAAGGTCTGATGTTCGAAACCACTGGCAGCTCCGTAGGAGAAACATGAGGCTTTCTGTTCCTATAAAGATTGACTGCTTTGGAAACCCACAGGAAGCGTTTCTACTCTGTGCTCTAGGGTCTCTATCAGTCAGCATGGACTCAATGGCAGTGAGTTTGTTTGTTTTTAATAAGGAGAAATGAAATCCTGTCTACCTGAATGAACCATGTTATTTACATTTTAATCAAGCCATTGTAATGCAAGGATTTCCCCCAGGCCACAGGGGAAATATCAGTATAAGGAGTAGCGTAAAAGAAGCCTACCTCAGAGATGCCTGGACAGCATGGGAAAATGCATCCACGAACAGATGGCCATGTTTTGGATCTATCAGATTGGGGTTCAAATCCCGGATCCACCACTCACTTACCATGTGACTTCAGAATATTCCCATGCAGCTTCCCATGTCCCCTTTTGCTTTTTCTCATTTGAAATCTGTGTTTTGGTCCAAGCAGGCCCTGGTGTAACCAGTCCTGTGGGGAAAGGATCAACTCAAGTCAACACATTGTCACCGAGTCAACATCCACTCATAGTGATGCTATAGTTCAGGGCAGAATTGCCCTTGCGGGTTTCTGACACTTTGCAACTCTTTATGGGAGCAGAAAGCCTCATCTTTCTAAGAGTGGCTGGTGGTTTTGAACTGATGACCTTGCGGATTGTAGTTCAATGCATAACCACTACACCACAAGGGCTCCCAAGGGAAAGGACGGTGGACTTGAATTAGAATGTGTGGAGCCGCAGGCCTGAGGTATGGAGCTTCCCTCAGTTCCTACTAATTTAGAGAGAAAGTTGTTTATTTTTCCCCTTCCTGATGACAAAAACAACGCATATTTGTGGCAGAACTGTTTATTTTCCAATAGTACAGAAATGTCCCACTTGGAAATTGGAGTTCACCTTGTGTTCACCTCTTTAGGGGGAAGAAAAAACTTACTAATAGTTTTAAGAGAGCATTTCTTTTACGTACAAACACAAACAAAATTAGGATCAGGTTCAACGGTCTATTCTGCAATTTTGCTCTATGTATTACTCACCCCTGCCTCATCTTCCTCTCCTGGAGTGGCTGGTGTGTTTGAACTCCCAACCTCATGTTTAGCCCAGCACAAACCCACCAGAGCTTCTACTTAGTTGAAAGCTCTGCTGAAGCTTGTCCCGCAAGGGTAAGTTTCTGGTATTGAAGATACCAGAGCCATAGCTTCGAGCATCACAGTGACATGCAAGTCACCACAGGACCACAAGTTGACAGTAGAGCGAAAGGTCATTGCTCTTAGTGGAAAGTCAAGTTCGTCTTGTAGAGACCCTCTGGGCCGCAGACTCCTCACAGTCCGTGCGGCTGAGCCCGGTAGTCCAGCTGCTGTGTTCATCCACCTCCTTGCGGGCCTTCCTCCTTCTAGCCCGATGGCCTTCTCCAAGGACTGGTCCCGCCTAATGACGACTCCAAAGCATGTGAGATAAAGTCTTCTCATTCTCGTTTGTGTGGCTACATTCTGGCCGTACCTCTCCCCAAACTCAGAAATCTCACGTCCGTGGAGACTGTGACGCAGAGTGACCCTGTAGAACGGGAGAACTGGCCCTGTGAATTTCCAAGACCAAATCTTGACAGGGGAGGGGCAAGTGGTTTTGAACGGCTAACCTTGCGGTGAATAGCCCAACAGGTAACAGTATATGGCAGGGCTCCTTTTCTTCTCCCAGGCAGATTTAATCATTCTCTGCGGGATATTGAATGTTCTTGGTCAATGCTGTCAATCCAAATGCCTCCGTACCTCTCTGGTTCCTCTTACTCATTGTCCAGCTTCCCCACCCCTAGGAGCCATGGAAACTATCCTATCTTGAGTCAGGCACCCCTTAGCCCTCAAAGTGACACCTTGGCTGTCTAACAATTAGAAGAAGCAGTTTTGTGCAACTGAGTTGCCCAGTGCAATACAGAGCGAGACTTCTTGAGTCTTGCTTCAATGACTATGGATCCCGCTACAATGACATCCTTCTCCATCACTGATGTGATCCATTAGTGGGGATCTTTATTCTTGTACACTGAGGGGTAAGTCATGCTGAAGGGAAGTACTCTTTGATCTTCATCAATAAGTACTTCATGTCCTAACCCATTCCTACCTTCTGACCATTATCCTTGGGCCAATGCTGCCCTTTGAGTCTCCAACAGCTGACAATTTGAATGAGCGCGGACCTCCCTAGAATTACCGCTTCCACGATAGACCTTGTCTGGTTTTGCCTGTCAGTGGAGCCATGGGATCAGTTCTGTTGCAGACCCAAAGAGTAACTAGGGGCTAAGATTTTAAAGCAAGCTATTGCCAGGCCTTTCTTTCTCGGTACCACCATGTATGGATTCAGGCCACTGAAACCTTTAGACTAGTATATCTATCCAAACTGCTGGCGCCAACCAGTGGTTTCCATGACAACCCTTGGTGTTTTTACCAAGAGTGGTGTGGCGAAGTGTATGTAGGGGCACAAACTCTGCTGGCCACATGAGTGACGCATTCTCTACCAACCATTTCAGATTGCTGACCTGACCACAGAGCTGGCGGACGAGCGTTTCAAGGGGGACGTGGCCTGTCAGGCTCTGGAGGTGGAGCGGGCAGAGCGGCTGAGGACCTTCCGGGAAGTGCAGGAGCTGAAGGTGGGCCATCTGGGTGGCTGAGCAGGATGGCTGGGAGTAGTTGGGACTGTCCCCCTGGGCTCATTCATGTCTGGGGTTGGTAAGCCTAGGTGAGAGGCACAGGCTTTCTGAAGCCCATGGCCAAGGTCATGAGGACCACATGGGTCTCTGATGAGGGCACAGGCACGTCAGCGGGAGACGTTTCACCTTCTCTACTGGAGCCGCGGGTTTGATTCTGGCCAATGTGTCACATGGGCAGCGACCACCCATCTGTCCGTGGTGGTACTTAGCTGTGCCACAGAACAGACTTCAGCAGAGTTTCCAGACTAAGACAGACTAGAAAAACAGATGTGGTGAGCTAGGTCTCTCCCAGTCAGCCCATGTGGACAGCAGTGGTTGAGTTTGCAACCAGCTTCATGTGGAGTGTCCAGGACGAGGCTGGGTTTCTGACTACTCACGAGGTCGCCAGGAGCCAGACACAGGCTCCATAGAAGCCGGCAGCCACAAGTCTTGGTCTGGGAGGGGTCAAGGCTTAGAACCACGCAGTGACTGGCTAACTCCATCGACCTTCTATGCACACCTTGAAGGAGTCCCCATGGTTCAGTGGGTTAGACGGAGGGCGGCTAACTGCAAAGTCAGTGGTTCACACCACCAGTTGCCAGGGGGTAGAGCCATGAGGTAGCCTGCTCCTATAAAGAGGGACAGCCTCCAAAACTCTATGGAGCAGCTCTGCCCTGTTCTACTGGGTCGATGTGAGTTGAAATCCACCGAACAGCTGTGGGAGCCTTTTCTTCCAGAGCAAGTGGGAGCAAGTACAGAAGAATTTGGGGGCAGTGGAGAAGCAGCTGGAAGAAGCCCAGCAGAAGATTCAGTTGGATGACGTGGGGAAAAGCCATACTGGAGAAGGTGAGCAGACCAGGGTCTGGGTTTTTTGTTTGTTTGTTTCAGTCATTCATCGATCATTCAGCTTTAGATACACACTAAACACTGACTTTGGGTGTCTTGTGTTAGAGCCTGGTACCACAACCAAGAGCACAAGACCCATCCCTGGGTCACCTGGAGCTTCCATTCTGGTGGAAGGATGAGTTGACCAAAAGAAATCGTCAAAAAAAACATCCAACATTGTTCCCCAAAATGCATGATCAAAGAGACAGGTGCTATTTAATTATATTGCCAACAGTAATAAAGATAGTGATTCTGTGGGCAGGTCCTCCCTATCAATTTGCCACTGCAGCTCTCAGACCTCTCTCTCATCACAAAGCATGCAGTTGAGAAGGATGCCCAGTGCTTTTGCATCTATAGACATTGACACCGTTCCTTCAGTGCCTCCGGAGAAGTCGTGCTCCAGGAGCCTTCAGAGGAGCAGAGGAAAGTAGTGATGGAGAAGGACGGAGATGCATTTGGCTTTCTCTTCTCTCTTACCCTCTCAACTGGGCCACTCCCAGAGGAGGCATTTACAAGGAAGGTTGGTGAAGAGGCGTTTGAGGGCCTCTGATATGGGAGAGCCAATAAGGTGGGTGTACACAGGAGACCTAACAAGGCCAGTCCATGTCTTGAATAGGAACCTATTCACCTGGAACCAGTCATGTGAGTGATGAGGTGGCTTTCCCAGAAGAGGGTTCCACCAGTTCCCTTCAGCCTGTGGTCCACACCTCAAGGCTGATCCCCAATTGCTTCCCTGTGAGACTACAGGAATTAAATGAGAGGTGAGATGGGCTGAGCACAGGAGCCCGTTGGTCACCATGCTCTGCAGGCTCATTTCAGGAGGTCTACCTACACATATTTTGTTCTTCTTTATGACAATAACATGTATTCACAAGAGAACATTCCTATGGTTGAGGCCCATTGAAAGAAGAAATAAAACCCCTTTGATGGAAACCACGGCAATATCACCACCGCCTCCTCCATGCATTAGGTGTCTAAATTATGATTGGAGGAGGGAACTATTTGTCCCGCCTTCTGTGGCTGCATATTGAGAGGACCTTTTGTGGTAGGTACCCAGTGTTGATTTACCCAATAAGCAAGATAAGCACACGGTTGCTTGCACTTCATAATTTTCCCATTTGTAAGTGCTAGGCATGAAGAGTTAAGCATGATCATCCATGCACTTAACCCACAGTTGCTGGTTACATATTCTGTGCTACTTAACTAAGGTAGCCACTTGGCTAGTTCTCTCCAGGTGGGTCTTCTTGCCTATCTAATTGAATAGGAACATTAGCAATTAGTCAACCCTATCGGCGTGTATGGGGAAACTTCTAGGAGGTGCTGAGAATTCACAGGTATCTTAAGTAGTGCGTAGTCTACTTGTCTAAAGAAATGGACACGCACCGTTGTAGAGGCAACTGAAGAGGCAGCCAAGCTTAGAACCTAGAGAACAGTCAAAAAAGGTCAGAGAACTGCAGGTGGCTGGGACACAAAGTGTTTTATTTTACTTTGCCTTTAAAAAATCATTTTACTGAGCGCTCTTACAGCTCTTATCATAATCCATCCATACATACATTGTGTCAAACACATTTGTACATTTGTTGCCATCATCATTTTCAAAACATTTTCTTTCTACTTGAGCCCTTGGTATCAGCCCCTCATTTTCCCCTCCCTTCCTGAGGCCCTCCCTCATGAACCTGGATAATTTATAAATTATTATTATTTTGTCATGTCTTACACTGACGTCTCCCTTCACCCATGTTTCTGTTGTCCATCCCACAGGGAGGGGGTTATATATAGATCCTTGTAATCGGCTTCCCCTTTCTACCCCACCTTCCCTCCAACCTCCCGGTATTGCCACTCTCCCCACTGGTCCTGAAGGGATCATCCGCCCTGTATTCCCTGTGGTTCCAGTTCCTATCTGTATCAGTGTACATCCTCTGGTCCAGCTGGATTTTTAAGGTAGAATTGGGGTCATGATAGTGGGGGAGGAGGAAGCATTAAAGAACTAAGGGAAACTTTGCATGTTTCGTCATTGCAACAGGTTTCCATTCGACAATTCAGACATATTTTGTTTCATGGCAGTCATTGCCATCTCAAAGTGAAACATCATTCATCTGACATCGGACTGTTCGTGTTTTCTGTTTCCATTCTTCTTCCTCTTTCTTTCTTAAGGAACTTGTAGGTCACAAAAGAATCCAAGTCAGTCATTTCAGTTTTACGTTTCCTCCTTTTGTAGCCACTCAGACCAGTGTTTAGATCTGATGGGTAAGCCATCTGAGGGGCTTTTAAGGCTTTGACCCCTATCCTTTCTCTCTTTTAAAATTTAAATATATGCATGTATGTATTCCTTTTTTATATATTCCTTTGTGTGTGGAATATGACACAAAGAAAAACATATTCTGTATAGTTGCACAGCCCAGCGTATCAAATCAAATCACTAACTGGATCCCATTCAACTCCCCCTAGAAGTGCCTCTCTCCTTTTCCCACCCTCCCTCCTCCATAGTTTCCTGGCCCTTTCTTCTGACCCCCTCCTTTGTTCCCTGCTCAACCCTGGCCAGGTTATAGTCTTAAACGTTGTATCCTTTTGCTGTAAAAAACACGTTTTCCTTTATATACCTTTATAATAATGGTGTCATAAAATATTTAGCTTTATGAGCTTGACTAACTTGTTAGCAAAATGTTCTTTAATTTTGTCCATGTCTTAAGGTATTTGACAGACTTGTCATTCTTTCTTAAGATGCATAATATTCCACGGTGTGAATGTACCAGAGTTTGTTTATCCATTCTTTATAGTCGGAGTTGTTTCTGCATTTTAGCTGTGCATATGGCTGTTTGTGTTTCGCTCTTTATTTCTTTAGGATCTATATCAAGTAGAGAGCTTGCAGGATCAAACGGTATTTGTATTTGCATTTCCTTCAGCAAACATTATATTGTTTTTCATGGTGGTTGTATGCTTCTTCAATCCCACCAGCAGTGTATCAATGTTCCAATCTCCACATCTTCTCCAGCATTTGTTATTTCTTAGTTGTTTTTTTTTTTTTTGCTGACTGTTGATGTGAGGTGGTATCTCACTGTTTTTTTAATTTGTCTTTCTCTTATTGCTAATGAATGTGGATATTTCTTCATATGATTGTTGGCTGCCTACATGCCATCATGAGTAAATATTGTCTTCTCATGTCTTGCTCCCATTTTTATTAGATTATTTGTAGTGTTTCTTAAACAGTGTTGTAGTTTTCTATATGTTTTTGAAATTAGCCCTATATCTGATATATCATTGCTGAATATGTTTTTTCACATTCTGGGGGCTCTCTTTTAACCCTTTTAATTAAGCCTTCTGATGTGCACAGATGTCCTAATTCAGAAAGTCCCTGTTCTCAATTTTGTATTCTCCAGTGTGGGTATTTTTCATTATGTTTGATAGTGTATTTATGCTGTGTATTAAGGCCCTTAAGTTTGTCTCCATTTTTCCATTGATGGTTTTTATGGCTCTAGGGTTTATATTTAAGTCTTCAGTCCATCTTGCATTGTTTTTGTACATGGTGTAAGGTATAGGTCTTGTTTCATTCTTTTGCAGGTAGAGATTCAATTTTCCTAAGGCCATTTATTGAAAAGATCATTTCTGCCCCACTTAATATATTTAGTCCTTTATCAAAGATCAGTTGTCTGTAGGTACTTGGTTGTATTTTTCAGTTCTCAATCTAGTCCCTTGGTCTTCATGTCTATTGTTGTGCCAGTACTAAGTTGTTTGGATTATGTCTATATAGTAGGCTTTAAAAGCTGGGAGTGAAAGGCCTTCTACTTTGTTTTTTATTTTTAATAGTGTTCTGTTTATCCTGGGTTTGTTTTCTTTCCATATAAAGTTGTCGATTAGTTTTTTATTCATTTCTTTGAAGATTATGCTGAGACTTGGATCAGAATTTATAAAGTGTTTTGGGTAATATTGACATATTCACTGTATCTGATCTATCTTCCTATCCAGGATCATGGGGCATTCTTCCATTGTGTAAGTCTCTTTCAGATTCTTGTAGAAGTGTTTTATAATTTTCTTCACATAAGTCTTTTGTTTCTCTAGTAAGAGTTATATCTAGTTATTTAGTTTTTTGGGGTAGTTATTGTAAATGGTGTTGTTCTTTTAATTTCCACTTCTTTAACCTCCCTGCCAGTCTAATTATATCAGTAATTTTGTACCCAAAGAGGTTCATTGTTTTGCATAAAATGTGTTGTTTTATATTGTAGGCCTGTAATTCTTAAGAAATTACTCGTTTTAATCTCTCTAGTAGACATTCCAGGTATGATAAACTTTAATACACAGTTAACATTTACCCTGAGCCACACTCGGAATTACTGCCAGGGAGGTTAACATAAAATAATTCAGCTGATTTTTATATGTTGATTTTATAGCCTTTTACATTGCCAAATCTGTGAGATTTTCTACATGTAGAACTATATTATCTGCAAATATAGTTTTGTTTCTTCTGTGCCAAGATGGGTGCCATCAATTTATCTTTTTATTGTCATAAGCCTCTGGCTAAGACTTCTAGGACTATATTAAGTAAGAGAGATTATAAAAGACAACCCTGTCTGTCCTGTTCAAAGAAGGGAATGTTTTCAATTGTTCCCCATTAAGTGAGATGCTAGTAATTGGTTTTGCACATATGGCCTTTGTTATGTTGAGTAAGTTCCCTTCTGTTCCTATTTGAGTGGTTTTATTCAAAAGTAGAAGCTGAATTTTAGCAAATGCCTTTTCTGCATCAATTGACAGAAGTTTGTTGAAAATCTTGGGATCTATATTCATCTGGGATATTGGTCTATAATTTTCCATTCTGGTGATGTTTTTGCCTGGCTTAGGTATCAGGATTATAATTACTTCGTAAAATGAGTTTGGTATTATATGGTATGCTTCTATTTTATTAAGCAGTTCATATAAAATTGGTGTTAACTCTTCTCCAAATGCTTAGTAGGATTCTTCAGTAAAACCATCTGGTCCTGAACTTTTTGATGTTGGGAGCATTTAAAAAAAATCATTTTATTGGGGCTCATACAACTCATCACAATCCATACATACATCCTTTTTGTCAAGCATATTTGTACATTCATTGCCTTCATCTTCTCAAAATATTTGTTCTCCATTTAAGCTCTTGGTATCAGCTGCTCATTTCCTCCCCCTCCCTCACTGCTTTCCCCTCCCTCAAGAACCCTTGATAATTTATAAATTATTATTATTTTGTTATGTCTTACACTGTCTGACGTCTCCCTTCACCCACTTTTCTGTTGTCTGTCCCCCAGAGATGAGGTTATATGTAGATCCTTATAATCAGTTCCCCTTTTCTACCCCACCTTCCCTCCAACCTCCAGTAATTCCACTCTCACCACTGGTCCTGAAGGGATCATCTGCCCTGGATTCCCTGTGTTTCCAGTTCCTATCTGTGCTAGTGTACATCCTCTGATCTAGCTGGATTTGTAAGGTAGAATGGGATCATAATAGTGTGGGGGAGGAAGCATTTAAGAATTAGAGGAAAGTTGTATGTTTAATTGTTGCTACACTACACCCTGACTGGCTCATCTCCACCCCCCCCCTTCTGTAAGGGATTGTCCCACTACCTACAGATGGGCTTTGGGTCTCCACTCTGCACTCCCCCTCAATCACAATGATATGATTTTTTGTTCTTTGATGCCTGATGCCTGATCCCTTCAACACCTCATGGTCACACAGGTGTGCTTCTTCCATGTGGGCTTTCTTGCTTCTGAGCTAGATTTAAGACCCCAGATGCTATATCTTTTGATAGCCGGGCACTATTAGCTGTCTTCACGATATTTCCTTGTGCACATATTTGTCTTCAGTGATCGTGTCAGGAAGGTGTGCATCATGGAATGCCAATTTAATAGAACAAAGTGTTCTTGCATTGAGTAAGTACTTGAGTGGGGGTCCAATGTCCATCTGCTGCCTTAATACTAAACCTATAAAGATATGCATGTAGATCTATGTCCCCATCATCTATATAAATATATTTGCATATGTACATTGCCTGTATTTAGACCTCTATAAATGCCCTTTGCCTCCTAGTTCTTTCCTCTATTTCCTTTTCCTTTACTCTTGTCCCACTATCATGCTGAGCCTTCATTTGGGTTTCAGTAATTTCTCTCCTTTACATTGTCTTTGCTGAATCCCTACAAGGCCTCACACACCCTCCTTGCCACTAATTTTGGATCACTTGTTGTTCCCTTGTCCCTCGGTTAGTCAACACCACCTCCTTTCCCCCACCTCCCCATCTTCCATGATCCCCCCCGGAACCATTGGTCCCAATGTTTTCTCCTCCAGATTGTTCATCCAGTCTATCTTCTTTAGATAGACCTGCAGAGATAATAATATGCACAAAAAACACCAAGGCATAGCAAGACAAAGTGACAAAAGAGAACACAACGATGACGACAAAAAGAAAAACAATGCCAATTTTTTCATTAATTAAAAAAAATAAAAGAAAAACCTGTAAATAGATCAAGGTCTGTTTTTTGACCTCTAGGAGTGTCCTCCAGTCGAGTCCTATGTGGTGCCACGCTCTGGCCCCTAAGTCTGTCCTTTGCACTCCCTCCGGAGCTCCCTGCTCTGCCACACGCCCTTAGTGTTTTGCTTCGGTGTGGTGGGGTCAGACAGGACCAATCCGGACACTGAGTTTCCATTGTTGTCCCCCATAGGACCATGGGTGAATAAGGGATGTCTTGTCTCCTAGTGGGATCAGCCATTTAGGCACTCTGTACATTGACTGTTCTCAGCAGGGATATCGTCCTCCAGGTTTGGCGGGCCAGGATGTGTTCCACTCTCTCTTCCTTCCCACTCACTTGCACACGCATGTGCTCTGATCAGACATGTCCTTTTCCCTGAGCTGCAGCTTCAGTGCCATCCTCCAAAGTAAATTCCTCTTGGGGGAGGGGCAGTTGTCCACATAGCTGGGATTGGGGCTGGCCCCTCAGATCTTTCCACTGACTCCCCTCTCCCTGCCTGCATGCTGCATTCACATACTGAAACACCAAAATTAAGTGGTCCCTCTTTCCCTGTGGAGATATAAACAATACCCTCCCCTTGGGTGGGTCAGTAACCTATTTCCCCGCTACACATTTCTATCCTTTTTTTTAAATCCTTCCCCCCCACCCCTTTTTAGTTGGCTACTATATGTATCCCTGGATTTGGTCTGGCCACTGCCATACTACCTGGACCTCACACCTGGAATGTTTGTATACAGTAGCTTTTTCCCTGTGTCCCTTTTGCATATCTTTAATAAAAAATAAACTTAGCTCAGCAGATTCATGTTGTACTTGTCCTTTTTCATTTGGCTTACTTCACTTAGCATATTTTCCTCCAATTCTTCCCATGCAACGATATGCTTCATGCGTTCATCACTGCTTTTTAGGGATGCATAGTACTCCATTGTATGTATGTACTACCGTTTTTTTTAAACCATTGATCTATTGTTGGAAGTGTGGGTTGTTTCCAACTCCTTGCAATTGTGTGCTGTGCCACGATGAACATTGGAGCACAGATGTCTGGCCATGGTTTGTTTCTTGCCTCTTCTGGGTAGGGAATTGCTGGATCGTATAGTAGCTCGATTTCCATCTGTTTTAGAAATCGTCAAATCAATTTCCATTGTGGCTGTACATACCTACAGGTCCACCAGCAGTGGATGAGAGTTCCTGTCTCCCCACAGCCCCTCTAACACTTGTTGCTTTCTGATTTTTTCAATTGTGCTATCTTTGAGGGTGTTAAATGGTATCTCATAGTTGTTTTAATTTGCATTTCTCTTATGACTAATGATCGGGAACATTTTCTCATATGTTTATTGGCCATTCAGATTTCATACTGTGAAATTTCTCTTCAGGTCCTTTACGCACTTCCTCAGTGGGCAGTTAGTTTTTCTCTTATTGTAAGCTTGCAAAGTATTGTAGAGTTTACTAATAAGGCTTTTGTCTGATTGTAATTGCTAAGATGTTTTCCCAGTCGTTTGGCTTTCTCATTACTCTCTTGTTGAATTCTTTCGATGTGCACAGGTGACTTATCTTCAGTATATCCCACTTATCTATTTTGGGAGCATTTTTATGACAGATTTCTTGATTGTTGGATTAAGTTTTCCAGATCTGTCTGTGTTAATTTAGGTAGGTAATGCATCTCTAGAAATGTATCCATTTCTTCTAGATTTCCAAATTTGTTGGAGTGAAATTCTTAACAATATTATGTGATTGTTTTTTTAAATTTTTGTTGGTTCTGTTGTAATGTCACCCATTTAATTTCTTATTCATAATATTTGCTTTTTATTTTTCTTTGTTAGTTTTGCCAGTGTTTTTTCAATATTGCCAAGCTTTTTAAAAACACCCAACATCTTGTCTTATTGATCATATATATATATATATTTGATCATATATATATATATTTGATTCATCTATTTATGTTTTAATCTCTATTATTTCTTTTCTTCTAGTGTCTGAGGGCTTGATTTGCTGATTTTGTTCCAACTGTTGTAGTTTATATCTTAAGGTGTTTGTTTTTTCTTCCTTTTTTATGTGTGCATTTATTGCTATCAATTGCCCTGAGTACTGATTTTGCTGTCCCAGATTTTTGATAGGTTGCAATTCCGTCCCTCCTTCTTTCCCGACTTCTGCATTTTGTGCTTGGGAAAGTGCTGCTCTCTGGATTGTCAGTGGTTGATTGATTAACGGCGTACATACCTCCCTTATAGACCTGTTATTGTTCCCCTTATAGGCATTATTGTCTGAAAACAGCCATGAACGGCTTCTGGGAGCTGTACTCTCAGGGGCTCTATAAGTCTTTACCCAGCCAAGAAGCTGTTTTTATTTGTTTTTTATGATTTTGAGTTTTGTTCTACATTTTCCTCCTTCTCTATCCAGGACTTTCAGAGCTGTTGACAGTGGTAGCTGTCTTTTTTAAAAAAATTCATTTTACTGTGGGCTCTTACAGAGAGTATAACCATCCATAAATCAATTATGTCCAGCTGTGGCTGCATTTTTAAAGCTTGGACTTAAGATATGATTGCTTACCTGAAGTCCAAGGTCTAGCTTCAGGAGCTGCATGAGTAGTAAGAAATGCCTGCAAAGGGCTAAGGACGTGGAGGGGCACCCCCTCCCTGCTCCCTTCCTCACACCTAGCCTCCCCTCCTAGTCTCTCTGACTCTCTTCAACAGCTGGTGAGTGGCAAATGCGCTTAGACTGTGCAAAGATGGAAAACCAATTCCTCAGAAAGCGTCTACAGCAATGTGAGGGCAGGCTGGACTCAGAGCTGACATCCAGGAAAGAACTGGAGCAGAAGGTAAGAAGGGGGGGAAGCTGGGCCCAGGGGTGCCAAGGAGCAGCACCTGCTCACATCCACTGTGTGTGCTCACAGGGTTGACGAAGCCTGAGAGGGAAAGGGAGGGTGGCAGCCATTTCTAGCGTTCCTCATTGTTACACACACTGGTCGCTGTCGAGTATGGGAGTCCCTTTTCCCAATGTGTGGGTCTTCTCCCTGGTGGTGATCTGGGCTGATCTTGGGTTGTTCACCAGGTCAGTGGTTCCAACCCACCAACAGCTCCTCTGGAGAAAGATGACACTGTCTGGGCCTGTGAAGATTCATAGCTTCATAAATTCTGTGGGAAAGTCCATCCAGTCCTGTGGGGTTGCTATGAGTAGGAATCAAGTCAATAGCATTGGGGTTGGGTTGGCTTGCTAATTTTTATTTGGGGTCTTCTAGCAGAGGTGGTGGTGGGTGGACAGAAGGACGCTGCAGGATGAAGATTATTGATTGAATATTATGAACTCAGAATTTCTGAGTAGTTCCAATTCAATTTCTAATCGGATCTTGTGGAAATCACATTACCTGTGGGTCTCAGGTCTCTCACCTGAGCGATTGGAAAAATCCTGGGGAAGTGGTCACGGTTTCTCCATTCCCATGGTCATGGTTCTAGTCCTCTACCTCCATCATCTAGACTCGAGCGATCACCTGCTCTGCTGGCTTCTTCCTCTGCAGCCCAAGGGATCCCGTGGAGCATCCTTCAGAGAGTTGGATTAGTGACAGGAGTGCAGACTCAGTAGGTGGACTGTTTCTTTGTGAGTGCTGGGAACTTTGATTCTAAACTCATCCCCAGTGACCTTTCCAAGCCCACTCTAGTCCTCTAGGTCATCTTTACTATCTGCTTTCTTCCTTTTTCCTACTGAGCCTCGTGGTGAACTTTGGGGGCTGGTTGCTGTTGGGTGCCGTCAAGTCTGTTCCAACTCATAAGGTCCCGATACACAACAGAACAAAACACTACCTGGTCCTACGCCATCCTCACAATCATTATGTTTGAGCCCATTGCTGCAGCCACTGTGTCAGTCCATGTCATTGAGGGCCTTCCTTTTTCCACTGCCCCTCGAGTTTACCAAGCATGGTGTCCTCCTCCAGGGACCGGTCTCCCCTTTTAACACGGCCAAAGTACATAAGAAAAAGTCTTGCCATCCTCACTGCTAAGTAGCATTCTGGCTGAACTTCTTCCCAAGGAAACAGTCTTTGTTCTTCAGGCAGTCTATAGTATGCTCCATCTAGTCCATATTCTTTGCCAACACCATAATCCAAATGCATCAGCGTATCTCTAGAGGCCCGTTGTAGCAGATGTGCCCAATGAAAGTAAGACATGCTTTGATTGCTTGGCCGCTGCTTCCATGAGCATTGGTGGTAGATCCAAGGCAGGTGAAACCACGGGTACTGTTGGTCTTTTCTCTGTGTATCCCAGTGCTATTGGCCCAGTGGTGAGGTTCATGGTTCCTTTGTAACAAGTTGTGATCTATCCTGAAGGCTATTTTAATCATGAATTGATGTTAGACACGTTTTCTCAATCTCATTGGAAGTCTCAGTTTGACTTTCCGGAAACATGTGACAAGTATCGACTTCATCTCAAAATCCATATGAAGTACATATCTGGCCTTCTGGTTTCTTGGGGGAGGACTTTGCCCCTCACCCACAGCCAGACTACAACAAGCCTTCTCATCATCCATTGGGTCAAGGGGCGGCTCTTTTCTTGTCCCCTCCGTAACCAGGATGCAGCTCTCTGAGGATCCTGACTTGAGGCAAAGGTCTTCATTTGGATGCACACTCTCTCCCTGCATCTGCAACCTTGCCTTCTGCCTGTATGAGAGTTCATATGGAAGCCTTTGGTGGTGTAGTGGTTATGCATTGAGTTGCTAACCCCAAAGTCAGCAGTTTGAAACCACCAGCTACTCCAAGCGAGAAAGATGAGGCTTTGTATTCTTGTCAAGAGGTAGAGCATTGGAAACCCACAAAGGCAATTCTACATTGCCTTACAGGGTCATTGAGATTCAGAATGAACTTGCTGACAGCGAGCTTGGTGTATTTTTCCTTAATCTTTAGGGAGAGGCCCTCATAATGTAGTACGTTATGCATTGGGCTGCTACCCACAGGACTGCAGTTTGAGCCCAGCAGTTGCTCCTTGGAAAAAAGAGGTGGTGTTCTGCTCTTGTGAAGGTGTCCAGCCTCAGAAACCCCTGGGGCAGTTCTCCTAGGTCCAGTAGGGTCACTGCGAGTCAGAATTGACTTGATGGAGGTAAATTTGGTTGCTTCTAGTGTTTTTGCTCTCTGTGGGCAGTCTCTCTGTGGTGCCAAGGGTTGAGCACTTAAGAGTAAACAGGGAGTGGTTCGTTTGGGAGTTGGCCCCCATCCAGAAGCTCCTCAGATGAAAGCTCATAGTTCCGTGGGACTAGGAACCCCAGTTCTGCTCTGCACTCACGGGATCTCTGCGCTGGGATCTACTTCATGATGCAGGGTTGTCCTCAGAGACAGTTCTGGATCTAGCAACTGCTCATCCCCTCTTTCCCCATCAGCAGCGACCATTCCTTCGCTGCCTATGTGTCCTCTGTGTTTGCGATAACCCAGCACGCGCTTTCCTTCTTTAAAGTGACATTTCAAAAGCCTACTGCCCTCTAATCGATCCTGACTCATGGCGACCCTCTAGGACAGAGTGGAACTGTTCCCCCAGATTTCGGAGACTGCGCAATATTCCGGGAGTGGACAGGTTTTTTCTTGCTCCAGAGAAGCGGATGGTGAGCTTGTGGCTTGTGGTTAGCAGGCCAGTGGATTCCGTCCGCTACTCGCACAAGGCAGTGAGACATTCCAACTATGAGGGGGCTTCAGGACATTGGTGGAAAATTCCCATGATCTCTAATTCCATTCCTCCACGAAACTTTAGAAATCTCCTTGTATAATTGGGTCCCATGGAGCCTCCCTAGGTGGGTATCATGAGGGTTGGGCCTCTTCACCTGCCCTTGCTTTGTCCTCAGGGACCCGTTTGCACTTGAACCATGCTCCATCACATGTAACTTTCTATTCCTCTCGGTGGTCCCTTGTAATTTCATATTCTGTCCTCCGGCTATAAACTTTTCTTTAAAACAAGCAACTATTCATTGTGAACTGGGTGTAGGATTACAAAACAGACCCTCTTTCCCCCCCTCAGCAATTCAGACACCTTAAGCTTCATGTATCTGATGGCCATTGCTATATTCCTTCCCCATCCCATTTCCTCCGTGTTTCCTATTTCCATTCCTGTCTTTCTTTCTTAACCCTATTGCACTTTGTCCTTGGACAAATGCTGCCCTTACATTTATTTATTTATTTATTTATTTATCTATTTATCTATCTATCTATCTATTTATTTATTTATTTATTTATTTATTTATTTATTTATTTATTTATTTCCCGGTTCACACATTTTATTGACTAAAGCAAGTCACATACCAACACCCAAGGTCAAAGTTACAGGAAAATAACTCTGCTAATGAATACCCCTCTTCTAGTAATTGACATTGTGTTCACTCCTTCACCTCTGGCAATTCTCAGTGTTTTCACATAACTGATTTTAAAATGGTTCCGCGTGATACAGGCTCTTTAGTTTTTTATTCGCTTTGTGCCTGTACAATTCTTAGAGAAATGCTTGATTATTTTGAAATGAAGGCACTCTTGGTTCAACTTGATAATTGTGGGAATCCTTGATGCATTTTAAATTATGGAGTACCAACATTATGACTTACATATGACTTTACAGAGCCCAGTTATTTTCATTAAATTTTAAATGGTGATTACTGGGATGAGATTATTTTCATTCCTTAAGGGCAGCCAGGTCGCGTGGGTGAGGATGGGTTGGAGTCACAGGGCACCATCTAGTTCTTCTGGTCTCAAGGTCATGGGGACTGATGGTTGCATGGCCCATTAGTCCATCCGTCCAATTGTTCCATGTATCTTCAGTTATCACTCTTCTCACCTCTGGACACAGGGAGACCAGTAGATGGACCATAGATTTAAGATCTAAACATAATGTCATTCCCTCCTAGAAACCATCTCTGATACAGATTGGCTTGGTTGCCTCTAAATTGGTGCCCCGCAATAGGTCTGACTGTGCTATGTGGCACATGCCTACTTTCTCGTTGGCTTCCCCCATGAGAAGAAATGCCATGAAGGTGGAGGCTGAATTCTCTTTCTCTGAAGCCCTTTAAAGCGTTTGTTGTCAAATGGATCTCAACTCCTGGCAACTCAACTCCTGCCAGAGTGGAACCGGACTCCATGGGGTGTTCAACAGCTGATTTTTAAAAAATGACACCACCAGGCCTTTTTTCCGTGGTGCCGTGGGGTGGGTTGCAGCCTCAGGCCTTTCAGCTAGCGGCCCTGTGTACCACCTAAGGGTGCTGGATCACAAGACTTCTGATGTCTTGTGATCATCTAGTAGATGGGTGAGGCTGAGATCCAGGGGATCTTACAAACAATGGAAACTAGACCCAGTGCCCTCCTGGCTGTCGTGGTTGTTTCCAGGACAGTCACTTGTTCTCAGGGGACATCTGAGCTGTAGACACACACAGGATGAGTGCCGCAACCCAGCTTTTTAATGACAAATTATAAAGTCAGGTCAGCTCCCCCAATGAATTGGGAGGGTGGTATTAAGGCTACATTAAAAAGTAATAAACAGGAAACCTTTTGGTGAATGGCAGAATATCAGAAAACATCCCATTTGCCTCCAAATCCCGAATTTAGAATTTTAGGCTTCATTAACTCGGTGTTTTGCTTATTTAAAGCGCTTCTTTAACGAGGCCATTTCTTCAAAGCGAGTGTGCTGACTCCTGCTCTTTGCCAGCTCCAAACTAGGGCATTGGGGAGGGGGTCTCCTGGAGGATGATGCAAAGGGCTTTGCTCTGGGGTTTGTTTAAGACTGTGCTCCCCCCGGTGGGATTCAGCACAGCCAATATGCCTTTTGCAGCTCAGAAGCAGCCCGGCCTGTCTCTGAATGGAGGAGGGCCTCCTGGGCAGAGTTTCTGGGAATGCCATTTTGTCTGTTTATGGAGGGAGCAGTCCCTGGAGAAGGGCATCGTGGATGAGGCACTAGTTGTTGCTGTGAGGTGCTGTCGAGCCGGTTCTGACCCAGTGAGATCCAGGTACAATAGAGTGGAGCGCTGCCCGCCCTGCTTCGTCCTTACCATGGTGTTTAGGTCTGAGCTCACAGAGCCACGGTGTCGGTCCATCTTGCTGAAGTTCTTCACTTTTGCTGACCCTCTACTTTACCAAGCATGATGTCCTCTCCATCGTCTGGTCCCTCCTGAGGGTGTGCCGCAAATATGTGAGACTTAGTCTTGCCATCCACACTTCTGAGGAGCAATCTGTCTGTACTTTTTCCAAGACCAATTTGTTTTTTCACCTGGCATCCATCCTTTTTCTTATTCTTTGTCAACCCCATAACTCAAATGCATCTACTCTTCCGAGATCTACTGTGTTAGTCTGGGTACTACAGAGAAACAAATCCACAGCAACTCATGTATAAGAGAGAGTTTTCTATAAAGGTTAAGTGTGCATAAAGAAAACATCCCAACCCAGTGCTGCCCAAGCCCACAAGTCCAACATGAATCCATTGACCCATATGTCCAACACCAATCCACAAAGTCCTCCTCCATCTCACAAAACACACACTATGATGCCAATTGCAGGAGGAAAGTGAGTCAGTAAATGTGTAAACATCTCAGCGCTGGCAGGGGTCTCCACAAGGCTGCTCCAGCACCCAGGGCTGCATCGGGGTAGGTCCATGTGGCTTCTCCACAGGGATGTCTTTCAGGAAGTGCGCCTTGCCAGCTGGAGTAGGGAACTGACTAAGGCAGCTGCACCCTGGTCTGACCATCAGAAAGCAAGAGACCCAAAAACTAGAAAGGCAAGGCTCACAGAGCCATTTATCCCTCTGCCCTTCAACTAACCCTACATGTGTTTATCGGCCTGGTTGGCACAATAGACTAGCTCATCTACTTAATTCACTGCGCTGCTTTCATATGCTCATAAGGTAATTGAAAATACCAAGGCTTAATTCAGGTGCACCTTAGTCCTCCAAGTGACATTGTGACCCTTTAACACTTCAAAGTGGTTTTGTGCAGCCGATTGCAAAAGTAGAGGGTCAATGAGAAAAGAGGAAAATCCTCAACAAGATGGACTGACATAATAAACAGTGAGAACAGCAAAGAATCGTCCTGAGCTTTTCACCATGCAGATCTTGCATTCTTGGCTGTCAGAGTAAGTGAACGTACTTTTGGATACCGTGCGAAATATTGTACTCTTTGTCCTTGAGAAGGAGACATGCTAGCTTGCTTACTCATCCGCTGGATTTCCTGGGGCTTTCCCAGCTTGGCAACCCGATGGCATCTTCACGGTGCCATCTCCTTTGACGGGCTGTTTTCTCCTCAGGAGCATGTCCCGATGAGCGGAGCGTGCAATGCAATGCTTGACTTGAGAAGATGTCAAAAGTCATTGAGTGGGTAGTGTCATGACGAACATGAGCATTGCTTTCACACGCACAGTACGTATTGGGAACCTTCTCGTGCTTGTACCAAAAGACGCTTCCCATTCCTTCAAAAATAACAAAAACAAAGGCAGATGAACACGGTGGCTGCAGGAATGGGCTCAAATGTAGCAACAGTTGTGAGGAGGGAGCAGGACCGGGCAGTGTTTCCTTCTGTTGTGCGCAGGTCACTATGGGATGGAGCCGACTCAACAGATGCAGCGACCATGTAGCCGTTGTTGGCAGTTGCCAGGTGCCATGGCATCAGGTCTGCCTTCCAGGGACTCTTACAGCAATACAGGCACAGAGTATAGCTGCCCCATGGGGTTCCGGAGGCTGGCGATCTTTACAGGAGCAGACTGTCTCATCTTTCTCCTACCAGCCGGTTGGTGGGTTCTAACTGCTGCCCTTTAAGTCTCCAGCCCAGTGTTTGACCCACTGTGCCACCAGGACTCCTTGCTCCCCAGATAATCCTCACACAGGTGCCTAGAGTATGCTGGCTGATGGGGATGTCAACGACAGGCCAGGGTGCTCATGAGTTGCGGCCTGACATAAAATGAGTCTGCGGGCATTTTGGCAGAAGGATACTCCAGGTCAAAAGAGAAACAATTCCAGGAAATGGACTGTGGCCTGGGAGGCACAGGTGGTTGGCTGTTAACCAAAAGGGTGGATGTTTGCACCCACCTGGGGGTCGCAGGGAGGAAAGTCTTGGTGAGCTGCACCCATTAAGGTCCCAGGTAAGAAACTCCACCGGAGCCATTCTAGGCTGTAACACATGGGATTGCCCCAGTGGGGGCCAACTGGACACCAATGAACCCAGAGGGATGGGGTTGTCCCCATCTTACCCCTGAGAAAACTGAGGCCCATTTTCTCCAGGTGACATGGATAGAAAGTGACCAAGGCAAGACCCCGTGGGCCCCAGTGACTATTCTCTTTCCATTGTGGCCACCTTGGAAATGGAAGCTGGGGAAATATAAAGTTTGAAGGCCTGTCCATCTCCGACCTACCCACTCTCTGCCACTGAGTTGATTCTGACTCCAAGTCGCCCTATATAGTACATAGGGCCTCTGAGACTATTGGTCTTTAAAGAGGCAGTTAGCCTCCCTTTTCTTACACAGAGCAGCAGGTGGACTTGAACCACCGAATTTTACTCTCTGTGCCACCAGGGCTCCTTGTTCATCTCCAACCAAACCACAAAGGCAAACCCACTGCCATCAACTCGATTCCAACTCACAGAGACCCTATAGACAGAGTAGAACTGCCCAGGTGGGTTTCCAAGACTTTAATCTTTATGGGAGTAGACAACCTCATCTTTCTCCCACAGGGAGCTTGGTGGTTTTGAACCACCGATCTTAGGGTTAGCAGCTCAACTCTGTAACCCACTATACTATCAGGACTCCTCACTTAGCTCCAACGGAAGGGGGCTAATTCATTCTGTTGCTTCCGCAGCTCGGGGAACTGCAGAGTGCTTATGAAGGAGCCAAGAAGATGGTTTACCAGCTAAAGAGGAAGTGCCACCATCTGACCTGTGACCTGGAGGACACTCGTGTCCTGCTTGAGAACCAACAAAGTCGAAACCATGAGCTGGAAAAGAAGCAGAAGAAGTGCGTGGTGTTCTTCCCTGTCTTGCTGTGTTTGTCCTGGGTCTTCTGAGAAGACCTTCCAGTTTCTGCTCCTAACGTCCCACCCCCTCCGTCCAACCTCCTCAACCATGCAGCTTGAATCTTAGATCTCAAATAATCACTCTTTTCCTCCCAACACCGCACACACACATCCACACACACTCACACACACACAGCTGAAAGAGCCCTGGTGGTGCCATGGTTAAGTACTCAGATGCTACCCAAAACATTGGCCATGAGAACATCCTCAGACAACCACTCCATTGGAGAAAGACCAGGTAGTGTGCTCCTGGAAAGGTTACAGTCTCAGAGACCCTCTACTGGGACATATGGAGCCGCCATGAGTCAAATAATTGAGCCCCCGGATGCCAAGAATGTTCCCCAAGGTCACATGGTCAATTCCTAGCAGAGCTGGGACTGGGTAAGAGAAAAGGATGATTTCTTACTGGCTTTTTGAAAGAACCTGCCAGAAGCAATCTATGTGTGGTAGTGTGGGGAAGAAGCCACGGTGGTGCTATGGGTTATGTGTTGGACTGTTCACCACAAGGTTGGAGGTTCAAATCCAGCTGCTCCTCCACTGGGAAAAAGATGAGGCTGTTCTGCTCCCCTAAAATTGGACAGTCTTGGAAAGCACAGGGGACAGCCTGACTCTTCCCCATAGGGTCTCTATGAGTTGAGATGGACTCTCTGGCAGGAGGCTTTGCTTTGGGTTGTTGCTGACTGCTGTGAATCAATGGTTGTGAAGGGAAGGGCTTCTGTTTTCCAAAGGGTCCTTCTTATTTTGAGTCATGAAAGTCCTCAGGCTTTCCCGGGAGGCAAACCGGTGAAGCGCCACCATTTGCAAAAGGACCGGAATAAAATATGGATCACCGCTCCTAGCTGGGCCAGGATGGGGTTTCTCTGAGGGCATCATTCCTGGGGTGGGTGGCACAAATGTTGAACTTGCTTTGCTATAAACTACATTTCTCTCATTTGCCATCTGCTTTTCCGGGGCTGGCTTTTTTGAGATGGGGAAAAGTAAAAGATTCTATTGAAGGTTATTTTCTTGCCCCTTAAACTGGTGGTGGTTCAGTGGTAGAAAGTCTCACCTTCCACATGGAAGACATGGGCTCGATTCCTAACCAGGGCACTTCACGTAGACACCACGCCACCTCTGACAGTGTTCACATGGCTTGTGTGTGGCTCTAACATGGAACGGGGTTCTTGGAAGTTTCTAGATTGAGACGGACTAGGAAGAAAACTCTCATGACCCACTTTAGAAAATCTGCCAATAGAAACTGTAGGGAACACCAACTCCGGGGTGAAATCCGCAGCCACTCCCAGCAGGTGGAGCACGCCTGGGAGGCTTTTGTGTCACTGTACTAGGGTCGCCGTAGGTTGGGTGCCAACTTGACATCAACTACAACACAGCATTAATATCTCCCTCTATCCCCCTTCTAGCTCCCCATGGGCTCTCTGGCTGACTCTTTACAGTAGGGGCAATAGTTCAGCCTTACCATGGCCACTTACTGTAGGACCTGGTCAAAGAACCTCAATTCTCAAAACTTTGCCCACCCACGAAGTAAGAAACATGGCCTCCATCACCCATGAGGTCCAGCTTCTAGCTGTGACCATCGCAGTCTCCACCTGTGTTTTCTTGCCCTGCTCTGAGAGGTGTGAGCAGAGTCCCAATGCTCTGGTGGTACAGGGGCTCCTTCTGTAGCAGTGGTTCTCAACCTGTGGGTCGCGACCCCTTCAGGGGGCCAAAAACCCTTTCACAGGGGTCTCCTGATTCTTAACAGTAGCAAAATGACAGTGATGAAGTAACAATAAAAATAACTTTATGGTTGGGGGCCACCACCACACGAGGAACTATATTAAAGGGTCGCGGCATTGGGAAGGTTGAGAACCACTGTTCTGGAGGTTGTGCAGCCTGAACAAGCCTTCTCAGGCCTTCCTTCTACCATCTTGACAGAATCTGTAAGCAGGCCCTCAGGAATCCTTCGAGGAGCCTCATCACCCCCAGGAAAGTTGCCATTTCTTGCATTTACTTTTTATTCTGATGCTTATGGCAGATGGCAGCACTCAACCTTTCCAATCAGACATACCAGTCTAATCGGAGAGCTTCAGGAGCATGACCATGGAAGGGGGTGGGGAGCGACTGAGGAGGCAGTGGTGCTTCCTCAGATCTCACGAAATCTCATCAGATTATGGCGGCCATGGCTTCCTTAAGTCACAGGCGCTGAGCTAGAGTGAGGCCACCGTAAGGATAGAAACCACCTGGCTTCCAAGTTCAAAGTGGCTCAGAATGGTTCCGTGTTGGGTTGGCTTCTTGTTGCCATGGCTACCCTGTGTCACAACCCTCTGTTTCCAGAGCTGATGGAACTCTTAGCTGGCCTTTGGGGTAAGGCCCGCTCCCTGGTCCACTGGCTCCCACCATGTGATGCTGGGCACCAAGCCCATTCTGAACTGGGGGGAAGGGTGGGTGAGAACCCATCTGGTCACCAGTGGTTATCTGGTCAGTGTGTTCCAGAAGTTGGGGGTTTGTAGGAGCCATTCATTGGCAGCAGCTGGTCTGCCGAGACCAAGGACATCTTTGAAACACCAGCCATTCTGTGTCTTCCACTGTTTCCCCACCTGTCTCTGGACTTCAGTTCCTTTCTGGAAAAGTGAGATAGTATCTTGCTGGATGGCTCCAACTCTCACTGCTGTCCAGTGGATTCTGACGCATAGTGACCCCAGAGGACAGAGTAGATCTGCCCTGGCGGGTTGCTGAGAGCACAACTCTTTACGGGACTGTCAATCATCAGTTTTCTTCCATGAGGTGGCTGATAGTTTCAAACTACTGATCTTGCAGAAGCAATCCAACTGGTAAGCAAAGGACTAAATGGACACGAGAGCAGGGCCTGCCACCTTGGAATTGCCACGTCATCATTCTCATCACATTGTTCCTACTCAGGCAGCAAGTAGAGGCTCTTAAGCGATGCCATCAAAAGTCAGCAAGGAATCTCCTGGATTGCCCCAATGATAGGTCCTTACATGATCTATGATTGACTTCTCTAGAGTCTGAGATATCTAACGAGTGACTATTGAGTGTCATAGGGCTATTGGCTGACCTTGGACCAAGGGAGGCCTTGTAAGCAACAGAACCCAAGCTCATGCCTGGTTCTGTTACCCTGGCCACATGGGAATCCTCAAGATCAATGCAGACTTCCTGTCAGGCTGGGAGCAAGTGACTCAAAGTCCTAGACTATTGAGACTTACTCACAGCTCCTCCGTTTATAGGGTTGGAAGTGGGGATAATGACTGGGATGGTGTGATGCACAGAAAGAGCTTCTTCCCCTTGGTGATTATCAACAAGGAAGGTTGGGGGTGGAGGGTTATGAGTCCTAATCTATGATTAGCCTGCATGACTCTGAGTAGGGGTCTTCATCTTGGTGTGATCTTCTTGGGAAGCAAATAAAGACAATCCTTAAAGTATAAATACCCAACATTGTTTCAATCATCAACCAAAACCCACTGTCATCAAACGGATTGGCACTCATAGAGACCCTCTGGGTTTCTGAGACCATCGGGCTTGAAGGGAGTAGACTGCCGTATTTTTCTCCTGAGCAGTGGCTTCTGCGTTCAAAGAGCTGGCCTAGCAGTTAGCAGCTAGTGCCTGACTCATCGTGCCACCAGGGATCCCTAGATCAGTACTTATTATAAAACGTGAATATGGTTTAAAAGTGCCTGGTGGCACCGTGGATTAAGTGTTGGACTGATGACCATAACACGGGCGGTTCACCAGGTGCTGCTCAGAAGCAAGATGAGGAGGTTTGCTCTCCTAAAGGTAAAATAGCCTCCGAGACCGTAGAGAGCATTTTGACTCTGCCATCGAGGGTCTCTATGGGTCAGATTCAACTCTATGGCAGTGGATATGGGTTTGGGTTTGGGGTGGATGAGGCAGACACTGGGGGGTAAAATATGAAAATGAGGTATGCCCCTAATTCATGTGGATAACTTTGTATTTAAAATCATAGAAACCTTCATTCATTCTCAAAAGTGAATTATTGTTTCTTGGCATAGCCTCCATCTAGTTCTGTTTGCTTCTGAGTTTTCTATTTACTTCTATTTTCTATTTACTTCTGAAGGCAGTGTTTCTGGCTCTCTAACTTTTCCCCAAGGAATTCTGGGCTCTTTGATTGACACCACGTCAGATGGCAGTGTGAACCTTCTCAAAGGACCCTTTCTCTCCTTTCCTCTCCTCTCTCCTCCCTCTCCTCTCCTCTCCTCTCTCTTCCCTCTCCTCTCCTCTCCCCTCCCCTCTCCTATCCTCTCCTCTCCCCTCTCCTATCCTCTCCTCTCTCCTCTCCCCTCCTCTCCTCTCCCCTCTCCTCTCCTCTCCCCTCCTCTCCCCTCCTCTCCTCTCCTCTCCCCTCTCCTCTCCCCTCCCCTCTCCTCTCCCCTTTCCTCTCCTCTCCTCTCTCCTCCCTCTCTTCTCCTCTCCTCTCCCCTCTCCTCTCCCCTCCTCTCTGTACTCTCTCTCTTGCCCCCTCTCTCACCTCTCCTCCCCACTTTCACCTTATACCCCCCCTTTCCCCTGTACCTCTTTCCCTCTCTCCCCTCTCTCCCTGATCCTCTGTCCTCCCACACACCTCTCTCTGTGTTGGTAAAACAGCTCTCTCTCGTCCGTACCCCATCGCAGGGTCCCTGCCATGGTACCACCATACTGTGACATATGCTCTTCCTTGTACAGGTTTGACATGCAGCTGGCCCAGGCCCTGGGGGAGTCCGTGTTTGAGAAGGGCATCCGGGAGAAAGTCACTCAGGAGAACACCAGCATCCAGTGGGAGCTGGGCAAGCTGCAGCAACAGCTGGAGGTAAGGGCAGGGGGCCCTGGCGCCATCTTGAATTTTTCTTGTTGGGTCCCCTCTGTACATGGTGGCAGGGCGGGAGCCCTGCGTGGCTGTCCTGCCACAGAACCTAGCATGACTTACTAAGCCAAGCAGAGGTTGGCACAGTCACCAGCTGACCCCATACTTGATGTCAGGATTCTGCTCCTGGCATCCTGGGAGGCCTGGGAGACGTGGTGGACCTTTGGTCAGTTCCAGACTGCCCAACGTTATCTGGCATCCGGAGCTGGTTTCCTAATCCAGAATAGTCATTTCTGGAAACTTGGCCACTTGGTTCTGACATCCCAGTCCATGATCCACTTTGGGATGTAACAGGAAGGGCCATGGCAGTGTTTTCCCACCAACATGCCCACCATGACCTGTCCCATCTGTCCTCCAGAGCAACTCTCACTGCTGTCCCACAGGGGACGCTGTGTGGGGCCTTGAGGTGGAGCCAGGCATTGGAAAGCCCAGTGTTATTCCAGCAGCTAGTCATGCCTCAGGTCACTCCACATCGCTATCTCCTCGGTCCCTGCAGCAAAAGGAACGGGACACCTTGCAACTGAAGCAGGAGGTGGAGAGGCTACATGCCCACAAGCAGGAACTGCTGGAGGCCCCCTCAGTGGGGCATAACGGCGTCGCCGACCTGAAGGAGAAACTGTGGAAGATGGAATCCCATGCCGTGGAGCAGCAGAAAATCCAGACCCAGCAAGAAAACACCATCAAGCAGCTGGAACAGGTCAGTAAGCCAGGCTGGCACCTCCGCAGAGGACCGTGCAGGAGGACACAGACACTCAACTGGGGGGCTTCACATCCATCAATGGCTCCCTATTGCTCCAGGAGAGAACAGTCATCTGACACTCAGGCTCTCTAGGATCTCGCCCTCTCCTACCAGCTTACGAGCCTCACTGCACTTCTTCCAAGAAGCCAGACTGGTCACTTTCCCCAAACCAGCTCCCACCCAATGCTCTACTCCTTTGCCATCTTCTAGGTCAGGGCTTGGCAAACTGTTGAGGCGGAAGAGCCAATCCTGCCCGTCATGACAATTTAAAAGTTATTCAAGACCCATACATATACTTAAAAAAAGAAAACGTAAAGTAATATTATAAATATTATATTATAATATAATATACTCTATTATAAATGAAACTATAGTGTTATTTTCATTTTCAATTTTACTTAAGACCCACTTATATGAACCGAAAGAGGCACGTATGGCTTGAGAGCCGCAGCTTGCCAGCCCCTGTGCTAGATAGTATTTGTACAGTGCACTCAATGCCTCCCTTTCTAATTAGATAGACTATAAATCCCAGGAGAAATTGATGGTTCATCGTGCTTATATCATGCGTCCCCAGAGCCCAGAGTGAGGCCAGGGACACAGCTGATGCTCCACTGCGTGTCCAGCGGGTTATCCAAATGTCACATCAGCCTCTATGGGGTGGTATGCTGGTGTTCTTGCCCACCTGGCAGATGGAGAAGCTGAGGCTCAGCGAGATGGAGTCAGTGGTGGGCATTAGAGCCTTGCATGCCTCCTTTGGATGCAGCAGTGTGGACAGGGTCCGAGGCTGCTTCGGGAAATGGGAAATAGCAAATGGGAACAAGTGTGTGCTCAGTGTCTTCGAGTCAGTTCTGAGTCAGTGACGCGTGTACAGCAGGAACAAACACTGCCAGTCCTGTGCCATCCTCACCATCGCTGCAGGCCCTGTGCGACGGTCCACCTTGCGGAAGGTCCCCTTTGTCACTGACCTCTACTTTACCAAGCATGATGTCCTTCTCTAGGAACGTGTCCCTCCTGGGAACCCGTCCTAATCCTGTAAGATGAAGGAGTATTAGAGCTGTACCTCTCCCAAGACTTGTTCATGCTTCTGGAAGTCTATGGATCTTTCAGTATTCTTCACCCCAACTCTTCTATGGGCTTCCTTATTGGTTGTCCAGCTTTCACATGCATCTGAATTGATTGAAGTGACCTTGGCTTGGGTCTGCCACACCTTAGTCCTCAAGGTGGTAAAAGTGAAAAGCAAGCAAGACAGGACAAGGTAAGCTATGGCAGCAGCTCCTTTACCCGGGAGCCAGAAAACAGTGGGCTGGTCTACCTTGCTGCCTCTTCCTACAGCGGATTTGAAGTGACTTATAGGACCGGGGCCCTGGTAGCATAGTGGTCCATCATTGGGCTGCTAACTGTAAGGTCAGCAGTTTGAAACTACCAGACACTCTTAGGGAGAAAGACGGGGTTTTCTACTCCTGTAAAGAGTTATGGTCTCAGAAACCCACAAGGGCAGTTCTACTGTGAGTAGAGGGTCATGATGAGTCATCATCAAAGCCAATGGCAATGAGTTTGGTTTGGTTTATGTGCTGCTGTAGGTTCTGTTGTTGTTGGGCTGTAGCAACATTATGTGTTTGGCCCTGTGTGGGTGCTGAAGGTGCAGCATTCAGCGGCGGCCCCCCTGAAGTGAGGAGCCAGCCTGAGTATCCAGAGGCAGGTTTCACTTGGAAGCAGCACTGAGGGAGTGGCCAGCAGGGAGACTTCCAGGAGGGAAAAATGTTGTTTTCGGAAGTTAAACCCTGAAGGCTGAGTCAGAGTTGGCTTGTTGTGACTGAGACAGCAGGAACAGCCTGGGAGAAGCCCAGGGCAGGGAAGTCATGTCCCGCTTAAGGAGCTGTGAAGAATTGTAGCCAGATGGAGCCCTTGCCGCGGGTCTTGTCTATAAGATCCCCTCTTTGCTTTGGACTTCAGTCTCCTTGTAAACAACAACAGCAAGAACAAGCAGGCCAAGCAGCTGCCCAGACCCAGGATACTATGCATCTTATAGATCAAGTTCAGGAAAAACCCACTGCCACTGAGTTCATTGCCACCCCTGACCACGCCATGTATCAGAGCAGTACTGTGCTCCACGACGTTGAATCTGGTCAGCTTTCATCTCCTAGCTTCCCCTTTGCCCCTCACTTAGAAATCCGTGAACGTCCCCAAAAAAGGAAGAACCCCTATAGGTTGTAAGGGACAGGAAAGATGGTACTGCCTCGCATGGCACCCAGGGCTGTGTCAACTGGTAGTAATCTCATAGAACCAGGGGTTAAACCAGCACTTTGGAAAATAGTATTACCTCTCTATGCCCACTGTTTCAGTCACTGTGTCAATCCATCTTGTCTATGCATGCATGTATTTGTGTACATGTGTATGTGAGCATGTACACACATGAGTGTGCATGTCCACACATCCATGCATTCCTGTATATATGCATGCATGTGCACGCATGTATGCACCTACATGTGCATTCATACACACATGTAGACACACACATGCTACTCATTTATACATACACATGTGCATGCACATAAACATATATAAATGCACAATATACATATATGTGTGTACACCTATGCATTCATGCACACATGCACATATATATATACATGGATGTGTGCATGCAGAAATGCACACATACATGCTTATATACACACACATCCAAAATACCATTACTGGTATCTGCTCCAAAACCCTAAACCGCACTTCCTGCCTTTGAGTCCATGCTGGGTCATAACAAGATTATCACGCTGTGTAGAACTGCATCTGTGGGTTTCTGGGACGACTGCCCCATCTGGGACGAGAGCCCCATCTCTCTCCTGTGTAGTTGCTGGTGGTTTTGAACGACTGACTTTTTGTTTAGCAGCCCAACATGTAACCACTAAGCTACTAGGGCTCCTCCAGGGAAAACAAATGTGTTTTAGCATCAGAGTGTTGCTTGTGAAGGATTCCGAGGGGCCACTGAGTGCCCAGACGCAGAATTGTGAACCCCGTGACCCAGAACTGAAAGCAACTATCTGATTGTCCAGCCTTGCTGTGTGCCCAGAAGGCAAGGCGCACTTGAGGCATGCATCCATCGCCAGCTTGGCCCATAACCTCACACTGTCTGTGTCCTTGCAGACACTCAGCAGATATTTATGGATTATCATCTAGCACTTTTTCCCCGGGAATCTTGTGTTAACTCATACAAGCTTGACAGGAATGGTTCTGCAGATGCCAGGCATGTCCAAGAGGCTGGAAACAAAATGGAAAAAGCAATCTTCTATTTACTTGCCTGGAGTTCTCATTCTGGATTATCTTCCCATAACCTCTGTCATATTATAGATGGAGAGGAAGCTGACAGTTACAGGGAGCTTACTTCCCTCTAGGAATAGTGATGTAGTGTGTGCTTGCCAGACCTCACTGCATTGTTCTTGCTGTTGTTAGGTGCCATCGAGTTAATTTCCAATTCATAGTGACCCTCCCCAAGCTAAATTGTTCTTCATGTCATCTAGCCTCCCTGATGATTTGCCCAGCACACAGATTGAATAAGCATGGGTCAATCTGTACCAAACCAGTTGGTGTCTGGTTGCTTTGATTCGTGTCAGCCTGGGAACATCAGAGGAGGCTTGTGTGGCACTGTATTTTGAAGGCAGATCACCAGGCCTTTCTTCTGAGGTGCTTAACTCTTTGTATGGCCCAGGGACTCTTAGAGTCCTGCATAGAAAGGAATTCTATCAGGTGTCTTAGACGACAAAGATGGCTTTGTCTTTGTTTTCTTTTCTCAACTTAATCTCTACATTAGGGCAGTTGTTGGAACTAATTTCAGAAAGCTAGGTGAAAGGGGCTGGAACAGTGCAGCAAATGGTCAGAAAGTTAAATATGTGTGGAACTGCTAACCGCAAGCTCATCAGTTCGAAACCACCAGCTACTCTGGAAGAAAGATGAGCCTTTCTACTCTTGGAAAGATTTACAGTCTGGCAATCCCCCAGGGCCTGTTCTACCCTGTTCTCTAGGGTCACCATGAGTCAGAATCCACTGGATGGCTGTGAGTTTGGTTTTGATAACCCATTGATACCAATGGGTTCCAACTACGGCTCCATGGACCTTAGCCCAATTCTATGAAATCTTTAAAATATAGACTCCTATGCTCTGCAGATCCTGGCTCAGGAGGTCCGGAGTGGCTCCCCGGAGTTCACAATCGTGGCTGGTAGTTGCTGTCCAGCTGGCTTTATCTCACGGTGACCTTATGTAGGACACACAAAGCATCGTCAGGGCCCGGGTCATCGTGGTGCCAACACTGCGGCAGAAACAATGGGCTCAAATGTAAGACCAGTCGAGAGGATGGCACAGAACTTGGCCGTGTTTGCTCTGACGCACACAGGTCACCACCATGTGGGCTGCTTGAGTGCATTGTCGTCGCCATTCGGCAACATCTTCCAACCAAGGCGCCTCCTTTTCCAGTAATGTAGCACACTGCTGTGAGTCATAGGGTTCTCATGGGCCGTGTCTGGGAAGTAGCTCTTGCTTCGTCTTGAAGCTCCGCTGAAACCTGTCTGCCCTGAATGACCCCGCTGATAGTTGAGAAACCAGCGATACGGCTTTCAGCACAATAGCAACACACAAACGGCCACAGCACAGCCCACGGATGGTGCATGTCAAGTAATTTTGACGTCACCACACTTGAGAAGCAAGGGCTTGAGATCAGTGTGCTGATTATGCAGATCAGGAAAGTGAAACCTTGAACGAGAGCTGGAACCCATGACTTCTGCCTCCTGTCCCAGGGTCCTTTCCACAGCACCGCACACCACGCAGTGTAAGCACACCACTCTGTCCTGCATCAGCTTCAGAGAATCGCGCTGAAATGACCCAGTTCCTCAATGAGGTCAAATTGCCAGGAAGAGGGATGTACACTTTTCTTTTTGTATTCAAAATGGTGGGGAATGGGGTGTAATAAATATTAATCTGTTTGTTAGGAACTGTACTGCCTACTTTTCATGGATCGCCTAATTTAATTCTTGGACAAGTTAACTAATTCCTCAGGCTTTCATTTATGCATAGATAAACTTTTATCCATCCATAAGCCTATATATCCATCTATAAATAAGTACACACCATCTATAAATAGGTACACACCATCTACAAATAAGTACACACATACATAAGTCCATATATGCAAAAAATCCATTTGTCCAGTCATAAACCCTCCATCTCTACTCATTTATAAGCTCATCCATCCACCCATTAACTATCCATCTATCCATCCATCCAATCATTCATCAATCCATCCAACCCTCCATCTATCTATAAATTCATCCATCCATCCATAAACCCTCTATCTTTCCCCTTACTTATAAATGCATCCATCCATCTATCTATAAACACATCTATCCATGCATCCGTGCATCCAGTTATCCATCTGTAATCCCATACATCCATGTGTACATATACTCATCCTAAATACCATCGCTGATATATTTTCCAGGGATGACAAACGTGTTTCTACATCAGAGCATTGTAAAGGATTCTAAGGATGCATCTAAACTCAGTGGGAATAGATGATTGATTGGTGACAATTATGACCATAGAAAGGGTTAGAGGTTACATTTGGGCTACTTGTTGATCATGCCTGTGTGCACCCCAAAGATGGAAAGCGCAATAGAAATGCCATGGTGGACATGGAGGGTCAGGGGAAAGGAGGACTGGGTCTCCCTCACGCATTGTTGTTGCTGCCCCACCCCCACCCCCAGCTTCGTCAGCAGTTTGAGCTGGAAATTGAACGTATGAAGCAGATGCACCAGAAGGACCATGAGGACCAGGAGGAGGAGCTGGAGGACATGCGCCAGTCTTGCCAGAAGCGGGTATGTGGGCAGCGGGCTCAGCCCTGCCTTGGGGTCCTAGCATATCCAGTCGTGGTGCCAGTTGGACACCAAGACCCTGGGGGAGGGGGGAAGAAAGGGGGGTTATGTGCTGGTCTTTCTTTCAGCTACCTGACACCGTAATTCCCTGGTTGCTTTCAAGGATGGAGAAGCAGAAGTCCCTGCCTTAAATAAGTTCTCAGGACTTGCAGAAATCTCTGGTACTATCCAGCATCATCAGCCCGCGATGTCGGCCTTGAGCCTATAATACTGATGACTGACGGCCTCTCCCTTTCAATAAGCAGTGCAGGCCCCTCGGTACTTCTCTCAGAATCAACAGATGTCACATGTTTTAGCCAGGCTCTTTGTAGAAACTTCAAACTGCGTAAGGAGGCAATGGCCTCTCCGAGTCTGAGCACCCAGAACCCATCATTAGAACTGTATTGTGATGCTTGTTTGCGACCATGATGCTTTGGTGCTCACGCACACATCCCTTCTGGCCATGATAATATCAGCCCAAAGTGGGTCATGCTCCTCAGAAGCCTGCTGTTATCGATGCTCTGGCCTCTTTCCCTGTTGATAAATACAGAGCTGACTGCTACTGAAGGGGCTTAAAAGTGGTCCAGGCTATTCAGTGCAGACCCCGTGCTTAACCATTTAGATGGTTTCTGATTTTCTGCTGAGATAAGCACCCTTCATAAGATGTGTTGAGTGATGTGAGTGTAATGCACACTCCTTATGGTAGGATGGCTGGGAAGCATCGGGGTCAATGTGAGTTAGCAGGTGGCTTCCCAGCCAGGCTCCTGGGGAACTCACAGAACCTCCCGTGCAGCTGTCGCTCTCCAAGAAGGCTGGAGCAAGGATGTTCGCAGAAGCAGCAGTCGAGAAACCAATTCCTGTATTGTGTTGGACCAATGTGCTGCCAAAGAGTCCTTTTAGGTTTATTTTGATTTAAAGAACAAAGGTGTCACTTGAATGATGCAGGTGTGGCTGCCTCTAGCCCTAGTCTTTTTCCATTGCCTCATCTGCCTGCTAAAGCTGGGCAGTGGGAAGGGAAGATGAGGAGGAAGACAGGCCCGGGGAGGAGGGCGGACTGTACTGTGGATTGTCATAGGAACAAACAAATCAATCTCCAAGGAAATCCAGCCAGAGGGAGAGACTCGGGCTGCCTTCCTTTGGCCAGGCCACTAGGAAAGACCAATCAATAGCCGAGGACATCTTTTTTGGTGGAGGAAGAGCCTCGATGAGATAGGTTGGTAGAATAACTACAGCCATAGACTCCTATGTTCCACTCCAAATGTTAGACTCTTAAACCCTAACACTCCCTTTTCAATTTTTGTTCAATCAGAAACAAAAGCAAGCTCAAACTCTACTACCATCGAGTCAACCCTCTAGGGCAGGGTAGAGGGTGTGTCATCGCTGTGCATTCACGAGGCTCCACCCTTTATGGGAGTCGACAGTCTTTCTCTAGCAGCGCGGTTGGTGGGTTAGAACTGCTGACCTTATGGTTAGCAGCCCACCGAGTAACCACTATGCCATGAGGGTCCTCCTCCCAAAATATTTGGTCCATGGAATCATCGAAGAAGCGCCTGCCGGACATGGATAGCGCTGCTCCCTTGATTGTGTCCCATGGCATAGGTTGTACGGGAGCTTACCAAAGGTTCGCATCAGCCCTTGGAGAATGTGCCAAACAACAACTGACTCCCAGTGGACCATCCCCCACCCCAGCTCCCGACTCCTCAACCCCATGGTGGCTTGGGAAGCTCCAGAACACAATCCAGAAATGTTTTCCAGGCCTGATCCATCCATTTTTTTTTACTCAGCATATTCCCTCCTCCCCCCCAAAGTTTTCATGTTCCCTGCCTCATTTGCAATGCACGCAGGAGCAGAGCACACCTGCTAGTTCTTACACGAAGGGGGACAATTGGTAGGGAACTTGTTTTTTATCCTTGGACAATCTGCCAGCATTTTTGGTGATCTGGTTTTCCTCGCAGCAGCAGGAGAGGGATGCCCCAGCCCCTGCGGTGAAACACAGCCACGCCCAGGTGGAGGGTGCATATGTCCTGGTCCATCCTTGAGATCCTGGGTCTCCCACTGGGGCCTGCGGCAGGGTCCCAGTGACTTGGAACGATGACCCTGCGGAGACCTTTCTGCAGGCAGCTTTATAAAGGGAGGGAGGGAGGGCGGTCAGGGAAAGGTGTTTTTCTGTCTGACAGACATTGACATGGACTCAGTCTGTCTCTCCCGTGGCAGGAAATCAATGGTCAGCAGCGTGGGTGGGAAGTGGCTGGCAGTCCCAGTTGGCAGGCAACACGGCAGGAACTTTATTTTCCTTCCAGTGTGAATCTTCAAACCTCTCTGGGACTTCGGTTGTCATCTGTGGACTTGTGCTGTTCGGGACATGGGGTCAGCAGGGAGGAGGAAGGTGGTGAGAGGAAGTCTCGCAGTGAGGCTGGGCCTTTGTGGGGCGAAACACAGCCCTCCTGGGTGAGCGGTGAGCACAGCATGCTTGGCTGTGAACCTAGCAGAGGGAGGTTCATGGTTATCCAAGGTGCCTTGGAAGAAAGGCTTGGCAACCTGCTGACACCCAATCCACCCAGGAAATCCCTACAGAGCCCAGTTCTGCTCTGACCCAGGTGGGACCACGAAGCATTGGAGGCGCAGTGACCGGCTTGTCACCTCTTAAGTCACAGCAGTGCCTTTGTGCCGAATCACAGTGACCCTACAGGACAGGGTAGAACTGCGCCCGTGGATTTCTGAGACTGTCCTTGTGGCGGCAGAAAGTCTTTCTGCTCAAGAAGCCTAAGCCCAGTGTCCACTCAGTGGGCTGTTCTTTGACAAACCAGCTCAGAGCTAATTTTTTTGTTCGCTGCCACACAGTATATTTTGTGAGGGAGATGACGGTGTTTTAAGACGTTACAGATCATGTTTAGTAAGGCCGGGTGCCAGGACGTATACATGGTCTGTACATAGAAGAGGGAGCTATCCCTTCTGTCTGGGCGGGGAGCTGGGGAGAAGGCGTGCTTTCTTTATGGGAGAATTATAGGGTGGGTGGGGGCTCCTATAATTGACCAGCTCTTGAGAACTCCAACTCTAGATGGTGTACATGGTTTGCACTCCACTGCTAGTCTGCAGGTCAGTGGTTTCAACCCACCTGTGTGGCACAGCAGAAGCAAGGCCTGGCGGTCTGCTTCTATAATGATGATGGCTGAAGAAATTTCCCAGAGAAGCTCTGCTCTGCAGCTCGAGAGGGGTCCCTGTGTGCATTGGGGTCAACTTGATGGTGATGGAGCCCCCCCACCACTGAGGCAGCCTCTGTGCAGTTAGGCAAGGAACCAGCAGCTCATCCTTCCCACCTTGAAGGTCTCTGCCATGCCTGGTGGAGTCCACTGGCCTGATGCAGACCTCTCCCTTTGTGCCCACAGCTCCGGCAGCTGGAAATGCAGCTGGAGCAAGA
Organism: Tenrec ecaudatus; assembly: GCF_050624435.1. NCBI lineage: Eukaryota > Metazoa > Chordata > Mammalia > Afrosoricida > Tenrecidae > Tenrec > Tenrec ecaudatus. The sequence continues at coordinate 29,335,022 of NC_134545.1, read as the reverse complement.
ATATGAGGAGAAGCAGCTGGTCCTGCATGAGAAGCAGGATTTGGAAGGCCTGATTGGAACCCTGTGTGATCAGGTAAGGAGGAGGTGGCCAGAGCCATGGGGGAGACATGCTACCTTACATGCTTCAGGGGGCTGGAGGAGAGAGGGGCTCATCAGGGAGGGCAGCTGAAAGGAGGCTGTCTTTCTGATCTTCAGAAAACCCCTGCTTCTCCATCAGCTCAGTCCCTGCTAACACTCCCTGCGTCACACCGGAGGCCTGCAGAGGACGGCAGACAGCTTGGTTCTTGGAAGAACCCCAGGACGCGAAGGTGTGGGCCCAGCCAGGGCCTCAGGATAGGATGGCTTTGCCTTCAGAGGCTGTCAGCGAGCCAGCGGTCAGCCCTTGATTTGATGGGGGAGAATGCTAATGAGCTCACTGCTGTCACCAGGAGAATAAGACCTTGCCTAGAGAAGGCTGAGGGTCTGCCAGTATTGGAGCCAGGCAGATCTAGCCTCCGGCCTCCTAGTGGCCCTGGTAGTGTAGTGTTTGTGCTTTGGTCTATGAACCACAAGGTCAGTGGTTCAAAACCACCAGTTTCTCTGAGGGGGAAAGATGAGGCTTCCTACTCCCATAAATCTTGCAAACCCACAGGGGCAGTTCTACAGTGTCCTGTAGGGTCTTGAAGAGTTGGAACATGGCAGTGAGTAAGTGGTGAGACCCCAGGCAGGGTAAATAGCATGCAATGACTAAGCTAAAGGAATAGAGGTTGAAACCCTCTCAGGGAGCCCTTGGAAGAAAGGCCAGGCAATCTGCTTCCAAAAGGTCACAGTCTTGAGAGTCTATGAAGAAAGATGCAGCAGTCCCGCCCTTAAAGATTGACAGGCACAGACACCCTATGGAGCAGTTCTACTCTGTCCTGTCTGGTCGATAGCAGTTGGAATCTACTCGGTGGCAGGAGGTTTGCTTTTGGCTGCTGGTACCCCGCGCCCCACCCTGGGAGAACTATGGGTTCTCTTACAGAAGGGGTTATTGTTGCTGTTGTTGTTAGGTGCTGCCTAGTTGGTTCCAATTCACAGTGACCCTACTATGTGCAAGAGAACAAAACTCCCTGCTCGGTCCTGCACCATCCTCACAACCCTTGATGGGCTTAAGCCCATGATTGCAGTCATGGTGTCGATCCATCTCATTGAGTGTCTTTCACTCCCTCAATGCCCCCTCTAAGTTACTAAGCAAAATCAGGGGTGGGGAAGCTGTTTTCTATGAGGGCCATCTGGATATTTATAACATCATTCATGTTTGGCCATATTTAACTCACCCCTAATATGATGCCCGGAAGACCTGGTGGTATAAGGGTTATGCATTGGGCTGCGAACCTCAAAGACAGCAGTTTAAATCCATCAGCTGCTCCAAGGGGGAAAGACCAGGCTTTGTACTCCCGTAAAGAGTTACAGTCTCAGAAACCCGCAGGGGCAGTTCTACCCTGTCCTGAAGGGTCTCTCTGAGTCGGCATGGACTGAATGGCAGTGAGTTTGTCTGTCTGTTTGTTCAAGGTGATGGTTGGAACTGCTTCTCTTCGGTGAGGAGTGTGAGGTCAGCTGCTGTGGATGACTTTGTGGGCCTTAGATGTAAGACCCACAGGAGTTCTGGTGGTGCAGTGCTTACTCATTGGGCTGCTAACCACAGGTCAGCAGTTCAAAACCACCAGTGGCTTCCAGGGAAAAAGGCAAGGCGTTCTACTTCTGTAAAGAGCTACCATTTGGAAAACCCACAGAGGCACGTAGACCCTGTCCTCTAGGGTTCTACGAGTTGGAGTTGGCCCGATGGCAATGAGTGAGCGAGCAAACGATATGGCCTGTGAACCCGCTGTTCCCTGCCCTTGTCCTCCAGGGTCACGGGAATCTATTTCAGGTAGCTGCTTACTAGGCATTCATCCATCTGTCCATTGGTCTTATTATTAATTGAACTTCTTATTAATCACTAATCTTATTTCATGATATCATTTCCATTCATCCACAAAGGAAAGTGGATCATTTCAGATGGGCATGGAAATATTGTTTCTTCCTAGTCAGAGCTCTTTGTGGCTCTTGTTTGTTTGGTGTTTGAATGAGCAGGGCCACAGCAGTTGGGAAAGTGGGTGTGGCAGCAGAGAAGACTAGACAGCTGGGCTGCATCACTTCTTTTCTCCTTCAAGTTTTTCTTTCTTCAGCCAGACACTGGGGCTCACCGAGGTCCTTCCCTGTAGGATGAGGCCACGGGAGCATGGCCAAGTGTCTGCTTCTAGAACCATAGTCTAGACTCATTGGGAGAAGGGGACATCATCAACAGAGTCCGTTTGAAGAAGCCCCTGTGGCACTGTTGGGTGAGTGTTGTTGGGCTGCTAACCTCAATGCCAGCAGTTCAAACACACTAGTTGCTCCTAGGGAGAAAGTTGAGGCTGTCTGCTCCAGTAAACATTTACAGCCTCAGAAACTATGTAGAGGATCACCATTCAGTGGCATTGGCTGGATGACAGTGGGTTTGGGTTTAATTTCCATTTGAGAAAACCATGTAGGTCATCAGGTAAAGAAAGGTGTCTATACATATCACTAACACAGAAGCTTCAGATCTGTCCTAAAATACAGGTGGTGTGTTGGGAACCAACTGCAGCCTTCGGATGCGTTAGGACATGTTACACTTCTACATCATGTTGTCATGCTGACATTTTCTCAAGCATGTGGGAAAAAATCGCAAATGATACAGTTAAAGGTTCTTTACCAAACACCCAGTGTTCATATCAATTAACATTTTTCCATACTTGATTGAGATATATTTTTAACTTTTTATCGTGACTGATTCCCGGAGCACATCAGTTTTCTACTCCACAGTTGCACACACTTTGTTCCATCCCAATCATCGCAGTTTCCACACTGTCCCACCACGCATCCTACTTCTTCCCTCTTTCTGTTTCCTGCTCCATCCATTCTCCTTTCTGAATGCTGAACACTTCTAAACTCTTTGCTGGGGTGAATACTGCCCTTTGGGTCTCCAGTGGTTGCTGGTTCTAAGGTGTGTGTAACCTCCCTCGTGTTATTGTTCTCCTTACAGACCTATTATTTGACTGAAAATTAAGCCACAGAGGTGAGCTCCGTCCCAGGCTTGAAGGGAAGTGGTCTCAAAGGTTCCAACAGTTCCTGTCTAATTAGGAAGCCCAATCTTTGTTTTGTGGGTTTGGATTTTATTTTCCCCACATATTTCTCCCCTACTGTCTTTGCCCTTCTTGTGTGATCCCTTTCAGAGAAATTGGTAGCGGTAGCTGGGCACCATCTAGTTCTTCTGGTCTCCGGGTCAAGAAGACTGATGCTCGTGTGGTCCATTCTCCATTGTGCCATTGGTCAGATTGTATTCATGTGTCTTTTATTTTCACATGGGGTTGCCCCTGGAGGCAGACACAGAGTGGAAGAGGAATCATCTCTGTTCAATCTTGCTCCTGTACAAAAGGCCACACCCCCAAAGAGACATCCTCAAGCTACCTCTTGATTGACAGGTTGAACTCCACCCCTAGCCAGGAGTGTCTACTTGGCATAATACCTAGCTACTCCTTTTTGTTCACCAGTTCATCTGTCCTTTCCTGCGCCGTACTGATTACTGGATTATTATATCCTATAGACTAACCTTCAATATGCTGTCTGTTCTGGATCTAGCTTCTTAGTAAGACTCTGCCACAAAATCTGATGGTTTATTTTGAAACATGGATTCATGAATTATTTGAGAATAATTGTCAATTCAAACTATTGTACTCATACATATGTCATATCTCTCTGCTTTATGGATCTCTGTAATATTTTCCCCAGAAAAGTCTTTAAGCATTTTTTTCATTGTTGTTCTTAGATTTATTTCTAGGGTTCTTTCCGTTGCTAAGCTATTAGGAATAGACTATTTGTCTCTACTCCATCTTTCATTTCCTTACGGTGGCACATAGAAATGCTAAAGATATTCTCTGTTGATGGTGGAGCCAGCAAACTGGCTGGATGCCTTTTGCTTCTCATCTGTCATCTGTTGATGCTTTCAGGCTGGCTTCATAGGCAAGCTTCTCATTGGGGAATAGGAATTTCCAAATTTCTATTTCTAGGGCTCATTTTGCTTTCTTACATTCCTTCATTGGCTGGGAGTTCTAGTACAACATTGAGAAGTAGAAGAGGTAGTGAGTGTCTCTCCTTGCTCCTGACATCAAAAGGATGCTTCTACAACATCATCAGACACAGCATATTTACAAAGTGTGCTTAATAAATAACCGGAGACATAGGAAGTCAGTCTTTTTTGGCAAGTTTCTAATACTTTTTTAAAAAAGGATAAGATATGGTTGTGTTGAATGCTATCAGGTGTTTTTTTCTGATGTTGTTAATATACCAAGATTTGTCTCAGTGATGTATTAACATAGTGCATTGTATATCTTTTAGATATTGTAATGTATCTTAATGCATTTCCTTCCATTGCTGTATTGAAGTGGCAATATTTGGTTGAGGATTTTTGAAAACAAGCTTATAACCCTCTTTTCTCATCTTGGCTCACTGCACTTTTTGTGCTAACCTCAAAACATGAATCCTCAGTCACTGGTGAAGCAATTTTTATAAAAGTTGGTTCTTGTAGTTTCTCAAGAGTTCAGGCAATTTGCCTGCAAACTCCTTTGGGGTTTAGTTTCTTTTAGGGGAGAGAGTAGGCATTTGGTGTAGGCAGTGACTACATGATTCGAATGGTTGGCCATTGGAAACCATCAACAGCTGTGTGGGAGAAAGACTGGCTTTCTACTCCTGTACACAGTTATGATCTCAGAAACCTGCCAGGGTTTCGCATGAGTCAGCATAGACTTGATGGCAGTGAGCATGGTTAGGTAGTTGTACAGGAAGTTAGAATTTTGGGGACCCTATGTATGCCTGAAGGAAACCCTGCCCAGTCCTGCACCATCCTGAGGACCAATCTCACCTTTGAACCCATAGTGGTAGCCAATGTGTCATCTTGTCAGAGGTGTTCTTTATGTTGTTGACTCTCTCTACCAAGCATGATGCCCTTCTCCAGAGACTGGTCTCACCTGATGATAATCCAAATTATGTAGGTGTTACTGCTCCCTGGATAGGTCTCAATCTTCTTTCATTGAAAGATGATCCCTAGGAGCTGTTCCATTCCAGGTTTGAAGGGTGTCTAAGGACCATTGTCTCAAGGGTCCTGCCAGTTTCTGTCAGAACAGTAAGTTTGGTCTTTGTGTGTGGTGTAGTTTTGAATTGGGTCCTACATTTTTCTCACTCTGTCCGGGACCTTTTATTGTGATCCCAGAGTGGTCACTAGAGGTCTCTGGGCACCAGCTAGTTCTACTGGCCTCAGGGTATTGGAGGTTGTATTTCATGTGGTCAATGAGTTACTTGGATTGTTTTCTTGAATTTTTAATTTTCTTCACTCTCCTTTGTTCTGGGCAGGAGAGACTAATAATTGCCTCTTTGATAGTTGCCTGCAAACTATTAAGATCCCAGTAGTTACTCACCAAAGTAGAATGTAGAACATTGTTTTTGTGCACTGTGTCATCCTAGTTGACCTAGATGTCCCATGAGACTATGGTCTAAAGCAGCGGTTCTCAACCTGTGCGTAGTAACCCCTTTGGGGGTCTAACGACCCTTTCACAAGGGTCACCAGATTCATAACAGTAGCAAAATTACAGTTATGAAGTAACAACAAAATAATTTTATGGTTGGGAGTCATCACCACATGAGGAACTGAGGAACTGTATTAAAGGGTTGTGGCATTAGGAAGGTTGAGAACCACTGGTCTAAATGTCCCAAGACCCTGGATAAGTAAAGCACTAGTGAAGAAACCTTACACCTCCCAGTCTTAGCTATGGTTGTCAAAAAATCCTGGTGCTGGCCCAACGACAGACCTGTACACCAATTTAACAGATTTGAGAAGCCAGAAGTAAATCCATCCACCTGTAGACAGCTGATCTACAAAGGGCCAAATCCATTCAAGGGGTTGGGATCGTCTCTTTAACAAACAGTGCTGACCACACTGAATTCCCATTTGCAAAACAACAGCATCATGCTTCTTAAACACAATGAGCTCTAGTTACCTCGACCCATGTGTTAAGGACCATCTTTTTACATAATGTTTTCAGGCAGTCCAGCTCGGCCCTCCGTTCACTGGGCAATCGTCAGCAAACTCACATTCTCTCACCAAGCCTCGACTTTTTAAAGTGGTCAAGTGATTCCTAACAGAATTTCCAGATCTTTTTCAGGAAGTGTCCAGAGAGTTCTTTGTTGTTAGGTGCCGTTGAGTTGGTGATGACTCTTAGAGACCACCCTGTACAACAGAACAAAACACTGCCTGGTCCAGGGCCATCGTCACAGTGGTTCCATTGTCACCGCCATTGTACAAATCAGTCTCATGGAGGGCCTTCCTCCTTTTCACTGCCCCTCTACTTTTGCAAGCATGATGTGCGTGTTGGGGACTGGTCTCTCCTGACAACATGTCCAAAGTGCATGGGATGAAGTCTTCCTATCCTCACTTCTGTGGAGCATTCTGGCTGTACTTCTTCCAAGACAGATTGTGTGTTCTTTCTGTACACCACTGTACTTTCAGTGTTCTTTGTCAACACCATCATTCCAATGCACCAATTCTCCCTTAATCTTTCCTACTCAAGGCCCAACTCTTGCACACATGCGAGGCATTGAAAATACAATGGGTTGGGCCAGGCACCCCTTAGTCTTCAAGGTAACATCCTTGCTTTTTAACAATTTGAAGAGGTCTTGTGCAGCAGATTTACCCAATGCAATGAGACCCCTTTAGCAGCAGATACTAACCCAAAGTGCTCTGTATGATGGATGGCGAAGTAAGTGAGGTGTGCACATCGTTTCCCACAACACTGAGCATCATTTGAATATATACACTAATTACCCACCAGCTTCATCCAAGCCCGAATCTTGGTGCTGTAAAATGAGAACTCGCAGGATGACATTTATTTCCCATTAACCTAATGAGGTTGGTTTTTCCCTTTTCTTCCTTTGGTAGCCGTTCACAGTGAAGGGGGGCTGACTTGCTCAGGGGTGCTGTTGTCAGTTTTGTTTGCAGTTCTCCGTCTGGGAAGGAGATGATGCCAGCATCCTCTAAGTCTCGCTGGCAGTGAAGATGATCTACATGGCCAAGGCTAATGCCAGGGTGTGACCCTGGTGCCAAGATGCCCCAAAGGAGAGTTAAAGGGATGTGGGCAGAACAAGAGCTGACACAAATTAGAAAGGCCCAAAGCATGCGGCTTGAATATAATCCTGGTGTTGGAAAAATCTGGGCTTTGGTAAATATAGGTTCAAGCAGTAGTTCTACTAGGCACTGTGGTGCAGCTGTTCGGGATTTGCTTTCTACAATCAAGCTGCCTGAGTTCAAATCGCTGCCTGGCCAGCTGGTAGCAGTGTGACCTTGGACAGATTGCTAACCTTCCTATATTGACCTTCTTAGCCTTACCTCTGCTTCTCCGTGACAGTGCAGACCTTGGAGGACATGGACTGGCCCCAGGTGGCTTCTCCAGCACTGCGACCTGCCCTGCCACCCATTTTTCATACTCCCAGACTAATTACCCAAATTTTTATATGCCAGATGATTACTCAACTCTTTCTTGACTCATGAAGCCCTGCTAGGGTACTGATTACAGGTTGGGCTGTTAACCACTAAGTCAGCAGTTCAAATCTATCAGCCGCTCCTCTGGAGAAAGACTTAGCTTTCTATTCCTGTAAAGAGTTATAGTTTGGGGAAACCCACAGGGGCAGTTCTACCCTGTCCTGTAGGGCTGCCCTGAGTCGGCATCGACCGCGGGCAGTGAGATTGAGTTTTTTCCTTCTTTAATCATGGAGCCCTGCTGTTGTGATGGATTCAACGGTATGCTGCTAACCACAGGGGCAGCAGTTCAAGCCCACCAGCCACTTCAAGGGAGAAAAGGAAACTGTCTCTTAATCTTAATTAAGCGGAATCTTCATTTTTCTCTTAATCTGCCCCTGTGAAGAGTTGTTATACCTGAAATCCAAAGGGGCAGTTCTGCCCTGTCCATCAGGCTCAATGTGAGTGGGGATGGACTCAGTGGTGGTGGGTTGGGTTGGGTTTCTTTGCTCTTGCAGCGCCCTCTATCTGGAAGGACTTTCCTGGGCCTCTTCTCCTAGGCTTCACCGGCTGCAATTGAGTCAATTTTCACTCGTAGGGACCCCAAAGGTTACAGCGTAGAACTGCCCCCATTAGGTTTCCTAGACTATAATATTGGCACAGTAGGTTACTGAAAAGTCACCAGTTCAAATCCATCAGCCATTCCTAAGGAGAAAGATGAGACTAGCCGCTACTGAAGAACTTGATAGCCTTGGAAACTATGGAACAATTTTGTTTGGCCTGCAGACTGTGGTGAGTCAGAATTGACTTGGTAACAGTGGGTTGTTTGTTTGTTTGTTTTAGAATATTTAGGGGAGTCGATTAGCAGATCTTTTATCCCTCAGAGCACTGAGTGGATCCAAACAACTGACCTTTAAGTTAGCAGCCAAGTATGTAACCACGGTGGAACCAACCTCCTTTTCACCGAGTTACTTCTTAATTATCTCCTAAATCTTCCCAAATCCTTTTCCCAGACTGAACTTGATGATACTCACATATGCCTCTAATTTTTTTAAAAATTCTCTTTATTTTTTCTTTTTTAATCATTTTATTGGGGGCTTGTACAACTCTTATCACAATCCATACATCCATCCATTGTGTCGAGCACTTTTGTACATATGCTGCCATCATCATTCTCAAAACATTTGCCTTCCACTTGAGCCCTTGATATCAGCTCCTCATTTTTTCCCCTCCCTCCCCACTCCCTCTGCCTCCTCCCCCATGAACTCTTGATAATTTAATAAAAACATAGCCCTCATTTTCCTAAACCGACCTCTTTCCAGTCCGAACATTTGGATGTTATCCTAGCACTGAGGCTCACTGGCAGCGTGGTCTTGGGTGAGTGCCTTCGCTGCAGTCAGCCTGGTTTAATCTTATGTCATTTGGGAGCAGGACACTCCATGGATCTCAGATTGATCAGGAGCACACTGTGTGACCACACCCAGGGAAGGGGACTTCTGTAGGGTCAGCCCTGGCCGCCAGCTTTCCAGAATGATGAGCTGTGACTACTTTCATTGAGGCAATCATGATGTTGCCTCTTGGAAAGGGATTGTCACAGAGCCAAATGCAATAATACCACAAAAGGATGGCAAGATGCCCAGCCCACAGCTCAGCTAGTTGTATATATGTGGGTGCATATAGGTATATGTATATGTATATATATAGGTATACACACATGCATATATATCTATATCTGTGGAGAGAGAATGTCCAGGAAGCTTGAATGAAAATATAATGTATTTTTCCACGAATTTTTTGAAACCCCATAGTGTGCATACACACACACACACCTTCAAAAAATTATAGAAAATAGAGTGAAAAGATAATGGATATTTTATTTATGTTATTTATCTATTTATTTTAAATCATTTTATTGGGGGCTTGTACAACTCTTATCACCATCCATCCATCCATCTATCCATCCATCCATCCATCCATCCATCCATCCATCCATCCATCCATCCATCCATCCACTGTGTCAAGCACATTTGGTCATCTGCTACTATTCTCGTTCTCAAAGCATTCTTTTCCCACTTGAGCCCATGATATCAGCTTCCCATTTCTTTTCCCTCCTCCCCCACACCTTCCTTCATGAACCCTTGATAAGTTATAGATTATTATTTTCATATCTTACATCATCCTCCATCCCCCCTCACCCAATTTTCCATTGTTCATCCCCCTGGGAGGGGGTTATAGTTGATCCTTGTGATCGATTTCCTTTTCTTCCCCTACCCTCACCTACTCTTCCTGGCATCTCTACTCTCCTTGTTGTCCCTGGGAGGTTTATCTATCCTGGATTCCCTGTGTTGCAGGCTCTTAACTGTAGCAGTGTGCATGCTCTGGTCTAATCCGATTTGTAAGGTAGAATTGAGGTCATGATAGTGGGGGGAAGGAAGCATCAAAGAACTAGAGGAAAGTTGTGTTTCTTCGGTGCTGTACTGCACCCTGATTGGTTCATCTCTTCCCTGTGACCCCTCTGTGAGGGCATGTCCAATTGTCTACAGATGGGCTTTGGGTCTCCACTCCATCCCTGCCCCCAATTCACATTGGGTATGATTTTTGTTCTGGGTATTAGATGTGATACCTGGTCCCAACGACACCTGATCCCATCACACAGGCTGGTGTGCTTCTTCCATGTGGGTTTTGTTGCTTCTCAGCTAGATGACTGCCTATTTATCTTCAAACCTTTAAGAGCCCAGACGCTATATGTTTTGATAGGTAGGAACCATCAGCTTTCTTCACCAGGGACAAGGGAACAACAAGTGAACTAAAATCAATGGAGAGAAGGGCGTAGGATGCCTAGTGGGGCTTCATCAAGGGCAATGTAGCAGAGAGGAACCCTTGATAATTAATAAACGATTACTATTTTTTCATGTCTTACACTGTCTGGTGTCTCCTTTCACCTATCTTTCTATCATCTGTCCCCCAGGGAGGGGGTTATATGTAGATCATTGTGATCTGTTTCCCCTTTCTCCCCCATCTTCCCCTTCCCCTCCTGGTATCTCTATTCTCATTATTGGTCCTGAGGCGTTTATCTTTCCTGAATTTCCTGTGTCTCCTCCAGCTCTTCTCTGTACCAGTGTACATGCTCTGGTCTAGCTGGATTTGGTAGGTAGAATTGGGATCATGATGAGGGGTGGGGGCGAAGAAGCATTAAAGAACTAGAGGAAAGTTGTATGTTTCATTGGTGCTATACTGCACCCTGACTGACTCATCTCCTCCTGGAGACCCTTCTGTAAGGGGATATCCAGTTATCTACAGATGGGCTTTGGATAATGGACATTTGATAAACATTTGGAAGCACATGTGTGTGTGTATATATGTATGTGATCAAACAGACCCACACTCACCCAGTTAATTCCGACCCATAGCAACCCTATAGAACTGAGAAGAACTGCTCCATGGGGTTTCTGAGACTGATCATCTTCACAAAAGCAGACAGTCCCATCTTTCTCATGAGGAGCAGCTGGTGGGTTCAAACCACCAACTTTGCCATTAGCAGCCCAGTCCCCACTCATTACACCACCATGGCTCGCTCTATCTATCTATCTATCTATCTATCTATCTATCTATCTATCTATCTATCTATCTATTCCCAAATTTATTTGTCCTACTGTCCATTTACAGGGAACAAAATCACTCAGTATAACCCTGGAAATTAAAAACTTTTAAAAAACTATAGTTCATCCAAAAACTAAAGTCCCAACTTACTGCCATGGAGTCAATTCGGACTCATAGTAACTCTGTAGGACATAGTAGAACTGCCCTTGTGGGTTTCTGAGACTATAACCTGTTACAGGAGTAGAAAGCCTCCTCTTTCTCCAATGGAGTAGCTGGCAGTTTGGAACTGCTGACCTTGCAGTTAGCAGCCCAATACTTAATCCACTACACTGTAACCGGCTTCCATGAGGATAATCTCACTGGGAACCAAGCCCACTGCCATCAGTTCAGTTCTGACAAAGGATGACTCAATAGGATTTCTGAAGCTGTAAGTCTTTATGTGAGTAGACAGCTTCATCTCTCTTCCAAAGTGTGGCTGGTGGTTTTGAACCCCTGACCCCATGGTGCCATCAAGGCTTTTAGGAGATAAAGGTGTCAGCTGGGAAACTCTTCCTATAGGGTGGCGGGGAGTCAGAACCAACCTGACAGCAGCAGACACAGGTTATCTGTCTATCAGATAGTTCAACCGTTAAATCTGTGGACAGAGAGGTTCAGCATGAGGAACCAAGTCATTTTTCAAAGAATTCAAACCCACAAGTAGTGGAATGGCCACGTAAGAGCTGAAGGAATGTGTTTTAGGTCATCAGACAACGCTTAGAATCCCTCCTATTTGTAAAGCAGGGGCCAGTTTACAACAGCTTTCTGATCCATGAGCACACCTGATCCTTGTTTTATGACATTACAGTGGACAGGGATTTTTCATATATCTTTTTTTTTAACTTCTTCATAGACAAGGAATCAGGCTCAGAAAGGGGACATGGCTCAGCTAAGGCTTTTACGACTAGCAAGCCGTGAGCCTCGGTGAGAAGCCTGAGCCACCTCATTCTAAATCCATAAAAGCACAGGGAGGCCCACTGGGTATCTCAGGCAGTGGTGAGCACTTGGGATGAGACACAGGTATTGCCCAGGTGGACAGAAACCAAGTTCCTATGTTGAATTTCTTTCAACCTCTCCATGCCTTGATGCCATCAATGGGTAGGAGCTCTAGTGGCATAGTAGTTACATAGTGGGCTACTAACTGCAAGATTTGTAGTTCAAAACCACCAGCCACTCTTCAGGATAAAGGTGAGACTTCCTACTCCTGTAAAGAGTTACCATCTTGGAAAGCCACCGGGGCAGTTCTGCTTTGTCCTAGAGGGTCACTGTGAGTCAGCATTTGCCCTGTAGCAGTGAGTTTGAGTTAGGCATTGATGAGTGCCAGGCTCTTTCTTTGGTCTCCTGAAGTGTCTGAGAAAGGGTTCTTCATTGATTTCATAGACGGTGGCTAATGGCTTCTGAAGTCACCATTGACTTGCAGAGGACAACCTGGGCTGTGAGGCTGAGTACTGCACCCAGGTGGCAGCCCAGGCCTGCTCTGTGGCCACTGGGACTGTCTCCTTCAAGGGCAGGTCCTAAAGCTTAGGATTTTGAGGGAAGAAAGGTGCTCACCTCCACCTAAGGTCTTACTCCAGAAAATGATGCCGTGTGCTGCTTTGTGACTGGCAAAGGAGACCGGGTAATAGTCAGGTATGAGCCTTTGTGGGTGAGAGGAGAACTGTGCCATGGGGTTTCCAGTGGCCATGGTCTTTTGGAAGTAGATCTTTGGGCTTTGACTCTTAGGCACCTTTGGTTGGATTTGAACCTCTAACCTTTCAGTGAGCAGCTAAGCATGTGAACATTCTGTTCCCTGGCAGAATGACCGGAAGAATCACTAATAAAAACCATTTGCACCACCAGACTTCTAGAGCAGCTAAACGGAGAGAGAGACTTGATCTCAACTTTGAAGAGCAACAGCAGCACTTTCTGAAGTGTAATATCCATGCCAGAGCCCTGCTAGCATAGTGGTTGTGCATTAGGTGCTAACTTCAAGGTCAACAGTTCAAAACCACAAGCTGCTCCTTGAGAGAAAGGTGAGGCTGACTGCTCCTGTAATGGTTGACAGCCTCAGAAACCTACCTGGGCAGTTCTGCTCTGTCCTAGAGAGTCTTTATAAATTGAATCCTGTGATGGCAAGGAGTTATGTAAGAGTTCCCATCCAGGCAGGCATCCTGATGGTGCTGGTTTGGGTAACATCCATTCGGTGCCACATGTTCAGCCTGACATGCAGAGACACACACCATATATGACATGTTGACTCGATGAGTTCTCACAAGCTTACCACACCTCACCAATGGCATAGCGAGCCCCCATAACACCCTCTCCTCCCCAGCCAGTGACTGCCCCCCTTGAACCACCGTTCTTGTGATTCTGATCCATAGCAGAAGGTCCCACTGGGCATAGGCCCTGATCAGGTGGGGGATGGCCATATGGAGGATTTTGATGCAAAATATGAGATGAGATGATTCTCAGTGCACGCAAGCTCTGATAACAGGATACCCACTCACTACCATGGAGCCAAATCTACCGAACAACCCTAGAGATTGATTCCTTGACTATAAGTTTTGCTGGAAGCCAACAGCCCCATCTTTCTCCCTCAGAGCCAATAGTGGGTTTGAACCAACAACTTTTCAGGTAGTAGTCCAATGCATAATCCACAGTACCTCCAGCAGTCTGTAACATTTAGGATAGCCATTCCTTCAGCAACAATAAGGACAGAATCTCCCTCATGTACATGTGCTATGAGCCAGCCATTAGCTTAAGTGTGTATTTAAATTTCTCAGCATCCATCCTGAAGATGAAGAGAAGCAACAACTTTCCTGCAGGGTCACACAGTGTGCACAGTGATAGAGGCTGGGTTTGAAGGCAGAGATCCCGGCTTCCAAGACCTCAGGTCCTGGTCACTGTACTGATGTCTAAGCTCATGGATCTTTCTTTGGCTTCCAGATTGGCCATAGGGACTTTGATGTGGAGAAGCGTCTTCGGAGGGACCTCAAGAGGACCCACGCACTCTTGTCAGATGTACAGCTCCTCCTCAGGACGATGGAGGACACCAAGACATCAGTCAGCAAGGAGGAGCTGGAGAAAGTACACAGTCAGGTATGTGAGAGGCCGTCTCTGGGTGAGATGGCACAGGACTCCCTGAAGAAAGACATGGCTGTGTGGCCTGCTCCTAGCTGGGAGCATGGCTGCCACGCTGCTCTCAACTTGGGGACATTGGGACTTTGAGAGTTAAAGCAAGGTGAAAGGTGATGAGCAGGAGCCCTGATGACACAGTGGGTTGAGCTTTGAGCTTTGAGCTAGTAACTACAAGACAGCTCTTCCACAGGGGAGAGATGGGGTTGTCTGTTCCTGGATACATTGACAGTCTCAGAAATCCTAAGAAGCATTTCTGCTCTGTCCTGCAGGGTTGCTGTGAGTCAGAATGGACTTGACATCAGTGAGTTTGTTTTGGTTTGGTTTGGCTTGTTTAGTTTTCTGAGATGAAGCAGAATGGTAACCCTCAGGGCCTGGGCAAGGCCTTGTGATCACAATATAAGTGTGTAGGTGTGTGCCCACACCCTTGTGGCCAACAGGGATGGGTATAAAACAAACAGTAAGCATGCTAATAATATGAAACCTAATCCTAATAATAATGATAAGAACCAACAAGAGGTATTCCATTGAGGAATAATAATGATATTGATCATGATACCATATCAAACCATGACTATTGCCATCAGGAGTCCCCACCATGTACACAGTTATTTTTTGCTATATTCTCTGGGTAGCACATAGAAGGGCAGATCCTCATCTCTCTCTGTCAAGGGTTTGAGTTACTCAGAAGGGAGTTGACTAGCACCAAGTCAATCACATAGATAGAAAGCAGTAGCATGTGGATTTGAACCCAGATCTCACAGACTCCACTATCCCCAGCTAGTCCAAGGATGGATGCAGTGAGGCCAGAGCTGGAGCTGAGGGGGACCTCGGGGGATATGATGGTGTGAGCTATGCAGGGAACATGCATTGGATGATGGTGTGGCTGTGCAGGGAGCAGGCATTGGGGTCATGATGGTGTGGGCTGTGCAGGGAGCAGGCAGTGAGGACATGATGGTGTGACTGTGGAGGGAGCAGGCAGTGAGGACATGGTGGTGTGACTGTGGAGGGAGCAGGCAGTGAGGACATGATGGTGTGGGCTGTGCAGGGAGCAGGCAGTGAGGACATGATGGTGTGGGCTGTGCAGGGAGCAGGCAGTGAGGACATGGTGGTGTGACTATGCAGGGAGCAGGCAGTGAGGACATGATGGTTGGCTGTGCAGGGAGCAGGCAGCATGGTCAAGGGTAGCTGGTAGAGAATGGTATGAATGGGTCAGTGCCTAGCAAGGTAGTGAGATGCTTGGTGAAGGAGATCTCCAAGCAAATTGATTAAGCAGGACTCTGGATTGGTTCTTGCCCCATGACGAGCTGGCAAGGGCAAGGGTGACCCTGTGTCCCTAGGGAACACGCACAGTGACCCTCTTCTGAGCCCCTCCCTGCCTTTGAACTAGTCCACCCCTTCATTTACCACCCACCTTATGGTAACATTGCCATCGTCACTTCCTCCTCCATCCCTGGCTTGGAGTCAGTTGGCCTCTAGGGTTTCTGCATTCCACTTAGCAGAGGACCCCATACCCTACCTGCCAGTTTCCTTTTAAAAAGTGCAGACACCCAGGACCCCAGCCAGCTCTGCCTGGCCCCACACAGGGGCATGCTTTTGAAAAGGGACCACAGTGGTTATGTTTCTTTTTCTCTCTCTCTCATTAGTGTTGCCCAGCTCTCTCCCTCTACAGGGTTAAAATGTGTGTTCTTGGGAAATCATGGTATTTAATGCAGGAGCCTTGAGCAGAATCAAAGAGCCTCCTTCTTCTCCAAGTTCTTTTCCCCCTGCCTCTGCATCCGGCTCCCATCAAAGGAAATTCACAAGCCTTGGCTTTCTGAGGCTGTTGTCATGGAAATCGGCATAAGGATGGGATTGCCTGGACCAGAGGTCAGGGTACAGTAGCTTTGGCTCCCAGCACACGTGTCCTGGATGCTGGTGCCGGAGCTAATCAAATAAAACCGAGATGACATTGGGCATGACCGTGTCGCCTCTCTGATGAGTGCTCTTTGTCCTTTGCCTTTTGGGCTCCAGGGACAGAGACAGAGGGAGCTGTTGGGGGAGGGGACAGGTGGCAAAACTAAGTTTGCTGCTGACTGAGGTCTGCCCTGGAGGGCACTGAGCAGAGTGACTCTACTCCTCTGTGCCTTCCTTCCTTCATTCATTCATGCAATCATTCGCCAAACATTTAGGCATCGCCTACAGTGTTTGATGCACTAGATTGCTGTTGTTTTGGGGAGACTGTCAAGTCCACTCTGACTCTGAGCCACCTCCAGTGACAGAAGACAACTGCTCAGTGGAGTTTCCTAAGCTGTTATCTTTACAGCGGGGTTTTGTTCTGTTGTACATCAGGTCACTGTGAGTCGGAACCAACTTGATGGCACCTAACAGCAATTGTTACGGTAACTAAGCCATGGTATTTTCAATCACTCCCTATGCATGTGAGAGCTACACAACGAGTAAAGAAGTCAGAGGAATGGATGTATGTGAACTACAGTACTGGTGAAGAACATTGAAAGTATCATGGGTGGCCAGAAAAGCTCAGGTCTAGTTTTGGAAGGACAGTGAGAATGCTCTTTAGAACGATAGAGAGACTTTGTCTCATGCACTTGGGATGTGTTATCAGGAGAGACCAGTTAGTTTCTGGAGAAGACGTAAAGGTGGAACCCTAAACCTTTTGGTTAGCATTTGAGCACTGACCCATCACACCCATTGGACTCAGTGGGCCTGTCTGACTCCTGGTGACGTGATACAGGGTTTCTGAAGCTGTTGAATTTCTCGGCAGCAGATAGCCCCATCTTTCTCCCACAGAGTGGCTGGTTGGTGCGAACTTCTTACCCTGTGGTTAGCAGTCCAGTGCTTAACTGACAGCATCACCAAACTCACTGCCCTCAAGTCACCGTCGATTGACAATGACCCTATAGGACAAGGTGGACCTGCCCCTGTGGGTTTCTGACACTGTAACTCTTGATGAGAATAGAAAGCCTCATCTTTCTCTCATGGTGGTTTCAAACTGCTGACCCCGTGGTTTGCAGCCCCACTTGTAACCCCTATGCCACCAGGGCTCATCGCCAGGGGTGTAGCGGGTGAGCATAAAACATATGCTCCTGTCTCTTCATGAAACCTGTCAAAAAGGACAGACAGATAATAGGACAGATCAATAGAATCCTCACATGCCTCAAGCCAAGGAGGAGGGGCCATGCCCTGTGCTAAACAGCAGGTTGGTGGCTTGAGTTTGCCCAGAGGTACCTCAGAAGAAAGGCCTGCCATTCTATGTCCACCCCTCCCTCATCCCCCCCCCCAAAAAAAAAGAAGCCAGCCATTGGTAGCCTTTAGGGAGTACAGCACTACTCTGGCACACACATGGGGTCACTGTGAGATGGAATTGACTCAAAGGCACCTGGGTACTCATCGGGACTCACAGAGTCTCATGCCGCTTTGGTGGTCAGCAAAGCCACCTCAGAGGATTCCAGGGCTGCTCAAGGGGCTTTTTATTTGAGTTCGGTGAAGCTGGGCTCGAACCCACATCCTAGTGCTCCAAACGCTGTGCTCTCTGCCTCTTCTTTCTGGCTCCTGCCTATTCTGCAGCTATGGGAAGTGACCAGGAGGTGCACTGAGCAAGGTAGCTCTGAGTGTTCTGCAAGCTGTTTTATGAAGAAGGAAATTTGGGGATCTGGCACAGTGTCTACATGTTGGGCTAACCACAAGGTCAGCAGTTTGAAACTACCGGCCACTCCATGGGAGAAAGATGAGGCTTTCCACTCTTGTAAAAAGTTAGTTTCAGAACCCCACAGGGGGCGGCCCTTTGGGTTCGCTGTGAGTTGGCATTGACTCAATGGCAATGAGTGTGTTTTGTGATGTTTTGTTGTGGAAGGCTCCCTGGTGATGCAGTGGACTAAGAAGTGGGCTGCTAACTACAAGGTGGTCAGTTTAAAAGCACCCACAGCTCCACAGGAGAAAGGTCTGTTCCTATAAAAAGTCATAGTCTAGGAAACCCTGTACAGGGCGGTGTTGAGTTGGCCTCTGCTCAGTGACCCTGGGGCTGTTGTTGTTTTTACTCTCCAAAAATGAAACCCGCTGCCAGCAAGTCAATTCTGACTCATAGTGAGTCCATAGAACAGAGTAGACTGGGCTCTTGTGGGTTTCCAAGACTAACTCTTGACACCAGTAGAAAGCCTTGTCTTTTCTCCCATGGAGCAACTGGTGGTTTTGAACTCATAACCCACTACATCACCAAGACTTCTTTTTGACGCCACCATCTGATAGTGCTGTGATCTTGGGTAAAGGATGTGACCTCCTGGAACCCTTTCCTCCAGGGTGGGGTGTCGCCAGCTTTTGAGGAGCCAGGGAAGCCCAGGGAACCCCCGAGATAAAGCAGAGCTTGCTTATCAGAAGGGCAGTCAGCCAGAGAAAGGGTAACTGCCCAAGGGGCGCGTGATGGGGTGTATTTTCATTTCCTTTGTAGGGATACTATGTGAGGATAACCTGAGGCCAGGTTTCTCGGGGTTCGAAGGTCCCTGAAGACCCCCACATCCCCTCCCCTCCCCCATCGCAGATCCCATGCCTGCCATTTACGGCAGCAGTGCCTGGGTTTCATGAAAGAGGAAGCCTTTGACTTTGCTTCGGGGTGGAGGGGTGGCTCCAGCTGTGTCTGAAATGATAGGGAGGAGCTTCTGGTTGGCTGAGAAGCAGAAGAAGCTTCTAGAAGGAAGCTCCGCTAGATTCCATCCTTGCAGATGTGTGTAGAGAAAGGACTCAGATGCAGGAGGCTACTGAACCGAGAGGCTATCAGAAGCTTGTGATCGTGGCGGATTCCACCAGCGCATTCACAAGTAATCTGTCAGGCAGACAGGGTTTCCTTTTAGTACCCATACTTGGCTCCCAAAGGCTCCAGTCCACTGAGAAGGGTCTGGGGAGGGAGGGATGGCGATCTACTTCCAGACATCAGTCATTGAAAACCCTATGCAGTGCCGTTCTAGTCCAGCTGCCAGAATCCAAAGAACCTTGTCCCTCTCCCTGACTGTCCTGAGAGCATCCTTTTGGTTCTGAACTTGGATCAGGAAAACCAAAGAAGAACCAGTGCACTGGGATGCTGGTGCTGGGGAAGAATACTGAACATACCACGGACTGCCAAAAGGACAAACAGCTCTGTCTTGGAAGAAGTATGACCAAGATTGTCCTTCGAGGCAAGGGGGGTTGAGGGTGGGGACTTCCTCTCAAGTATTTTGGACATGTTATCAGAAGAGACTTGTCCCCCGAGAATGACCTCACGCATAGCAAAGTTGAGGGGCGGCAGAAAGAGGAAGGCCCTAGATGAGATGGGTGGGCAGCGCGGCTGCAACAGTGTGCCCAGTAAGCACAAGCGTGATGATGCACAGGACCACGCAGTGTCTTGTTCTGTTGTACATGGAGTCGCTATGGGTCGGAACCAACTTGACAACATCTAAAGCCCCCACCCGCTGTGAGCCCTGGTGCAGGTCAGTTCATAAAAGAGGATCCAACACAGGAGGAACCCCGCACCCCCACCTGGGGCAATATGGACACAAGAGAGGAGAGAGGGCCAGGGGTCAGGTCTCTTAGTTTTGAATGCTGCTTCTGTTGCTGAATGAACTATATGACTTTGGAGTCATGTTGAGGTCCCTGATCACATGGCCATCATTGGGCTTCACAGTAGACTCTGGCTGGTGACCATGCCAGTGACACAGGGCATAAGGGTTAAAGTGGACCCAGTGCAATGGGCAACAAGGACAATATGCTTTTGGTGGAAATGCCTGCTTTCTGCAGCCTCCGAGTTCCTGTGGGGACAAGTTGGTCCCAGGGTGCTGGACAGGTGCAACACATAGCAAGTGCTGGATGCGACCGGAATCTCAAAAGCCTAAGGCTACCCAGTGGCATAGTAGGTTACATATTGGGCTGCTAACCCCAAAGTCAATCAATTGAAGCCACTAGGCAAAAAATGAGGCTATCTATTCCCATTAAAAGAAACCATAGGGCAGTTCTACTCCGTCCCACTGGGTGACATGAATCGGAATTGGCTCCATGGCAGTGAGTTTGGAACTTATTTTGAGGTTGAGGTGGACCCACTGGCCTCCCAACCCCTCTTATCAGCACCGGTCATTGACAGCTGTGGGGTTCTGGGCTCACTGCTCCATGAGACCTCTGGAACAGCAAGGTGTAGGCAAGGTGCAGGGCCCATCTAACGGCACCTGTTCTTTAGGCACCAATTACTAAGTAATTCCCAGGGAAGGTTTTGACTGCAAACAAACAAACAAGTGTGGAGACAGCAGCAAGCCCAGCACCCAGCACTATAATTGAAATAATCACTGTGTAGAATTAACACCTGGGAAGTGCAGGTGTGGGCACCTGATGGCCGTGTCACTGGGGTGGTGTTGTCATTTGCTTGTTTGTGTGTTTATTTCATTTACCTATGCCTTTGCCCTTCATTGTGTCCCCCAAAATTCTTACTATTTGATTTTCATTGTGATTAAACGGAGGATTATTTTTTTCACTGAACTCTTGGATTGTTTGCCTAAGTCCAAGACGGGCACCTTATTCCTTTTTCCAGCTGAGAACAAAGTCATTGACAATTCTCAACGCCCTAAATAGCTCTTTTAGCTTCTCCCTTCTGACCCCACCCTGCCCTACTCAGGCTCCTTAATGCATGCCCCCCCTACCTTTTTTGCTTGTTTCCCCCACTGAGCTGCCATGCTCCAGCTTCATCCCAGTAATCTATCTTCCACTGGACTTATGTACAGAAAAATTTAAAAATTTCCAAATCACCCTGATTTTCTGTAATCAAAAGCCACCATCGGTCTTGGCATCCTGCTGTGTTCAGAATTAAGTTCAAGTGCCCAAACTTGGGGGCCCCTGGTTGGTATAAATAGTTCACACATTCAGCTATGAACCAGAAACATTAGACGTTCAAGGTCACTCAGGGGTGCCTTGGAAGAAAGGCCTAGTGATCTACTTCTGAAAGAACAGCCATTGAAAACCCAATGGAATCCACTTCTACTCTGACACCCCTGGAGGAGACCAAGGTTAGTGTTGACCCAATGGAAACTATTTTTCCCCTGAACTTGACCCACCATAGAGCCCTGGCTAGCCCCTCCCCTTCGGATGATCTCCCCACTAGCCCCAGGTTAGATGCGGTATAAGCTGGGGGTTCCATCCTCGCCTCTGTAGGAAAGCTCTGCCCTGTGCTCGCCTCTCAAGGCCCTTTGGGCAGGCAGACCTGCTGTTCATTCACTGAACTTGAGCTTGAGCATTATCTTCTTTTGGAGCCCATCTTGGACCGCTAGCACACTGACCTGAGTTTAGTTTGGGGTTAGTGGATTCTGAATTCTAGCGACACTATTGGACAGAGTAGAACTTCCCCCTAGGGTTTCTGGGCGGTCATGTTTACAAGAGAAAATGTCTAGGTCTTTTCCCCTGCTGACCATGTGATTAGCAGCAGACAATATTAAAGGCTCTTTGGTTTTAACGACCAGCAAGGTCAGCTGTTCATGAAAAGGTTACAGCTTGGGTAAGACCAGATTGACAAGAAAAACAAACCCAGGGACACCCATATATGTGTAAAAGAACTTTATAGCAAGAAGCCTTATATATCAGGAAAACATCCCAGTCCATTTGAACGCAAGTCCATAAGTTCGATACAAGTCCATAAGTCCCTCTTCAGACCCACCAAGCCACATGCAATGATGCACGATGCAGGAAGATCGTAGGCTGGTGGGTGCAGAGCTGTGTGGATCCAATGGTGGTGGCCACATCACAGAGCTCACACAGGCCTCAGCGTGGCTCCTTGACAGGAAGGGGAAGGCAGACCGAGAGGAGGTTTCCAGGACCCTCTTTATGAGAAGGCCCCACCCACAAGGAGGCATGATTAGGCTGTGACCTGATTGACAGGCTAGACTCCGCCGCTACACTTTATTTATCAATGTCACATGAAATTGTGTAGCTACCACACAGTTCATTCAAAGCACCTTGGAGGAAAGGCCTGGCACTCTTGCTTTGCCAACAGCATTTAGGAAACCCTGTGGAGGACAGTTCTATTCTGAATCGAGTCCATGTGATAGCAACCATTTTGTCTTTGTGGTTTCTTTTAAAGCCCTACTATACTATTGTAGTTCCTCTGTGCATGAGATTGAAGAATCAACTTTGCTCCAAATCCTTCAGGGGGGTTTGGGAGCAGGGGGTTGGAAGTTTGGAAAGTCTGTTGAGTCATGGGAGAAGGTGGTGGTGGTGTAAGGTGCCTTCAGATTGGTTCTGACCCATAGCGATCCTATCTACAATAGAAGGACATGCTGCCTGGTCCTGCACCATCCTCACATTTGTTCCTTTATTAAAACTCATTGTCACAGCCACTGTGTCAATTCATCTGTCACGGGCATTCCTCTGTTTTGCTGCCTCTCTACCTTACCAAGCATGATGTCCTTCTCCAGAGCCTAACATCTCCTGACAACATGCCTCTAAGGAGCATTCTGGGACAGCCTCTTTCAAGACAGTTGTGTTTGCTCCTTTGGCAATCCATGGTACTTTCAATAGTCCTCACCCATACCATGGTTCAAATACATCAATCATTCTTTGGCTTTCCTTATTCAAGGTCCAGCTTTCACGTGCACAGAAAGTGATTGAAAATACAATGGCTTGGGCTATAGTCCTCTTAGTCCTTGGAACCTCCTTGAGGATTCTAAAAGAGTCAGCACTCTGTAGAGGTCTTGTGCAGGAGATTGACCCAATGCAGTCTATCTTTCTAACTCTTAACTGCTCCTTCCATGAGCATTGATTTTCCATTCAAGCAAGACAAAATCCTCGACAATGTCAACCTTTTCTCCATTTACATTGATGTTACCTCTTGGGAGGCAATCCAGTTGTGAGGATCTGGGCCTTTTTTACATTGAGTTGTAATCCAAGGCACTCCTTGATTTTTATCAGGAGGTCTTCAAGTCTTCTTCACGTTCAGCAAGCATGGTTGTATTTGCATATCTCAAGTTAATGAGCCTTCCTCCAATTCTGAGGCCGCGTTCTTCTTCTGATACTCCAACTTCTCGGAAGATTTGCTCTACATTGTGCAGATTGAGCAAGTATGGTGAGAGGACACAGCCCTGCCACATACCTTTCCTGATTCTAAATCAAGCAGTGGTCCCTAGCTGTGTTTGCACAACTGCCCCTTGATCCAGGAACAGGTTCCACTTGTAGGTCTGAAATTTCATAATATAAAAAGAGGAGGGATTCTGCAGCCTCCAAACAAACAGACTTAAGACATATGCCTGACGCGTGCTTTTGAGAATCAACACTGGCTGAGGCCTTGGCTCCATCCACCACGGATTGGCTGGGAGACACTGACAAGTGAACTAACCTCTCTGAGCCTCATTTTGTGCATCTAGGAGCCTTGGGTAGGGATAAAAACCACCCATTTCACATAGTTGCTAACATGTTTCAAATGAATATAAGGAAATACACACACATTGATTAAATATAAATAAATAAATAGATACATGATAAAATACCCATTTCATAGAGTTGATACACATTGCAAATGAAACATACATATACATTATATATTACATATAAATATATAACTCTCTCTATAAAACTATGTATATATTATATCCCCAAATTTCCAACTCACTGCTATCGAGTCAATTCTGACTCATAGTGACCCTATAGAACAGGGTAGAACTACCTATGTGAGCTGCTGAGACTGTAACTCTTTACAGGAGTAGACAACCCTGTCTTTTTCTGCAGAAAACGTGATAGTCTCAAACTACAGACCTTGAGGATTCCAGTCCAACATATAACCACTACACCACCAGGGCTCCTACACACACACACACACACACACACACACACAGTAATCATTTCATAGAGTTGCTGCTGTAGGTAGCTGTGGCATCATCTGTGAATACAAGGGATCATGACTAGACCAAGAATGAGCCATCTTCATGACCATGGTCTGCTCAAGGCCATTGTTCCAACCACCCATTGGGGGTCTCCCAATCTAGAGAACTCATCTTCCAGCACTAGATTGGACAGCATTCTGTTGTGATTTATTTGGTTTCTATTGGCTAGTTTGGGGAAGTAGATCCCCAGGCTTTTCTTCTTCTTTTTTTAATCATGTTATTGGGGGCTCATACAACCCTTATCACAATCCATCCATTGTGTCGAGCACATTTGTACATTCGTTGCCCTCATCATTCTCAAAACATTTGCTTTCTACTTGAGCCCTTGGGATCAGCTCCTCATTTTCCCCCTCACTCCCTATCCTCCATTCCTCACGAACCCTTGATAATGTATAAATTATTATTATTTTGTCATGTCTTACACTGTCTAATGTCTCCCTTCACCCACTTTTCTGTTGTCCTTCCCCCAGGGAGGAGGTTATACGTAGATCCTTGTAATTGGTTCCCCCTTTCCACCCTATCTTCCCACCACCCTCCCAGTATTGCCACTCTCACCACAGGTCCTGAGAGGTTCAGCTGTCCTGGATTCCCTGTGTTTCCATTTCCTACCTGTACCAGTGCACATCCTACCCAGAGCTGACCAAGCTAACAAGCCCAAAATTATCCCCTATTTTGGTCACAGATCCACAGCCTCCCTCCATCTCACAAAAGAGACAAAATTTTCCCGACTGTAGGGGGAAAGCCAAGTCAGTGAAAGAGTAGTCATCTCAGGTTTGGCAGGGTCTCCACAGGGCTGCCTGGCACCCAGGGCTGCATCATGGTAGGTCCATGTGTCCTCTGCTCAGAGATGTCATGCAGGAAGTGAGCCATGGAAGCAATAGCAGTAACTGGCTAAGGCAACTTCACCCTGGACTGACCTTCACAAAGCAAGAGACCCTGGATCTCGAAAGGCAAGGCTCACTGAGCCATGTATACCTCTGCCCTTCAATTAACCCCACCTGTGTTTATCAGCCAGGTTGAGACAACAATCCAACCAACTCAATGTGAAACACAGGAAGATACTAAAGCTCCATTGTTTCATGCAATTAGGGTGCACAGGAACCTGCAAGATACAAGGTTTCCCATATCCTAATGATTATGGGAAATAGTAATTTCTTCTGGTGGGAGGGGCAGGTGTCTATGAAGTTGGGATTGGGCCGGCCCCTCAGATCTCTCCACTGGTTCCCTACTCGATGCCGGTATGTTGCATTCACATCTTGGAGCACTGGGTTGAAGTCTGGTCCCTCTTTCCTTGTGGAGATATAAACAATACCCTCCCCTTGGGTGGGTTTGTACCCCACCCAAGTCTCTCTTCATCTGTTAGCTCCGCGGAAACCTACCGACCATGGGCGACTCTATTGTCTTTGAACTTATGCTGGTGTATCAACCCACACGACCACAAGCCAGCCACCGCAGAGGGTGGCAACAGAAAAGAGTGGTGATTCTCTATGGGAGTATTCTAACTCTGAAGAAAGTGGAGAGAGAGACATTCAGGAAGAGTAATAAGCAAAAGATGGGCCCCTCGAAGAAGGTCAGGCTGTTTAGCGTATTGCTACATCTTTGAAATAAAAAATCCAGGGTGTAGGCTTTTCTTTTGGGGGCTCTTAAGCTAGTCCCTGACTCACAGAGTCCCATGCACAACCCAACAAGATGTTTCTGGGTCGTACACTATTCTCATGGTGGGTTGCAGCTCAGGTGATCCCTACAGTTTTCCCTGACTTATGCCCAGATCACCAGGCCTTTCTTCCTCATCTCCCTGAGTCTAGAAGTACCACTGAAATCTGCTCAGCATCATGGCAACACTCAAGCTACCATTGACAGTTGAGTGGTGGCTGCATACAAGGCGTGCTGCTTGGGAGTCAAGTCCAGACCTTTCTTGTGGAAGCTGAGAATTCTATCAGTGAGTGACCTGCTCACTGCCGCGGAGTCTGTTCTGACTCAGAGAGGCCCTAGAGGAATAGGGCCTGCTCCCTGGGGTTTCTCAGGCTGTAACTCTTTGCCTCATTTTTCTCCGAAGGGTTTGAACCACCAACCTTGTGGTTAGCAGTCCAGCGCTTAACCCACTGGGCCACCAGATAGTTTCTGCCTATCTCTCCTCAAGGTCACTTTCATTACACTTTTGAGCCAGACGGGCCTAGCCTGACATTTGAAATACATTTGCATTTAATAACGCGTTGATATCTGAGCCGTTTGCGTTTAAGCGTTTGGTAAATCTCTCGTGGCAAAGCTTCCTAGCTGAATGCAGGTGGAGACTCTGCACTGCTGGGGGCGGGGGGGGGGGGCCCGGGCCTGTGTTGATATGAACTCCCTGAGGCCACCACTTCTTAAACAGGATGTGTCCCTCTGGTTCTTTGTCGTGCAGTATTCTTAAATCCTGCTTTAGTTGTTCTACCAGACCCAGAAATGCAGGTCCTGCCCCCTCGATGGCATTCCCCCTCATCCCCTATGTCTAGCCAACCCATCTCACAGCTTAATCAGTCCAAAGCAAACATTTTACCCAGGTATTTAAAGCCAGCAGATGGCTTTGCATAGGAAAGCGGTGCTATTCATTGGCTTGTAGCGCATGGATTTGTGCTGGGAATCCCAATGGGCTGAATGAACAGAGGAGGGTGGTGGGTGTTGGCGAGAGTATTTGGGATGAATTTAGCAATACAGGGAGACTTGTATGTGGGTGGGGGTGGGGGTGCATGGCGGGGGTGGGTGGGAGCTGTGCTGGCCCAGGAATTGGATGGCTTTGGAGGCAGGCCAACTGGAGCCTGACCTTGGACAAGTCACTTCCGCTCTGCAGGCTGCATTTGGCGTGTGCATCAAACAAAGATGCCTTTCATGCAGGGTGGAGGTGGGCTAGAGTGATACTGAACATCCAGTGGGTTGGCAGGGGCTGAAACCTTGGGGCCTAAAGAGACATTCTTCTTTGCCCTCACTGAGCAAGCTGAAAGGTGAGAGGGAGGAGGGAGGGCGGGGGAGAAAGAGAGAGAGAGAGAGATTGATATTCTAATAGGGAACCCTGGCTGCAGAGTACATTCAGCATTGCCCTTTGAACTGGAAAGTCAGCAATTCAGAAGCTGTTCTAATGGAGAAAGTGGAAAATTCTGCTCCTGTGAAGACGGGACAGCCTTGGAAATCCTAAGGAACAGTCCTACTCTGTCTTACAGGATCGGAATCTATGAGTCAAAATGGACCCGCCAGCACTGGGAGGGTGTATTTGTTTGTCTTCCTATGATAAAATACACTCACTCAAAATTCACTGTCATGGAGTCAATCCTGACTCATAACCACCCTAAAAGACAGGGCAGAACGGCCTGTGGGTTTCCAAGATTGTAACTCTATGCAAGACTAGAGAGCCTCATCTTTCTCCCAGGGAGCAGCTGCTGGGTTCGAACTTCTGACCTTGTGGTTAGCAGCCTAGTGTGTAACCACTAAGATATAAGGGTTTGCTGGTAAAATACAACATAAAATTTACCATTATCTAGCCATTTACAAGTGTCTGTATTTGGCAGCTGACAGCAACCTAAGTCCATCAATCATTAGCTGGAAAAGAGAAGCTACTGGCCTAAGTATCTGAAAAAAGTGAAATTTAGGATGGCTTTCAGGCTTGACTCGATCAAGGCCAATTATGTCAAAAGGGTGTGTCTTGTTCAACTGCCCAGCTTCCCGTAGGCAGACAACTCTTACTTCTTGGTGGGAAGAGCCACTCTCAACTCCCATTCTGCATCTTTTAAAAAATGTTTTATTAGGGGCTCATACAACTCTTATCACAATCCATACATATATCCATTAATTGTGTAAAGCACATCTGTACATTCATTGCACTTATCATTTTCAAAGCTTCTGTTCTCCACTTAAGCCCTTTGCATCAGGTCCCCATTCTGCATCTTTCTCTCCTCTCTCTCCTTGAGTCAATCCCAACTTTCAGGGACCCTATAAGACATGTTGGAACTATCCCTGTGGATTTCTGACACTGGGATGTTATAGGAGTATAAAGTAAGAATTAATGTGATGGCAATGGGTGAATGAAGTTATTTATTTTTTAAGTAGATCACCCGGCCTTTCTTCTGAGGTGCCTTTGGGTGAATGTGAGCTGTCAACCCCACAGTAGCAGAGCACGAGACTGTATGTGCCCCCAACCTAGGGACCAACTTGTTGCCCAAACGTGGGTGGTGCCAGCTAACACCTGGGATCCTTGTGGTCATGTTGGTCACTGAGGCCAGAGAACAAACACCAATCAGCCCTCTCAGTCAGTTGTCAGTCCTCCCTGCTCTCGGAAATCTGCCAGAGCATGTGGCAGGAGAGTCATTTTCAAAGTGTTTCATGGCAGCTCAGGCATACTGGCCTCATAAAACCATCCGTCAAACAGCTCTGACCAGGATGTGATGGGCAGTGGGCTACTCAGATGCCCAGCCGTCCTGTGCTTCTCCTGTTCCCTGAAGTCTAATTGTTTTAGACTCTCCCAGCAGGGAATCAAGATGACATGTCGGCAGCCCAGAGCCTGTTAAAAGCGGGCCCTCCTTGGGTGAGTGCCTCTGGGCTCCGCACCTTCCTCTCTTCATCCAAACAACCCAGTCGCCCTGGTCGGCCAGCGAGCCTGAGGGCCTGCAGCGGTGCTGTCGAGCCCATTCTGACCCTGATAGAGCCCATGAATATCAGAGTAGAACTGTGCTCGCTACCGTTTTCCGTGGCTGGGTTTTCGGAACTCAATGACCAGACCTTTCTTCCTAGCCTCTTTACCAGTGCACGTTGAGGAGATTCCAGTGCACAGCGACTCTGTGTATGTGGGAATAAAAATCATACTCCAGAGGGTTTTAAATGGCTGCTTTTGGGGGGACGCCTCCTACCTCTTTATAAGTTGCCACTGAGTAGAATCCACCACACAGCAACCCCATGTCTGTCAGACTGGAACTGTGTTCCAGAACGTTTCCAGTGGCTGATATTTTCTAAGATGGATGGCTGGGCCTTCCTTCCTCTCCGCCGCCCCTCTCTGCCAGTGGCCATCAAGCACACTCCATCTCAGTGATTGTCCCCTCTAGAAGTTGATCACTAGGCCTGCCTTCCAAGGTTCCTCTGGGTTGATTTGAACTTTCAACCTCCTGCTTGGATAGCAGGTGTGGGGCTCTGCCCAGGGTGGCTGTGGAGCTTGGACAGCTTATTTCGTCGTGGCTGCATTTTCCTCACCATTGAATGGAGTCCTTCTTTGGGATGAAAGGGACAAACAGCGGCTGTGACCGTTGTTGTGGCTTTACACACAGCCTACAGTGTCACTCTTGCACGGGTCCCATGGTGTTGAGCTGGTGACTGTCCCCGTTTTGCAGATGAGAAAGTCAAGGCACCACAAGGTTGAGTGACATATTGGTTACAGTAGCGGTCTCGGGTACAGGCTTGAAGATGAGGGTAGCTAGCATGGGGCCGTGTTTCATCCTGGTGAACATGTCAATCAGAAGTGATCCAAGGTACCTGGCACCACCAGCAACGTCAAGTAACTTGCTTTGAGAGGCAGATGGCCGGGTCTAGCTCCAGTGCCCAAGCTCATACCCACTGAGCCACAGACTCTGGCCCTTTGTGATACCGACTTCCTGTCCTCTTCTGGCGGGATGAACTTGTCTATCGCCAGACCAGAGAACTTGCCCGTGCAGGAGCATCCTGTCTCATCTTTCTCTCTAGGGGCAGCTGTTCAGTTTGAACCCCCCACCTTATGGTTAGCAGCCCAATGCTTAACCCACTGTGCCACCAGGGCTCCTTTAAGCATGCATCCAAACTGAAAACCAAACTCAGGGCATTGAGTCTATTCCATCTCACAGTGAGTCTCCAAGACAGCCAAGAATTTCCCTTCTGAGTTTCTGAGACTGGAATTTGATATGGGAGATGAACTCACATGCGCAGGTGATGGGCAGCTGTGGGGTTTGATGCTGTCGGTGCGGCCAGCTAGGTCTCCCAGTAGGGAGACACAATGAGAGGTCAGTGAACAAATGGGAAGGAGCAAGCTGACTATGAGTCAAACTGAGTTAGACTTGACCCAATGGCAATGAGTTTTAGGTTTCAATTTAGGTGTTGTCTGTTTTTAATGTTAGCTATCTAAAAGACTGGCAGTTCCCACACATCAGCCTCTCCTTGAGAAAAAGATGAGGCTGTCTGCTCTTGTAATGACGGCACTCCCAGAAACACGATCCAAGATCTGTGAGGGAGAAACCGCTCGAGGGCAGTGGGCTTGGTTTCTGAACTGGTGTGCGTGAGAAAGCCAGACAGTGGCTACAGAAGACCAGAGAAGAACGGGTGCCTCTGCATCGCGGTGTTGGCGAGGAATGCTGACTATGGACCATGAATGGCCCGAAGGACGGAAGTGAAAGCAGATGCTCCTTGGAACCAAGGGGTGGAGAGACATCATCTTCAGTCCTTGGGACATGTCATCAGAAGGGACCAGTCCCTGGAGAAGAGCATCATGCTTGGTAAAGTTGAGGGTCAGTGACAAAGAAGACCCTCAAGGAGGTGGATTGACACCGTGGCAGCAACAAGGGGTTCCGCTATAGCAGTGATTGAGGATGGCACAGGACTGGCCCATGGTTCATGCTGTTGTACATCAGGTCACTGTGAGTTGGAAGTGGCTTGAGGGCACACAGTGGTCAGACTTCAGCGGGCGACTTCTCATGAGGACAGTGGACCAAAGTGGTTAAGAGCCTGGGTTCTGGAATGGAGAAAGCTGGTCATTTCACGGACCAGCTGTGTAACCTAGAGGGGGTCACTCCCTTCCATGAGCATACATTTCCTTCTCTAGCTATCAAATGACCCTACTGTTAGCTCTTTCGTCCTGGAAGTATCCTGAGGATTTTAAGAAGCCAGGCAGATAAAGTACTGGGATCGTTAGGTTTATTGTGGCAACCTGGCCAATGGGAACAGGTGGGATTTATCAGGTCACAGTTTGATTGGAGGGCAAAGAGAGAAATGGTTCTGCATGGACCGCCCCCATCTCTCTTGTTCGCTGATGATTGGAGCATGCTGGAGGGTGCTGCTGCTTTAGCTAGTTCTCTGCCTCAACCTGTGAGCTTCACAACCTGTGGGCCACGTCAATCCACGGATCGTGTCTCTAAAGCTTGAGCATCCTTCAAGACCTGTTTCACCAAGCTGCTGGTGTGTACATCACTTGAGCTTGAGGTTGGTGGATCCTGTCGCCTTGCTTTGCTTGTGTTCGATATCACATCTGGGCCTGCCTCACTAAGCTCCTAAGTGACTGACTATTGGTGACCCACCTGCTGCTTGCTGCCTGTGGGCAGACTCTGTTTGCCTTGCCTTGCCTTGCCCAAGGGAGCACTCTGCTCTCTGCTTCCTTGACCTTGGACCTGGCAGCCCCCATGAGTTGAAGGACTTCCAGTGTATTAACTGTTCCACGGAAGTGAGTTGAACTGAGCCCTCTGTACTTCTGTGTAGACTAATTAGCTGTTGTATTCTTTCTCGCTGTATAAACCTATCCTCATATATACATCTATACACACACACACCCACACACACACACATACATATAAAATCATAAATGTCCTGGTTTTGTTTCTCTAGAGAACCCTGCCTAATATAAGCACCAAGCCCCAAACACCCAGACCCAACACCACTAATTCTATTCCAAGTCATAGTGACCCCTATAGGGCAGAGTCGAACTGCTCCCTAAGATTGCTGAGATGGTTAATCTTTATGGAACCAGACTGCCTCATCTTTTGCCGATGGAGCAACTAGTGGGTCCAAACTGCCCACCTTTCAGCTAGCAGCCCATACTTAACTCCCTGTGCTTCCGGGGACTCCTTAGATAAAGCCCCCAGCCCATACCCTGGGCCCACGCCGTTCTCACTCAGAATGGCCGCTGCAGCAGCGGTTCTCAACCTGTAGGTCGCGACCCCCTTGGGAGTCCAACGACCCTTTCACAGGGGTAGCCTGATTCATAACAGTAGCAAATTTGCAGTTTTGAAGTAGCACCGAAAATAATTTGATGGTTGGGGGTCACCACAGCATGAGGAACCGTATGAAAGGGTCACGGCCTTAGGAAGGTTGAGAACCAGTCCTCTACAGGGTTTCCGAGTCTAAACCTTAAGGGGAGAAGACAGGCTAATCATTCTCCCTGGGAGTGGCTGGTGGGGTCCCACTGCTGGCCTTGCAGTTGGCGGCCCAATTCCTAACTCATTGTACTACCAGGTCTCCTTAGATCAGGTAGAGTGCACTGACAGTGGTCCCTGAGAAGTCGTAGCAGCTGTGACTGCTAATGCCAAACCCAGCTGCTAGGCCATGACGTCCTGCCTGGGGAACAGCAGGGGCTGAGAACCGGGCTGGTTGAGGGGCCCCATTGGCTCTGCTCTCTGAATTCATGTGTACCCGGGGCTCAGTGGCCTCACATCGGCTTGCTCCAGGAAGCCAGAAGTGAGGAGGGAGCACTTTGGGACCATGCACCATGTCCAACTAGATGACGGCTAAAATTACAGCCTCTATTCTGCAGTGACTCTGAGGACCACTGGGTTCTGGCTGATGAGACCCTGGGCCAGGAGGATGAGCTCAATGGTTGGCAAATGTGTCATGGACCCTGCTCTGCCCTGGTACTTCTGAAGATGCACACATGTGCCCTGGATGCCACCCGTTCCATGGCTTGGCCCTGGCCATCACCTCCCCCTTCCTCTCTCCAGCATCATCACCCCACCCCTCCTTCCTCCTCTAACACTACCTCTCCCAATTCTCCCTTCAGCACTCTCTTCGCTCTTCATCTTTGCATGACTATCCAGTCACCTTGACCACCTTTCTTATCCTCACCTCACGCTGCCTTGGTTTCCCAGCCACTCTTGTCTAAAGCGGCACATGTTGCATTCACACCTACACTTCAGGTGTAGTTTGCCTACCTTCTTTTCAGAGAGGCTTCTGGTTTCTCCATGAGTGGGGGCCAGCCTGCCACGTGTCTCCTCCCCATCTTCCAGCACTTCCAGAGGTCCTGTAAGAAGATAAGGCCATGTATGCCTCTCGTTTCTATCACTAATACGCTGACCATGTCAGGGACTTCCCCTTGCTCAAATTCATTTCCCTAGCTGTGCCTCCATCCCTCCCAGTCATTTCGGGAAATAGTCCTCCCAGTTCCCCTTTGCTGGAGCGCAGCTACAGAAATGCATCCTTCTGGGGCCTTCTGAGGATTGTAGCTGCTGGACTGTAGGGGGTGGGACCAGAGTTACCCAGACACAAGAGCAGTGTGTAGGGCCATGAGGACAGGCAAGCCCGGCTCCACACTCACTTCCTGCTCCCAACCTCGATGGTCTCATATGCACAACGTAGATCGGAGAAGTTCACAGGTCAGACCGGAGGACGAAATAGGATACAAGTAAAGCCCGTAACGTGGCTCTG
Source organism: Tenrec ecaudatus (assembly GCF_050624435.1). Taxonomy (NCBI): domain Eukaryota; kingdom Metazoa; phylum Chordata; class Mammalia; order Afrosoricida; family Tenrecidae; genus Tenrec; species Tenrec ecaudatus. The sequence continues at coordinate 29,301,416 of NC_134545.1, read as the reverse complement.
GGCAGAGTGGCCACCAATCCCCTACGGGCCTTTATCCTGGGGTGATTCTACCATCTGCGCTGGAGTCCTGAGCATCACACCCTCTGAGGAGAACCACCTCTGCCCACTTTGACCCCAGGTGGGCTTTGGCCGCAGGTAGCCAGTTGTCCATGGGGTAGCCTCCGCCTTGGATCCCTTATTTTTTGTACGTGGGTTCCTGGGGCAGCTGCACTTACTCTGTGGCCTGGGCAGTCAGCAAGAATAGCTGTATACACATACACATGTAATCAGAGAAGCTGGACTCCATGAAGAAGAAATTGGCACCAGAATCTCGGGAAGGCTTACTAACGACCTGCGATCCGCAGATGACCCGACCTTGCTTGCTGAAAGTGAGGAGGACTCAAGGCACTTGCTGATGAAGATCAAGGTCTACAGCCTTCAGTGTGGATTACAACTCCATTTCAAGAAGACCCAAATCCTCACAGACCAATAGACGACATCATGATAAATAGAGAAAAGGTGGAAGTTGTCAAGCAGTTTGTTTTGCCTTGATCCGCAATCAATGTTCTGAGAAACAGCAGTCAACAGGCCAAAAGACCATTGCATTGGGCCAGTCTGCTGCACATGATCTCTTTAGAGTGTTGGATGTTACTTTGAGGACTAAGGCACACCTGACCCAAGCCATGGCGTTTTCAATCACCTCCTGTGCGTGTGAAAGTTTTCAATCACCTCCTAGGCATGCCTGACCCAAGCCATGGCGTTTTCAATCACCTCCTGTGCGTGTGAAAGTTTTCAATCACCTCCTAGGCACGCCTGACCCAAGCCATGGCGTTTTCAATCACCTCCTGTGCGTGTGAAAGTTTTCAATCACCTCCTAGGCACGCCTGACCCAAGCCATGGCGTTTTCAATCACCTCCTATGCGTGTGAAAGTTTTCAATCACCTCCTAGGCACGCCTGACCCAAGCCATGGCGTTTTCAATCACCTCCTGTGCGTGTGAAAGTTTTCAATCACCTCCTAGGCACGCCTGACCCAAGCCATGGCGTTTTCAATCACCTCCTGTGCATTGGATAAGGAAGACTGAAGAAGAATGGATGCGGTTGAATGATGGGGCTGGTGAAGAATGTTGAACGTACCACGGACTGCTGAAAGGGCAGACAGATCTGTCTTGAAGGAAGTATGGCCACAGTGCTCCTTAGAAACTTCGTCTTATATTGTTAAGAGAGACCAGTCCATGGAGAAAGACATCATGGTTGGTAGAGCAGCAACAGCAACAGCAAAAAAAAAAAAAAAAGGAAGACCCTCGATGAGATGGATTGACACAATGGCTCAGGCCTAGGAACAATTGTAAGGCAGGACTGGGCAGTGTTTTGTTTTGTTGTGCACAAGATTACTATGAATTGGAATCAACTCAATGGCTTCTCACAAAAAATGCATATGTGGTTCCCTAGAAGTCTCCCCCTGCCTGCCTTGGAGATTCCACCTCACGAAGGCCCCATAGGTTACAGAGTGGAACTGCTCCATAGGTTGGCAGTCGACTTTATAAGAGCAGATCGCCAGGCCTTTCTGCAGCAGCACTACTGGCAGGTATAAACCACCAGCTTTTTGGTTTGCAGTCAGCAGCCGAGCACTTGATCCCTTTTTCCCACCAGGGCTCCCTCCTGGGACTCTCTCTTGCAACCCACCCCATTTTTCTGTCTTAGCACCCCCAACTTCATATCATTAACCCTTTTGTGGAGGCAGTGGCCTGCTGTTTTAGAGAGGGCAACAAGATCAGGGGCTCGTGAGCTTTGTGACTGAATACCATGCCATTCCTACCTGAGCCAGGGCTGCTTTCCTTCAGTGACATCTAATATTTTCAACACAGAGATTGCAGGGCTCAGATCTGAAGGGAGTAGGGCTTATGCCCATGTACAATTTTCTCCAGTGGGGATGTCTGCCTTCTGGGACCTGGTGTGTAACTATCCCTAGGACTGGATTGCTGTTTTCATTAGGTAACATCGAGTTGGTCTTGACTCAGAGAGCCTACGTTTAACACAGAGAAACTCTGCCTGGTCCTGTGCCAGCCTCACACTTGTTCTTATGGTTGAGCCCATTGCTGCAGGCACTGTGTCAGTCCATCTCATGAAGGACCTTCCTCTTTTCCACGACCCTTCTACTTTAGCAAGCATGAAGTCCTTCTCCAGGGACTAGTCTCCCCTGGCAACGTGTCCGAAGTACGTGAGACAGTCTCACCATCCTTGCCTCTACGGAGCATTGTGGCTGTACTTCTTCCAAGCCCAATGGACTTGTTCTTTTAGCCGTCTGTGCACTTAAACGATCCTTCACCAGCACTAGATAAGGAAGCACCCTCGCTGGATGCCCTGCTTTGCCAGGAAGCATGTGGGTAGATAGGATGGTGAGGAGCAGACATTCTGTTCACATTGGTGGTTTTCAATCCTGGAGATGGATGCCAGCGCTGAATGCAGGTTGGCTCTCCTGTGAAGCTTTGCGTGGCATTTATGAGGTGGCTACAGGCTCTCTGAGACCCCCTACTACTTTTACTCTTCAATCTGACATCAAGGCACCTCGTGTAGGAAGCTCCCCACAAGCCCCAGCCCACTTCTCCCATGCCCAGTGCCCCTGGACCCTTACTTCTCAGAGAGCTTCCAGCCCACATGCAGGCAGGCCCAGGCTACCTGTTCTCTGCAGGCCTGTGGCCTGGCACAAAGTGGGCATCAGCAAGTCCTTGGCCAGTGAAATGGGAAATAGCTCGTGGCACTGGAGTGAACATGGCCTTGCCTTATATCCCAGGCATGTGTGGGTCGTACCATGCAGGCACTGAGCCAGGCTCCCTCTGATGCAGAAATGTTGTCTTCCCTAGGGTGGGAAGTGAACCAGCTTACCTGTAAGTAGTGTTATGGGGCTGGGCTGGGCTGGGTTGGACAGTATTGGGCTAGGCTGGGCTGGGTTGGGCCACTCTGGGTTGATAGTCGAGTGGGGAGTATTGGGCTGGACTAGGTCTGTGCTTGTGTTGGGCAGGGTCTGTACCGGTGCTTGGCTAAGCTGGTAGTAGGCTGAAGTAGATTGGTACTAGACTTGTACTAGGCTGGACTGGTACTGGACTAGACTGGTACTAGGCTAAGCTGGGTTTGAGTTAGACTGTGACTGGGCTAGGCTGGATTTGGGCTGGGCTGGGACTGATGTGGGGTGAGCCAGTTCTGAGCTAGGTTGGGCTGAGAGCAAGACTGGACAGATACTGGGCAAGGCTGGGCTATGATGGGTCTGGGTTAGGACTGGATTGGGTCTGGGTTGCCTTTGGCCTGGAGCTGAACTAATATTGGGCTGGGCTGCCACTGGGCTGGGGCTGGGCTCTAGGGAAAGAACCTCTTGGAGGTAGCTTCACGAGGCCTTTTCTGTTTACCCTGCTCCTGATCCAGCTGCAGCAGAGCGAAGTCAAGTGCGAGGATGCCTTGAAGACCCAGAAAGCGCTGACCGCCGACCTGGAGAGCATGCACAGCGAGTTGGAGAACATGAGCCGTAGCAAGAACCTGGTACCTGCCCCTCCCTGTCGCCAAGGGCAACCGGGCCAACTGGCCTTTGGGGGCTGTTGTGGACATACTATATGCACAGCATTATTAGAGGGCCATGGGGTGCCCAGCATCATGGAGGATCGGGCATTATATCAGTACTCACGAATGGGTACAGGGAGTCACCTACTGTGTACTCAGCACCATGGGGTGTAGATATCCCACTATGCTCTGAGCACCATGAAGGAGAAAGGGCCAACTGTGTGTTCACTACTGCAAGGAGCAGCCCGAATACCTGCTGGGCACTTAGACCTACTGTGTGCTAGGGCTATGTGATGCACTCATCCTCCATGCACCTAATGTTTTCTAAGAATGAGTCTGGTCAAACAAGTATTCATCAAGCACCAAGCCTACTCACTCCTGAGTATTTCTCAGGCACATGGTGCACCCCTACTATGCACTCCCCACCACCAGAGGGAAGGTGGTCATTCCTGTTAGGTTACTGCACCCTCATTCATGTAGGTTAGGACAAGGTGGTGACATCTTTCCTGGGATCACACATACTTACTTCCACAAGGTGACCCACCATCTATTATGGCCCTACTGTGCACCACCATCAAATCAGGGCACGGTGATTTAGAGCAAGCTTTCACTCAATGAAAACATGAGGGAAAAGTTGCCGTATGTGATGCATCTGTTATACAGGTGCCCTGGTAGCCTAGTGGGTTATGTGTTGAGCTGCTAACCACAGGATCAGCAGTTCAAAACCACTAGCCAGTCCACAAGAGAAAGATGGGGCTTTCTACGCCCATAAAGACTTACAGTCTCAGAAACTCACAAGGGCAGTTCTACCCTATCCTAGAGGGTCGCTGTGAGTCAGAATCACTCAATGGCAGTGAATTTGGATGGCTCTTTCAGATTGTAAAAATCGGGTTCTGTTTCTTTAGAGTGGGTAAGATACAGGTTGACTTGAATTTGGTCTCAAAAAGTTTAATATCTTAATAGTTTAGGTGTCTTTGGAGACGTGTGAGATGAAGTTTGCCTGAAAATTCTAGTGGGTCCTTTTGTTTAGAATTTTGTTTACACTAAATAAAAAGGAACATGGCCCCATAAATACACACACACACACACAAACCGAGGAACATACACATTCATATACAAAGCCACCAGGCACACATGTAAATATACACATCTAGATCCACCCATCCATTCAGCCTGTATTTACTTGTGATGAATGAATGTTCTCAGCAGGGGGCTTAGTGTGGGGATGGACTTGTGAACAAGACGAGGTGCCTGGTCTCTGGGAGACCCTAGGGCTTTGCACTCACATGTACCAGGGGGATTCAACATGTCTGTGGTGTGAAAATAGGATTCCAAGATAATAGCATATTTTCCTGAATGCTTTGAAGCCCACATATATGTTCCAGGCATATTTATAAATAGATCTGCCTACAAAGATTCCCAGATGGCTTACACACATATATCTAGCCATTCACATCCATGCTACATTCACACAGTCACATGCCTTCTCAGGACAGACACACATATGCACTCATAGCCATTGTACAGGGCCATGCAGGGCTCCATGTAGGCACCTTCTCAGGTACACACCCACAGCATGTGGTGGCACACCTATGGCCAACCTTCTAGCAGAGAAAGGCAGGCCTCCCTCTGTTTCTCATTAAGACACCTCCGCCCTGCTGTCCTGCCTCCCTTCAGGTGGATGAGCAATTGTACCGGCTGCAGTTTGAGAGGGCAGATCTCCTGAAGCGCATCGATGAGGACCAGGATGACCTGAATGAGCTCATGAAGAAGCACAAGGACCTCATTGCCCAGGTGACAGCCTGGTGTGGGACGAGACTCGAGGGCCCGGAGCTAAAAGGGTGGGGGGTGCTGGGGAGGTAACAGGGTTGAGCTGCTTCCTGGTCGAAGGGCCAGGACAAGAGGAGAGAGGAAATGCCACTGAAATCAGGATCATGTGCACAGGCTTATGTAGCTCTAAGGAAGGAGAATTCTACTTTCAGATGGTGTGTGATCTCTGGTGAACATCTCCACCAAGCAAGATATTTATTTATACATCCATCCACCCATCCTTATACCCTGGTATTCATTCATCCACCAATCCATTCTTCCACTCTCCTTCTACTCATCCTTCGATTCATTTGTATATCGACCCATCCATTCATTCACTTACTCACCATCTACCTATCTACCCATCACCAATCCACTCACACATTTATCTACCACCCACCCAGATATCTATCCACCCTCCCATCATACTAGTTATCCATCCAACATCCATGTTACACACCATCCACTTACCCATCAACACATCATTCAATCCATCTCTACATCCTTCTATCTATTCATCCTTGTACCCATTGTATATCCATCCATCCATTTATTATCCACCCACTCATCCTATACATCCATAATCTGTTTATCCACTCACCCTTCAACCCATTTTCACCATTTGTGCCTCTCTGTCCATCCTTGTGCATACATCCACTCACTCATTCCCTTACTCATCTACCATCTATCTATTCATCCATCCATTCATATATTCACCCCCCCCACCATCCATGTAATCATTTATTCACCCACCAACCCTTTCTTCTGTCCATCTATGCACCCTTATATCCTTCTAGTCATCTGTTTGGTGGCAAATTGCAGGCTCGGCAGAGTGACACCAAGGGCTGTGAGGAAGGACTCCATCGTATTTATAGTCTTTGTGCTAGGGATAGCAGCTCCTTCCTGGATTGGCAAATGTCTTCCTGATATTTTGTTTCTGGAGATCCAGAGGAAAAGGCCTGCCAGCCTTTAATTTCACCCTACAATCAGTTGATCTGTGGAAATATATGTGATGCTACCCAGCCAGGTTGAGTAGATTCCTACTCAAAGCAACTAGACAAGACAGAGCAAGCCTGTTCCCTAGGGTTTCCAAAGCAATCACCTGTATGTGACAGACAGCTTCATCATTTCATCCTCAGAGTGGCTGATGGCTTTGAACCACCACCCTGCCACCCTGACTCCTCTTCTACTGCAGAAGGATCAATAATGATGCAAATAATCCACTATGAGAACCCCTGAGATTGTGGTTCTCATTCAACAGTCAACTTTTGGATCTGCGTTTACCTCCCTGACTCAATTTTCAGCCAAACACTAGACAGATCTATAAAGGGATCAGGAATCCAAGGGACATACACACACCTTAAAATCACCCCCACTTTGGAGAGCTACAGGGCAGCATTGATCCAGGGACCAAGCTCAGAGGGAAAAAGAAGGAAGAAGGAGGAGTGGAGAAAGGATACAACGTGTGGAAGTAGGAGAAATGATGTTACGCTGTGGGGACGGCAATCGCTGCCATGAAACAGAACGTGTAGTTCAAAACAACCAGCTCTGTGTGAGAAAGACAGGGTTTTCGACTCCCATACATAGTCACAGTGTCAGAAACCCAGACCGGGTCACTGTGAGGCAGGCTTTCCTTGATGGCAGTGAGTTTAGACACATACTAATTATATAATTCTAATGATATAATGTACATCTTAAAGTCTAAGTTATACAACTAATTACATATTATAATTATGCAATTGTTACACTTCTATAATTCATCAATAAAAATATGTAAAATAATTGTAATTATGTAAATATGTGATTGTTACAATTATGTACTTATATGATTATATGTCATATAAATTATATTGTTAAAAATACATACTTTATTAAATATAAGTATATAAAATCAGTAGGTCTATAGAGGTTATGCATTGTGCCACGATCCACAAGGTCAGCAGTTCAAAACCACCAGCCGCTCCATGGGAGAAGGACGAGGCATTCTATTCCCATAAAGAGTTAGAGTCTGGGAAACCCACAGGGCAGTCCGTCACTGCCCTGTAGGATTCAGCATCGACTCGATAGCACTGAGCTTGACTTTATAGTGTTAGCCACCTTAGGATAACAACCCTAAGAAGTCTGGGTCCTCCTTCCTATTTGTAAAGTTCCCTGATTTTTGTCAAAAATGGGAGCTTGTTTACTTGCTTAACTACTAAGTCAACCTGTACATAGGCCCAGTGTAGTTTCTTCAAATAACCGACATGTGTGGGAAATAGAGAAATAAGGGTCCTTCTACCTCCTTAAAACTCTCTGGTTAGAGATAATCACATTCAATCATTTAATCTTATTTTCTTTTTAAAAGAAACTTCACTCTCTTTTAAGAAGAAACTCTGTGTCTAAGGACATTCCACAGATGGGGACACTAAAGGGCAGAGAGGCTCGGTGGGTGGGGTGGCAAGGCAAGCAGCTAGTTCGTGAACCCCAGCTACCTGACGTTAGGAATTGTCCTTGCTCCGGGGATTTAAAGCTGTGGCCAGCTCACTTCTGTCTGGGCTCCCCAACATGGGTAATAAATGGCAGCACAGCTGAGAACAGCCACAGGCTAATTGGAAGGGACTCAGTGAACATGAAAAGGAAGGATGATGGGGAGGTTACTTTGGGGGACCAGCTGTTGGCTTGTTGGAGGGAAGGTCCAGACATGTACTTCTGAAAAACCAGTCAATGAAGGCCAGTGGATCCCAACACTCTGACCCCACTGTGCACGGGGGACCAGCTGTTGGCTTGTTGGAAGGAAGGTCCGGACATGTACTTCTGAAAAACCAGTCAATGAAGGCCAGTGGATCCCAACACTCTGACCCCACTGTGCACGGGGCCTCCATGAGCTGCAAGCTGCCTTGTGATCTACGCTTTCGGGGCCTTAGGCATTTATGGGTCAGGGGAGAGGGGAGGTCTGGGGTTGGTTTCCCACAAAGCCGTGATCTCAGGGTGACATTTTATCTGCATTGTTTGATCTCACCAGTCTGCTGCGGACATTGGACAGATTCAAGAGATGCAGCTGCAGCTGGAGGAAGCCAACAAGGAGAAACACAAGCTTCAAGAGCAAGTCGGTGTTGAGGGTCACAGCGGCCGACTGCCCTGCTGTGGAGTTGTAGAGTGTGTCAGTCTGGGTGGACTAGAGAAACAAACCCATAGGCACTCGTGTGTATATAAGAAAGAGCTTTATATACAAGAGCAGTTGAATATTGAGAAAACATCCCAGCCCAGTCCAGATCAAGTCCATAAGTCCAATATTAGCCCATATGTCCGATACCAATCTATAAAGTCCTCTTCGGATTCAAAAACACATGCAATGATGCAGAATACAGGAAGATCACAGGCCAGTGGGTACAAAGTCTTGTGGATCCAGTGGCTGTAGAAGCATCTCAGCACTGGCAGGGGTGTCCACATGGCTCCTCCAGTTCCCAGGGCACGGGGTCTATCAGCGTAGTGCCATGTGCCTTATCAATAGAGTGTCTCTCAGGGAGTGAGCAGAGAGAAAGAATGTCTCCCGCCCCCAAAGAGGAAATACCCAAGTTCCCAGAATCCTCAGGGGAAGGCCATGCCCACACAGAGGCCTCATTGGCTATGTCCTGATTGACAGACTAGACTCCACCCCTACACTCTTAATCCTCAAATTGACACCAGATTATGTAACTACACAGGCAGGGAAGGATCCTTGGCTCTCCGCTGTTGGCTTTTGGAAACTGTCATTCATTCACAGTCATGCATTCAGCAGCCACTTAACTCCATTCGTGTACCAGATGAGTAGGGAACAATCCCAACCCCCGCGCGTGCGCACTCGGCGCGCATGCACACACACGCAGCCCTGCCTGTTCAGCAGCCCTGCCTGTTCAGCATCCAAAGTGATACCCTGGTGTGATAGGACCCATCCGCCACTCAGTGCAGGGTTTCCTCCCTCTGAGAAAACATGCAAGAGCCGGGTCCTGAGATGTGGTCCTTTGTGAGATCTGTCTTTCCTGTCCTAGGACTTTGGGACATCCCCGCATTATCTAGAGGTTTGCTATTATCTGTGACATTCTCAATGCACTTGGCAAATCCACTGCGCGTGACCGACAGAGAGGCCCAGTCTCAAGCAACTGCTCTGAGTCGCAGCAGGGGTCCCATGTGTTGAGGGCTTATTCTTATTCTGTGCCAAGGGTCCCTGGTGGCACATCAGTTAAGGCACCTGGCTGCTCACTAAGTGGTTGGGAGCTCCAACCCACAGAGTGTTCCCAGGGGGGAAGTCCTGGTAATCTGCTGGGTCAGGCGGTCTGAGTCACCACTGCCTTGACGGAATGGAACAATAATCTATGCCATACACTCATTGCACGGAATCCTTCAAGTAACGAAAAAGAACTTGAGGCTCGGGGAGGAAAGCTGGCTCGTGCAGCTTCATCGAGCCGGGAAGTGCTGGAGTTCATTTGTGCACCCTGGTCTGTGTGTTTGGCCCCCAAACCGACCCTTGGCTGTGGATGCTGCAGTCTTCTGATTGCACCGTGTGCATTGTGGGAGGGAGGTAGGAGGCAGGAGCAGGTCTGATTAGAAGGCCAGCAGAGCAGGCTGAAGGCACAAGAAGTATCTCTTCCCAGCAGCAGAGACCTCCAGGGGCAGGAACTGCTGTGACGGCACAGAAAATGTCCTCAGCTGAGGACCAAGCAGCATTGGCTTGTGTAGACATCCAACGGGCAGTGCCTGAGCAGAGAAGGAGATGGTGGCCACGGGCCCAGCATGGGTCCTGCATGGGTCTGTCCTGAGCCAATAGGTGGTCAGTGGTGGTCAATAGGTGGTCAGTGGTGGTCAATAGGTGGTCAGTGGTGGTCAGTAGGTGGTCAGTGAACCTCTCGGGTTTGCTCTCCAGTTGCAGGTGGCTCAGATGCACATCCAGCACCTGGAGCAATCCACTGTGGACAGAGCCATTGTCAGCCGGCAGGAGGCAGTCATCTGTGACCTGGAAAACAAGACGGAGTTCCAGAAAGTGCAGATCAAGAGATTCGAGGTACTTACTGATGTGTGTGAGGAGCCCTGGGGGGCCATGTTGAAGCACTAGGCCGCTAGTCTAAAGGTTAGGTGATCAAGCCCACCCGGCTGCAGATACGAGCTGAAGGAAGAGCTCTCAGAAAGATGGTGTCCTAGGAGGCCCATCTGTCACATGAGGTTGCTCTGATTTGCAGTCCACTCAACAGCAACTAAACAATAGCACTGCTCAGAGTGGAGGGGAGGGGTATTGTATAAGCTCCATTTTCCCTCCACTATCCACCTCTCTCTCTAGTCATCTGTCTATATCTGGACATACTTTATCCATTTCCCATCGGAGTGCCCTCCCTTCTCCTTTATATTCTTCCATCTCTCCCTCCATCCTTCTTTCTTCAATCACTCCAACCCACAATCCAACTATCCATCCACCTGCCCACCTCTATCTGACCATCCCTATCTCCTCATGTCTCATCATGAACGATGGGCTCTGCTCGTGTAATGGTGACTCTTTGGGACACAATCCACAAGGTCAGCAGTTGGAACACTAGCAACTACAAAGAGGAAGGAGGAGGCCTTCTTCTCCTGTTAAGAGTTCCAGTCTCAGAAACCCACAGGGACAATTCTACCCTGTCCTATAGGGTCACTTTGAGTCAACATCAACTTGATAGAAGTGAGTTTGATTTGGGATCCATCATGAAGAAACCTTGGGGGCAGTGTATTGATATTTGGGCTGCCAACCTCAAAGTTGGCTGTTCAAACCCATCAGCTGCTCCAAGGGATAATGAATAGGGTGCCTGCTCCTGTATTTATTTACAGCCCCAGGCACCCCAGGGGGCAGTTCTCCTCTGTCCTGTAGGGTTGCTCCTGTAGGAGCCAGAATTGAACTCACCAGGATTGGGTTTCACTGTGACTTTTAAAGTTGGAAGGAAGGTGGCACGGATGGCTGGTAGTCAACCACTAATCTCAAGTGGTCACGAGAATGCACTTAGGGGGGTCACGGAAGAAAAGCTTATACTCCCACAAAGATAACAGCTGTGAAAACCCAATGGAGCCGTCCTACACACAGGGTCACCAGGGGGCAAACCGGAATTTCCAGGTGTGGCGAGAATTCTTGGTCTCTGTATCACCAGTGTGAATGGCTACGATTCCCATATACAAATACACGAGAGTCTCTCCATTGGAGCCTCGGGCTCTAAGCTGGGCGTGGGTCTGCTTCTTCTGCTCCCCAGGTCTTGGTGATCCGGCTGCGTGACAGCTTGATCAAGATGGGTGAGGAGCTGTCGTGGGCAGCAGCCTCCGAGTCCCGGCAGCGGGAGAACAGCCAGTACTACCAGCGGCGCCTGGAGGAGCTGAAGGCGGACATGGAGGAGCTGGCACAACGAGAGGTGGAGGCAAGCCGGCGCTGCTTGAAGCTGGTGAGTCTGAGGGTCTGACCCTCATGCTGGCTCACTCTGTGGGGTGAGGGAGAACCCGCCCTTCCTCGACCGTGGAAGTCTTTGGGTGAAAAGGCTTTGGGAAGAGGCTGCAAGTAAGGAGAAGCCAGAGAAACCCTGCTGTACAGTGGGCTAAGCTTTGGACCTCCCAGTGAAAGTTGAGCAGTTTGAACCCACTAGGGGCAACTTGAGAGCAAGATAATGTTGGCTATTCCCCCAAAGACTGATGGAAGGCCTTGGACACTGTGTGGGGGATTTGACCCTGTCGTGGAGAGTGGCTGAGTTGGAATGGCCCGCATGGCAGTGGACAGGAGGAGAAGCCTAATGAGAAGGGCTGAGATGTTGGCCCATCATTGGCTGCCAGCTCTGGACAGCCCTCCAGTGTCCCAGTGGCCTTCCCACTGCCCACAATCACATTTATGTCCCTGGTCCCAGCTTTCCTTTCCTGTCCTGCCCTCATGTTCCGCTCGCGGGAAGAGAGGCAGGGTCAGCTTTTCTTGAGAGTCTCCCTTGTACCAGGTCTTACCAGACATCGTCTCCTATTAGCCTCACACCTACCCTACAGTCAGGTTTGTTAGCTCCATTTTACAGATGTGGGAACTGAGGCTTCATCAAAGATATGTTATCAAAGGAATGATCTAGTCGGCATCAAAGACATTTGGCGAATATAAAGAGTATAAAATTCTGACAACCAGCAGCAGCCCTGAGATGGAGGTTGGACATGCCTCCACCCACCACTTTTCTTCAACAGTTCTGGTACCAACTGTCCTTCCCCTGGTTCTCTACTTCTCTGCCGAGTTTAAAAATCAGTTGCAACAGGTTCACGGATCTCAGGAAAACACCCTCATGCTGATGGAGTTTATTAATGGAGTAACTAAGGGGCTATTCAGGATCAAAATGCTCAGGATACAATTCTTCTGGTCAGGAACAACTTCCCTTAGCCATGCACAGAGGCATCTGTCTCTCTAGCCTCTACCTCATGAGGGCTCCTTGGCCTCTGCCTTGCTTGGGTATGTGTTACAAAACTCCTTTAGTGTTGCCAATAAATGCCCATAGGCCACACCACTCTGCTATAAGCATCATCACACAAGTGACTGACTCTGTTTATGGCTTGATCTCCCTTGGTCTTCAGATTAAAAGCCTGGAGCCTTTGAGTCTCTTACGCAGTGGCACTCAGCTGTACTCATTCCGTGGGCATGGAAGCCCAGTGCTGGACTTGGGCTCTTGTTCTGTTGCTGCCTCTTTCCCTATGTTACAGCCGTTGGTTTCCTAGATTGAAGAGGTTCCATATGGGGATCTCAGGGGCCAAAGGATGCGCTCCACTTCCAGCTCTCTTTTTCCTCAGTGGCTGTGGGATGTCCCCCACTCCCAGTTTCTGTTTATAAGGTGGCTCATTTTAAAGCTAGCAGGTTAGCAACAGCAACTTGGTCCCACATCAGACTCCCCTACCAAGACATTTCAAAGACTGTGGTTAGAAGAGCTGTCATTCACTGAGCCAACAAGGAAAAACACAACCAATGCTCACAACTCACTTTGCTTCAGGCTCTGGCTTGAATTGTTCTCATTTAAATGCTCCCCCAGGCCATGAAGTAAGTACTCACCCTACCTTCATTTTATAAATGGGGAAACCGAGGCAGGGGGCCATCCGCTCTCTGGACCGGGACTCAGGATGGTCCATTTATTTGCTGAATAATCATGCTAGAAATAACTCAAATCTAGGTCTTCTCAGATCTGTGATCTTTTCTGTTGGCCACTAAGCTATGCTTTGTCTGGGGGTAGCAGGATTAAAAATGGCTTCTGCCCCAGGGATGATTTCCCCATCAGCCAGGGAATGCTTCTGAGAACAGGTTCCTTTGGGGTCACAGAGCACCAGGGAGAAAGGCCTGGATACCTTGTCCTCATAAGTCCTGACAACCCCAAGACTCCAGATCTGAGATCCTGTGACCTGTGCCCCCTCCCCCCTGCATCCCCTTGTCCACTGCCACAGAGCCCTGGCTGGGAAAGCTCACAACTTCTCCGGGTCAGCCATCACCCTCCCATACACTACAGCTCAAAGCGGCCCTGTAGGGCAAAAATGAAACTGCCCCCTGGGGTTTTAAAGCTGTCAGTCTTTACAGAAAGACAGCCTCCTCTTTCTACTGTAGAAGGGCTGGTGATCGAACCGCTGACCTTTTGCTCAATAGACCAGCAGTTTATCCACTGCACCACAGGTCCTTTTTGGTAAGGATCAGAAAAACCGCTGCCACCAAGTACATTCTGACTCATAGCAACTCTAGAGGACAAAGCCGACTCCCTCCTGGGGTTTCCAGGGCTAGAATAGTTAGGAGAGGTGACTGCCACATCGTTCACCTGAGGAACGGCTGGGGGTTCAAACCCATGCCCTTTCAGCTTGCAGTCAGGTGCTTGAACCACTGCATCACCAGAATTTTCCCCTATCCCCCAAACCGCAAACTGTTGCCGTGGAACCAATCCTGACACTTACCCGCCCTCCAGAGGGTTTCAGAGACTAAATCTTTATGAAAGCAGAGCGCCTCATCTTTCTCCTGGTGGGTTTGAACTGCCAACCTTGTGGTTAGCAGCCCAATGTTTAAACCACAGCACCACTGGGCTCCTTTCCCTGAGGTCTGTAAATCCATCATTCTCCGTACCACCACTATCACCAGCTTGCCCTCCTGAGGCACATATATCCCTGGAGCTGCCTCCCTCTGGCTGGGTCACCCTGTCCACTTTGCTTTGGGTGGCTGCAGAGGGAGGCTCTCAGACCAGGTCCAGACCCCTCACTGGCAGCTTTTCTACCCCCAGAGTCCCAGGAGAGCGGCAGGCTCTTTCCTCCAATTGACAGGGTCGCTTCCACATTCACAAGCCCTGCCCCTGAGGCAGTGAGTCCCCTTCCATCCTACCCTAGCTTCCAGCGAGAGTCAGCCCCCACTTCTCTTCTCTGATGGTGCCTTTAACTGGCCAGGCACCAGGCATCCCAGCCAGATCAAGCATCAGTCTTCTCCTTTTCCTTGCTCCCCCTTTCTCTGCCTCCACCCCACCCTCTGACCTTCTCCTCTTTCCTCCTACTCTTCCTCCCCACCCCCAGGGCTAGATTGGAACCTTCAAAGATCCCCAAATACCAAGAAGGTGACAGTTTAACCCCACCTGGACATCACAGTGAGAGTGACACAGAATGACAGCACAGCACTGGCATGTGCACTTTGAGTTGGGTGTGCCTCTCTCTCTGCGTTCTGATGGTTTATTCTGGAGGCCCGTCTCTGAGCTGAATGCCTCTCTCTCCAAGTGATGTTGGTGTGTTTGTGGCTGAGAGGGCTGGGCAGAGGACACAGTCACCCTTTTATAGACGAGAACAAGGAGGTACAGATATGCATGAAGAGGCCCTGCCCAGGCCTGCAGAGTTGGGGAGTGGCAGAGCTGAGATAAATGGCACAATGGGTTGGTGTTGGGCTGCTCACCAAAAGGTCCATGGTTCAAACCTACCAGCCACTCCACAGGATCCAGATGAGGCCGTTCTGCTTCTGTAAGGATTCAGTCTCAGAAACCCACAGGGGCTGTTCTGCTATGTCCTATCGGGTTGCTATGAGTCTGCATGGACTTGACAGTAGTGGGTCGCGTTGGATTAGATCAGGTATGTCCATCTCGAAAGTTATCCCAGTTATACCACGCTGCCCAGTTCAGTTCCACTAGCCCAGTGGATAAATGACTTTCTGAGGAGAGACCCAGACACGTGGCTAGAAGTGAGATAGATGTTGATGGATCTCTACCCCTCGCTTCGCTCTGCCTCTCCTCAGCCTGGAACATCTGTCACCGCCAGTGTTGGTTTAAAGGGCTGTGAGTTGTCTCCAGCAAATGATTTACATCCCAGCCGGCTCCTGGGCACATCTAGACTGGCTTCAATTACCCCACCAATGGAACGTCTCTTCCTTGGGAAAAAAAATAGAAAGAAAAGAAAAATGAGTTTTTGCCATTAATTTTAGCAAATGTACTATTCCTGGCGACTCCTAGAGCTATTATGGAGGAAGGAATATTCTGTCCTAAATCATCCAAGCCCCTTTGTCATCAGGTGACAGGACAGCTCATTGACTGATTTAGAGCCTGTTGGTTTTCAACAGTTATGCTCAGAGGAAGCCACCAGGACACAGTATTCATGAAGTGTCCATAAGGAAAAGCAACTGTAGACAAAGGAAGGTCATTGCGTGACGGCATCTGAGGCCTTGGTGGCTGGTGTTGATGTTGCGTTATTATTTGTATGCCCTTCAGTTTAGTGAGCTCAGCATTGGGCTGCCGAGTTCAAGGTCTGTAGAAATCCTACACACCAGCTCTACTCTATCCAGCAAGGTCCCTGTGAATCAGAATGGCTCAATGGCAGTGGGGTTTGCAATGCGCCGGTGACACGTGGGTTCTTCACCAGGGTTCTCTCACTTAAGCCTCACCTGTTGAGGTTGGTCCAAAGTGCTTTAGGTCAGATGCCCCTTCCGAGGCTGCACCTTTGTGTTTGTTTCGGACCATCTTAACCTGGTGACGTGATCAACGATGAGGAAATTGAAGTGGTCAAGAAATTCATGCCCCTTGGATCAGCAGTCAGTACCTGTGGAAGCAGCGTTCAAGAAATCAAGTGGGACATTGCTTTGAGCAAACCCGCAGGCAACCATCTCTGTTCAGTGCTACAACAGCCACACGGGGGGGGGGGGGGATGTCACTTGGAGGGCAAGGTGTGCCTGATTCTTCAGTAGCGCTATGCATACAAAGGCTGGAGCAGGAAACCGGAAGACAAGAAGGCTGGAGGCCTTTGTATGGCAGTGATGACGTTGACTATGGAATGTACCATGGACGGCCAGCAGAAGGAACCAATCGACCTTGGAAGAAGTCCAGCCAGAATGTTCCTCGGAAGCCAGGATGGCAAGGTTTCAGCTCAAGTACTTTGGGCATGTGATCAGGAGGGGCCCGTCCCTTCAGAAGGACGTGTTGCACGGTAGCAAATAAAGAGCGAGACCCTCAAGGAGGTGGATTGACCCGGGGGCTGCCACAGTGGTCTGTGAGATAGCAGTGCTGATGTGCATGGTGCTGGACTGGACACCATTCCCTTCTGCTGTACAAAGGCTATTGAGGCAACCCCATGTACAGCAGAGCGAAATACTCCCCAGTCCTGCCCATTCTTGAGATTGTTGCGCTTGGAGCCCATTGCTGCAGCCACTGTGTCAATCTCTCATGTCTGATGGCTTCCTCTTTCTCGATGGCCCTCTGCTTTACCAAGCATGGTGTCCTTTTTCAGAACTGTCTTTCCGGATCCCATGTCCAGAGTTGCTCTGAGTCAAAGCCAATTGGACAGCAACTTTATAACAACACCTGGACCAGACTCCCGTCTTTCCTTTCCCTCTTACTCCTCCCTGAGAAGATGTTTCCAGAAGGATCACATCCGATTGCTTTGCATTTCTCCTCCAAAACCTTCCCTAGCTTCCCATTGCCTAAGTCCAAACTTCTTCCCATGAAAGGAAAGACCCTTGGAAACCTAGTCCCAGCAGATGTTCTAGTCCGTAGGTTCCCAAACTTATTTGGGCTACTGCCCAATTGTGTGTGTGTGTGGGGGGGGGGGTGTTGAGGAGTATTCAGTGCTTCCCTGGCAATGAAAAACTTTGGCTCTGCTTTATCATCCAGGATAAAGTGTAGGCATCTGCTTTTGTAGCCCCCCTGGAGGGTTCCAGCACCTGTCGGGATGTGGTAGGAGCCACTTTGGGAAACACTGTTCTAGTTGGCTGCCTGCCTTTAGTCAAGTTGTAGTTCAAGTGGTCAGTCCAAACCTACCAGCTGCTCTGAGACAGAAAGGTATGCTTCTGGGAAGATCGACAGCCCCTTGGGAAACCTTAAGGAATGGTACTACTTGGTTCATTATGGGATAGCAGCGACTAGACGGTAGTGCACTTGTATACACCCTGTAATACCCACCACTTAACAGAAGCTGAAACAGAGGCTGAAACGGAGGCTCAGCGAGGTGACATAATGTGGTGAGGTTCACAGAGAAAGTGGGGTGGGGTGGGAGTAGTATCCCATGTATCAGGAATGAGGAAAGTCAAGGATGGAAATTGGATGGAGTGCTTGCTGGTCTATACCCGTGGAAGGAGGAAAGGCTGTCACGGTGGCAGGCAGATCCATCCGCAACCTCTCTGAGACCCTGAGATGCCTTCACAGCTGCAGATCTCTTTGAGCGGGATGAAAGACAGACTGTGTCCTTTTAATAATGTTTTAATAAAACATGGGCACGTGGGGATGGGGGTGAGTGCCTCACGGAGCTGGGCTTGTCAGCCACCTCGGCAAAGTCATACATTGTTAATAGGCAACCACTTATGACTCTACTTCTGTTAAAGCCAGCATCAATTATATATGGCCCGTGAATTATTTAGTTGGCGTAACTTGGGGGTCAACTCTCCAACTTCAGGAGCGAAAATCCAAGGCACATGTGAGGGAGAGCTGTGAGGGCTCCGTGCCCCCTGCATGCGGGTGAGCCTTTCTTGGCTGGGGTTGAGAGAATGGATGACTTTGAGTCTGGAAGCACTCTGTCGGGTGAAGAGCTTGGGTCAGCCAGCAGGGAGATGTTTACCAGCCAGCTCCACAGACTCCTGTTTCAATTGTGTTTGCTGATTATCCTGGTGTAAATTCTCTTGTCAGGGCTCACTTCCAGCTAGTGACAGGACGCCACTGAAACCACACTGGGAAGACCCCTAATGGTCCAGTAGGTACTGACCCGTGGCAACCCCGTGTGTCACAAAGTAGAAATGAGTACCTGGAGACGTCTCCCAGCCATCATCTTTACACGATAGTGCTGGATGGGTTTGAACCACCAACCTTTTGGGTTGTTGCCAAGCAATGTCTACCACAATGGCACACCATTAGGTAGCGTGTCTTCCAGACAGACACAATGGACATAAAACTCAAAAGCATAAGCGATAGCAACATAATTAGGAAGGGCTGCATCTGAGTCATCATTCATTGTTGAGTTTTAAAGAGTCACTGTGCTCCCAAGTTGGCACATAAGACTCCCCAAAGTTCAACAGTAGCTCATGAGTGCTGCAGCAAGTCTGCTCTGGCACAGCAACACACTGGCTTGGCTTCTCCTTAGGGTGGGGTCCCCATACCTAAGTTCTGAGGCTATGGGGAAGCCAAAGGGGCATGGCATTCTGTGTCGCGAAAGCTCTGGAATAAAATCCAACTTCTCCCGAGCTGTGCTCCTTTGATCGGATTTCTTCCCCCACCAGAACTGGGCCCTCGTGAGAGCGTTCCTTTATCTGCTGGTGCAATGAGGGTAAGAGATACCCTGGGGGTGCAGACGGTTGAGTGCTTGGCTGGGAGGCTTGGACCCACCCAGAAGCTCTGTGGGACAATTCTGCTCTGTCTCGTGGGGGTGTCCGTGAGTCAGCATCAGCTCGACAGCGTCTTGTCAACAAAATGGGTGGAATCGCAACTATGAAGAGTGACGAAAGCCGGTAGTTCAGAGCACACCTGTCTCCTAATTATCCTGGATAGCCTGGCAGTTCCTCCATCTTCACCCTGGCTCCTTTCTGACTTCTCAGGTTGGCCACTGCTGGCAAGAGCCTTAGGAAGCCCGATGCTAGTTTGTGTTGGTGTTCCTTGTGTTTGAGTTTGTTTGCTTGTTGCTGTGTTTGAGGGTCTCTGTGTAGTCCAAATGGCTAACACACTGAGCTGCTTGCCAAAGGGTTGGAGGCTCCAGTCTACCTAGGGGCATCCCAGTGGGGGAAAAACTTGGTGATCCAGTTCCCTTACCCATGGAAAAGCAGCCACTGGAAAATTGTTGGGAGCATGGTTCCCATCAGCACACATGAGGTGACCACGAGCCAGAATTCCCTCCATGGCGACTGTGTGTGTGTGTGTGTGTGTGTGTGTGTGTGTGTGTTTCCACACTCCTAAAGCCCCTTGTTTCCACACTCCAGGCCAGAAGGTAGCCCTCCCCACACCCCATCCCAGTGGCCTCCTCTTGGCTCAGAGTGAAGGGACCATGGTAAAAACAGTCTGGTGCATCCTTCCTACAAATGGGTCCACTCTGAATTTTTCTGGGCAGGTCAGAATCATTGAAGACATCCCATATGGAGGACATTTGGGCCAGGAGCCATGTGTGGTATAAATAATGCCCTTCTTGGCTCTCCCAACCAGAAGACCCATACGCTCACTAGCCCAGTATCTCTACATTCAGACTGGCTCCACTCCCCACCCCTAAGGGTCTCCCGAGAGCTGACCCAGGAAACCATGGTCTCACTCTCCTCATTCCCGATCCCAAGACTTTGTATTGGTTTCCATTCCCAGGTTCCTTGGGTTCTTGGTGGGCTCCCCCTCTAGGTCCCATGATTTCCTCTTAGCCTTTCCTTCTGGGCCCCCATAGGTTTCTGTTGGTCTCTCATTCTGGGCCCCATGATTTCCGGTTGGTCTCTCCGTTGGGACCTCTTGCTCTCCTATTGGTTTCTCTTTCTGGGCTCCATGATCTACGGTCTCTTATTCTGGGCTCCATGCTTTCTCCTTCCGAGCCCTATGATTTCCTCCTGGGCTCCTTGCTCTCCTGCTCGTGTCTCCTTCCAGGCTCCATGATTTCCTCTAGCTCTCTCCTTCGGGGCCTCGTGGGTTCCCCTGCTGGTCTCTCCTTCTGGGCTCCAGGATCTGCTGATCTCTCTTTCAGAGCTCCGTGGGCGCCTGTGGTGTTGCTTTCCGGATACCATTATCTGTTGATCTTTCCTTCGGAGCACCATGATTTCCTATCGCCCCCTCCTTCCGGGCTCCATGGGATCTGTTGGTCTTTTTACAATGTGATTTTCTGCTTGCTTGTTTGTTTTTCACAAATGCAACTTGATCCTTAAAGACCCTCTGCAGCTGGAATCCTTAGCCATACATATTTCAGACTTCCCCCAAGCTGCGTATACCCCCAACAGAGAATGTGCTTGTATCAATTCAAGAGGGTTGATTGTCTAATGAAGTGACTTTACTTTCTCTCCGCCAGCCTCTGAGATGAGCTATCTTGTTAATAAAATCTATTACTGGAAGACAGCTCAGAAATAATTGGGGATATGACTGCCCCCACCACTCCTTTGGTTCAGCATTGGAAACAGGCTCTGCCAGCAATCAATCAGACTTTAAACATCACTCCTTCTTATTACAAACTGGGCGCAGGTCCTAAGCTTGTCCCAGGAGACCTCATCCATTCAAGTTTTGTCACTTTGCAATGGGCTGGGAAATTAGCGGAACTTAACTCTGCAAAGTTAATTATTTAAGAAAAGAAAGGGAGGGAGGGATTGATCGAATGGCCCAGGTGTACATTTAAGTGAGTCAAAGGAACCCCATTCACATTGTTGAGAGGAGATTATGCTCCAGTTAATTACCTGCTAGGGAGGCTCCCAGGACCATCCCTTCGTCACAAGGGAAAACTTGACCCTCGTGGCCACTCCGCATCTTCAGAAGACAGTGGCCCCAAGAGAATCGGGGGGACCCAAATGTCATCGCTTGTCAATGCAGCTGTAGCAAGTCACGTCGCAAGTGATAGTTTTAAAGAACAGGTATTTGTTGTCTCTCCGTTTGGCAGGTTAGAAGTTCAAATCAAGGCCCTAGGGTCTAGGGGAAGGGGCTTCCTTGTTGGTAACCTCTGGGGGTTCGTTGGCATCTCTTGATGTCTGTCTTCTCTTGGAAGCCTCCAGATCTAGTCTGTACTTTTTATAACCCCCTGAGGAGTCCTGGTGGTGTAGTAGTTACACGTTGGGCTGCTAATCCCGAGGTCGGCAGTTCGAAATCACCAGCTGCTTTAAGGGAGAAGCAAAACGTGTTGCCTTTTTTCTGGGGAGATGGTTTCAAAAAGCTTTTGGTTTTCTCCTTTGAAAAGTAGCAAGGACTTATCCAGAGATTGTCATTTGTTCTGCTCTGCTCTGCCTGTGTGAGTTAGGTGATCAGCTGCTATCTGCAAGGTTGGCAGTTCAAATCCATCATGGCACTCCCAGTGAAAGGTAAAGCTGTCTGTTTATATAAAGACTTAAAGTTCTCTCTTATCTATAAAGACTTAAAGTCCGCTGCTCCTCTGTCTTCCACATGGCCATGCTGTGTTCTCGTTCTCTCTCTCTCTCTCTCTCTCTCTCTCTCTCTCTCTCTCTCGCTCTCGCTCTCGCTCTCGCTCTCGCTCTCGCTCTCGCTCTCGCTCTCTCTCTCTCTCGCGCTCTTTCCTCTCGCTTCAGGTTGCCAAGTGGTGGGAGCAGGGAGGCATTGCAAGCCTGTGTTCAGTTTACTGTAATGCCTGAGACTTCTCCTGTCCTTTATAAAAATCCACTTGGATCACACACACACACGTTAAAAAAAAAAAGACTTAAAGTCTCAGGAAACCTATATGAATTCACTGTGAGTTGGAATTGACTCCATGGCAGTGGCTTTTGGTTGGTTTAGTTTAGTTTTGTTATGAATTGCCAAAACCCCACCCCACTGCCCTTCTGTTAAATCCAGAGCTGATGTAGATCCATGCCAGATAGAAATAGAGATACCTGTCAGATTGCACTTCCTCTCTCACCCTGATGGCACACCGCAAAGGAGAGCTGGGAACCCATGGTGCAGACTGAAGGCCCCACAGACTATGGCCCAAGGGCCAACTCTCGCCTACCCCCTGGCATGATCAATACCATTGTATTGGTTCACAGCCACTGATGTGTACATTTCCTCTGTGGCTTGTTTCCCAGGATCATGACAGAGTGGTCTGTTTGCGACTGAGGCCATTTGACCCAGACATTTTAGACTATCTTTTATCTGTTTCTGCCCTGGAATACTGCCTGCCTCGCAGTGGCACTAAAGAACTGTAAGAAGAAATTGCTGGCTGGAAGGGAGTAAGGAGACCTGGGTGCAAGTCTCAGTTTGATCACGTTCTTACTGTGGGACTTTGCTCATGACACTCACCCTCGTGGTCCCTCTGTTATCTTATTAAAGGGAGATCATCCTTTACTGCCCTTTGAAGGTTTAATGAAAGACTGGATTTAAATACCTACACGGTGCCTGGCACAGAGTAAGCGCACCACCATCACCATGAGTCACTAGCCCTTCATTTTCATCACCACCACGCCATCAGCATCATTTCCTCCCCACTACCTTCAGCATGCCCATCATCAACATCCCCACTACCTTCAGCATGCCCATCATCAACATCCCCACTACCTTCAGCATGCCCATCATCAACATCCCCACTACCTTCAGCAAGCCCATCATCAACATCCCCACTACCTTCACCATGACCATCATCAGCATCCACACTACCTTCACCATGCCCATCATCAACATCCCCACTACCTACACCATGACCATCATCAATATCCCCACTACCTTCACCATGACCATCATCAACATCCCCACTACCTTCACCATGCCCATCATCAACATCCCCACTACCTTCACCATGCCCATCATCAACATCCCACTACCTTCAGCATGACCATCATCAACATCCCACTACCTTCACCATGCCCATCATCAACATCCCCACTACCTTCAGCATGACCATCATCAACATCCCTACTACCTTCACCATGACCATCATCAGCATCCCCACTACCTTCACCATGCCCATCATCAACATCCCCACTACTTTCACCATGCCCATCATCAACATCCCCACTACCTTCACCATGCCCATCATCAGCATCCCCACTACCTTCACCATGCCCATCATCAACATCCCCACTACCTTCACCATGCCCATCATCAACATCCCACTACCTTCACCATGACCATCATCAGCATCCCCACTACCTTCACCATGCCCATCATCATTACCTCTACCTTCACCATGCCCATCATCAACATCCCCACTACCTTCATCACCACCATCGTCCCAGTTAGCATCCCCATGATGACCATTAACATCCCAGCCCCACTATCAGCGCTGCAGGCATGAGACAAGAAAAATTGAGCTCAAAGCTTCAGAGAAAAAGCAGAACGTGTAGTCCAATGGTTGGATGATTTTCAGTTTAAGGATTCTGCGAAGTATCCCCTGCTCCCCCCGCCCACACACACATGTGGTGGGTGCCCTTTCTGGTGACCTGCGATTCATCCGTGCTCCTCACTGGTGCTCAGAGTGGTGAGCGTCAGCCTTATTGGAATTCCACACTTTGCCCAGCCTTGCCTTGGCTGAATTCCAGATAATGATTTGGAGCCCACCTCCCTCCTGTCACCTGTGTCGCCAGCTGAGATAATTAGAACCAACACATTCATTTCCCCAACAGCAATCTCAGCTTCCCCCTTGGAAAGTTTTCAAATGGACAATGAAAGGCAAAAAAAAAAAAAAAAACCCAAACAAACAAACAAAACAAGCTATATCTATCTGTCCATGTGCGAGCAGCCTGCAGCTGTCCGCAGCTGCCATCTGCCCCGCTGGACGACATATCTGGGTTTCCTGCTTGCTCTGGGTGGGAGATGACGTGCAGTCAGGTCGAGGCTCTTAAGAGAGCTTGCCAGTAGTTTAGAGAGATGGAGTCCTGAGGGAGAGTCTTCTAAACCAACACTGGGGGGACCCTCCAGGCGCCTGCCTGTGTGAGCTCATTGGCTGGTGGGTGGGGAAAGCCAAACAAAAGCAAACTACTGATGTTACTTCCACAGCCAACAAGAGGAAAAGAATCTTCCAGGGTGCCTGGCTACTCCCAACTGCTCTAAAAGGAAAGTCCTCAGCAGAGTGGGGAGAAATGTAGAGCAGAGTTCAAGCCATTTTAAAATCCCAACGGACCACTGGTGGGCTGGTAAGACTGCTGGAACCCCTAAACCTTGTGTCAGACTTGAGCTCTGGAAATGAACTATCCCAGTGGCTCAATTTTCAGATACACCATAGACAAGCCTAGGAGGGGAACAGCATGAGGGAGCATCGACCCAAGGACAGAGTTCAGAAGGAGGAACGGAAATGAGAGACCCAGAGAAGAAGTGGGGTGAGGGATGTGCCGTGGACAGGAAGCCCAGCCACGAGAGGAAGCAAACCGTGCTGGGCACACCTTGGCCCAATTTGCAAGGAAAAGCTCACTTTATTATTTTTTTTAATTTTTTTTAAGCCCTTTGCATCAGGTCCTCTTTTTTTCCCCCTCCCTCCCCGCTCCCCCCTCCCTCATGTGCCCTTTGTAATTTATACATCGTTATTTTGTCATATCTTGCTCTATCCGGAGTCTCCCTTCCCCTCCTTCTCTGCCATCTCTCTCCCAGGGAGGAGGTCACATGTGGATCCCTGTAATCAGTTCCCCCTTTCCAACCCACTCACCCTCCACTCTCCCAGCATCGCCCCTCACACCCTTGGTCCTGAAGGTATCATCCACCCTGGATTCCCTGTGCCTCCAGCCCTCATATGTACCAGTGTACAGCCTCTGTCCTATCCAGCCCTGCAAGGTAGAATTCGGAACCACCTACTCATTTTAAAAAGGGAGGTATCCAGAGCTTTCACAGCTTCTCAAGGAGCCCTGTGGTGTACCAGTTAAGACACAAACCCTCAAAGTTGTCAGTACAAACCTACCCAGTGACTCCTTAGAAGAAAAGATCTGCTGATCATAGTCTAGTAAACCCAACGGGGCAATTCGACTCTGTCATCTGGGGTCATTGTGAGTGCCAATGGACTCTGGCACCAAGGGACACTTCTTCCTAAGCGACTGGGGAAACTTCCTGGGTCCGTGTCTAGTAACCCGTGGCGTTCTCTTTCTCGTGTCAGATGTTTCCTCTGAGGGCAGATAGAGGTCCACACTTAGGCTTTACAGGCCATGCGGCCCCAATGACAAGGAGTGGCCCCACCTGCTAGATGTCCAAAGACTGCCAGAGTAACGCACACATTATTAGCATGCCTGTGCGCAAGAAAACCTTATTTGCAGAGGCAGGTTGTGGGTCAGACTGAGCAGGCAGGTAAAAGCTTGCCAACCCAGCTTTGGATAGGAGAAAGGCACCCAGGTACTAGACAGGAAAGCCCTAGAAAGTGGCCACCAGCATAAATCCTTGGACATATAGTCCAAGTTCTTCCTCATTGTCCCTGTCTTATTCTCCATAGCTTCCTCCTCGTCTCCACAAAGTGTATCCAGCAAGACCACGTGCCGCCTTATGTCTAACTTCTCTTTCATACGTAGCTCACTGCTTATCATCATCATTCATGGGCAGAAGGTGGGGTTCTGCTTCTGGACCAGCCAAGAGCAGTACAAGTTCAGCTGAGCCTCATTGAATGAGTCCCCCAGTTCCACTGGTTCAAACTCATGGCTGCCCTGGTTCACACTATGTTGATATGGTACTAAGAGTGGCGTCTCCTTGACCTTGTCACTGTTGTTAGATGTTAGCTGTCATGGAGTTGACTTAAGACTCTGGTGATTCCATACCCAGTGGAATGAATACTATCTGGTCCTGGGCCATCCCCAGGATCCTTGTCAGTTATAAGCTTTTCTTTCTTTTTTTTCTCTTTTCTTCTTTTACATTTTATTAGGGACTCAAACAACTCTTACCCCAATCCATACATATACATATATCAATTGTATAAAGCACATCCATACATTCCCTGCCCCAATCATTCTCAAGGCATTTGCTCTCCACTTAAGCCCCTTGCATCAGGTCCTCTTTTTTTCCCCCCACTCCCTCCCCATTCCCCCCTCCCTCATATGCCCTTGGTAATTTATACATCATTATTTTGTCATATCTTGCCCTATCTGGAGTCTCCCTTCCCCCCTTATCTGCTGTCCCTCTCCCAGGGAAGAGGTCACATGTGGATCCTTGTAATCAGTTCCCCCTTTCCAACCCACTCACCCTCCACTCTCCCAGCATCGTCCCTCACACCCTTGGTCCTGAAGGTATCATCCACCCTGGATTCCCTGTACCTCCAACCCTCATATGTACCAGTGTACAGCCTCTGTCCTATCCAGCCCTGCAAGGTAGAATTCGGATCATGGTAGTTGGGGGGAGGAAGCATCCAGGATCTGGGGGAAAGCTGTGTTCTTCATCGATACTACCTCACACCCTAATTAACCCTTCTCCTCTCCTAAACCCCTCTATGAGCGGATCTCCATTGGCCGACACTTGGGCCTTGGGTCTCCACTCTGCACTTCCCCCTTCATTTAATATGATATATATATATACACATACATACACACACTTATATCTTTTTTTTTTCATGATGCCTTATACCTGGTCCCTTGGGCACCTCGTGATTGCACTGGCCGGTGTGCTTCTTCCATGTGGGCTTATTTGCTTCTGAGCTAGATGGCCGCTTGTTCACCTTCAAGCCTTTAAGACCCCAGACACTATCTCTTTTGATAGCTGGGCACCATCAGCTTTCTTCACCACATTTGCTTATGCACCCATTTGTCTTCAGCGATCCTATCATGGAGGTGTGCAGTCAATGATATGATTTTTTGTTCTTTGATGCCTGGTAACTGATCCCTTTGGGACCACTCGATCACACAGGCTGGTGTGTTCTTCCATGTGGACTTTGTTGCTTCTGAGCTAGATGGCCGCTTGTTTCTCTTCAAGCCTTTAAGACCCCAGTCACTATCTCTTTTGATAGCCGGGCACCATCAGCTTTCTTCACCACATTTACTTGTTCACCCACTTTGGCTCCAGCCGTTGTGTCGGGAGAGTGAGCATCATAGAGTTCCAATTTAATAAAAGAAGGTATTCATGCATTGAGGGAGTGTTTGAGTAGAGGCCCAAGGTCCTTCCGTCACCTTAATACTTGACCTATCAATATAGACACATAGATCTATTTCCCCATCCTCCTATATATATTTGCATGTACATGTCTTTGTCTAGACCTCCATGAATGCCCTTTGACTCCTAGCTCTTTCCTCCATCTCCCTTGACCTTCCTCCTGCCCTACTACCATGCTTCATCGCCACCTGGGCTAGAGTATACCTCTTCTCTAAGCAACCTTATCCTTGATCATTTCCCACCATGCCTGCCACTCCCCCTTCTCTACCATTTGGGGTCCCATGTTTTTCCCTTGTCCCTGGGTGTGTTAACACCACTTCCTAGTTATAAGCTTTTCATTGGCTGATTTTCCCAAGTAAATGGCTAGTACTTTCTTCCTAGTCCTTCTAGTCTGGAAGCTCCCCAGGAATCTGTTCAGCATAATTAGCATTGAGGTTAGGAGCCCATTGAGTCAATCCCGACTCATAGTGACCCCATGTGACTGAGTAGAGCTGCCCCATAGTGTTCCCTAGACTGTGGTCATTATCAAGACAGACTGCCAGGCCTTTCTCCCACACAACAGCTGGGTAGGTTTGCATGAACATCCTTTCAGTTAGCGGCCAAGTTACTTAACCTTTGCATTATCAGGGACCCCTTGAAGGGAGCCACGGCAATACATCAATGAAGGGCACCTTTTGCATGACCTAGGGACTCTCACACCAAATAGACATTCAAGAAAAATACTTGGAGACCATCAGATCCAAAGGCAGACTTCCACAGCATTGATCAGTGCCCATGAACTAAACCCTGGACCAGAGCCCTCAGAAGCTGCCCCTGAGAAGCTCTTGTTGTGAGGTGCCATGGCATTAGATCTGCCTCATGTGTGGACAACAGAACAAAATGCTGCCTGCTTCTGCACCACCCTCACAGTTGTTTCTAGGTTTGAAGCCATTGTTGCAGCCACTGTGGCAAATCCATCCCTTCCCAGTCTTCCTCTTCTGTGCTTACCCCTCTACCAAGCCTGATATCTTGGTCCACGGATTGAGCTCTCCAGGTCACATGTCCAAAGTACTTGAGACAAAGTGTCACCATTCTCTCTGCTCAGAAGTACTCTGCTGTACTCCCGCGGCAGACTCATTGGTTCTTCGGGCAGTCCATGGGGCTTTTAATATTCTTCGCAAACACAGTTCACACGCATCCAGGCCTCTCTGGTCTTTTCTAGCTATTGTCTGGCTTTCATATACAGATGGGCAACTGCAAATATCCAGCCTTGGGTTCGACATCAGGTACACCTGTTCCTCAAAGTGACAGCTTTTGCTCTCCAGAGCTTTAAAGAGGTCTTGGGCAGCAGACTGACTCAGTGCAATATGTCACTTCATTTCCTGACTGCTGAGTGTCTGGTGAGAACCAGGGGCTCCAGCTGCATGGTGCATCATCCAACAAGACTATTCATCCAAGGGGCCGCGCATGCAACTAGGCTGTAACCTTGAGAGGGGGAAGGAGGAGGACACAGCTGCTTCCCAGTTGTTTCCAAATCCTGCTGAGTCCATCAATGAACCAATGGGCCGTGAGTGGCCAAAAGGCTGATATGATTGGAGCCTTCATGCAAAGGAAGATCACAAATGTTTCTCAAGGTGGCACCACCCTGTTCGTGTTTCATGCCGTGCGCCCAGCTTCCTAATGTTATCTCCCCGGCAGACTGCAAGCAGGCCAGGGGGCAGGGGGCAGGGTGGGGACAAGCACTGATGGCCTGTCTCCCATGTGTTACTGGCACAGAGCAGGCTCCCGATGTTCCATCTAATGAAACCTGCACTTTCCATTTTATGAGCAAGGGAACCATCTCATCTCCATATTACGCATTTTAAAGAAAGAACCGGGGAAGAATGGATAGACAGGACCCTGGCGAATTACGTAACTAGGTTAGGCGAGCAGTCTCTGCGGCTTCCCTACCTAGGCTCCGAGGGACACGGGCACAGAGATGGACTGGGGGGTGCTGTTAAGAGGGTTAAGAGGCAGATTCGAATCCAGAGGCTCTGGGGGTGGAGCCTGTAGTGCTCTGCATGTTGACCAAGTGCCCAGGTGTTACTGAGGCTATTGGCTAGGGACCTTGGATGGAGTAGCCAGAGCGACATTGTTCTCATATAAAGCAGAACAAAGGAACACACATGCCTTTGTGTCGATTCTGGCAGGAAGGAGAATGGCTTCACAGCATTCCCTGGGCTATAATGGTGAGACTTTGCCTCAGGGACTTAGGACATGTCAGCGGGAGGGACCAGCTCCTGGAGAAGGACATCAGGATGGGTAAAGTAGAGGGGCAGCAGCAATGACAAAGACCCTCAATGAGTTGGATTGACCCCTGAACTGCCAACACCAGGCAGCAATGATGATGACACAACACGGGACCCACCAGTGATTTGTTCTGTTTATGGGGTCCCTATGAGTTGGACCAAGGAACCCTGCTGGTGGGGTGAGTTACACAGTGGGTTGCTAGTCATAAGGCCAGCAGTTCAAACCCATCAGTTACTCCAAGGGAGAAAGATGAGGCTGTCTTCTCCCATAAAGAGCTACAACTTTGGAAACCCACAAGGGCAGTTCTACTCTTCCCAATAGGGTTGGAATGAAGTCAATGGCAATGAGCTTGGTTGGATTTGAAGTTGGAGCTGATTGGAAAGCACCTGACTACAATCACAAGAACCTTGTGGAAATCAGCGACCAGGCCTTCCGAGGCTCTGCTGGCCAGTCCAAACCACTAGCCCTTTGGTTGGTCACTAAGTGCAGACTGCTCAAGCCACCCAGGACTTTGAGACCATGCCCAATGAGGAGCTTTGGCAGGAGTGGGAGTGGGGGTGGGGAGTTGTTTGATAGTTCTGAAAATTTGAGTTCACTTTATGGTTTTAGCCTAGCCCTGGTGGTATAATGAGTTACATGTTGGACTGATCACCTTGAGGTCAGCAGTTTGAGACCACCAGCCACTCTGCAGGAGAAAGATGAGGCTTTCTACTCCGATACAGAACTATAGTTTCAGAAACCCATGGGGCAGTTCTCGGCCCTTAGGATGGCCATGAGTCAGAATGGACTCAATGGCAGTGGCTTTGAGTGTGTTTGTTGGTGAGAGCAGATGTGGGCCTCCAGAGAAAGGGTGTGGAATTTACAGAACATGTATCCGTGTCCTCCTTAACTTCCACACAGAGCCTCCTATCTCACACTGGGCATTACTCGCTGCTGGCCAGGTGGTTCCCACACAAATCAGCCCCACAGGACAGAGTGGCACTGCCCAGAGAGTTTTGGTGACTGTTTATCTTATGGAAGCAGACTGCTTCTTCTTTCTCCCATAGAGGCTCGAAGCAGTGACCTAGTGGTGAGCAGCCTGATGCTTCGCCCAGGGCCGCACCACAGCTGCTACATCCTGCATTCCATGCGGTGCATGCCTTATAGCTCACAAACACAGGTGGCTACATCGTTAGAAACAAAGCCCATCATTTTGTGTGAGGCTCCATCATTGGTCCAACCTCAGTCTGTAGGGATTGACAGATGCCGACTCTTGGGCAGCCACCATCCCAGTGCCATGCAGCACAGGGTCACGGCCCTGAAGATGCCCTGTGCTACCTCTGCTCATCCTTTCCCTTGGCCCCTTCCTTGGACCCCTGGCAACCACTGTCTTCTTATTGCCCTGCCTTTTCCCAGAAGGTCCTTCTTTACCTGTGGACTATTGGAGGATGTTGTTTGTAATATGAGGTCACAACACTGTCAAAGGACAGCTGTCAAGCCCCCGAGTCTGTGCCTTCTCCAACATCGAGTAAGCGGCCTCCCCTTCCTTACACCTTTAGCTTGGATCCCTACCGCACCCTTCAGAGAGCAGGTGGCAGTATGGGAGAGATCTGTGGTTGTCACGCATGGGACAGGACTCCTGGTGGGTGGGAGCAGGGAGACTGCTTAACTTCCTGCAATGCTAGGGGTCGGCAGCGTCATCGTCGGCGCTGTCGAATGTCACGAAGTCCATTGTGACTCCCGGAGCCCCTATGCGACCGAGTAGCAGTGCTCCTAGCACATTGTTCCAGGCAGACTGCCAGGTCTCTTCTCTGGCAGGGCCGCCTTTAGGATCGAACCACCAACCTGCCAGTTAGCAGCTGAACCCTGCAGCCCTGTACTACCAGCTGGGCTCCTTACAGCTAAAGGTTTTCAGACAACTTCATCGTCGGTCAGCTTCCTTCCACCCAAACTCAAAACCAAAATCCCTACCTTTGAATAGATTCTGACTCATAGGCCCCCTTTGCAGGGTTTCCCAGACTGCCAATCTTTATATATGTGTGAATAGTTTTATTGACACATGATTCACGTATCATAAACTTCCGTAGTTCGGCCGTGTTTTTTAAAAGGGTTGTACTACATCACTACCAATTATTTCCTTCCTATATTTTCTTCCTTCTTATATTTTTCATTAGGTCCCCATTTCCCTTCAACCTCCCCCGATCTCAGGGGTGAGACTGCCAATCTTTCTAGAGCAGGGAGTCTCCTCTTTCTTCCATGGAAAGGCTGGCAGTTTCAAACCATTGACCTTGTGGTTAGCAGCCCCATGCCTAACCCATAGTTCCAGCAGGGATCTTTGAGCCCATGGAAGACCAACCCACCCAAATCGGTGGTGCCCTGGGAGACAAGGGTGGGTAGACGCTTGACTCTGTGGCATGAAAGGCAGTCAGATAAAGTCAGCTGCTCGGCAGAACATCCCACTCCTCTGAGACCAGGCCGAGATGCTTGCTGGGATGTTTGTGATAGGTTCTCGCCTTGGCAGATAGAAGTCCAGCCAGGCCAGCAATCATTGGTTAATCTGCCATCATTATTACGTGGGGCAGCACGCTCTCTCTATTGATGTAGCTCGCTCCCCAGTTTCTGACTCTCGTCCAAGCTCAGCAGAGGCCGGAAGCTGCTGCTGATCACCAACACCAATGGTTCTAATCGGATCTTCTCTGATCAATTCCAGGGAGCATCGGTCTCATCACAGCAGACTATTGATCAGACAGAATGGGTTTCCCTTGCTTCCCCACAAAAATCACAAACCCACTGCTAGCAAGCCACCCCCTGCTCATAGCAGCCCTACAGCACAGAATAGAATTGCCCCCAAGGGTTGGGCTGCTAACCACAAGGTCAGCACTTCGGAACCAGTAGGGGCTCCTAGAGATAAAGGTGAGACTCTCTACTCCTATAAAGAGTTACGGTGCCAGAAACTCACTGGGACAGCCCTGCCCTGTCCTATAGACTTACTGTGAGTTGGTTGTCATCGGCTTGATGGCAGTGGGTTTGGGGTTGTTTTTTTTTGGTGGGGACAGGTGTTATACCTTTAAGACAACAGATTGCCTCATCTTGCTTTCCAAGAGTGGCGTTGGTTCAAACCACTGACCTTTCTGTTCACAGCTCAATGTTTAACCTGCTATGCCACCAGGCTGCCTCCTGTCGAGGATTTCTAAAAACCCACTGCTATCAGGTTGATTCCAGCAATTCATGGCCCTGGAGGCCAAGACACCACCAGCCTCCATAGGGTTTCCAAAGCTGAATCTTTATAGGAACGGACTCCCTCATCTTTCTCTCATGGAACAGCTGGTGTTTGAACTGCTTCTCTTCTGGTCAGCTGCCCAGCATTGGGAAGATTGACAAACCTCTTTGGACTCCCAGAGGGCAGAGTGGAAGAGCTCCCCGGGGCTTCCAGGACTCATCTTTACAGCAGCAGATTGGCGCCTTCTCTCTCCCAAGGACGGGCTGCTGGGCTCCACCTGTGGGCCTTTGGCTAGTGGGCAAGCACTGAGCAGCTGTGTCCTCAGACACCTTCTGTAACGATTTGAAAAGCCACAGCTATTGAGTCAATTCCAAATCACAGTGACACTGTAGGATTGAGTGGGGAGAAACCCCCATAGGGTTTCTGAAGCTGCCAATTCTTTTTTTAAAAACTTAATTTTAGCGGCTTTATTGACATATAATTTGTATATCATACAATTCAATGGCTTAAGCGTATTAAAAAGAATTGTGCAATCATCACCGTCAACCAGTTTAGAACATTTTCTTCATTCTTGGACTCATTATTAGCTCCCCCACCTAACCTGCCCTGCCACACCACTAAGAAACGATTAATCCAGTTCCTGTCTCTATAGATTGATGTATCTACCTGGATTTCATATAAAGGAAAACAGAGGCCCCCAAATAAATTTAAAAGCCTTAACAACAATAACAATATGAAACGGAAAAACTTTAATAGAAAAGAAAGCAGAAAATAACAAGAAACTAGAACAAATTTAAAATGGGTCAAAAGGGAGAACAAATGATAAGATGTTAACTGCATCTGCATTGGTCTGCTTTCCTACTTGCTCTGTCTGACAGCAAGCCCATTCACATCCTTGGGAATTTACCAGAGGCTTAATCCATGTAGGGACCCTGCCAATGGATTTAGGGGTTCCACTGTCATCCATAGGCAGCTTGTTGCCATGGAGTTAATTCTGACTCACAGTGACCCTAAAGAACTGTAACCCTTTATGAGAGTTGAAAACCTCAACTGTATCCTGCAAAGCAGCTGGTAGTTTCGAACTGATGACTTGCTGACCGCAGCCCAACACGTAGCCCCTATGCCACCAGGGCTCCATGCTGTCATGCATAGAGGCTGTTCATCTTTGAGACACTGACTGCCAGATCTTTCTCCTGAGGAGCAGCTGGTGGGTTCCCATTGTCAAGCTTTCCGTGAATAGAAGGAAGGGCCGGATGCCTACTGCAGAGAGGAGAGGATCGCCCCCATCATGTGGGTGGGGATCTGCGCAGAGGTGGGACCTACATGTAGGTCTGAGACTCTGCACCTCTGTCTCTCCCTGTCCATGTCTGTGTGGCATCACCGGGACAAAGTCCATTCAGACATGGTGAGCCTGGATAACTTGATTCAAGATGTGACCCTCTGAGTCTTCTCTTTGTAGGCTGCGTCTGCAATACCTGGTGAGGTCTCTCCTGGAAGTCCCTTGGAAACATCGATGTGACCCAGGAGGGATGGCCTGTTGGCAGGCGGCCTGTTGGCAGGCATGCTACCACTTGGATGCATAGACATGCCCAAATGACTTGTGACCTGAGGGAATGGGATATAAAGAGCATTCTTTGAGAGAGGGACAAGAGGACTTGAGGACCATGCTGGGCTATGAAGAGTGGCTAGTAGGCGCAGGACTGGGCAGTATCTGAAGTGAGCAGTGTGGTGGCTTTGGAAGGTGGGGCGCCAACATGGTAAAGGGAAGAGTCCTACCATTGGACACACTTTCACCAGTTGCTACCAAACAAGCTTTGAGCACAGGAAAGAGAGCTGAGACCCATTGAGTCTCTGTGACCTGCACAGCGGGTCAGGCATTTGGAATCCAGGGATCCTCCACTGCTTCCCACAAGTCAGAGGAAACTGAGGACCAGATGTGTGGCAAGACTTGCTTGGGTGTTCCAGCATGAGTGAGTAGTGGAACAGACCTGCTAGTCTACCTGTGTGAATCTAAGACCCACACTGGTGGGAGCTGATGAACTGACCCCAAACCCACTGCTGGCAAGTTTCTTCTGGCTTCTGTCAACCCTACAGGACAGAGTAGAATTGCCCCCCAGGGGTTCTGCAGCTGTCAATCTCCACATAAGTAAATTTCCAAAATTACTTAAGTCATAATAATGTTTAAAACATTTATATTGTGCATTGGGTGAGTGTTTACAAAGTAGATCATCAGCGTTGTATTCAACAAGTCAGACACATCTTCTTTCAGCTCATCCTCTGCCATCCCCTTCCTCATCTCCCTTCCTCCCTGTGTTTCTTATTTCCCTCTTCCTTCTTTCCTAGCCCTCTGAGCTTTGTCCTTGGGGAACTGTTGCCCTTTTGATCTTAAATGGTTGATTGTTCTAACACGGAGGTGAAGAGGATTCGCCTTGAGGGATGACCAAGGACCACAGTTTTGGGGTTCCACTAGTCTCTATCCAACCAAGACGCCTGGTCTTTATTTTTCATGACTTTAGATATTGTTCTAGACTTCTCTCCCATACCATCTAGGACCTTCTAATGGGACCCTTTTCAAAGCCTTGGAAATGATAGCCAAGCACCATCTAGTTCTTTTGGTCTCGGGATTGTGAAGGCTGGTGTTTGCATAGCCCATGAGTCCCTTGAGCTCGTTGTTTTCATATGTTATTCAAGTCTGCTCCCTCTTCTTTCCTCCAGACAAGGAGAGGTCAATAGTCGCATCTTGGATGCTGCTCCTAAGACTTTAAGCCTCCAGGTGCTACTCACCAAAGTAGGATGTAGAACATTGCCTGTGTGGACTGTGTTAGCCAATTCACCCAAGTCAGGATGGCGTAGGGCCGGAAGGATTTAACGTTAGCATGTTTTTGTGTTACCTTCTAACTTCTGGATACTGGGCTAGGCATTTGGATGTAAGGCTGAGTTCAACCTTACTCAGAAAGAGCTGTCCATAGGAAGCAGTTAGAACTGTGGAGGGTAATGAAGACACACATGTAGCCTCATAGCTGGTACAAAGGCTGCAGGCGAAGAGGTAAAGGGAGTTGATTTGGGCCATAGGAACCAGAAAGCGTCATAGAGGGGGTGGCTATGGCATGGACTGTGAAGGATGTGTAGGAGTTCATTTGTCAGAGAAGGAGGATGGCAGGAGAAAGAATTCCAGGTGGGAGGAATGGTAGATGCAGAGGCACAAGGATATGAAAGAATATGGCAAGTGTCAGTTGCTTCTGAGGACTGTGGGCATTACAATGTGTGGGGCCCAGGAGGTGGGCAAGCTGGGAGAGAGACCCTGAAGGAATCGATGTGCTGAACCTGACCTTGGACTGTGGGAGTTGAGCAATCATGGAAGGCTTCTAAGCGGGGCAGTGATGTGACCAGGTTTAGAGGCACCCCTTGGGTATTGAAGAGGGCTGGGTCTAAGACAGAAGAGGGTGATCAAGTAGGAGAAAGAATAAGAGACAAGGCCATTGTACTAATGGGAAATTTGACCCCGAGAAAAGGGATCTCATGCATACAATACACCATCCTCACACTACACCCTTTGGAAGCAAAACCCAACGGATCACTTGAGCTGGTCAAAGCCCAATCTGCCTGCCTCCACCATCAAGGGACTCTTGGGCAGAGAAGAGCTAGGGATCACATTGCCATGAAAATTGAACCAAGACTTGACGGGGCTTAATCGTTGCCCCGCCTCCTGCACACCATGGCGCTCGGATTCGGGAAGTGTGCTGGCGGTAGACAGGACACAGAGCAGGTTTGCATTTGAGACTTAATTATGTTGACATAATTATTCCCCCATCAGGCAAGTGGGGTTGCACAGATATGTCACATTTGCGCTGGAGCAGAAACACAAAGTGCCTTTTTCTTTCTCCCCACCCCGCCATCCACCCACCCCCCCCCCTCCAAAGGAAGGAGTCTGGTGGGTGGTTCTAGGAAGTAAGGAGGGAGCAGGATGTCTGCAGTTCATTCCAGGTCAGCTCTGTTGGCAGCTAGAGCCGTGCTGTTGGCAGCCTTAGGAAGTAGCCCCCCAGGGCAGAAGGGGCCTGTTTTGGGGGTTGGGAAAGCTGCGGGCTCTGAAGAGTGAGTTATAAGAGAAATGGGGAGAGTCATCAGGCCAGCCCTTCTAAGACCCTGTCCCTCAAAGGTCGCAGGCAAAGTCACCCATCCCTGTCTGGACGGATTGTGGTTTATGGCGCTCCGATGGTCCTGGTGGTCTAGTCAGTGACATGTAGGGCTGCCAACCACAAGGTCAGCAGTTTGAATCCCCCCAGCCTCTCTGAGGAAGAAAGACAGACTCTCTGCCCCCTGTAAAGATGACAGCCACAGAAATCCCACGGGCAATTCTTCCCTGTCCTCCAGCTCTCCATGGATCAGAATCCATCTGCCAACAGTTGGGGAGCCTTATCTCTCACCAGCAAGTAAGTGCTCCTTGGGTGAGTTGAACGAAATCATGACCTTTCTTTCTGGAAGACCCCCACCCCTCCATCTTCCAGAGACACGGGCACAAGTGGATGAAGTTGAGGAGAGAAAGCTGTGGCTGCAGGTCAGGAGGACTGCTTCTGAGTGAGATCATCTGGTTTTCTGTGTGTTCCTAGGTTAGGAACTTGACTTCTCTGAGTCCGCTCCTCTGAAAGTTTGGGGGTGGTAACACCCCACCCCCCTATCCCAGGCCTGCCCAGCAGTGTGGAATGTGTGGCTGAGTAGAACATTTAGTATAGACAGCCCCGGAACCTGGTGGCAAATTGGTTTTGCATTGGGCAGCGAACCACGAGGTCAGCAGTTCAGAAGCACCTGCCACTCTGCAGGAGAAATAGGAGGCTCTTTACCCCCGTGAAGAACCCCAGTCTCTGGGAATCTAGAATGTTGGAAACGTGAGGGTTAGGAACTTTGAAGGGGGTTGCGTTTGCCCAGTGAGAGCTTCCAGAAGGCCTGGAAAAGGAGACATAGAAAGAGGAAACAGAGGGAAGAGGTCTGATGAGTGGAGTTAGGCTGTGGGCATGACAAGCAATGAGATGAAACAAAATGGCCATGAAGTGAATGTAAAATGGATTTGCTCTGTACACCTTCACCTAATACACAATAGAAATTAAAGACTGACAGTCGCAGAAACCCACAGGGGCAGTTCCATCGTGTTTTTTTTTAATCGTTTTATTCGGGGCTCATACAGCTCTTATCACAATCCATACATACATCAATTGCGTAAAGCATATTTGTACATTCATAGTGTCTTATAGAGTCATGATGAGTCAGAATCCACTCGATGACTGTGAGCTGTTTCTTCTTTTTTCAAATATGGTTATGAAAGGAGCTTCTTTTCTAGGCAGAACAGCTGGAAAAGTATAAAGAGGAAAATTAAAATCACCTGATCTCTTACCACCCAGCAATAATAACGATAAGCAATTTTACCGGAGTGTCCTCATTAGTGTTTATGTGCTTCTTTGGAACTTAAGCGAGCACAGGGATTAAAGTGCTTGGCTGCTAACCAGCATGGACCAGTTTGAACCCGTTATCAATCCCTGGGGGGAAAGATGAGACTGTCTGCTTCCCTGAAGATTTGAACCACCCACCTTTAAGTCCGTTCTAGCACATAACGACCGTAAATAAGATTCGGGAGATTGACTGAATCTTTACTGAGCAAAACAGACAAGCCTCATCTTTCTCTCTCAGAGCCGGCTGGTGGACTTGAACCACTGTCTTTACAATCGGCAACCCAAGGCCTGAGCCACAGTACCACCAGGGTGCCTTTCTCTAAAGATTTGTGGCCTGGGAAACCCCCGGGCGCAGTTCTACTCTGACCTACAGGGTAGCTGTGAGTCTGACTTGCCTTGGAAGCAGTGGGTGAACTTTGAGTGTGTATAGAACCTGATTCTGGAGGCTCTTAGGAAGATTGAAGGGGGTATTTTTATACATTAGCAGACAGGTGTATGGATGATGAGGCCTTCCAAAAGTCTGTGGAAAATTTCCATGATCCTTCAATGTCACTTCTCCATGAACTCTTTGAAGCCACCTGGCAAGTGTCAAAAAGATCACTATGCTCATTTCTTTTTTAAAAGCATTCGGTAAATATTTGTCAAGAATATGCTGTGCGTCAGACACTGGATGACTTTCAAACTGCTGACCTTCTGGTCAGCAGTCCAACTGTTGGGCCGATATGCTACAAGGGTTTCTTACAAAGAGCTTTTATATATATATATATTCACACATATACATACATACACACATATGTATGTAATAGTGTGTAACTCTATATACACATGTATTATATACCCATATATGTATAAGTATATGTATACATAAATACATAATGCATATATATACACATATAGATAGATATGTATAACTGAACCCTCCTACCAAAAGCCATACAAATCTTGATGAAAAGGGAGCCTCCAATTCTAGTCAAGCCTTCAAAGGACCACAGCTCCAGCCAACAGTACACACACACACACACACACACACACACACACACACACACACAAGACCCACTGCCATCAAATCCATTCCTACTCACAGCAACTCTACAGGCTTTCTGAGACTGAATCTTTCCAAGAGTGGTCAGCCTCACCTTTCTCCTGTACAGATTTACACTTGGAAACCCACGGGACCATTGCTATGAATTGGCACCAACCCAAGGGCAGGGAGGGTTGTTTGTTTGTTTGGGGGTATATAATCAGCCCTGGCAGCACAGTGGATTACGTGTTGAGCTATTAACTGCAAGGTCCATGGTTCAAATCTACCAGTCACCCTGACAGAGAAAGATATGTAAGGCTCTCTGCCTCCATAAAGATTGATGGCCTCAGAAACCCTATTTGGTCCTATAGGTTGCTAGGAGTCAGAACTGACTGGATGGAAGTGGGGTTTTCTCTGGGCTGGGAAATATCTGTCAAGGAAAAGGAGGTATCCTCTCAGTCTCCAGAGGTGCAGAAACTCATGCCTTAATGTGCTGTGTGGACAGGGGTGAGAGGGGAAAGCCCTTTCGCTCCGGGAGAGGGGCTCCCGGGTCTCACCTGGGTCAGGATGTGCTCCAGGGATATGGGCCAGGCCAAAGCACTCATTTACCCGCAGACCCGAGAGTCCGACTAAACATGTGACCACAAGACAACAGACACCGCCATTCAACAAAATACCAGTGTGGGAACTTACTGATAGTCAGAACGTCCTCCATCTGGGCCCTGACCTTTCTGAAGGCAATATTTCCAGCCTTCTAAGCCATCCCCAAAGACGTCTGCACACTGCCATTGACAGCAAGACACAATGGCAGTTTGGGCATTCTCAAGAGACTCACATTGTATTCCTTTTCAATGTTGATTGAGTTAGGAGACCGAAAAAAAAATGGTGAAGGGCCAAGCTTGGGGTTGTAGAGTGGACTTGGGGGAGTTTCCCAATGGAACTCTTGGAGAACAGCTCTTATTACCCTCCAGAGATAGGCAGGTACATTGGCGTGACGGGAAACCAATTCCTTGGTGCCATCTTCCTGGCTGCATTTCTCACCAATACAGGTTCGTGGATATTTTTTTAACTTTTCCCTAACACACCTTCATAATCATGCTTTGTTCTTCCAGAAAATCTCTTTAAGATGACCCCTTTTGAACACCCCCCCCCCCACCACCACCCAACAGTCCCCATAACCTTCAGTGTTGACCTTTCTGCCTTGGATTAAACTGGCCCAACAGATCCCCTAGGAAGCTACTCTTTGGATTGGACCTTGTTCAAAGGTCTCTTGATGAGACTCAGACAAATATATGGCTTAGCGGGCTTGTCTGCAGCCATCCACAGATCAGAGGCACAGTTAGACAAGTTAGAGTTTGGAATAAACCCATGCACATAGGAGCTAAATAAAACATCTTCTCCCGTAAAGAGTGACAGTCTCAGAAACCCACAGGGGCAACTCTACCCTGTGCTATAGGGTCATTATGAGTCAGCATCAACTCAGGGGCAGTGAGGTTGGTTTTGGTTTTGGAACCCTAACCTAGTAGTGATACATATATTTTTAAAGTAATTATCATGGGCTTTATTTTTTTAAGCCAAAAGACCATTTATTGCACTATTTTTTAGAAGACGTTTACAAAAGAATCTATAAATCTAACCACAGTAGATCAGGGTGTTTTTTTTTCTTTCTTTCTACATCTGTATTACTGTATTTATTTCTAATCTTCAGAAAATGGCAACTATCATTCAGTGCATTCCAACTCATAGCAGCCCGATAGGACAGACTAGAACAGCCTTTGTGGGTTTCTCATGCTATAAATCTTTACCAGAGCAGAAAGCCTCGTCTTTCTCCCACAGAGCAGATGCACTAGAGTGCAGTGTGTAAGCCACTCCCTACCTCCCCCACAAAAGCCCAGACCCATGGTCATCAGTTTGATTCCAACTCATAGCAGCCCTATAGGACGGGTTGAACTGCCTTAGAGCAGCTGGTGGTTTCGAACTAGTAAGCTTGTAGTTAGCAGCACAATCCATAACCACTACGCCAGTAGGGCTCACTATCTAGTGCTCCTTATTTCTGTATACATGGCATCTGTTATATATCAGCGAGTATGTACAATGGCCTCACCCTTTCTTCCTTCCTGCATTCACTACTAATGGGCATATTTTTGTTGCTAGGTGTAGTTGAGTTAAAAAAAATACACTGAGTTCCAACTCATAGTAATCTTCCACACACAGAAGGATGCATTCCTTGGTCCTGCACCATCCTCACGCTTGTTACCTTCGAGCCCAGTGTTGAAGCCATGATATCAGTCCATCTTGTCAAGGGTCTTCCTCTTCTCTGCTACCCGTCTACTTTCCCAAACGTGATGCTCTTCTCCAGGGGTAGGTCTTTCCTGATTACTGATCGTCATAAAATAGCACCATTCCTTCCATCCCCCCAAATAGGTTGAAGTACTTGCTGTGTGCCGTACACCAGCAGTATAGACAGATCAGGTCTTTCCAGGAATGACTGCTCT
The DNA here is from genome assembly GCF_050624435.1 of Tenrec ecaudatus. Classification (NCBI taxonomy): domain Eukaryota; kingdom Metazoa; phylum Chordata; class Mammalia; order Afrosoricida; family Tenrecidae; genus Tenrec; species Tenrec ecaudatus. The sequence continues at coordinate 29,259,557 of NC_134545.1, read as the reverse complement.
GAGGAACTAGGACTTGATCTATCCAGATCCCTCCTGTGGCTAGGTCAGCGCTGGCACATAGGTCTCTGTGGCTTTCCGTCCTTACAGGACCGGTCTCTTACACCTTTCTCCCACAGAACTGCTGCTGGGTTCAACTTCAGTTGGCAGTTAGACACTTAACCCGTTGGGTTCCCTGGGCTCCTTACACTTTGATGAAAAATCAAAATAAATGGTTGCCTTTGAGTCAGTTCTGATGCATGGTATCCTCCTGTCTGTCAGGGTACTGTGCTCTATTTGGTTTTCAATGGCTATTTTGGGGGAAGTAGATCACCAGGCCTTTCTTCCAAGTTACCTCTGGGTGCATTTATACATGCAATTAAAAAAAATTAGCTTCAGTGTGCGTACCACCCAGGGACTCCTTGGTCAAATAGTTTCCTAAATAGTTTTCTATCCTCATTTCCTCCTGAAATAGCATCTCCACATGTCCCCAGAGAGAGACACTGGCTAGAACCTGGCCTCAAAACACAGCCCCCTTCAAAAAGCAGCCCTGACCTGAACCTGAGTCTTGTTAGTCAGATGTCCCAGAAAACCCGAGGAGAATGGAGACTAATTGTGGTGCTGGTGGAGAGCATGGGGAGGACCACGGGCTGCCAGGAGACTCAACAAGGCTGTCTTGGAAGAAGTATAGTCAGAGTACTCTTTAGAAGCAAGAATGGCAAGACTTCATCTCATGAACTTTGGACGTGTTTTCAGGAAGGATCAATCCCTAGAAAAGGACAATCTCCTTAAGTTGAGCTCAGAAGAAAAAGAGGAAGATTCATAATGAGATGGACTGACAGTGGTTACAACAATGGGCGCCAACGTAAGAGTTGGGAGGACATGGAAGAAGCACACCAGCCTGCGTGATAACGAGGTGCTGAAGGGATCAGTTATCAGGCATCAAAGAACATAAAATCATTATCATTGGGTGCTCACCTCCCTGATACGATTGCTGAAGACAAATGGGTGCATAAGCAAATGTGAAGAAAGCTGATGGTGCCCAGCTATCAAAGATATAGCGTCTGGGGTCTTAAAGGTTTGAAGGTAAACAAGTGACCTTCTAGCTCAGAAGCAACAAAGCCCACATGGAAGAAGCACACCAGCCTGTGCGATCATGAGGTGTTGAAGGGATCAAGTATCAGGCATCAAAGAACAAAAACTCATATCATTGTGAATGAGGGGTAGTGCAGAGTGGAGACCCAAAGCCCATTTGTAGGCCACTGGACATCCCCTTACAGAAGGGTCTCAGTGAGGTGACGAGCCAGTCAGGGTGCAATGTAGCAATGATGAAACATACAACTTTCCTCCAGTTCCTAAATGCTTCCTCTCCCCCCACTATCATGATCCCAATTCTACCTTACAAATCTGACTAGACCAGAGGCTGTACACTGGTACAGATAGGAACTGGAAACACAGGGAATCCAGGGTGGATGATCCCTTCAGGACCAGTGGTGTGAGTGGCGATACTGGGAGGGTGGAGAGAGAGTGGGTTGGAAAGGGGGAAGCGATTACAAGGATCTACATGTGACCTCCTCCCTGGGGGATAGACAACAGAAAAGTGGTTGAAGAGAGACATCGGACAGTGCAAGATATGACAAAATAATAATTTATAAATTATCAATGGTTCATGAGGGAGAGGGGAGTGGGGAGGGAGGGGGGAAAATGAGAAGCAGATGCCAGGGGCTTAGGTGGAGAGCAAATGTTTTGAGAATGATGAGGGCAATGAATGTACAAATATGCTTTGCACAATTGATGTATGTATGGATTGTGATAAGAGTTTTATGAACCCCTAATAAAATGATAAAAAAGAGAGTTGGGAGGAGGGAAGGACTGGACAGTGTTTTGTTCTGTTGTGTGTACGGGTCACTCAGAGTTGGAATCCACGTTAATCACACGTAGCAACAACCTTAGGTATGAACATCATTCCCAGTCTGCATGGAGCAAAGAAGACACCCAACTCCCAGGGGTGATGGGTGTGCTTCCCTGCGCCCCCTGCTTTGTGGGCTGTGCCCTCCATAGTTCTCCAGGTCCCTCCAGCTGACACCTCCTCTGGCCTACCGGGTGGGAGGGGGGACTGGGGTGCGGCATCCATTTAGCGTAATGAGTTGCTCTCTAAAATCAGCATATTTCATTTAGCTTTAAGTAGAAGCAAGAAAGGTTTGCTGATTGCTGATGGCATAGAGTCTGAATATTCCATGTTTCTCTCCTTTCTTGGTGATTCCAATGAGCCTGAGGGGGTTTGGGGGTTGTCTCGTGGTGGATGGAAGATAGGGACATGGAGGACAAAGGGGAAGGTGGGAGGTGGTGGCAGACCCAACCCCACTCTTGGTCCATCAACTCCTATCTACTGATGGTTTTTCTCCCTGATCCTCACAATGCAGCTCTGTGTCCTATGGTGGCTTTACTAGGTTTGATGGTAAAGACCCTTCCCAGCATCCTCATTCACTGCATGACTTTAGACAAAGCTTCCTCAGTGATATGAGCGCAATGCCACTCACTCCTGATGCTCCATGTAAAAATTAAATGACAGTATTGCCACTATTGGCTGAGCCTCAACCCTCTGCCAAGCCTCACAACCATCTGTTCATGTATTCTTCCCAATACCTCCATAAAGTCGGAACGTTTACTGCTCCCATTTAATCTAAGAGGCAGCTGAGGGTCAGAGAGGGTGAGTGCCTTGCTGAAGATCACACAGCTAGCAACTGGTTGAACTAGGAATTGAACCCAGGTAGTCTGACCCCAGAATCTACTGAATAAGCCTTTCCTCTCTGCCATCTCCTTCATCCACCAGCTTTTCCATTAGGTTGTTCACATGGAGCACCAGAAAGAGCACGGGGCCAGACAGACCTGGGTTCAGACCTCAGCTCCACTCCTTATCTCTGGCTTCAGTTTTCTTGTTTACAACTTAACACAGCAGCTGCAATATTGGCCTCAGATTGCAGAGTGGAGACCCAAAGTCCATTTGCAGGCCACTGGACATCCCCTTACAGACGGGTCTCAGGGAGGAGAAGAGCCAATCAGGGTACGATGTAGGAATGATGAAACATACAACTTTCCTCCAATTCCTAAATGCTTCCTCCTCCCCCACTATCATGATCCCAATTCTACCTTGCAAGTCTGGCTAGACCAGAGGATGCACACTGGTACAGATAGGAACTGGAAACACAGGGAAACCAGGGCAGCTGATCGCTTCAGGACCAGTGCTGTGAGTGGCGATACTGGGAGGGTAGAGGGAGGATGGGTTGGAAAGGGGGAACCGATTTCAAGGATCTACATGTGACCTACTCCCTGGGGGATGAACAACAGAATAGTGGGTGAAGAGAGATGTTGGACAGGGCAAGACATGACAAAATAATAATTTATAAATTATCAAGGGTTCCTGAGGGTGGGGGTGTGGGGAGGGAGGGGGAAAATGAGGAGCTGATGCCAGGGGCTTAGGTGGAGAGCAAATGTTTTGAGAATGATGAAGGCAATGAATGTACAAATGTGCTTCATACAATTGATGCATGTATGGATTGTGATAAGAGTTGTTTGAGGCCCTAATAAAATGATTTTAAAAAATAAGGGCCTCAAACATAACGAGTTGTGAGGGCATTATCAGATGGGCGTGGGCTTTCTTCTACAAAGGATCTCTGCATTGGACCCCACCTGACTGCATTTAACAACAGCAACACACTCTCATCAGCAAGTCGGGTGGTGCAAACCCTTTGCCTTTGGCTGCTAACTGAAAGACCAGTGGTTCAAAACCACCAAGCAGTGCCACGGAAGAAAGCCCTGAAGAGCTGTTTCTGTAAAGATCACAGACCCGAGGGCCTTCTGGAGGGAGCGGTTCTGCTGAGAGACACCCGAGACACACTCCCGGACCACAGCTAGCAACACCCTCCCATCAGGCGGCGAATGGCTGTTCCTTTCCACGCTGGTCCCCAAAAGCACCTTGACATAATTAGAACAGCTGAAAGAAACATCTAATCTATAGCCCCAGGGCACCCCTCACCAAAGATATGCTCAAGGGTCCATGCTCCTTGCCCTCTTACATGGGTCTCATTTGCATAGCGATGGCGCCCTATTTCGCTTTTCCTCTATTCTGTTCCCTTTGCTGGCCCTCAGTTAACAGAAGCATTCCACATGGCCACAGCCCTTAGTCCTAATGCGAACAGCTGCCCAAACATATCCGGAGACGCAGGTGGTTTCCCCAACCATTCCCAAATGCTGCATGATGAGGTGGCTCTAGTGTCTTTGCGTCTTCCCTAGTACCCCTCCAAGCATCCCGGGGCACTGAGCCTCCACTCAGCCTTTCTTTTATCCCACTTAGGATTCCATCCCAGAAGGTGGAATTCAGGCTTGACCTCGGGATCGGTATCTTTGACATTTAGGTGGGATAAGTCTTTGCAGTGGGAGCTGCCCTGTGTTCCAAGTCATGTAAGATGTTCAATAGTAGCCCCGGCCTCAAAATCGTGACAACCAGCAATACCTGCAGACACAGCCAGGTATCCCCAGGGTCATGTCCAGTCACCCTCGGGTGACCACCATCTCCTTAGATGTGAAATATGTTGTAAATGGAAGCCTGAGTTTTCTTGGAAATTCTGGGCAAGGTCTTAGGGGAATGAGCATGAAGAGGAGAGTCTGAGGCTCCAAGTTCAAGCTCAAGTACTCCCCAAGACCTCAGTGCTTCATCTGTGAAATAAATGGGAGTAATGATAGGGACCCACCAGTCAGCATGTTGTGAGCGCTGAGTTAGCTCTTGTATAAAACTGTGTCCAGCAGACAGCAAGCCCTCAGTTCACACCGATATGGCTGCCTACTGCTGGAGTTCTCCTGGTGCTGGAGGTCCTCTGGCCTGTGATCTTTACAGAAACAGATCCTCAGGCCTTTCTTCCATGGCACTGCTCGGTGGTTTTGAACCACTGGCCTTTAGGTTGGCAGCTAATGGCTAAGGGTTTGCACCACCTACCCTGCTGATGAGAGTGTGTTACTGTCAAGTGGGTTCCAACGCAGAGAGACAACACACAGGTCCACCCTATGTCGCCCTCACAGTTCTTGCTAAGTTTGAGGCCATTGATGCAGCCACTGATTGATGCAGCCACTGTGTCAACCCATCCTGACAAAGGGCTTCCTCTGTCTCCCTGACTCTCTACCGAGTGTGAAGTCTTTCTGCAGGGACTGGTCGCTCCTGATCCCATATCATAATAACCTAAAGTCTCACCATCCTCTCGTCTAAATAGTCAGGGTGTGGACAGGCTGGGGAGACTGTGTAGCAGGCAGAAAAGGAACTCCTCTTCTTCTGACAGCCCCCAACTTCCCACTCTAGATCCACCCCCCCCCCAGGGGGGATTCAGCATTTACAACCAGCCTCTGACGCTGCTCTGGGAAACACAAGCTGGTTTGCATGGGGACTTCATGTGGTGCCTGGCACCAAGGAGCCCAGACTCAGGGCCTGGCTCTGGGGGCTGATTGTATGGGTGGGTGAGCACTGCATCCTTGGAGCATGTCCCCAAGACCCCCTGATACTCATCTCCTCTATACAATGGGTTGACCACCCTTCTGAGTCCACCAGGAGTCCCTCGTGGAATTGTTAGTTGTCCACTCACAATGACCTCATGTACAAAGGGGCTTCAAGCGTTGATGGAAAAATGAGCATGGAAGGCAATGGAATTTCTCCACGAACTTCCTGGAGTTCCCTCATCCAACAGAAGGAAACAGTGCCCTTCATGTGCCATCTTCATATTCACAGCTAGCTTTGAGTGCACTGAGAATTTATCCTCATTTTCATTGTCCAAATTCAATGTCCTTAAACCAACAAAATGTCCTATCTGGCAACCGGTCTATCCTGACAATATGTCCACAATAAATCAAAAGCTCACTTGCTGTTGAGGAAGACCTGGTGGTATTGTGGGTTGCTATTTGGGCTGATAACAAGTTCAGCTGTTTGAAACCAACATCTGCTCAGCAGTAGAAAAGCCTGTAAAGATTTTCAAACCAAACCAAGTTCACTGCCAGCAAGTCAATGCAGACTCATAGCAACCCTGTAGGATAGGGTAGACCTGCCCCAGTTGAGGTTCCAAGACTGTAACTCTTATCAAGAATAGAAAGCCCATCTCTCTCCTGCAAAACAACTGGTGGGTTTGAACTGCTGACCTTGGGGTTAGCAGCCCAACATACAACCAATACACTACCATGACTTTGCTTCAAACCAAAAAGCAAACTCACTGCCATCAAGTCTATGCCAACTCATAGTGACCCTCTAGGACAGGGTACAACTGTCCCTGTGAATTTCCAAGACTGTTTGCAGGAGTAGAAAGCCCTGTCTTTTTCCTTTGGAATGCCTGGTGATTTCAAACTGCTGACCTTTGGGTTAACAGCCTAATACGCAACCACTACACCCCCAGGGCTCCTCTTACAGCTTCATAAACCCCCAGGGGCAGTTGTAATATGCTCTATAGGGTTGCATGACTTAGCATCGACTCTATGGAAGAGAATTTTCTTCCAAAAAAGACTTTTGTATTTCTTCAAAGATGGAGTTATTTGTTCTTAACCAGTCCATGGTATACTCACACACTGTGTCAACACCACAATTTCAGTACATCAGTTAATTGTCTTCCTATTTCATCATGCCACTTTCACATGCATAGAAAGTGCATGTAAAAGCCATGGGAAGGGCACCTTCGTCATCCCAGTGGTGTCTTTGTTGCTGAAACATCATTAAGGTGTTCTTTTGCAATAAACTTGCCCAAGGTCATGCTTGATTTGATTTCCGGCCATTGATGCTTGAGCCAAATAAAATGAACTTGTTGGTGTCATTGGTGTCCCCACCACTCTGCGGGTGCTTGGTGAACACTGGCCGCCTCCAGGCCATTTCTCATGCCCAGAGCTCGTAAGGAGAAAAAGGTTTTGTTGAAGCCAACCTGAGCTGTGGTTTCTGTTTCTAGGAAAAGTATGTAGAGGAGCTTTCGGCCGTGAGGCAGACCCTCCAGACCGACCTGGAGACGTCTATCCGAAGGATTGCTGATCTGCAGGCAGCCTTGGAAGAAGTGGCATCCAGTGACAGTGACACAGAAAGGTACTTTCCTACAACCAGGTGGGGCTGGGCTGGGAGACCCAAAGGCCTTCTGGGGTGGGAGGAACCACAGGGCGACTTGGATGGGGAGAGAGAGGACACTTCCAAGTGGGTGTTTCCACCTCTTGTTAGAGCTGAACCCACACCACCTGGCTCTTCAAGCCACAGGTGAGAAACAGATGGCAGACTAGTTGGTCAATGGATTCTCACTGGGTGGCCTCGGTCCATTTACATATCCAGTATGCTCCTAATTTCTTCATCTCTGAAATGGTATACCCCACTGAAATGGTATACCCCACTGGGAGGACGAGTCCCATGAAATCGCCACATTTCAACCATGTTCTTTCTCTTTGTTTCAAATGGTGGTGAATACATACACGCCATTGTGCCTGTCAACACAGCAGCTTCCGCACGTGCCCCCCAGCGACAGCAATGGCATTTTTCATGTCCTCACACCTTTCTCACCATCCTCCTCCAAAATGTGCCACCACCATCGACGGAACCTCAGCGCCCACCCAACCAAAGCTCCGCATTTCCCACTTGCCCCTGCCTTTGGTAACCATGAATCAACTTGGGTTTCTGTAGCTTTTCTTATTTCCTCTAAGTAAAGCTTAGGCACTAGGTGTCTGTGTTAGTCTAGGTATTTTAGAGAAACAAATCCACAGAAACTCATGTATAAGAGAGAGTTTTATATAAAGGGTAAGTGCACATCAAGAAAACATCCCAACCCAGTGCTGCCCAAGCCCACAAGTCCAACATTAACCCATATGTCCGACACCAATCCACAAAGTCCTCCTCCATCTCACAAAATACACACTATGATGCTGACTGCATGAGGAAAGCTGAGTCAATGAATGTGTAAGCATCTCATCTCTGGCAGGGGTCTCCACATGGCTGCTCCAGCACCCAGGGCTGCATCGGGGTAGGTCCATGCGGCTTCTCCTTGGGGGTGTTTTGCAGGAAGTGAGCCTTGCCAGCTGAAGCAGGGAACTGGCCAAGGCAACGGCACCGTGGTCTGATCATTACAAAGCAAGAGACCCGAGAACTAGAAAGGCGAGGCTCACTGAGCCATTTATCTCTCCACCCTTCAATTAACCCCACATGTGTTTATCAGCCAGGTTGGCATGAAATCTACCTCAGTGTCCTTATGTGACTGACTTATTTGGCTCAGGCCATGTCCTGAAGGCTTCTCAACATGGTGGACTTCATGATGTCCATTCAAACTTCATGTCTCTGTATGGCTGAGTTGTATTCCATCATGTGGACTGGCCAGGTGGTATCTGTCCATCTGTAGATGGACGTTTGGGTCATGCCCACCTCTTTGGTATTACAGTTGAATTGGTGCTGTTATGAACATGGGTGTAGAAGTTTCCATTTTCTCTGGGTAGTTATCTGGGATAGAGATTTCCAAATGATAGTTTCAAATCTTCTTGGCCCACAGGTGGGCTGTTTCATATAGTACATCCTGCTCCCTGCTTCATCGAGCTATTAATAAGAGTTAAATGGGTTGATACTATATGAGCTAGGTTGGTCCAGAATAATGTATGTCATTTTACACAGGCAAAGACAAGGTCAAGATGCAGGAAGAGAGGTCTGATGATGGTCCAGACCCACTAAGTCCGCTGTCAGAGTCCCTCTGCTTTCTCATAAAACAGGCTCTTCCCCAACATCAGTACTAGAGGCCATGCGTGGGCTGCTAAGCAAGAAGGACTTGAGTGTCCATCCCAGGCTGTCCAGCACTCATAGACTATCCACAGTGCCCATCCTCAGAGCTTCCCTGTAGCTGTGGCCTGGTGTATCTCTGGGAATCACAGCTGTCTACCTTGCAGCAGCATCTCCATGCCCACCCCACCCCCTACACCCAGCCTCTGCTTTGGAGCTTGGAAATGGAGACAAGAGTGTCTTTGTGTGGCTGAGATTGTGGGTGCCATTCTCTCACAGCGCCCACGAGCCTTCTTACACAGCTGTTTTGGGGATCCATCCTTCTGTGTCTGTGGGTCATGTTTCTGCTGCAGCTGGAACATTCCCAATGCCAGCGCACCCTGCCAGCATGTTCTGTCTCCACCGGGGAGCCTGGGTGGAGAGAAGTCCAAGGTCATCTGGAAAATGAGGATCATCTCTCACATTGATGTCTCTGGATGTCCTCCCCTCCTAGTGTTCCCACTAGTCACATCCCTCCTCGTGGGATGGGGGCAGGAGCCAGCCAGTGACCGACAGAGGTGCAGGTGTGAGGCAGAGAAGGGAGGCTGAAGGGACTGCAGGTGGTCTGTGGTTTAACCAGCGGGAAGAATGGGAGCGTCAATGTGGAACTGATGATGGCTCTAAAACTAAAACTCACTGCCACAGAGTCTGCCCTGACTCATAGCAACCCTATAGGACAAGGTAGAGCTGCCCCTGCGGAATTCCGAGACTGTCTCTCTTTGTAGGAGTAGAAAGCCTCATCCTTTATCCTCAGAGCAGCTGGTGGTTACCCATTATGCCAACAGGACTCGGACTCACTGCCATTGAGTCAATGCCAACTCACAGTGATGCTACAGGACAAGGTTAAACTGCCCCTGAGGGTATCCTGAGACTGGAACTTTTTATGGGAATAGAATGCGTATCTTTCCCCCTCAGAGCAGCTGGCGGTTTTGAACTGCTAACCTTGAGGTTAGCAGCCCATCCAGTAAGCACTATGCTACCAGAATAAATAGGCTAGAAGGAAAAAGATCAGTATTTTAACGCTGAGGAAAGGCCTTGGGGGAAGCACTTTTCATAAGAGACTCTGTCTGCCTGGCATGGGCCAGAGGAGGCTATGGCTCCAGGACTGGAGTTTCAGAGAGGCCGATGCACGCAGAGAACAGAGTCCTCATGACCCAGCGGCTTGCTGCCTTCTTCCTTGTCTGCTGTTGGCCAGCCATGATCCAGGGCCCAGTGAGCTCCCAGAGGCAGGACACAGGGCCCTGTCCTGCAAGGTGACAATGCTTACCCTGTGGGTCCCCTCGCCTCCTTCCCTAACCCTTCTGAACTCTGTGCTTGGACAGAGGCTGCCCTTCGCATCGCAAATGGTTGATGACTTGGGGCTGCTAATTGTAGGGTCAGCAGTTTGAAACCGCCAGCTGGTCTGAGGGAGAAAGATCGGCATTCTACTCCCATAAAAAGTTCCAGTCTCAGGATACCCACAGGGGCAGTTCTACCCTACCCTAAGAGGTCTCTGTGAATTGGAATTGATTGGATGGCAGTGTTTTAGTTTTTTTGGTGGGGGTAGGGTGTGTGTGCGTGCGTGCGTGCGTGTGTGTGTGTGTGTGTGTGTGTCCCTATCTTAACTGCCCCCTTGATGGGCCTGTCTGTTGGCTTGACAGAAAGATGAGGCTTCTGCCCTGTCCTTTAAGGTCACTAGGTGTCTGAATCAGTTCGACCGCATTGTTGTATGACTGAAAATGAGCCACAGGGTGACTTCCGTTCCATACCTGAAGGATAAAGGAGGGCCATTGTCTCAAGGGTTTCACCAGGCTCTAGCTGACTAGGGAGGGAGGCCAAGTTCTCGGCCACATCGTGGTCTTCCCCTTGCCAGGCCCTTCTCCTGGGATCCTTCAAGAGCAGCTGTAAGAACGCCCATTCTCACCTTTGCTACAAATCTTCAGTCCGCGCAGAAATGGCTTCCATGTACCTTCAAGTATTTCCCCTTCTCTGCTCATTTGCCCAGATGCCACCCCAAGAGTGAAATGGCAGGCACCCGTGCTGCAGCTGCATCCAGCCCCGCTGCCCAGGCCGTGCCCCCTCCCCCTCCCCACCCCCACAGCTTTATTAGCACCGCAGCAGGACTTAGTTCTGTAATTACAAACCCCGATTGTCCGTGTCACCCACTGATACTTTCTGGCCCCATTAATAGAAACCACAGAGCTTGCGTTCATTATCAGGGCAATGAATGGCTGGCGAGACTTGCCGCTTTTTTGTTTTTTTCCACCGAGTAAGCCGAAGGGAACCATTTCCACTTGTAGGATTGCAAAGGATGACTGCTTTCATAAACAAGAACCGTTCGTAAAGAAAATAGAGCCAAATTACAAAGAGAGAAAGAGGCAGCAGGCCCCAGGCTCGCAAGGGTGGCTGACAGGCTGGGCAGCAGAGATGGCAAGAAGCCAAAGAATAGACTGCCTTCCTCTTTACCTGGGGGAGTGCCATGCAGGTGGTGGGAGCCCTGGGAACCACAGGGTACCCTGTCAGAACTACAGGGACCCCATCCCCCCCTTCAAGGGGGTCCTGGTGATACACTGGGCTAAGTCCAGAGCTCTCATGGCAGGCTAGGCCTATCAGTGGGCTGGCTGGCTAAAACGCCTATGAGAGTGGTTCCAAGGTGGCTCAGTGAGTTAAGCATTGGTTGGCTACCTACCAGGTGAGCGGTTCAAACTCACCAGCTGCTCTTTGGGAGAAATAGGCGTCTGTCTGCTTCCATAAACACTGGCAGGCTCAGAAACCCCGGGGAGCAGTTCTGGTCCAGCCTCTAGGTCCCTCTGAGCAGAGTGACTTTCACAGCAGTAGACTCGCTGGTTCTGTTCTCTCTTCTCTCTTTCTTTCTCTTTCCCTTTCGATCCTCACTCATATTTTACAGTGGGAGGTGCCATCACGTCTATTCCAGCTCATGGCCACCCCATGTGCAACAGGGCGAGATGCAGCCCGCCCACGCCGTCCGTACCACGGTTCTATGTTTGAGCCCATTGAGGCAGTGATCGGGTCGGTTCATCTTGTCGCAGGACTTCCTGGTTTTTGCTGCCCCTCACCTTTACCAAGCCAGGTGTCCTTCTCTGGGGAATGGTCTCTCTGGACAACATGTCCGGAGGACATGCCACTTAATTATTACCATTCACCCATAGCAATGGCAATGCACAGATTGCTGTGCTGAAGAGTCACTTGGTGCCCAGCGCAGAGCTCTGAGCTCTGCCCTGGAATGAGACTAGCCCAGGCTGGGGCCCAGTCCTGGCATGTCCTCCTTAATTGTCTCATCACCTGAGGTAAGAGGTTCCATGGCGCCAGTGGGAGCAGCCGGGGCCCTTCTTCAAAGTGAACTCTCAATTAGGATTCAAACACAGCCCGGGAGAGAGCCGTGCTTCAGCCAGAGGTGAGGTTCTTTGAGAGACTTGTTTAAATTATGAAAAGTCACATTTCCCCGTGTTGGGAATTAGATCGGAGTCGAGCAGCCTTTCTAGGCTGGGAGTGTGCAGACGTGCTTAGAAAGCCAGGTGGCCGTGGCGGCGGATGGAAACGCACACCATCCTGAATGCAGGCGGCTCTGGCACGGGCCATTGTAGATGCCAGGAGTAGCACTTTCAGCAGTCCCGGGCACACTCATTACTCCGGAGTGGACGGCAGCCCTGGAGATTCCTGGCTCTGGGTCTGCTGCCTTGACTGCGGGGGCTCCAGGGGTGTGGTGAGAACAATGGAGAACAAAGGAGCTGAGAATGTGCCAATTCACAGCAAATCCGTCTGTGGTGAGCGTGCTGAAATGAGTCTGCTCGTGCCTTGTGCAGTGGGCTTTGGGTGCCTCCTTCAGCCTGGGGAAAGGTGGGCGTCGGGCAAAGGGATAGAACTATCTGGATCGAAGCACACATGTGGTCACCACCCAGGGCGTGCTCTGTTAATTCAGCCCCTGGTGGAGCTGGGCCCAACTGAAGTCTCAAGTCACAGACTGAGAGTCTCTAGGTCTACCCGACTTCCTTATGCCCCAGCTTCTTCCTTTCCTTGTAGATTCCCCCAGGGGGGGACGGTGGGTGGGGGTGGGGGTGTCTTCATTTAATTCTATTCTTAAAGACTGATGTCATCATGCAGAGCCTTAGTGCAGGGTCCACTCACTGCCATCAATCAATTTTTACTCACAGTGACCCTAATAGGGCAGAGTAGAACTGCCCCTTTGAGTTTCTAAAGCTTTAAGCTAGGGGTCCTCAAACTTTTTAAACAGGGGGCCAGTTCACTGTCCCTCAGACCCGTTGGAGGGTCGGATTATAGTTTAAAAAATAAACTAATGAACAAATCCCTATGCACACTACACATATCTTATTTTGAAGTAAAAAAAAAACAAACGGGGCAAAAACACCCGGCGGGCCGGATCAATGTCCTTGGCGGGTGGCATGTGGCCCGCGGGCTGGAGATTGCGGACGCCTGCTTTAAGCCTTTATGGAAGCAGAGAAGTCTCATATTTCTCCCATGGAGCTGCATGTCACCTGCGACCAGAAACTCTTTGGGGGAAAGGGTTAGAGAATTGTGAAAACCTGCCTTCAGAATTTTAATACAGCGACTCCTCAGTGGTCAAAGAGCTCTAAGCTAGAACTTTCTACTACTCAAACAGCAATGTTTTGAGAAAACAAAACTGCTTGGGATTCATAACTTTATAATTGAACCAAAAATCTGACTTGAAACAACCCTGTCTGGGCTGAGAGGGAGGGGGAGACACTTCAGTCTAGGCACCGCTCTCTTTCAGACAACAGAGAGTTAAAACATTCCTCACTGTGGGTTTCTTTGTTTATTTCCCATTTTATTTGCATACCATGTCCTAACCATGACTCCAAAGACTGTTAGGGACACCAGCAATTAAGGGAAGAGGAAAATGGGGAGCGCCATCCGGTGAAAGCCAGAAATCACTGTGAAATTTGAGTCAGCGCTCCCCTCTCAAAGTCTCTCATCCCATTTGCAAATCACCACTGAGACAGGGGTAGGAGCCCTGTCTGATGCCTTCTGGCTGCACAAACAAAGGGGGCCAGCTCCACACCAGCCCAGTCTGACTGTCGCTGGGCAGGGGTCACACACGCCTCCATGCTCTGCCCAGCACATACTCTATTCTGACATTCGCTCTTCCTCCCAGGGCACTCTGTCCCTCTCTGCTGGGTTCCATAATCCCTGCCAATGGCCACACAGAACCCACAGAACTCCAAAACCAAGTTCATGATCATGGGGGCTTATGAAGGGAGTTAACAGGTCACCAGGAGCCGGGATCAGAAAACATTCAGGGTGCAGTCATGGTCCATAACTACGCTTCCTCTCAGGCAGCAGCCGAGTCTCCCTGGGGCCCTCAGCCTCTCAGTCACAGGGCTGCCCCTTGGCCTCTACCTCCTGGGGTGGGAAGCTTGACTCTTGCCCTGGGTCACCAGTGCCTGGTCTCGGTGGCACAGCCCTTCTGCTGGGTGTTGATGTGTCTTCTCTCACTTTGAGGCGGGCTCTTGCACCTGCGTGGCTGGGGCGCTTCGTTTTTGGTCCTCACAGGACCTGCTCTGTTCCTGCTGTCGGGAGAGCTGTCTCAGACCCGTGACCGGTGTTTTACGCACCCTATTTGCATGACCCCACCCAGTCATTTGGTGGGAGTCACAGAGACCTAGAGGAGCCATACAGAAATGTCACTTTGCCACTCACCAAAACTCTGCCACAAGGTCGATGTTGACACATAGCGGCCCAGGGTAAAACTGCCCCTCTGGGTTTCTGAAACTGTCACTGTGGGGGAGAGGAGAAAACTCCAATTTTCTTTCTCTATGTATGTGGCTAATTGTTTCCAGCCACCAACCACCCAACACGTAACCATCAGGGTGCCTTCCTTACAGACTCTTGTGATTAGGACTTGTGGGGGTGGTGGTGGTGGTGGTGGTGGTGGTGGTGGTGGTGGTGGTGGTGGTGGTGGTGGTGGTGGTGGTGGTGGTGTGTGTGTTGGGAAGTGAAATATTCTACCTACCCCAGGACTCTCCACAAAGTATCCCTTTTTTTCTACTCTCCGAGCTTAGGAGACTTTCCCCTAAGGGGCAGATAGTACATGTTCCCGGCTATCTGGATCATACGGGTCCCTATCAAAATTTCATGCTGCATGAAAGCAACCACACACAAAACATAAATGAATGAATAGGGGTGTGTGTTCCAATAAAACTTTATTTTCCCGAGCAGGCCTTCACCAGATTTGGCCTGCTAACTGTCGTTTGAACCCAACCCACACCACATCCACTGTCACTGAGTTGAGTTGAATAAACTTAGTGACCACAGTTGTGTGTGTGTGTGTGTGTGTGTGTGTGTGTGTGTTTGGTCAGTGTTGGACTCAACAGGGACCATGGAGCCCTGGTGGTGTAATGGTTACAAATTGGACTGCTAACTGCAAGCTCACAGGTTCAAAACCACTAGTCGTTCCATGGGAGAAAGCTTTCTCCTCCCATGAAGAGTTAGTCTTAGAAACCCACAGGGGTAGTTCTACAGAGTCTCCACGAGTTGACATCAGCTTTGATGGCAGTGAGTTTGGGTTTTGGAGTTCATTGGACTCAAAGGCCATGCAATGAGCTACTTAACCACAAGGTCAGCGGTTCTAAGCCACCAGCTGTTCAATGTGAAAAAGACTAGTCTGTTTACTACTGTAAAGAGTTAGAATGTACAGATGTGCTTTATACAATTGATGTATGTATATGTATGGATTGTGATAAGAGTTGTATGAGCCCCTAATAAAATGTTTTAAATAAGTAAATAATAAAAATTTTTTAAAAGAGTTATTAGTCTCAGGAACAGAGGAACATTTCTACACTGCTCCATGGGGTCACTATGAGTTAGAATCCACTGGATGGTGGTGAGTTACTGGACTCGCTTCCAGCCCTTGGCACATGTCTGTAACCCCAGGGCCCAATCAAACACAGGCCAGACTGACTGTTCCCACAGAGAATGCTGCGTGAGGAAGGTATCAGTGCACTATGGGGGCACAGCGGTTCCATGCTCAGCTGCTAACTGCGAGGTCCAGGTTCCCAGCCCACTAGTCTCTCCTCGGGAGAAGGATGTGGTAGTCTGCTCCCATGGAGTCTGACAGCCTTAGAAACCCTATGGGATCACATCTGCTCTGCCTGACTCTTCCAGGGCTCGACTTGCCAGCCGTGCGTGTGCCAGCTCAGGCTTCTCTTTGCCTAAATGCCTCCAAGGTTGAGCTCAGGTACCTTGCGCCCCTCAGATATTTTCCAGAGGAGAATAGGGAGGCTCAGAGAAGGCAAGAGACCGGCCCCGATGAGAGCAGCAAAGGTTGGAAGTGGGTCTGCACCCGGTCACTGTAGTAAGGTGACCAGATTTTAATATTGATAAAGTGGGACTCCATTGATAAAACTCATATCCTGGCAAAATAGCCACATGGCAGCCAAAAACCATATACCCTAGCTGGTCGTGCATTCTTCCCGAAAATCGGGACTTTTTAAAAACACTGCAGGACGCGGGAAAAATTGGGACTGTCCAGGGTGCAGGGTAGCAACGACGAAACATGTAACTTTTCTCTAGTTCCTAAATACTTCCCCCCCCCCCCCCCGACTATCATGATCCCAATTCTATGTTGCAAATCTGGCTAGACCAGAGGATGTACATTGGTACAGATAGCAACTGGAAACACAGGGAATCCAGGGCAGATGACTCCTCCAGGACCGTTGGTGAGAGTGGCGATGCCTGGAGGGTGGAGAGAATGTGGGATAGAAAGGGGGAACTGATTACAGGAATCTACGTATAGCCTCCTCCCTGGGGGAGGGACAGCAGAGAAGAGGGCAGGGGGAGACGTCAGACAGTGTAACATATGACAAAATAATAATAATTTATGAATGATGAAGGGTTCATGAGGTAGGGGGGAGTTAGGAGGGAGGGGAAACGAGCAGCTGATATGAGGGGTCAAGTGGTAGGCAAATGTTTTGAGGATGATGATGGCACTGAATGTACATATGCGCTTGACACAATGGATGGATGGATGTTTGGATAGTGATAAGAATTGTACGAGCCCCCAATAAAATGATATTTTAAAAATCGGGACTGTCCCGCCAAAAGCGGGACGTCTGGTCACCGTACCCAAATGCCTCAGGCTGTATGTGGTCACGGCTCTCAGATGTGCAATGACTAAGAGCCCCTTTCTTTGTTCTGCTTCCTTGCAGTGTCCAGACGACATTGGACTGTGGAGGCCAAAAAGAGATGTAAGTCAACCCTGAGCCCCTGTATCTCTCTGGGTGTCCAGTTTACAGGGGGAATGCCCATGTCCATTCGGAGAATTGGCACCAATGCCCCATCAGAGTCCCAGCTCCAGGATCACACGGGAGGAGTTTCAAAAAGAGGGTCGGGGAATGGAATTAAAAGATAATGGGATTTCTTCCATGAACTTTTTGAAGGTCATTCACATGATGGAATGATTCAACTTCTTTAAGGCAGCAAGAAGGCATGGCTTTAGTCACTGTCCTCTTCCAGCACTTTCTGTGGCTCCCTATTACCTTAAAAGATGGACTGTTTCCATTGATGCCCGAGACCTGACAGTCTCAAACTGCCTTTCTTTCCACCCGAGACTCTTATTTTCTAGATGAGTTTTATCCAAGCACTAGCCTGTGAGCACTGGTGACATAGTTGTTATACGTTGGGCTATGATCCGCAAGGTCATCAGTTTGAGACCATCAGCAACTCACTAGTAGAAAGAGGAGGCTTTCTACTTCTGTAAAGAGTTACAGTGTCAGAAACACACAGGGGCAGTTCTCCCCAGCCCTATAGGGTGGCTATGAGTTAGCATCAACTCAGTGGCAGTGAGTTTGGTTTGGGGTTGCCCTGTGAGGGCTCCCATCTCTCTGGGAATGTAGTTCCTTCACCTACTGCCTGCTCTCAAGCCCATGGATGGCCACACTCTCTCTTCCAGATAACATGCAGCCAGTTGCCCTCCTTCACCCCTTCCCCTGTGCCTCCAAGATGCAGAACAAGCATACCTCCATCTTACTCGCAGGACGACCTCCTCTCTGTCCTTCCCAATCTCATTCATGACCTTCAAGTTGGTTTAATTGTTAATGACCTAGATGTCCATCTACTCTGTGAGGTTTGAGTCATGCAGACAGGGTCAATGGGAGAGAGCTGTGTGTAAGGTCCCTCCCCACAGTGCCTGGCTCGGTGGTAGGTGTTTGGTACTGTTGAGTTCACTCCAAATCACAGCAACCCCAGGCACCGCCGGTCCTGTGCCGTCCTCCCCAACGTTGTTATGTGTGAGCCCGTTGTTGCAGCCACTGGACCCAGCCATCTCTGCATGCTTTCCTCTTTCTCACTGACCTTCTGCTTTACCAAGTATGGTGACCTTCGCCAGGGACTGGTTCCTTCTGATGAGATCAAAGTCCTTGAGGCAAAGTCTTCCCATCCTGGCTTCTCAGGAGCATTCTGGCTGCCCCTCTTCTAAGACGGATCTGCTTGTTCTCCCGGCAGCCCATGGTTCTTTCACTAGTCTTCTCCAACACCATCATTCAAGTGCATCCATTCTTCTCCAGCCTTCCTTAGGTATTGCTCAGCTTCCACATGCGTATGAGGTGATTGGTCTGGGTCAGGTGCATATTCTATATGGGTAGCGAGTGTACCACCCCGAAATAATCATTGAGCAGTCACCTGGGCAACTCCTTGTGCTCTTTTCAGAAGTTATAGAAATCAGGGTCAAGTTTCGGTCTGCAAAGATCTTCAGTGAAAATGGGAAGGAGTTAAGACCCACACGCTTGACCTACTGCCATTGAGTCAATAATGACCCTATAGGACAGGGTAGAACTTCCCTGAGAGTCTGGAACTCTTTATGGAATTAGAAAGCCCCTTCTTTCTCCTGTCGAGTGGGAGGTGGTTTCAAACTGATGACCTAGCTGATTGCTGCCCAGTGAGTAACCACTTTGCCACCAGGGCTCCTCACACGTAACATAGCCCATGACTATTTCATTTTGTTAAGATATCAAGTCACACTTGACCCATAAATTAGACAGGATCTAAATCAGCAGTTCTCAACCTCTGGGTTGCGACACCATAGGGGGTCAAATGACTTGGTCCTTTCACAGGGGTTGCCTGATTCATAACAGTAGCAAAATTACAGTAAATTACAGTAATGAAGTAGCAACAAAATTAATTTTATGGGAAAGAAGTTTATGGTTGGGTGGGGGGGAGAGGGTCACTACAACACACGAAACTGTGTTAAAGAGTCGCTTCATTAGGAAGGCTGAGAACCGCCGATCTAGATTGAAGGAGTAAGAGGTCAGCTGCATGGATGAGAGGTACCAAGGCTTGCACCCCAGTTCCATCAGTGACTGGCTGAATGGCTAAGTCGCCCCCTCCAAATCTCAGTACTCCCTTTTCCGTAATGGGGACAGCACTAGCTCTCACCTCTCAGGCCCCGGGGGAGGTGCGCATCCAGGTCTTAGCCCAGAGCCTGACCTGCGCCAAGTGCAGGTGAGTGTCTGGTTATTCCCAGTGTGGCGCTTGTCATCCAGCTGACAGTGTCTTGCTTTCTGGTCCTAGGGACAATGCTTCCACCTTCAGCTCCCAGCCCGAGAGTACCCTGCAGTCCTGGATGAGCTGCACCCTATCGCTGGCCACTGACACCATGAGGAGCCCCTCTAGACAGTCAGTCGTCAGCAGCCACACCCTCGGCCTCAGGTAAGAGTGTCTTCCTACTGGCCCAAGTTGGCCAGCATCCCGAAGAACCTCAGACTTTAGAGCTGTGTCCAAGTCTCCCACTTCCAAGAGCAAGCATGGCCTGATAAGTCCTGATGTGAGTCCTTGAGTAGGTAATGCCTTTGGTTGCTAGTTCAAGGTCACTGAGAGGTGGCTGGGTAATTAAAACCAATAACCAAACTTCACTGCCATCAAGTCAGTGCTGACTCCTAGCCACCCCCTGGGGGTCTCTGAGACGGTAACTGTTTACAGGAGTAGAAATCCCAGTCTTTCTCCCTTAGAACTGCTGGTGATTTTGAACTGCTGACCATGAAGATTGCAGCCCAGTGTAACCACTATACCCCGCAAGCTCCATGGGCGGTAAAAAAAGCTTGGCAGTCTAGAAAGGCTGCAAGCATCTCTGAGCCTTACTTCCTCACATCATCATCACTTCCTGAGACACTGAAATGATGTGGCTCTACTGCAGCTTGCGTTTCCAGATGGATTTAAATCGCCCAGTGGTGAAGACTTTTTAATTTCTAATGACTATGGATTTATGTATCACAGTTCCCTTCCCTCCCCCTCACTGAGCCATGGACTTGGTTCTGACTCATAGCTAGCCTACAGGGCAGGGTAGAACTGCCCCTCTGGGTTTCTCGGACAGCCTCATCTTTCTCCCGTGGAGTGGTTGATGGCTTTGAACTGCTGGCTTTGCAGTTAGCACCCCAACACATAACCCACCATGCCATTTGGGTCTCCTTTGTACCTGGTATGACAGGACCAGTATGTATCTTCCCTGTGGCTCTTCAGCACCGATTCTCATTTGGCTTTCCTTTAAAGGGGGAAGGGGGGGGGCTCTTGTAATTAGGAACTAATGGCCATACATCAGGAGCTATAGATTAAACATATGCATAATTAAGATGAAATGCGCACCACTTCTATGAGAACAGAATCACCAATGCGATCCGATGGAAAGAAAGGTTACAGGCATTCTGAGCAAACGTGTACATCCCTCCTTTTCGACTTGGAACGTGATTCTCCAAAGCCAGGGAGGATGGGTGGTTAATGCTTCACCTTTCGGCACATCCGACACACGGCAGATGTCTGACAATGTCTGCAGAGGATCCTCAGCTGAAGATGGTGAGATTCTCGATGGTGAGAACATCAAAGAAAGGCCCCCAGGAACGGGGTGCATCTGGGGTGTTCATTAAAAGAAAGATGGTTTGATTATTTCTTGTAATTAAACACAAAGGTCTGCACAGTGCAGGGGGAGCGTGTCCTCAGAAAACCCTGTCCAGCGAGGCCTGGGGTCCTGTCTGACCGCTGCAGATCTTTGCTTTTCCTTTGTCTCACTCACTCTGTGAAGGAGCCAATACAGGTTCACAGCGACCCTGTAGGACGGGGTAGGAATGCCCCCCTGGGTTTCTGAAATAGTAACTCTTGACAGAAGTTGAAGGCCTCCTCGCATGATGATTGACTTTAGGTGGCAGCCCATCCTTGTTCTGAGGTTGCTTCCAGCTTAAGTCTGATGCATATCCTTTCACAATTTGCTGTGATCTGTAATGTTTCAGTAAACACAAATCCTTGTGAACAAGGGCAAAATGTTTACTGAGTTTAAGGACATTTGCATTCCTTATTTTAATTGTTTTTAAAAAAACAAACAAAACACTCACAACCATAGAACCCATTCTGACTCACAGTGACCCTATACGGGTGAGTTATTTTATTGTGCCAACCTGGCCGATAAATATATGTGGGGTTGATTGAAGGGCAGAGAGATAAATGGTTCAGTGAGCCTTGCCTTTCTAGTTCTCGGGTCTCTTGCTTTGTGATGGCCGCACCAGGGTGCAGTTGTCTTGGCCAGTTCCCTGCTTCAGCTGGCAGGGCTCACTTCCTGAAAGACACCCCCAAGGAGAAGCTGCATGGACCTACCCCGATGCAGCCCTGGGTTCTTGAGCAGCCCTGTGGAGACCCCTTCCAGTGCTGAGATGCTTATACATTTACTGACTCAACTTTCCCTCTGCAGTCGGCATCATTGCATCTGTTTTGTGAGATGGAGGAGGACTATGTGGATTGGTGATGGTCATATGGGTTAATGTTGGACTTGCGGGCTTGGGCAGCACTGGGTTGGGATGTTTTCTTGATGTGCACTCAACCTTTATAGAAAACTCTCTCATACATGAGTTTCTGTGAATTTATTTCCCCAAAGTACCCAGATTGACACAACGGGGGTTCTGTAAAGACTGTAAATCTTTACAGAAGCAGGTAGCCTCATCTTTCTCCCAAGAAGCAGCTTGGGGGGGTTGAGTTGCTGACCTTGTCATTTGCAATCCAATTCTTAGCCCAAAGGAGCATCACTCAAATTAAAATCAAATAATTGCCAACAAGTTGATACTGACTCGTATTGATCTTATAGGACAGAGTAGAACTGCTCATGTGGGTTTCTGAGAGGAAATGTTTACAGGAGTAGAGAGCCTCAACTTTCCTCCACAAAGAAGCTGGTGGGTTTGAACTGCTGGCTTTATTGTTAGCAGCCCAACGTGTAGCCACTGTGACACCAGGACTCCAACCAAACTCCCTGCCATGGAATGGATGCCGACTCACGGCAACCCTTTAGGACAGGGTAGAACTGCCCTGTGGGTTTCCGAGGCTGTAACTTTACTGGAGTAGAAAGCTCCAGGCATCTCCAAGGCTTCTTTCATGGGAGTCTCAACCAAATCCAACCCACTGCCAACGAGTTGATTCCAGCTCTTGGGAACCCTGTGTAGGTTCCCAAGTTATAAATCTTTATGGGAGCAGACACCTCCCTCTTTCACCCATTCCTTTGAAGGTTCATATGAACTGATCCCCGTGTTCTATCCTCTAGAACGTTCCATAGACCAGTACAGAATACGACCCAACATCCCCAGCCCCTCATTACCAGTCACGAGATGATTGGCACTTTGAAGTGCAGTTCAGTCGGTCCCTCCTGCTGGCAGCCTGACACATGTCAGGGTAGAATGGTCCGCAGCGTTTCCTAGGCTGCAGTCTTCATGAAAGCAGTTTGCCAGGCTTTTCTGCTGTGTAGCCACCTGGGGACCTCAAGCAGCCGATCACACCTGGCCTGCCTCAGCCAAGCTCCAAGAATGGTCCCACCTGGGCATTTCCCAACTGCACTTAGGAGCAAGGTGACTCTGAAATGAGAAGAAGAGAAAACAGCCTTCTGCCAAGAAAAAAAAAGGAAAGACAAGCATTCCCTGTATTATTTATAAGGCTGTCAACTGCAGAGAAAGATGCCCAGTGCTGCATGATTTACTGCTCAGGATCCCTGCCGCTGCTCTGAGAGATGGAAACACTCCATTACCTCCCTGACCGCGAGGGAAGGAGCTGAAGGGCTTGGTGGTGGTGGCTGGACTCAGTTCTAGAGTGTCGGAGGTCATGGTGCCAGGTCTGTCCAGGGGTTGACACCCTTACCTTGGTGCTGCTGTGTGCCTGGTCACTCCGCCCGTGTCCCAAGGCCGTCTCCTGCTGGAAGAGTGTATTTGAGAGCTACTTAACCTCCTCCAGCCCACTTGTTTCCCACTCCCTCCAAGCAGAGTCGCAGCCCCACTTCCCTCTCCACGATTCCCCATCTTCTTCCAGCAGAATCCCCGCCTTGTTGATGCTGCCGAGAAGTCTGCATCCTCCCCAACGCCCCCAACTCTGGTGGCTCATGGGGAGAATTCTACTCTGCCATCTGGACCCCCCAGGTTCTGCTCCTGACCCAAACACCGCCAGCAAAGCCACCACCTGTCTGTCAGTAGGAGCTTGTGTGTGGCTGTGTTGCTGGGGAGATTTCAGTGGAGCGTGGTAGAAAAACATCTGGAAGGACGCGCAAAACCAAAGATGGTGGAGAGTGCTGAGAGACTGGGGTGGTAACCAAGGGCACTTCACCCTTCTCAGCTCTGCCGGTACTCAAATGGTCGGACCTCACTTCTTGGGATTCTTTGCTACCGCGTGGTGGTCACACATGTTGGACTCCTAACTGCCACGGCAAGAATGCAAAAGCAAACCGCCAGCCACTCTGTGGATGGGACTTGCTACTCTCATAGAGTGACTGTCTCAGCTCTGCCCCGTCCTACAGGGCGGCTGTGCGTCTGCATCAACTTGGTGGCATGAGTTGGGGTGGGGGGTGGGGAGGAGGTTGGTTCTTGATTGGCCTTGTGGACATTTCAGTTCTTTGTTTCCCTTTCCCCTCTTGTCCTTCTTATTCCCTCTGTGTCATGCTGGGGTCCCCCTATGAGATGCTGGGGTCCCCTTTATGTTGCTGGGGTTCCTCTGTAGGATGCTGGACTCCCCCTGTACAATCCTGGGATCCAGCCCGGAGATGCTGCTGACGGAGTCAGGGTTGTGAGCGGGCAGCACTTGGGGAGATTATCCCTGGTTGGGGGGGTGGGAGGGTACACAGGCCAGAGATTATGGCAGTGACCGAGACCTGCAGAAAGCCAGGGACACATCCAGAGAAGCTCTTGCCATGAGAGAGGGGCTGCTCAGGGGTGGTGGGAGAGGAAGGGGCAGATAGGGGTGGAGACCAGCACATGTGGGAGTTCACGATGGGAGATGAGCTCGTGGGCGTGCAGAGCAAGAAAGCATGGCGCTCAGCTTGAAATAGGTGGTTTGGAGACCCGCAAGTGGAAGTATCCAGAGGGTTCTGAAGTCTGCCCTGGATCGAGGGAGATGTTGAGGCGTCTTGGGACCCATTCGTCCGATTCTTGTGGATGTAAGTGACTCAGCCTATTAGGTTGGTTTTAAGATATTTATGGTCTCATACAGCCAGGAAACCCAAGGTTAGCCTGATCTTCAAGCATTGCTGCATCCAGCATTCAAAGGCTTCACTTCCCTGCTTTCCTGCACAGATCTTTAGGGGAGGAGAAAGCCTGTCTTCCTCCCTTGGAACAGTTGGTTGGTTTGAACTGCTGACTACATTTAGCAGCCCAACCCATTACCCACCACGCCCCAGGTCCCCTCATCTATCTTTAAGGAGATGAGATGATCCCCCTGAAGCCACAGGACGTTCCTCAAAGATGCTGCTGGTGTCAGGTGTCTTTGAGCCCACCACAACTCATAGTGACCCCCTATGTCAGAGCAGGAACTTTCTCCTGGACTTTTCTAAGCTGTCATCTAACCAGAACAGATGGCCCAGGCTTCTGCCTTGGAGTCAACAGGTGGGTTTGAACCACCAACCTTTCCGTTAGAACTGAGCTCTTAACCTTGACTCCAGCAGGCCTCCTTTCCCTGAAGATACCAGGGAGTTGAAAACAATAAGCATAGCAAACATTTGTCACCGTGGCAGTGGACAAGTCTCTGAAGCCAGAGAATGGAGAGACAGAGAGACATGCAGAGAGAACATTCTTTAGCGCGCTTGACGTCCCTGTTCTGCAGCATAGAGAAAGTGACATCAAAGGTGTCTCCTGCGTGGAGCCTTTATTTATCCCGGCTTTCCACAGCTGACCTATCACCACCTAATTAGTGCTGCAGTGATAGGAAAACCTGGCCCCTCCCCACTCTCCACTGTTGCCACTGGGCTTGTACCATATTGCCATGTGAGCGGGGAGATTATTGTATAAATGATTCTCACTCACATAATCATCGTGATTTTAATTACTGTGTAATCTTTGCTAATTACTGTTGTATGTATCATTTGCTTTGGTGCCGATTTAACACAACTGCTTTTCAGTTGACTGAAAGACGACATTCTCTCTTCGCGCTTTCCCCCTCTCCCTCTCTCTCCTGGGGAAAATTTGCTTTCTGAAAACATGCGAGGCCCCGTATGTTGGGCAATATTAGTTCAGAGTTTAAGAGAGAGAGCTTTAGCTTCCCCCTCCCCCCACAGTCACTTTGTACCTCCTCTCCCCCTTTTGTAGTTCTTTGGAATAAGGATGACTTGAATTGTGTTTTGTTGTTTGTTTTTAAGGCCTAAATGATAGGGTCTTGCTTTTTGCATCCCTTTCAAGGAAATGCAATTACACTAAGACAGACAGAAGTGAAGCTCAGCGTGAGTCACGTGAGGGGGGTTTCAAGGAGGAGACAAACCTCATGGCTGATTAGTCTATCGTTCTGTGTGTGGAAATGGATGCTGTGTTGTGCTCAAACCAGCTTGTTCTGCACGTGGGCTAAGCAGCCAATGCTTATCTGGATAAAGGCTCATTGTCATGGGGTGGTCTTGACATTCCTAACTCTAGATCATTTGACCCCCGTCCTGAATATGATGAGAACATTGAACGGCTGTTGTTGTTGTTGTTGTTGTTGTCAGGTGGTATTGGGTCAATTCTGACTTGTAGTAACTGTGCACAACAGAACAAACCACCACCCAGTCCTGGGCCGTCCTCACTACAGTTGCTATATTTGAGTCCATCCTTGCAGACACAGCGCTCAGGCGTCTTGCCACAGGCCTTCCTCTTTTTCGCTGTCCCTCTACTTTACCAAGCTTGCCGTCCTTCTCCAGGGACTGGTCTCTCCTGACAACATGTACAACATCTGTGGGCCCAAGCCTCACGCCATCCTTGCTTCCAAGGAGCATTCTGGCCTTACCACACCCAAGACAGATTTTGAGTTTTTACACAAAAGGGCAGAGAGTCCAAATTAGTGAGGTTACAAAACAATAGGAGTAGAGAGAATGAGAATGATGCTATTGGGGAAAATTGACAACCGCTATCTCTGAGATGAACACAGATTTCCTATTGGAAATAGGGCGGTGTGCTCTGTTGGCGACCATCTTGATACCTTGGGGAGGAGCCATCATATGTATAGAAAAGGTGAGCAGAGAGGTGTCTGTTGACTTTTTTGTACTGTCACATCCAAAAATATAAATATGAATATGAAAATAAGGTCAAGGGGCAGATGAGAGTCACAATAGAAATATTCTGATCATTCGTCAAATCTTATCTTACAAACCAAATGAAAACAAAAACATGGGAAACTCAAACTGTGGGCAAACACATTGACCAAGGGCCCAAGGCAATTGAACTAGATGGAGTCAGTTCATTACCCTGAAGGTCACCTCCACTCCTGGGACAGATTGTCTTGGTAAGGGGGCTGTTTCTGATCTAGAACCCCAAGTCTTGTGTCATATACCTACAAACCTAGAGGATCTGAGTTTGCTGGTGACGCCCTCACCTTGTGGTGACCAAGAAACTGACTGTGAATTGAAAGTGTGGTGATTTAAACCCAGCAGGTTTCCATGGAGTAAAAGAAAGAAAATGAACCTCACCCCTTCCATTCTGCCTGGTCATGCACTAGAGTGTCTCATCCTGGGTTGTTTCACCTACCCAATCTGCCTATGGAAGAGAGTTGGATCTCTAATAAGGACAAAGTTAGGTATTTGCTAGTAGCCAAAATAATTTAGAAATAAATTGAGGGGCTAAAATACTTTAAAATTAAAATAATAAGCAAAAGACAAACTCCATAAGTCAGACTTTCTTTTAAAAAAATCACATGATGGGTGAAGGGAGATGTCTGACAGTGTAAGATATGACAAAATAATAATTTATAAATTATCAAGGGTTCATGAGAGAGAGGGGAGCAGGAAGGGAGGGGGGGAAATGAGGAGTTGATACCAGGGGCTTAAGTGGAGAGCAAATATTTTGAGAATGGTGAGGGTAGTGAATGTACAGATATGCTTTATGTAATTGATGTATGTATGGATGGATTGTGATAAGAGTTGTATGAGTCCCAACAAAATGATTTTTTAAAATTAAAATAAGTAAAAAAAATCACTTATTTGCAAAAAAGGAAAAAAAAGGTGTGGCAATCTGCTTCCATAACAATGGTACCCTGGGAACCCTCTGGGGGCAGTTCTACTCTGATCACTATGGATCCACTCAATGACAGTGGATTTGGGGTGCTGAAATAGCTGCCAGGTTTCTTTAAAGACATTTCAACAAGTCATTTGTGGGCCAACAAGTCATTTCTGGCCATTTGTGGGCCAGAATCTGAAATTCTCTAGCTGAGCTAAAACTTTGTTAATTAGACTTCTTACTGGAATTCTGATGGCATGGTAGTTACCCTTTGGGTTGCTTACCACAAAATTTTAGCAGTTTGAAACCACCTGGAGCTCCACTGTGGGCGTTCAACTCCCATAAAGAATTAGTCTCTGAACCTCACAGGGGCAGTTCTACCCTGTTCTATAGGGTCCCTGTGAGTTGGAATCGACTCATTGACATTGAGTGAGAGCATTTATTATTGAAATGTCCATACAGGGCGGTACATCTTGATGAATTCATCAAATGTTGCTCTTATCTAGGTAAACAATTTTCATGGAAGCAGCAGTGAAGAAATCAAGCAATTTTGCATTGGGCAAATCTATAATAGGCCAAGATCTCTTTAACATATTAGACAGCAAAGATACTGTTTTGAGGGCTAAGGTGTGCCTGACTGAAGCCGTGGTATTTCCAGTCGCCTCATGAGCATGTGAAAACTGGACAAGGACTAAGGAGGACCACAGAGGAATCGATGCCTTTGGAATGCTGGTGTTGACCAAGAACACTGACTGTACTGGGCGCTATCAGAAGGAACAAATCTATCTTGGAGAAAATGCAGCCAGAATGCCTCTTAGAAGCTAGCATGGAGAGACTTGGCCTCAGGTACCCTAGACATATTATCAGGAGAGACTAGTCCCTGGAAAAGGACTCCATGCTCTGTAAGGTAGAGGTGCAGCAAATCGGAGAAAGATCGTCTTTGAGATGAATTGATACGGTGGCTGCAAACATGGGCTCAAGCATAACAATAATTGGGAGAGGGCACAGGCCTGGGCAGTGTTTTGTTCTGTTGTACTTACGCCATTGTGAATCAGAACCTACTCAACAGCGCTTAACAACAACGTGTAATCCTTAACAACATGAAGAACTAGATCATTAGCAGTGCCTCTAAGATTCGGGGGGACCTATTCCCCTCCCCTAAGTGCAACGACCACCCCATCTTCTAGCTCCATAAGTTTAGATGTGCTTGTTTTTGAACTCCATATAAAAGTCTGACGTGAGTCTTTCCATATTGTGTCTGTGAGATGAATCAGTAGTGATGTTGCGTGCTTTCATGAGCTACAAACCACAAGGTCTGAGGTTCTAACCCACCAGCTGCTCTGAGGTAGAAAGATGAGGTTGTCTACTCTCATAAAGATTTTAAGTCTTAGAAACCTGAAAGGGCAATCCTACCCTGTCATATAGGGTTACTGTGTCAGTCTGGGTAGAATAGAGAAACAAATCCATGGACACACATATGTGTATAAGAAAGAGATTTATATACAAGAGCAATTGAACATTGAGAAAACATCCCAGCCCGGTCAAGATCAGGTCTATAAGTCTGATATTAGCCCATATGTCTGATACCAATCTATAAAGTCCTCTTCAGACTCACAAAACACATCCAATGAAGACAAATACAGGATGATCACAAGCCAGTGGGTAGAAAGTCTTTGGGCCCAGTGGCATTGTAAGCATCTCAGTGCTGGCAGGGGTCTCTCGGTGGCTTCTCCGGCTTCAGAGGTCTGGTTGCATCCATGTGGCTTGTCTTCTGCGATGTCTCCCGGGAGTAGCAGAGAGAAAGAGGTGTCTTCTGCCTCCAAGGAGGAAGTCCCAGATTTCCCAGAATTCTCAGGAGAAGGCCATGCCCACAGAAGTCTCATTGGCTAACTCCAGGTTGACAGCCTGGACTTCACCCCTACACTCTCAATCCTTAAATTGACACCAGCTTAGGTGACGGCCACAGTCACCGTGACTCAGAATCAACTCGACGGCAGTGAAAGTTTAGTATGTTTTGAGTTTGGTCATAGTCTGTCATTGTAGCTCTCAACATGCGGGAACAATTTTGCCCCCAGCTGACTTCCAGAAATGCCTGGGGACAGTTTGCATTGCCGCATGGGTGGAAGAGTATCAAGGGGAGTTGCAACAGACATCTATTGAATGTAGGCTAGAGATGCTGCCCAACAGCCGACAATGAATGAAACCGTTTGGAAACCACCAGCCTCTCATCAAGAGAAAGACAGGGCTTTCTACTTGACAGTGACAGTCACAGAGACCTATGAGGGCAGTTTTACCCTGTGCTAGAGGGTCACTATGAGTCAGCAACAACTCAGTGGCAGTGAGTTTGGCTTGAGAATGTTTATTCATGTTTTCACACTTTGGCTTTAACTTGCATTTTCCTGCAAATAAGGCTTTTTGTGTGCTTACATGTATCCTCTTTGGTACAGTGTCTGATCAAGCCTTTTACCCACTTTGGGGCCATGGGGGCGGGTCTTCTTTATTGAGCTATAGAGTTCATGTAAATAGTCAAGATACAGATCCCTTGGTGGGTGTGTATTTTGTAAATAGTTTATCTTATTCGGTGGCTTGCCTGCTTCACTTTTGGGTAGTGCTGGGGGTTAGGCATTGGGTTGATCAAGGGGAGCGGAGGCTGTCGGCTCCTGCAAAGATTGATCGTCTCAGAATCCCGATCGCTCTGAGTTACAGTTGACTCGGTGGCAGTGGGGTACCCCCCCCCATGAGAATGTTATTAAATAGAAGCTCTTTGTTTTAACATATCTCAATTAGAATTTTTTCCCTTTGTTTGTGTGTTCTCCTTTCTGGTTAGTGCTTTTTTATAGCCTATTGTCTACTTTGGAGGTCAGTAAAGGCTTCCCAAGGGACGCTTCTGCGGGGGGGGGGGGGGGTGAACATTGAAGGATAGAATAAGCGGTTTGAGTCTCTTGGTGCAAGGCTCATTCATGCCCCTCAGACCGGCATCTCAGCAGTGCCTGGCAAGTGTTTCTTCCTCTCTCTTTTCCTCCCTCCCTCTTCCTCCCAGCCCACCACCTCTCTTCTTTCCTTTCATCTGTCTACTTTTCTTCCTTCCTTCCATCATCTTCCCTTCTTTATTTCCTTTCTTTTTTCATCCCTTCCTTCCTTCCTGTTTGTTTTTTTAACATCAAATGGACAGGGGAACTCATTCAGCCTCCACAAATTGTTAGCAATTCCCCCATCTTTTGCCTCTCTCTTTACCTTCTCCTCTACTTCTTTCTGTGTTCACATTCGTTTTCTTTCGTAGCTCACCGCACCATGTGAAAGTACTTTGGAAGCGTCAGGACCATTTCCCCTGAATCATTTAGTGTGAAAGGATCGTTTCCCAACCAGTGTGCCATTGTCACACCTTAAGGAAAAGGAACCGCCCACGGAGCCTGCCTTCTTGCTTGTCCTCCCAGCTCTGGCATTTCTCTCTTGTTGGTGGCCTTCTGAGTCTCAGAGTTCCTAGTCTGTAAGATGGTGACATAGCCCCTGCCTGTCGAAAGCTTTGCAGGTAGAATAAACGAATAACGGGTTGTTGGTGGTTTTAAGTGCCATTGGGTAGACTTGGTCGCCTAACAGTTGCGGCCTAGAAAAGCAGATGGGGACAGCTCTATGCTGTCGCCTGGATAAGATGGACCTTTCGTCTCATCTTTGGATGGTCCTCTTCCACACCATCACCCACCTCCTACCCTTCTTTCAAATCCTGACTTACTCTGACTTCCTCCAGAAAGGTGGTGTCAATTTCTCCAGCGCCCCCTTCTCTCTAGCCTATCAGCCTCCTGCCACATTCACCGAGCGAACTGGCTTGATTGTGAGTTGAGTGAAAGTGGACAGAGCAGATCTGCTTTCCAGTCAGCCATTCAGACACGCCTGGTTTCATGTCACTGAAGGCAGTCCCACCAAGGAGCACTCCTCCCTCCACCTCCTCCCTGGGTTTCCTGTCCCCACCCCTCCTGTCTCCTACCCCTGTTCAACTTGGCCCTGGGATCAACATTGCCCTCTGGATCTCAATGGTTGACGATTCTAAGGTGTGTGTCCCTCGCAAGTATTACTGCTTCCTCTAGAGCAGTGGTTCTCAACCTTCCTAATGCTGTGACCCTTTAATACAGTTCCTCATGGTGTGGTGACCCCCACCCCCAACCATAAAATCATTTTTGTTGCTACTTCTTAACTGTGATTTTGCCACTGTTATGAATCAGGCAATCCCTGTGAAAGGGTCATTTGACCCCCCAAAGGGGTCGCGACCCACAGGTTAAGAACCACTGCATCAGAGGCCTGTCTGCTGTTTGGCTGAAAACTGAGTCGGCATTGAGTTCACCTCTAGACTAAAGGTCATAGTCTGGAGGGCGCCACCAGTCTCCAGCCCCCCAGTCAGACTAGCCTTTGTTATTCTTTTGAGCTTTGTTCCACACTTTTGCTCCCACACGAACCTGGACCGTCTCCCAGAGTCCCTTTCAGAGCTGTTTTCAAAGGTTCACCCTGAGTCCACAAATCCATTCTGTGGTCCCGACGGGAAGGAAGGCCACAGTTTACTGCCGGAACCCAGTCTGGAACTGTATCCAGTCCGACAGACTTGGGTGAGGGTCTCTGTTCTCCCACCTCCTGAGCAAGCCCATTGGCCCCTCCAGGCCTCAGTTTCCCCATCTCTAAAGGAGTTAAGAAAGGACTGTAGAATGTAGAGATGAAGAGCCGTGTGTCCTAGGGTTGGACCTGTTGCGTAGAGCTCTGTTCTTTCCTCTCTCAGATGATGATACTCTCCATGGACTCATTTGGAAATGGGACGATCGCAGAGTCTCTCCTTTGAGGACTGATGTGAAGGTTGAACTGAGAAATAGCTGCAAAGCTTAAAGGCACAAAGGTTAACATGTGACATTGACCTGAGTGATGTAACCAACACTTATATCCTGTTCTTGCTGTGACATGTACCCACCTGGACACTAAGACAACTCTGTCACTGACATAAAATTAGTCTGTTGGATTCCCTACAAAACATTCTGAAACCAAGCCAAGGCCAAGGCTGTTGAGTAGGTTCTGACCCATGAGTTCCCCTATGGGTCAGACTCAAACTGCTTCCTAGGGTTTCCAAGGGTGCCAATCTCAGTGGAGCAGCAGGTGCATTTGGACCTTCAACCTTTGGCTTCAAAGTCCAGTGCTTAACTCACCGCACCACTAGGGCTCCTTTACAAAACTTTCAAGCCATCTAGAAAAGACATCTGTCTCTTCTTGCCCCCTCCCAGGCCTTTTCAGGGTTCAAGAGCATCCACTGGGTACATTGTTGTTTTTTTAACATTTTATTGGGAGTTCTTACAGATAAAACAATCTGTGCTTCAATTAGATCAAGCATAATTGTACAGTTACTACCACCATCATTTTCAAAATATTTTCTTTCTTGAACTCTTTGATATCAGTTCTCCTTTATCCCTTCCCTCCCCCACCGTACCCCCAGGAGCCCTTGCTATTGTTATATATTTTAATTAATTTTTTGCTTATATTACACCATCCAAGGTATCAGTTCACCTACCATTGTTATTCATTCCCCTCTAGTGGGATTATATAGTCACGTTGCTACCAGCTCCCCCTTACTTCTTTCCCCACATTACCCCTCTTTCCATACCTCCAGGGAATCATTACTTCCATTACTATTTCTGAAGGGTGTATCTATCTGGGACTTCATGCATCAAATAATCTTAATTATACAAATGAACACATGCAGGTCTCACAAGATTAATGAGACCATATTAGTAAGGAGAGGAAATATTCAAGAACGAGCAAATAGTTACGTGTTCTAACAGTGCTATACTGCACCTGGATATGTCATCCCTTCCAGGTAGCCCTTCTGTAAGGGACTGTCCCAATTATCTTACTGATGGGTTTCAGGTCTCCACATTGCCTATGCTTCTTCATGTCAATTTGATCGGCTGGTTTTGAACTCCTGATACCTATTCCCATCGACACCTCATGATCACACAGGCTGGTGTGCTTCTTCCATGTGGGCTTTGATGCTCCCTGCTAGATGACCGCTTATTTAAATTCAAGCCTCTAAGACCCTAGATGCTATCTCACCAAATGAGATGTATGACCCATTTTGTCTTCAGTGATCATGTCGGGAAGTTGAGTGTCACAGAATGCCGGGTTATTAGAACAAAGTGTCCTTGCACGGAGGTAAAGTACAAGTAGGGACCCAACATCCATCAGCTTCCTTGTTATATTTACATATATGTGTATTTGTATGTGTACACTGATATGTACATACAACTACACCTATCTGTGTGCTCTTTCATCTCAGGGTGCAGGTGAGTGACAGGTGTCTTTGTAGATGACTCCATATGTGGTTCCCTAATGTGCCTCGAGGTTACCATGGAGACAGGGGCCCGGGTCCTTGAGTTTACCATGGAGATGCAGGCCTGGCATTATACTTCTCACCGGGTGATTAGGTCCCAGGACCAGGGATCACAGTGTCTTTTGGATGCAGAATCTTCTTTCCTTGCTCATCAGCTTCCAGTCAGTTTGGAGAAACAGATTTGGATTAGTGGAAGCTTAGCCAGTGAGGTTTCACACCCACTTCCTTGGCTCCTGCCAGCGTGTCATCTGCCAGATGAGGGAATGGAGTTGTAGAGGGAAAAGGCCTGGCCTTCAAATAGGGGCCCTGGTGGCATAGTGGTTGCATATTGGGCTATTAACCGCATGGGCATCAGTTTGAAACCACCAGCCACTCTGCCGGGGAAAGCTGAGGTTTTCTTCTCCAGTAAAGCGTTAGTCTCAGAAACCCACAGGGGCCACTCTACCCTGTCCTATAAAGTCCCTAGGAGTTAGCATTGACGGGGTAATGATTCTGGTCTTGATCAGAGGATGTATAGGCAGTCCCTAAGCTATGAACAAGAAGCCTTGGTGATGTAGTGGGTTACATACTGTGCTGCCAACCACCACAAGGTCAGCAGTTGGAAACCACTAGCCCCTCTGCGAGAGAAGGATGAGGATTTCTATTCCCATAAGGACTTAGTCTCAGAGACCCACAGGGGCAGCTCTACCCTGTCCTTTAGGTTCTCTCTGAGTCACAATCGATGGCAGTGAGTTTGGTTTTATTTTATTTTATTTATTATGAACGTCTGACATATGAGCAACCCCTGTGATATTGCTGCTGTTCCCATTCTTGTTGGCTGCCATCCAGGACATTTCAACTCACAGAGACTCCGTGAATGAAGCACTGTGAGGGCCACTGTGCCAATCCATCTCTGAGGGAGAAATGTGAGGCTGGCTGCTCCCGTAATGATTTATGATCTTGGAAACACTAAGGCTAATGAGCAGTCTGCTGCTAGGGTTGCCATGAGTCAGAATCACCTCTACTCCATGGCAGTGGTTTGTAGGGCCCTTAGGGAATAGTGGGTTAAGCATTGGGATTTAAAATCCCAGGTATGGGGTCTTAAAGGCTTGATGGTAAACAAGTGGCCCTCTAGCTGAGAAGCAACAAAGCCTACATGGAGGAAGCACACCAGCTTGTGTGACCACGAGGTGTTGAAGGAATCAGTTATCAAGTATCATCAGAACAAAAAAAATCATATCATTGTGAATAAGGGGGAGTGTAGAGTAGAGACCCAAAGCCCAGCTGTAGGCAATTGGATATCCCCTTACAGAAGGGTTGCAGGGAGGAGACGAGCCAGTCAGGGTGCAGTGTAACAACGATGAAACATACAACTTTCCTCTAGTTCCTAAATGCTTCCTCCCCGCCCCGTCCCCACCATGATCCCAATTCTACCTTAAAAATCTGGCTAGACCAAGGATGTACACTGGTACAGATAGGAACTGGAACACAGGGAATCCAGGACAGATGATCCTTTCAGGACCAGTGGTGAGTGGTGATACGGAAGGTGAAGGGAAGGTGGGGTGGAAAGAAGGAACCGATTACAGGGATCTACATATAACCTCCTCCCTGGGGGACGGACAACAGAAAAGTGGATGTAGGGAGACGCCAGACAGTTTAAGATATGACAAAATAATAATTTATAAATTAACAAGGGTTCATGAGAGATGGGGGCAGCAGGAAGGGAGGGGGGGAAATGAGGAGCTGATGTCAGGGGCTTAAGTGGAGAGCAAATGTTTTGAGAATGATGAGGGTAATGAATGTACAAATGTGCTGTACACAATTGATGTATGGATTGTGATAAGAATTGTACGAGCCCTTAATAAAATGATTTTTTTTAATAAATAATTTTTTTTTAAATCCCAGGTACCTGGTAGCCTGGTGATTATGAGTTGGGTTGCTAACCATACGGTTGGTCAGCAGTTCAAGATCCCCAGTCACTCTGAGGGAGAAAGATGAGGCTGTCTGCTCCTGTAAAGATTCCAGTCTCAGAATCCCACGGGGTGGTGCTTCATCTACCCCCTAGGCAGGGGTCCTCAAACTTTTTAAACAGGGGCAAGTTCACAGTCCCTCAGACAGTTGGAGAGCCAGACTAGTTAAAAAAAACAAAACTGAACAAATTCCTATGCACACTGGCTGCTAAGCAGGACGAGCGGCAGTGGCAAAAACACCCGGCGGACTGGGTCAGTGTTCTCAGTGGGCCGCCTGTGGCCCATGGGCGGGCTGTAGTTTGGGGAGCCCTGCCCTAGGGGCATTATGAGTCAGACGAGACTCAGTGGGAGTGAGAGTCTTTCATTTTCCCCACAAGTCAGAGTCAACTGGGTGGCAGCAGGGTGTTATTCACCTGTTTGTTGGTGGTTCAAACCCAACCTCAGGTCAGTTAAAGCCCAGGAAGGAAGGCAGGAAGGCAGGCCTTGTGAGGCCTGTGGCC
The DNA here is from genome assembly GCF_050624435.1 of Tenrec ecaudatus. Taxonomy (NCBI): domain Eukaryota; kingdom Metazoa; phylum Chordata; class Mammalia; order Afrosoricida; family Tenrecidae; genus Tenrec; species Tenrec ecaudatus. Next base: position 29,223,546 of record NC_134545.1, on the reverse strand, counting down.
GTCAGGGTGAGGGCCCAGGAAGCGCCAAGGAGCCGTTTTGCTCTGTGGCTCTGGGGATAGCCTCGCCTGGAACTGACACTGTGACGGGTGCTGAGTTGCGTCTCAGTCACAAGAAAAGTTGAATTATAGTCCAACCGAAAGCGACATTGCTCTTGAGTCAATTCCTACTCATAGCGACCCTATCAGGCAGAATACAGCTGCTCCTTAGGGTTTCCTGACTGTCTGTCCTTACAGTGGGGGACCCCGTGGGGGTAATGGTTTCTCATTGGGCAGTTGGAAACCAACCACCAGCAGCTCTTTAGGAGAAAGCCTGGGCTTTCCACCCCAGGAAACCTTGAGTCTCAAAAACCCACTGGGGGTCACTCTGCGTCAGCATTAACTCGGTGGCAATGAGTTTGGTTTTGGCTTTGGTCAGTCTTTACAGGAACAGACAGTCTCGCCTTTCTCCCAAGGAGCAGCTTCTGGGGTTGAACCTCCAACTTTGCAGTTAGCAGCCCAAATGCCAAACCTGCTGAGCCACCAGGGCTCCTAGAACAGGATCACAGCCTATCATTTCCCCTCCTTTTCTTTGGCTCCTTTCTTGTCCTACCGACTTCCTCGTCAAGCTCCCTCCTCCTGCCTCCTTGTCCAGCCCCCTGTCTGAGCATGCGCGGGCAGCGGTGGGGGGTGGTATTATCCTGGAGACTCGGCGGAAGGCATCTCGGAAGCCGTCATTCCATGTGGCAGGTATACAGGAGATGGAGCCTCCAAGCCACATCCATCACACCTGCCTCCTCTCGGGCTCAGACAGGACGGAAATGACTTTTGTCAGCTCAGTGGCTGCCCATTGCCCCCGGCAGCACTGTGCTGTTTATTCAAAAGGAAGGGCAAAGGGTGCAAAAGCCGCCTTGCGTGGTATTGGGGCAGCAAGTGCAAAGCAGTGATGTTGACAAACACACCTTCAGGCCATCCAGAAGGAGCTTCCCAGCCCCTTCCCCTGCCTGTGTCCTGAGGTGACAGAGAATCGAGGTGACAGGCCCGGAATAAAGGAGACGGATGCCGCAGGCACCTTGGGTAGCTCTGTGAGCACACGGGGGCACGTCTCTCCCCATAGGAGGATGACAGGAGACAAGGTCACTTGCCTTGTCATATTCTCCTTCCATCTCTCTTGGAGCCTCAATTGAGCCTTTAATTGAGGCAAGTGGCGGGGTCAAGGTGACTCAGAAGCAGAAAACCAAGAACACTGGCACCAAGTTGATTCCAACCCATAGTGACCCGATAGGGCAGAGTAGAGCTGCCTTGTGGGTTTCCGAGACTGCTAATCCTTCTGGGAACAGAAAACCTCCTCTCTCTCTCTCTCTCAGATCGGCTGGTGGTCTCAAACCACTGACCTTGTGCACAGCAGTCCAGTGTGTAGCCCACTACATCACCAGGGGTCCTGTAATGATGACCAGTCATGGTGAAAGGGGCCCTGCTGGCCCAGCAGGTTAAGCATTGAGCTGCTAACTGCTGTCGACCATTCAAACCCAGTGTCTGTTCCTCGGGACAAAGATGCTCCTGGAAAGACTGTACAGTGTTGGGAACTCAGTACAGGGTTCCTAGGAGTCAGACTAAAGGAGCCCTGCATGGTGGTAGAGTGGTTATCAGTTGGACTGTGATCTGCAAGGTCGGCAGTTCGAAACCACCATCGGCTCTGTGGGAGAAAGACCGGGTTTCTTACACCTGTAAAAGAGTTACAGCCTCAGAGCCCCACAGGAGCCGTTCTACCCTGCCCTGCAGGGTATCTGTGAGTCAGCATCGACCTGGTGGCAGTGAGTGAGTTATGAATCAGAAGCGACCTTACTGCTGGGGATTTGGGTCGGTGCTATTCTGCATCCTGATTGGCTCGTCTCTTCCTTGTGGCCCTTATGACAGGGAATGTCCAATTGACCACCAATGGGCTTTGGGTCTCCCCTCTGTCCTCACCCTCATTCATATCAATATGATTTTTTTAAACTTCTAAGCCAAGCTCTTAATCATTGTATGACCGGGGCACATGTGATTGCTGGTGGGGCTGGTGAGAGCAAACAGGCGAACTCACTGCCTTCCTCCAAGTCTCTCCCCAGGATGCCCACCACCCTGCTGTGTGTTGGACTGAGTCCCCAATTGGGCTGAGACCCCTCACCATCGTAGCTATGGCAACTGTTCCAGCAGCCACCGGGGCCTGAGGACTGAGAGTCTGAATCCAGTCCCCTGCTTTGTCCGACCCTCCTGTACATCATTAGTGTGAATGATACCTTTGCTGGTGGGTGGGGCGAGTTTCCTTTCCAGGGAAGCCAAATCCCTTGTATGTATCAAAGGGAAGCTGGAGGCCTCCCATGCCTCTCCTTTCAACGAGACCCGTCTTCTCGGTTGACTCAGCTGCCGGTACCCCTCTGCGCAAGAGCCAAGCTTCCTACTGCAGCGGCTGCTTCTGTTGTCGGGTGCAGGCGCGTGGGCTCCAACTCCTCGAGCCCCCTGAGCCGAAACCCGCCCCCTCCTGCACCATCTTTGCAGCAGTCCGTCCGTGTGAGCCCACGGTTGCAGCCCCTGTCGATCCTTCAACTCGAGGGGCTTCCTCTGTTTACCAAGCATGAGGTCCTTCTCCAGGGTCTGGCCTCTCCTGCCAACACGTCCCAAGGACATGAGATGGAGACTCACTACCTTTTCTTCTAAGGAGCGCTCTGTCCGCCCTTGGTCTAAGACAGCTGTGCTGGTTCTTTGGCAGCCCACGGTACTTTCAATAGTCCTCCGCAGCGCCGTCATTGACATGCATGGACTCTTCTCTGGTCTGCCTTATCCAAAGCCTGCTGGAGCCCAGCAAAGAAATTAGGCTGCCTTGGTTTCAAGCTAATCCCACATTAATGTTTCTTTGAGTGTGTGTGGGGGGTGGGGGTGGTGGTGGGGGACATACATTAAATCCCCACAGCCTGGAAACAAGCCAGAGAGGGGTATTAGAAAGCCTGACCTTCAGTCACACGTTGTGGTCTCAGAACCCCCATTTGGCGGGACTCTAAATAAAGATCAGCCCCACCCCTTCGCAGCCCCAGCCCCCACCCTGCATCTTGGAGTAGCAGAGTCCTTGTTCCACATGCCCCCCCGCCCCCGCAGGGTGACAAGCCCCGTCGCGTCAGAAATGATGCCTCATAAATCCCAGTCACCCGTCCTTGCTGCCGTTTTAATCTACGCCGATGGCCTTAGCTGGGTTTAATTATAGTCAGAAATTGCATCTCAGGGCTGCAGTGGAGCTTCGAGCAGTGGAGGCCGTGGCTCCAGTGTCGCCTGGTGCCCTACAGCTCATTGGCAAGCACAAGGGGAACAGTGCTTCCCGGGAAAAATAATATTTGGCTTTGTGCTTCCTCGGCTCTGCGCACATCTCGCAAATGATGCTAGCTGCCTGGCTTCCACTGACGACTGTTTTTCTTTCTTGGCACAGGATGAAGAACAAGGAGGCCGGGGATGCTGAGAGAGGCCAAGGACCCTCAGCGCCCACGGGAGCCCGCAGCACGTCCCCTGGGAGCTGGTCTGCTCCCTCTGCCAGCCTGCAGAAACACCGGCACTTTGGGGACGGGGAAGGGTTGAGCCCCCAGAGGAAGAGAGGGGAGAACATGGAAGCTCTGTCTTCATCCCCGTTGTCGTCCCAGAGTAGACAGGCCTCCCCTCAGGCACGGGAGAAGCTGCCCAGTCCCTCGGCAGCCCTCTCCGAGTTTGTGGAAGAGTTGCGGAAGAAGCGGGCGCAGAGGGGGAAAGGCTCCTCGTTGGGCCTGGAGGACTGGCCCACGCTGCCCATCTACCAGACCACTGGGGCCGCAGCACTACGGAGGGGCCGGGCTAGCAGTGACGAGGGCGACCTCTCGCTGCGGCCGGAGGCCAGGTCCCCCCTGGAACCCGAGGGCGCTGCGGGGCTCCTGCGCTCTAGCAGCCTGAGGTGTGTCTCGTCCTACAGCGCAACCGCCACCACGCCTCCGCTGCCCGAGAGGGCCAAGACTCGGTTCAGCTCCTGTGAGTCCCTGATCGAGTCTGGGTCCAGCTCCTTGAGAGACCCGAGTTCCTCGGATCCATCCAGGGACACCCTTGTGTCTCCCACGCTGGGCCCTCGGAGGCCATTCCTGGACTCCTCCCTAGATGATACCAGCCCCGCAGACCTGGGGCAGAAGCCTCTGGTCTTCCAGAATAGCCAGTTCGCCCACCTCATGGCTGGACCTCCAGGCCAGGATCCACCCAACTGGAAGCTCCCCGGCCTCCATTACCAGCCCAAGACCAAAGCAGATTTCGACGACTTCCTCCCGGCCATCCGCAAGCCTGAAGCCCCCAGCCCCTTGTCCAGGGCCACCAAGGACGGACAGGAGCACGCACAGCTGTCCAGCGTCCACTTCGAAACCGAGGACGCCGACTGCTCCTTCAGTACTGCTCTGCCCAAGGGCCTGAGCCCCAGGGAAGACCAGGCTCAGCTCTCCGACTCGTCCACCTCCTCTGGTTCCCTCCTGTCCTTTAAAAGTGGCGACAGCGTCAAGAGCCGCCCGAGAGCCCTGAGACTGGAGGGCGACGGCGGGGAGCGGACCTCGCCAGACAACAGAGAGCCTCTGGGGGCAAGGAGGAAGGAGGACGACGTTGAGAGCATCATGAAGAAGTACCTCCAGAAGTAGGAGCCGCGGACAAGGTAAACCTGTAGCTGTGAGGTGCCGTGGAGTCAGTTTCGACTCATAGTAACCTGATGTATAACAGAAGGAAACACTGCCCGGTCCTGTGCCATCCTCACAATTGTTTCCCATGTCAGACTCCATTGTTGCAGCCCCTGTGTCCATCCATCTTGTCCAGGACTTGCTTCTTTTTCACTGCCCCTCGACTTTACCAAGCATGCTACCCTCCTCCAAAGATCAGTCTCCCCTGGCAGCATGTCCAAAGTAGTAAGACGTCTCATTATCCTTGCTTCCAAGGAGCATGCTGGCCGTATGTACTTCTCCTGAGTCAGACTGGTTGGTTCTTTTGGTGGTCCAGGGTCCTTTCAGCATTCTTCTCCAGCACCACAATTCAAATATATTGATTCTTCTTGGATCTACCTGACTCCGTGTCCACCTTTCCCATGCATAGGAGGCAAGTGCAAATACCATGACTTAGATCAGGCACACCTTAGACCTCAAAGTAACCTCCTTGCTTTTCAACAAAAGTATTGAAAAGCAAAGAAAACCTAACTACCCAGTAAAGTTAGGTGGAGACCCTCCTTTCTAGTGCCCCCCAAGCCTGGCAGCTTTGAACAGACCAGATGTTGCTGTAACACTTAGGAGCCTAACAGAATTCCCTAGAGGTTCGATATTTAGAGAACTCTGGGGTCTCTGGTGGTGTGGTGCTTCCCGCCAGCACTCTTCCTTGGCACACGTATCCCAGCCCCATCCTGGGTGAGCTACTTTTGGATGATGGCCAAATCCTAAGGCCATAAATTGGCACTTAGGGACCTGGAACCTCATCACACAAGGGGACAAGTCCCCAAGTGGTCTTCGGGAAGGTGTGTCCCCAGCCCTGTCCCCGGACTCCATGCTCTCTCCCTGAGGCTATGCCCCACTCCCCCTGACCTTGGCCCCAAGAACCCTTGGTAGGGCATATGGGCTGCTAATGGAAAGGTCGACAGTTCAAACCCACCAGCCATTCCTTGGTAAAAAGATGAGGCAGTCTGCTTCTAATGGACAGCCTGTGAAACCTGCCCTACATCATGGCCGTGTGGTGGAATCAACTCAATGGCTGCGCATTGGCTTGGTTTCCAAACGCTATGCACTTGGCATCTCGCCTAAGGGAGGATGGTTGGAATGCAGTGTTCCGAGGAGGAAAGGCCTGGCTATCTCGCAAGAAAAATGTAGGAGCAGTTCTCCCCTGTAACCCTTGAAAGCCAATCAGTGAGCGTTTGGGTTTTCAAGCTTAGCAGTGTCTTGAAGAGCCCTGGTGGCATAGTAGTTACATATTGGGTTGCTAAACACAAGGTCAGCAGTTTGAAACCACCAGCTGCTCTGTGGAAGAAAGACGGGGCTTTCTACTCCTATAAAGAATTGCAATCTCAGAAACCCACAGGGGTGGTTCTACCCTGTTCTGTAGGGTTGCTATGAGTCAGTATTGACTTGATAGCAGTGAGTTTTGGGGGGGGTTTGTTTTTAGTGGCCAGCCACAATCCAACCTTCATACCCCTCCCAGTCTTAGAACTCTCAGGGGCCCAAGGACTGTGTGGCCCCAGCTGAACCCCCACCTACCTTCACCAGGACCCCCTGACCCCACAAGCCAAGTGCCCTCCACTGGGGAAGCTGGGTCCATCCATCGGGCCCCTGCAGTCCATCAAAATCCTGCTGACCCTTCCAGGAGACAAGCCGAGCCTGTATCTGAGCAAATTAATTTGACTTAACATGGCCCTTCTCTGTGCTCTCAATTACGGAGTAAAGAGCCAATCCTCATTTGCATGATCATGCTCCAGGGGACTCGGGAAGCAGTTTAAAGGCCAAGCAAAGGGCGCACGTCTGTGTGGAGGAGAACAGTCCTCCGTTTATGCTTTCATCCAGAATCAGTTCTCAGGCCCTGTTTCCTTGATAGAATCACACGCTTCCCTCCTGCTCCCCGTGAGGCTCTTCCCTAAGAACGCTTGCCCCAAGGACCGAGCAATTGCAGAAGCCCCTCCTGGCCCCAATTTTCCTGCCCGCCTCCAAGCTGGGCTGCTCCATTCCCCGTGCACACGTGGCCATGGGCTCTGGAGCCCAACAAGCCCAACCTCAGAGCTGAGTGCTCCAGTGTCACCTTGGGCCAGCCGTGATGACAATTCCCTGAATATCTGTGGCTTCATATGGAACCTGGGACCCACCACGGCACCACCGCAGGGTCCCTGGGTCACACCAGTGGTTTGTGGTCCACTGTGGATCGAAAGGCTGATGATCTGAACCCATTGCACTGCAGAAGTAAAGACTGGCAATCAGCCCTCACCCTGGTTCCAGGGTGCAGATTGCTTGTAGTCTCAGGCGGCCACTGCTGCTTCTCTCTCTGTATACGAGCAGGCTGCAAAAAAGTGGTGGGGAAATGCCCTTCTCTCTTCCTTCCATCTTTCCACGAGCGTCTGGACTACATGCTGTGGCCTTCCCCCTAGTCTCCACGGGGGCCAGACTCGTCTCCTCCTATGTTGCCTCCTCCTCCCAGAAATCTTCCCTGGTAGAGAGTTACAGGGCTCCATTCTAATGTGCACCACGTGGGGTTGCCATGGGTGCGGATCTGCCTCTGCAACAATGTTTCTTATGGTTCCACCTGCCTCTGCAACAATGTTTCTTATGGTTCCCCGTTTCTCTAAAGCAACAGTATGACTTTGGATGAGAACATGGGCCATTCTGAGCACAGAGCCTAGGGGGCAGTGCCTTGGGAACTGAGAGTCTTAGTGGCATAATGGTTATGAGTTGGGCTGCTAAGTGTGAGCTCACCAGTTCAAAACCACCAGCCACTCTTTGGGAGTAAGATGAGGCTTTCTACTCCCGAAATCTGTCCCAAGTTTTCTCCTTATTTCCTTTCTACTCCCTGCTTCCTTCTCTTCTTCTTGGCTCTCAGTGGAGTGTGTATAGGAATGTGTTCAGCTGCCAGCAGCTCTTTGCAACTCCATGCAACAGGACACAGTGCTTCCCAGGCCTGTACCCTCGCCTATAATTGGCTGTGGATCAGGCTGATGTGATCAGTTATTACCTGGTTTTTGGAAGTAGATCACCAGGCCTTTGTTCCTAGTCTGCCTGAGCTTGAAAGCTCCATGGAAATCTATTCAACTCAAGTTGCTGTTGCTGCTAGTTGCCACCAAGTCGATTCTGCCTCAGGGCATCTCTGGGTGTATTGAGCCCCACCCCTTCACAGGGGTTCCCAAACTGGGGACTTTCACAAACAAGTGAGGAGCCTCCCAGTTGGTGGGTTCAAACTGCCAAACTTCATAGCCAAGCGCTAGAGCCTTTGTGTCACCAGAGGCTACTTGGCAGCATGCGGATTGGCTCTGGTGGACAGGTGGCAGCAGCGTCGGATGACTCAGGAAGCCAGATGACTTGTTCTCACTGATCAATCTGCAACGAGCATTCACAGTTTTCCACCATGTCGAAGTTTCTGCTCCTTGGTTTGGCTGACCTCGGGTGCTCTCCCGAACCCACAGGCCCCCCCATGGAATCCCAGCCTCATTTTCATTGTGCTATTCCGATGGGGACAGAGAACCCAGTCAGTAAAGTAAGCCTGGCCTTACTCATCTGGGAGTGCCAACAGGCCCCCGACTACCTTGCTTTTGGGGTACTCTACCCCAAGTTGGGGTAGTGCTATTCATGAGGTGCACTGGCTTGGAACCACACCCAGATCTCCCACATGGGTTGGGGAGAATACTATGAGAACAACACAGCCCCCTATATAGCCCACTGTAAACTCACCCTTTACATTACAAGCACAGGCCCAGACCATGCCACCCCTAAATCAGACCTTAAATCTCACCGTCACCCTGGTAACAGCTCAACCCTGACTAGCCCAGCCCTAAACCTAACACATACTATCTATCGTCTGACACCTCAACCATATCTTAACCCTACACTTAACCCAGACCAAATCCTGTGGCTAGCCCAAGCTCAACTCCTCACCCCAACCTAATCTCTCCCAACCTCCAAATCTCATGGCTCATTGAGACGTGGGTCCACCTCCAACTCACAGCTCCCCAAATTGATTTGGCCTACCACCCCCTTTTCAGACACACACACACACACACACACACAAACCCCACCCCCCACGACTCAGCATTCCCCTGACAATGAAACATGTCTGCAGTCTCTAGCCCGCCATCTGGGTAAAGTGTAGGTATCTGCCTTGGCAGCCCCCTGGGTCATCCAGCACATCCCAGAGGGCAGAGTGGCCCACTTTGGGAAGCACTGCTCTCAGCCATGCCTTAAACCACACCCTAACCACAGACCTAATCTTGACCTTGCTCCTTACACTGATAGGCACCCTAACCTTTGCCCATACCTCCCCCTATATGGACCCCACAGCCCAGGGTAGAAGTATTCCACAGGGTGTGTGGGGCTGCCCATCTTTCATCTAGCACCAGGGCTCTTGTAGCCCACTCTGTATAGGAATGCATCAAGCTCACTGCTTGCGAGTCACATCTGACTCACAGAGACCCTCAAGTGCAGGGTAGAACTGCCCTTGTGGGTTTCTAAAACTGTAACTCTTTTCTAGGAGTAGAAAGCCTCATCTTTCTCCCTTGCAGGGGCTGGGGGTTTTGAACTGCTGACTGTGGTTGGCCACCCATCCTGTAACCTACACTGGCACCAGGGCTCCTTCCATAGTAATGTGTGCCGCACTCTCCCCTGTCCCTCTCCCCTCAACACTTACCCTGTCTGTGTCCCATCCCTCAGCTCTGATTCACGTCGGCTTCCGGAGAGGCAGCTGCCCTTGAAGTTTTCCCATCTGCACAACTATTTGGAGAGAGGGAGAGATGGCCAGCCCTGGCCTCTGACCAGATGCCCTCGCTGCAGAGCCAGTCAGCATTGCTTACTGCAAGATGGAGACAGCCTCCTGGGCAGGGAGGGGGACCTACCCTGTGGAGTTGTGGGTCTGCCCCCCTGCTTGGTCTGTACAATAAAGAGTAGGCCCCTGGGTCTCCATCCATTCTCTCTCTTGTGTGTCTGTTTCCTGTGGGGGAAGGGGCTGTGGGCCAGGGTGGTGGTTGGCATGCAGTGGTGGGGTATCAGGGGGGTTGGGTGGTGGTCTGAAGCTGCAGAGTGCCTTGCAGCTCCAGGTGCAGACAGTTCTGTGTGTCTGTCTGGATGATGGTGCTGGTGAGTGTTCAAAGTACCAGGGATGGGCAGAAGCGCACAGACATCTGTCTGGGAGGAAGCGCAGTAAGAATGCGCTTTAGAAGCAAGGATGGAGGACTTCATCTCACATACAATGGACATGTCGTCAGGAGGGGCCTGTCCAAGGATGGACATGGTGCTTAGCAAAGTAGAGGGTCAGGGAAGGAGAGGAAGTCCCTCGAGATAAATTGACACCAAACTCAAAACCCAAACTCACTGGCATCGATTCAATTCCTCTGGGACTCTATAGGACCGAGTAGAACTGCCCCTGTGGGCTTCAGACGCTGTAAATCCTGACAGGAGAAGGAAGCCTCATCTCTTTCCTGCAGAGCGGTTGGTGGTTTTGAACTGCTGATCTGACAATTAACAGCCCAATGTGTAGCCCACTACACCAACAGTTAGGTTGACACTCACTCACTGCCATTGAGTCGTTGCTGACTCATAGCGACTTCCTGTGGGTTGACAGGAGAAGAAAGCCCAGTCTGTCTTCTGTGGTGCTGCTGGTGGTTTCCAACTGCTGACCATGCGGATTGAAACCCAAGGCGTAACCACTACACCGCTAGGGATCCAACTGGATGCAAAATGGGCTCAAGCAGAGCACTGACTGAGCGCGGTGCAGGCTCTGCTGTCCATGAATGCACTTGATTACCTCTAACTGCAACACACCTGGCTGTACTCAAGGTTCTTTCCACCTGGTCTTCACCTGGCCAGTCTCGACTCCAGTGTCACCTCTCCTTGGAAACCTGCCTTGATGCCCCAAGCTGGAATATGTTCCTCTCCCTTAATTGCCCGAGCTAATCCCACTGGTCTAATCCCCTAAACCTACCACTATATTTCTGTTTGCCGCTCAGATGTGCCTATGAGGGACTTTCATCCCCAAGGTTGGTGGTCCAAACTCACCTGAAGTGCCTCAGAATCAGGCAATTTACTTCCCAGTGGTCACTCAGTCTGACAACCCCGTGGACCAGCTCCACTGTGCCCGCATGCGGCCATTCTAAATCAGAATGAGCTCGACAGTAACTGATCACCACAGCAGGCATGGAAATGTGCTGGAGGAACCAGTGAACCCGTGAAGGAACCCCCACACCTGAAATGCATGTGAAACACGGATAGAGATTGACCCTTGCCGGCATACCAGGGAGCTTAAGAAAGTTCGTGGACATTTTCCACGATCCAGTTCCTTTTTCCATGAACTTTTGGGGGCACTGGCACGTAGCCAATGTTTCAGCTGTTGATCTAAACGCACAGTCCATCGGGCACACGTTTCCATCCGCATGCGTCTTCAGCAGCACGCCTCGGGACGCACCCTTCCCAGCGCTGCGAGCCAGAAAGCATTAACAGCCAAGCTACCACTTAAGGTTTGTGGAGCTTAGGGAGCACTCTCCACGTGCTAGCCACCGCGCTGAGCATGTTAGGCAGAACCTTCTGCCCGTGGTCGAACTTACTCCAAAGTTCTGAGAGCCTCCGTTATTTTTCAGAGGAGGAGATTGGCAGGTGTCCGCATGGAGGTTGCCCCTGCTGCCTGTGTCTGAATTCCCATCAGCCCTGTCCTACTCCAGATCTGCCTCCTTCCCAAAGCAGCCTGTTCAGATCATTGGGAAGGGCTCACTGCAGAAAGGGGAGCTCTTGACTCTAGGCATCCCTGCCACAGGCTGTGGGTGCAAGTGAGAAGATGGAGAGCTGGGACACAAAGCAGCTCCTGCCCCTCCCCAGGGACCTCAGTGTCTTCCTGTGCCCATGAGCATGTGGAGTCTTTCTCCTGGGTGTAGGGACATGCTCCCTCTTGGGGTGTGTGCCGGCAAGGTGTGCTCCACGGATTTTCAAGACTGGTTTTTGCCAGTGGCTCACTAGACCTTTCTTCTAAGGTGCCTGAGGGTGGAGGATTCACACCTCCATTCTTTGAGCAAGCTACCTCTTACAATGCCCTGGGGACCGCCCCCACCCCCCATCCCCAAGAATCAGGGCCAAGGAATCTCAGCTGTTTGTTCTTTCCCAGGAGACCTGTCAGTATGGATGGAGGGAGGTCCGGGATTGCAGTGGGTGAGGCTGATGCCAGGGGGAGCCCATGCAACTGGCTGGAGAGGGCTCTGCCTCTGCTTAGTGATCTTTGGAAGCCTCCAGTGCCATCCAGGCACTGTGATGGTTGCAAAGCAGTAGCTCGGGGACCCGGCGAGGTCATCACCATTTATTATGATCCACCATAGTGCCCCTCCAGCCCTGGCATGGCCCAGAAAAACCAGGCAAAGAGGCAGGAAGTGGGGGCCCAGAGATGGGTGTGGGGTTACTGAGAGGGTTTTGTTGGAGTTGGAGTGGGCAGGGAGGCCTGCAAAAGCTGCATGGGGGTCCCGCAGCCCAGTGTTGAATTTGTTTCCAAAATGGAGTTTGTAGCATGTGCCCTCAACCTTGCCATGTCTCACAGAGCCCTGGGGGCTGAGTGGGCTAGACACTGGGCAGCTAACCTACAGATCAGCACTTAACAAGCTGCCACTCCTCGGGGGCAAGAGGAGGCTGTCGGCACCTGTAAAGACTGACAGCATTGGAAACCCTAGGGAGCAGTTCTACTCTGGCCTATGGGGTCCATATGGGTCAGAACCAACTCAATGCAGTGGGTAGTGTTTCCTTTGTGGTCCAAAGCATTGAGGCTCAGAAAGAACTGACAAAGCTGGGCTTTGAACTCAAGGCCCTGACTCTAAAAGCAGACATTCCTGTTCCTCATACCATGTGCCTAGCTTGAAGGAAGGTTGGATTAGGTGTTGCACCCCTATACCACAAGGTCAGCAGCTCAAAACCACCAGCCACTGCAAAGAAGAAAGATGAGGCTTTCTACTCCCATAAAGAATGACAACCAAGAGTTGTATGTGCTCCCAATAAAATGATTTAAAAAAAAAAAAAAGAGTGGCAACCTTGGAAACTCACAGGGGCAATCCTACTTTTTCCTATAGGGTTGTTATGAACTGGAATTCACTTTTTGATTTGTTGTTGTTATTGATGTCACGTGCACTGGTGGAGAGGACCCGTGAGTCACGGCACTTCACCCATGAGTCAGCGTCCCCCGTGGAGATCGTGGGCCCAGTCATGGGGAACAGGCTTGGGTTCACTTTCATGCCCAGCTCTGCCATCGTCAGCTGTGTGACCTTGAGCAGGGGCCAAGCCTCTCTACCTTGGTTTTTGCTTGAGTGAAAATGGGTGGTAAAAGAGGTGCCATCGAATCAGCTCCGACGCCTAGCAACCCTGTGTACTACACAATGAAACACCACTGGTCCCGCACCGTCCTCACAACGGTGGTTCTGTCCGAACCCACTGTGGTGGCCATTCCATCACCGCATCTTTTTTAAAAAAATACTTTTATTGGGGGCTCTTACATCTCTTATCACAATCCATACATTCATCCAGTGTGTCAAGCACATTTGCACATATGCCGCCATCATCATTTTCAAAGCATTCCCTTCCCACTTGAGCCCCTGATATTCAGCTCCCCATTTCTTCCCCACCCTCCCTTGTGCACCCTTGATAAGTTATAGGTTATTATTTCCATATCTTACATCATCCTCTGTCACCTCTCACCTACTTTTCCATTGTTTGTCCCCCTGGGAGGGGGTTATAGATTGATCCTTGTGACCGATTTCCCCTTTCTCTCCCCACCTTCCCCTAATCTCCCTAGTATCTCTACTCTCTGGCCCTGAGGGGTTTATCTATCCTGGATTCCCTGTGTTGCAGGCTCTTATCTGTAGCAGTGTGCATGCTCTGGTCTAATCCTATTTGTAAGGTAGAATTGAGATCATGATAGTGGGGCGAAGGAAGCACCAAAGAACTAGAGGAAAGTTGTGTATTTCATCAGTGCCATACTGTACCCTGCCTGTGACCCCTTTGTGAGGGGATGTCCAATTGTCTACAGATGGGGATTGGGTCTTCACTCCATGCCCTCCCCCTCATGCCCCATTCATATTGTGTATGATTTTGTTCTGGGTCCTAGATGCCTGATGCCTGATCCCATGGACACCTCATGATCATGCAGGCTTGTGTACTTCTTCCATGTGGCCTTTGGTGCTTCTCAACTAGATGGCCACTTATTTATCGTCAAGCCTTTAACACCCCAGGTGCTATATTTTTGATAGCCAGGCACCATCAATTTTCTTCACCACATTTGCTTATGCACCCATTTTGTCTTCAGGGACCTATCGGGAAGGTGAGCATCACAGAATGCCAGATTGTTAGAACAAAGTGTTCTTGTGTTAAGGGAGTACTTGAGTCGAGGCCCAATGTCCATCTGCAACCTGAATTCTTAACATGTATATAGGAATACCTAGTTCTATTCACCTCTCGATATATATATTTACATATGTATATGCCTGTATTTAGACCTCTATAAATGTCCTTTGCCTACTGGCTCTTTCCTCTACTTCCTTTTACTTTCCTCTTGTCCCAACATCATGTTTGGCGTTCATTCAGGTTTAGTATTTCCTCGCTGCTACATTGCCCCTGATGAAGGCCACTAGGCATCCTATGACCTTCCCTCCATTCATTTTAGTTCACTTGTTGTTCCCTTATCCTTGGGTTGGTTCCTCCCCTTCCCCCGCCCCGACTTCCTTTCTCCCACCTCCCCTTCTTCTTTATCCCCCCCTGAACCATTGGTCCCCACCACCATTCTTTTCATCCCTGAACTATTTATCCCACCTTATCTAGATATGCCTGCAGATACATTAATAAGTTCAAAACCCAGGCAAAGCTAAATAAAACAATAACAAAAACAAACAAAATAACAATAACAAAAAGAAAGTCACTGACAAAAATGGAAAAGCTTATAAATAGCTCAAGGTCTTTTTGTTGGTCTTTATGAGTGTTTTTCAATCAAGTCTGATGGGATGCCACACTCTGTCTCCACAGTCTATTTTGGGGATTCCCCAGGGCTTCCATCACTCTGCTGCTCTGCTACATACCCTCAGTGCCTGGCTCCAGCATGATGAGCCAGACCGTGCACTATTCCCACACTGTCTCCAGTGCTGTCCCCCACAGCACCATGGTTCAGTGAGGGATGCCATGTCCCATGGTGGGGCCAGCCCTATGGTTCTCCCCATGCATTGTCAGCTCTGAGCAGGAACATCGTCCCTGGGGCTTGGTGGGCCAGGATGTCCTCTCCTCCCTCTCCATCCCTTTTCATTTCTCCCGTGTGCACTAATCCAATGTGCCCCGCTCCCCAAGCTGTAGCCCCAGTGCTGTACTCTGAAATGCATTCTTCTGAGGGGGTGGGGGGTGTCCACATAGTTGGGGTTGGGGATGGCCCCGCAGACCTTTCTATTGGTTCCCTGGTACATGCCGGTGTGTTGTATTCATGTCTTGAAGCGTCAGGTTGAAGCCTAGTCTCTCTCTCCCTCTCCTGTGGAGATATAAACAATACCCTCCCATTGGGTGGGTTAGTGCCCTGACCCCCCATACCCATGTGGTTGGTTTTGGGGTTTTTTTTGCTCTTTCTTCCCACCCCCCTCTTATTTAGTTGGTTGCCGTGTATATCCCTGGATTGGGTTTGGTCCCTGCCACAGTTGCTGGACCTCATCCCAGAGATGTACGTATATAGCAGCTTTTCCCCTATGCCATGTTTGTTTGTTTAAGCTTACCTCAGCGGACTCATGTTGTACTTGTCCTTTTGTGCTTGGCTTACTTCACTTAGCATGATTCCTCCAGTTCTTCCCATGCGGCAATGTGCTTCATGCGTTCATCACTGCTTTTTAGGGATACATAGTACTCCATGGTATTATGTACCCACAGTTTTTTTTATCCATTTGTCTGTTGATGGAAATTTGGGTTGTTTCCAACTCCTTGCAATTGGGAACTGTGCCGCAATGAACATTGGAGCACAGATGTCTGGTCTTGGTTTGTTTCTTGCCTCTTCTGGGTATATATGCCCAGTAGGGGGATTGCTGGCTCGTATGGTAGCTCAATCTTCATCTGTGTCGGATGGTAGCTCCATCTCCAAATCGATTGCCATAATGCCTGTACATACCTACAGGTCCACCAGCAGTGGACGAGATTTCCTGTCTCCCCACAGCCCCTCTAACTTTTGTTACTTTCTAATATTTGAGTTGGGCTATCTTTGAGGGTGTCAGGTGGTATTGCCTTTCTCTTATGCCTAAAGATCAGGAACATTTTCTCACATGTTTATTGGCCCTTCAGATTTCCGCTCCTGTATCACTGCATCTTCTGGAGGACCGTCCTCTTGTTTTGCTGCCCCTCAACTGTAGCAAGCAGGGAGTCCTTCTCCAGGTAGAGGGCCTCCTGATAAACAGGTCTGAAGTACGTGAGGCAAAGTCTCCCATTCTCACCTCTAAGGAGCATCTTCCTCCTACCCACATTTGTTCATTCTCTGGCAGTCCATGATCCGTTCAATCTTCTCCAGCACTGTCATTCAAAGGTATTCATTCTTTGCAGGACTCCTTGATTGAAGTTTTAGATCCTTCAAGGTCAGATGTTAGAAACCACCAGCCTCTCCTCAGGAGAAAGAAGAGGCTTTCTATTCCCACAGAGAGTTGCAGTCTCAGGAACACACCGGACAGGCCTCCCTTGTCCTGTAGTGTCACTGAGAGTCAGCACCAACTCGATGGCAGTGACTTGGCATGGTTTGGGGGTCTGGTCTGTAGGTGCACCAGAGTAGGGGTTATATGTGCATTTTACAGATGAGGCCATTGAATTGCAGTCAGGGAGCTGGGAGCCTCTGAGAATTCTGAGCTTCTGACTCCTAACCTAGTGCACATCAGAAGACAGGCTAGGTAGGAACACCCATCTGGATGGGCACAGACCTAGCAGTCCTTTCACCGCTCTTAGGAACTGCAGGCTCAGACAGGCTCCCTCACAGGTGAGCGGGGCTTGGGGGGTGGTTCCATAGGTACCTGGCTTGATCTCCTGTCTGAGCAAATCCAATTTCATGCCTGATGGGTCGGGAAACTGCTACCAAATTGCTATGATGCAAGTAGCTGCCCAAGGAGTTTCAACATATCCTTTCCTGGAAAGGAAGGCAACTGACATAGTCCTTGTTGCTGGGGGCTCATTTGATCTGAGACTGGTGCTCATTTGCCCCCGTGGCTCCTGATGCACCAAGGCCTGAGCTCCATGCTCATGCTGAAACCCCTAGGTAGCTTTGGAGAGCAAAGTTGGGCAGGCAGCGGTGGTCTCGATGATGGACGATGAGCAGGCATGGCTGGCAGGGCCAAGCTGGCCATGAAGCATTACACTGGGCCCTTCCAGAATTCAGAACCCAGGACAGAGAGGGAGCCTGAGTCTCCCAGAGACACGCCACTTGAGGACAGCTTAGACCTCCTGTTCTCTCCCCAGTCCTAGATACCTCCTGGAACTGAAGGCATCTCTGGATAGCACAGCTACTCACAGAAAAGTTGACTGTGACAACCCATCAAAGGCATCTCAGAAGAAAGGCCTGGCAATCTGCTTGCTATTTTTTTTTTAATCGCTTGTTAAAATCCCCATGGAGGTATTCTACCCAACACACGTCAACTTGGTGGCATCAAGGAGCCAGTCCATTACCTCTTGGGAAGGCTCTGACTCATTACGGCTCTGCAGCCACGATGGATGTAAATTCTGTGCACGGCCTCCAATGCTGGCCTCTGCTGGGTGAGTTAGTGCGTCTCTCTGTGTCCCCTTTTCCTTATCCTTAAAGGCAAAAGAACAACCACCAAATGGCATCAACCTGGTCTCATGAGCCTTCCCAGGGACCCTTGACCTCCTCTGTCTCGTGGATGATCACCTGCATTTCTTCCTGCCTTGCAGCGGCTGCTGCTGCCAGTCCTTGGGCCACACAGACCCATGGGCTGCTCGCAGCATGCTCAGAAGGTGGAGCGGCCCTCCCCACTGAGTGCATGCATCCCTTGGGGAGGGAGGGGCAAGAAAGTAAGAGGTCTGGCCATAACTCCTCTCCATCCTGCCCAGCACTAGACCGTGGAAGTGTCCCTGTGTAACAGACTGGCTGGAGACCTGACCTGTGGCCAAACCACCACCATGGCCAGCTTGGTAATGGATCATCGATTTGCATTTTATCTCCCCTGACCTCGCTCCCCTGCTCCCGCCATCTCACGGCCTGGCAATCATACCTGCCAGTAAGGTGGTGCCATCTGCATAGGGCCACCATTTGCCTGGGCTAAGCAAAGGGTGGGGTTGAGAATTAAACAATTGGTAACTGGAAGCAGCAGTCTGGGGCTTGCTGCAGAGTAACGCGAGTCCTCCAGTGGTCATGATTCAGATGCTGCCACGTGGCAGCACCGTGGGTATTAGAACTATGTCCTTGAGAGTCTCAGTGGCCGAAAGTTTGGAAGAAGAGAACCAGGACTTCCTTCTCAGACACTCAAACCTGAAGTCTTTTCAGGCAGTAGTCAAGCCTCAGAGTCATTGGCATCACCTAGGGGACACCTTCCCCCAAAATGGCAACCCAGCTGGCTCCCACACATGGTCATTCTGTGTGTGTCGGGTTAGCACTGTGCCACACAGTGTTTTCGGTGCCTGATTTCCCAGCAATGAATCTCCAGGCCCGTGCCCTATAGGTCCTCGAGGTATACTAGAACCTCCAACATTTGCATTAGCCACCCAGCTCATCAGTCATTAGCACCACTCTGGGCTCCTTAGCCCTGTGGACGCTGGACATTGAATAAGGAAGACCGATGCATTGAAATGATGCTGCTCGAGAAGAATGCTGACACTACCATGGGCTGCCCAAAGAACAAACAGCTCTGTCTTGAGAGAAGTACAATGTGTTCGTCTGGGGACTTTAGAGAAACAAATCCACAGAAACTCATGTATAAGAGAGAGTTTTCTATAAAGGTTAAGTGTGCATCAAGAAAACATCCCAACCCAGTGCTGCCCAAGCCCACAAGTCCAACATGAACCCATATGTCTGACACCAATCCACAAACAGATGCAATGATGCCGACTGCAGGAGGAAAGCCGAGTCAATGAATGTGTAATCATCTCGGCATTGGCAGGAGTCTCCACATGACTGCTCCAGCACCCAGGGCTGCATCGGGTTAGGTCCATGTGGCTTCTCCTCAGGGATGTCTTACAGGAAGTGAGCCTTGCCAGCCGAAGCAGGAAACTGGCTAAGGCAGCTGTACCCTGGTCCAACCATCAGAAAGCAAGAGACCCGAGAACTAGAAAGGTGAGGCTCACGGAGCCATTTATCTCTGCCCTTCAATTAACCCCACATGGGTTTATCGGCCAGGTTGGCACAATAAACTAACTACCTCATGCAACCAGGCTGCTCTTTAAAAGCAAGGATGGCAAGACTCTGTCTCACATACTTTGGACACGTTGTCAGGAGAGGCCCTCCCGGAGAAGGACATCCTCTTGGTAAGGTAGAGGGGCGGTGAGAAAGAAGATCCTTTGCAAGACGGATGGACACCAGGCGGCAGCAATGAGCTCAGTGATTGTGAAGACGGCGCAGGACGGGCGGTGTACGGTTCTGTTGTACATCAGGTCTCCGTGAGTCGGAACGCACTCGACGCACCTAACAGCAAGGCTCTTGTTGAAAAGCAAAGCAAACACACAAAGCGACGGCCATCGACGCAATTCCCACTCCTCCGGACCCTAGAGATGGTATCAGAGACTGTGTAGCTTTACGGAGCCCTCGGTAATGTCCATGGCATAGTGGCTATGTGTTGGGTTATCTGCAAGGCCAGCAGTTCGAAACACCAGTAGAACTAGCCCGTAGGGTTCCTGAGGCTGTAACATTCTGAGGGAGAAAGATGGGACTTTCTATTCCCATAAATAGTTGCCATCTCAGAACTCTCCAGGGGCCGTTCCAGCCTGCCCAATAGGGTAGCTGTGCGTCAGCATCAACTGGATGGTGGTGAGTTTGTCTGTCTGCTTCGTGGTGTCTCTTTTTCCCCCGAGGGACTCCCCTTTCAGGCTCTTTCCTGAATGAGGCTGCTCTTTGGGCCCTGTTTGCAGGAGCCCAGTGGAGCTCTTCCGTTCACCCAAGTGGAGAATATGTATGTGTTTTTCTCTACAGGCAAATGATTTCCTTGGGATGCTGGATCCATTTCCAAGGAGCCTTCCAGGGCTGCCTTGTGCATGTGGAAGGAGGTGCTGGAGGGCTGTAGATGCCGGGTTGTCCCTCTCCCTTGTCAAGCAACACACACCTTCATTCTCTGGTGAATCCATTCGACTCACAGGTCGCCACCTGATGAGCCCCTGGGATGTGCTAGGCACTGGGGCGCCAGGTGGAATAAGAGGCAGCAGAGCCTCTGCCCTTCTGAAACAAAGGTCACAAATTCAAATCCATCTTAGGTGCTTTGGAAGTAAGGCCTAGAGACCTGTCTCCACAAATCAGCCAGTGAAATGCCGCACAGAGTTCTTCTCTGATGAATGTTGGGTGACCATGAGTCAGCGTGGGTTTCAAGGACTTCAGTAAGGGTGGGGTGTGGGGTGTTTAGAGACGGGAAACGCCTCAGATCTTGAGAGTGCTGCCCCATTGGTTTGCATGAGTGTATAACAAGACCCACCCAAACCGCTGGCTTCAAATTAATTCTGATTCATAATGACTTTACCAGACAGAGTAAGTAGGCTTAAACCTTAGGGTTTCTGAAGCTGTATAACTTTACAGGGGCTGCCAGCCTCACCCTTTTCCCACAGAGCAGCTGGTGAGTTTGAACCAACACCTGTTGGTTAGCAGTTCAACACATCCACACCACTCCCAGGGTTTCTTTAGGAGCTAGCAGCCTGGGCTACAAAGGCAGGACCCCACCCTGAAACCTGGACAGCAGTGTCCCAGCAGCACTGTTCACGGAACCTGCAAAGGGGGAACCCACCAGTGCCCCCATGCACAGATGGATGGATTGACACATCACCACAGCATCTGATACAGCAATGAGTTTGGGTATATTTTAGACAAGTGGAAATGATAACACTTTTTTAATCTGTTGCATTAGATAAAACATCTTATTAAAGTTAATTCCACATGTTTGTTTCTACTCTTTTGAAAATCTATAAGATGTTTAATTAGTTACACGGCTCACAGAAGGTTCCCAGATAAACAATCTATACTCCATTGTTAATAAAAGTCAGTGGTTTAACCCCATCTAGCAGAAGAAAACGTCTGGTGAACTACTACCATTCAGATGACAGCCAAGCTCTCTGGTTGAGTAGAGACTGGTGGAACCTTCAAGACTATGGCCCTGAGTCACCTGTGGTAGGTTGGGTTCTCTAGAGAAGCAAAATCGGTGACACGTGTGTATGTTTATCTGTAGAAGGAGATTTATACCACGAAATGATATTGGTAAGTCTAGTCTAGTCCGGTTCAAGTCAGGCTTCTCCTGGCTCTTGGAAGCTGACTAACAGGAAGCCAGCTTATGAAGCAGAGACTGTGGGGGACACAGATTGGTGGAGATATGGTGCTAAATTGGTCAATTGGATCCACCATTGGTAGGTCACTGACAACTCCTGGGATTGGCAGGCAAGGCAATGAGAGATTGAGGCACCAGATCCAAGATTCAGCTCTGGTAGAAGGAGAAGGGCCAAAGAGAATTAGACTCTGATCAAATTCTCTCATACAAAATGGCTTATGATAGTTTGGGCCCTGCCCCTGTCCTGACACAGGGGTGTCAAGCTGACATAACCCCTAACCATCACATCCCCCTTCAGCTCTCAAAGTGAACTCACCCCCATGGCTCAATTTCCAGCCAAACAACGGACAGGCCTGGGCAGGGAATAATATCATTAGGGAGGCATGTAGTCGCTAGAAAAACCAACCATTTTACACCCAAAGGGAGCATTTCCCCAAGGACAAAGTTCAGAAGGGTCAGGAAAGCAGGGGGATGGAAACAGGACACCCAGGGAGAAAGTGGGCCGTGTGATGGTGTGTTGAGGGGAGGGCAATGGATGGGCTGTGTCTCAATGACTGACTGTAGAACGAATAATCTGCTCGGTAAACCTTCACCAAGTTCTCTCTCTCTCTCTCTCTCTCTCTCTCTCTCTCTCTCTCTCTCTCTCTCTCTCTCTCTCTCTCTCACACACACACACACACACACACACACACACACACACACACACACACACTTACAGTCAAATTCCAACTCTGAGGAGCAGTCCTTCTCTGGGACACACGGGGATACCATGAGTGTCTCA
The DNA here is from genome assembly GCF_050624435.1 of Tenrec ecaudatus. Lineage (NCBI taxonomy): Eukaryota > Metazoa > Chordata > Mammalia > Afrosoricida > Tenrecidae > Tenrec > Tenrec ecaudatus. The sequence goes on along the minus strand of NC_134545.1, from coordinate 29,201,608 downwards.
TATTCTGTTTTTATCAGTTTCTATATATTACTTCAGCTCGTAGGCTTTCCAACATCAAATACTGGCCATCTTTCATTTATCCATGCCTGCTTTCTCTGGACGCCGGCCAGTTTCTTGTGCCTCTCTGATGCTTCACACCGTCTGTTCCTCGTGCCTGCTACACTCTCCCCATGGCCAGCCCCTTCCCTTCTCTTACCTCTCGGCTTCATCTTCTTACCCCTTCAGAGCCTGGGTACTTCTTGCCAGGGTATTTCATGCCTGGGGTTCCCAAAGAGGGCAGTTTAGTGCCTTCCACCGTCCTGGGGTGGGGGGTGGGATGGGGATGGTGTTGTAAGGTCGTGCTGGGTGGTTCAAGAGGCTGCACAAGCAGATCCCTATACTTGGTCTTGGGCAATGGGTTAGGCAAAAGTTGTTCCTTGCGAGGGGGACACTGAGTCATTTTCATTTTGAAATGGAAGCAGGAAGCCAAATAAATATAGGAACCTAAGCTTTATACCTGATCCCAGTCTGCTGCCACTGAGTTCATTCCAACCCTGGTGACCCGGGGTGTGGACTATATCTGTCTGTGTTGGTTTCCACAGCTTTACAGAGCAGGCTGCTTCGGCTTCCTCCCATGGTTAGCTGTCAAATGCTTAACTCCGTGGGCCACCAGGCCTCTCCTCTTCATACCTAGCTGTCTGTTGATATGTTTTTGTGACCTGGGGTATATCCTGCACTGTTAGTTATTGATCTGGTTGTTTCTTGTATGTGTTACCCGCTAGTCAGTACAAGCCAAGAGGAAGGGGCTGCTTCTCTGGTATGAAACTCGATATGATCATTAGACCAATACCCAGAAAACACTTAAGAGCATATGCTAAAAATTCGCAAACTCTAGATCATGGGTTCCCAAATTTATTTGGTTTACTGCCTGCTTTACCTTAAAAAAAAAAATGACTCCCTCCCCCTGCCGCCGCAGCAATGAACTTTTGTTCTTGAACCCTTTATCCAGGATAAAGTATAGGCATCTGCTTTTGCAGCCCCTGGATGGCGCCCATGGAGCCTTGGTGGCATCGTGGGTTAGGTCCACTAATAGCAAGGTCAGCTGTTTGAAGGCACTAGCTGCTCGGTAGACGAAAGATGAGACTTTTTTCTGCTGCAGCGAGTGACCCACAGGGTCACTGTCTGGAAAACCCACAGGACACTTCTACTCTGTCCCACACGGTTGCTCTGAGTCAGAACCGGCCCTGGGGCAGTGAGTTTGGTTTTGCATTGTGGATCCTTCCAGCACTCCCCAGGAGGCGCATTGCCCACTTTGGGACACAGTGCCCTACACCAATGAGAGAAGCGCATGCGCACGCCAGATCCACGTCTCACATCGATAAGCCGTGCCCATATTGCTGTTATTGTTCCTCTGATCATTTTTCTTGTTGGTATCACTCGTTGAACCAAACCATCTAACTCACACATCAGAACTATCCTTGCCTCTGCGATTGATTACGGGGGGGAAGGGGGAACTACTACTGAGCCTACCCCAACTCATAACAACCCTATGTATGGTTTCAGAGGCTGGAAATCTTCATGGGAGCAGACAGCCTCCTCTTTCCCCCTCAGCGTGGCAGGTGAGTTTGAACAGCCAACCTTACAGTTAGCAGCCCAATGTTTACCTGACAGCAAGCGGCTGCGGTTGTTGTTGTTGTTAGGTACCGTTGAGTCGGTTCTGACCCATAGTGTCCTGAGGCACAACAGAATGAAACACTGCCCAGTCCGGCACCAGCTTCATAATTGTTCCTATGCTTGCACCCATTGATACCGTCGCCGGGTCCATTTATCTCCTCTGTTTTGCTGCCCCTCCACTTTCCCAAGCATGATGTCCTTCTCCAGAGACTGGTCTCCCCTGACAACATGCCCAAGTATGTAGGATGAAGTCTTGTCATTCCTTGCTTCTAAGGAGCACGCCTCTGGCTGTATGTCTTCTAAAACAGCTCAGTTTGTCCATGGTACTTTCAATAGTGTTCTCCAGCACCGCAATTCAAATGTGCTGATTCTTCTTCAGTCTTCTTTATTCAATGTCCAATTTTCACATGTATGCGAGCTAGCTGGGTCTTCGGAACCTGAAGGGGAAATGTAGAATGAAGGAGACCCCAGAGCACCACCCCTGCCATCAGCCTACAAGGACTTTCCCAATCTGCAGAAGCACGAGTGGCTCAGAAATGACAGCCATCTCCTGGACTGCGATCTGCCAGTCAAGCACTCCCTGCAACCTGGGAGGCAAAATGAATCTCCATTCTGTGTCATGCCCAGGGGCAACAGGAAGTCCGGGGGTGGTGCAAAGGGTTAAGGTGCTTCAGAAGAAAAGCCTGACAACCAATTTCTGAGGGGTAAACTCTGGCCACTGAAACCTCATGGAGCTCCGGTCCACTCCGACGACCACAGGGCGTCATGAGTCAGGATTACAGGAGTTCAAGTCCACCAGCCGCTCCGAGGTTGCCAGTGTCTGTGAAGAATTCCAGTCTCTCAAGCCCTCTCACAGGGTCCCCGAGAGTCAGAATCAACTTGATGGCAGTGGGTTTGAGGTTTTTTTTGGTGGGAGTGTGGGGGGGCGTTGTTTATAACAATCAGGGATGGATGGATGGATGGATGGATGGATGGATGGATGGATGGATGGATGGATGGGAGACGCAAAACGCAGGCATCCCTGAGGACCTGCTGACTGCAGAACATCCTGCCCCAACATCAAGTCACCTTTTGGTCTCCAAGGTAACCCTCAGTGCCAGGAGAACCATCCATCCAGCATGTGAAAGGAAGGAGAGAGCCAGCTTCCTCCCTGCTGCCCACCCCTCCCCCGACACAGTCATGTTATGAACTGAAGAAACCCAAGAGCGGAGGGAATGAATGAGGCGCCTAATTTCATATCCATGCAAGTGCTTCGAATGCAGTAAACACACGGTTCTCGTTTGGACAAAATTGAGTGCTCTTCCAGGAACCGGCTTCTCCAGAGTCATAGGTCTTGTTGAATGTCTCTGTAAGCACTAGAGAGGGTGGCCCATTTCAGCAAAGTGAGATAATGGAAAAGAATGAATTTGTAAACTTGAGCGTGTTTGGCACCGAGAAGGTGGCAGTGCTTTGGCAAGCAGGGTGGGCTTCTGACAAGACACTGATAAAGGTTCTGGGCAGAGAGAGGCATACCTGGCTAGCTCTCCTGCACCCCAGCATTGAGAGAAATAAACATGGGGCCCAATGAAGACAGGTGTGGTCTAGATTAGGAATCTCCAATTCAAGAAACCAAACTCACTGCCAGCGAGCCCATTCCAACTGCTAGTGAGCCTGGAGGCCAGAGTAGAATGGCCCCTGTGCGCTTCTGAGTCTACAGCTCTTCGTGGGAATAGAAAGCCTCATCTTTCTCCCAAGGAGCTGCTGGTGGTTTCAAACTGCTGACCTTGCACTTGTGAGCCCAACATGTAACCCACTGAGCCACCAGGGAGCTAAGGCAGACGTACGTGCATGAACTGGGCTAGGAGTCCAGAAGCCAGGATGTGTTTGGCGGTCTCAGATTTGCCGGGTCTTTCTCAGATGCCTTCACTTCTCCGAGCCTCAGTCTCTTCCATTAGAGCCACAGGGTTGTCATGCCTGTGAGTTGACCTTGAGTGGAGACGCCAGAGGGTGACCTCGTTTTTACGGAGTTAAACTGATCCTAGAGGTTTTCCAGCGTGTCTCCTTTCCCAAAAGATCGCAAGCCTGCCTTCCAAAGCATCCTACCCCCACTGGATAGGTTTGAGCCACCAACCTTCTATGGCAATAGTGAAGCAGGTCTCTGTTCTCTGGTCTTACAGGATGACTGAGGATGTAAGGGGGGGGGGAGGCTGTGTGTCTGTCCAGCTAGTGTCCGGCTTGCGGGCGTAGGGACCAGTTCTCACTATTTGTTAGGGTGGATGTTATGTGTGTAAACGGTGAGTTGTCAGACTCATAGAGACCCTACAGGACAGGGTAGAACTGTTCCTGCCACCAAGATAGGCAGAGCTAAGCTAGGGGATTTCCAAGCCAAGAAGACTCCCCAAGACCCTGGAGGAGCAAGTCCATGTTACCTGCTTCCTGCAGCCCGGCAGGCAAACAAGGAGCAGCTGGCCTGAGTCTGATCCCATCCCCATGGAGCCCAGAGCATGAGAACCTGTTTATGGAGACAGTGTCGTGAGTGTCCTGGAGTTTCAACCCTGATGTCGCCTGGACTTGGGGACAGAATCTACTTCTGGCACTGATTGTGGGGCCTGGGGCCTGAGCACGTTTCTCAGCCTTTCCTCTCTAAGTGGGAGGACATGGTGCTAAGGTAGAGTCGCTGTGCAAGAGGCCTCTAGCACGTGTAGGAAAGCAAGGAGCTTCCTTTGAGGACTAAGGTGCACCTGGCCCAAGCCCTGGTCTTTGAAGTTGCCCCAGATACATGTGGAAGTCGCACTTGATACGGAGGATCACAGAGAAATCCCTGAACTCCGTGATGGTCCTGCCCAAAGAACAGACTGGTCTGTCTTAGACGTAGCACAGCCAGAGTGCTCCTTAGAGGCCAGGATGGTGAGACTTTGTGTCACATCCTTTGGACATGTTGTCAGGAGAGGCCAGTCCTGGAGAAGGACACCATGCTTGGGAAAGTGGGGGGCAGCAGATGTACTGCGATGGTGGCTGCATCCAGGGATCAAACACAGGAACAGCTGTGAGGATGGAACAGGACCACACAGGGCAGGCTTACATTCTGTTGTGCACAGAACTGACTCAGTGACCTCTAACAGCAACAAGGTGTCACGGTGTCACACGCGTTCGAAAACTAGTCAAAAGGCTGGCAGTTCAGCTCCACCCAGCGGTGCCTCAGAATAAAGGCCTGGCCATCCACACCTGAAAGGTCAGAGCCTGGAAACCCCTAAGCTGAGAAGCTCTACTCCGTGCACATGGGTTCCCCGAGAGGCAAGAAAGGCCTTGTTCAGCACCTGGAGAACCCGATGATGTAACAGCATGTTTAAACTATGGTGATTACCACAGGTTCTCAACAGCACCCATGTTCCAAGTACCAGGCCGAGCACGGATGTGGAATAAAGCACCCAGACCATTGATTTCCACGTGGCACATCGTGTCATTGCTGGAGACTGTCACGTGGGCTCCTCACACCAAGCGGCTCACTCACTGGCAGTGAGCCGATTCCAACAAAGTGGCCCCTGTAGGACAGAGGAGCACGCCCCATCCCCCCTCAGCTCTCAGAGACCCACAATCTCTATGGGAGCGCCTCAACACTTAACCCACTGCACTAGCAGGGCCCTTTCCACTAGGAACTCCTATTAGCTATAATCCTCCTCCAAAAGCTACCTGGCCATGTTGGTCTAGTGGTAGAATTCTCGCCTTCCATTCGGAAGTCCTGGGTTCTATTCTCGCCCCATGTGCCTCCTGCCTGCTGCCACCCATTTGCTCAGTGGAAGGTTGTGTGTTACTATGTTGCTGGACAGTACCCTGCAGAGACCTGGAAGAAAAGGCTGGCACTCTGCTTCCAAAGATCACCCAGTTCAACTGACATCTGATGGAGGGCATGGCACCAGGTGGGCACCAGTGTTTTGTCCATGCGTTGGCTAACAGCAGCGGCAAGCATTCTACCCAGTCCGATGTCTTCTCGCTTCAAACTCACAATCTCATTTGGAGAGGGGCCAGAGGTGCAATTCTGCATGTGCCTGGCCCCCATGTGTTATGCCATCGCTCTCCCTTGGTTCTCTGAGCCGTGAGCGTTTTCTACTTCAAGCCTCTGTTTGCCGCTGTTGGGGAGAGAACCAGGCTCTGACACCGGCCGGGGCTCCTGCAACTGTGAGAGCGATGCGTCACCCATGCGCTCTCTAATCCTGCCCCAGTGTGGTTGCTAGGAGACCACAGCACCATCCACGCTGAGATGCTGAGAGCAAACTAACCCAAAAGGAGTGGATGCCGACTCTGGGTGGCCCTGTGCATGCAGAGGACCAGGCTCTGTGGGACTTCCAAGGCTGTGACTGCCAGGGCTTTCTTGCGAGGTGCCCTTGGACAGATTTGAACCTCCTCGCTGGGCTTAGAAGAGGGAAGTTTTCTCTTCGGACAAAAGGAACAACTCTCTGTGTGTCTCTCTTTCTCTGGGCTGGGATGGAGAATGTTAATGGGAGACTGGGGGTGGCAAAGGGGTGGAGGCCACTCTGAGCTCTTGCTGTCCATGTAGTGGGGGGGAGGGTTGAGGGGGTAGGCAGGATGGCAGGGGAGGAAGGGAAACCAGCAGGACCCCGTTCAGCTAATCAAGAAGCCTAGGCTTCCTGAGGCTCCTTCTGGAAGCCTTCTGCTTTTTACAGGAATGCAAGTGATTAAAGTAAAATCATATGATAAAATACAGGAGCAGATAAAGAGAAACAGAAGTAGGAAGCCGATTCAGGAGCGTGTAAGCAGACTCTGTTATGTGCTGCCTTTGGAGAAGCCGTGGGCACCAGGTGAGGTGCGGGTTGCCTTGAAGGGCAGTCCTGGGAGAAGGAGTTCTCCAGCTGAGATGGGCTCGTTCTGCTTTCTTAGGGAGAATAAAGGAACAGCGCATTATTCTGTTCTCTGGTGCAGAACCAACATTGATTACTGAAGAATGCCTCTGTGCCGGGCAGGCGTCTGCGCCACTTGCAATTAGCTTTTTATCACGAGGTGCAAACGATGGATGGGTCAGATGGAGAACATTCAGGTTTGATGGACTTTTCTGTGCACTAACAGAAGCCCTGGTGCCGTGGTGGATTACTCACTGCGCTGCTAACACAAGGCCGGCAGTTCGAAACCCCAACCACTCTGAGGAAGAAAACGGAGGCTTTCTACTCCTATAAAGAGTTATCATCTCAGGAAACCCACAGGGGGGCAATTCGACCCAATCCTGGAATCACTGCATGGTTTAAAAACAGGAAAGGTGTGCATTGGGGTTGTATCCTGTACCGTACTTGTTCAAATTGTATGCTGAGCAAATATTCAGAGAAGCTGATGATCTGGAAAAAAAAATCTGCCCTTGACTAAGTACAACCAGAATGCTCTTTTGACACAAGGTTGGTGAGACTTTGTTTCCTGTCGTTTGGACATGTTATTAGGGGAGACCAGTCCCCCGAGAAAAGCATAGTGCTGGACCTATGGACTTGAATGGCACAGGGCTGGGGTGCTTTCTGGGTATATAAGTACTCCTTGATAGAAAGCTCTTCCTTACACATATATGAGTGTCCCTGGATTTATTTCTCTAGTCAACCCGGCCTAACACAGGGCCCTAACTTCATGATTGTTAGCTCGGAAGGGAAACATGGTGAGGCAGTTAGATGATTTTTTGTCAACTAGACACTCCTGGCTAGGGATGTAGTCAAACCTATCAATCAGGTCACAACCTGATGCTGTCTTCTTGGGGGTGTGGCCTTCTCAAAAGGAGAACCCTGGGAACTTCCTGCTCACTCTGCCACTCCACATTCCTGCTAGCTGGGACCCTGGTGGCCACCCTGAGAGCTGTCAGTGGCCTGCCATGTTTCCAACAATCCTGGATCCACATGACTCTGATCTTCCTGCATGTGGCTGCATGAGTATGCAGTGGGACTCATGAACTAGGATTGGACTTGGACTGGGCCAGGATGCTGTCTTGATATATAGTTACTTCTTGATATAAAGTTATTTCATATATATGTATGAATTTGTGTTCTTTCATAAATATGTATACATATATATATTCCATGCACACTGGATTTGCTTCTCTAGTCAACCCAGCATAAGACACATGGAGAAGCTCACACATAATCATTGCAAGTTACAGAAGGGAAGGCTATCCAAACACCATCCTCACTGTTGTGGAATCAGTCCTGACTCATAGCGACCCTCTAGGACAGGGTAGAACTGCCCCATTTGAGCTTCTGAGACTATGATTATTTATAGCGGTAGAAAGTCATGTCTTTCTCCCTCAGAGCTGCTGGTTTTGAATTGCTGACCTTTGGGAGTGCAGCCTAACTCATAACCACTATGCCACCGGGGATCCTAAGGGAGTACTAGATGCTAGAAAGACCAGGAGCTAGGAATTAGTTGCTTTTCTCCGAGTCAAACAGTCAGGGCTGGTCTTGTCCATCTTTCATGACAGTGGAGCATATGGATGTTCTTAGATCAACACGGAAGATCGAAAAACGCAAGCGAGACCCAAAAGAGGATGTGGAACAAGGGATACCACTCATGGAATTAGATGGCTCTTAGATTAAATTAGAGATAGGAGAAAGCGGCTTACATGTGTTGTATGATCATGCAAAGGTGTTCGACAGTGTGGATCATAACAAACTATGCATAACATTGAGGACGCATCAGATTCTAGAACACATCATTTCACTCACGGGGAAGCTGGAGTTGGACCAAGAGTCAATAGTTTGAACAGAACAAGAGGGTTCTGCCTGGTTTGAAATCAGGAAAGGTGTGTGTCAGTGTTGTATCCTTCTACTATGCTTATTCAATCTGTCCATGGAGCAAATAATCCCAGAAACTGGACACGATGAGAAGAATGCACACCAGGATTCGAGAAAGACTCGTGAACTACCTGTGATGTGAGGATGACACACCTTGCCTGCTGGAAGGAAAAAGGACTTGAAGCACTTGCTGATGAAGTTCACTGACTACAGCGTCCCGAATAGATTGCACCGCAATATGAAGAAAACTGAAAGCTTCGCGATTGGACGAACAGACAGCAGCATGATAAATGGAGGCAAGATCGGAGTTTTCAAGGATTGAATTGTATTTAGATCCATGATCATCACCCATGGAAGCAACACTCAAAAATAGCGTATTTTATTGGGAAAAAATCTGCAGTGACCCTGGAAAAGAATATCATGCTTGGTAAAGTAGAGGGTCGGCAAGAAAAGGGGAAGCCCCTCAAAGAGATGGACGGACACAGTGGCTGCAGCAACGGGCTCAAACGCAGCAGCAATTGTGGGGATGGCGCAGGACCGGGCAGTGTTTCCTTCTGTGGTACACAGGGTCATTAGGAGAATCTTTAGCTTTAGTATTTTCAATAACCTCGTGTGCATGTGAAAGCTGGACAATAAATAAGTCTGGGGGCAAAAAGCCGATGTCTTTTAATTATGGTGCTGGAGAGGAATATTGAATATCTCACGGACTCCCAGAAGAATGAATAAATGTGTCTTAGAAGAAGTCCAGGCACAAGTCCAGATGGAGAGACGATGTCTCCTGTGCTCTGGACATGTGGTCAGGGGAGAGTCAGGCCCTGGAGGGCGTCATGCTTGCTAAAGTAAAGGGTCAGCAAACAAAGGAAGATCTTCAACCAGATGGATGGACGCAGTGGCTGCAACAATGGGCTCAAACATAACAATGTGAGGATGCATAGGACTGGGCAGTGGTTCGTTCTGTTGTACATCGGGTCCCTGTGCGTGTCTTCATCTACTCCTCCTCTGTCACTTTGTCAAACTCGGATGGTTTACAAGTTGTTCTGATGCTGGAGTTACGCCATCCGTATTTCAAAAATCAGAAGGAGGGTAGATTTCAAAGGAGCTTCAGACTAGAACATATGAGAAAGAAAGTTCTATGTTATTCTTCCAAATACAGGCCAAGGAGATCCCTGTTGATTACCAAAGAAGACGATTCCACACCGAACAAGAAAGATAATCCCCAAGAACTAAACCCACTGCCATCAAGTCGATTCCAATCCATAGCGACCCTATAGGACAGGGTAGAACTTTTCCCTAGGGTTTCGAAGAGTGTTCATCTTTGTGGGAACAGTCGGCCTCCTGTTTCTCCTGTGGAGCGGCTGGTGTGATCCAACCACCAACCTTTCAGTTAGCAAACGAGCACTTCACATGGTGTCATCGGGGCTCCGTGGTCGAAAGCACTCAAATTATACAGTGGCCCCAACATGGACTCAACCATGCGGAGGATCATGAAGGGGACGCAAGACTAGGCAACAGTGCCTTCTGCTTACTGTACAAGGTGCACAGTTAGAAACCACCAGCCACTCTAAGGGAGAAACACGGGGCTCTCTTTTCCCATAAACCATTAGTGCCAGATCCAGTCAAATCCAGTCCTGTGGGGTCACTCTGAGTCAGCATCAACTCAGTGTCAGTGAGTGAATGTGTCTGCCATGAGTTAAGGCTAAACCACACACACCAGCCAGCTGCCCCGAGAAACACATCCCAGCCCCCCTTCTCTTCCATTTGTTGGACTTAACAGGCTTCAGCTTTTTCTCAGCTCTCTGTTTGCTGCAGTCTCTGGTCTGGCCCATCTTTGCAAGAAGAGGACAGAGTCATGAGTAGGTGTGGACAGGATAGACGGCCATCTACCAGGAAAGAATTTGCGGTTGGGAAACCTGTTGGTGACACACACATGCATGCACACACACACACACACACACACACACACACCCCACCAGGAAGGAATGGCTGTGTCAAGCTGCACAAATAGGAAACCACTGGGTCGCTGTAGCTGAGGCCTCTTAATGAGCGTGTCCACCTTTTCATAACAGCATTTTAAGCCAGTAATTGGCTCAACAGGGGACACCAACTCTACAGCAAGCCACAGAACAATGGTACAGAAAAGCTCAGGATGGCGGACCCTGTCACCAAGAGGGAGGTCTACGTGCCCAGCCCTCAGAGTCATGTTCCCAGTACTCAGAGACAGACAGGCATTCAGAACCAGAAAACTCTTTAAAGGACAACTGTCCTTTTTTACTTTTACTTACTTTACAACTTCCTAGACTTTTCCACATTAGAGGACTCTTTGATATGCCTCCCTTTCCCCACCTGCTTCCAGGGAAACTCTGTTTCCAAGAATACGGCCCGAAAACTCACCTTGCTGGCTCCTCTGGAAGATGACTTGTTTGCTCACAGCCACCAATGTTCTGTCTCGCTGAGGAGCATTCAATACACAGACCTGGAAAAGACACACAGCTAGCATGTCCCAGCCAGAGCCATATGGAAACCCGTTGCCCTTGAGTCAATTCTGACTCATGGTGACCCCGGAAGTTACAGAGTAGAACTGCTCCATAGGGTTTTCTTGGTTGAATTACTTCTGTTTGTTTGTTTGTTTTAAAGTTTTATTCAGAGATTGAGTTAAGGCTGACAGAGAAGATCCATTTCCATTCATTTCAAGCACATAATAGAGACCAGGCTTACTGGGTGTAGAGAGACTGGTGTTACACCACCACCCCCCCTTCACCCCCTGTTCAAGTACATCTGGTTTTATTTCATTAATGGCCATGCCACCATAGAGCGTCACCCCCTTCAGGTCAGGAACAGAGCTCACCCCCGTGGTTCGATTTTCAACTTAACAACAGGCAGCTCTATACAGGGAGCACTAGGGAGGTGTACACTCTTTAGAATCATCAACCATTGAGATTCAAAGGGCAGCACAGACCCAAGGACAGAGTTCAGAATGAAACACTGCTCAGTCCTATGACATATTCTCTGTAATTGCTGCCACTGTGACCATCCATCTCCTGAGGGCCTTGCTCTTTCTCGCTGCCCCTCTACTTTACCAAGTGGGATAGCCTCCCAAGACTGAGCTCTCCTGAGGACAAGTCCAAAGTATGTTAGATGAAGTCTCACAATCCTTGCCTCTAAGGCGCATTCCGGCTGCTCTTCTTCCAAAGACAGATCGGTTTATTCTTTTGGCATCCTGTGATACTTTCAACAATCTTCTTCAGCACCTGAGGTAGTTAGTTGATTGCGCCAACCTGGCTGATAAACACATGTGGGATTAATTGAAAGGCAGAAAGATAAGTGGCTCGCCAAGCCTTGCCTTTCTTGTCTCTTGCTCTTTGATCATTGGACCAGTGTACAGCTGCCTTGCTTGTTCTGTGCCTCCATTTGCAAGCTACACTCCCTGTGGGACACCTAACCCGTGGACTCTGTTGCTATAATTTGAGGTTCCTTCAAGACTTGCTTCACCACACCTTTGGAATGTACATCTCTTGAGCTGGGGACTGTCGGGCCCTGTCATCTGGCTGACTGTTGGTGACCTGCCTTGCTGTTTGCTGACTGTGCCCAGATAGCCTGAATTGCTCTCCAGAGGACTACCTGGAGACCCCCAAGACTTGAAGGACTGTCAGTGTCTCACAACTGTCTCACGGGAGTGAGTTACACTGACCCATTTGTACTGCTTTATAATTTAATTAACTGTTTGTTTCTTATGTTATATCTCTATCTGTATATATATATATATATAATTATTAGCATTCTGGTTTTATTTCTCTAGAGAACCCTGTCTAACACAGCACCCTAATCCCAATGCATCCATTCTTCTTCAGTCTTCCTTAATCAGTGTCCAGCTTCCACATGCCTATGAGATGATCCCATTCAGAGCAGTCAGGAGTGGGAGCCAGGCACTATCTAGTTCTTCAGGGTCATGGAGGTTGAGTCTTGATTTGGCTCTAATCTCAACACATTGTGGCCGGATCCTGAGTTTACTCGTGTTTCACGTGCCATCTGTTATGGACGGATCACAAGATAACTCGGGAGGCAGCACGAACCTGTGTTCATTTCAAGCAATGGAAAATGGAAATTTCCTACCAGAGCCAGTAGAGTTTGCGCTGCCCATGGAAAAAGAAGTGAAACCAGGTATATTTGAAAATTTTGTAAGGTACCGCTTTGCAGAAAAATGTGATACCAAGTACCGTACATTAAAAATGTACTAGGAACCTTTGTTTATATATAGGTCCTATGCTAACTACAATATATGAAATAATTGCAACTGTTTAGAGTAAGATCTCCACAACTAATCGAACCAAAGGCCTAGGAGATAACTTTTGCTCAGTATTTCAGGGATAATATTTGCACACTGTCTTTGTTTCTCAGTGTAGTTGTATAGCAGAGTTGTACAGTATAGTAACAATAGTACATTGTTTAACAAAGGAAGATATCAACCAATGAACACTGGGGAGCAAAGAATGTATTTTTTGTTTGATATACTGTATTTATTTTTTTACTGTTTTTCAAAGTACTATGGATTTTGTTGATTATTTTTACAAGAAGTTTATCATTTCATGCAGATTATAGTTCATAAAAGTAATAGTGTCCCACATACATTGCAAAATATTGTTTCATAATGTGAGACATTTTATATCCCAAAACTGAAAGTTATAAATAAATATGATAAAAAGTTGATGAGACATAAACCTATTTATGGTTTAATGCAAAAAAAACCTAACAGCCAAAAACTACCCGGCCACTTGGGTAAATTGATAAAAAAAAAATTCGGTCTTTAATATGCTAACAGAAAGCTTTCTTCCACAGTGCCACTGAGTGAGATTCAAGCAGCCAACCTACAGGTTAGTGGTTGTGTGTAAACCACGTGGACCATTCAAGGATTCCAACTAATAACGATGTTATTCAAAGTTATTAGCTAGTTTCTGGGTCCCAGTGAGCGGTATAATAGATCTCATTTTCCTTACTATTTACGGATAATCATGAAATTGTCCTTCGTTTCTGGGTAGAGAAGCTGAGGTCGAGAGAGGTTCTCTGTAACTGGCCCAATTAGATTCCAAACACGGGTTTACTTGACCACCCAATTCCTCTTTACCCTTATGCATTATGGTGCTTCCAGAGACTCTATGAAAATATACTAACAGTCATTTAGAAAGTCTTCCTCACTGCAGTCACAGGAATAAATTGCAAGCAGAGAAGTTTCAGGCTACAGGGTTGTTTTTTTTTTGGGGGGGGAGGGGGATTTGTTTTTGCTTTGGTGTAAACATTTTCCTTAATAGCAATGGGAGCCCACAGAGAGTTAGAAACGTGCTCATTGTTGCCCCCTCCAATCTCATTAGTTCATTGTTGCAAGCTCATTTTAAACCCCCATCTTCTAGCTCCTAGTTCTGAGCGCTGATAACCTTCTGTCTAACTTCACTTACCATAGGGAGAGTCGATAAGCATCTAGTATGTGATCATTCCCCCAGTCTATCCCCACGACAGACATTGCTAATCAATCATGCAACGCTTTCCTGCTGAGTGTGGAGGTGCCTTCAGGCAGACACCACCAATACCCCGAAGTGGGTATACGAGACGGACTCCATTCCCTATGGCCATGACACACAATGCATGCAAGACCCTGCAGGGGGCATAAAAGGAGCATCAAGTGCGGGTCCGGTGCTTTACCACTTTCGAAAAAAAACAAACAAGATTTCAATCGAAAGTTGTGTCTTTCGCAGAACTAACTTCTAAAACTGGTGATCTGGGGCGGCAAGCAAGCAACATTCGGAGTCAATGTGCATGTCTTGATCCTGCGAGGTCAAGATGAACCAGGCTTGGCGTGGAAGCGGGAGCCATCGTGAGGGGACTGAGCCTGAGAATAACGTAAGAGACCCGGCAGGTAAGTCAACAGCAGAAAACAGTGACCTGAGAGGAACAGGTGCGTGGTACAGGGAGGATGGAAAGACTTCACCTTGCTCGCTTTGGCCACCTCATCAAGAGAGACCAATGGCTAAGGAAGCGCGTTGCAGTAGAGGGTCAGGAAAAACCAGGGGGCCCGCTCCTGAGAGGGACTGAAACAACAGCAGCCACGGTGGACCCAAGCATCTCAGCGGTCACGGAGATGTGTGAGACCTGCTGGCTCTTCATTCTCTTACCTGAGCGGGAGCTGCTCGTGGTAACAAACAGCCACCACCCGTGTGTGCCTACTCGGTGTCAAGGAGGAGGGAAAGGCATGCTAGAGATTGAGAGCCGAGAGGACAGGAGGCCTCTGGGTACTGAGCAGGGGTGGGGTGGTGGGGGGTGGGGTGGGGGGGGTGTTAAAGGGCGTTCCCTATAATCAAGGCTCCCAGACAAAAGAGTTCTCATCTTTGCAAACACCTCTTCCCTGTTTGACAAGGCTGACCCTAGTAAAAGTCAGAAGAGTGGGATTTGAAGGAGAGGGGTCATATGATTTTGATTCGTGACATCTTTGGGAGATTTATAAAATCGCTTGAACAAGGACAGCCTTTGATCTCCTTGAACGGTGGATGCCGTGAGGTCGATAAATTCTATTAGAATCCTTCCACCCAAACAAATTCCTGTGACAGTGACTTTGTTGGGGTCCTTGAACCAGGAGGGTCCAGAGGGCAAAGGGAAGAGGACCAGGGGTGGATAGAAGAAGCTGGAGAGGACTCAAGACGAAAGCTTCAAGCAGCCCTCCACCAGGCTGGGCAGAAAGGGGATATGCAAATACAAAAATGAGTGGTTCTCATTCCATTTGGGATCCAAGATTTTGGAATTTCCTGGTGAAAGTGTATCCTCGAGGGAGAAATCCTTTTCACAGAGAGGTCAACATTTATCATAAAAATGGACCAATGAATAGAGGAAAGGAGAAGGGAGGTTGTGTCCTCTCCAGGACTGTGCCTCTGCTGCTCGGTCAACTCTTCGCTCACCTTTACAAAGCCTGCACTTGGCCTCAGCTGCCCTGTTGTGAGGAAGCCCAAGCAGCCATGCGGAGAAGACCACACGGAGGAGAACTGAGGCATCCAGGTGATAGGGTCTGGTTGAACTCCCAGGCAGCAGCCAGCACTACCTACCAGTCTCATTCTGGACCTCCCACCCACCCTAGTGTGCAAGCCTGTACCCCATGAAGCAGAAAGACTGAATACGTTTCCTCTCCAAAGAATTGCGAACATGACTCTGATGTGCCTTCTCCTGATTCCCTTCTTCTCCATCCTATCATGGTTACCCTGACAAATAGGGGAGGAGGTAAAAGGAAGTGCTATGCTGTCCAGGAGTCTTGACTACATACGCCAATCGACCTTCCACACATAAGGACATTTATGGGCCCTGACTTGGGGAAGGAGCTACATCTCCCTGAGCCAAGTAGCCAGCTTTTAAATGGCTTGCAACGTCAACACTGTGGTGGGTACATAATTTTATGTCAACTTGTGCAGGAGTGGTATCCATCGGGCCAATCAGGTCACAGCCTGGTGGTACCTCCCTGTGGGCGTGGCCTTCTCACAAGGAGGCCCAAGGAATCTCCCCCTCTCTCTGCTTTCACCTTCCTGCTTGCTGGACACCCTGAGAGCTGCCACAGCTCTGCCATGTTTTCCCTCAGACCTAATAGCCACATAACTTTGCAGTCACTGGCCGTTGATGGTCCTGCATTCTGCATCATTGCATGTGACTACCTGAGTCTGAAGAGGGACTGATGGACTAGTATTGGACTTTGGCCTTGAGTGGGACGGTGATGGAATGTTTTCTTGTTACAAAATTACTTTTTGATATAATGCTCTTTCTTAGACACATATGAATGGCGCTGGATTTGTTTCTCTAGTCAACCCAGCCTAACACAATCACTTGTCACTAGTGGCTTCTTAAACCCATCCTGAAGCCCCAAGAGGGTGTCTTAGAGAAGGAAGCTCACCATTCCAGAGACAGAATTAGCCTCTTCAAATGAAGGAGAGAGCAGTCCTTGACTAGTAGTTCATTATGCACAATTCAAAATCAACCCCCTGTTGTGCAGGCTTCCTGTGTGCCTGGGACTCTTGGAAGCAGAAATGACAAGTTCTTTAGTCGCAGAGAAGGTTGACAGAAGACAGTGTGCAGGTCCAGGTGCATCTTAAGCACGTTGTAGCAACGCAGTAGATATTTGACAGCCCAGGCCAGGTTTAGCAAGTGAGAATTGTAATAGAAACAGTTTCAAACCTTTCAAAGACACTTTGTCAGCTGGTTCTTCGATGAATCTTGTGATTCGCCCCATTCCAGACTCTCCTCAGACGCCCAGGATGAGAGCCTTCCCAAGTTTGCTAGGCTGGAGATTGGCCCACAGTAGCCTGTGGGCCACATCTGGCCCACTGTTTGTTTTTATAAAGTTTTATTGGGACACAGCCATCTGTTGGCTCCTCTGTTAGACAGCCGAGTTGAGTAATCACAACAGAAAGCATATGATGCACAATGCCCCAAATATCTACTACTTGGTCCTTTATAAAGGAGCCCTGGTCCTGGTGGCACTGTGGGCGGAGTTACTCCACCAGTCACCCCGAGAGAGGGCGAGGAGACTGTCTGTCCAATAAAGCTTTACAGTCTCAGAAACCCAAGGGAGCAGTCAGTCCCCTTCTGGGCTGTATCGGGTTGCTAGGAGTCAGACAAGTCTGTCTTGAAAGGGGTATAGCCAGAATGTTCCTAGAGTTGAGGGTGGTCAGACTTTATTTCATGTACTTTGTTCTCGGGAGAAACCAGTCCCTGGAGAAGGACAGTAAGCTGTCAACCAAAAGAGGAAGACCCTGCATGAGATGGGTTGACACAGTGGCTGCATCCGTGGGCTAAAACATCACCATTGTGAGGAGGGTGTGGGGCCAGATGGCATTGTTAGGTTTCCCTCTCCGGCCTAAATCTCAGCCTCGGTCCTTGGCTCCTCGCGAGAAAGATTTCACGCCGAAGCCGGGCTCGTGATCCAAGTGAATTTAATGAAAGTTCAAAGAAGCATCAGGTTTTACGCAGCACCCATAGGATTCCTCTGACCATGCGGCCTGGCAGAGACTGCTCCGGGACACGCAAGGATCTCTCCCCTCCCATGAAGACCACCAGATAGCCCAAGCAAGACCAGACCAAGCGCCCAAGAGACCCTCTCCCTTCTGGTCCCTGCCTTTTCAAGGGTTCCCGGGGGAGGTGTGGTGAATGACCCCAGGTCAATTCCATTGGCTGAATTGCAATCACCTGGCCCAGGTGGGCTGCTCCAGGTGTAATGCCCACCCGAGCCCACCGGCGGGAAAATCCAGCTTTTGTCCTTTGCTGGCTCTCCTGGGCATGCGTAAATGGACTTCCCAATTCCCTAGGCTAAGCTACCTAACAGCATTCCCTTCTGTTGCACATGGGGTCGCTGTCAGCTGAAGCTGACCTGAATGCACTGAACAACAACATGAGTCAGGATCCACTGAAGGACAGTGAGTGGTTTAGGTTGGTCTTTTTGTTTTGTTTTGTTTTGTTTTGAGGTCCTTTATGGGAAAAAGTTTGTCAGTCCCTGGGGAACCCACTAATCTCTCATTGTGAGGTTGAAGTTTTGTGGGATTAAAAAGAGACTTTTCCCCAGCTTTGTCTCCCCCAAAGATGCCAAACATTAGGGTTTTTTTTGCCAACTTAAGGGGAGAGGTCAGATGCTTAGACATCCTCCCTGAAGGCAGTCAGTCGCCAAACTACTGTCTGGTCCCACCACAGGTAGGCCCACTCCCTGCTGTTAAGGACAATGGGCTACTTCTCCCTAAAGGCTGTGACCTTTACCTTGGTTCCTGTAGGTGGGGTTTACACCCTACTGATAATGGTTTCTAATAGTGGGCCAGAGAACAGGTCAAAGAGCTCAGTGACATCCAAAGTTAGACTTCCATTCTGAATCTAGGATCCACCCTTCTTGTCACATGTATACCCCCAATCCTTCCTCTTCCTGTTGCATGTATGTCCATAGATTGGCCCCCTCTCATGCTGCATAACCTATAGTGCAAGCCCTTCCTGTGACGTATGTCTTTACCTGTAATTAGTGGGCTTGAACTCCCCCCCAAAGATATATAAGCCTGGGTTAGCAATAAAGAGGCTCTTGGGCTCCCCCCTCTTGGCCTTCCATCAGTTCCCCTCTCCTCTGCTGTCCTCGCTCCCCTGTTGCCTTTCCCCTTGTCCTCCTTCCCCTCCCCCTCTCCATGTGGACCACCAAGCGGGGCTGAGGTGAGCATGCTACTATGAAATGTGTCTGACTCATGGTTTCAATCTCTCTTCTATTTCTCATGCTCTCGATAACTTTCCTATAATCTTTGTATATATTAACCGTACAGTTGTGTCTATCGAACTCACAATTAGTTGTGGGGGGCTGGCCCTCCCCTCACAGAGTTTTGTCCCTGACCCCCCTGTTCCTTCTCGGGCTCTCTTACATTACAAAAGCACTGTCCATGTAGTTGCAGCTGCACTCTTGGGTCATCTGGCTTCTGTCTGTGTCCAGCAACGACAGACATTGACACATTGACAGGAGTCTGGTCAGGGAAGCAATGGGTTACAAACACACACACACACACACATACACACACACACACAGAGTCAGCATCTCCTGTAGCATCGTCGGGGTCCTTTCTGTGGCCCCAGCCCCACTGGACTCGTCCAGGGTGGTGCTAGCTTCTACCCAGGGCCCCTAGCCTCTGGGTCTGATAACACCCAGCACGTGGTAAGGACGTCCCACTCTCTGGGCCCTATCACTGTCAGTGGCTTAGCAGCTCAGCCCTCCCACCACCTGTGCCACCAGGTCTCTGCATCAAGCTCCATGCTTTAAATCTATGAAAATGTTTCTGTCCTGCTGGCTGGACCCGGTCCACACAGGTCCTGCTCCTACTCAACACTGTCCTGCCCTATTCTTTTGTCTACAGAGAGGTGGGTTCCCCCACTAGGCTGCACTGTTACCGTTTCCAGCACCTGACATTTTAGACTACTCTAGCGCACCCATACATTGTGTCCCTACCTGGGGAAAGCATCAGTCTAGAGCTTTGGGGTTGTTGGGGTTTTTTTCCTGATCCCTCAGTGCCTCTCTGTCCATCTCCAGACTCTTGTTCTATAATTCCAAATTAACTTGCCCCTCTCCGTTCCTCTGCCTCAATTTCCTCTGCAGTTGAGTCGTGGCATGCCCCATTCTATTCGTGTGTGGGTTTTTCGTTTGTTGTTTGTTTTAGGTTTTAAATTTGATTCTGAGGAAACAAAAACAATCTGCCACCAAAACGTTTTAGGGAACGCTTGGTTCAACATGTGTGGGTTTTTCTTCACTATAGGACTTCTCAGAACATTGTTTTCAACATGAATTAGAAAACTGGGGATGAAACGTTGGAGAGTGGCCATCTAAGGTGTAGTTATGGGTCCCTCCTCACCCAGAGCAAAGAAGATCGAAGGAAGGCAAAGATCCCTAGAGATAATCAGTTCAAAGAACTCATGAACTACATGAACTTCAGTCCCCATGACCCAGGGCCCAGAAGAACTAGATGGTGCCCGGTCATCAACGCTAACTACTGTGACAGAGATCACAATAGAGAGTCCCATAGAGAGGGGAGAAACATGGAACAAATAAAAAAATTGTAACAAGAGGCCAGGCCTGCAGGTCTAATGGAGACGATGGAACTCCTGCGACAATAGCCTTTCATCACTCTTTAGGCATGGAATTGACCTCACACCTGTGGCTCAATTTTCAGCCAAATGACACACAAACCCATAAGGGGGACAATAACACCCAGACTGTACACATCCCTTAGAATAGTCATCCGTACAGGGTGCTGAATGGGAAAAACAATGTGCTCGGTAGACCTCCACTCAACTCTCAAAAGCTCGAACTGCATTCAAATTAAAATAGGGCAAAAAATGGATTTGAGCATGAAACTTTTGTTGGGAGCTTCTCATGGGACTTAGGAATCCAGAAAACATTGTCACCTGTAATTCATCTTTGCATGTTTTCGCCTACCCAAATTCCATCCTTCTCCCAGTACTTTCCACTGCCCCCACCCAGCCCACCACTGGTTCTGGTGACAGGATAGTTCTGTCACGTTGGAAAGTGCTGCCATCCTGTGGGAGGAGACTACTACCCTCACCACCACCCCCAGCAGCAGGGCTGGGGAAGAGTGCCCAGACTCTCCACAGTGATTGGCTAAGAATGGGGATGTGGTCCAAGCTGGACCAATCAGAATCCTCAGTAGGACTTTTCTGGAAAAGAATGCAGAAGAGATTTGTTCTTCTTTCTCTGGGGGATGCTGAGCTGCTGGGTTATGAGACTCCCAGATAATCAGATTGCTACCAAGTGGCAGGAACCAGTAGAGTCAAACCATGCTAAGACTGGAAGGAAAAAAAAACAGATTTAAGAAGGAGCAGGTTCCTGACGATGTTTCTTACGCCATTTGATCAAGTCTTAAGCTGGCTCCATTCCCTTTCCTTCTTCATCACCTGAGCTAAGAAGTCTCTCTACCACCATCCCCATGTAACTTATCATTGCTTACGTTTTCAGTGCCATCCTCTGTCCTGACTCATAGCGACACTATAGGAGAGGGTAAATTCACCCCTGTGCATTTCCGAGTCTGTAACTCTTTATAGGAATAGAATGCCTCGTCTTTCTTCCACGGAGCAGCTGGTGGTTTCAAACTGCTGACCTTGCGGTCCGTTAGCAGTCCAACATGTAACCCACTGTCCCAAAAGGTTTTGCCCACAACAAGAACACACTGATTAGACAGAGAAGCACAACCTCCCCTGGCCCAATATGCATTAATTACACAACCTGTATGTCCTCATGATCAAGCCCAATGGTTGAAGCTCTGTTCCCACCCTTCTCAGCTCCCCCAAGAGGGAAGCTTGTGCATAAGCAAGGGGTTGACTGTGGAGAAGACAGATGGGGCTAGGCAAAAGTACAGTGAGGCTTTAATCCATCGTTAATCTTTCCAACACTAGCTGAGGGTCTCAGTATCCTGGGACTCAGCCTTATATTAGCCATTTGGGTTGGGATGGGCTCCTAGCATCCCATCCCTAGGATTGTGTCACCATTCATAGCTTGCCCTAAATATCCCTCTGCTCTGCGGTGACACTGTCCCAGCACCAAAGCTCATGGATTCCATCCCTGGAAACATCTATGCAGTGCCACTAGAGAACAACATATATTGGCAGGAACGATATTCAGATTCATCAACGAGAGACTCCAAGGCCTTCCAGCTGAATGGCGGTTTTAATTTGGAAATTACTAATGAGTAATGGCAGACGTGCCAGGGGTACAAGTGTAAACAAGAGGCAGAAATGAGAAGAACCTGATGCAGAAAGCAAACAATGAAAGGACCACCTTACACACTCCCCCACCCATTCAACGCTGGGGAAGGGTTTCCGTCAACAACCTGTTGCTACTCCAGCCACCCCCAGAGCAGCCAAAGATGAGTCCTGGTTTGCAGAGGAGATTGATCACCCATGGGTCAATGAGACAAAGCTGTGCTTGTCCCAGGACATGCAGCCAGGGCATTCCGTTCTTCTAAGGACTTGATCGATGGCTTCTGAACTCTTCGGACAGGGAGGTCCCTTATCAACTAAGAACCATCTAGCTGGAAGCCAGCAACCCAGGAGATGCCCGTGACCATTCTTACCATCTTGCAGCTATGAAAAGTAGAAGGGAGAATGTGAGGATAGCAAAACAAACTTATAATTGGGGTCAGCGCCCCAATTGGCAAAGGTATCAAGGGGGGAAAAAAACACTGCCATCGAGTGGCTGCCAAATCTAAGTGACCCAAGAGGATTAGGGGAGAACTGGCCCGGTGGGGCTTCCGAGGCTGTAATTCTTTACGGGAGTAGAATGCCTCGTCTTTCATCTTTCTCCAGAGGAGTGCCTGGTGGTTTCCAACTGCTGACCCAACCCAGAACCACGTGCCTCCAGGGCTCATTTGAATGCCTAAAGTGCCTTCGTAGAGAGGAGCTGGGATGACTGGTTGGTTGGTTGGTTGACTAGTTGAAACTATTTTGAGATGAATTTTGTCCTAATGATTGTGTTGTGTCTAGGGTATAAAACAGAGCCCCAGTGGTGTAGTGATTATGCATTGGGCTGTAATCCACATGGTTGGCAGTTCGAAACCACCAACAGTTCCACAGGAGAAAGACTGGGTTTTCTCCTGTAAACAGTCTCAGAAACCCACAAGGGATCACTATGAGTCAGTACTGATTGTATCACAGTGAGTGAGTGAAGTGTTACATCCACCTCAACACTCAAAATAACAAAAACAACGCAGCAGAATACTAAAACTTCATAGGTGACCAACATAAAGTCAACATTGTTACTAATGCTTTAGGCAACAAATAATTGAGTCCCTATTTTGTGCCAAATGCAATACAGAGTATGACCAGCTAGGAACAGTCATGTGAGGCTGACAGATGTGGATTCCAGTCCTGAGTGCATCACTTTTGTGGATCTTGGCTCTCACTTGGCCTCTGACTCCTGTCTGGAAGGAAACGGGACTGGAACACACTCAAATAACACAAAGAAGCCAAGAAAGCTGATGGTGCCCGGCTATCAAAAGATATAGCATCTGGGGTCTTAAAGGCTTGAAGGTAAACTAGAGGCCATCTAGCTCCGGAGCAACAAAGCCCTCATGGAAGAAACACACCAGCTTGTGCGATCATGAGATGTCGAAGGGATCCGGTATCAGGCATCATCAGAACAAAAAATCATATCATTGTGAATGAGGAGGGGGGAGTGCGGAGTGGAGACCCAAAGCCCATTTGTAGGCCATTGGACATCCCCTTACAGAAGGGTCTCGGGGAGGAGACCAGCCAGTCAGGGTGCGATGTAGCAATGATGAAACATACAACTTTCTGCTAGTTCCTAAATGCTTCCTCCCGCCCCCACTATCATGACCCCAATTCTACCTTACAAATATGGCTAGACCAGAGCATGTACACTGGTACAGATAGGAACTGGAAACACAGGGAATCCAGGGTGGATGATCCCTTCAGGACCAGTGGTGTGAGTGGTGATACTGGGAGGGTGGAGGGAGGATGGGTTGGAAAGGGGGAACTGATTACAAGGATCTACATATAAAGGTCTCCCTGGGGGACGGACAACAGAAAAGTGGGTGAAGGGAAACGTCAGACAGTATAAGATATGACAAAATAAAATAATTTATAAATTATCAAGGGTTCATGAAGAAGGAAGGAGTGGGGGGTGGGGAAATGAGCTGATGCCAGGGGCTTAGGTGGAAAGCAAATGTTTTGAGAATGATGAGGGCAATGAATGTACAGATGTGCTTGACACAATTGATGTATGTATATGTATGGATTGTGATAAGAGTTGTATGAGCCCCTAATTAAATGATATAAGAAAAGCCAAAAAAACAAAAAGAAAGAAGCCAAAAGAACCCACTGCCGTAGAGTCAGTTCAGACTCAAAGCAGCCTTCTAGGACAAAGGAGCACTGCTTCCTTGGGTTTCAGAGACTGTAAGTCTTTACAAGAGCAGGCAGCCTCACCTTTCCTCTGTGGAGCCCCTGATGGGTTTGAACCACTGCCCTTGCAGGTATTGGTTCAACAGTGAACCCTCTGGGCCACTAGCATTTCTTTGGAACAGATTCCAAACCAAACTCCGAATCATCAAGTTCACTCTGACACTTGGCGACCCTATGGGACAGGATAGTGCTGCTTCAGGCGGTTCCCAAGACTGTAACTCTTCATGGGACTAAAATGCCTCATCTTTCCCCCCAAGGAGTGGCTGGTGGTTTTGAACTGCTAACCTAGTGCTTAGCAGCCCAGCGCATAACCCACGATGCCACCAGGACACCCATTGTGCCCATGTCTGGATCCAGCCCTTCTCGCATGTCTCATTTGACCTGCAGGCTCTTTCATAATTTAGAAAAAGTTCCCATGACTATTCATGTCTTTCAGCTTTTTTAGGACAACTGGGAGCGGGGGCCCAGTAGGCCTCCACGGCCACATAACAAACACAACCTGTGGTTCAAAGGTGGCTGCCCTTTCAGAAGGGGCAAGTGCTCTCTGTTACCCAGAGCTTCACCCTCCCTGTCAGTTTGCATTTTCTACATCAAGTGCTTCTCTCTGAGCGCTTGATGTTTTCTAAGAATGCAAAGTTCACCCTTTCGGGAGCAGGAGACCAACAGGAGAAAGGGTCCAGGGAAAAAGAGTGACAGCAATTTGGGAAATAAATGTTTATTCTAAGTTGGTCAGAGTCATTGGTAGGGCCTTGTGGGCCCAGCAAAGCTGCGGGGAGCAGACCGGACGGGTTCACATTGTCTTTCTCTGCTTTTCCTTCAGACAAAGAAACCCCCTGTGTCTGTGTCATGTCTCCGCACTGGCTTGGATGTCCCTCCTCCTGGAGGTATCTTTTCAGAAGAGAGAGGTGGCCGGCAGGGAGGGGGAGGGGGCTCCCCTGAGCAGAGCAGAGAACAAAGCTCCATTGCCTGAGCCGCTAATTATCCTGCTTCTGGAGAAATAATTATCTGGAAGGCAAATCCGATCTCTGATTAAAGGGTGGGGAAAGGAAGAAGATGAAAAGGGCCTGGGGCTTGGCTGCATCCCTGGGAACAGCCTTTGAAGGGAAGAGCGCTCCCTTCTTCCTCCTGGTGTTGGGAACCGCTGGCCTAGCAGTTCAGAGACCCCTGCCACTGAGTTGTGAATTAAATCCTGTTTCTGGAAGCCGGCCTGGGGCTGAGGGTGAGCCCGGGACTTTGTGGCTCTGGGGTCCTGCTGGAGTGGGCTGGAGTCAGGACAGGGCATCCTAGGGATTAGTGAACAAATAAGATAAATAGGCTTGGGTTTGAAGCTGGCTCCAGCCCTTGTAATACATGGGATCCAGACCTTTCTTCCTACCACAGGGCCCGTATGGAGGCTGTCCCTCCTGGCGACAGCACTCATCCCAGCCCCAGCTCCTTGGGTGATTGGTGCCCACACATCGAACGTAACCCCTTGCACAGAATGATTTCTGCACATGCTCACTCAACCGCCAACCACCATTAGTCCCGCCCTTTGCCCTGAGCCTTGTCTCTAAAGCAAGAGCCTGCTCTGCCCTGGCACGTGACACAGCAAATGTGCTTGGGAAGTAGAGCTCTCTCACAGTGTCCCTCCAGGAGACCTGGGGGCACAAGGGTTACTCATGCAGCCGCTACGCACAGGTCGGGAGTTCAGACCCACGCGAGAAAGCAGAGGCTGTTCATTCGCATAGAGACAACCTATGAGGCAGTTCTACCGTGTTCTACCGGGTCACTGTGAGTCCGGATGGGTTACATTGGCTTTCGAAAGCAGACCCTAACCAATGATGGAAGAGATTTAAGGGATCACTACTCCAGCTCTCTTGCCCCATGTAGTGGGAAGATCCTGAGGCGCAACATCTCCCAGCATTCCCCAGTCGGATTAAGTTCTTGTGGTTGTTGTTCTTGTGGTTGTTCGATGACACTGAGTCTCTTTGAGCTCTCAGCAACGCAGCGTAAGACAGAATGAACCACTGCCCAGTCTGGCACCGTCCTCACCCTTGTTAATTTGCAGCCTTGCAGCCCCTAGGTCAACCCATCTCATTGAAGCTCTTCCTCATCTTCGTTGGCCTTCTAGTCTACCCAGAGCGATGTCCTCCTCCGGGGCCTAGGCTCTCCTGATGACGTGTCCACCGTTCTTTTTCCATCCCAGCTCCAGGTGTTCCATCTGGTGACTGACTCCATCAGGAACCAACCCAGTGCCATTGAGGCCATGCCACTCACAGTGACACTACAGTACAGAGTGCAACTGCCCCTTGAAATGCCCAAGCTGGCAAACCATGGAGCTGATCGCCATCTCTTGCTCCCTCGGGGTGGCTGGTGGCTTCAAACAGTGCTTCATGCCTCTGCTCCCTTGAGCTGACTCTAATGCATTCTCGATTGTTCGCTTTCTCTTCATCGTGAGCGTCTCTTCATTCTTCTAGGGATGCTCCCCGGGATCTCCCCCTAAAGGGGTCATGGGCCCTCAAAACCTCGCCGTAGGTCTGCAAAGGGGACACTCACACGAAGGAAACAGTCCTCAATGCTGGGCTCATGAGGCCTCATAGAAGCTCCCCATGCCCTCCAGGATCTGAGCTGGATTTTGAGGTAGATGCATGCGTTGTTCTCTGTATCTTGCTCACTGCACACATCCCATTTGTCATGATCGTTTCAGGACTCTGACTTATGTGGGGACCGCATGTGTCAGAGAGCAACTCCACTGTAGGGTTTTCAAAGCTGGGACCTATCTATAGGAAGCAGATCACAAGGCCCGTCTCCTGAGGGACTTCTGGTGGGTTTGAATTGCCAACCTTTTGGCCGATAGTCAAGTGCTTAACCAGCTGTCTCAGTTGTATGTTCATATCTTCAGTTCTTGTCCTAGAACCTCTCAGAGAGAGTAGAATCGCCTCTGGTGACATAGTGGGTTACAGGACACAGTACACAACATAGTACGTATTGAATGGCTAACTGCAAGGTCAGCAGTTAGAAACCAGCAGCCGCTCCATGGGAGAAAGATGAAGCTTTCTACTCCCATAAAGTGTTACAGTCTTGGAAACCACAGGGGAAGTTCTACCCTGACCTACAGGGTTGCTATGAGTCAGAAACCATGGCAGTGATTGTCTGGGGTTGGGGATAGAATGATGTCCTTCCTGCCACCCCCACCCCTCCACATATGTGCTGGAATTCCTCACACTTATTGTTCCTGTGGTGTGGTCTTGTTCGGCACATGGCCTCTTTGGTGATGTTAGTGGGACATTGGGAAATTGAGCGCAGCATGAAGGTGGCCATTGTACCATTGAACCAGCGATGCTTCCATCATTGAGGGCTTACTATGTGCTAGGCCAGGGAGATCAAAATCCCAGAGTGCTTTGAGATGTACAAGAAGCAGATGACGCCTGGACTCAAGCTAGCAAGGATGGAAAAGACAGAGGCCAGCAGGGATCTCCAAGGAAAACAGAAGAGTTGAGGTACAAACCCCCTATCCCAACCCAAGACGCCCACTTTTCAGTCCCCCAGTGTGGACAGAGAGCACATTCCCTTAGAGCCAGTGCCCTGAAGCAGACATCTAGTCTCCTTGGACAATGGGCTCAAATGCCTCAGTGGTTGGGAAGTGGGCACAGGACTGGACAGAGTTTCATTCTGTGTGCCCAGGATCACTGGGAGTCCGAATTGCCTCCATGGCACCAAACAAATCAGCAAAGCCTCCTTCCAGCGCTGAGACACAAAGACAGAGGAGCAGACAGGGATAGAACCACAGCAGGGTGCCCAGCAAGAGGAGGCTCATCGCCACAGGGAGCTGGTAAGCCCTGCTCCTTCTTCCATAGCCACCAAGGGGAACTTGAGTGTCCCGTGGAGAAGGCCAAGTGGGTGGGTATCCAGCTCCTGACCTGGCAGAGGCAGTAAGCCAAGTCACTGGAATCAGGTTTTCTCATTTCCACAGGACAGTGGGGCCCATTCATCCACAGAGGGGCAAAGGCATCCCTGGAGGACATTTAGAGATCAGCATGAGAAACCAGACACCTCCCACCGCCCAGCTGCCCACAGAGCTTCTTTGGGGCCAGGGGTGTGCATTTCTGGTGAGCAGAGGAAGATGAGCTACCTTTCTGGCCATTAGGACTCTCTCAGGCAGTATCCCCAGCTAGCATGACACACAATCATCTTATCTGGAAACTGGGGGCACCTGATTCTAAAGGGCCTGTTCCGGAGGCTTCAATTGGTACCAGGCAACCTCACTCTTCAAGGGTAAGGGGATCTCCTCCCTTCTCAAGAGAATCAAAAGACAGATGAGACGGGATGCTCGGGCCAGGCTGGGGTAGCAGCCAAGGGCACTGGGAACTGAGATGGCTTTGCAGGACATCCCAGCTGCACTTGGAGAGCGCCCATGGTCCCACCCAGCAAAGCTTGGAGTAGGAAGTGTCAGGCGAGGCATCTTGAGCCGAGGGTCAAGGTCAGAGGTGCTGAAGAGCACAGGTTGCAGACGGACCTGGAGGTGGAGATGGGACCAGGTCATTTCCTGTCAAATAAAGGTGACAATTTCCAAGTCGCTTTCATGAGACAACCAGTACTACCAGCTGTCTTCAGATCAATCCCGAGTCCTGGTGAGCCCATGAGGGTCGAAGTAGAGCCATACTCCACCGTTTCCAATGGCTTATGCGCTACTTTGTCCCCAGAAATAATCACCAGGCCTTTCTTCCGAGGCGTTTCTAGAGAGACTCGGACCTCCAACCTTTTTGTTTGCAGCAGAGAGGCCTGCTGTTTTGTTAGCTTGAGCCCTGGTGGCAAAAGTGTGATGCGTTGGGCTGCTAGTTGCTAGATCAACAGTTCTAAACCACCACACGCTCCTCGGGAGAAAGGCGGCACTTTCTACTCCCATAAAGAGTCCGTCTCAGAAAGCACAGGGGCAGTTCCACCCTGTCCTACAGGTTTGCTGTGCTCAGCACTGACCTGGTGGCTAGGAGCTGAGGAGGATGAAAATGGTTTGCATTGATGTCCAGCCTAAATGTTGGTGCTTTGGATCCACAAGGATGGATGAGCACAAGAAAGGTCTGGACATCAACCTCCCTAAAAATTCCAGAGCCAACCCACCGCCATCTAGTCAAAGACAACTCATTGTGTGTGGGGTTCTTCCATCTTGGATAGGGTTTCTGAGACTGCGCATCTTTACGGAAGCAGAGGACCTCATCGTTTCCTACAGAGCAGCTGGTGGGTTTGAACCCCCAAGCTCGTGGTTAGAAGCACCCCAAGGTCTATCAAGAAAACGCTGTGCGATCAGTTCCACTCTTAAGCACTTGGAGCGGTCACCATGAGTTGGAATTGCCTTGATGACAAGAGTCAACAGATGCTGGCTCCCCCGAGGTGAGCCCATGTGAGCCCCACCATCCCAAATGAAGGAAGGGTGCTGGAGTGTACGCTCCCAGAGTCCTCCTGCAGCTGGCATCGCCTTGCAAAGCATGGGCTCGTCTGCAGAGAGCTCTTTGAAGATCCAGCCAGCACGTCTCTCTCTCTCTCTCACACGTGTGCCCAGCGGGCTCTGACATCTAAAGGCTTGGCCTCCAACTTCAGCTCTGCCCTGTCTTAGCCGTGTGACCTTTGGCCACCAGGGCTCCTGTTTTTACTGTTAGCTGCCATCATATGGGCTCCAACCCATAATGACAGAACGCACGATAGAAGGAACTACTGCTCAGTCCTGGACCATCCTCAGAGTGGTTGTTATGTTTGAGTCTCTTGTGGCAGCTGCTGTGTCCGTCCATCTTGTCAAAGGCCTTCCTCCTTTTCACTGCCCTCTAGTTTACCAAGCATGAAGTCCTTCGCCAGGGACTTGTCCCTCCTGACATGTGCAACATACCTGGGAATAAGCCTCACCGTGCTTGTGTGTGAGGAGCACGCTGGCTGTACTTCCTCCATGACAGATGTGTTGGTTCTCTGGCCGTCCATGGTACTTTCAATATTAGAAGAGGCAAATAGAGAGAGAGCGCAGTTTGTTGTCAGTTAGGAGGGGTAAGTGGAAGAAAGGAAAGGCGATCCATTGCTTGGTAGGCACTGAGTGTTCTTTAATGGTGACGGGGAGCTGGTTATTATTGGTCGGGGCTGTCGAGTCAGTTCAGACTCACAGTGACCTGCTGTAGAGCAGAATGAAGTGCCGCCGGTCCTGCGCCAGCCTCACGATTGTTCTCAGGTTTGAGCCACTTGTTGCAGCCACTGTGTCAATCCATCTCGTCAAGGGTGTTTTTCACCGCCCTGCTCTTTTGCCAAGCGTGAAGTCCTTCTCTAGGGACTGGTCTCTCCTGACCAAGTCTCACCATCCTTGCACCGAAGGAGTTTTCCGGCTGTACTTCTCCGGTTTGTTCTTTTGGCAGCCCGTGGTACTTTCAGCGTCCTCTTGCAGCACCGTCACGCCAATGGGGCGTTTGGCAATGGGGATTGGGGATGGCTGCACAGCATGCTTGATAGAGGTGATGCCACTGAATTGTATAAGTGAAAACCACTAAGTTGACAGATAACATGTCATGTAAGTTAGTGGGCATACTGAGAAGCAGGTTGTAAGGGTTAGATAATGTCTGAGACATAGTAAGTGCTCAAGAAATTGATGATTGTCCTCCCTTTAGTCTCAGCATAGACACTCATCTTGTGCAAAGCCTTCACTGACATCCCTAATGCCCACACCCATACCCACACACCTCTCCCAGTGCCTGTCTTCCTTCATCCTGCTCTCGACACTTATCTAGTGGCCAACACATACCTGCCTACCCTTCTCTCTGTCCACCCGCCTTGCTACTCATAGCATCTGCTCTGAATCCAGCAAAGCAAAAGGCCAGGGAGACATGGAGTCCATAGACTCATCAACCCATTGAGATCCAAAGGGTAACACTGGCCCCAGGACCAAGAAGGGAAGGAAGGGTTCGGAAAGGAGGAGGGATGGAGCCAGGAAACCCAGGGAGGAAGGGGAGGGGTGATGGTCCCTTGAAGGAATGGCCAACTGTGAGATGACCAAAAACGTGTTGCATGGTTGAATGGGCAGCAGGTCTGTTTGCCTACCCCCACCCCATTCACAATGAAAAACTGGAAACTGAAGGTGGGGACCACCCCTCTGGTGATCAAGTTGACTCAACCCCACTTGTGTCAGAGCAGAGCTGGACTCCAGAAGGGATTCAAGGGCCAATCCGTTGCCAGAGCTTGCTTCTGCAGCCACCCCTGGTGGTTTATGAACTCTTCCCAGTGCCCCATGGACTCAGGGCGAGTCTCTGTGTTGCTCAATGTAACTCCCCTTGCACCCAGGATAGTGGTGACCATGGCAACTATGAGCTTTGTGTGCTAGCGCAGACAGCGCTGACATCAAAGCAGAAAGCTGAGTCTCAAACTCCGAGAGCACCCCCCCCCTTTGCCCAGGGCCACACAGAAAAGCCAGAACTGGAGTCCCAGGTCCCTCGGGCTTTCTAGGATATTCCCAGGTCCTGCTGGCATACAGAAGAGGCCCGTCTCCTTTTCGGGATGGGTGCGGGCTGCTTGGCGTGGGCATGCTTACTCTCCGATTCTGAGAGGGGCAGGATGGTTGACTGACTGGTTGGTTGGTTGCCTGGTTTTTCTCTCCATTCCTGGGCAATGGATCCTAGGTCCTTTTCAGCACAGTAGCAAAGGCCTCCTTGTGCACACACTGCCCCTGAGGGCTCCCTGGGAGGTGGGAGCAGTTGGTTCAGAGGAACGCACTACTGGGCTCAGAGGACTCCTGCCAGCTTCCATTTCTTGAAATGAGGCGTGAAACTGGTCTCCAGTTGCAGCTTTGAATGGGACCATTCAGGCAGCTTCCCACTTTGGGCTGAGTCCTCACCACGAAGGACCCCTGCTTGCCTGGGTCACCTTGGTTCTGTCCCAAGTGAGTAGCCCTCATTGTTCCTGCCAGCACCCTGGAAGTGGATGGTCTCCTTTGAGCCAGAGATTTACTCACCGGGCTTAGAGATCAGCTCTGGACCCCCTTTGGCCTCTGGGGAAACAGGCCAGGAGAGGATCAAGGAGCCAGCATCAGGCAAGTGACACCACCAACTGTCACCTCTCCACATCTGGGACCCTCCGGGCTGTTTCTGAATGTCTGATGGCTGAGGAGGCAACCAGATTTGAATGGGTTCAGAATGGGCACATAACAGCGGGCGAACACCCCACATGGCAATTACAATGCTCCCCATGAAGCCCCTTCAGACTCACCCCATGGGACCTGGACTCCAGGAGCTAGCTATGTTCACTAAGTTGCGTAGCAAGGCAGCGGGGACTGGGTAGTAAGAATTCTCCTTTCCCAGGAAGGAGTCTTGGGTTGGATTCCCGGTCAAAGCCTCTTGTGCAGACACCGCCCATCTGTCCACAGAGGCCGATGCATTGTTAGCACGTGGAATGGGTTGCAGTGAAAGTCAGCTGATGGCAAGCCCTGTGCATCAGTAGGATTGCAACCATTTGTGGGGCTGGAGCGGGGTCAGATTGAATTTTGCTCCCTTTGTGTGTGGTGTTGCCAGGACCCAGGGGCCAGGTCAATGGTCTCTATCAACCAAATGCCAGCCACTCTCCAAAGGCCTCCATACCCATGGTCTCATGCACTGCTCCCAATAACCCAATGAGGTTTCATTGACCATTGAGCCATGGGGAAACTGAGGGTAACCACGGTTAAGAGATGGGCATGAGGTCACAGGGCTGGGATGTGGCAGAGCCTGCATATGACACAACCTTTATGACAGCAAGCACACAGCCATTTAGCTGTTCTGTCTCGAGCACAAACATCTAGTGAGAGCCTAATAAAAGGGTGTGTTGGCAGCCACACCTGCCCTCTCCCAACTGCACAAGAGAGAAGGAGACCCCAAGTCCACATCAGTCCAAGGATGACCTCTTTGAGGCAAAGGTCAATGAGGCTCCAGCCTTCTTCTTCAACCAGGCCTTGTGGACCCTATTCTAACACCACTGTCCCACCCATGGCACCCAACTGTCTGCTGGGTTCACTGTTGTCAGGGGCCGTCAAGGCGATTCCATGCATAGCAACCCAATGCAGAATGGGACATCACCCAGCTTGCTCCATCCTCACAATTGTCCGTATGCTCGAGCCTATTGCTGCAGCCATTGTGTCAATCTGTCTTGTTGTGGGCCTTTCTCTTCCCCCACCCCCCCCGACCCTCTACTTCACCAAGTCAACTACACTTTGAGAAAGCTGTTCTCCTCAGCCACACCTTGGGAGCCTTCTGAGCTGAGAGCATTATCTCCGACAAGGAGCTGCTTCTGTTCATTAGGCCTTCCATATCTGGCGATGGCTCGAAGCTATATCTAAGTTTTCCAGGCGCTGCTTCCTCTGAAAAAGAGCACCTGGTTGCTTCTTCCTAGTTCTTCTTGAGTCTGGAAGCTCTGCTGACACCTGTCACTTTGGGTGACCCCGCTGGCATTTGAAATATCAGTGACCTAGCTGCCGGCATCACAGCAACACACAAGCCACCACAGCAGGACAAACTTGCAGAGAAGTGGTGGGGTCAAAAATCCCTTGCAATGCCCACACTGAACTCACAAATAATGCTCACAATTGGGTGGTTTATCAGAGACGCTAACAGATTACAAGTCAGGATCAGAAACATTAAAGATACAGTTCTTTTGCCAGCAGAGCCTCATTTCAGCCATATTGGCAAACACATCTCTCTCTCTGGTCCTCAGCCCCTCAGCCACGCATCTTTGGCTTTGCCCTGCTCAGGCAAGTGTTATAATCTCCTTTAGTGCCAAGAAATGCCCAAAGGTCACCCCACTCTCCAAGCCAGCCTCTTGCCCGCATGCACTCAACTCTTATTCACAAAGAGAGCCATCAGCGCTTCCACGTCTCCACACAGATGATTGTGAGAGTGTCTGCTCTTGCTTCTGAGACGGCTTACTTTCTCCCCAGCAGATGACAAACCTGAGCCAGCCCTCGGATAAGTCCCAGGTAGCCTCTCTTCATGCTCCCCTACTCTTTGGAGGGAAGTTACAAAGATCATGGACAGGAGAGCCAGGCCAAGGAACGTGGCTTCCCCACAGGGCTGCTCTGTGCACGGCAGTGCATTGAGTGCTCATGAGTGGAAGATGAATGGGATACAGCCTCTTCCGGGGAACAACACCTTCTCTTGAAAAGAATTACATAAACGGATAATCCCTCGATTACCTAAGGCAAGAACTAAATACCAGGGCTGCTGTTGCCCCTCAAACTGCGTTCCTTCTTCAAAGTGCTTGTATCATGCCTTCTTTGATTTCATTTGGGCCCACAAAGCCCACCCAGAAAGCAAAAGTGGTGTTCCCTGCTCTTGACAGGTGCAAACGCTGAAGCTTGTTGAGGAAGAAGAACCGAGCCTGGCAGACCATGTGGGTGTCGTACCCAGGCCTCTGACACCAGCTCAGGCCCTTTCTTTCTAGACCAGAAGGGGCATCCAAACCTGGTGGCCAGAATCACAGAGTCCAATGCTGAGGACAAGGACAAGCTGTAGAGAGAAACCCTCTATTTACACTGTTCCTCCTTCATTCTTCAGAGCAGAACATCTGGGGGTGGGCGGTGGGGGGGGGGTGGGATGCAGCAGGGGAGATCCAGACTCGGCGG
Organism: Tenrec ecaudatus; assembly: GCF_050624435.1. Taxonomy (NCBI): domain Eukaryota; kingdom Metazoa; phylum Chordata; class Mammalia; order Afrosoricida; family Tenrecidae; genus Tenrec; species Tenrec ecaudatus. The sequence continues at coordinate 29,167,144 of NC_134545.1, read as the reverse complement.
AGATGTGGTTATGTCTCAGGCAGATCTTACTGAGGTTCTCTGTGGCTTACTAAGATTGAACCCGCCAGCCAGTCTGCAGAAGAAAGGCGAGGCTCTCTGCTCCCATGAAGAGTCACAGCCTCAGAAACTCCCAGGGATGGTTCTGCTCTGGCCTCTAGTGTCGCCATGCGCCAGACACCACTGAATGGCAGTGAGGTTGGGAATTGACACCAGGTCCCTGCAGGGTACAAATGCTTTGTCTTCAACTCCAACCCTACAGATCGATGGTTTGAATCCACGCTGGGGCACTATGGATTGACTGCTATAAATGTCACCGCTAAGGAAACCCTACAGAACTCAGTTCTACTGTGTCACACAGAATTGACTCAAGAGCAAAGGGCTTAGTGGGGGGTCTTGTCTGTCACCATCTGAATTTGTTCTAAGTGATCCACTCTCCTTGGTCCCAATTGCTTGGCCCAGAAAGCACAGCGGATGGAAGTTTTGGAGTTGTCATTCAGACTTTGACCAATGTTCGTTTGTTCTCTCTCTCTCTCTCTCTCTCTCTCTCTCTCTCTCTCTCTCTCTCTCTCTCTCTCTCTCTCTGCTTTCCTCCCTCTCCTTCCTTATCCTCCCTCCAGCCCCTTCCCTTCAACACATACTTGTTCTCTCAGTAATGAGGGAAACACAACTTTGATCTCCCTGCTATTCCCTGTGGAAGGAGGTTTTGACCGTAAGGAGCCATTCAGGACCTGGGTGTAGATTTCTCATATCTACCCGTGAAGGGAAAAAGAGTATAGGATGTGGGGTGGGATTGTCTCCAGAATTAAAAATCATTAGGGACGAGACACCCTTGAGTATGTTACTTCATGCATTCCAAGGCTGGCGGTAGTCATCACAGAAATGGCTCGCCCATTAGAATGGGTATCGGCACTGGGGTGTATTGATGGAGAACCGTGCCGCCTATGGCAAGCCCTGGAATTGCACCCATGGCTAACCCTGGAGACGTTATTACTCTATGTGCTAAAAAAACAAGTTGATTCTGACTCATGGAAATCCTATAGGATGGGATAGAAATGTCCCTGTGGGTGTCCCAGACTGTGACTCTTTCCAGGAGTACAAAGCCCGGCCTTTTCCCCTGCTGAACGGCTTGTGGTTTTGAAGTGCTGACCTTGGGGATTGAAGCCCAAAGCACAAGCAGTATACTCGCAAGCACAGTAGAAGGAAATTCTACCCATAGCTGCACTATCCCCAGGACTGGTTGCAGAGACGATCACTGTGATCCATGATTGCCTCAAGTAGATTGCCAGGTCTTTCTTACTAGGCTGCCTTCGTCTGGAAGATCCATTAAATAGATAGATAGATAGATAGATAGATAGATAGATAGATAGATAGATGCCTCACTGCCACTGAGTCAATGACAACTCAGAGTGGCTCAGTAGGACAGGGTAGAACTGCCCCAGTGGGTTTCCCAGACGGTAACTCTTTAAGAGGGTAGAAAGCCTCATCTTCCTGCCGCAGAGCAGCTGGTGGTTTCAAACTGCTGATCTTGCAGTTCTCAGCCCAGCACATGACCACTACACCACCAGGGCTCTTCGTTCAGCATCATTGCAACACACAAGCCTCTCCTGACAGATAGGGGAGTGCGGGGTGGGTGAGGGTGGGGTATAGTACTGCATTGACAGAGACTACCTACCACAGAACCCCCTACCCCTGTGACATGTGGTGGATGTGACGGAGGGAGTGTGATGGAAGGGCTGTGAGGAAGACAGGGTAGGAATTCGCACTGCGGGTTCCGTTCTGCACTCCCTGGACTCCTCAGAAGGGGTGTTGGACTTCCATGCCCTGATTTGGCCTGGAAGGAAAAAGACCCTATTTGTGTGCCTCTGTCACCAATCCTGCCACACAAGCATTTATTTTTAGCACCTTTTTTGTGTTCCCCCAAAATTGCAAAGGTCACAGCTTTGTAGTAAAAAGGAAAATCAAATTATGAAAAGACGGCGCTGTTCGGCATTTTGTCAGAAAAGGGAGACCTTGGCTTCTCATCTCCCAGGAGACGTGCACCCACTAGCCACCCGCAGCGTCCACGTTATGCACAGAGAGATTGTCCTGAAACTGCTAACCTGGCACCTTCCAAATCTTACTGACGCCTCCTCTGGGCCCATACGACCAAGTCTAAAGCCCTGGTTTGGCAACCAAGATCTTGCAGGGATGGGTCTCAAGCTTACCTGTTTGAACCAAAAAACCAAACCCACTGCCCTCAAGTTGATGCTGTCTCACAGAGACACTCTAGGACAGGTGAGTTAGTTTATTGTGCCAACTTGGCCGATAAACACATGTGGGATTAATTGGAGGGTGGAGGGATAAATGGCTCGGTGACCCTCGCCTTTCTAGTTCTCGGGTCTCTTGCTTTCTGATGATCGGACCAGGGTGCAGCTACCTTAGCCATTTCCCTACTCCAGCTTGCAAGGCTCACTTCCTGCAAGACATCCCTGTGGAGAAGCCACATGGACCTACCCCGATGGAGCCTTGGGGGCTGGAGAATTCGTGTGGAGACCCCTGCCAGTGCTGAGATGCTTACACATTCTCTGACTCGGCTTTTCCCCCTGCAGTCGGCATCATTGTGTCTGTTTTGTGAGATGGAGGAGGACTTTGTGGATTGGTGTTGGACATATGGGTTAATGGGTTAATGTTGGACTTGTGGGCTTGGGTAGCCCTGGGTTGGGATGTTGTCTTGATGTGCACTTATCCTTTATAGAAAACTCTCTCTTATACATGCGATTCTGTGGATTTGTTTCTCTAAAGTACCCAGACTAACACAACAGGGTAGAGCTGCCCCTGTGAGTTTCCAAGAATGTAACTCTTTACAGGAGTAGAATGCCCCATATTTCTACTACTGAGAGGTTGGTGGTTTGGAACTGCTAATTTTGTGGTTAGCGCAACACCCCCAGGGTTCCTGGTGCTCCTTTCTCCCACTTCAACACTCCCGCTGTACTCCCGTTTTTCCCACTTTCTGCATTCTATCCTATTTCATGGCCTGGACCTGTCTCAGCCTTGAGGACCTACTGAGCTTGGTTCCTCTTCAGAGATGGCTGTCCTGGTTTCAATGTCTCCTTTCTGCACCCCGTCATCTCTTCCCCTGGCACACCTACCACATGTCGGCTCTTGGTGGCTGTGTGTCTGTCTCCTCGCTACAGGCACAAGTCTAAGGCCAATTGTGCCTTGGTCATCTCATTAGCCACGTCTACTTCAGGGCCTGTGTTTTACCTAGGATGTGGATGGGCAAGTGTGGTGTGGTTAGTGCTATTGTCGTTAAGTGCCTTCCGACCCACAGCAATGCGAGGCCCAACAGAAGGAAACCCTGTCTGGTCCTGCCCCATCCTCGTGATCGTTCCTACGCCTGAGCCCGTTGTTGCAGCCCCAAACGCCAGGCCATCTCACCGGAAGTCTTCCTCTCCTTTGCTTCCTGGTGTGTATACCCAAAGATCCCCAACTGGCTTGAGAGCCCCAGTTTGCCAACTCCTAACATAGATGATTGAAAAACCATTGCCATCTACTCAATGCCAATGCACGGTCCCCTGGTGTCTACCCCAGAGGAGAGCAAGGCTCCGTGGAGTTTCCAGCAACTGAGCTTTCAGAGGTCAATTTCCAAGTCTGTCTTCCCAGGTGTCTTTTTGTTAGCAGTGAGTACGTTAGCCATTGGTATAACCCAACCCACTGAAAAACAAGCACAGGGTCACCAAGTGGGTTCTGACTCAGGGCGACCCTAGAGGACTAGAGCTGGCCCTGTGGGCTTCCAAGACTGCCCATAGTCACGGACATAGACGGCCGCGTCTTTCTCCCTCAGAGCAGCTGGAAGATCGCAGCTTCCGATCTCCCCATGGGCAGCCAGTGCTTAACCACATTGTTGCCCGGGCGCCTTCTCTGCACACACCCCTAAAGGAGCCCCCAAACGGGATTTGCATATATGAATATGAACTTAGAAGCATTTCAGACACAGAAGAAACTTTCCTAGAAGGCTAATTTTCATGATTGTCTTTGTTTCGACTCTCATTATTATCCCCCATTGCCATGATCATTTAAGAACATGCGCATGGTGGTAAGAGGAGCGCTGGCCATACTGTAGGTTAAGCATGCTGCTGCTAACCAGTTCAACAGTTTGAATCCTCCAGGGGCTCCCAGGACGAAAGGTGAGGCCGCTGGCTTCCAAAGAGAGCAACAGTCTCTGAAATGCTCTGGAGTGGAGAATGGGCATAACTTGACGGCAATGGGTTTGGTTTGGGAATGTGGGTGTAAAATAATAAAGCGAAGAAATAATGAAAACAAAATTCAGCTTGGTGGTTCCTTATAAACCCAAACCCGCAGCTGCCAAGTTGACTCTTATTCACAGTGACCCCAGGACGGGACAGAAGTGCCCCAGGGGGGTTCTGAGGCTGTAAATCTTTGTGGGGGGAAAAAAATCTGTGTGGAAATAGACTGCTCCATTTTTCTCCCATGGAGCAGCTGGTGGACTTGCACTGCCAACCTTATGATTAGCTGACTAATGCTTAACCCATAATGCCACCAGTGAGCCTCCAGTGATTTCTTCTTGGAGCTCTGAAAAGATCACTCCAGTTCTGTTTCATGAGCCATGTAGTAGGGATGGGAACCTGCCTTCCATCCATATGCTTCAGCTCCTTTGTATGGATCTAGTGCTCCACCATGATTTTTTTCAAAAATTAAATGGGATCAATTATTGAAAAGGACGGACACTTTTCTCCTCCCGCACCAGCCTGAGATGCAGCTGTCTCAAATGCCTCTCTGTGATGCATGTACCTCCACAAGGGGCCCTCGGCCTTCCGGAGAGGATGGGTCTGCTCAGCAGCCCAGCCCATCCATCATCCCCCAAGCAGCGTGTTTTACATTCATCTGCAGATGAAGATAAAAGGATGGGGTGTTGCCCTCTTTCAGATCACTGGCAGAAGAGGCATGAAAAGAAAGGCTTTCATATTTTACCCTAGGCTCTGCAGCAGCTGCCTTCCTCAGAATTGAAGAAGCTTGGCTGGTTTCTCAAGTGCTATTTGAGAAGGGGAAAATGCCCAGGGAAGAACAGACGGTGCTAAGCCCCAGAAACAAGGTGCCTCCCTGTTCAATTGTCTCTCTGGATGCCTTCGTGTTTCATCTGAGCATCCTGAGGTTCCAGGGATTTGCCCAGCATGCATAGCGAGCTGCTGTCCCATTGTGGCTTTGGAATTCAAAAGCTTAAACAAAATATAGCCAGGGTGAGAATGTATTAAGCAGGACTGGACAATGTTTCCTTCCGTTATGCCTGGGGTCAGACCAACTCAAGAGTGCCTAGCAACAATGTGTCAGGAGCGGTTTCTTAGCATCGTCACAACCACCTGACACGTGGCTCATGGTGATCGCCCCATTTTACAGATGTGAACACGGAAGCTCAGAAAGGTGAAAACACTGGTTCTAAGACACCCAGCAAGAGGCTGGGCTGAGCCAGTGTTTGAATGCAAACCTATCTCTTCTCATCTCCACAAGACAGGGACTCCTATCCCAGTTTGACAGATGATAAACAGACCCAGGGAAGTGAACATGTCATTTCACCAGGCCACACAACTAGAAACGATGTCCTCTAAGAGAGACGAGATACAGAAAAGTGGAGGAAAGATGGCCATATGGCAACAGTTATGCTCCATCTGTATACCAAGCTCCTCTGGGTCGCCAGGAGTTTCGAAAGATGAGGAAGGATCTTTTCCCAGATCCCAGGACTGGGAACTATTAACCTTATAAACCCGATCCCTGGAACCTCAGCTGCTCCGATGATACACAGATGCATCAGAGAGACCACCGAACAGGGAGATGCCACGCCTCTGCTCTTCTTCCTCTGTCCTTCTACGCTTATAAGCCTGACCCAAGTCAGGGTCTTTCCCGCCGCCTCCTATGCATGTGAAAGTTGGATGTGGAATATGGAAGGCCAAAGAAGAATCGGCACATTTAAATGATGGTGCTGGGGAAGAATATTGCAAGAACAAGCATCTGTCTTGGAGAAAGTGCAGCCTTAGAGACCCGGATGAGCAGACTTTCTCTCATGTGCTCTGGTCATGTTATCAGGGGAGACCAGTTCCTGGGGAGGAACATCATGCTTGGTAAAGTAGAAGGGCAGAGAAAAAAGAGGAAGGCTCTAGACCTGATGGATGGACACAGTGGCTCCAACAATGGGCTCCAACATTAAAGGTGGGAAGACGGTGCAAGACAGAGTCGTGTTTGATTCTGTCACTCATGAGATTGTGATGAGTCAGAACTGGCTCGACGGCACCTAAAAGCAGCAATTTTAGAAGTCACCCAATCTCTGGTACTCTGCTGTGGCATCTGTGCTAAACTGAGATGACATCCTGGCGGTGGTGATGCTGAGCAGGCATGGTGGGGGATGGGGTTCAAAGGAGGCCTTGGAGTTGGAAGTACAGGCTTCTTTGGGGAGCTCAGAAACTGGGTCCACCCCCTCAGGAGAATCATATAACAGAGGGAAGCACCCTATGAACTATCCCGGAAGGGAGAAGAGCACGTGCAAAGGCCCTGCCTCTTGTGCCTGGCATATTCAAGGGGTAGAAACTCCTGACGACTTGACCCTGTGATGCTCCAGTGTGCAGGAGTGAGGAGATCAGGAGAGACTTGGTGGGGGGCGGGAAAGAGGGGTATAGAAGGGAAATGGAGAAGACAGAGGGAATGTCTTGGGAGAAGCCACAGGAAGAAGCAATTTCAGAAGGGAAGGACCAGTTGTCACATTATTGCTAATGGCTCAAGGCAGATGAACATGAAGGAGAAAGACAATTGAATATGGCAAAGTGGACATCAACAGTGACCTTACCCAGGAGCAATCCCCAGATGGCACACCTGTTAACCTGCTCAGCTGCTGATTCAAGGTTGGTGGTTCAAAGCCCTCAACCCCAAATGACCTTGGAAGAAAAGCCTGGTGATCTATTACCCTCCACAAAAAAAATCAGCACAGTTCTACTCTGATACATACTGGATTGTCCTGATTCAGAATTATCAATAGAGACAGTTGTTGCCTAGAGCCATTTGAGGGCATCTGATTGCCATGGGTGCACGAGAGTCTGGGACAGGGAGCATGACAGAAATCCAGGCAACTCTTTTGCATCCATTTTCTTCTAAAGGGAACAGATGATGGCGGAAGGGGTGCATGTGATCAGGGGAAGGTCTCTTCTCCTCCACCATGTCTGTCTCTCCATGCCATTGAACTGATTCTGATTCCTAGTGCCCCTGTGGGTTTCTGAGACTGCAGTCAGCAGCCCAACTCATAATTATAGACCATCTACTGCCTCTCTACATGTTGGGCTGCTCACCACAAGATCATCAGTTCAAATCCACAAGCTTCTCCTTGGAAGAAAGATGGGGCTTTCTACTCCCATAAAAAGTTACAGTCTCAGAAGCCCACAGGGGGAGTTCTACTCTGACCCATTGGATCAATAAGGTCAGTATCGACGTGATGGCAGTGAGTTTTAATTTACTGCCTCTCTGCCTCTCTCTCTCTCTCTCTCTCTCTCTCTCTCTCTCTCTCTCTCTCTCTCTCTCTCTCTCTCACACACACACACACACACACACACACACACACACACACACACACACACACAGACATCTGGGGGAGAGCTGTATAACTCTCAGAAGTATGTCAGGATGACCAGCTGTGTGACATGACTACGGAGCGAGTGCGTACGTTGATCCTAACGTGATTGTTCAATGTGTTCTGCATCGCTGTACCGCATCCTCCTCCCACTCCCCACCCCTGCCCCCGCCACAGACACACATCAAACCAGAGAAGGAAAACAAAGAAAAAGGTGAGCGACAGGGAGGGAGGAAGTGGAGACCAGACATGTGTGGCTGTGGTAGTCCTCTTTGCGCCTCCCCCCATCACCCCATGAACCTCTCAAACAAGTCTCCTAGTACTCAAGGGCCTGGCATCTAACCCCAAACCAAACTCACTGCCATCAAGCTCAATCTAGCTCCCAGAGACCCCACAGGACAGAGAAGTGTCCCTGTGGGATGCTGAGACTCTTTGTGGGTTTGGAGAGCCTCTTCTTTCTTTCTGGAAACAGTTGGTGGATTCTAACGGCTGACCACATGGTCAGCAGCCCAGTGTGTAACCACTATAGAGCCAGGGCGCCCGAGCGGCATCTAGATGAGGCCGCGTTAAGACTAGGCAGGCTCTCCGTAGAGTATAATTCAAGCTCGAGGAGTTAGTAAGAGACAAGCAGTCAGGAGGCTGAACACAGCGGGGAGGTGAGCGCAGTTTGAGCAGTGGGCACTGGTACAGGTGGGTGTGCTCAATCTCATGAGGAAGGGCTCCCAATTATGTGGTTCAATTCCTAGATAAAGGTACCTTTTTTCAAGCACAAATTGCTTTTTCTGCAATAGTGGCTCATTTTCTCAGGTGTCCCTGGCAAAGAGCCAGAGGACACAGGAATATATATATAGCCCAGGGACTCAACTAGGGTGGAGCCCTGTGGACCGCGACAGGCACAGCAGCAGCCTTGGGACTGCGCAGGCAAGGGTTGAGTGGAACGTGGAGAACGAGCTGCCCCTCCTTGCCCCCAACCTCAATCTGTTATGCATGGCTGCGCAAGGAAGGGTTTTGATGTCCAGTGGAAAATAGTGTGAGGATTGATTAGCAATGTCTGCCCGGGAGCCTGCAAGTGGAGGGGAGTGTTCCTTCTGCCATGATGCAGAGTTGCTTGTTTGTAATCAACTTGGCTGTCCCAAAACAATTCAAATCTGTCTGCTTGGCTTTTCTTCCTCTTACAGCCACAGGGATCAATGCTTAGATTTGCTGGGTTAGGAGTCTGCAGGGTTGTTACGGCTCCCTTAAAATAAAATTTAAGACATGTATTTTTGTTTTTATTCATTTCTCCTCATTTGTTGATGGAACATAACACACACAAAGTTTATAAAGCAGGCGGTGTTTTGTTCTGCTGCTACGGGTCAGAACCAACTTGATGGACCTACCAACAGGAACGTGCCGCCTCACAGCCCAGCTTATCCAACTAGTGACAGTGCCCCTTTAAATGCCCTCTACCTGTGGGAGGGCTTCCTTTTATCCTTTTCCTACCCTCCCTCCCTCCCTCCCTCCCTCCTCACTGTCCAGTCCCTTCCCTCTGCCCACACCCCCAACCCTGGCCTCCTATTGTCTTAAAGTCTTAACTTTGGGCATGAAACCCATTGTCTCTTTCTTTCCTGTAATTGGCATCACAGAATACTTTGTCTTTATGAGCTTGACTGACTTTGTTGAGTACAATTCTCTAACTGTGCCCATGCCGGAAGGTGGTTGACAGGCTCGTTGTTGTTATTTGCAGCTGCATAATATTCCAGTGATCCAGGGTGTTTTGTGGAAAACTTGTTGATTTTGCTAGATGAGAATGTGGCTTTAAGGCAACAGGGCAGCGTGCCATGTCCGTAGATTCCTGTCAGGAGATACATCCTTACCCTCCCTTCTCTTCCACTGCATTACCCATGTAACCTACATTTCATGAGCCAGTTTTCTCAGCTACACAATGGGGGAAATAATCCCGTCTTTGGTGACTGTGAGAATAATAAAAAAAAACCCACTGCCCTTGAGTCAATGCCATAGGTTAGGACAGAACTGATCCGGTACAAGGTTCTGGACTGTAACTTTCATGGGAGTAGGCCATCCCTGTGAATATTTGTTCAGGTGCTGTTGTTATCATTGTTTTTGTTTGTTGTTGTCTTGAGGCACCGTCGAGTGGCTACCCCATAACAAAAGAAGGAGACCTTGCCGATCCTGTGCAGTCGTCGGAGCCCACTGTTACAGCCACTGCCCGTCCGTCTCATCAAGGACCTGCCTGTCTATTTTCACTGCCCCTGTTTACCAGCATGATGTCCTTCTCCAAGGACTGGCCCCTCCTGATACGATGTTCAAAGTGCATGAGACCAGGTCTCGATAGCCTGGCTTCTAAAGCCTATTTTCGCTGTACTTCCCCCCAAACAAATGCTTGTTCTCTGGCAGGTCATGGCACTTTGAGTATTCCTCACCAGCACTGTGCCTCAAATGCCTCCATCCATCTCTCTTCCCTAGTCATGGTCCAGCTTTCACGTGCCTAGGAAGGGACTGAGAACACCAGGGGACCTTTAGACAGGGTCGACTAGAGAAACAAATCCAGTGACACTCAGTGTAAGAAAGAGCTTCATATCCAGGAGTAATTATATATCAATAAAGGACCCCAGCCCAAACTCAAGTCCATAATTCCAGGACAAGTCATACGCGTGCAACCACATGCAACGCTGCAGAACGCAGGGAGATCACAGGCTGGCGGGTGCACAGTTGCATGGATGCAAAACCAGTGGAAACATCTCAGGGCTCTGGCATCTCTCCAGGTCAGCAAGCAGGAGAGTCAAGGCAGAGAGAGGGAGGGAGGTTCCTTATGAGAAGGCCACACCCAGAGGGAGGCACCATCAGGCTGTGACCTGCTTGACAGCTTGGACATAAAATTATGTAACTGCCACGCATGGCTTGAGCCCGATGTACTCCAGTCCTCAGATTGACATCGTTGCTCTTTGACACCTTAAAGAGGTCTTCTGCAGCAGCAGTGGGCAATAAACACAGGTGCAAGGTATTGTGAATGTCAGTACACTTGTTCCTAATACTCATGTTTGGCATATTCTAGCTGTTGGGAGCCATGCAGGGGACTTCCACTCGCGGTGCCCCCATCAGAGAGAGGAGGCCTGCCCCAGAATGTTTCCTAGGCTGTCATATTTACCCAGGCACGTTGCCAGCTCTTTCTTGGGTCACACTGTCAACTTGTGTACCTCATTCAGGGTACATGGCCAACTGCTTCCAAAGAGGCCTGGTGGCAGGCACCGTGGGCAAGCCAACAACATGGCTGATTCCGCACGACATGCACTGCTCCTTTCACAGGTGCTATTTCAAATCCCCAGGAGAAACAATGAGGCTTGCTGTCCCTCTGAGGGCAGACATTCTGGGAAACCCACCGGGGCAGGTCTGCTCCATCCGGTAGGGTCACTGAAAGTCAGAAATGACTCAATGGAACGATGATCGCCAATCCACCATAAACACAGCGACAGGTAAGAAACTGAGGTCTGAAGATGTTTGGCTCATGTCCAATAATCTCCTCCCTAATTGCACATAAGTCTCACTCACTCACATACTCACCTACTCAACCACCCACCCACCCCCATACCCAGTCACCCACCCCCATACCCACTCACTCCCTTGCTCATGGCCTTCGAGGCCATTGTGATACATAGTTGACCTTACAGGACAGCGTAGAACTACAGTGGGTTTCTGAGACGGAAACTCCTTACATGAGTAGGAATCCTGGTCTTGCTCCGAGGCTTGGACTCTGATGTGTCTGACACACAGCATCTCTGACTGTTGATGGGGAGGTCTCCCTGGTGTTCGTCTTATAGTGACCAGGCAGGAAGGTCATTCCCAGAGAATATCAGTCCAAATCACAGTGCTGGGGTCATCGCAGAAGGCTGGGGGGCTTTGAACTCTCCTAGGACCCCCAAGGGGGCCAAGTGATTTGCTCCATCAACCTTCTTGCTCTTTAAGAAAGACACAGGCGGAGTGAGAGGAATGGTCAACACAATCCAGGGCTGAGAAGGAGCACTCACCAGCCCAGACCCTACTCTTTTGGAAACATCACAGGCAAATATCATCGGGAACACGTTCTCCTTAACACCCTGCCTCCTTTTAAAGGCTAGGATGCTCCTGCACATGTCATTCAGGCTCTCTTTTCATTAAAAGTGCTTATATATTTATGTTTACGCAGCCAGAGGAAGAGGGGAAGGTAGGCATCCACTCAATCACAGCCATGCCCTCTTTCTGTGCCAGTCCAGGGATGCAAAGTGTGAGGACCTTTCAGCCCACCCCTCAAGGGGGTTACCCGCCACATGTGGGGTTTGAGGGGAGGGATACATTCGTCGATATAAGCATAATTGAGGAGTCCCCAGCACTGTGAGGGAAAGACAATCACTGGGGAGGGCTTTTCTAACCAGGGTTCTTGAAGTCCAATTCAGCTCATCAACCTATTTGGAACAGCCTGTACCCCTAACCACCATCTTCCCTAAACATTGAATACATGGCCATGACTAACCAGGAGGCTTTCCGATGCAAACTCGATCGCAAGCCCACCACGGCACCCAGGGTCTGAGCGCGGTGGACAAAGAGAATTCTGAAGGGCAAAGACCAGGCCTGTAGGGTGGACTGGGGAAGGGTTTCTCCCAGAATTCTTGGCGGACAGCTCCTGCTTCCCTGGAACATTGAACAGTTGTCATGATGGGAAAACGTCTCTCGGCACAACTTTCCTTTTTTATCTCCTGAATGCAGATTCCCAACCAAAGCACATGCATCAAAGCAGATGCGCCTGCCCACCAAGTGCCTATGATCACCCTGGGACCTTTCTGGATATCCAGCTGAACCGCAGTTTTGAACTCTCAGACCCAGTCGCAATGTCCTTGTCGGAGCTGACCGCCCTGCGTGCTGTTCCCCGGGCCCAGCAGATCCCCTTAGAAAAGGCACTGCTTTGATGGGCTCTGTATTTGAAGCGCCCTCAGAGACAAAGCTGGTGGAGTCCTGAGAATACTTGTCTGCTGCCACCCACCGATGTCAGGGACATCGTTAAAGCACTTGTTTGAAATAAACCTGGGTTACGTGTACACTGTTGTGTTGTCAGCATTGCTGTTCCCACTCCCAGCGAGCCCGTGCACAACTGAAGGAGACCAGACCCCGTCGGCCCTACCGTGCTCACAGGCGTTATGCTTGAGCCCCAGCTGGGTTGCAGCCCTGGTGGCAATCTAGTGTGTGAGAGCCTGCCTTGTAAAGAACTGGACTAAGGCTGCCAGATAAATCTGGGGCTCCTGACCACAGGTCATATGGTCAAAGCCACCAACTTCTCTGTGGGAGGAAAACGAGACTGTCTGCTCTTGTGAAATAAGCACTGCCTCACACACCATGCTTAGGGTCACCCTCAGTTGGAATCCGCTCACCAGCAGTGGGATGTCTGGACTGGAATTCTAGAATCAGTGCTTGTGACTTGCCCTTGTGTAGGAGGCGTGCATCTGTGTGTACACATGCAGGCACATACATGGGTGATAAGGGGCCTTGGCGGTCAGGGATTAAGTGTTCAGTTGATAACAGAACACCCGAGGCCACCATGTACCAGTGTCTCCACTGAAGAAAGACTTGGCAATGTGGTAGCCTGGGAAAGGCTTATGGGGAGCTCTCCCCGTCACTGTAAATTGTAACTCTCCATGGGAGTAGAAAGCCTCATCTCTTTCCAAGGAGCAGCTGGTGGCTTTGAACCCATCTCCACTTTCATCCATTTGAACTGGAACTGTTCATATTCCGGACACCGAGGATCAGTGGTGGGAAAGCCCCTGCCCCGAGTTCTAGAGTTCCATTTCCCCAAGGCGAGCAGGACTCGGTATGTCCACCAACATCTGTCTTAGATCGTGCTTCGGTGGGTCCTGGGGACAGTGACTGTTTCCTCGATGGACGGGTATGAGTTGGGATGGACTTGAAGGCACTAAGAACATCTACGAGGGGCTTTAGAAAGTTCACGGGGAAATCGATTATCATTGCATTCCATTTCTCCACACCATTCCTGAAGCCCTCTGGTGTGGTTGTCAAGAGAACGACTGGGATTTCTACTCCTGTCGAGAGTTGCAGTCTCAGAAATGCACAGGGGGCTGTTCCAGGGACTCGGTGTGCTTTTGATGTATGATTGTACAGCTAGCTAGTGCTGCAAATAAATACACAACAGAAGGAAAGATGCAATCTCTCTAGTGGGGGTGTCTCTGCGTTACGTCTGAAGATGGGCGCTTTGGCTTTTCTTCTTCATGTTTCATTGTGGTGAGCTTGGGGGGAGCCTACAGAGCAAGTTCCGGTCCCTGGAGAATACCATGCTTGGTAAAGTGGAGCGGCAGCGGAGGAGGACCAGGCCCTCGAGGAGAGGGACTCAGTGGCTGCAGCAATGGGCTCAGGCGCAGGAACCACTGCGAGCATGGTGCAGGACCACGCAGTTTCATTCTCTTGTGCAGAGTCGCTATGGGTTGGAGTCGACTGGAGGACACCGACCAACAACACAGCGAATTCACTTCCCCTGCTCTGTTACACGTGTTGCTGCATGTGACAGTCCCCTCACAGTTTCTCTACTTGCTCCCTCCCTCCCCATTTCCATTCGTCCTTCGCGCCTGTCTCTTAGCTTGTATTGTGTAGTGGGACAAGTTCCTCAGTGAAGCATACTGCTCATCTTAGAGGCCTGTCAGAGTGCCCTGGTGGCAGAGTGGGCAACTCTATGGGCTGCTCACCACAAGGTCAGCAGTTCAAAACCCCCAGTTGATCAGCAGGTGAAAGATGAGGCTTTATATTCCAGGAAAGAGTTACTATCTCAGAAACCCAAGGGGCAGCTCTACCCTGCCCTACCTGATTGCTACGAGCCAGCTCAATGGTGGGGAGTTTGAGTTTTTATAGTTCTGACGACTATTTAGCTAAGAACCCACCCCGGGGGTGGGCTCAGCTCCAGGTATGAGGATGTCAGGGCATCCATCAAAAGGGACGAGGGGAGTGCCATTTTAGTGACAAAGATCTAACAAGCCGATCGTCTCATTTCCCTTGGCTCTGCGGTCCCCTCCCGGAGCCGTGAACAGACAAAGCCTCCTTCTGCTTTAAGCACATCACCATCCCATCCCTCGCAGCGTCTGCACTGGTGCAAAAAGGATGGGGTTTGCTTCTGCTTCGTCGAGTGTTTGCTCAGAGCTTGCCTTTGCCAGCCCCCAGCCCCTCCCAGATCCGCTCCTTTGATAAAAGCGTTTGGTCTCTCTAGTCTCCGTTTTGCTAGGCACGTTGGAAGCCGGTGGGGAGGCAGGGGCTGCTGGGAAATAAGCAAGATAGGGGAGCCCACGTGACCTGCATTCCAAGGTGGCATCCTCTCCAAACTCTGCAGCAGGCAGCCGAGGGGCTCCTGGCACAATTCCAGAGCCCTGGCTAGGAGAAGGCAAGGGAGCAGGTCTGAGCCCTGGACTCCAGACCACCACGAAACTGGGGGCCAAGGGAGGGCATGGGCTTCCCCAGAGTTCTGGAATTATTACCCAGAGACATAGAGGTGGCGTAGTGGTTACTGCTAATGACAAGGTCAGTGGTTCAAAACCGCCAGCTGCTCTGAGAGAGAGAGAGAGAGAGGCTCTCTGTTCCCATCAAGAGTTAGAGTCTCAGAAACCCACAGGGACAGTGCTATACTGTCCTCTATGGTCACTGGAGTCGAAATCGACTTGACGGCATTGAGTTTGGAAGATGGTATGTCCGTCTACGTACAAACACCTGTAGGTTGTATTTTGGCGGTGGGGGTGAGGGCGCTTGTTTCTTCGATGGCTGTGTGCTGCTTGCAGCCACAAGTTCCTCAGCCTTCCTCTGTCAGAAGGAGCCATGGTGACTCCACGGTGAAGCACTCCACTGCTGGCCAAAATGTTGGTGGTTTGAGCTCTGAGGGAGAAAGACAGGTGGCAGACATCTTTAAAAATGGCTACCCAGAAACCCTGTGTGGGCGGTTTTACTCCGTCCCCAGGCTCACTCAAAGCCAAAATCTGCTCCCTGGCCCCCAACAACATGACGATCTCATCATCATTTTGGAGGCAAATTCCCACTTCTTTATCCCACAGAGTGGCTGGTGGGTTCGAACCACCAGCCTTGCTGTTCCTGGCTGAGTGCTTCATCCTGGAGCCCCCAGGCTGCTTGGTGACATGCACACCGGCTGGTCTGGCTGAGCCGTCGTTGGCCTGTGGTCCTCTTGCTGACCATTTTTAGCAAGTACACAGGGTCTGTCCCACTCACATGCCAGAGAGTGGCATGTTTACCTCTCCAGGGGCTCCTTGGGAGGATAGAAGAAACATCTTAGAGAAAATATCTCCGAATAACAGTTCTAATTCCACAAGCAAGTCCTGATTCAAGAGCAAGAGATCAGGGTCTGGAGTTCTATGGTCATCCTTCTAGCAGCTTCTCTGAAGGCACTTAGTAGTGATGCCAATAGGACATTCTCCACCATCTTTGAGCCCATTCTGACTCAGAGAGATGGCAGTGAGCATTTTTAGGAGCCCTGGTGGTTTAGTGGGTACACGTTGGACAGCGATCTGCAAGGTCAACAGTTCAAAACCACCAGCAGCTCTGCAGGAGAAAGGCTGGGCTTTCTACTCCAGTAAAGAGTTACAGTCTCAGAAACTCACAGGGGGTTGCTGTGAGTTGCACTGACTCAATGGCAGTGAGTGAGCACAGGGCAGACCTGCTCCCCAGAGTTTCTGAGACTGTCAGTCTTTGCATACGCAGATGGACCCTTGGGTTAGCAGCCCGACACTTAATGCAGTGCGGCACCAGAGCCCCTTTAACGGACTATCACTCAGCCACAGAGATCAATGAAGTTCTGATGCAAGCGGCATGATGGATGAAACTTGAACACATCCTACTGAATGGAGTGAATTCGACACAAAAGGCCAAATATTCTGTTCACACTTACTCCTCACGGATCTACCACCTCGGTCTGTTTTATGATGGGGATTTGCATTTACAGCAATTGTGTGGAAAAAGTTCTGTTCTCTGTCTCTTTTGCAGAGTGACGAAGTAAGTTTGGCAGTAACAAATGCCGAGGTGGGAATAATGTTGTCTGTATTGGCTAAGGTTATGTGTCGGTTTGGCTGGGCCAGGATTCTCGGTGCTTTGGCAGTTCTGTCATGATTAACGTTGGCAGTTCTGTCGTGATGCAATCATCCTCCATGTTGTGATCTGATGATATCATCCTACATTTACATGGAATGCCGATTTTCCCACAATGCCCTCTGCTTGTCATTCATTGTTCTAATCCACAGCAACCCTGTGCTCAAAGAGAAGGAAATGCTGCCAGGCCCTGTGCCATCCTCACATGTGTTCCTGTACCTGAGCCCATGGTTGTAGCCACTGTGTCAATCCATCTTTTTTTTTTTTTTACCTCCACTTTACCGAACATGATGTCCTTCTACAGAGACTGGTCTGTCCTGACAATGTGGCCAAATAACGCGAGACGAAGTCTAATCAGCCTTGCCTCTTGAGAGCACTCTGGCCGTACTTCTCCCAAGACAGATTAATTCGTTCTTTTAGCAGCGCATGGTTCTTTCAAGATAGTCTTCTCCCACTCTCACATGCAAATGAGGCAACGGAGAACGCCATGGCTCGGGTCAAGCGCACCCTAGCTGTCTCCCCGGTGGGAACTAAGCAGAGCATGGAAGGTGGGAATTGTATCACTGAATCAGTGATGACTCCATGATTGAGGGCTTCCTATGTGCTAGGCCATGGAGATCAAAATCCCATCCCCACCTACCCCGCAGTTCCTGGAGCTCCTGTTGGTCTCCATGTTATTTCACAAGGTCAGGGTGTTCCGGGTAACATAGACCAGACACTCCTTACTGTAAAGATAGGACCACCTGTGTTCCAAGAGCCCACCGGCTCAGCTGAGCACTAGACAGTCTCTGGGTGGCCACCTCGCACACCCCTCTCTGAATCAGAGGAAAGGGACACTCTGGGCGTTCATGGTTTCTTCATGCATCACCTGGGCATCCACCTTCCTCTCTGCTACAGAGCGAAATAAGCAGCAGACATCTGTCTGCTAAAGGTCATGGGATTCAATAAAGTGCACCAGGCTGCCTTCTGCCCGCCCTCCCCCTCACTCCCACACACACAGAGAAAGCCCAAGAACGCAAAACAGGCCCTTTCCTGGACTGGGAGGGAGCCTGCCTCTCTCTGCCTTCAGAGCCCACGCATGCCCGCATCACCAGGAAGCTTCCAGTGTTCGCTTGTCAAACCGGGAATGGAGGAAAGTGGCCTTGAAAGGGCAGGTGGGAGGACCACTCACCTGCCTAGAGGGCAGCCTGCCGCGCTCATCATACTTGGGATGCAGCAGGAGCCGCTGGCAACTTAGCCGTGTCACCTAGCACTTTCTAGCTTGATGGCAATTTAGCTCCGTCATCTAGGAGATCCAAGATCCTGAAGCCTCCCAGTCGCTCGCTCGCTCGTTCTCTCTCTCTCTCTCTCTCTCTCTCTCTCTCTCTCTCTCTCTCTCTCTCTCTCTCTCTGGTCAATAACAGGCAGGAAGGGCGGAGTGCCCAGAGGAGCCCACTTCCTGACAAGCTCTTTGATTTAGTAAGACTTTTCCAGCTGCTGCCCACAGGCTGCCCACGGCCTGAGGGGGAGGGGTGACTGGCACTCAGCTGGCAGCCTTGTTATTGATGGAGTTTCCTGCCAATGTGTCCCCTCCCTGCTCTTTCTTTTTTTCTGAGCAGCTCAGGGAGGGAGGCAAGGCGTGTCCCCTGGACCATCTTCCTTCACAGTCCATCTCCAGAGAAAGAGGAGGCCGCTAAGGCAGGCCGACGCGGGACAGGATGAACGGTAGAAGAGCCCACCCATGAACCAGATCCAAAATGAAGGACCTAAAAGCATTGACTTATTGGGCAGAAGGGTGTGGCTCATTGTCTAGAGAGCCAGCAAGGTGGGGAAGGGGCCGTCCATCGTGTCTCTTCTGCCTCTACATGACCTGAGAGGGTTTGTTTTTGTCACTATTGGCTTCCTGTTCACCGCATTCACGGCCATTCTGCCCCTCGCAGAGTTTCCTCTGAATTGAGCAAGATAGAAATGCTCTCACCATGGTCCTCCCTCCCCAGCCTGAAGACCCAATGATTCCCCAGCCCCACCCCACCTTCACAGCTGGGAGGGAAACGAAGGGGTTAGCTAGAAAGGAAGAGGTCAGGGGAGTGCCCCCCCCCCACACACAATAACGGAGGGTTCTCACCTCCATCTGAACTTCGTATTTTCTTGCTTTGAAGTCCTTCCAAGAACCACGATCTTGGGAAAGTGTCATAGCCATCCTGGTGGACGGGAATGATGGAAATGGCCCTTCCCATTTCACAGGTGGGGGAAATGGAGGCTCAGAGAAGTTTGGATCTTCCGACCCTTCGTCTGCCTCTGACCACCTCCTCCCCTCCTGCAGGTGGAGAAGGGCATCCACTCATTTCTCAGGTTCCAGATAGACTGGACACCTGATGGGGTTTACTAGTCAGGGGCAGGACCTGAGGAGCTGTACACAGTGGTGACTGCTGGGTCCCTTATCTAGAGGACCCTGTTAGAGGAAGATGGCATCAGGACAGACAAGGGACTTTGAGACCCATGATTGCTCAGATTGCTACCTGTCTCTACCCCTTTCTATGTCCTATTCGGTTTTGTTATTTGTGTGTGTGTGTGTGTGTGTCCATCTCTCCCTCTCTGTTTCTGTCTCCCTCTCCCCCAGGAATCCCCACTCCTATCTATCTCTTAGCCCCCTTTCTCTGATTTCTCTTTCTGCCTCTTTCTCTCTCTCTGCTTTTCTCTCTCTCTCTCTCTCTCTCTCTCTCTCCAGCTCTTTATCCCTCTTTGTTTATGCTTCTGGGTCTTTCTGCCTCTCTGCTCCCTCTATCTTACACACACACCACCACCACCCCCACCACCACCACCCTTCTCTGACACCCCTCTCCTTGTCCCCCAGGCAATATCAAGGAGATGAAGGCAGCTCTTTCTCCCCAAATGGGTAGAAACTCATGATCTGGAAGATGCTACATGACTTGGTCGCTTTTGCAGGTAAGTCCCAGTCTCTTTGTTCCCTCCATTCAATGCCATAATTGGAACTTTTTCTTGAGTCTTTACCTGGGCAGTTCCATTCTACAAAGGCACATTGCTCTGTCCCTCCCAGCCCTCCCTCCCCACCCACTGTCCCCCTTCCCACCCACTGTCGCCCTTCCCCACCCACTGTGCCCCTCCCACCCACTGTCGCCCTTCCCACCCACTGTCCCCCCTCCCCACCCACTGTCCGCCCCTCCCACCCACTGTCCCCCTTCCCACCCACTGTCCCCCTTCCCACCCACTGTCGCCTTTCCCCACCCACTGTACCCCTTCCCACCCACTGTCGCCCTTCCCCACCCACTGTCCCCCCTCCCCACCCACTGCCCCCCTCCCCACCCACTGCCCCTTTCCCACCCACTGTCCCCCCTCCCCACCCAGTGTCCCCTTCCCCACCCACTGTCCCCCCTCACCACCCATTGCCCCCTTCCCCACCCACTGTCCCCCTTCCCTACCCACTGTCCCCCTCCCGACCCACTGTCCCCCTCCCCACCCACTGTCCCCCTTCCCCACCCACTGCGCCCCTTCCTGCACGCACCACCCCTGACTCTATCACATCTTCTCATCACTCCGCCCAAATGAAAGTCCGTTTTTCCTTTCTTTCATCCTTTTTCAAAAATGCAACCCTTGTCCTTACCTCTGATATTCTTCCGTGAAGTGAAAAAGCACTGGCGTGAACCACCTTTGGCTCATTTTAAAGCGTCTTGCAATCGGGCTTTGATTGGCGGCAGGTGAGCTCTCAGCAACCCCAGCCCCACCCCCACTGCCAGTCAGGGCCAGAGGCACAGACTGGGGGATCACACAGAGCCCATGACTCCTGTCTTTTGTTCCTTGGGCTCCAGTGTTAGCCCCTCATTTCAAGGTGAAGAAAAGAGGGGAAATGAGATTTCCGGCGGAAGCGCCCTTGTGTTCCCTCCGCTCCTGGACTTGTCTCGGCCCTCATCAGGAGCCGCTGTCTCAGGTGGGAAGCCCAAGGGTTTGCAGCTCAGGCCGAGTTGCGTTCAAATCCCTGCTCATCCCGGCATCATCTCCAGCACAAGTGCCACCTCTCTGTTCTTGGAATTCCTCTCCAGTGACTCCATGGAGCCACTGGGGAGGTTCACGAAGTAAGTACGGATAATAAACCCACACTCATTGCCATCCAGGCAATTCTGACTCACGACATCCCGATAAGACAGGGTAGGAGATTTCCCAGACTGTAACTCTTTACAGAAGTTGAAAGCCCTGGTCTTGTTCCCGCCAAGCGGGCTGGTGGTTTCGAACTAAGGACCTCACATTAGCAGCCCAGTGTGTAACCCACTATGCCACGAGGGCTCCTGAGCACTGACAATAGCATTCCATACTGATTAGAAAGGCTCGCTGGGCTCACGGGAAGACAGATGGCTCAAACCACCCAAGAGGGAAAATGTCCTCATCTGGTCCCATAACCAAGAAACCCCTCGGGAGGGGGTGTGTGTGGCAAATCTGCTCTGTAGCACATGGGGGCGCCGTGAATGGTCTGGACGCCATGATCACCGCCAACACCAACAACTGCACCCCAGGCGGTATATGCCAAGCCCCCTAAGACACTGTCTTTCCATCCGCACGATGGTTCTCCAGGTCATTGTGGCAGAGGGCCAGAGAGGCACGGTGATCTACCTAACGACACACAGCAGCCCACCCAGCCTTGCACTGGTCCCAACTCCTGTGTTTCTCAGCCACCCTGGACACTGTGGCCCGGGTCTAGCACAGACTGAGCACAATTTGCCCTAAAAGGACACCGTTGGGAAGTGGGAGCAGCCTCAGTCCGTGGCTTGACATCTGTCTGTGGCCCCCTCTCCAGAGGGCTTTGAAGTAAAGGATGCTTTCATGAGCAGAATGGTGCGCTTGGGGGCCAAAGTAAAGGGAGAAAAAAGAACTCTTGGAGCAGATGATCACGTGGCCCAGAGCCAAGCACTTCCTCCTAACCCGGGGGGAGATGAAAGGCCCATAGAGGGCTCTCCTAGATGGTAAGGTGAAGCCCCGGG
The DNA here is from genome assembly GCF_050624435.1 of Tenrec ecaudatus. Classification (NCBI taxonomy): domain Eukaryota; kingdom Metazoa; phylum Chordata; class Mammalia; order Afrosoricida; family Tenrecidae; genus Tenrec; species Tenrec ecaudatus. Next base: position 29,145,454 of record NC_134545.1, on the reverse strand, counting down.
CTGTGGAAGGACAGTCAACCCCGGTGGGTTTGGAGTAGCTGATGGAGGCAGTGTCACACCTGCCTCCCCTCCAGGCGGGCCCTGCCAACTGGGTTCTTGGAAGCCAGTCTGGCCAAGACCGGAGACCACCAGTCCTGAGGCTGCTCCAGTCCCTGAAGAAGACACTCACGAGTCCTTACATGGCTGTTCACCTGTACTGAGTGAGCTCCCTCTTGCTTCTCCAGCCTGCTGGTCTCCAGACTCTTCTACGTTCCTAAAATTGATTGAGAGTCTCAGGTGGTGGCGACAGTTAAGTGCTTAACTACTAGCCAAGAGGTTGGCGGTTCAAACTCCATCCAGAACTGCCTTGAAAGAAAAGCCTGGCAAGGTGTTTCCAAAGGTTCACAGCCTTTCAAGCCCTCTGCAGGACAGTTCTACTCACGTGCATGGGCCGCCGTGGTTGGCAATGGACTCGACACCACCAATAAGCCACCACCCACCAGAGCCTTCACACCCAGGGCTTCAGCTGCAGAACGGGAGGAGCTGGGAGACTCCTCGGAGACAACAGGAGTGAAGGCCTCCAGAGCTTTCATTTCTGTGGGTTACACACTTCACATTCGCCAGCTGAGACACGCAAACAGCAACACTAATCGATTCACTTACACATAACAGTCAACCCAACGTGTGCTAGGGGAAAAGGACAATATTTTTCCTCGAGAAAATAATTGCCAAGAGGGCATTGCTTTACATTTCTGCAAATCTCCCTAATGACAAGCTTGACGGAAGAAGTCTTGACTCCTGTCTCTTTCTGCACTCAGTACATTGTAGTGTGAACATTTGGTTTTAGATGAAGTCTCTAAAAAGGGCTGTGAACCTCCTAAAATGGTCCTGCCCAGGGGCTCTTGGACCACACCTTGATAACCACTGAATTCAGGGTTCCTAGTGCGTGCTCATTCATTGGTGCAGAATAGCACGCGACGATGTGGATTTGCAGCTGTGGAGGGTCCATTCGCTGTGCCTCCCTACCCGGCTGGGGACGCAGATACAAACCTGTTGGGAGATCAGTTTTCAGAGCCTCGGTCCCTTCCTCTGTCACAGCTCTGCCTCTTTATCGTTCTAGCCTCAGGATGGCTGATGGGGGGGACGGGCCTTCCTAGCCAGGACAATTGAATGAAGGGAGACTGATTACGATGATAGGATGGTGGTGACGGGGACAATCATATGATGGTGACAACTCTAAGGAGATGCCTGTGCTACCCCCGCAGCCGGTGGTAGGAATGGGGTGGATGGTTCTGTCGCTGCTGCTGGTGCTGCCAAGGTTGAGGGCAATGCTGTTGGTGATGGTGCCAGTGGTGATGGCGATGTTCTGCTGCTGCTGGTGGTGGTAGAGAGCACGGTGATGATGGTGGCGATGTGGTGGTGATGTGGTGGCGATGACATTGGCAATGGTGGTGCTGGTTATTATGGAGCTGCTGACGGTGCCGATGGTGCCGGTGCTGTGGTTGGGGATGACAATGACAACAATGACCGCGATCACGCCTATGCTGCGGGTGGTGGCAGTCATAATGAAGGTCCAGCCATATCCTCCCAACATAGCGAGCCTTCAAAGAGCCTCGCGAGATGATGGCACTGTTCGTTCCACTTTATCAGTGGGGATTGAGATTGAACAGCCTGCCCAACATCACGCACTAACTGAACAGCAGGGCGGGAGTTAAACCCAGGCAGTAGGGCTCCGGGTACTGTGTTCTTGGCCATGGCAACATGTGTAGTCCCCCTGATGGGTCCACAGCCTCATGAGGCGAGTCTTGTCGGACACGGTGGTAATTTCTAGAGTGAGAGTAACTGAAAATGCCGAATGAATGCTAAATAGGCAGAGCTGGGTTTGCTCAGCGCTTGTTTGTTAAATATTTGATCTAGGAGAATTAAATGGCCTCTTCTCTCTAGAGAACCAGGCCTGACAAGCCCAGGAAATAAAGTTGACGAAAACGGCCCTAAGTGTAATCATCCTCACATGTGTGCAGTTTACAAAAATAAATAAATAACCCGCGAGTTGATTCTGATTCAACGTGACCCTCTGGGACAGAGTAGAGCTGCCCCTGTGGGGTCCTCAGCTTGTGAACTCTCTGCAGAAGCACAACTGCTGACATCCCACCCCTCAGCACTGAGAACTTAAGTCGCTACACCACCAACACACCTTTCGTCAACAAAACCCTTCCCTGTGTTTGTTCATTTAACCCCTATCCCCACGGTGCTCCTCAGGCGTCTCTCAAATCACCCTCCGCCTTTGGTTCCCAAACCTACAGACTTGGCCAACTCAGGCTATGGTCTCCAGCTGGCTCCCACCCCCAACCCCATGAATACTTAGTGCTCCATTCGCCCCTGAACACCGGCCCGGCCTACGCTATTCCTAAAACCGCATGTCTGCATTCCATGCACATACCATCTTGCACAGACATGCGCACTCATACATATGCATAAACTACATGTGTGCACATCTTCATACACTCACACATGCGTCCATATACCACATATGTACACACCCATAAATGCACTCGCCATGTCCAGACATGCGCACCACAATACAGGCACACATGCACAGACATATAGTCCCACAGCACATACAGACACACAGGCATGTCCACACATGCACATACCACCTGTGTGTGCATACGCCCACCGACCTCCTCTCTCCTCTTGCATCAGTCACATCAGCCAGTCACGGTGCACAGTGCTTCCCCGTCCATGGTGTGAGCCCCTCGGCTGTGCACCTCCTTTCCCTCCCACCCTTCCTCCTTATGGCAGCATTCCCTCCATCCTCTTCTCTCCCACTCTCCCTTCCAGCGCTTGTCAGTTCCTCAAAAAGGGCTCACCTCCTTTCCACAGCCTGACCCTCACTCCACATCCCATGTCTGAGGGACTTCTGGAGGCCCTTCAGCTCCTCCTCAGTTGAGGGAGAGGCTGCTGCCTCCACCAAGGTCAATGGGAGCTGTTGCCCTGGAAAGCCCCAATGGCAACAGTAGGCATGATGCTATTGGTGCTGGTGAGAACACTGGGTCCACCCCGGGGCCCGGGGCCAGGTCCTGGGTTACCTCCCAGCCTAAGACCTCTGAACTTTGCACATGTGACCCATTTGGTCTAGAAAGCTCATTTCCCCCACCGCCTCTCTGATTACCTGCCTCTTACTTCAATGTTAGACGCCTACTCCTACTACAATGTCAAGACTCCACCTCCAGGAAGCCTTCTCAGGTTGCCAGACTGACTTAGGTGCCTTTTGAAAACTCCCACCACCTGGCCCATGACAGCTGTGCATATGCAGACGTATGGTGCTTTGACTGTGCCTCCGGGAATCCATTCTTATTCTCCCTCGTGTTTCCAGAATGTGGCATGGAGTACCGTCACCTGGTTCAAGCTGTTCTGCTCCGCTGGGTCAGAGGGAGCTGCGATGCTGGAAACTATGCCACCAACATTTCAAATACCAGTCGGGACACCATGGTGGACAGCTTTCAGCACAGCTTCCAGACTAAGACAGAAGAGGAAGCAAGCCAGGCTCTAGTTCCAGGTTCACAACACAACAACGGTCTGACACACAGCATTGAAGATGGAACAAGATCAGGAAAAGATCATTCTGTGGCAAATAGAGCCAACTCATAGGCGCCACCACTGCCAAGCATGTTGTAGACCCTCAATGGAATGAGTGATGAAAAGACTCCAACCTGCCCTGCTGCCCATGGGGTGTAATTCCATTCTATATGGTTCTAGAGGCAGTCATGGGTGGACGCTCTGGCTCAGAGTTTGATGTGAAACTCCTCAGTAAGATGACAAAGGGTATAGCTGGGGACCCAATTGTACTCTCCTTTGTCCAGTCTCAGCCCAAGGCCTTCCTCAAAGTCAAAGCCATGTGACTTCGTGTGTCTTCATGAAGGCACATGAACTGTGAAGGTCATGATAGAGGTCTAAGCTCCATCATGAACTTCACAGAAGAAGCAGCGGGTACAGAAAGAGGCCACCGTCTCGTCTGGTACCCTGGTATCACACACCAATGGGAGAGCCAGCCTTCAAGCCCACTTGGGTTGCCCCGAGTCTGGCTGCTCTTGACCATGATACTACTCCTTCCGCAGATGGGGCAAAGGTTTCCTGGGGAGGAAGAGCTAGCCAGCTAACTTGTCAGCTTCATTTTCCTGCTTTAGAAGTTCTCTGGTGCCACATAATCAGCCTCCACCCTGACAATGACTCAAAGGCAACTTGGGAATGCCGGGGGTGGCTTCTCCAACAATTCCACCCGAGCAGGGGAACCGTTCATTTGCTAAAGTAATTACCAAGATAATCTGTGCTATTAAATTCGCCCCCCTTCCCACCCCCCTGCATCTTCAGACGGGTGCCTTCCCCAATCACTGCTGACGTGCCTGCTCCCGACCCGGCTCCCTCCCAGATGACAGGGCTCCTCCAGACAGCGTGTTGTAATGTCAGAAGCGACATCGCTGGTAATGATATACACACACCTCATTTGCAGGGTGGATTCATGACTTGGAGAAAGGGCTGGGTTGACAGCACTGACATCCCAGCCTTCTCGTCAGCAGCAGAGAGTGGTGCACGCCAAGGGCACGGGTGCCAGTCGCGTTGTCGTGGGAGTTTACTCCTCACTGGTGTTCACTCGGGGGGGATGACAGTCCCTGCGGGGTTTGAACCGGAGTCAGTCCTTGACAGCCCAGACAGAGCCAGGAAAGAGACCCCCCAGCCCCTCCTCCCTTCCCACTACAGGTGAGCTCTGGATACCCAGTAGACTAAGGAGAGTGTTTCTCTCCCACGGGGGTGCCTGGCACAGGGTACGTGGGGAAGCCACCCTTCATAAATTCCAACTCAGTGTCTCTGGTGCCACGGAGGGCTTGCACTCAGCTGCAAACATAAAGATGAGCGGTATGAACCCGCCCAGGAGTGCCACAGAGGCGAGCCTGGTGCCCCGCTTCTGTAAGAATTACAGCCACCAACACCCTACAGAGCAGTTCTATGCTGTAACACTGGAGCCACCATGAATCGAAATCGTTCCTTGATGCTGGGTTTGGTTTTCTCACGGGGCCATAAGGAGGACATGACCATTCATTCAACATCTGCTAATCTTCTAGTCGGATGATAAATGAGGAAGACCAGTGTCGAACTGATGCTCTCAAATTAGGGTGTTGGTTAAGATTATTGAAAGCATCGCAGACTACCAGAAGAATCAACATATCATATATGTGTATATGTATATATATATATATATATATATACCATATTAAATGAAGGGGGAAGTGCAGAGTGGAGACCCAAGGCCCAGGTGTCGGCCAATGGAGATCCCCTCATAGAGGCGGTTAGGAGAGGAGATGGGTTGATTAGGGTGCGAGGTAGTACCGATGAAGAACACAGCTTTCCCCCAGATCCTGGATGCTTCCTCCCCCCAACTACCATGATCCGAATTCTACCTTGCAGGCCTGGATAGGACAGAGGCTGTACACTGGTACATATGAGGGCTGGAGGTACAGGGAATCCAGAGTGGATGATACCTTCAGGACCAAGGGTGTGAGGGACGATGCTGGGAGAGTGGAGGGTGAGTGGGTTGGAAAGGGGGAACTGATTACAAGGATCTACATGTGACCTCTTCCCTGGGAGAGGGACAACAGAGAAGGGGGGAAGGGAGACTCCGGATAGGGCAAGATATGACAAAACAACGATGTATAAATTACCAAGGGCATATGAGGGAGGGGGGAAAGGGGAGGGAGGGGAAAAGAAAAAGAGGACCTGATGCAAAGGACTTAAGTGGAGAGCAAATGCCTTGAGAATGATTGGGGCAGGGAATGTGCAGATGTGCTTTATACAATTGATGTATGCATATGTATGGATGGTGATAAGAGTTGTATGAGTCCCTAATATAATGTAAAAAAAGAAAAGAGAAAAAAAATGATTAGGGCAAAGACTGTACAGATGTGCTTTATACAATTGATGTATGTATATGTATGAACTGTGATAAGAATTGTATGAGCCCCAATAAATTGTTAAAATTAAAAAAAAGAAGAAGAATCAACATATCTGCTTGGAGGAAGTACAGCCTGGATGTTCTTTAGAAGTAACGATGGAGAGACTTAATCGCACATACGTGGGACGTGTCATCGGGAGGGACCAGTCTTGGGAAGAGGATATCATTATGCTTGGTCAAGTAGAGGGCCGGTGAAAAAGTGGAAGCCCCTCAATGAGATGGGTTGATACAGTGGCTGCAACAGTGGGCTCCGACATAGCCCTCGTTGTGAGCAGGGAGCCAGACTGAGCAATGTTTTGTTCTATTGTGCCTGAGCAGCTATGGGTCAGAACCAAGTGAATGAACTTCACATCCACATGCCAGGGACTGCTGAAATTCATCCTTCACAAAGTCTGAATGGTCAAGGTAGACATACGATGGTGTTTCACTTTATGAATGGGGAAGTCAAAGCACACAACAAGGAAGGGATTTAACTGAGGTAGTTCAGCTTTCCAAGTCCTTGCTATGAGTTTATCTCTTTTTGCCACTTTATGCCCTTTGTTCCACCTCTCTTAGGAAAATCTTCTTCAGTTATCCCCTACAACAGGAGACCCTTTGGGGGTCGAATGACCCTTTCACAGGGTCGCCCGATTCATAACAGCAGTAAAATGACAGTGATGAAGTAGCAACGAAAATAATTTGATGGTCGGGGGTCACCCAGGGTGAGGAACTGTATGAAAGGGTTGCAGCTTTTGGAGGGTTGAGAACCCCTGCCCTAAAGCAGCCCTGTTTCCTTCATACCTCCCTGGCCCCTTCTTCATGTTCTCCTTTGCAACAAAATTCTTCAGTGCCATTTCCCCCTAAATGTCAGTTCTCTGCAGGAAATGTGTGTGCTCAGCCCTGGTAAGGGTTGGTGAGAAGGGCCCCATCCACACTGATGGCTTCCACCTTCAGCCACCTGTTGAGGAATCCTAGGCTCCCTGCGTCTCTACGGGGCTCCACCTGGGAATTGATGTCACCATGGAATCCACTGGAAAATGAGGCGAACCCTGGGCTCCGCCTTCTCACTCCCCATCGTGGACTCACACCATGAATGCTCTCCTGCTGTATCTGATTCTTCTTTGCCATAAACATGTCCACTATGAACACCCACCTTGACCTCTTTTTATCTTGGTTGCTTCCGTCTGTGTTGGGTGCCCATAGGTGGATTCTGATGCACAGTCCCCCTGTGTGACAGAGTAGAACTGTCCCCAATAGGCTGTCAACTGCATGGGAAGAGAACACCCCCCCCACCCCGTCTTCCTCTTGCCTAGCCCCTGGGTGGGTTCCATCAGCCCACCTTTCAGTTAGCAGCCGAGTGCATAATTGATGCACTACTGGGGGTCGTTTCTGCCTATACAGAGCTCTTTAAAGATGTCTGCAAAGCCTTTGACAACCACGACCCCCTCAGAAGATGACACTGACTTTCTCCCTCCTAGAATATGGAACAGACTCGCTTCAAGTAGGTCTCATGGGGTGGAAGGACGATGTCTGACTTCCAAGACTGGGTCCTAAAGGAATTCTTCTTTCTTTTCACTTTCCCTGTCACTGATTACTGGTGTTGGGGAGCCAGCTGCCATGTTGTAAAGACACCCCAGCATTAGAATCCATGACGCTTGGAACTAAGATTTTTTTCTGCCAACCAGCAAGAGAACATGGCCTTCTGCCAGTGGCCATGCAAGCTGCCATGTTGGAAGAGGTCTCTGGGCTTTGACCTGCAGTCAGACTTTCAGATGATTACGACTCCAGTCACATATTGACTCAAAATGAGAGGGCCCGGGACAGAATCACTCAGGGGACACATCTCATCACATTCTCTCCTTCACAGAGGAAGAACCCAGGGTCCAGAGAGCGCAGGGAGTTACCAAAGATCACAGAGCAGTAGCAAGATGGGGATTTGAACTCAGGTCTAGCTTACCTCCAAAACCTTCTCCTCTACATCGATGCAACCTCAGTGTATATGCGATAAAGCCGAGGGTGGAAGGTGAACGGTGGGGCTAGTGGAGGAGGAGCTCACCTTTTGTCACAAACAGAAGCAAGTCCTAGCTCAGCGATGTCCGAGTCGGGGCTATCCTGCCGCACACCCTGTCCTTACCTAGAGAACAATTTGAAAAGCCAGTGACATTTCTGTTTATTACAAATGAAGCAAAAGGAAGCAAGGTACTGGCATCTATGGGTCAAGGCCAAGGTGAAGCTGTTAAACACCTTTCAATTCATAGGGAAAACACACCACACACACACACACACACACACACACACACAACTCTCTGACCCAAAGTGTCAAGAGCATTGGGGGTTCAGGAACTTGGATCTAGGCCTGCGGTGAGTAAGTTGGGGTTAAGATGCAGCTCTGTCCTTGGGGGTTCCAGACCTGGTGAGTAGGAGGCAAAGGGGGTCGGAGTCCACGGCAGAGACTGACTGGGCTTTGGGCTGGAGAGGGGAAACATCCAGTCCCTTACTATCCATGTAATGTTGGGCATATGAATGCACCTCTCTGAGCCTCGGCTTCTTCAACTACAAGATGGAGAAAAAGCACCTACACCATGGGATGGCTGATCTGCTTAATGAACTAACCCTCCCTTCCCTGTAGGAGCCCGAGTGGTGTAGTGCGTTAAGTATTGGGCTGCTAACTGTAAGATAAGCAGTTCAAAACCACCAGCCATTTCTTTCAGGGGAAAGATGAGGCTTTCTACTCCCAGGGGCAACTCTACTCTGTTTTATAGGGTCTCTATGAGTTAGAATCAGCCCAACGGCAGGGGGTTTTCCCAACAAGACAAGCAAAACAATTGCCATCAAGTGAATTCTGACTCATAGGAGGCCTAGAGGTCAGAGTGGAATTCCTCAATAGAATTTTTGACTTTGTAAATATTTCAGAGGAGCTGCTGGTGGGCCTGAACCGCTGACCTTGCAGCTAGCCACTGGTGCTGAACCCACAGTGTCACCAGGGCATCTTTAAATGAGCAAATCTATCCAACCAAAGTCACGGCCATTGAGTCAGTCCTAACTCACAACCACCCTATTGGACAGAGCAGAACGGCTTCCTAAGGTCTCTAAGACTCAATCTTTACAGGGAATAGACAGACTCATCTTTTCTCCAGCAAATGAGCTTCCAGTGGTCCTTAAATCTGAATCTGCATCAGCCTGCCCTGCAGGGTTCCAACCCTAGAGTTTATGGTTCGTGTCAGGAGTGAAGCCTTACATTTTGTGCTCCTCGTAAGTCAGGAAGACTGCCAAGAGTCCATGCGTGTGAATGACGGTACTGGCGTAGAGTGTTGGAAGTCACAAACACGGACTGCCCAAAGAACCAGTACATCTAGCTTGGACGACATACAGCCAGAACGCTCCGGAGAAGCAAGGACGGCAAGACCTCGTCTCACGTAGTTTGGACATGTTGCCACGAGAGGCCAGTCCCAGAAACTCATGCTTGGTAAAGTAGCAGGGCAGCCAACAGGAGAAAGGCCTTCAACAAGATGGATGGACACAGTGGCTATAACAACGGATACAAACCTAAGGGCACTTGCGAGGATGGCACAGGGCCGGGCACTGTTTCTCTCTGTTGGGCATATTGGTTACTAGGAGTTGAACCAGCTCCACAGCACCTAATAACCATAACAAGACGTTTCCAGGGACCATGACTCTGGTCCTGGAACCACATTCTGAGAGCCACTGTGCTCACCCGCCTTGCACAGAAGAGTGCTGGCCATCACGGTTGGCACCCCCAGCTTCTTCACCGTTACCATCCCCAACACTGCCATGAAATGCCCTGTGGGCTGAGGATGCTCCGGGTACACCTTGTGGGTCTTATCGTGCAGGCAGCAACAACGACAGGCCCCGTGAGCATGTGACTTCACTCCACGGCCTCTGCTCTAGGGAGGGAAGAGAATGCCGGGTGTCGGGGGAAGCCAGCCCCGATCACACCATTACGGGTCCAGTAGGCGCAATTGTACAGAGATAATAAGTAAAGATCATAGTAAAGTTATAGAGAGCATGAGAGATAGAAGAGAAGTATTGAAATAAATGGAGTCAGTCACGATTCATGGTAACATGCTCACCTCAGCCCCGCTTGGTGGTCCACATGGAGGGAGAGAAAGAGTCTTTAATGCTAGCCCAGGCTTTTTATATTCTCTGGGGACATGCAAGCCCCCTAATTACAGGTGAGGACATACGTCACAGGAAGGGGCTGTGCTATAGGTGATACAGTAATAAGAGGGGGTGGTCTAGGGAAATACATGCAATAGGAAGAGAAGGGATTGGGGTTATACATGTGATAAGATGGGCGGATCCTAGGTACAGGATGGCAGCCTAACTTTTGGATGTCACAGAGCCCCTTTGGCTGGCCTGTTCCCTGGCTCAATTGATAGAGACCATTATTCCACTGACTCCAGCAGCAGGGAGCAAGCCCACCTCTGTGATGTGGGGAGACAGCAGTCTGGCAGTGACTGCCTTCAGGGAAGATGTCTGTAAGCATCTGACCTCCCCTGACAGCTGGGTGCTGTACATGCTGGAGGGACAGACACTTCCTGAGCCAATACGTGTGGACACAGGGAGCTAAGGCACCCAGCTGGGAGCACCAGTGAAACACTGTAGGTTAAGCCTTGGGCTACCAACAGCAAGGTTGGTGTTTCAAACCCCCCAGCCACTTCTCAGTAGAAAGCTGAAGCTCTTTGCTCATGTGGAGATCGACAGCCTGGGAGACGCTCAGAAGGACTTTGGCATCTGGCAGAACCGAGATTGAATCACAGCCTTGGCCATATGATCCTGAGTAAGCCATGTCTTCTCTGCGTGCCTCAGTTTCCCCTGTAACATGGGGTGACGTAACAGCAGAAGCTTTCCATGGTCAGGGCGGTAGAGCAGGTGAGATGCTGAGAGGGTGTGCTGAGCATAGCACCTAGTCACAGTCAGCACCCAAGACTGAGCTCTCCCCTTCCCCGCCTGCTGTCTATCTCCCTCCTACCCCTCCCCGAGGACTGAGTATAGAATACAGAAACAGAAGAACGTGGCCTTGGACTCTCAGAATCACCCACGTGGTTTCCATTTTGAGAAGGTTCTTCTGCCTGTGCATCTTCTGAGGGAGCCTGTCCCTTTGTTGAGGGTTGACGTGTGACCTCTCTAAGCCAGTGACACATCACACCTCTCTGCTGACAAAGGTAAATAGAATTAAAATCTGCTTCTGAGCTGGGACAACATTCATAATCTCTGCAGCCAAACCGAGTTCTAAAGCAAGGAGGAGTCTCCGGGTCCAGCATCCCTCCTGGATGAGATGGATACTCCTGGGTACTCAGAGGGCGGCCCTGGGCTGGTGAGGCCAGGCCCTGAGCTAAGGGGGTGGGTGGAGAAAGTGGCCCAGGGTTAAGTCCTGCCTGCGATTCAGTGACACTCTTAGTTTGCTTGTTCAGGGAGCATTTATTGATCACCAAAGCTGGCTCAATCAAAACGGGCCTCACAAGGGTGGCACATGTGGACTCCAACTCGGGAGCTGTCATAGGCTAGGCCCTGGGGCATGTGTGAGACCTCAAGGAGGTCTCAGGTGAGTCCTCTGGGAAGAGGCTCTTGTCAATAAAGCAAAGGGCTGCAGTTGCCTTGCTCAGGGAAGAGAAAGTACTCCTGTTTCATCCAATTGGCTCTGACTCATCGCGACCTCGTACACGACAGACACAAACACTGCCCGGCCCGCTCCATCCCGGTATCTCAGCCCACGGCGGCGGCAGCAGCTGTGTCTGCCATCCTCATGGAGGGGCTCCCTCTTCTTTCTGGCTCCCTGAAGACGGCAAACAGTGTGTGAGGAAGTGCTCACCACCATTAATAAATGGAACTGCAAACAAAAACCACAAATGAAATATCACTGTGTACCTAGCAAAATGGATTAAAAAAAACAGTGGTAACACTAATGCAGGTAAAGATGCAAAATCTGACACAGTTGTATGTTGCCGGTGGGGGTGTGAAATGGGACAGGCGCTCTGGGAAAGAGTTTGAGAGTTTTCTAAAAAATAATAATAATAAAATTTAAATATTGGCTGTTAGTGACTTTTTACTCCCTTAAAGAGTTACCATTTTGGGAGTCCACAGGGACAGTTCTGCCCTGTCCTATAAAGTCGCTATGAGTCAGAGTGGACTTGATGGCAGTGAATTGGATTTGTTTTTGTTGTTGGGTCCCATCAAGTAAGCTCTGATTCCATCATGAACCCTGTACAACTTGTTTAAAGTGCTGAAAAGCAAGCATGTTACTTCGAAGACTAAGGTGCACCTGACCCAAGCCAAGGTCGTTTCCATCACTTCATGTGCCTGTGAAAATTGAATACTGACTAAAGATCAGTCAATTCATTTGAACTATGCCATTGACAGCGCCTATTGAAAGTACCATGAACGACTAAAAGAGCCAACAAATAGGTCTTGGAAGACGTACAGCCAGAATGCTCCTTAGAGACAAGGATGGTGAGACTCAATGTCGTATACTTTAGCTATGTTGTCCGGAAAGGACATCGTGCGTGGTAAAGTGGAGGGACAGCAAAGAGAGGAAGGTCTGTGATGCGATGGAGTGACACAGTGGCTGCATCAGTGGGCTCAGACATGACACTTGTGAGGATGACGCAGGATGGGCAGTGTTTCCTTCTGTGGTGCATTGGGTCACTGTAAGTCAAAACTGATTCAACAGCACCAAACAACAACAACCTGCACGACAGAACCAAACACCGCCCGGTCCTGCGCCCCCCTTACAATTGTGCTGCTGGAGCCCTTGCCTGCAGCCACCAGAGACCCAGCTGGTAGAGGTCTTCTTATTTTTCGCTGACCCGAGACTTTACCCAGCATGATGTCCTCCTCCCGGGACTGGGCTGAGGATATGTCCAAAGTTATGAAACAACATCTCAACATCCTGGCATGTGAGCATTCTCACTGCGCTTCTTCTGAAACAGATTCATGCCTTCTTCCGGCAGCCCACGTGCGCCCGTTTGACGCTCTTTTCCAGCACTGGGACTCGAAGGCACCCATCCGTCTTCGGTCTTCAGCAGTGGCACTCCTGAGCCTTTACTCCTGCCAAGTAGACAACTTCACGTCCACTAAAAGTTTGCACACAAGTGTTGATAAAACCCCCTGCTGCCATAGGGTCAATGCCAACTCAAAGCAACCCGTTAAGACAGAGTGGAACTTGCCTGTGGGCCTCTGAGACGGTAATTCTTTCAGGTGTAGAAAGCCCTGTCTCTCTCTTGAAGAATGGCTGGTGATCTTGAACGACTGACCTTGCAATGAGCAGTCTAGCATATAACCACTATGCCACCAGGGCACCTTCAAATAAGCTTAATTAATAAGAACCCTCAACTTGAAACAAGCTAGGAGTCCCCCAGCCAGTGCTGGCTACCCAAACAGGTCCCACCCACCACAGAATATGGTTGCTGCTGGTTTCCGTGGCTGTGGTCCAGGTGGTTCCCCCTGCGGACGGTGGCCTGCGTACAAGGGAGAGAAACGTTGCCCGCTCCTGGGCCCTCACTGGCTTCAGTCTAAATGCTGTTTCCTCCTAGCGGGCTTCCCTGATTGCCCTCCTAAGCTGCCCTCACCTCGATTTGGGTTTGTTTGTTTGTTTTTGTTTTTGCCTAGCATGTAATTGATTCACTTGTTTGTGAGCTTTATAGATTCATGTCCATTACAAGAGCCCTGGTGGCATAGTGATTGTGAGCTGGGCTGCTAACAACAAGGTTAGCTGTTCAAAGCTACCATCAGCTCCACAGGAGAAAAAAGCGAGGCGGCTTTCTACTCATGCAGAGAGCCCTGGTGGTATAGAATTATTCATAGAATTGTTCTCGTGAAGCCGTCCCATGTGACACAAGTGGCTCTGATCTTTGACAGTCACCCCCTGCCCTCATTTGATAGCAGTCTCCCGTCTCCCAGGAATTCTGTGTTATTCAGTCTTTGTGTGGCATGTTTCTCATTCATAGAAACATTTCACTCTCTTCTCCTACTGAATGCAGCGCAGTAGGTTTGCTTAAGGACTTGGCGTGAGCAGAGCGTATACAAAGAGCCTAAACCCGTGGGGGAGAAGACACAGCTGACTTGGGGAGAAGACACAGCTGACTTGGGGAGAAGACACAGTTGACTTGGGTCAAGAGGACATTGGTGGAGGGTGGCCCCACGTTCTCAGACGAATGGGAGCTGTGGTGTCCCATCTCCAGTGGGCCCGGGTCTCGGTCAGCATGCCTTGCAGAGAGGATGTGGGCATCGGTAAGCATGGCGAGGGAGTCAAAAGGAAGGTGGTTAAGCTTTGAGGAAGCACATGGTGAAACGCTTTGTGAACGATCCGTTGGAGCACACACACGGGATGTTGGGATCTTGTCCTACTCACCGCTCTGGTCACAAACTCCTGGTCGGGACACTTGTCATGTGACAAAGTCCACGTGGACATCAAGTGACGACAAAAGCATGCAACCCCAGCAACCCCTGGGGGCTGCCCACAGTCTGAGCGAGACCAGACTGCTTGGAGAACCCTGGGCGTCTGCAACTTTCCACATAAGCAGCCAAGAGCCCACCACCCCATCGCCCCTGCTGCTTCCCTCCATACTCCACAGATGTCTAATAAACGTTGGGTTTTATTTTCTGCTGGTGAAAATGCAAACAATGATGCCCATGCCAACAGCTTCTCCTTCTACACTCCCATGCCACTGAGCCGCACTGCACCCATCCTCCCGGATCTTGCCCCAAATGTTCCTTCCCTGGCAATAGGTACTCGCTGCCTCCTCAGCCTGATCGTCCCCGCCCCGCCCTCTCAGCCCTGGTGACCGCTGATAGTCTTGGGCGTCTGTAGATGCGACAGATTGTTTTTCCATACAATATTTGTTCTTTTGTGATTGTGTTACTGAGCTTGCTGTTAGGCGGAGCTGAGCCAGTTCCAACTCAGAGCGACCCGAAGTACAGCAAAACGAAACACAACACTCCTGTGCTGCCCTCACGCACGAGGTGTCACCGCCCTCCACTTGACCAAGCACGATGCCCCTTTTCAGGGATTGCTCTTTCTTGATCAGAGGTCCAACGTCCATGGCATCCTCACCCCCAAGCAGCATTCTGACTACTCCTTCCAGTCTTCCACTTTTGGAAGACCGTGGTGTTTTCAATATCCTTCATCCACGCCATCATTCAAATGAATCCATTCTTCTCCGGGCTCCTTATTGGGTGTCCAACTTTCACATACACATGAGACCACTGAAAATACCATGACTCGGGCCCGCCACACCTTCTTCCTTAAAGTGACACCCTTGCCAGTCAACACTTTCAAGAGAATGTACGCAGCAGAGTTGCCCAATGGAAGGAGGTCGTTTGCTCTCTTGACTGCTGCTTCCATGAGTCGGGCACAAGGTTTTCAAGGTCCAGCAAGGTTGTGGCGGGCATCAGGTCTTCCCTTCTGTTTTCAGCTGAGGAGGATTCCATGGTTCAGGCCACCTGCTGTTTGCCCACTCATCTGTTGATGGAGAGAAATCTTCCTTACAGTGCCTGTAGGCTCTTCACTCGCGTTCCCTATTTGACCTCTCTGGGTTCTGACCTCCATCGTGATGCCTGCACAGACAAGAGTCAGGATCAAGGCGTCAATAAAGGAAGTTAACAAATTGCAAAGCCGAGGTTGAGTTGCTTATCAGAACATGTTACAAAGT
This sequence comes from Tenrec ecaudatus, assembly GCF_050624435.1. Classification (NCBI taxonomy): domain Eukaryota; kingdom Metazoa; phylum Chordata; class Mammalia; order Afrosoricida; family Tenrecidae; genus Tenrec; species Tenrec ecaudatus. The sequence goes on along the minus strand of NC_134545.1, from coordinate 29,129,818 downwards.
CCGACAAGTCTTGGGACACATGCCCAATGGACATACCACTCTGCTATAAGCCTCAATCCAAAGGGAAGAATCAGCTTAAGCTCTGTGGGTCAACAAACCCAGCATCCTGAGATAAGTGCCAAGAGATACCCCACTCTAATGAGTCTCAGTGCAAAGGTACCCGGCTCCACTTCCACGGGTCAGCAAGTCCATCTTCCCCAATGAAGTGCCTGGAGGCGCCTCCCTCTGTAAGCCACCTTTACTTGCTCTGTGGGTTGTGAAAGGCCATCACTGTGCCATGCCCTGGCTGCTGGTTCTGCTGCCGCCGCTCCTCTGATGTTGAAGCTGTCATTTGAGTCCAGGACAGGAAGTTCACTGCTGGAGGATCTTGGATCCAGAGACTCACTCCCCTCCTGGCTCATGCATGGCATGAGATGCCCCCTCCTGCTGCTCCCAGGGCTTGTTTCCTTCAGGGCAGGATAGCACTCTGGGAATTCTGTTTGCAGTTACTCGCAGGTGAATCCTATCAATGGCTTCCCCCACCTTCTGACCGGACCCATGTTGGGAAAGGTCATTTGTGGAGTTGGAGACCTTGGCTAGACCAGAGGGTGGCACACTTTGGAGATGGAAGAGCCTATCTTGTCCCTCGCAACAATTTAATAAACAAATGAGAGTTAGACAGATATTACTGGAGAGGCAGAATTATATTTTTACAAATGAAATCGTCATTATCTGAATAATATCCTATAAACTTCTTCAGTTTTACTTTAGAGCCACATGTACATACTGGGTCACAGTTGGCCGGCCTCTGACCTAGAAGAAGCAAAAAGCATTCACTGACTTAAGTCGATGCTGACTCATGTCAACCCTGTAGGACAGGGTAGACTGTTACCTGTGGGTTTTCAAGGTTGTGACTCTTCCCTGGAACAGACAGCCCATCTTTCTATTGCACAGCGGCTGGTGGTTTCAAACTGCTGAGCTTTTGGTTAGCAGCCCCGTGGGTAACCGTTTTGCCACCAGGACTCCCGCGTTGGCTGGAAGAGCCACATGAAGTGATTCCCTGCCCCTGCGGGACCCTCCCTCCCCACTCAGGTCAAGCAGATATTCAAATTCTTATTGACTGAGTCTTCCTGGGTAAGTGACTTAACCTTCTATTGACTTTCCAGAGCCTTCCTTTCCTCATTTTTAAATTGGGGTTAAGACTCCGCTACGTGAAGCACCATAATCCTGTGGCATGCATGACAGGTGCCTCAAAAATAGTAGCTGCTAGTATTTATGATCATGATGATTCATAATAAAGGCCCAGGTAGTGCTCTTGGGGAAGCATTGGACTGCTCACTAAATGGTTGCCAGTTCAAACCCCCCACCTGCTCCTTGGGAGAAAGATGAGGCTGTAAGTTGGCATTTAGTCTATAGCAGTGGGTTAGGTTTGGGGTTTGGGGTGATACAGTGGGTTACGGTGGGGCTGCTAACCAAAGATTGGTGATTCAGATCCACCAGCTGCTCTCAGGGAGAAAGATGAGGTTGTCTGGGCCCTTCAAAATTACAGCCTTAGAAACGCAGTATGGCTTTGCTGTCAGAATAGACTCGTTGGCCCTGGGTCTGGGGGTTTCATTACAATCTAACAGCTCTAACAGCAGGATAAATAAGTGTCTGACTGCACTTAAGATTGGGGTTTCAAATCCACCTAGGGGCCCATGGGAAGAGGGCCTAGCCAACCTCTCCTGTAAAGATGACGGCCAAGAAGAGCAGGCAGGGCAGGCCCACTGTGTCACATGGCGTCGCTGTCAGTCAAACCTGGACTTGACAGCACCAAACAAGGACAATTTAGTAGTGGTAGGCATAGTATTAAGGGCTGGCAAGGACAGACAGCCCGCGAGGCAGTCTGCAGTCATGCAATGAAGAGATGTTTCTCCTGTGTCCTAGAGAGGAAAACGCAATTTGCTGTTTTCTCACACACTTGAGTTGATTGCCTTCTCCTCCTGATTAATATTTACAAGGCTGGCTTTGTGCCTTTGCAGGGAAAGGGCCCTGTTTGTTGAGCACAAGTCCATAAATCTATATGGTAATTGCCCTCCCCTCCTTCCCAATGCACCCCGAGGCAAAGATCAAGAAGAAGGAATCACTGGGAGTTCGGGCAGGAGACATTGGCCTAGAAGCCACAAACCAACAGGGAGGACCGGTATTTGTGGACCTCCTGATGTATCACCGCTAAGGTCCCTCAAAAATTGTCCAGGCTGCTGTGTTTGCCCATCTGGTGTGAATTCTGCTCATTTCTGGTCAAACAGTATGATTTTTATTGGACAGTCACTCTTTCCCGATATGTGTATGGGCGGGGTCGTAGGGGATTTCCAGGCGTAGATCTCGTCAATCACCGTAGTCCAGCCCCTTGCCTTCAGGTATTAATTGAGGTCACGTGATTCAAAGATGGCTGAATCCTGGGACTCTTCTCTCGAGTGTTGTTAAGTTCAGAGCTCAGCCTGAGGCTTGCACAGGTGAACAATCTCACAAGGTCTAGCGGAAGATTAAAACCAAAGCAGAACATATTGAAGACAAATAAATATGTTCTGATGACATCACTGTAATACCTCGCTGTGCCTGGAAAGTTACATGATTATTAATATTGTCTTGAAGCCAACTGAGTGTGGTTTCTGTTGTTTACAACCAATGAACACAATACAATTATTTTCCTTCAACTGATGAATGAGACTGTTGGAGTCCAGAGAGGACTATTGACTCGCTCAAGGTGTCACCGCAAGCTTGTGGATTAGGTGGGACCTAGGACAGAAGAGCCAACTTGGACTCATTTCCAAGGCTTACATTGAAAACCTTCAGACAAAATGCTGGAGGCTGATGCTGTCTTCGGAGAAGAAAACACCACGTTGACATGTTAATCAGAATGGGTGTTAAAGCAGGTCCCTTCCTGGGGTGAGGCATGGGGACATTAGGACAATGAAATTATTAGAAAGCATGTTGATATTTGATGTGCAAATATATGCCACCATTACACCATGGGCACTATGGCTGCTTCAAAATGTGTGTTATCTTTGGACTCGGGAATTCCACTGGAAGAATTTGTCCCGAGTCAATCATCTGAGAGGCCTGAAAAGATTGGGGCAGCCGAAGCTGTTTATTGCCATGTTCTTGATCACCATGAACAGTCCAGTGGGTGAGGAGCCCTTCCCAGAGAGAATGATTAAGGCTATAAAACAGAATACTACCACATGATGAAAACCATGTCATGGGAGATGGGTTCATTAAACAGGGGCACCTGCACGGGATGGGAAGTGGGACAGGCAGGGCATGATCTGATTTGTAGCATCGTGTGACCAAAACGAAGGGAGGAAGCACAAGGAATTGTGTGTAGGTGGACGTGTGGATACAGCAGGAGCCACAGGCAGGAAGAAAGCCAGTCTGTGTTCCAGAAAAAGTCAATGCTGACTCAAACCCATCCCTGTGGCTTTCGGAGACCGTAACTGTTTACAGCAGTGGTTCTCAACCGTCCTCATGCCGCGACCCTTTAATGCAGTTCATCAGTGTGGTGACCCCCAACCATAACATTATTTTCGTTGCTACTTCATCACTGTCATTTTGCTACTGTGATGAATCAGGGTGACCCCTGTGAAAAGGTCATTCGACCCCCCACAGGGGTCGCGACCCACAGGTTGAGAACCACTGCTCTGGGTGGTTTTGAACCACGCAGACTTTAGGTAAGCTGTCAAGTGTCAAGGTGTCTAGCACTCAGAGACCTTGTCTCTATCTGATGTTGTTAGAACAGCGCCTGGCGTCAATTCTGACTCAGAGACGTCAAGACACAGAGTAGAACGGCTCCGCCGACTTCCCTTGGCTGTCATCTTTATGGGAGAAATCACCAGGTCTGTGCTGTAGGGGTTATCCATTGGGCTGCAATCCGCACGGTTGGCAGTTCAAAACCACCAGCCATTCTGCAGGAGAAAGACTGGGCTTTGCACTTCCCTAAGCAGGCCTGGTCCCAGAAACTCACAGGGGCCATGATGAGTCAGCAGTGGCTGGATGGCAGGGAGTTTGGATTTTTTTTAACACCTGGCAAGCCTTGTGGCTCTCAGCAGGTGTCTGTAGCAACACACATGGCTGACCAGTCTCTTATTTCCCAGGTATGTTTTAACAGAACTAAAACACATTCATCAGAGAAAAATAATGCCACTTTTAAATAGATTTCAAGAGAGATTTCTTCCCCAAGTTAATGCAAACCATTTCTTCCCCCCAAAAAATCTCAAAATCAAACCTAGTGATGTTGAGTGTATTCCAACTCATAGCCACCCTGCAGGACAGAAGAGAGCTGTCTCTGTGGGTTTCCAAGATGGCACTTCTTTATCGGAGTAGAGAGCCTCATCTTCTCCCTTGGAAAAATAAAACAGAGTGGAATTCATGGGACAGAGGAGCACTACTTCCTAGAGTTTCTGAGGCTGTCCGTCTTTATGGAAGTAGATCAAACCACACTCACTGCCACCAGGTCAGTGAAGACTCACAGCGACCACCCCTTTGGGTATCTGAGAGTGGGACTGTTTACGGGAGTCGAAAGCCCAGTCTTTCTGCTGTGCCGCTGCTGCGGGTTTCAAACTGCCGACCGTATGTATCGCAGCCCAATGAGTAAGCCCGACATCACCAGGGCTCAGCCTCATCTTTTTCCCATAGCGTAGCTGGTGAGTTCAAACCACCAACTCTTCAGTTAGCAGTGCAGAACTTAACCCACTACACTACCAGATGCCTACGAATGCCACTGATTCCATTCTTCTAGGGTGTCATCTTCCTTCACTTATCAAAAACAAAAACATTGTCACTGAGTTGATTCTTGCTCATCGTGATCCTATAGGTTACCAAGACTATAAATGTTCAAGGGAAAGAGAGAAAGGGCTGGTGGGTTTGAACCAACAACTGAGTGGTTAACAACCCAATGCCTAACCTACAGTGCCACTAGGGCTCCGTGACCAGTACCAAGATGGAAGACGGCACTCATGAGCTGTCATGAGCTCAGCACTGGAGTACCTGTCTAACCCGAACCAGGCTGTAGAACTTCGCAACAAGAGCACCATGCTGGCTGGTCCCACTCAGAGGTCTGCCTGCTTCCGGCTGCCTGCAGTAAAACTATGAGATGATCCAGCCCTCGCAGACATCCAGCCTACCTGTGTGCTACACAGCCCATGTCAGCAGACCTGCAGGACCGGCCACTACACTGAATCCTGAGCCGCCTGCTCCCTCCCTGCCAGATCCCCTGTCCCACCTCTGCCCCTACTCTCTTAATTAACAACATCGGCTATGACATGTGATCATGAGGGACCAGTCCCTGGAGAAGGAGAGCATTCTTGGTAAACTAGAAGGTCAGTGGGAAAAAGGGTGGAGGCCCTCAGTAAGATGCATGCACATGGTGCCTGCAACCGTGAGCTCAAACAGAAGAACCCTTGTGACCGGGCGGTGTTTCCTTCTGTTGTGCACAGGGTCTCTGTGAGGGGGACCACCTACACCGCACCAGAGCCGGGCCAGGAAAACCTGCTCCATGAACGTCTATTGAATAAAGGGATGTATGACGTCACTCTTGTTTGCAGAACCCGCTGACTGGGCTGCCTCAATCTCAAGAGCCCTTCTGGAGTTTTCTGCTCCTACATGGCTGTAGGCAAGTGGGAAGTTTCCCTGGGATGGCACAGAAGTTTGTACTCAACCACAGGCGCTGTGGGTCTGGCACTGCACGGAAAACCTGCACGGGAGACGGCAGTTCTTTCTAGGGTGACTGGGTGAGGAAAGGTTCTCTTTCAGGGACCCCAGAGATCCTGGTTTGGGATTTGCTAATATATAGGATGTGTGCTGCGCCAGAAACCACCATGGCCCTGTACTTACAGACATAAGCAATCGATCACAGAGCTGCACAATTCTTTTCAATGCAGTACTCTGGACAGGAGCTAGGGTACACAAGAGTTGGCATAGTAGTGGCAATGAAGGCCCCTGCTTGATGGAATCTGAACTCAGCCTTGAAGAAGAAGGATGCCGCCCTGGAGGAACAGCAGTAAGAACAGAATCGTGTGTCCTCTCTCCTCCACTGGGCATTTTCCACTCGAGTCAGGGGGTTCTGTGTAGCTGTGCGGTTTTTTTGTCTTTTGGTGAAACTGAGCCCCGTGTTGCGGGTGTCCAGACAAGAGGGGTGGCCAACTGTGTGCAGTGCGCCACCAGACCAGGCTCATCGGGGTGACAGAGAGTTGCTTCTGAAGCCACAGTGCGGAGTTCAAATACCAGGCTCTACATTTCTGGAATGTTTGGCCTTGGGCTTGCTACTTCCCTGTTCTGAGCCTCAGCTTCAGCACCTGTCAGAGGGTACCACTGATAATAACTTCTCTGGTTGTTGTGAAGATGAAATAATAGGATGAACAGGAAAATCCCGACTCTTCACTGACTGGTAATGGTTGCTATTATCGAAAACAACAATCATAACAAAATATTGTCTTTGAATCGACTCGGACTCATATCAACCTTAGAGGACAGAGCCGAACTAACTACCCCATAGGGTTCCCAAGGCTGCCTCTTCACAGGAGCAGCTCATCCAGGGGATGGGTTTGAACTGCCGCCCTCTCGGCTGTGAGGACAGTGCCAGACCGGACAGTGCTTCTTTCTGTTGTGAGGCGGGTCGCTCTGGGTTGTAGCTGGCTTGAGAGCACCTTACCACAACCACCACCTGGATAAACCTCCAAAATATGTGGCCAGGTGAAATAAACCAGATAAAAAGCAGATGTTGTTAGATCCCATGGAGTCAAAATGCCCAGCAGATCTGAACATTCATGGTTGCCCAGGTGGGGAGACCAGTCTCTGGAGAAGGACCTCATGCGTGGGAAAGTGGAGCAGCACCCAACACAGTGGGAGGCCCTCGAGGAGATGGATTGACACCGCGGCTGCAGCGATGGGCGCCGGCCTGGGAACCAGTGGGGAGGGTGGCGCAGGACTGGGCCGGATTTCATTCTGCTGTGCATCGGGGTCGCTGCTGTGGGTCAGACCGACTCAACAGCACTTAACAACAACAGGTTGTGTGTGGAGGTTGGTGGTGAAGGGTGGACCACCCAAACTGTTCCTTGTCCCTTCTGCCATGGAGTCGAATGTGGCCCACGGCGACCTCGTAGAGTGGAGCTGCCCCATCAGGTTTCCCAGGTTGTGTCTCTTTACAAGAGCAAACAGCTCCTCTTTCTCCCTGGTAGGTCCAAACCACCCACCTCGCAATTGGCAGTCCATTGTTGCGCCCACAGCACCACCAGGGCCCCAACATCTACACTGACAATCCACCCTGGCATGGCTCTGGGTTGCTCACTCCGCAGCACTGTGCCAGTTTTCTTCTCTGCATAATGGGCACGGAGACGGGTCCCCCTGCTGGCTCTCTCAGGACGGCGGAGCAGGAGACGGGACTGACAGTCTTCCCCTTCCGGGCATTTGGAGTCATGCTTTCACATGGCAGCAGCTTCCTGGCAGGGACTCTGGCCTGGCATCCAGCCTATGGCAGGGAAGGCCCCTTCGGCAAAAGGAAATGAAGTTGGACTCAGGCTTTTATGAACCCTCCGCTGTGGCTGCGGCTGGCCTGGCCGCTGCCGAGCTGGACTTGGCGCTCGAGGCGGCTTAAGGGCTGCTGACTCTGCAGCGGAAAAGGACAAGGCCACACATCACTGCAGCCGAGCATGGGTCTGGTCTAGCCGGAGAACGGCAGGCCTCAAAGGCTGCCTCTCCTGGATACTCCCTTCTAGGTCATCTCGTCGTCAAAGGATGAACACAAAGTGGCGGCTGAGATTCTGAGGCAGTGAGAAGGTGACCAACCAGCCAAGAGTATCCCCACAGAGATGCCAAGACGCCAGTATAAATCCAAACTGTTCCTTGTCCCCTCTGAGAAATTGACAGGGTGTGTCTAAAGAAAGAGAAGAAAGAGGAATATTAGTTGGATATGTGGAATAACTCAGACAGTGTTGGGAGCTGTTTTTACTTTAATTTGTCTGCAAGGGGTCCAAGGTGGCATGGTGGTTTTGCACTGGGCTGCACGGTTCAAACCCACCGGCTTCCCTGCTAGAAAAAGAGGAGGCTTTCTACTCCAGGAAAGAGTTGCGGTCTCAGAAACCCACAAAGGCTGTTCTACCCTCTCCCATGAGTCCGAATCAACTTGATGGCAGCGAGTTTGAGGTTTTTTTGCTTTTTTGATGCTGGGAAAATCGAAGGATTCGATGTGGCCGATCTAAAGTGGCCTTAAAAGCAAACACTTGCCATTCAGTTGATTGCAACTCACGACTGGCACATAGGTCTAGCCAAACCGATCTGGGGGGCGCGGGGTGTTCGTTGGATGGTTTTCAAAAGCAGATCACTGGGCCTGTCTGTCTTTCTAGTTCGTCTTAGTCTGGAAGCTCTGCTGGAACCCGTTCAGTCTCATAGTCATGTAGCAGAGGGTGACGGCTAGGATGAAATGATGGGGTGGCTAGGATGATCTGGGTCTCCTGCTCAGGGAAAGGGAGAATCCTACCTAAGAAGTGGAGTGTGCGTGTGTGTGTGTGTGTGTGTGTGTGTGTGTGTGTACAAAGGTCCTTTGGGCTAACTACCACTCATGTTAACCATAGACGGGGGGCATTTGCACCTGGTGGTAGGACCAGTTGTGCCAGACCCAGGTTTCTGACCACAGAGGGCCTTTGCATGAATGGCAGAGCCACGCAAAGTTGTGGTACAAATGGTCCACACAATTGGTCACCTTCTTTGTGCCTCAGAATCGCAGCTGCCACTCTGTGTTCATCCTTTGACTAAACCAGTCACAAATGCCGAGTACTCACGGCAGTTCTTGGTGCAGAAAAAAAGTTCTGGAAGATTTTTTTTTTCTTTCATGGTCACTGCCATTAGCACCCTTGCTCGGGATAAAATTGCTGCCATATGGGGGGGGGGGTGATTTTGAGAAGCAGGCCTGCACAGGTCACCAATAATGGGCAATGATCTCCTCCCCTGCCCTTACACCGGGTTCTCTAAAGGGGAAGATGGGTGGTCTCCAGACATTTGGACATCAATTTTCAGATGAAAGCATATAATTAAAACAGGTAAAAATGAAACAAAGATATAAGGTTTGAGGTAGTGTATTCCAGTTCTTATGTCCCCAAAGAAGAGTTTATGGAGGTGACGCCCATCTCTTACCCTCATCATTTCATAAAGCAAGTTCACACCTAATGGCCAGTAGGGGAAACCCGTGATTCCAGGACACAGGCACGGCCTTTACAGTAAATAAAGGTGGCCGTGAAGCACCGCCTTTTTTTATTTCCCCATAGGACAGTGGGAAGCTCAGCAGGGCCCAGCCTGATATTTTGAACCAGCGCCTCTGAAGGCATTACCTCCCTACTACCCTCATCTAGGCGTTCAGGGGGTTAGACAGATGTTGGGGGGGTCAGATCATGTCTCGAGATAAATGCATTTGCAGAAACATGCCAACTGATAAATACTGGAGAGAAAAGCACACACACACACTTCCCCGGGTAGTGGCAGATTCCACAAAATCAGGAGATTTCTTCTAGCTGTAACTGAAAAGTCAGCGGTTTGAAACCATCGGCCTCTTTTCAGGAAAAAGATGGAGCTTTCTATTCCTATAAAGATTCACAGCCTCAGAAAGCCACAGGGGCAGTTCTGCTCTGTTGCTATGAGTCATAATTGACTCACTAACAGCGAGTTTAGTTTTGTTTGAGATCATCTAGAGGGCTACAGTGTTCATCTACAATCTCAGAAACCCTACATAGTGTCCCCATGAATTGGAATAGAATCGATGGCAGTGGGTAGGATAAACTAGTATCCAATTCCGGCAAGCTTGCTTCACAATTTATGTATAAGGGGTATTTCTTAGGCTGAGTTCTCTAGAAGAGCTAGTCAGTGCAGTGTGTGTGTGTGTGTGTGTGTGTGTGTGTGTGTGTGTAGTCATGCCCCAGGATGTGATCTAATGGAATATCATCACCTCCATCAGCTAACGATCAATTATAACGAAGCTTCCCAGGGGTGTGCCCTGCTTCCAATATATATGGATGTTCTGGTAAAGCTTGCTTGCTTTTGCTGGGTCTGGATCCTGCATCATCGGGCCTCCAGTTCTTTGGACTTTAGTCAGAAGCCTGCTGTATCACTGCCAACCCTGAGTCATCAGCAGTCTACCATCTGACCTGTCAGTCTTGGGTTCATTAGCCTCTTCAGCCAGCAGCCTACCATCTGACTGGCCATTCTTGGGTTCATCAGCGCCTACAATTACACGAGTCAGGAGATGTCTCCAGTCTAACACCTGACCCATAGGTTTGGAAGTAGTCTATCTCTAGAACTGTCTGAACCTTGATATAAACTTCTCTGGATCTAAAGATCTACACACAGTCCATTGATTTTGCTTTTCTCGAGAACTCAGCCTAAGACAAAATCAAGCCAAACTCATTGCCGGCAAGGAGTCTCTAACTCATGACAAACTCGCGTGTGTCAGAGTAGAACTTCTCATAAGGTTTTCTTGGCCATCATTGTAACAGAAGCAGTTCACCAGGCCTTTCTTCAGTGGAGAAGCTAGGTGAGCTTGAACCACCAATCTGTAGTTTACGAGCCCTTCACAAACCACCTGAGCCATCAGACCCCTAAGCTTATTATTGGCCCCAACAATTACAGTCGTAGGAATTCACATAAGAGAAACACAGGGATTTCCAAAAAGATCATGGGGGAAAAATAATGAAAAGATATGGGATCCCCACACAGTCTTTTTGAAGTCCCCTTGTGAAAGCATGTGAGCACACAAAGATCTGGACATGGATCCTCAAAGCAGCATTTCTTATCATTGCCGAAAAGTGGAAATAACCCCAATGTTCATGGACTCATGAGCAGGCCAACAAAAGGTAGTGTAGTATTACAATGGCATCTCATTCAGCAATGCAAAGGAATGACCTTCTGATACATACTCCAGCATGGATGAACCTCGAAAACATGAAGCGAAGTAAAAAAAAAAAATCAGACGTAAAGTATCACATATACGACCCCACTTACATAAAATGTCTACAAAAAGAATCACATCTCCAGATTCAGAGATTAGTAGTTGGGAGAATGGGGTGAAGGATGGTCTGAGTGGGAGAATGCGTGCATATAAATACAGAGAGCTTTGGGCAGTGATGTACCTGCTCTACAATTAGGTTGTAACCGTTGCCCTAATCAATAAATTTACCACTAAAAAAAAAAAGGTATACTGGATATGGGTGGATTTTATGTTATATAAGTTGCCTGCTGCAATTGAGTTGATTTCAGCTCATATGGACCCTTCGGGACAGAGTACAGCTACCCCCTTAGGAATCTGAGACTGTAAATCTTCATGAGGGCAGACAGCATCATATTTATGCTCAAACACTGGCTGGTGGGTTTGAGCCATGGAGTTCTCGGTTAGAAGTCCAATACATAATCCACAATGCCACCTAGATTGATATATAAATTACACATCAATAAAGCTGCTTAAAAAATCCAATAGTGGCCCTTTTTCAACCTAAGACAGCACTTGAACATATGAGTGAATTGGAGGTTCGAGTCTATGTAAATATAACTAGGTTTCTGTAGGTTATCATTATGAAAGTTGTTGGGTGGACTAGAATGCTAACACGGCCCTAACCACTGCCCTGCCTTCATCAGCACTCCTGGCAGTGTAACTCTGCAGACCCTACCACCAGGAAGTAGAACCTACTTCCTGGCCCCTTGAATCAGAACTCAGCCACCGAACTTGATCTGGCTAACAGAATGCCACATTGGAATTGATGGCATGCCACTTCTGAGCCTCAATAGAGAATGACTCTGCATGCTTTCTCATGCTCTCTTGGAACCCGGGCATCACCATCACAAAGACCCTGGGCTAGCCAACTAGAGGATGAGAGACAGTGACCCCTTCAGCCCTAGCTTATAGCCAGCCAACACCTAGACATGAGGAGTTAATCAGTCACCATGGGCAGATGCGTGAGTGTGACACCAGCATGTGGACTGCTTGGAAGCAAGGCAACTGTCCTCAATGTCTGGTATCTTCATCATCTTCACCATCTTCCTTCAATAATCTAGCTATGGCTTGGCTCACCTGACTTCCTTCAATAGTTTCACGGCTGTGAGTTTGAAGACTCACTGATGGGCTTGACAAAGTGGATTGTAGAGTGAAGAATATGCCCAGATCCAAGGAGAGCCATTTCAAAAATGAGAGAGGGGGCAAGTCATCTAGAGAACACAATGATTTCGATGAACACAGCTTCAAAATACATGAAGCAAAAGCTAATTGACCTGAACAGAAAGATGGGAAAGTTCACAATTGTAATAAGACACGTCAACACTCCTATGTCAATAAGTGATGGAACGAGTAGACATACAATCAGTAAGGGGATGTTGTAGTTGTTGAGGGATATGAAGTCTATATGTACTCTTTCTGTGACAGAGTAGAACCCTCCCACAGGATTTTTTAGGCTGTAACCATCATTCGGTCCTTGCATGTGTCATTATAATATGTTACCATGCATTGGGTAAATCTGCTGCACAAGTCCTCTAGAAAGTGTTGAAAAGAAAATAATAATAATTTATAAATTATCAGTGGTTCATGAGGGAGGGGAAAAAATGAGTAGCCGATACCAAGGGCTCAAGTAGGAAAAAAATGTTTGGAAAATGGTGATGGCAACATATGTATAAATGTGCTTGACACAATGGATGGATGGATGGATGGATGGATGGATGGATGGATGGATGGATGGATGGATTGTGATAAGAGCTGTATGAGCTCCCAATCAAATGACTTTTTTTTAAAATTTTGAGGACTTAAGTGCGCCTGACCCAAACTACGGTCTTCTCAGTCACCTCTTGCTCATGCAAAAGTTGGGCATTGACTAAGGAAAGCCAAAGAAGAACCAATGCACTCTATTGTTGGGGAATAGTCAAGGTATCGTGGACTGCCAGAAGACCTAACAGATGTGTCTTAAAAGACACACAGCCAGAATTCTCCTTAGAGGCAAGAATGGCAAGACTTTGTCTCACGTGCTTGGCCTATGTGATCAGGAGACATCGGCCATGGAGAAAGATGTCATGCTTGCTAAAGCAGAGGGGCAGTGAAAATGAGGAAGACCCTTGGGGTGGATCGATGTAGTAGCTGCAGAAATGGACTCAAACATAAGAACAATGGTGAGCGAGCACAGGACCAGGCAGGTGAGTCCTTTTGCTCTGCGTCAGGTAGCGATGAATTGGAACCAATTCAGTGGCACCTGACAACAACAAACTTTTCCAGAATAAATCATCATGTTTTCTCTCATAGAGAAAGTGGGTGGGTCTGAACTGTTAACTTTTAACTGATGAACCACCAGGACATCTTAAGAGTTTAAACCTGAAAACCAAACTCATTCCTGTCAGGTCAATTCCAGCTCATGGGAACTATATCAGATGTCAGAGCACCTCCCATAGTGTTCCCAAGTTCCGAAATCTTTACAGAAGCAAGTGACCTCATCTCCCTCTGGCGGAGCGTCTGGTGAGTTTAAACTACCAAGCTTTTTGTTCAAGTTGCCAACCGCTGCACTATCAGGTCTAATGTAATGGACTTTATAAAGCACATCACACCTAACCACATACGTCATATAGCCTAAATACACATGGAATAATGTATCACTACAGCTCCTACTCCGAGGCATAAAGCAAGCCTCAACAATAAAACATCATGCTAATTATACAAAGCATATTCCCTGGCCTCCCTAGAGATTTGGAAACTCAGCTATCTGGAAACCCTCCAAACAGCTGTACTAAGAACACATTTCTAAGTGACCAGCGGGGCCAAAGAAAAACCAAAAATGAAATTAAAAGTCATGTGAAGCAGATGCAAAATATATATTTTTTTCAATAGTGCAACGTATCAGAATCTGTTGGAGCCAGCTAATGCAGTGCTGACTGGGGACTGCTATAGTGCTATAATGTTTATATTTAAAATGTCTCAAGTCATTGTCCTTGATCTCTAACTTAAGAAAACTTTTTTTAAAAGATGGGGGGTGAGAATAAAAGAAAATAAACATCAGAAAGGAAACACCAAAGATTAGTGCAGGAACCAATCAAATAAACAACAAAACCAAAAGGCAATAGAATCAATGACAGCAATATTGACGCTTGGAGAAAATTGGGAGAGTTGGTAGGATGATAGATGGAAATCAGAGAAGACAAGACAAACTGCAGTGGTGGTATCAGGAATGTGTCATTATCAGGTCATTCGATGAGGAGTAATATCAGTGAAGAACATCAGGATTGAGTAATATCAGGACGGACATCACTGCAGGGTCTGTAGATATCAAAAGACTGGGTAGAGAATATCATGAACAATGTTCTACCATGCTATTCAATAGCTCATGGGAAATGGGAACATTCTTTGCTGAGCATCTATAACCAAAGCTCATTCAAGAAGTAGATGATCTTTAATTGCCCTTTCTCGCTGCCATCCAGTCAATTCTGATTTGTCATGACCCTATAACAGGGTAAAACTCCCCTTGTGGGCTTCCAAGACTGTAACTCTTTCCAGGAATAAAAGTCTCATCTTTCTCTCAGAGTGGCTGGTGGTTTTGAACCACTGACCTCATGGTTAGCAGTTCAGTGTGCAGCCAACTAAGCCACCAGAGCTTTGTTCACTTGGAAACTGGAAAGTTCAACTACAACACGTAAAAGATCCTAATGAAAATCCAGGTCCACTTAACTTCGTGGTTGAATTCTTCCAGACATTGAAGGGGGAAACCCCAAGCTAAGCTCACTGTCATCCAGTCCAAACTGAATCATAGCGCCCCACGGGACAGAGTAAAGCTGCTCCTGTGCGTATCTGAGATGGGAGTGGAAAGCCTCACCTCTCTCCCACAAAGCAACTGGTGATTTTGAACCGCTGGCCTTATGGGGAGCAGCCTAAAGCATAACCCACTATGATTCTAGGGCTCCTGCAGTTAAAAGAAATTATAGATACCATATATACTTGAGAATAAGCCAAGGTTTTGGAGCACATTTTTAATGCAGTTTTTGTGGTAAATTAGGTATACTTGAGTATATAAGGTATATGTATACGAATATAGAGCCATATATATATACACACACACGTGTGTGTATAGGTGTGTGTACAGATATGTAAGAAAAGGTATAAGAGAACTACACATTTTCCAAATATCCCGACTTATTGGACCCAGTGAGACTGGAGAACTGCCCAGGACTATTATCCTGAGATATTCTTTAAACCTTGAACTGAAATGATCCCCTCAAGGCCTGCCTTCTGAGCTAGATAGCAAGTTAGCTCATAAAGTCGTGAATAGGGCCCTTGAGTATTGTGTTCCTTTGAAAACTTGCCTAGAAGAGACAGGTTAGTCCACGCCATCCCTCTCCTCTGATTTCTCTTCTCTCTCGTGGTCCTCTATCCTCCAGGTCAGCGCCTGGGAACCCTCTAGCCCTTCATTCCCCTCCCCAGCTTGGTAATTTCCAAAGTCTGGTCCCTTTGGTATGCAAGTTCCTGTCTTGGCACTTATCCTTAGAGTGCTGGTCTCCTTCAATGTATTTCCTTTTGTAATGGACACTCAGCCTATTGATCTCCAGGTCCATCAGTATCATGGGTTGCTTCATGGTTGCATCATTGTTCATTAGGACACACACAATCTTAGAAAATCAAAATTCAGCAATATGCTTGTTTCGTTTTAAGGAAAATACAAGAGGGCTTCCAAAAGTTCATGGAAAAATAGAAGAAAATGGTCATGGAATGGTCATGGAATGAGCACGTGAAGTCCCCTTCATACATCATGACTACATGGGGTTTACCCCAGATCACTTGCAGTTTGGAACTCAACATCGCTCACCATGTTGACAGACTGACGCAGGAAAGCTAGATAATCATCTCACTGAGACATAGCAAATGCACTGACGTAAAAGTCAACATCTGTTCCTCATTCAGCTTTCCTGGAATAGAAAAGAACATTCTTAACCTGATAAAGGTCGTCTACAAACACACTCAAACGGAAGCAACCTCTGACAGCTACCACCCTCCTTAATGGTGACAGACTGAGTTCTTCCTCCACAGATCAGGAATGAAGTAAGTTGTCTTGCTCTCGTCACTTCCAGTCTGCATTGTAGTGAAGGGTCCAGTCAGAACACTGAGATAAGAAGTAGAGATGAAAACAAAGCAACTAGAACCTACACAAAGTTACCCCACAGCCATGGGGTCGATTCCGACTCCTGGTGGCCTCATAGGATGTAGTCAAGCTGCTCCAAGATAACGCTGAGGATTTGCACATAGTAGGATCATGCTTGCAGAAAATTGGCTAGCAAAATCAAGTGAGTTTGTCGAGGTCAATGTACAAAACTCAACTGCATGTTCTACAAGTGGCAGACCTACCTTCAGAAATTGAAATGAGATAACGTCACCACCGTGAATTACAAATTCTGGTGTTGGCGAAGAATATTGAAGACACCATGAGCTGCCGAAATGAACAAATCTGCCCTGGGGAAGCGACAGTCAGAATGCTCCCTAGACAAGAGGTAGGGGAGACTTGATCTCATGTACTTTAGACATGTCACCAGGAGGGACCAGTCACTGGAACAGGACCTCATGCTTGGGGAAGTAGAGGGTCAGGAGAAATGAGAAAGGATCTCAGAGATGGCCTGATCCGGCGCCTGCAGCAATAGGCTCAAACACAGCAAGGATTGTGAGGATGAAATGGGGTCAGGCAGTATTTATTCGGTCATACATAGAGTTGCTGTGAGTCAGAACTGACTTGAAGATGCCTAGCCACTGCCACCCCCGCCGTGTCATACTCTGTGTACGCAACAGTGAAGCGCTCCGCTGAAAATCTAAAGGCTGTAGGATTTGGAACCCACCTAATAACTCCAAAGAAAAGCCCGGCAACCTGCTCCCATAAATATTGCTGTCATTGTGCCATCGAGTCAAATTCTGACTCACAGCGACCCTACAAGACAAAGTAGAACTGCCCGTATGTTTACTAGTCTGGAGAGCTTTATAGGAAAAGACTGCCAAGTCTATTTTGGAGGAACTAGTGGGTTCAACCCACCAACCTGTGAATTAACGGCCCAAAGCTCCCTTTTATGCCACCAGTATTGTCCTTAGGGATTACAACTTAGACAACCCCAGGTGAGTGGGGGTAGGGGGACACCTCTATTCTTTCACCTGGCGTAGCTTTGAGTGGAAATCTATTTTATGGTACCCAACAATCCACCATGAACACCTAGTCATGAAACACCTAGAGATTATTTCACCCAAAGACATGCAAGACCTGTAGGCTGAAAACTACAACCACTGGTCAAATTAAAGATGGTATCAATCTCATAAAGACAAACACTCGATGAGACCGCTATTCTAAGGGGGAGATTCAAGAAAAATGGCTTTCACACCCAAAGAAGCAAACTTTGAAGGTGATAGAGAGGCTGAAAGCAGGGAGGGAGGGGAAAGAGGGAGTATGGGGGAGAAAAGTAAATTGATTGCTTAAATAAGGCAGGACTGAGTGAAGATAAACATGTCTGGATCTGAACACTTACTGCTGTCCTGACGTCAGGCTGCCCACCTCATGCTATTTGTTCAACACAATCCCAATCAGAACCCAACAGATCTTTCTAGAGGATATTTCAAAAAGATTACAATTGTATAGGGAAAGGCAAAGTACTCAGAACAGCAACAAAAATTATTTTGAAGAAGAAGAAAAAAAAGCCGGAGGCTCTACACCGCTCGATGTTAAGGTTTATTATGGAGTCATGGAATTCAAGGCAGTATCAGCATGGTATTGACGTTAAGACGGACTGGGAGATCAATAGAATAAAATAGAAGGTTGAGAAATAGGCCTGCACATATAGAACCCATTGATTTCCAACAAAATTGCCCAGGCACCTCAGTGAGGGAAAGGACAATCTCTTCATCGAATGGTGCTGACACGATTGGATAAGTATATGCAAAACCAAAATAAAGCCCTTAGCTCTTACTTCAACCCACGGACAAACATTCCTCCAAATAAATTATAGACCTAGAATGAAAATGATCAGACTCCCAGGAGACAGCATAACAGAAAGTACGTGTGTGCTTGGATGTGGCCAAGATTCCTTAAATATTACACCAAAAGCAAGAACTATAAAGGAGGATGTGGGTTGGTTACAAGAGATAGAATGCTCATGTTTTTCTCTCTAAGGTACCTTTTTTTTTTTTTAAGAAAGCAAGCCCCAACTGGGAGAAAATATTTCTAGAACAGATAGGCAATAAAGATTTTGTATCTGGAATAGATAGAAGACTTTTAGAACTCAGTACTTAATACGTATTAAAATCCCAATTACAATAACCAGTAATCCTGGACCCTCTAAATCAGAGGATGTACCCACGGTAGTTATACCTACTGAAACTATTGAAACGGAACCCTTTGAGCCTAGAGTAATTGAGCTAGATCCCATTGGTGGACCATTGAGTTCGGGCCTGTCTCTTACTCTGAGAAAATGTTTGCACCTTGAATCTGCTGAAGTTATCTCCAAACTCGACAACTATTTCAGCTGAATTAATAAAGAATGTTCACCTTGGGCTCTGGGTTCTCTAGAGAAGCAAAAGCAGTGATAAATATAGAGAGTGAGATAAATATATGTAAATGAAGTGGTCCACACCACTGGAGAAGTGGGCAAGTCCATCCCACTTCAAATTTGTGAACCAGATGTGAAGCCGGAGCCCCTATCGCTCACATGGTTGCTGGGGCTGCTGAAGCAGGAAGCAGGGAGAGAACATAGGTAAAGCACAGCTGGCGGCTACAGAGACAATGAATCCAAGGTTGGCTTCACATACCAGGCTCTGATGATTCCCAGGCTTAGTGGGCCATGGGTTCAAGTCCAAAGAACCAGAGATTAATGAGTCAGATGCAAGATCCAGACCAGCAAAAAGCAAAACAGCTCTTCACGGCGCCCACTTATATAGAAGTATGCCACTCTCCAAAGGAAAATCCCCTTGAATTGCACTCCACCCTAATCTTCTTACAATGGCTCAGCTGCTCACGGCAGAATCCATCCTGGAGTTCCTTGAACCAAGTGGAGTTGCATCAAGGGGGACTCCCGGGTCCTGACTGACAAACAACTGGAAATTCTAGCCAAGCCAAATTGACCCAGAACCTATTCATCAGAGGCTAAAGATTGATTTGTAGCAGATCAAATTGACAATCATAGCTCTGAAACATAAACAGTGAATCTAAGTCAATGTTGTTGTTGACATTGGGTGTCACTGAGTTGATTCTGACCCATAGCAACCCTATGCATAAAAGAATGAAATGCTGCCCAGTCCTTCAGCATCCTCACAATGGTTCCTATCTGTTGAGGGCCTGCCTCTCCTTCCCTGCCTCTCTGCTGTACCAAACATGATGTTCTGCTCCAGGGGCTGGTCTCTCCTGACAACACGTCCAAAATACATTAGACAAAGTCTTGCCAAACTCACATCGAAAGATCAACCTGGTCATGCTTCTCCAAAGTCCAACTTTCACATATATATGAGGCAATTGAAAATTGCACCAAATGCATAAATTCCTGGGGTGAGGTTTAGGCACTCTTGCAGGGGTCAGACCCAACCCAGGGATGCATATGGCAGCCAACTAAAAAGGAGGGGAAAGGGGAAAATATAAAACAATTTAAAAGGACATAGATGGTGGGGAAACAGGGCACTCACCCCCACACAGGGAGGGTATTGCTCATGTCTCCACAGGAAAGCGAGAAAGGGACAAGACTTCCACCTGGGGTGCCAGGCCTTGAGAGTAACATACCTGCATGAAGCAGCAAACTAACAGAAAGTTCTGCAGGGCCGGCCTCAGTCCCAGCTCCATCAACCCCCTCCCCAGAAGAATGCATTATAGAGGACAGCACTGAGGTAGTTAGTTTATTGTGCCAACCTGATCAATAAACACATGTGGGGTTAACTGAAGGGCGGAAGGATAAATGGCTTGGTGAACCTTGCCTTTCTAGTTCTCGGATCTCTTGTTTCCTGGTGGTTGGACCAGGGTGAAGCTGCCTTGGCCAGTTCCTGCTGCAGCTGGCAGGGCTTACTTCCTGCAGGATGTCCCTGAGGAGAAGCCACATAGACCTGCCCCAATGCAGCCCTGGGTGCTGGAGCAGCCATGTGGAGACCCCTGCCAGTGCTGAGATGCTGACACTTTCACGGGACTCAGCTTTCCTCCTGCAGTCAGCATCGTTGTGTCTGTTTTTGTGAGATGGAAGAGGACTTTGTGGATTGGTGTGACATATGGGATAATGGGTTAATGTTGGGCTTCTGGGCTTGGGCAACATTGGGTTGGGATGTTTTCTTGATGCACACTTAACCTTTATATAAAACTCTCTCTTATTCATGAGTTTCTGTGGATTTGTTTCTCTAATGTTCCAAGACTAACACACACTCGTATGTGTATAAGAAAGAGCTTTATATCAAGAGTAATTGTACATTAAGAAAACATCCCAGCCCAGTCCAGATCAAGTCCATAAGTCCGATATGATCCCATATGTCCGATACCAATCTATAAAGTCCTCTTCAGACTCATGAAACATACAATGACACTGAATGCAGGAAGATCACAGGCCAGTGGGTGGGAAGTATTGTGGATCCAGTGGATTTGTAAGCATCTCAGTGCTGGAAGCGGTCTCCACGTGACTCCTCCAGCTTCCAGGGTAGCTTCACTGACTTCTCATCAGAGATGTCTCACAGGGAGTGAGCGTAGACAGAGAGTATCTCCCGCCTCCAGCGAGGAATCCAGAAGTTCCCAGAATCCTCAGGAGAAGGCCATACCCACACAGAGGCCTCATTGGCTGTGACGTGATTGACAGGCTATACTCCACCCTTTAATTCTTAATCATCTCAAATTGATAACAGATTATATAACTACCACACCTAGAATTCTGTGATGCTCACCATCCCAACATGATCACTGAAGTCAAAATGGGTGCATAAGCAAATGTGGTGAAGAAAGCTGATGGTGTCTGGCTACTATATGATACAGTGTCTGGGGTCTAAAGGGCTCGAAGTTAAATAAGTGGCCCTCTAGCAGAGAAGCAACAAGTCCACATGGAAGAATCATGCCAGTTTGTGTGATGAAGTATCCATGGGATCAGGTCTAAGGCATCAGAAGACCCAAAACAAACAACTATATTAATGCAAATGATGGGAGTCAGAGAGGAAACCCAAACTCCCAACACATGAAATCCAGGACAGATAAACCCCTCAGGAACAGTAATGGGAGTAGCAATGCCATGAAGGTAGGGGGAAGGAGAAGGAGGAGAAGCAGGGAACTGACTACAATGATCGACATATAACACACACACACACACACACACACACACACGGGGACTATCAACAGTAACATGGGTGAAGGGAGACAGCAGATAGCGTAATATATAAAAGTAATCATAATTTATAGTTTATCGGGGTCCATGAGGGTAGGAGGTTGGGAGAAGGAGGGAAAAAAGAAGCGCTAATACCAAAGGCTTAAGCAGAAAGACACTTTTGAAAATGATGATGGCAACATATGTGCAAATCTGTTTGATACAATTGATGTGTGGATTGTTGTAAGATCTGGAAGAGCCCCCAACAAGTGATTTATGAAGAAGAAGAAGAAGAAGAAGAAGAAGAAGAAGAAGAAGAAGAAGAAGAAGAAGAAGAAGGAGGAGGAGGAGGAGGAGGAGGAGGAGGAGGAGGAGGAGGAGGAGGAGGAGGAGGAGGAGAGAGAGAAAGAAAGAAAGAAAGAAAGAAAGAAAGAAAGAAAGAAAGAAAGAAAGAAAGAAAGAAAGAAAGAAAGAAAGAAAGAAAACACCATGGTTTTGGTCAATGCACCTTAGTCCTCCACAGTCACTTCTTTTCTTTTCAAAAGAGGTCTTGTGCAGATTTGCCTAATGCAACTCATCCGTTGCTCTCTTGACTGCTCCTTCCATGAGCAATGATTGTGGACCCAAGCAAGACAAAGTCCCTGACAACTTCAACCTTTTCTCCATTGCAACCTTTGCTCCTCTTGGTCCAGTTGTTGGGATGTTGCTCTTCTTAATGAGAAGCTGAAGGCGGCCATCTTTAATCTTCATCAGCAAGTGCTCATGGTCCTCCTCACTCTCAGCAAGCAAGGTG
The DNA here is from genome assembly GCF_050624435.1 of Tenrec ecaudatus. NCBI lineage: Eukaryota > Metazoa > Chordata > Mammalia > Afrosoricida > Tenrecidae > Tenrec > Tenrec ecaudatus. The sequence goes on along the minus strand of NC_134545.1, from coordinate 29,107,728 downwards.
GGATCATACGCATATTGAAGGTTAATCATAAGTTTTCCTCCCATCCTGATGCCACCGTCTTCTTTATACAAGCCAGCATCTCTGGTGCCGGTGAGAGAATGCAACCCTGTCACACACCTGTCCTGATTTTAGCCCACGCAGTGTTCCCTTGTTCTGTTCCCGCAACTGCTCCTCGATCCAGCATGTGGTATGAGTTCCACATGAGCACATGAAGTGTTCTGGAATTCCTGTTCTTCTCCTCCATCGTTTGTTATGATCCACACAGTTGAATGCCTTGGCATAGTCAAGAAGACACAAGTTTTTCGTGTTCTCTGCTTTCAGCCAAGATTCATCTGATGTCAGTAATGATATACCTTGTTCTGTGCCTTCTTCTGAATCCTCCTGAACCTCTGGCAGCTTCAGCGTTGATGCACTGCTGCAACCATTGTTGGGTGATTTTTAAAAACCATTGTGCTGGGAGCTCTTACAGATATAATAACATTCCATAATTCAAATAGACCAGGCATAATTGTGCAATTGTTACTGCAATCAGTTTCAAACATTTTCTTTTACTATATATATTTTTATTATTTTTATTGGGGGCTCATACAGCTCTTATCACAATCCATGCATCCATTCATTTTATCAAATACATTTGTACATATGTTACTATCATGATTTTTGAAACATTTTCTTTCTACTTGGACCCTTGGTATCAGCTCATTTTTCCCTCCCTCCCCCACCCTTTCTCCCTCACAAACCCGTGATAATTTATAAATTATTATTATTTATTCATGTCTTACACTGACCGATGTCTCCCTTCACCCACTTTTCTGTTGTCTGTCCCCAGTGAGGGAGTTATATGGAGATCCTTATAATCAGTTCCTCCTTTCTACCCCACCTTCCCTCCTCCCTCCCAGTATCGCCACTCTCACCACTGGTACTGAAGAGTTCATCTGTCCTGGATCCCCTGTGTTGCCAGTTCCTATCTGTACCAGTGTACATCCTCTGGTCCAGCTGGATTTGTAAGGTAGAATTGGGAACATGATAGTGGGGGGGAGAGGGAAGCATTTAAGAATTAGGGTCTTTTTAATGACTTTCCACAGCTCATCAGGTCTTCTGTTCTTAGTGTTTAGTGGGTCAAATCTGTTCTTGGGTTGTTCTCGATATTCAGATGGTATAGACTCAGCATCATAGTTTGGTTCTCAGGGTCTTGTTTTAATTTTTTTCACATTTTCCTGAACTTACATAAGAGCAATTGACAGTCTGTTCCACAGTTAGCCCCTGGCCCAGTATTAGTTGCTGACAGTTTTTCCAGAATTTCTTCCTATGTGTATAGTCAATTTGATTTCTATATATTCCATCTGGATAAGTCCATGTGCCTTTCATGTTTTTGAAAAAATTTTTATTTGCTATGAACAAGTCATCAGTCTTTCAAATTCTATCATGCAATCTCTAGTTCCAATTCAATCACCAAGTCCATAGTTTTCCAAGTACTCTTCCTTCCTCTTTGTTTCCAACTTTTACATTCCAAATACCAGTAATTATCCGTGTATCCTGAGTGAAAGTTTGAACAATTTCTGACTTGAGACTTTAATAGAATTCTTCAATTACTTCATTGCTAGTGTTTGTGGTTGGTATGTACATTTGAAAAATAGTTGCATTGATTGGATTTCCTTGAAAGGGGATAGATATAATCCTATCATAAAGAGCATTGTACTTCATGCTTGATTTTACAATATGCTTTTTGATAACGAGTGTTATTCCTACAACAGTAAATCGTGTGATCTTCTGATCCAAAATGGCCAGTACTAGTCGACTTCAGCTCACTTATGTGAAGGATATCGATCTTTAGGGGTTCCATTTCATTTTTTACCACTTCCAGCTTTCCTAGATTTATATTTCACCCATTCCAACTTCCCATCAGTAGCAGATATTTCTCCGTACCCTGAGTCGTGCCCCATCAGCAAATGAAAATCCCAAAGGATCCCCTACCACAGGCCCCTCACCTGACTCACATCACTGTGGTGGACTCTGCTCTGAGAATTCAGCTCCTGCTCAGCCACATTTTGAGTGCCCTCTGACCCCAGTGGATCATTCTCTGGCACAACCTCAAACAATGCTGTGCTTCCATCATCAGGCCCTCGGTACCTCAGAAGATTTTGTAGCGATGCTTAAATGGATCAGTGGCTCCTTCCTCCGAAGTGGGGAGCCGAGGTTTTCTTTGTTGTCTGTTGCAGAAACCTGTCCACTCTGGGGGACCCTGCTGGCATTTGGAACCCCAGTGACGTAGCTTCCAGCATCACAGCAACACACAAGACACCACAGTGTGCCCAACGGACAGATAAGTGGTGGTGGAACAAAACAGGACAAGAAACGTCAAAAGAATGGGATGTACACTTCCCTCAGGAAGATGTACCGGTGAAGATCATGAAGCGGCCCATTCTCACTCAGGGTGGAGGACATGACAAGTCATGCCACAATGAGATATTGCTACCCACAGTGGCATCCGTGGGGGAGCTGTGGGGTGTGGCTGGTATGAGGTGACACCTTCAGAGCGGGTGACACCAAAAATGACTGTCTACTTAAGTGCTGGTTATCTTTTATATCCCTGGAGCTCCTTAAGACAACGAAAACATTTTTTTTTCAGAAGCAGCTCAGCTTACTGATAGCAACATACTCACAAGGCGAACACTGTGCTAATGTGCTTTTCAACTCTCTACTGATCTCTGGTCAGAGCTCCTCTGAGTACGCACGACCCTTCGAATGATGTAGCTGTGATTTCATTACTGCCAAGGCTTTGAGAGCCACTGATTTTTGTCAAATCTTCTGGCATTTTAGCTACAAGAGTGGTGTCAATTGGGTCGGTGAACATTTATCAATAATCTCTTTAAAAAGAAAGTCACAATTAACGGGAAAAGGAGAAAGATGTTTGAACGGCTTCTGCTGAGTTTCTAATAACTGTTGGAATAAAAAATGCTATCTTGAAGGGAGAAAGACTTTACAACATCGTTTGGTTGCTAGTACTCAAGTGATCTCAGGAATATTTTATTGAAGAAATGTCCAGCTATACTTATCAGCCCTGATTTTATGATTGATATCAATAATAAACATGACTAAGGATTCTGTGTGCAGCAGGAGACGGTCCATGAAGGGGCTGCACAGCGGCACCTTGACTTACCACCCTGGGAGACGTACTGGTGACTCATAGACTGCACGTTCACTCAAGCCTGCTGCTAGCCCGTCCACTCTCACTCACAGAGACCCACGGACTGCATGTCCACTCAAACCTGCTGCTAGCCCGTCCACTCTCACTCACAGAGACCCACGGACTGCATGTCCACTCAAACCTGCTGCTAGCCCGTCCACTCTCACTCACAGAGACCCACGGACTGCATGTCCACTCAAACCTGCTGCTAGCCCGTCCACTCTCACTCACAGAGACCCACGGACTGCATGTCCACTCAAACCTGCTGCTAGCCCGTCCACTCTCACTCACAGAGACCCACGGACTGCATGTCCACTCAAACCTGCTGCTAGCCCGTCCACTCTCACTCACAGAGACCCACGGACTGCATGTCCACTCAAACCTGCTGCTAGCCCATCCACTCTCACTCACAGAGACCCACGGACTGCATGTCCACTCAAACCTGCTGCTAGCCCGTCCACTCTCACTCACAGAGACCCACGGACTGCATGTCCACTCAAACCTGCTGCTAGCCCATCCACTCTCACTCACAGAGACCCACGGACTGCATGTCCACTCAAACCTGCTGCTAGCCCGTCCACTCTCACTCATAGAGACCCTGTGGAGGGTTTCTGAGGCTATGCATCTTTGACAGCCCCATCTCTCTGCCTCTGAGAACCACGTGGGTCTTAATTGCTGATCCTTCAACTGCGGTCACTAGACCAAAACCAAACTCATGGCCATGGAGTCGATTCTAATTCATAGCAATCTTATAGGACAGAAAAGAACAGCCCCTTTGGCTTCCCAAGATTTGTGTGTGTGTGTGTGTGTGTGTGTGTGTGTGTGTGTGTGTGTGTGTGTGTGTGTGTAAGAAAGAGCTTTATCTAAAGAGTAATTGTATATTAAGAAAAACATCCCATCCCAGTCCAGATCAAGTCCATAAGATCAATATTAGCCCACATGTTCAATACCAGTCTGTAAATTCCTCTTCAGACTCACACAACACATGCAATGGCGCAGAAAGCAGGAAGATCACAGGCCAGTGGGTGGAAAGCCTTGTGGATCCAGTGGTGGTGGAAGCATCTCAGCGCTGGCGTGGGTCTCCACGTGGCTCCTCCAGCTCCAGGGCTCTGGCTTTATCAGGGTAGCTCCATGTGGCTTGTCAACAGGAATGTCTTGCAGGGAGAGTGTCAACACTTTAATTTTTTTTTCAAAACACACACATAAGATTTCATTGATCTGGGATTGGATCAAGGCATCAGTGTCTTTTTAAGGCCTCTCCAGGAGCCCTGTTGACACAATGGTTGAGTCGGAAGTTCAAACCTGCCTGCAGTTCTTAGGGAGAACAGCCTGCAGTGCACTCCTGTAAAGATCACGACCCTGGAAACCCGATGGGAGAGTTCCGCTCTGTCCTGTGGGGTCCCTCTAAGTCAGAATCCTCGCGAAGGCACACAACGACATGTGAGTCCAGGGTTGAAGAAATGCCAGGCTTTTCTTTTCTTTGTCATTGTTTTTGTTGTTGTTGTTTTGTTCTCTTTTGTTGCTTTGTTTTGCTCTGTCGTGTTTTTTGTGGATATGATTGTCTCTGCAGGTCTATCGACGCAGACCCGAGGGCACGTCGGAGGGCCAGCGCGCCGTGCGCGGGCGCGGGCAGATGGGCGGGGCTCCACTCCGGCGGCGACTTTAAATTTTTTAAAGAGCAGCCAACCTCAGCTTTCTCCTATGGAATGGCTGGTAGGTTTGAACTACCGACCTGGTAGCCCAGCGACCACCAGGGCTTCTGGCAGTGCTCACTGTTGTTATTGTTAGGTGCTATCAAGTGGGTTCCAACTCATAGGGACCCTACATGCACCAGAATTAAATACCCGTCCAGTTTTGCACCAGCTTCGCAATCATTCTTATGTCTGAGCCCATTGTTGCAGCCGCCATGCCCATTCCTCTTGCTGAAGATCGTCTTTTTCGCTGTCCCTCTATTTTACCAAGTCTGATGTCCTTCTCCAGTGCCCACTGGACAGACTTAAATTAGAGAAATCGCAAGTGTTGGCTGCAACGGTTATACATGGTCTGGTTTTCAGCCACCAATTCCTCTTACAGGGACTCTTTCTTCGTGTGGTCTGTCCTTGGTCTGGGAGCTCTGCTGAAGGCCTGTTCACTCTGGGTGACCCCGATGGTACTTGAGATACCAGTGACCTATCCTTCAGCAGCACAGCAACACACAAGCCGCCACCGTCTGGCAAACTGACAGGCAAGTGGTGGTGTCTCAATGGTCCTCAGAAGGAAGAATGGCCAGACCTCCTCCCACAGAGTTTGGACATGTTGCCAGGAGAGACCAGTCCCTGGAGAAACACATCAAGCTTGGTAAACTGGAAAGGCAGTGCAAAGGAGGAAGGCCCCTGACAAGATGGAGGAAGAGCCCTGACACAGTGGCGGCCACAGTGGGCTCAAGAATAACAGCCAGAGTGAGGCTGGGGCAAGACCAGGGCGTGTTTCCGTCTGTTGTCTGTAGGGCCGATATGAATGGGAACAGACACAGTTGCACCTTACAACAAGCTAGGCTGCTGGGGAAGAGGGTCTGGGGCATGAAGCATTGCCATCTAAACTAAATTATGTTCTAATGAGCGTGTCCATGAAGACTGCAGGAACGGTTCATTAAACATCCACCTCGTGAAGGGCCCACCGCTGTCCTCGGGTAGATTCAGCTTTAGAGCAACCGATACAGGATTTCCAAGACTGAAACTTTACACAAGCAGAGAGCCTCATCTTTCTCCCTCAGAGCACCTGGTGGGTTTGAACTTGCAACCTTGAGATTAGCAGCCCAATGCCTAACCATCTCTCAGCTACAATCGTGTGATAATTCCTATTGTAAAGGCTTCTCAGTAAGCATTTTGAAATGAAGCAGTAAATAAAGGAAAAAGGAGAAACATGAAGAAAAAAAAAGAGTAGACTAAATTTTTTCCCAGACAAGCCTCATTTCCAAGAAAGTTTTTGAATCCCTGCTTATGGCATGCCAATCAGAATAGAAATGCTTTCCACTTTCTCTATTACATCCTTACTTTCTTTTTTTCTCCATCTTTTTCTTGCTCTTGTGCATGTGGGTATTGCAAGGGGAGGCTTTAGCTCAAAAGGAGAACTTAATTAACTGGAAGTTCTGTTTTTCTCCTTATTTTTCTTTCAGGACATGTATCACGGTCTTTTTAATTTATTTTATCTCTGCAATGGCTGTACATGTGGAATTTTATATCTACATTTAATTAACTTTAGACCATATGGATTAATTTATTCAGATACTAATTTTCCCCCCCATGCTGCCTCTCCCTACCCTTAGCTTTCCCCTGTAGGTAACCATCAAATGTGGACACACGATTTCATACCCTAGTCACACTTAAACCGCTGATTCAAATATCTAGTTATAGGCACCAACATTAGGGCACCTCATGTATCAGTGGTTCTCTCCTATTGCATGGATTTTATAAGCACTCTGAATTTTTTTTTTCCCCTAGAAACCAAATGACTAAGTAAAGAACACTTTGCTGGCTGTGTGGCTGGCCTCTGTCTGTGGAAACTTCCTGTCAATTCTCTGTGGCTGGAGAGCTCACTGGACATTAATGGGAATCATATTTGCTCTTTTAACATCACCTGCAATTATTGGGTGAACTTAGGTCTTCTTACTTCATTACCACCATCAGCAACAGTCAATAATGGAGGACATGCTTGAAATACTCAAGTGCCTCTGAGCGCTGCAAGCCTCCTCTCTCCCCGCAGAAGGCAGCATGGAGGCGTTCCGCCCAGCCAGTTAGAGGGCGTGATCCAGGTCCTGTGGGATCCCACAACCTGGGTCTCTCTCAGGGGCTCAGTCATTTCATCCGCTTTGAAAAGCAAAATGGCTAATAGGCCCACCCAGAGCTGTGGAAGATAAAGGAGACCCACAAATAAAAGATAGAAATGGCTTGCATGTCCAATGACCTACATGAATTACTGTGCTGACTCCGTTGCCATGAGACCAGAAGAAATGGATGGTGCCTGGCTAGCGTTACTGAGCATTTTGATCCAGGACCCAATAGCTAGATACCAGCCAAAAAGATAAAACACACGCACACATACAAGTGCAACCAAGCATCAAGTTCCCATGAAGATCAGACTTACTGGAATCACTGAGACCAGGAATATTGCCAGCGCTACTGTCCTGAAATGATCTTTCATCCTTGAGCCAAACGTTGTGGTTTTTGTTGTTGCAAGGTGGCATCTAGTCAGTTCTGATCCACAGTGACCCTGCGTACAACAGAACGAAAACACCTCGGACATCCTTACGATTGTTGTTAAGGCTGAGCCCATTGTTGCAGCCACTGTGTCCATCCGCCTGGTTGGGGACCTTCCTCTTTTTTTTTTTTTTTAATTTTAACAATTTATTAGGGGCTCATACAATTCTTATCACAGTTCATACATATACATACATCAATTGTATAAAGCACATCTGTACAGTCCCTGCCCTAATCATTTTTTTCTCCTCTTTTCTTTTTTTACATTTTATTAGGGACCCATACAACTCTTATCACCATCCATACATATACATACATCAATTGTATAAAGCACATCCATACATTCCCTGCCCCAATCATTCTCAAAGCATTTTCTCTCCACTTAAGCCCCTTGCATCAGGTCCTCTTTTTTTTTCCCCCTCCCTCCCCTTTCCCCCCTCCCTCATGTGCCCTTGGTAATTTATACCTCGTTATTTTGTCATATCTTGCCCTATCCGGAGTATCCCTTCCCCTCTTCTCTGCTGTCCCTCTCCCAGGGAAGAGGTCACATGTGGATCCTTGCAATCAGTTCCCCCCTTCCAACCCACTCACCCTCCACTCTCCCAGCATCGTCCCTCACACCCTTGTTCCTGAAGGTATCATCCACCCTGGATTCCCTGTACCTCCAGCCCTCATATGCACCAGTGTACAGCCTCTGTCCTATCCAGGCCTGCAAGGTAGAATTCGGATCATGGTAGTTGGGGGGACCTTCCTCTTTTGTACTTCCTCTCTCTTTTACCAAGCAAGATGTCCTTCTCCAGGGACTGGTCTCTCCTGAGAACAAATCCAAAGTACCTGAGACCAGTCTTACCCTCTTCGCCTCTAAGAAGCATTTTAGCCGTACTTATTCTAGACAGAGCTGTCGTTTTGGCAATTCCATGGCACTTTCAATATTCTTTAGCAAAACCAAGTTCAAATGCACCCATGTTTCTATGGTGGTCTTTCTTACTCAATGTCTAACTTTCACAGACATATGGGGCAACAGGAAATACCATGCTTCGGGCCAGGTGGCCCTTCGACCTCAAAGTAACAGCCTTACTTTTTAACACTTTACAAAGGTTTTGTAAAACAGATTTACCTCATCCATCCTCACTATGGTTCTTAGGTTTGAGCCCATTTTTGCAGCCACTGTGTCAATCCATCTTGTTCAGGGCCTTCCTCTTTTCCACCGATCCTCAACTCTCTCCAAGAGGATACCTTTGTCCAGGGTCTTGTCTCTCTTGATACCATGTCTAAAGCACATGGTCAAAGTACATTGATTCTTCTTACTTCAATGTCCAACATTCACATGCATATTGAAACTCCCATGGCTTGGGCCAGGCACACCTCAGCCCTCAGAGGAACTAAGCAGATGTTGGCATCGGGACACAAAATAGCAGCGTATCTCAAGTAATAAAGAGCATCGGCTTCCAACCCTTCCCTCTTGGATAGAATTTTCTAGATGGTATGAAATGGACCACAGGACCACTAAAGCGAAGATGGGTACTTGACCGAGCAGAGAGAGTAAAAGCTAACGGCAGTGAGACAACCTGAGGAGAAACACGGAGACGGATGGCAGGACAGGAAGAGCATAAACACTGGCCCTGGTCTGGACCTGGAGCAACTATTTCTGGTGTTTCTTTCCTATCACAAACTCTGTTGTTTGAATGGCTACTTTCCCTGGCGGCATAGTGGTTACGCATTGGGCTGCCAAGCCCAGGGTCAGCCGTTTTAAATCGCCAGCCTCTCCTAGGAAGAAAGATGAGGGTCTCTTCTCCTGTAAAGAGGGACAGTCTAGGACACCCACAGGAGCACTGCTACCCTGCCCGACAGGTTCGCTGTGAGTTGCAATCGACTCGATGGCAATGAGTTGTTCTTGCCTTGTGTTTTTATTTTTTTGAATCACTTTATTGGGGGCTCGTACAACTCTTATCGCAATCCGTACATACATCCATTATATCAAGCACATTTGTACATTTTTTGCCATCATCATTCTTGAAACATTTGCTTTCCACTTGAGCCCTTAATATCAGCTCCTCATTTTTCCCCTTCCTTCCCACTACCCCCTCCCTCATGAACCCTTCATAATTCATAAATTATTATTATTTTGTCATATCTTACACTGTCCAACGTCTCCCGTCACCCACTTTTCTGTTGTCCATCCCCCAGGGAGGAGGTTATATGTAGATTCTTGTAATCAGTTCCCCCTTTCCACCCCACCTTCCAGGTATCGCCACTCTCACCACTGGTCCTGAATGGATTATCTGCCCTGGATTCCCTGTGTTTTCAGTTCCTATCTGTACCAATGTACATCCTCTGGTCTAGCCAGATTTATAAGATAGAATTGGGATCATGATCGCGGGTGGGGGGAGGAAGCATTTAAGAACTAGAGGAAAGTTGTATGTTTCATCATTGCTACCCTATACCCTGAATGGCTCATCTCCTCCCCACAACCCTTCAGTAAGGAGGTGGCCACTTGCCTACCGATGGGCTTTGAGTCTTCACTCTATACTCCTCTTCATTCACAATGATATGATTTTTTGTTCTTTGATGCCTGATACCTGATCCCTTCGACACCTCATGATCACACAGGCTGGTGTGCTTCTTCCATGTGGGCTTTGTTGCTTCCCAGCTAGATGACCACTTGTTTATCTTCAAGCCTTTAAGACCCCAGATGCTTTATCTTTTGATAGCCAGGCACCATGTTTTGTGTTTTTAATCATATTATGGGGACTCTTACAGCTCTTAGAATATTCCATACATCAATTGTACCAAACATATTTGTGCATATGTTGCCATCATCATTTTCTAAACATTTACTTTCTATTTGAGCCCTTTATGTCACCTCCTCATTTTTCCCTCCCTCCCTCCCTTCTCTCACCTGTGACCCTAATTTATAAATAAAAATTATAAATTACTATTGTTTTCATATCTTATGCCGACCACTGTCTCCCTTCACCCACGTTTTGTTGTTCAACCCCCTTGGGGACTGGGGATTATGCATAGCACATTGCATCGGTTCCCCCTTCCTCCCCGAGTTGGGTTTTTTTGAAGGCTAAAAGGCATGATGTTTCGACCACTTCCTAATGGATGTAAAATGTAGACAATGAATAAGGAAGACCAGAGAAGAACTGGTGTGTTTGAACGATGGTGCTGGCAAAGACTACCAGACTGCCAGAGGAACAAATACATCTGTCTGAGCACAGTAGAACCAGAATGCTCCTTAGAAGCAAGCATGTCAAGGCTTCATGTCACAAACTGTGGATGTGCTAGCCGGAGGGACCAGCCCCAGAGAAGGACGTCCTGCTTGGTACAGTAGAGAGGCAGAGAAGAAGAAGTTCCTCAGGGTGACAGAATCACACAGCCGCTGCAACCATGGGCTCAAGCAGAACAACTGGGAAGATGGTGCCGGACTGGACGGTGTTGCTTTCTGGTGTTTCTCAGAACATTGGGTTGCTCTGAGTGCAGACTGACTCAGCAGTTCCTGACAACAAGAGCCAGGCTAAAGTGTGTTTCTCAGGCACCTGCAGACCTCCTACAGCGAACCACAGGCACATTTGCTAAAATGCATTTCCTGGGGTCTCACCTTGGACCCACCGACCCACAATATGGCCTGAGGTCCAGGAGTCTGTGTGCTGAACACGTTCCCAGGTGTTTTGGGTGGGCCTTGGGGAGTGATGGCTCTTCAGCTGAGCAACCTGCCAGGTGAATTTGCCAGCTCCTCTGGTCTTGCTCAACCAGGAAGGGGCTCACCTAGTAGGGTAGTTAGATGATTTTTATGGCAACTTGAAGATGTATGAAAATGTAGGAGTAGAATCCTGTCAATCAGCTCACAGCATGGTGGTGCCTCCTTGGGGTGAGGGTGCTGGGACATTCCCTCTCTCTTCTCCTTCATGCTGGCTGGGACTCTGCCACTGACCCTGAGAGTTGCCCGAGCCCTGCCATGTTGCCACTGACTTTGGATCCACAGAGCTCGGCACCACCGGCCCATGATCTTCCTGCATTCTGGGCCATTGCATGTGGCTCTGTGAGTCTGAAAAGGGATTTACAGACTAGTATCAAACGCATGAGCTGGGATGCCTTCTTCATATATAAATCCTTCTTGACAGAAAGCTGTTTCTTATAGAGAGGTGAGTGTCACTGGGTTTATTTCTCCAGACACCTGGGCCTAAGACACCTGGCTAAGTCAGCTTGATCCTAATCTGCATCAGCAGGAGCTACTCTGGGCTCCTGGGAGGGGACTTTAGTGACACCTGGCTACCTGCCTAGCTGCTGAATGGCTTCGCCTGGGCATTGGATAGAAGCTAGAGTCATGGTGGCTGACCTGGCCCATGATGGCTAAGGACTCAGGTGAGCCCTTGGCAGCTGATAGCCCCTCAGCTGGCCTGGTATTTGGGTCCCGCACAGCTTCCCTTGGGGTCTGGCCAGGCTCCTCTTATAGGCCTATGGCTCCCATCCCCCTTCCTTTTGTTGTCATTAGATACCTCCATAGAGTCGACAACTCCTAGCCAGCCTACAGGGGGTCTCCTTGGCTGGCATCCTGACAGAGTCAGAGAGTCGGACCTTTTCTCCCATGGACAAGATGGTGGGTTTGAACCACTGAATTTGGCATTGACTAAAGAAGACCAAAGAAGAATCCATGTATTTGAATGATGGAACTGGGAAAGGGTATTGAATGTCCCATGGACTGCCAGAAGAAGAAGTAGATCTGTCTGGGGAGAAGTCCAGTCAGAGTGCTCCTTAGAGTCAAGGATGGCAAGACTTCACTTCATGTGCTTTGGACATGATGTCAGGAAAGACCAGTCCCTGGAGCAGGACTCGTGCTTGGAAAAGTAGAGGGGCGCTGAAAAAAGGAAGGCCCTTGATGAGATAGATGGGCGCCCTGGCTGCAACACGGGGCTCAGACAGAGCAATGGCTGGGAGAGTGGTGCAGGACTGGGCGGTGTTTTGTTCAGTTGTACAGACCTAACCAAAAAAAAAAAAACCCAACCATTTCTTCAGGAGCCCTAGTGGCCCAATGGTTTGGATGTTAGGCCCAATAACCTATAAGATAAGATTGGTGGTTTTAATCTACCAGCCACCCTGAGAGAGAGACGTGGTCGCTTGTGTCTGTGTATGTTGAAATCCCTGTGGAGTCGGTCCCCTCTGTCATAAAGGGTTGTCATGGGTCAGGATCTGCATGATGGTGGTGGGTTTATAAATTCCCCAGATTCTTCAACCTGCAGGGGGATAGGTGCCCCAATAGTCATTGGCTTGATAGAACACTCTCTCTTTGCATTTCCCCTTCCCTGCCTCATTCATTCCTTCACTCCCCTACTGCTATCTCCCAGGCCCTTTTCCAAACTAGCTGTTTGGACTCAGACCCTAAAGCTTCCCCGTATGTTCTTGGGTGGACTCCACAATGAAATGACTTTGAGATGGATGCATAACTCCACATTCAAATGGACAAACTTCTGCAGATCACAGTCACGCCTTTGTGGGATGTTACCGAATGGGTGTTCTCACTGAAAGATGCTGGCCAGTCTACCAGAAACCCTGGTGGTAGAGTGGTTACTCATTGGGCTGCTAACCACAAGGTCACCAGTTTGAAATCACCAGCCACTCCCCAGGAGAAAGACAAGGCTTCCAATTCCTGTCAAAGAAATACAGTCTTGGAAACCCACAAAAGCAGTTCTACCCTGACCTGTAGGGTAGCCAAGAGTTAGAATTAAATTGATGACAAGGTGACTTGGGTCAAGTCTGCCACCAACTCCCAGGGCCTCACACACAATGGAACAAAACACTGCCATGTACTGCATCAGTCCTGTGTCTGCATGCAGATCAGACCACTGTGGGTTCCTAGTGATGGGATTTCCAGGAGTAGATTGGCAGGCCTTGCTTCCTAGTGCATCATCATCTGAAAGCTCAGCTGAAAACTGTTCAATGTCCCAATGTACCAACATCCACTGATGATCAGGTGGTGACTGCGCATGAAATGCATTGGCTGAGCATGGTATGGAACTGAGCCCCTACATGGAAGGTGAACAGCATCCAGTTAACAGAGTTCAAGGGTAGAGCCCTACAAATCCATTCATTGAGATTCCCCATAAATGCTCTTAGAAACATAGAATGAGTAATTATTGAGTGTCATTTAGGGACTAGATGCCTATGGCTTGATATGCAATGAGAGTGATTGATACTTTACATAAGGACACTGACTTCCTTGGAGGGGATTCTGACTCCTAATGACCCTATAGGCCAGAGTACCACTTCTCCCTTGGGTTTCTGAGGCGGTACATCTTGATGGGAGCAGACAGCCTCACCCTATAAACTCACTGCCACTGAGTCAATTCTGACCCAAAAGGACTCAATAGGACAGGGTAGAACTATTCCTGTGAAGTTCCCAAGACTAGAACTCTTTAAGGAAGTAGAAAGCCTCATTTTTCTCCCAGGACTCCCCCAAAAGTAAAAAGAGGGGCAAAGGAAAGGAACATGGGAGGAAGGGAAGTAGTGAGGAAGAGGAAAAGCCCCATTGGGATGGACAACCCAATACCCATTACAGGTCCTGGCACACACGCTGGCGCTCACTACACACTCGCTGGAGGCTCAAGTGCATGGCTGGCGCATGGCACTGTCCCCGGTTGTTAACTGAGAGGCAACGCACCCACCCACATGCACACTGCTCCCTCCCCCACGACACCCCAAAACCAGCCAAAGCTGCAAGATGCACACCCCCCCCAAGTCTGGAGACAGCCCTGAGCCAGTTGCCTTACACTCATGTCAGCCTCTGTCCGAGCCAGTGCTGTCACCGGTAGCCTAATTATGATCATTAGAACCTGCATTAAAACATAATTATAACATAAAATTGGAATTAGCCGTCTCACAGTCCAGATTTTTTGGTCTGCTTATTGATTTTCTGCCCCCGCCCCGTTAATCGGAGGGCTGTGGTAACTTCAGATGGATCCTGTGTACACTGAGGCCATAAATGCTAGTGAACGCTGTCATTAGCATCTATCTTTGGTTAAGGACGGTGAATTGGGAATGCATATGTTTATGGGCCTGTCATGAGAGGGCAGATACTATTCATGTCTAGATCCTGGGTGGGGCCGGCCATGCTGTTCTCGTTCCCTATGATTTGGAAACAGATGCAAGATTTGAAGGCTTCTCAGATATGCCCCCTGGAGAAGTGATCAGTTTAATGTCAAAGAATTAGCCAAACCAGTGGACCAAAAGGTCAGTAGTTCGAAAACACCAGCCGCTCCTCAGGAGAAAGGTGAGGTTTTCTATTCCTATAAAGAGTTACAGCCTCAGAAACCCCAGGGACAATTCTACCCTGTCTTATTGGGTCACTATGAGTCCGAATCAACTCGGTAGCGGGGAGTTTGGAATTTTGTATCTATCATCCTATTGAATGGCTTTGATACCAAAGGACCGGAGCTCCAAATTCCACTCATCATAAGCTGTGTGATGTTGAGGGGAAATACATTGAACATCTCTGAGGCTCAATTTCCTCATCTGTGAAATGGGGTAGGACCTATCTCACAGGGCAGCTGGGGGGTTGTATGCAATTGTGAATTTGCCAGCATAGAGTAGTACATCGATCACGAAGAGTGACTATCACTACCTGTCACTTTGTAGGAGAAAGTTGAAGATCTCCGCTCCCATAAAGACAGACCTTTTCGGAAACTCTGTATGGGCTTGCTGAGGGTTGGCATAGAGAGCGGTGGGTTTGCTGGGGTTATCACCATTGCCAGGAGTCCTGTGTCACTGTGGAGAAGCACGGGGCTGCCACCAGCAAGGTGGCTTCAAACATGCTCACAGGAGCAGGATGACGGTGTGCTCCCTTAAAGATCTGTCGTTTCTAAAACCCTACATAGGGCTGCTCCGAGTCCACGTTTATGAGTTAATTCCAACTCGGAGCAACCCTGTAGGCTAGAGTAGGGCCCTAGGGATTCTGAGGTTCTAAATCTTTCTAGAAATGAAGAAGATGCGGGTGTCTGCTCCTCCCTCAGGATCTACCATCTCAGACGCCCTGTTACAAGGCCACCATGAGTTAGAATCAACTCAATGATAGTGGGTTGCTTGGTTGGATTTGGTTCGGGCGCAGAGTATGATATTTCACTTAACCCTCACCACCACCACCACCCCCCTGAGGTTGCTATTATTTTAAACCCAGACACCTACTCTAAGAAGCCCTACCCTGCCCTTCAGGGTCGCTACGAGTCAGAATAAACTCGATGGAAATGAGTTTGGAGGGTTTGTTGTTGTTTTGGATACTCCTACTCTATCTTCTAGGGCCCTTCTGATGCGGCCCCCTCTGCTCTCACAGAGCAGTCTTCACAGAGGCCCAGCTCAAACTCAGCTCTGCCTCCAGGTCTTGCTGCTGCTGGTCCCCTGATGAAATGTGCAGCTCTTGTCTTCCGTAGAGGGGACCGTTCCTGGCCATGCAGGTGAAGCAACCCTCCCCCCCCCCCCAGACCGCCAGGCCACTCTCATCTCCCTCGGGTTCAAAGGCTTCTGGGAAGTTTCTTGGCGGTGGTGAACGAGTTGATTCTGGTTCCTGGAGACCCCCTGGGGGAACAAAGCAGAATTGGTCCAGAGGGTTTACTTGGCTGTTGTCTTTAAAAAAAAAAAAAAAAGGAGTCCTGGTGATGCAGGTAGGGCTGCTAACCGAAAGGTCAGTGGTTCAAACCCACCAGAAGACACTCTGCTGCTCTGAAGACTGCAGCCTTGTGACCCCTGGCCGATAGAGGTGCTGAGCTAGATTCGGCTTAAAGGCAGTGGGACTGGGTTAGTTATCACAGAAACTGATTAACCAGACCTTTCTTCTGAGGCTTCAAACCCCCGTCCTTTCGGTTAAGAGCCAAGCTCACAGAGCACTTCGGTCCTTAGTCCTTTGTAGACAGTGAGCCACTGTTTCTTAGGAGGCATCACTACCGCAAATGCTTTCTTCTCCATCAACAGGTGTGTTGTCCACACCCTTACCCTGGGCTCCCATGGGTGCAGCGCACTCTCGCAACCCAAAGCACATAGAGGGTCCGATGCCTAACCCCTGGACAGATCCATCTGTGGGCTGCAGGAGCAGGCTCCCGGCAGGGAGATCCTAAAGCAGCAGGAGTTCCCAGCCCGTGACATGATCTAAGTGCAAATGTGCGCCGCCGTCGGAGCGCATCTGGAGTCGTTTCAAAAAGAGGCGACGCCCGCGATGCCATTAGAGACCGCTGCTCCTAGCCCATCGCTGCCATCCCCACCTATTAAAGTAATGGTATGAAAAATAAACAGCCTTTATGTTCCATTTCGTAAGGCGCATGCATTGTTTGTTTCGCTGCCGTTGCCATGGCACTGATGTTCCCCCGATAACTTCAGGTTTCTACATGATGGAAGGGAGTGCATAAAATTGCTGGGGGAAAAATTGCCAGACACAGGCTTTTTTTTCTTCCCTGGGTGACCCACCCCTCAGAATTCAGCAGCAGCAGCACCCTGACGTCGGATGCACAGTACAAAGGCTGCGCTTTGCCCTGTGGCCTCCCTCTGCTCCTCACAGCCCGTAATCTGGAGGCGTCCAGTGGAGCAGTCAGGTAGCAAACACAGCTGCTGACTGGAAGGCTAGCAGTTGGAAGAAAGGGCTGGTGATCCCTTAACAAAAGATCGGCCAATAAAAAAAATATAAATGGAGCAAAGTTTTGCTCTGACACACATGGGGCAGCCATGAATCAGAATCATCTCTGGCTGATTTGAGCGGTGTGCCAGATACACCAAAGCCACAACCAAACTCTGCAATCCAGTCAATGCCAACGCCTAGGGACCCTCTAGGGCATGGGAAAACGGCACCCCAGGGGTTCTGAGACTGTCAGTCTTGGCAGGAATAGAAAGCTCCATCTTTCTCCTAAGGAGTGGCTGGTAGTTTTGAACGGCTAACCTTGAGTTCACAGTCCACCACAGAAGGTAACCAGTGGGGCTCCTGCAGCAGTCACCAAATACTTGTCCAATTATATTAGGCAAAAATACATATGTAAATAAATATGCAGCCTCATTTTTTGGGAAGAGTCTAGTCCGCCTGAGAGTGACACCCATGGGCCTCTACTTGATTGCAGTGGGTTTGTTGTTGTTGTTGTTAACCCCAAGTGGGCACGAGGTGCTCTTTCAGGGCCCTGGCCATTGTTCTGTCTGCAAGTCAGAGAGCAGGGTCACTGGAGGGTGCAGGCGAGTCCGAGCTCCAGTGCAGGGTCCCACTCTGCTATCTTTCCTGAACTGGAGAGCGTCAAGACCCCAGCCCTTGGTTAGGGACTCATAACCCATCCGCCAGTGGCCGTGGCTGGATTCCCCCCCCCCCCCCCTCTGTGATTTCCCTACCAAGCCTGGGATGTGCAGCACCAGGCCTCTGTTCTACGTGGCCTCCGACCTTGCAGGGAGTGCTTGGGTGTGGAGACAGAAGGCTGCAGTAAATGCTGATACTGTATCTAATAGAAACAAAGACAAAGAAAGGGGGTCTCACCTCAAAAGATAAGTCTCTGAAGGCTTTGAGACAAAGGAGAGGGGGGTGGTGGCAGGGAGAAGGAGGGACAGGAAATTCTGGAACAATGGAGGGAGGGGGGGAAACATTTATTGAGGTGGGGGGAGGTTAACAGGACACTTACTGATGAGCTGTGCTGTGCGACATAGAATGTGTTTTTCTTTTAAAAAAAACCCAAATAAATAGATACAGTTACAAAGGAAAAATACTTTTTAAGAGAGAGTGAAGCTCACATCCTTAAAAACCTTCCAGATTCCTTGACCCTTCCGACCTAAGCATTGGTCTCAGCAGGCTTCAGAAGAGGAAACGTAAAGCTGAAGTGGACTTGGATTCGTCAGTGGCATTTCTGACAACAGTATTGTCACAATACACACAATCGAATACCGTCTGGGAGCTGCTAACCCTAACCCTAACCCTAACCCCTAACCCTAACCCTAACCCTAACCCTTACCCTTACCCTAACCCTAACCCCTAACCCTAACCCTAACCCTTACCCTTACCCTAACCCTAAACCTAACCCTAACTCTAACCCTAACCCTAACCCTAACCCCTAACCCTAACCCTAACCCTAACCCTAACCCTAACCCTAACCTTATTCTCAGCCCTGTCCACAAACCAGGAAACTGGGGCTCAGCCAGGACAATAGTGCCCAAGCTCACGTGGTCAGCAGGCAGTGGCAGAGACAAGACTTGAACTCTTGTCGGTCTCGATCAGAACCCTCGCCCTAGACCACTTCTAGACAGAGGCAGGTAGGGCAGCAGCAGGAAGGCACAGGTAAGGTGGGCTGGCCGCAGATGGCCTGGGGCTCCCCCTCCATCCCCACCGGCTGGGGCCGCTCCCTCTCCCTGCCCCCCCATTTTCCATCCTCGCTCCTTTTCTTCCTGAGCGGCAGTGGTGAGGTGGCAGGCCAGCCAGCCAGCAGGCCAGCAGCTGGAGCTCCTCAAGGTCCCTAATTAGAGTGGCCTTGAAGGGGGTGGGCGGGGCAGTGTCTGGTGATTACAAGCTGCCCTCTGGAGCGGCGGCCTCAGCAGTTTCCAGGGCAAAGAGTAGGGGCTGGGGCTGCAGCCTCAGGGTGCAGCCACCCCAGGCAATGGGTCCTGCTGAGGTTTGAATGCATGCAGTGCAGTGACTTGGCACCTGAAGGGCAGTATATCTGGGCATCTTTTCCAGCCCGTGAGCATCTTATTAAGTGTATTTATTCCACATCAGGTCTTCTCTCCCCAACAATGCTATCCACCCAGCCTCCGACAAAGTGAGAGAAAGCAGACACCTGGCGCACTCAGGTCTGACCTGCATCTCAGGGGGAATTCCCCTGCCCACTGGATTCTTAAAATTACAGCTCTTCTCTCTCACCATCCCTCCACCAGACTCTCTGCCCCCCTGTCTAGCTCCAATTTTCCCAAGCCCAGGAAGATCTGGCACTGCCAGAGGCTACGGAGCCCCCCGGAAGAACGGCTCTCCCTCAGAGCCTGGCACGGAACCCACGTGGTTCTCCAGCCTCTAGAACAGTGAGGCACAGTGCTCTCCTTCCTATCAGCCACCCCCTGGGGGTTTGTCCCAGGAGCCTTGCAATCAGCAGCCCAATGCCCACCCACCAGCATGACCTGTTCTCACTGGGACCGGGATGGGAGACTAGGTGGTGGACGTGGGTCAGCCCTTGGCTGATGGTTTGGGTCCACCTGCACATTGGAAGAAAGACCTGCAATTTGCTTCAGAAAACCCAGGCACTGAAAACCCAGTGGAGCCCGGCTCTCCTCTGAAACACAGGAGGTCGCCATCTGTCCGAATACTCATGTGGGAAGGGGGCGACCCTAGGCAAGAGTCCATCCGCATTCTTTGAGTAAAGACACTGACACCACAGTGGTGCCTGATGCGAGAATAGGGGGAGCTTGCTAAAACTTCATTGCCATAAGGTTGATTCTGGCTCATGGGGACCCTCTAGGACAGGGTAGCACTGCCCCTGTGGGTTTCCAAGACTGACTCTCACTGGAGTAGGAAGTCGCATCTTTCCCCCATGGAGTAGCTGGTGGTTTTGAATGGCTGGCCCCAGAGTTAGTGGCCCAAAAGGTCACCCACTATGCTACCAGGCTCTAGGACAGTGGTTCTCAACCTTCCTAATGGCGCGACCTTCTAATAGTTCCTCATGTGGTGGTAACACACCCCCACCCACAACCATAAAATTATTTTCATTGCTACTTTACAACTATAATTTTGCTACTGTTATGAATCAGGCGACCGCTGTGAAAGGGTTGTTTGACCCCCAAAGGGGTCGCGACCCACAGGCTGAGAACAGCTGCTCTAGGCGATCATGTTCTTCTTCATTATTTTCCTGCGTCACAACGAGAGACTGGGGATCAGAGAGGGAGGGAAGTTAAAGGGCCCCTCTGACTTCCCCTACTTGTACACACTTTCTCCTGGGCTCACAACCTCAAGACCACCCTGTGACCACTGAGAGGGAACCCTCGGTCTCCATTCTTGATGGTGCCGGGCGATGCTTTCTTCCAGGATCACAGGGCAACACAGAACTAGGCTTGGACTCCTTCATCCAGGCTACCACCAATCTTGTCAACCGAGCTTTGTGTGTGGTTATGATGCTATCAGGTGTCAGTGGAGTTTCCAGATTCAGACAGACTAGGAAGAGAGGCCTGGCAATCTGCTTCCAAAAAACAGCCAATCCATCGACTCCAGCAGTCAAGTCTTGCTGGGGACAAGGCCATCACGTACCAAGAACCTCCTCAGAAGCCGTTTTGCCAGGGGTGAATACTCGGGTCATCAGTGGGCAGGTATCTCCCCCTCTGCCCTGGTACTAACCCTAGGAAATAGTTTGTCTAACCCCATGCATTCTCCAGAAGAGGGAACCCAGGTTGAGGGACGCTTGATCACTGACTCCATATAAATCTGCTGATGCCAAAGGTCACGATGCTGATGCTAGGGGTCACGAAACTCCCTAGGCGTGCTCCCCAGGGCTCCTGCAGACTGATGTTGGTGCAGTATATAACATCTCTAATGGTTTATTTGTTTCCCTTCACCTCTAAGACCCAAGAACACACACCTTCACCAGGGAAACCTCCCTTTGGGGTTGGTGGAAAGTCAGCTGCAGGTCCCAGCCAGTGGTTAGTGGCTTTCTCTGTGTGGTTCTTTTGCGACACCAACCGTGCATGGGTTTCCTTCTTGCTTGGCCAGGCAAGCCCCAAGGGAATGCAAATCCATCTTGCAGGCTTACTTGGTATTCTGCAAACTTTCCATTTGAAAATAGAGGCATTGTCGCCCTTTCGACTCTCTTAACACTCGCCGGCATTTCTCAAGACCCAGGGAAATAGACACACTATTTCCACGGAAAACCAAAGGGCACAATTGCTCCTTTTCAGGTAATGGAGACCCATTGGGTCATTCCCCAGCTCTCATCTGGCCTGAGTGCTGTGATAGCCAGTGACTGATTACGGCTACCCAGCCACTACCAGAGAGTTGACTCTCACTCACAGGGACCCTGTCAGTCAGAGTAGACCCATCCCAGAGGTTGTTTTAAGGAAGCAAGGCCTGTCTTCTGTAGGGACACTGAGGGGGGCAACATTCACCCTTGTGGTTAGCAATCTTATGGCTAGCCATTGCATCCCCAGGGCTCCTGGTAGCACACAGAACTCTCTGGAATTCCTATTGTTAAACATGTACCTGTCTATTTTTTCACCCCTAGAGACTGGGGACTTGGCCTTGTGTACTTCTGTATTCCCAGAACCTAGAACAGTACCTGGAATATAATAGCTGATCAGAAAGCATTTTAGAAACAGTAGATGAATGGATGGGTGGATGGATGGATGGTTGGCTGGATGGAGGGTTTACTGTGCTGTATGCGTTAATCTAAATACTCTACAATAATTGTCTCGGTGATGTTGGTGAAGAATATTAAAGTTCTTCAGGACTGCTTGAAGAACCAGCCAATATGTTCCTTGGGGGAGGGGTGGTGAGACTTTGCCTCATGGACTTTCAATGTTATCAGAAGGGAACAGTCCCTGGAAAAGGACATCAGACTAGTTAACTCTACAGGTCAGCCTGGGGTGTGTATAGTGACTAGACTAAGTCTCCCCACAGGCCAGGGGAGCTGCAGCCCCACGTAGCCAAACAACTCCCCCCAGCCCTGAGGTACAGCTCTGCCTCGCATTGTCCCGCATGGCCATCAGAAGGATGTCTGTTTCCTTTCTACTTCTTTGGTTAGCAGATACACACATGGGTCATTAGCAAGGTATTAACATCACAGTACAAGTGGAAACTGCAACGCAGTTTTACAAAGCACGGGCACAGAGTTTGGCCTTGAGACAGAGCCTCTCCAGTTGATGCACTGGATAGATCTAAGTATTCACCAGCATGACACCCTTGACACCCGCTTCTGGTCAGCACCCCAAACTGCTGCAATAAGTAACCTGCCCTCTGCGTGGGCTACTTCTCCATTCCTCCCTCCTAGACCACCTAGGTACAAGGTAGGTATAGACCCTACTCCCCACCCCCACTTGGTCACCTCCAACAAGAGCAAACTCCATCCCTTCTGACCTGATCCACCCGAGGTCTATCCCTTCAAGATCACTCACCTAAATCATAAGAACACAGGACTCTCAGTGCTACCAGACACCAAAATCGTTCCCCTGGCCTCAACCTTAACTCTACCTCGATGTCCCGAAAGACCACAAGTTAGTAAAGCAGCATGCTACCAGACACTGCCCTCAACTGCTCAAAAGATCTCTCCTCCAGGCAGTCCTGATTTCACCCGTGGACAGGGTCTAAACCGCAGCTGCTCGTTTGCTGGTAGTGTTCTAGCCTTCCTATACCTACTCCCTATTTAAAACAGGCGTGGGCACGATTCATTCGTATAACTCATCCTTAAGCAGGACTGCCCCAGCTGTTGGTATCCTTCCTTTTAACCTACCAATTACCACTACTTGACACACACCCCCTTTCTTGCTTCCTTTTCCCTTTCTTTCTGTCTCTTCTAATACTTCCTCTTCCACTGTTTGATCTCCTCCCAGCACTTAATCTAAGATTCTCCCCCAGATGTTTAATATAAACTGTCTACCACCCCATCTACTGCACCACCCAACAGAGTTGACTACTCCCCCAGAACCTCACCTCCCTAACACCCTTAATAGCTACACCCAGATGTCAAGGAGACAAGAGAAGCTATTCATACGTACGCCGACAAACAACAGAAGCCAACACAAATAACCAGACAGCACCCAGACCTAAATAAAATGCCTGACATTGATGGGCTATGGGATTACCAGAAAAGGAATTTAAAGGAAAGATGATTTCATTCATACAACAGGGAAAGGAAGAGTCTGAGAGGAAAAGTGAAAAAATAGAAACGCTAGAAACCTCACTACATGCTGTACAATAAAATCTCCAAACAGAAACACAAAAGTCAAGCAACACAATAGGAGAATTGCCCGATAAGATGTAAGAACTACGAAACAGAACGGAAGAGCTGGAAACCTGAATTAGTGCGCTTGGAGACAAATCTATAGACTCCAATCTAAAAGAAGAGCGAATAACACAAATTACAAAAGAGATCCATAAAAGCTTGATGACAATGTGAGAAGCAACCTATGTCGTATAGGGAATTCAGAAGAGAGACAAACAAAAATCTACACAGAGAACAGTTCCAGAACTTCTGCAAGCAAACTTTTCTCATTGCCTGCAGGATGGAAATGCAAATATTCAGGACGCCAAAAGAACCCCAATCCGGTAAGACCCCAGAAGGAGAACTCCCCGGCATAGTATAATCAAGATGTCTAACCTCCCTGACAAGGAAAAAATTCCGAGAGCAGCCAGAGAAAAGAGAACAATTACAGACAAAAGTTAAGCAATTAGAATACATTCAGATTTCTCAGCAGAAACCAAGCAAGAAGACAGTGGAGTGACATATACTGAGTCCTGAAGAAAAAAGAAATTAAAAAACACTCAACCTAGAATCGTGTACCTAGCAAAAATATCACTCAAATATGAGGTAGAAATAAAAACATTCCAAGACAAGGAGAAATGAAAGGAACTAACAAAAACAAGACCACCATACACCGCTACCCTACAGGACAGGGTAGACCTGCCCCTGTGAGTTTCATTTCAAGTGCTCAGTCTTAATGAGAGCAGACAGCCTCAACTGTCTCCCACAGAGCTGCTGCTGGCTTCAAACCACTGACCTTTCAGTTCACTGCCCAATGCCAAACCCCGGCACCTTCAGGGTTCCTTTTATAGCCAAGAATTGGGTTATTGTGGACTGTCTGTTATGCAGAGCCCCCGGGTGGTGAAAACAGTTGAACACCCAGGTCCTAGCCAAATGGTTGTCAGTTCAAAGCCCACCTGGAAGCACCTCTGAGGACAATCCCAGTCAGAACCTTCAAAACACTATGGCGTGGTTCTACTCCGCGCACACACACAGGGGGTCGCCATGAGTCAGAATGGACTAAGCAACTACTTACAACTCTGTCTCCTGTGACTGGCAATGGTCTGGGCCTACGGTGGGGGAAGGAACACTGGAATATGGACGTTCAGGTCCCCTCGGGCCACAGTGTACCCTCTCCATGATTTCCCTCCTCCCCCAGTACACACCTCCCGCACCCATGCGCCAGAAGGACATCCCCTCCACCATTCTGATAGCAATAGCTCCTTCCCCATCACTGCCTGCAGCCTTTTCCCTATCGGCCTCCTCTGCCACGTGTAGATCCCCTGGTAAGCTGGGGTGGTGGGGGAGGCTTTTAAATGGAGGGGAGAAGCCTGGAAGCTGACTGGGTCTCCTGTGGTTGTTGGGGGCCATGCGGTTCCAATGCCAGGGACTCCACGCCCAACAGAAGGAAGCACCACCAGCTCGGGCTCCATCCCCACAATGGTTCTTGTGCTTGAGCCCAGGTCACTCCACCTCCCCAAGGGTTGTCTGTTTTCTCGCTGCCCTTCTCCTTTACCAAGCATGAAGGCCTTCTCCAGGGACTGGTCTCTCCTGACCACCTGCCCAGAGTATGTAAGAGGAAGCCTCAACACTTCGCTTCTAAGGAGCACTGTTGTACTTCTTCCAAGATAGCGGCGGAACATTGTCATGCACTGGGTCTGGTCTCCTGGGATCTTTTCAAGCTGTCTCCCACCTCACTTTGGCCCATCCTCCCCCCCCCCCACACCTCCATTTGAGGAGCAAAACAAAGTCACTGAGCAGATGATGTGGGGTGGACCTTGGGTAAGAGGGGAGCCATGTCTATGCCACAGAGTCCCTTTGAGTTGTAGCAGGCTCCATGGCAGTGAGGGAGTCGTCAGTAGGATGGGAAGATAGAGGTCGGACTATAAGAGGGACCTTGGTCACTGAGAGACTTTGGCTAGACTTCAGAAGGGTCTAGAACCCATTGGCCCAGCACACGTGCCTGGCCACGTGCATTGTTCCAGAGGAGACACCTGGCTGCCCTCAGAGTCTGAGAATCTGCTTAGTAGCAGGCCACTGCTGGCTTTGTCAGCTAAGGCGAGCCAGTGCCCTAGAGGGCTGGCCAGGGCCCAGAGGGATCTGGGAGGGCAGAAGTAAGGGCCGGAGAACTGGAATTAGGACAGCGCTGGAGCTGAATAGGATGACTTCAGGGTGCTGGGAATTAAGACCTCCATTTCACCATCTGGAAAATGGTCTGGACGCTCCTGCAGTGGGGTGTCCCCGGGGCAGGGCTGGTGCTGCGAGCACCCGCGGCGAGAACTCACTCAGCCCACAGATCAGACACAGGGGGCATTGGCCTTAAACTTTGCAGGGCTCGCTGGCGCACCTCCAGAGGCAGAGGCTGGCACCCCTGACGCGGAGGCCCCTCTGGCTCGCACGGCCGCCCGCCTCCCTCTCTCCCGCCCGCCCCCTCTCTGCCTGCCTGCCTGCCTCCCTTCCTCCCTCCTCCCCCGCCCGCTCCCCGCTCCCTCCCAGCTCCTCCTCACTGGCCCGCGCCCGCGCCCCGCGCAGCTCGGCCAGAGCGATTGAGGCTGAGCGCGCGCGTGTCCGCCTGGGGCTCCAGTGCTGCCCTGCCTGCCGCCCCTTTCCTCCGCCTCCCCTTCCCCTCTCCCCACCGCCCCTCCGGTGGCTCCCACGCCGACAGCACTTGCCCGCACCTCCCGCGCTCCCCGCAGCCAAGATGCCCGCGGCCCGGCCGCCCGCGGGACTCGGCGGGATCTCGCTGCTCCTGGCATTGCTCCTGGGGAGCCGGGCGGCAGCTCTGGCGGAAGGTAAGCGCCCTGATGGGCAGGCGGGCCAGAAGGTAGGGCTAGGGTGGGGGTAAAGTTGCGGTGAGGCGAGCGCTGGGCGCCTGGGGTCTGAGCTGACCTGGCGAGCCGCGCACCACGCCCAGGATGGGGAGCGGGGGCGGCTGCCCACACTGGGAGACTGGAGCCGCAGCCCCTCTGCCGGGCAGACAGTGTGTGGAGGCGGGGAGGGTTTCAGCATTGCCCTGCTGGGCTGCGGGCCCCCTTGTTGTCCTCCCGGGCTGGGAAGCTGACTCCTTTGGGCAGCTCAGAAGAGCCCATGGAAGTGGGGTCTCCTTTCCCCAGATTCTTGGGGCTCATGGCCACCACACCAGGGGGGCTGGGCGCAAGTCCTCTCTGGGCTTGTGGGTTGGAGGGGAAGCAGGTGACCCGCCTTCCAACAGCGCTTTGGGTGGGGTGGGGTGGGGGACGCATCCTGCCATTCTCTCCCACCTCAGGACACCCCGCCTCTGAGGCTCAGGCTGCCCGGAGAAGGGGCTGTATCCCCCGATGATCCCCAGCGCCTCCAGGGAGCAGGACTTGGGTGTGGCTTCCAACAGAAGGCCAGGCGGTAGATGAATGGGGTACAGGCTTTCTGAACTTGGCGAGGGAGGGAGAGAGGAAGGAGATGGTGGGCGGCAGCGGGAATCCTGAGCCCATTTCTCCTTCCTACCACAGCCTAGCATCTCTGACAACCCTTGGAAATTGGGGGTGGGGTGGGTGTAGTGCTGGCTTCACCCACCACGTGCTTTCTTGGTGGTAGAGTGGGGGGCAGGGACTCCAAGTTTGTCTGAGAATGGCCCAGTCTTTTCCCAGATCAGGGCTGCTTCCTCTCCAGCTCCAGGGTCCCCGCCTCCCCCCCCCCCCCCCCGGAAAAGTTGTGGCGGAAGGTTCTATGAGAGAGATGTGGGTGGTGCCTAATTCACTCAAAGCTAACCCCTAGAGCTGTAGGCGTTTGACCAGACCCCTGGAAGACCCAAGGGCCCTGGGGGTATTGTGGAGACCACCTGCACTCTCCTTTCAGCCCCTGACCCAACGCGGGTTACCTCCGGCAGTGTTGGGTCTGCCCGGTCTGAGGACAGCAAAGGGCTTTAGCTCCCTGGAACCCCGTGCTTCCTTTGAGCTCTCTGGACTCGGTTTAGGGGACAAGCAGGACCCCTTGCTCACCAGGGGGTTTAGAAGCGGCCTCGCACACCTGCTTTCAGCACCAAATGCCTCGGACAGCGCCCGGTTTTGTGGGCCCTCTGGCTAGGTTTCTTCCCCTTCAAGTCTTTGCTTGGCCTTGAGTGCCCTCCTCAATCTCCACCAGGCGGCTTTCCTCCTCGCCCCGCCCCTTCTCTTTAAATGTGGAGCCCGGAATTCGCCACCTTTTGTTTAACCAGCCATATCATTACAAGAAACCCCTCCCCATTTTATGAAGTCTTATTATTCACAAGGTACACAAGGTCTGGACCATTCCTCAGTGAAAGGGGAACGAAGGGATGTGGCTTAAGGAAATAATTTTCTACCACAACATGCCCTTTCGTAATTAGGTGTCTCGTTTCAACATGGGCTTGTTGCCCTGGAACTATGCACATACACCCCTTTTTTCAACCCACCCTGTAATGAAGACACAGAAAAGGGGACCCAGAAACCACCCTGGCAGACTGCTGGCTTCTCTGAAGTGGCCCTACCAAAGGACTACCTTCTCCAATCCACCAGCCTAATGACTAGCATGAATTGTTATCCAAGTCAATTTCATGCTGAATCTTGCTTTTGTGGCTTCTAATACACAGTGTATGTGTTTTTAATTTTTTGAAGCATTTCGTATTTCACTTGATGCTGTGGCTAGCCAGCATATCTTTTTAATTAACTTCAGGACACGGTCGATTTAAAAGCAATTGATGAACGACTTCAGAAGCCTGGCTATTCACGGTGTGGCTATGAATCTGATACTCTTGACTCAGGATTAGAAAGGAAATCCGGACAGCCAGTTCTGATGGGGGCATTTTGAGCCCAATGACCTCCTAGAGCCAATTCGTTTCTTAACTTGGAACCCGTTGTCCATGGATGTTAGATGGGGACCCAGTCACCCTACTACAGAACTAGGCTGTCTGTCTGTCTGGGTGGCAAGTGGAGGGAGCAGGGTTTTAAACACTTAAAAGGACACTTGTTGCTGCAGCCTTCAGTGGCTCACGGGACTCCCCGGGCCATTTTGCTTTAAGGCATGAATCAGTCTAAAGTGTAACTTGTTTTTGAAGAGGCTTCTTATTGTCTAAGATGTGCACATGGGGAATAATGACAGGGACGTGCTGAGACTGCAGAGCTGGCTTGGGATGTGAGACCTGGTCCTTTTGAATACAGAAAAGCAACCCAGTATTGCTCAGCAGGTCTCAAATTTGAGGCTTCCCCCCATCTCTAATAGGGGTTGCTGTTAGATTCGATTATACACTCTTTACATTCTGGACTGCTTTTTGTCACTCCCTCCTCCCCGTGACATTTGGGCTGCTCCTACAAGAGCCACCTTATCCCAAAACCTCAAACAACCAAACTCCCTGCCATCAAGTCTATGCCAACTCACAGCAACCCTGTAAAATAAAGTAGAACAGCCCATCTGGGGTTCTGAGACTATAACTATCTTATGGAAGTAGGAAGTCTCGTCTTTCTCCTTTGAAGCCACTGGTAGTGGTTTTGAACTGCTGACCTTGTGGTTAGCAGTCCAATACATAACCACTATGCCACTAAGCTTTGGGATATTTTGCTGCGTACCTGTGGCTGGGCTAGGCATTAGGAAGAGAAGGCCGCTCTCCTTTCCTCCCCCTTCCAAGAGGGAAACAAAAAGGAATTTCCTGAGTAAAGCGGTCTGTTTTCTGTTTGTTCCGTAGTCCTTCCCCCATAAATAGACGAAAGGGTGTTTCTTGAACGAAATGGCTTGTTTTCTGTTTGTTTCCCCGTTCACAAATGCATCCCTGCAAGCTGTTTGAAAAAGCTCCGTATACAAGCATTCCCATTGGATGCACCAGCAATTTCTGCAACACGCTGGGCAGATGTCCACTAGGCGGCGCCCAAAGCTACAGCTGAAGCTGGAGGGCAGAAGGAAGGTGTGTGCAAGTGACAAAGACCAGAGGAGGGGAGCAGTGGTCAGTGGAGGTGGCTTCGCCATCCTCTCTACCATCCCTTCGGTGCTTGGTAATACATTTGATTCCTGTTTCTCAAAGGAAAGTCACAGAGGGTACCTGGGCTCATGCAGCGGAAGTGGGAGGGGGAGAGAAGGATAAAGGGCAGGTCAAGCCTTCAAGAAAGATATTTCAAAAGACAGCGGGCAGAGGGCCTTGTTATACCGTGGGTGAGTCCTGCTATTGCGCCAGATTAAAAAATACTAGAGAAACAGTGGTGTTTTGGGTCTTGGGACCTTGACGGAGCTGGACCCTGGAATTAAAGGTAAAGAGTTCGAGAAACGAGTGTGGTAACGTTAAAAATAAGAGCGATCTGGGTGCTGGGCCCAGCTCTCTTGCTTATGAACGTGGGCCTGCAAGAGGGTTTTCTCCAAGTCTCCACTTGACCATCTGTGGAATGGGAGGGCAGGTATGTGTGCGGGGGGAGGGGGGCAAAGGGGAGTGCTGTGAGTTTATGTGTGCAATGAATGTGTGAAGCAATGCACAGGAAGCACCTGACACGTAGTAGGTGTTCATGTAGCCCCGACTTCCTTTCCTGCCCTGAATCCTGATTCCTGAAGAACAAAAGGCCTGTGTTCTCTGAGTAGGCACCAAACACAGCAAAGCGTGCAGCTGGTGTGAGCAGCTGTTGGTATGTGGGTCGGGATAATTTAGGCTAAAGTGAAGGGGCTGTGTTAGGTCGGGTTCTCTAGATACGAGATTTATATCAAGACATGGCTTACACAGTTGTAGGAATAAGTATGTCCAGTGTGGGGCAAATTAGGCTTCTCCGATTCATGGAAGCTCATGAGCAGGAAGCAGGATGATGGAGAGGCAGCATGGGGCACAGGCTGGTGGATGCAGAGGTCCAAAGTTGGCCGAATGAATCCACCATCAATAACCCACTGAAGGCTCTTGGGATCGGCAGGCAATATAACAGAGATCAAAGAACAGAACAGGGTGATGAAGCAGAGACAGCAGGGAGCTCATGTTGGTGGATATAGAAGTCCAAAGTTGGCCAAATGAATCCACTGTCAGCTCCTGGGATCATCCGGCTAAGCAACAGGAGATCAAGGAGACAGACGCAAGATCCAGCGCCAGCGCAAAGTGAAGGGCCAAAGAGGATTAGACTCTCCTAATTCTTGTTCTCTGTTATAAAAAGGCTTATGAAACTAAAGCGATGTCACCAGGCTACAACACAATTGATAGGATTGAGCTCCACCCCTTCCCTTACCCAGGAGTGTCTCATTGACCTAACCCCTAACCTTCACAAGGACGGTTGCAGGGTGGTGAGCAGCTTTTTTGGGCCAGTGGGGATTTGGTGCAAATTCCAAATGCTCAGACCATGTCTCTGCAGACTGCATCTCTTTGGTACAACTTGTAAGTTTATGGTCCCAGAGACATAAGAGTTGCCAGGGGTTATGTAAGCAGTCAGACAGAATCCCCCAGAGAAGAGTATCTTTTGGGAAAGGATAGTCCTTATTCATCAAATGCATGCATTCATCCAACATTTACTAAGCCCTCCTTCCACCTGTGGCAGGCCCTGTGCTGGAGCTACAGAGTGATAGGATGAAGTTCTGACCTCAACTGGCAGCCTCACCAGTGGGATCTGTAGGCGAGAGACAGTTCCTGGGTCTTGGGGTTAGTGCTCCCAGAGCCCCTTGCTAACCAACAGGTTGGAGGTTTGAGCTTACCATGCAGTACCACAGAAGAAAGGCCTGGCAATCTGCTTCCATGAAGGGAAACTTCCAAGAAATACATTGGAGTTATTCTCTTCTGTGGCTTAAGAGGTTTTTCCATGAGTATTGGGCTCGACTCCTTGGCCACCAAGGGGAGTTGTGTTCGATTCTCTCCCCCAAAGTAGTCAGCGAAGGCTTCCCAGAGCTGACCCTGAGGCCTATGGCGGCCTCAGCAGCCAGAGGTCCAGTGGCCACCAAGTGACAGAGAGGATCCTGAGGAAGACTTCCCCCTGAGGACACATTCCACCCAGAGGAAGAGGCACAGGAGTAAGAAACGAAAGCACAGGTGGCCCTGCCTGGCCTGCCCAGGACTCCGTGAGGACCACCAATGCTTGGCATTGCATCATGGGACTCTTCTCCACAGGCAGCCAGGCCCAGCTCAGTGGATGCTGGGTAAACGCCCCTGCACCAGCACAGGGATATTTGCTATGCTTCCATAAAGGCAGGCTGAAGGTGGGGTCAGGGGTGGGAGTGGCCTGCTTTGGGGCAAGGGTAAGAGAAGGGTGAGCTGGGCACAGGTCTGTGTCCCGGGGTGATGTTATGGACTAGAACATGGCAGGGACCTTGTCTGAGCAAAGAAGACAATATGTGCAGAGTGTCGACACTCTTCTGAGCCCTGGGGCTAAGTGTTTTGTGTAGGTCTGTTTGGCAAATCCACACAAAGCCGTCTGCGAAGGATAGGTGGGGTGCTTCACACCCTTTTATAGATTGGGGAAACTGAGGCAGGGAGCGGCTAAACAAAGCCACGAGGCAGTGGTCATCTGCCTTCAAAATCCAGGTTGCACCAGAATCTGTTAGCACTATGTCCCATGATGTCCTCCTAGACCTAGCCTTCTCTCAGCCCCTTGTGCTGTAGGAGGGGAACATAGCATGTTGGATAGGATGTGTGCCCACAGTAAGCATCACAGCTTGTTCCAGTGCTCTCAGCCTGTCTGACTCACCGTGTTAGACGGGAGTCTCCTATCTATCTTGGCCTGTTATCAAGGACGTGTGTGAACTTGGTCCTTGGGTCAATGCTGCCCTTTGTATCTCAAAGGTGAATGGTTCGAAGGTGCGCCTACCTCCCTAGCGTGGACATTCTTTCCTAGACTCATCTGTTGTTTGGCTGAGAATTGGGCACAGTTCAGAAGGGAGGAGGAAAGGACACAGGAAACGCAGGGACAGCATGGAAGAAGTGATGCTTCATGGTAGGGAAGGCCCTCAATGCCGGAAGCACCATGTGTGTGAGCTGTTGAAGAGCAGACGGCGCCGATTTCATCATACATTTCTTAATAAAGTGTGAGTGACCGTGCCTGCCTCACAGTAAACACTCAATAAAAAGTTTCCATTCCTGTTATTATTTCCCACCTGATAAAACTCCTACTCATCCTTCAGAACCCACTGCCTTTGCTCCTTTGACAACTTCCCTGGCCTCTACTTCTCTAGTCTACTTTGGAATCCCACCACATTGTGCTCCTCTATTACAGTACTGCAGCACTGCTGACTCAGAGAGACCCAATAGGATGGGGTAGAACTTCCCCTGTGGGTTTCTGAGACTGTCAAACTTACTGGGAGGAGGAAGCCTCTTCTTTCTCTGGCAAACAGCTGGTGGCTTCAAACTGCTGACCTTGCAGTTAACAGGCCGACGTAAATCCATTACGCCACCAGGGCGTTTAGTGAAGTCAAAAATAAATGGATGGACATCGTGGCTGTAACAATGGGCTCCAACAGAGGAATGATTGAGCGGATGGCTCAAGACCAGGCAGTGTTTTGTTCTGCTGTTCATGGGGCTGCTGTGAGTCCGAGGGAGTCGGCGCGGCCCCTTATAACAACATTATATCGCTGTGGAATCTCTGGGTGGTGTGCTTGAGGAGTCGTGGAAAACAGTGTTTAAGCCCACCTGCTGTGCTTCTCTGCCCCATAGGGTCACAGTGAGTCCCCATGGATTGATGGCAGTGGGTTGGGTTTGGGTTTGGGTCGAGGCATCTAGGGAAACAGGCATGGTGACCTGGTTCTGGCTTTGCCCTTGTTAATGTGGGTAATGGAATGCTCCATGGATCAATATCTGATAGAAGGATTGAGCACAGTTGGTCTCTTCACCACAGGGAGCCACCACGAGCAGAGTCAGCTCAAGGGCAACCCACCAACCGCAGTCACAGCAGCAACACCATAGCATTGTCAGGGCCTCCTGTGTCGGGCCGGGCTCTCCGGAGAGGCTTGTATGTGTCTGCCTATAGAAAGATTTCGATCTAGAGATGCCTCACACAGCTGTTGACGTGGGCAAGTGCAATCTAGCTCAAGTCCTTGGATCAGCTGCAGGTTTCTGACTTAAGTAGCTGTGGAAACTGACAAACAGGAAGCAGGAAGATGAGGCAGGAAGACCACAGCCTGGTTTATACCAAGCTGAATGAATCTGAGGTCTGCAGTCGGCTGAAGGCTCCTGGGATTGGCAGCCAATGCAAGAGGAGGTCAAAGCCTAGGTTCAGGATCCAGGTACAGATGTAGGTGAGTTAGCTTCTGCATCATCCATGTCCAGTCAGCCACACCCTAACGAAACCTCCTTCAATCGAAGCCAGGCTGTGAACTAATTAAGCAGGTGGTAGGCTGCCCTATTCTCCCCACAGCGGCCTGACTGCTTCACAGTGGAGTTGGCCACACCATGCTGCATCATATCATGGGAGACTCGCGGCCCCCTCCAGTTGACATCAAACCTACCTATCACACGTGGGTTATCAATTTAACATGTCTCCCTTAGTCTAGCCATCAAGCACTGCCCATGGAAGCCACCAATCAATCTTGCTCACCTGGACCTCCCTGGACCTACCGAACCTTGCCGGCGTGCTCAACTGCTTTGTAAAACTCAATTGAATTTCCTTCGATCTTCATCTTCCTTGTGGATGGTGACGTTGGACTCCTTCTCCCACAGCTGTGTGGTCTGACACAGCCCGCACAGGTCTCGATTCCTCATCTGAAAAATGGGGTTCATAATAGTGCCCTGCCTATTGTGGAGAAGAAAATCAATAAGGCAATCAATATGAAATCACAGAGGAACGCTACAACGAGGAGGCAGAGAGAGACAAAGATGAAGATGGAGGAGAGAAAAGACCGCTTCTAAAGAGAGACACGATGGAAGCACCAGGTATGCGACACCGTCCGTCACACCTGTCAACATCTCTGTTTCCAAAGGGATATGGACCTCAATTCTCCACTCTGCAAAGGATCCCTGGTGGCACAGTTGAGCCAGCATTGGAACACGAACTACAAGGTCAATGACTCAAACCCACCAGCTGCTCATAGGGAGAACCCCCCAAAGCTCAACTCACTGCCATTAAATAGAGTAGAATAGAATAGGTGGTCCTACATAACAGAGTAGAATTGCCTCTGTTGGGTTTCCAAGACTGTAACTCGATGTGAGTAGAAAGCCCTGAATGTCTCCCAAGGAGTGGCCGGTGGTTTCAAACTCCTGACCTTGGGGTTACCATCCCAATGCACAACCATGATGCCACCCAGCCTCTTTATTGTAGGGAGAAATTCAGGTCTATCTGACCAGCCCCGTAAAAATATATAGCCTGGAAAATGACTCGGGGTTGGTATGAGTCAGAAATGACTCGAGGGCAGTGGGTTACCCACTTTGTGGCTCAACACCTTTCAGCATGGAAACTTCTGGGCCCAGCATCGGCTGTCAAATCCCCCTTCTCCAAGGCCTTGGCTGCTGAAAAAGCACCAGCAAACTCCCAGCTGAAAATGAAGCGAGGCTGGCAGACTGAGGAGGAACCCCGGTTTCCATCAGAACCCCCCGAGTGTGAGTCTTACTTAGCTCTTGGTAGGTGTGTGACCTTGTTCCCCCTGAGCTGGCTAGGGCCCTTTTGGAGGGCTGAGGTCTACTTCCTCAGGGTAATGGGATAAGGTGATATATAAGGGACCCTTCCTGGAGGCTTTAATAGGAACCAACTACCAACAGTTCTCTAGAGGGCAGTGGTCCTGTGGTCCTGTGTGCATCCAACACCAGTTCATCACTAGAGGCTTTGGTATTGCTTTGCTGTTGAACAGATGTCAGTGGATGTCCAGACTCTGAGAGATGAGGGAGAGGCCTGGCAATCTACTTCCCCCGCAAAATTAGCCAAAGGTCCAACTCGACTGTGTACAGAGGTTGTTGTGAGTCGGGCCACTTGGGTGTCAGCTGACAAGAACAGCAGCAGCAGTTCTGTGGACCTCCCCCTGTCCACAGCCCTACGTCCCTCACCCCCACCCAATATAGTCATTGTCTTGAGGAAATCTACTCAGCAGCAAGGAGAGAGTTACTCAAAGTCACGTAAGTGTGGCAGAGCCAGGACTCGAAACCCTGACTCTGGCCTCCTGCGCCCATTTTTCTGTGGCTTCCCCTCTCTCCCTAAGCCTGCGTTCTAGAGCATGAGGACGTGTGGCAACAAATATTGGAAAGGCATCTGTATCCACTAAGCCAACGACTTCCATTATCCAAATAAAGTCTGTCTCTTCTGTGGCAATGGCAGAGTGACTATTACAAGGAGCCTTAATGTAGGCTGACACTGAGCCACAGCCACCACCCCACCCCCTGCTGACTTGGCACCTGGATCTTTGGCACCTGGATCTTCGAGGCACTGGTGGCCAATCTTGCACCTGGGAATGCTGCCATCCAAGCAGATGGCTGGAGTCAAACAAACAGGAGTGAACCCTGGGGGCTCTGGGAGGCCCTGATCCCAGGCCAGGTACCCTTCCTGTGCTTCCGTGCTCTCACTGAGTCTCCGACATTGGCTGGTTCAGAAACCCAGCTCGGGTCTCATATAGGGACAGCCAAGGTAGAGCAGAATAAGGCCTAGAAAATGGAGTCATGTAAGCATGGAGCAAGTAGCTGGGCAACAACATGACCCATGGGGCTGGAGGTGAGTGAGAGGTAGGTGGGCACAGGATCTGGAGCAGGAAGTTGGGGGGGCAGGGGTGAGCATGTGTCTCTTGGGTGGTCTCGCTCATTCCCAGTTTGCGGCTGTGTGTGTGAGACCAAGCTTAATGCAATATGTTCAAAGGTTCAGGATTCAAAAAGGGAGCCCCAGCCAAAGACCAAGAGCCTCACTGGGCCCTTGGGCGTCCCAGGAGATCGCGCGATCTTGGCCAACCAAGAAGCCAAACCCAACCCACCGTCCTCAAGTCCATTCCAACTAATTAACAATCCCTAGAACAGGGTGGAACGGCTTCCAAGACTGCTCCTCCTTACTGCGGATGACCTCATCTCTCTGGTGGTTAGCAGCCCAGTCCTTAGCTCACTGCACCGCGAGGGCTTCTGGTGTCAAACGGGCCCCTTAACTCTGAGAGGGTTGGAGAGTGGATGATGAAATTAATGACGATTAGTTGTTAGTCTGAGCTGCTTCTAAGACTATCCAATCAGAGCTGACTTTCCGGAATGAAAACATATTCTAACCTGATTTCAGAATTGACTTGATGGCAGTGAGTGTGAATTTAAAGGGGAGCTCTGGTGGTGGAGTGGTTGGGCGCTGAGCTGCTGATCAAAAGGCTAACTGTTGGAAACCACCAACCATGCCTCAGAGAAAGGAGGCCTTCGATTCCCATCAAGAGTCACCGTCTTGGAAACCCACGGGCGCAGTTTGACCCTGTCCTGTGTGAGAGAGTATAAGACACAAACAAAACAGGGAGCGTTTAAAGAGAAAACCCAAACTTCACACCAACGGCACAGATTGGCCTGAGGACCAAGCTCATTTAGGGTTAGAGTAGGAGCAGCTGAGGGCAGGAGGAAGCAGTATGTTGGGCATCGGAAAAAAACTGCTACAGTGGAGTCGATTCTGAGTCAGGGTGACCCCCCACGTGTTACCAAGTAGGACAGAGTGACACGGGGCTTCCCTGGCTGCCCTCGTTCTGGATGCAGATTTCCAGGCCCACCTTACACAGGGTAGCCAGTGGCTGGTTGCTTTTGAATGGCCAACCTCTTGGGTAGTAGCTCCAGGCCACTCAGGGATGAACCAGTTGCCAGACCGTCAACTCTGACGTGAGGGGACCCCAGGTATGTCCGGGGAGAGCTGTGTGTCAAAAGAATTCTTCCAATGACTGTGATGGGCATTGAAGGGAGGTCTAAAAGCCAAGCTGGGGTAGGAAAGTTGCTTCAATTTAGGCTGCCCAGAACCCTTCTCCCCCCCACCCCCAAAGAAAGTTTTATCTGGAAAAATGTGGGCATATTTAGATGCAGTAATGGAGATTGGTGGGAAAGATTAGCTATCGTCTTTCTTCAATGGGCCAGGGATGTTCCAAACATGGTCTTAGTAGCACAAACTCAAAGCCAAACCAAACTCACTGCCCTTAAATCGATGCCAACTCGTAGCAATACTGTAGGGCAGCGTGGGACTGC
This sequence comes from Tenrec ecaudatus, assembly GCF_050624435.1. Classification (NCBI taxonomy): domain Eukaryota; kingdom Metazoa; phylum Chordata; class Mammalia; order Afrosoricida; family Tenrecidae; genus Tenrec; species Tenrec ecaudatus. The sequence continues at coordinate 29,070,339 of NC_134545.1, read as the reverse complement.
CTGTGATTTTCTGAGACTAATTCTTGACAGGGGCAGAAAGCCCCCATCTGGCTCCCACTGGGGCAGCTGGTGGTTTCAAACGGCTGACCTTGTGGTTAGCAGCCCAATGCATAACTGCTGTGCCACCAGGGCTTTCTGTAATTGGGGGATTTGTGGAAAGGACCTACGGTAGGTGTCCAGAAGAAGGAACCTCCTAGTAGTGGTGGGCTCAGCACTGGCTTGAAGCTAAGGCCTACAGTTACAGGGGCATCACCAGAGGGGTTGGGGCAGAGGTGGGTTGACACTGTCGGAAGGGAAACCGCTCACACACACACATACACACACACACTCACTCACGGCCAACTCAGCGACCCTGTGGGACTGAGTAGAACAGCCCCTGTGGGTTTCTGAGACTGTCACTCTTTACAGCAGTAGAAAGGGATGGGGCACCAAAAGGACTATACAATTTTTATACCACATTTTGGTCAAAATGGATGAATTTTTAAATAAACATATTCCTGTTATGAGTTATAACAGCAGAGACGTTCTTCATAAGCCTGGCTTAACACAGCCCACTGCCACTGAGTCAAGTCCAACGCACAGCAAAGGGGTTTCCCAGGCCGCAAAGCTGGACAGGAGCAGACAGCCTCGCCTTTAGGAGTGGGTGGGGGTGGGGTTGAAAAGAGCCCTGGGGGTGCAGTGGGTCATGCGTCAGGCTGCTCACCACAAGGTCAGCAGTTCAAAACCATCAGCCGCAGCCACTTTAAGGGAGAAGGATGACACTTTCTACTCCTGTAAAGAGTTAGTCTCAGAAATCCACAGCGCATGTCGGCTTTGTCCCACGGGGTCGCTGTGAGTTGTAACTGACTCAATGGCAGAAAGCTTGAGTTTTGAGGTTGGGTGAGTTTGAACTGCCAGCCTTGGGGTAAGTAAGCAGTCTAGCGTGACCCAACAGCAGCATCACTGCTCCTAAGCCCAGCTAACATGTCTCAGTAGACCTAATTAAGCCTTCTTCTAATCTACCTCTTGCCGTCCTAATGAGCTTTGGTCAGAGCTGTCGATTGAGCCTCACTGTTTCATCTGCCATTGCTGCAAGCTCCTGGTGTTATTGTCACAGCCACCTGGGTTTATGTAGTTGCTAGTTTTGCCTGATTTGCTCGTGTTTTAGCTCCAGTGTGTGGTGATTCTGTTTGTGAACTGATATCGGTACCTTTTTGAGAATGAAGAGGTAACAGAAAAGGAGAAAAGCTTACCTCTAAGACTGTCGTTAACTAATCGGGTCGTAAGAAGCTGTGTGGGGTGCAGTGGGTGGCGTGCTGGGCTGCTGCTGTCAGGCTCAGACTTCTCCAGATGCTCCGTGGGAGAAAGATGAGTCTGTCTGCCCTCAGAAAGATGTGCAGCCTCAGAAACTTAACGGGGCAGCTCGACTTTGTCACATCAGGTGGTTATGAGATGGAATGGATTCAATGGGAGTGTGTTTGGTTGGGGTTTTAAAATGTAATTCAGTGTAGAAAGCTATCACTAAGCAAATTGCTGTTAGCATCCGTATAGCCTAATAAACATTTCACTGAAGCAATCTACAACTCTGTTAATCACACATTATTTTAGGAGGAAAAGAGATACTAAACATTGCTGAAGAATATTCTGTATAGTCCCGTGTGGGAGGAGGCCCATGAAGGGACACAGGGGGAGTCGGCGGCACCATGATTTACCCCCCAGGAGACATCTATCCTAGTAACGCCACAGTGGGTGTGGATCCCAATTCTGCTGTGTATCTGCTGTGTGATAGTGGGAAGACCCTGTGTAGCAGGAATTGCTTCAGGATTGTCTGTCACTGTTGGAGCCAAAGACAGAGACCGGGTAGATTCGATAAACTCTTAAGTGTATTGTAAAATTGATACCGAAGGAAACAGTGGGATTTTCTACCACCAAACTGCTTCAAAACACCAGGGGAAAATCAAGCAAGTTAGTTATCATTTTTTTAAAAATCATTTTATTGGGGGCTTATACAATTCTTATTACAATCCATATATACATCTACTGCGTTAAGCACATGTATACATTTGTTGCCATCATCATTCTCAAAACATTTGCTTTCTACTTGAGCCCTTAATATTGGCTCCTTATTTTTCCCCTTCCTCCCCCCCTCCCCCTCCCTCATGAACCTTTCATAATTCATAAATTATTATTTTATATGTTATATTGTCTGATGTCTTCCCCCACCCTCTTCTCTGCTGTCCACCCCCCCAGGGAAGAGGCTATATATAGATTCTTGTAATTGGTTCTCCCCTTTCACCCCACATTCCCTCCACCCTCCAGGTATCGCCACTCTCATCACTGGTCCTGGAGGAGTCATCTATCCTGGATTCCCTGTGTTTCCAGTTGCTATCTATACCAAATGTGTATCCTCTGGTCTAAGCAGATTTATAAGGTAGAATTGGGATCATGATAGTGGTGGGGGGGGGGGTTGGGGGGAAGCATTTAAGAATTAGAGGAAAGTTATATGTTTCATCGTTGCTTCCCTGCACCATGACTGGCTCATCTCCTCCCCACAACCCTTCAGTAAGGGGTGTCCAGTTGCCTACTGATTAGCTTTGAGTCTCCACTCTGCACTCACTCTCATTTATAATATGATTTTTTGTTCTTTGATGCCTGATACCTGATCCCTTAGACAGTTCATGGTCACACAGGCTGGTGTGTTTCTTCCATGTGGGCTTTGTTGCTTCTGAGCTAGATGGCCGCTTGTTTATCTTCAAGCCTTTAAGACCCCAGACGCTATATCTTTTGATAGCTGGACACCATCAGCTTTCTTTACCATAGTTGCTTATGCACACATTTGTCTTCGGTGATCATATGGGGAAGGTGGGCACCCACTGATATGTTTTTTTGTTCTTTGATGTCTGATAACTGGTCCCTTCTACACCTCGTGGTCAGAGAGGCTGATGTACTTCTTCCATGTGGGCTTTGATGCTTCTCAGCTAGATGGTTACTTTTTATCTTCAAGCCTTTAAGACCCCAGATGCTATATCTTTTGATAGCCGGGCACCATCAGCTTTCTTCACCGCATTTGCTTATGCACACATTTTTCTTCAACAATTGTGCCGGGAAGGTGTGCATCATGGAATGCCAATTTAATAGAACAACATGTTCTTGAATTGAGTAAGTAATTGAGTGGAGGCCCAATGTCCATTTGCTGCCTTAATACTAAACCTATAAATACATGTACGTAGATCTATTTCCCCGCCCTCCTATATAAATATATTTCCATATATACATGCCAATATTTAGACCTCTATAAATACCCTTTGTCACCTAGTTCTTTCCTCTATTTCCTTTTACTTTCCTCTTGTCCCACTATCATGCTCAGCCTTCATTTGGGTTTTAGTAATTTCTCTCTGTTACATTGCCCTTGCTGAATCCCTACCAGGCCTCTCACACCCTCCTTGCCACTAATTTTGGATCATTTGTTGCTCCCCTGTCCCTGGGTTGGTCAGCACCACCTCCTTACCCCCGCCTCGCTGTCTCCCATGTCCCCCAGAACCATTGTCCCATTGTTTTCTCCTCAAGACTATTCATCCAGCCTACCTTATCTAGATAGATCTGTAGAGATAATAATATGCACCAAAAATCAAGGCATAGAAAGACAGGCGATGGATGAGAGCACAGTGATGACAGCAAAAAAGAAAACCAATGACCCATAAAAGAATAAATAATTAAAAGAAACATTTTTTAAAAGAATGAAAAACCTGTAAATAGATCAAGGTCTGATTTTTGATCTCTAGACATGTCCTTCAGTCAGGTCTGATGGGGTGCCACGCTCTGGCCCCAGAGTCTATCCTTTGTACTCCCTTGGGGGCTCCCTGCTCTGCTCCCACGGTTGCTCTGCCGCACACCTTTAGTGGTTTGCCTCGGTGTCTCGGGGTCAGTCCCGACACTGAGTCTCCAGTGTTGTCCCCCTTAGGACTCCCCCAAGGGACAGTGTGTCTCATAGTGGGATCAGCCATATTTTCCACTCTGTGCATTGGCTGTTCAGAGTGGGGATATCTTCCTCTAGGCCTGGTGGGCCAGGATGTGCTCCTCTCTCTCTTCCTCCCTTCATTTGCTCCTGCGTGTTCTGATCAGACATGTCCCTCTCCTTACGCTGCAGCTTCAGTGCTGTCCTCTAACGTAAATTCTTCTGGGGGAGGGGTGGTTGTCCACGTAGCTGGTATGGAGGCTCAGCCCTCAGGCCCCTCCACTGGCTCCCCACTCCTTGCAGGCACACTGCATTCGCATCCCGGAACACTGGCTTTAAGTCTGGTCCCTCTTTCCCTGTGGAGACACAAACAATACCCTCCCCTTGGGTGGGTCAGTGCCCTATTCCCCCATCACACATCTTTTTTTCCCTCCTTTCCTCCCTCCCCACCCCCCTTTTGAGTTGGCTACCATATGTACCCCTGGATTTGGTCTGGCCCCTGCCATACTTAAACTCCACGGCGGAAGCCGTTTTCACAATACGATCAATCGCAGGAAGTGAGGAGCCGATTTTGCAGTGATCACAGGATACAATTGATACTCCAAATAATGGAACAAGAAGTCAGGCTTTGCAATGCCCACAGGCCATTATCTACACCTACATTTCTCCAGGGCCCACGAGACAACCATGCCCTGAAGCCTCACTGGGACTGGCTGCCATGTCTGGCCTGACCAGACCACCACCATCCTCCGCCCCACCCTCCCAGACCTCAGAATAGGGGATGCTTTTTGCCTGGCTGTTTATCTAAATGGCCTTGCTTTTTTCTGAGTTGGGGTCTCCCTGCCAATTGTGCTACAAGGGAGGGGGGACTGTTATATTTTGGATTTTTAACAAAGTACATCTTAAATTATGTTGTATTTCTAGTATTTTGATTAACAGCGGGCTAATCATTACACATACACACACACACTCACACACTCACTCACTCACCCCCCCCCCTCCCAATCACTTACTCTCTCTCAGCCTCAGCGTCCCATCTGTGAAGTAGGACTCTGAAACTGCCTCCTGCCTCCCTTCGCAGAGTAGGTTGCGAGAACACAGGACCCATTGCTGTTTGCATATGGGCATCTCTAAAGTTATGCAGTGTACACTCAGTCTATGCCACTGTGGATGCCAGCCCTGAACCAGAAAGCAGTCTGCCAAGAGACAGAATCTGAGCCTCTCTCAATCCCTTCCTTCGTCTGAACATGCTTCCTTTAAGCAAGTGTACTAGTCTGGGGACTTTAGAGAAACAAATCCACAGAAACTCATGTATGAGAGAGTTTTACATAAAGGGTAAGTGCACATCAAGAAAACATCCCAACCCAGTGACGCACAGCCCACAAGTCCAACACCAATCCATATGTCCAACACCGATCAACAAAGTCCTCCTCCATCTCATGAAACAGACACAATGATACCGACTGCAGGAGGAAAGCCAAGTCAGTGAATGTGTAAGCATCTCAGCACTGGCAGGGATCTCCACATGGCTTCTCCAGCACCCAGGGCTGTATCGGGGTAGGTCCATGTGGCTTCTCAGGGACATCTTGCAGGATGTAAGCCTTGCCAGCTGAAGCAGGGAACTGGCTAAGGCAGCTGCACCCTGGTCTGACCATCAGAAAGCAAGAGACCTTAGAACTAGAAAGGCGAGGCTCACCGAGCCATTTATCTCTCTGCCCTTCAATTAACCCCACCTGTGTTTATTGGCCAGTTTGGCACAATAATACTAATTACCTCAGCAGGTGAGGAAGCCCTGGTTGTTTAGTGGTTATGAGTTAGGCTGCTAATGGAAAAGGTCAGTAGTTCGAAGCCACTAGCCTCTCGGCAGGAGAAAGTTACAGACTCAGAAGTCCACAGCGGGCAGTTCTACCTTGTCCTATAGGGTCACTATGAGTCAGAATCCACGGGATGGCAGTGAGTTTTGAGTTTTGAAGCAGGCTTACCAAGATGTAAAGCTTATTCCATGCCAACCACCATGAAAATTAATGCAAACTCTGTGGAATCAGGCCTAGTTTTTCCCAAGGCTTGGGGAAAGGGAATTTGCCTAATTTATGGCATGAATAAAGAAAAAAGGATGTACTAAGGCAAATTTGCATACTTTCATTTCAACTGGGGATAAAACCAAGATTTGTACCTCCTCTCTCATCCTCCCCTCCCCCCACAAAGAAAAACCTAGAGCCTTTTTTATGTTCTTGCAAGCGTGTGACCTTGGGCAACTAGCTTGTCCTTTCAAGGTTCCTTGGGAACAGCTGGTGCCAGCCCGTTCTGACCCAGGGCAGTCAGGCAGAACTGTGCCCTGCAGGGCTTCTGGCGGCTGGCTTTTCAGAAGTAGATTGCCAGGCCTTTCCTCTGCAGTGTCTCCTGGTGAACTCCAGCCTCCAGCTTCCCCCTGAGCAGCCTAACGCTTTGACCCTTCATACCCTCCAGGACCTCCTCCACTATAAACCCAAACCTGAACCCAACCTCCCTGCCATGGAGTTCATTCTGACTAAGACATAGGACTGCTCCTTAGGGTTTCTGAAGCTGTAAATATTTACGGGAGCAGACTTGTCTTTCTGCTCATGGAGTGGCTTTGAACCTCTAACCTTGAGGTTAGCAGCCTAATTCTTAGCGCACAGCGCCACCCCCAGGATGCGTTTCAACAGTGAAAGGGCCCATATCATAGGACTGCAGTGAGAAGTCAGGAAGCTGACCCTGTAAAAGTCATAGACTTGAGTGTCCGGTGCGTAACAGGAACGCCGTCCTCACAGTAGCATAAGCCCTGGAGCCATAGTGGTTATGTGTTTTGCTGCTCAGTGCAAGGTCAACAGTTCAAAACCACCAGCCATCCCTGAGGGAGAAAGAGGAGGCTTTCTGCTCCCGCAAAGAGTTGCAGTCTCTGATGCCCCGGGGACAGTTCCACCCTGTCCTAGAGGGCCTTTGAGTTGGAATCGACTTGATGGCAGTGAGTTTGAGTTGAACTTGATATAATACATAGGACCTGGGGTGGAGCAAAAGGAACCCTGGTGCCACAGGAGGTTAACAGGTAGACTGCTAAATGCAGGGTTGATGGTTCAAACCCACCAATCACTCACAGTAGAAACACCGGGGTATGTACTCCTATGATTGACCGGCTCAGAAACCCACTGGGGCAGTCCCACTCTGCCCTATAGTGTTGTTGTGAGTCAGAATCGACTTGATGGCAGTGAGTTTGGCTTGATGAAGCAGACATCTGCTAACTTAAATGTTAATGGTTGGAGCCCACCAGGGGTGAGGTGCCACAGAAGAAAACCCAGCAACCCCGTAAACATGGCTGCTGAGGAAAACCCGACAGAGCTCTTCCACTCTGCACCACAGGGGGTCACCGTGAGTCGGAATCGACTTGGCAGCCCTGAATTCGGTTTATAGAATATACATATTAGCAGGCCCTATCATCATACCCAGAGCCCTGATAGGGTAACTGGTTATGCATTGGGCTGTGATCCCCATGGTTTGCAGTTCAAATCCACCAGCAGCTCCATGGGAGAAATATTGGGCTTTCTACTCCCATAAACAGTTAGTCTCGGAAACCCGCAGGGTGTCACTCTGAGTCAGCATTGACTCAATGGCAGTGAGTTTGGAGAGTTCGGTGTCAGCATGCTTCGTCCTGCGTGTCATCTCCCAGAAAATGCACACAAAGATGCAAGCTGGTCCAGTAGCCATAGGCAACTGAGCACTGGACCAGCCATGCTGGATGCATGGCCAAAGGGACTATGACCTCACATCACCTGACATGAGCAGGCCTTATCATCAAGCCCGGAGCCCCGGTGGTATAGTGGTTACTCACTGGGTTGGTAACCACAAAGTCAGCAGTTCTAAACTACCAGCCACTCCGAGGGAGGAAGACGAGGCATTCTAGTCCCATTAAGAAGGGCCATCTCAGAAACCTACGGACAGCTGACTCTGTCCTACAGGCCCACTGTGAGTCAGCATTGACTCCATGGTTGTGAGTTTTGGTCCCAGAACAATAACTATGTTTCTCCCTTTGTGAGTTCAGAGCTCCTCAAGGGCAGGGCCACATGCTACTCCTCATCCAGTTGCACTCAGCACGTCATCTCCCAGATAGCAGTGCAGTCGTTGTGGTTGCTGTGAGGTGCCATCAAGCGCGCTCTGGCCCATAGGGACCCTTCATACAACAACAGAATGAGGCACAGCACGGCCCTCTGCCTTCCTCACAATGGCTCCTGTGCCTGAGCCCATTGATGCAGCCACTGGGTCAGTCCATCTTCTGAAGGGCCTTCCTCTGTTTTGCTGTCCCTCCACTTTACCAAACATGATGTCCTTCTCATCCTTCTCCAGGGACTGGTCTCTCGTGACAATATGTCCAAATTACATAAGACAGAATCTTGCCATCCTTGCCTCTAAGGAGCATACTGGCCTTACTTCTTCTGCTATAAATTGGTTTGTCCTTTTAGCAGTCCATGGTACTTCCAGTATTCTTCTCCAGCGCCGCAATTCAAATGCATCGATTCTTCCTGTGGTCTTTATTCAATGTGCACCTTTCACACGCATCTGAGGCGATGGGGAATGCCGCGGCTTGGGTCAGGCGCACCTTAGTCCTCGAAGTAACATCCCTGCTCTTCAATACTCTAAAGAGGTCTTGTGCAGCAGATTTACCTAATGCAGCGTGACTTTTGATCTCTTGGCTGCTGCCATGAACATTGATTGTGGATCCAAGCAAGATGAAATCCTTGACAACTTCAGCCTTTTCTCTGTGTATCATGAGGTTGCCTATTGGTCCAGCTATGAGGATCTTGGTCTTCTCGACATTGAGTTGTTCTCCAGACGAAAAGTTACGATCTTTGATCTTCAGCAAGTAGTTCGATTCTGCCTCACTTTCAGCAACCTGTAGTGAAGAAGCCTTCCTCGAAGCCTGATGCCGCAGGTTCATGGCTCAGTAAATCATCATTGAGTGATTGAGGGCTGGAGAGTCAACCTTCCTCATCACCAGTGGCTGCTAAGTCCATCCCCTCATGGCTACGCCTCGAGTGTCCATGGAGAACACCATAGCGTTTTCGGTGGCTGCAGCCTTTCGGAAGTAGATCTCCAGGCCTCTCTGGGTAGATGGAAACAGCTATTCAGGGCTTTAAGCTATTTGCCCCACTCAAGGGCATCTCCTCATCCTGGTGGACATGCAGGAAATGCTTGGTTGTGCATGGGTGCCTTCCTGAGTGCTAGGGCGTCCTCGGGTCTGTGTCCCTAATATCTAGCTCAAAGCCTGGCCCTGGGGCAGTCAGCAAGTATTCCCTGGAAATCCACCTATGGTAGTCATCAAGAGAACAGATGTTTGGGTCAGAGGGGCTCTGTCTAAACTCAAGCTCTCTCACTTACTAGCTGCCTAGCACAGGGTCCTGGTGGCACAATGGTCAAGCTCTCGGCTGCTAAGCAAAGGGTTGCCAATTCAAACCCACTGTCTGCCTCATGGGAGCAAGATACAGCAGTCTGCTTCTATGAAGATTATAGCCTTGGAAAGTCTCTCTCTTGGGCAGATCCACTCAGACGGACAGTAACGGGCTTGTTTTATGGATTTTTTTTTTTCTTTCTGTTTAGCTGATAGCCTTGAGCAGGCTGTTTATTTTCTCTTCTGTGAAACAGAGAAGCGTTAACGGAACAAGGAAATTTCCATCTAGAATGAAACGCAAGGACTGACACTCAAAGTCCAAACAAAAAATAAGCCAAACTCACTGCCATGGAGTCGATGCCAACTCGTAGCCACCCTACAGGACAGGCTAGAAACACCCCTGTGGGTTTCTGAGATGGTCACTCTCTACAGTTTGAGGCTGGTGGCCTCAAACTACTGACTTTGCAGTTGGCAGCCCAGGATGCAGCCACCACACCACCAGGGCCCCTCGCCACTCAGAGTAGATGAGCTAAGAGAGGCATGACATCCACGAGTCAACTCATGAGTGGCCTCCCAAGACCTGTGATGAGGACAGAGGCCCCTGGCATCCAGTCATCAGCTAGCCAAGCCTCTGTTGTTTCCCTGAGTCCCACAGACAAAGGGGGCATCTCAATTTTAGGCATGTTAAGATCATGTGCAGTAATATTGGAGGTCCACCAATAGGCGCTGGTGCTGGGAAACCAAGATCCATCTCAGCTCTGTCATATACCCCTGCATGACGAGGGAGCCACATGGGCGTGGTCTGTCCCCCATGGGCCCTCTTACCTGCCAGGGACTGCACCTGGGTCTCCCCTGCGTACTTCTCCATTCTGTCCCTCCCCTACTTCCTGGAAAGACTGAGAAAGAGCCAAGCTGCAATCACGCATTGGTCTCACATCTGACTGAATCATCACTAGAAGCGTATCAGGAAGCTGGCATTGGGGTTGTTGCTTGTTTGTTAGCCATGGGCGAGTCCATCCCACTCAGGGTGTCCCTAGGGTATGAATTTTCAGCTCTACTCCAGTTGCAACCTGGTCCTGTCTTCTGCGGTGCCTTGGGGTGGGTTTAAACCTCTTTCTTTCCCATGTCTCCTCCAGGTTCCCTGATGGTATAGTTGTTACATATTGGGCTGCTCACCACAAGGTCAGCAGTTCAAAACCACTAGCTGCTCTAAGGAGAAAGACGAGACTCTCTACTCCAGACAAGAGTTACCATCTTAGACGTGCACAGGGGAGGGGCAGTTCTGCCCTGTCCCATAAGGTCGCTATGAGTCTGAACCCAGTGATGGCAGCAAGTTTTCCAGTTAAGTCCAGAGGCTCAGCCATTTCCCCCACCCAGAGACTCCTGCTTGTGTTGTAGCCATTGGAGGGCAGATAAGGAATCAGAGACCCGGCTGGTGAAACAGTTGGTAAGGTCAGGAGTCATCCGCTTACTCCCATTGTCTACCAGACAGTGGTTTGTAGGTATCAGCGCTGTGACAGAGGGGAGTGAAGATTTCCTTGTCCTCCCCATCCAACTATTCTTCGAACCCACATCTGACCCAAGAGCACTAGTTCCTGTCTTCTCTGCCCTTCCCTGTAGCCCTGGTGGTGTCCAGCCAGGGGACAGGTCTTTCAAAGGGACCCAGGACCACTGCCCACAGCCTTCTGGGTTTTCTTGTTGATGGGTTGGTTTTTGTTGCGTGTTTCCATCCTCTTGTTTTTGTATCTAAAGAAAACAATCTGGATGGGTCTCACCCACCTGTGTTTCTAGCCCGCCCTGCTCCTCCCCACCACCAAAACAGAGAGAAAATCTGGTTGGTTGTGGCTTTGTAATGGACGGCATGAAATGTGCTCCTTTAGACGAAGCCTCCCGACGGATCCGGGCTTCACAGGGCAGAAGAGAACTCCAGGCGGGCCTGCCAAGAGCCGGCGAAGCACTCACTTCAATTCCGGCAGCAATGTGTTTATGTTCGGGACTCTGACTTGAGTGGGGGGACGTATCGCAGGGCAGCATCTCACTGCTGCTGCTGCAGGGGCTACACATATCATATGCAAGCAGTTTCCACTGAGCGCCAACACGGACAATTGTTAATGAAGGTTAGTTAAAGGATTGAATGAAGTCTTTCTGATCCTAGGGCAGGTTTATTCTAATGGCAATAAACATCGTCGATCACTTAGCTCTGTATCGTGTTGCTAGGTACCATCAAGTCAGTTCCCACCCCTAGCCATCCTCGGCACAGCAATTGCTTTTATGCTCAAGTCCATTGCTGTGTCCGTCCATCTCGTTGAGGGCCTTCCTCTTTTGCTGCCCCTCTGCTTCAGCAAGCATGATGTGTTGGACCCTCTGGGGGGGGGGGGTGAGCTCACACCCCAAACGAACCAGACTCACTTTCATCAAATCAATGCTGACTCACAGTGACTCCCTGTGGGTTTCTGAGACGGTAACTGTTTACAGGAGTAGAAAGCCCAGTCTTTCTCCCGAGGAGCTGCCGGTGGTTTCGAACTGCCAACCATGCAGATCACGACCCAATGTGTAACCATACACCACCAGGGCTCCTCTGGGAGGGGTTAGCTCACAGACATGGCAAACTAATCCTAGAATCCATACCACCCCCCCTCCTATTTGGCATCGACTCCTAGCCCATCTCCATTGACCCCTCCCCAGAGGGAGACCTCTTCTCCCCCCTCTCCTTCCTGAGAACCTACTTAGTGCTGTGAATGAACCAAATCAATGGGCTCTGTGGAGTATCTGATCGATCGCAGTCCAGCTCTGCTCAGGTCTGACTGTGCACTGGGAGACACTGGCCTCCTGGACAATGTTACTTATTACTGTCCCCCTCCTCATTCCCATTCCTGTACTTGCTGGGGAGGGCTCAAGCCCAAGAACTCACCAGCACTCAGGTGTCCCCACACAGCTCAGCCAGCGGTCTGACGTCAGAGTCTGAGGGCATGTAAAGAACTTCCAAGAAGGAGGTGGAGCCAGAGGACAGAGAAGGGCATTGCTAAGCTGAAGTCAAGAAGTGGGCTAGTCAGATCCTTGAGTGACTGCCTGTTCCACTGTAGAGTTGGAAGTTTCATTCGTGGATACAAAGAGGGGCAGTAGAAGCTCAGTGGTAGAATGCTCACCTTCCATGTAGAGGACCAGGTAATGGGCCTCATGCATCGCAGCCACCATGCCCTCTGTCAGGGGAGTCTTTCATGTTGCCATGGTGCTGAGGTTTCGTGGGAGCTTCCTGACTAAAATAGACTAGGAACAACGGTCTGGAAATTGAATACTGAAAATCAGCCCATGGGAGCCCTATGGATCACAGTGGTCTGATCCACTACTGATGGTAGGGACGGTGCAGGGAATGCCTTTTGTTCCACAGCATGTGGCTAGCCACTCATGGTTTCCAGGAGCCAGGCCGGCGTGATAGATAACAGTACACAGTGAAAAGTCCCAGGGCTTAGAATCCACGGCGAACTGGGCAAGGAAAGGTTAGGGATGGCAACTGCTAATCATAAAGCCAGTGGTTCAAACCCACCAGCTGCTCCATAGAAGGAAGATGAGGCTCTGTTCATGTGTAAAGAGTTACCGTCTCAGACACCAAAAGGACCAGTCCTACTCTGTCATATAGGGTTGTTGAGTTGGCATTGACTCAAGGTCTGTGAGTTTGTTTGGGGGTGTTTTTTTCTACTTGGTTTGGTCTATGAAGTGAAGACAAGGGGGCCAAGTGCAGGAAGAGGGTTGTTTGCAGACAAGACAGGTCTCTGGTGGCACAAATGGGTTGCAGTTGACTATCAACATAAATGTTGTTGGTATGACTCCCCCACCCTCAAAGAACCTTGAAAGAAAGGCATGGTAATCTACTTTTATAAAGGCCACAGTCAAGTTGACCCCATGGGTTAGTTCTTCTTTGTAATGCATGGTTCACCAGAAGTTGGCATCACTTGACAGCAACTAGTTGGTTGATAGACGTAAGAGCTTGGAAGAAGGCCAGAGTGCACCTGTCAAGAGAGGTCAGTCCCTGGAGAAAGACATCATGTTTGGTAACGTGGAGGGACAGTAAAAAAGAGGAAGCTCCCCCAATGAAATAGATTGACACAGTGGCTACAATGAACTCAGGCATAGAAACAAGTGTGAGGATGGTGCAGGGCCATGCAGTGTTTCCTTCTGTTGCGCACAGGGTCGCTGTGGGTTGGAGCCGACTCAATGACACCTTACAACAACAGTAGGTTGGTTGGTTGGTTGGTTGGTTGGTTGGTTGGTTGGTTGGTTGGTTGGTTGGTTGGTTGGTTGATAGACTAGTTGGTTGATTGGTACCTTGGTTACTTTGTTGTTTAGTTGGTTGGTTGGTTGTTTGGTTGGTTGGTTGGTTGGTTGGTTGGTTGGTTGGTACCTTGGTTACTTTGTTGTTTAGTTGGTTGGCTGGTTGGTTGGTTTGTTGGTTGGTTGGTTGGTTGATAGGCTAGTTGGTTGATTGGTACCTTGGTTATTTTGTTGTTTAGCTGGTTGGTTGATTGATTGATTGATTGATTGGCGACAGCACGTGAAGGAGCTAAACCTACCTCCCCTGGACCTATAATACAGGCTTACCCCTATAAGGTCCATCATCTTTTAAGTTCCATTGGCCCTGCCCACCACCCTGACAGAATCTTTCTCCTCATGTTTAGAAGGGTGACTGATGTTCTGTGCCTGCTAATAAGTCCCAAGGAAGCCCAGCCTTGACCGTTCAGGTGGGTCTGAAGCCTACAACTCCTCTGTATTATCCACCTCAGATTGGGCCTGGTGCTCTGAAAATCTTCCTTTGTTCTTCTCCATAGTGACTAGCAAACAGACCAAAAAAAAAACCTTCTGCAAGGGGAGGAAAGGAATCTAAATTGGGCACATAATGATTAAATCCACTTCTCTCCTCCTTCCATCCCTGATCAGACTTTACAAAAACGATCTTACACATTATGACCGGCTCTCAGTTTTAATGTGAGCCTGACATTGCTGGGTAAATTAAATGACATTTATAATATAGCTTAACTATAAAAATGTGCTTGGGGCAGAAATTAGACACACCCAGACGTTTCCCGAAAAAGACATTTTTACAAATGCATGAGCACCTGAAGCAAGGGGGAGGCCCTGCCATTGTGATTTAAAGCCCGAGGAATTGGAACTAAAGAGGAGAGACAATTACCTGGGTGAGAGGAAAAGAGATTTTCAAATGCTGGTCCTCCTCTTTGACCTTCTTTAGACTCAAAGACATCATGAAGAGGAGAGAGGTGATATGTGTTTGAGAGCGGAACCCTTCTCCACATGCATGACCCACAAATCCCCTGGATTTTGCACATGCCTCCTCTTCCAGGAAGCCTTCCTTGACCCTCCCAGCTTGCTTATGAACATCTCATTGGAAGAGTACCACCACTTCATTTCCACTTGCTTTTGTTATATGACATACTATCCCCCCTTAAAATTAGGGGGTTCCAAATTTAAAACCCCAATCAATCATTGAGTTGCTTCTGCCTCCTGGCCATCCACATGTATCAGAGTAGGAATGGGTTTCTTATGTTCTTCAAAGCTGTGACCTTTCAGAAGAGATCACCAGGCAATTCTCCTGCAATACCTTTGGGTGTATTTGAACCACCCAACCTTTGTTTAAATAACTGTGTGCTCAATGGTTTGGGTGCCCCAGGGCTCCAGATAAGTCATTCATATCTCACATGACTCTTTGGTGTGCCTGGGCTCAGCTGGGAGATTCATCTGCTCCACATGCTGTTGGGCAGTGGCACCTCATTTGGAGGTGTGGCTGGGCTGGAAGGGCCAAGGAGCGCACCCACTTGTCTATATCAGTGGAAATTGCTTATCACCATGATCCATGAGACTTAACAACCCAGCATGGCAGCCGGATACCAAGATTACCTGAGCAAGGACAGCTGTTTCTCCTGAAGGTCCCACCAGTAGTTGCACACTGCCCTCTTCTGGAGGAAACAGCTCAGCTTCAAGGGAAGGGGCAATCGACCCCACCTCTTGCTGGGAGTGAGGTTAGCAGAGACTTGGCCTTATGCTATAATCTACCTTTCTCATATTTACTCACGAGGTGGGATGTATCCAGCTATTTATTTACTTGCTTGGCAGCTCTGTCTGACTTCCCTTGTGCTAAGGGACCCTTCTCTCCTTCACTTCCATCGCAATGGAAGGTTAAGTGATGGGCTGATAACCCTAAGGTCAGTGGTTCAAACACTCCCCCCTCTCTGAGGGAGAAAGGCGAGGCAATCTGTTCCATAAAGATGGATGGTCTCAGAAAGCCTCTGAAGCAGTTCTACTCAGTCCTACAGGGACATGGCAAGCTGGGATCGACCGATGGCAATGAGTTTTCTGACTTTCTGTCACAAAGATGTTGCTGTTGGCTCAGTATCAGCGGAGAAGTCACACCCTCTAGGGGCTTGTTCCAAATGTGGTCACTCTTAACCCAAAGGACCATTGGAAAATAAATACTGCAGGGAGCTAAAGGCCCCTGTTAGTATTCGTTCAGCATAGCACCAATCGACGTAACGGTATTTGTCATAATGATGATTAATACTGGTGGTAAGGATTAATAAAAGCATCATTCCTTCTGCTCTAGTGATAATCTCGGTCATATCGCCTTACATTTATGCAACATTTGGTCTTTTAAAGAGCATTTTTTATTTCTATTATTCTATCCAACATCCTTGCAAAATGCCCAAGGAGGGCTTTTGTTACGATCCTCCTGTCACAGGAGACAAAGGACGACTCACGGTGAGCAGGGAGGTACAGCACACAACGCACCAGCACAGTGGCTAGAAACGATCTGGACCTACTATGTGCCAGTCCCATCATGACAGTGACTTCATCAACGGCTCACACCCGCACCATGCAGTGTGTACTATGAGTGTCACTGCTTTACAGATGGGGAAACTGAGACTGGCAGAGGTAGCAGGCATCCTTTGCCTGTTCAGGGTCCATGGCTAGGACTTGCTCCTGGGCAAGTTCAACTCCGTCTATGAGACTATGACTCTCACATTTTGAATCTGTGAGCCGAGAACATAGCATTCCCATTATTGAACCTAACCCACCTCTGCTGACTTGATTCCAATTCATGGCCACCCTGCGGAGAAGCACCGCTCCTTTGTACTTCTGGAACTGATAGCCTACTGCTTCTCATGCAGCGTGGATGGTGGCTTTGAACTCCTGACCTGGCAATTAGCAGCCCAGTATTGAAACCATGGGGCTACCTGGGGAACTTAATCCCATTATAATAGTGTGCAAAATCTAGGAATAGCTTCTCGCAGCTTCCGAGTCCACACTAGGCCATGGTTTTGGACCCATGGAGGCTCTTATTCTTCACCCGCTCTGTACTTCTGGGTGGCATCTACATCGCCATGGTAACCAGAGAACACACACACACACACACACACACACACACACACACACAGTCAGAGAAGTGAATTGTCTTATGGGTCAAGCTGCACGATATTATTGAGTCCAAATCTCCCAGGAATTACAATTTCTTTGACGTTGTCATTTAAATACCTGGTAGGAGCAAATTAAAACCAAACTCACTGTCTTGGAGTCCATTCTGACGCACAGCGACCCTATCGGACAGTGTAGAACTGCCCCTGTGGGTTTCTGAGGCTGTCACTCTTTATAGGAGTAGAAAGCCTCATATACATATTTCAACATCAATGAAACAACCCGTCAGATGATATGGGGGGAGGGCATATTACATACATACCACAGAGCCCTGGTGGAGTTGAAGGTGTTGGGCTGCTAACCGAAAGGTCGGTGATTCAGACCCAGCAGCCACTCCTCAGGAGAAAGATGAGGTGGTCTGCTCCCAACAAGATTCCATCTTGGAAATGAGTCATGACCCACTTGGTGTCCAGGGTTGTTTTGTTTAGTGTAAAACTAAAGGCAAAAGGAAGCTCGCTGCCCTGGACACAGCGACCCTAAAGACAGAGTGCTGAAAGGCGCAGTAACCAGGAGTGTGGGCTCCAACTCCATCTCATGGCAGCCCCATGTGTGTCAAGGTAGCAGTGGGGTTCATTTGTCAATGACTGGCTTTCCTTAAGTAGATCTCCAGTCCTTTTTGCCGACAGACATGCCCCTGGGTGGACTCCATATTGCACTTCATAGCCAAGGCTGGTTAGGGTTTGCACCACCCAAGGCCCAAAAGATAGAGGAATGCAGGCTAACGTTCAGCGCCCAGACTCCAGGCATCTCTGACTATGCACCCTCAGGAGAGCTAGTTCAGCTCTCCATGCCTCAACTAAAGCCCTGTAGTGGCTGCTAACCACAAGGCCAGGAGTTCAAAACCACGAGCCACTCCACTAGAGAAAGATAAGGTAGTCAGCCTTTATTGCAAGGCTTTACAGCCTCGGGAACCGAGGGAGCAATTCTGCTTCACCAGATAGAGGCACTCTGAGTCAGAATCAAATCAATGGCAGTGGGTTTGGTTTTGTTTCTTCTAGAAAGAAGCCCCCTTGACCTCTTTTGTGCCTTAAGAGTTTCAATTAGGAAACTCTGGTATTTTGTTTTTGTTACATAGCTAAAAAAAAGTATTAATAACAAGGTCCAGGTCCTCCCTGCCTCACTGTTTCCAAATGGGTATACGAACACCAGTGGAAGGAGCTTGTTGGCCTGAGGGGCAGGGCCAGATGACTTCCCATCTGGCTTTTCCGTTACCAGTGGCTGTGTCCTTCAGCTGAGTGATATAAACTGCCTGGGCCTCGGTGGCCTGATCTGTAAAATGGGCGCAAAATCCTGCAGGCTGCTTTGGGTTATAAGGACCCCTGGTGGCTGTGGGTCAAGCATGGGACTGTTCATTGCCAGATGGGTGGTTTGAGACCGCAGCCACTCCACCGGAGAAAGATGAGGCTGTCTGCTTCGGTAGAGATGTATAAACTCAGAAGCCAGAGGCAGCAGTTCTGCTCTGTCCTGCAGGGTCTCCGTGAGTCAGAATGGACGAGTGGCAGTGGGTTTGGTTTCAGTCTGGGGTTCGTACCCTCAACTGTCCAAGGGATTGAGAGTCATTTCTGACTTCACAAGGTTGGAAAGAAGATTGGTAAGTTGGCATACATACTCTATAGTCAGATTTCAGCCCCGATGGTACAAAGTGTAAGTGCTTGGCTGCTAACCAAATAATTGGTGGTTCAAGCTCAGCCAATAGCCCTGCAGGAGAAAGATCTGGCGATTAGTTTCTACCATTATCACAGCCTAGAAAACTGTGGGCAGTAAGTGAAAATCGACTCAGCAGCACCTAGCAACCACAGCATAGTTAAACATGGCTTGTAGGAGGACCATCAGCCATTCACTCAGGCTACTCGTTGATGCTGGACCCAACAACTCATAGGTTGAGGGTGGGAGAGAGGGGCCACAGAAGTCCAGGCTGTCAGAGAATTGGGGGCTTCTTTGTTTCTTCCTTGTCTCACCACCTGAAGAAGCCAGGAAGGGCCCAAGTGTGTGCTAAGAACATGGTAGTGAGAGCGTGGATGAATCAGATGTCTTTCCATTGAGGTGATCCACAAGGTGGCTTGGGCTAGACTCAGCATTACACTCGCCACCACATTCTGCAGGAGACAGAAGGGACAGCGCACATGGGGGGAGTATCCTGGGGCAACATGGGTGTGTGTGTGGCGGGGGTGCATCACATGTGAGTGATGTTAGTCACTTCTATCCATCCATCCATCTATCTATCCATCCATCCATTCATCCACCCACTCATCTATCCACTCATTCCTCCACCCATCCATCCATTCACTCACCTATCTATCCATAATCATCCACTCATCCACCTATCCACCCACACATCCATCCATCCACTCATTCCACCACTCATCCATCCTCCTACCCATCTATACATCCATCCATCCATGGAACTTTTCATCTTTTCTTCTGTCTAAACATCTACCTATTTGTATATCTATCCTTCCATCTCCCCATTCATCCATACATCCACCTACTGATGGATCCATCCATTCATCCCCTCATCTACCTGTCTGCCCTTCAACCCATCCTATGCAAAGCTATGTGACACCTTAGCAGGACCTCCCTCAGAGATCTTATTTGAGAGTCCCTTGTTCACATTATATCATACAAATTAATGCCTTCGTATTGTAACACTTAGAAGTGTTTTGTGATGCTTCGAAATTATTTTGCTACCAATAATTTTCTTAATTTACAGTCATCCATAATTTCTTGAAAACCATCGAGCATACTGAGGAATTCTTATGAAAATGAGCCGAACCCATCGACTCCGTTCGGATGTAATGCAACTTTTATGAACACTAGATGTAAGAAACACTAAGGCTGACATAATGATATGTTATGGAGGCATTTCATTTAAGCCTTTATTAATTTTATGGATGCTGTTTTCTTTTCTAGCTTCAAGCCAATATATTGGTTTCAACTCACAGACATTTTCCTGGGCTCTTTCAAAGCTCAGAGGCCTCAGGCACTGATGGGTAAAATAGGCCTTTTCCCAAAATCCTTTCCTATGTTTCCGATGATCTCTCCCCTTAATGGCAGGCAGGAAGGAAGGGAGGAGCGAAAGAAAGAAGGGAGGAAGACGCCCACAATGAGCTAGCTGTGCGGTCAACCCAAGAGAATGCAGGGCAGGTTTTCTCCCACTGTATCCAAGACCTCTAATGTGGTCCCTTTCAGAGTAGTTGGAAGTGGCAGCAGGGCCCCTTCTAGTTCGTCTGGTCTCAGGATAGCTGACACTGATAACAGAAGGTAAAGAAGTATTGTTGAACGAATGGAGGCTACGGAGTAAGCATTCTTAGTTACCAGTTGCTGTCCATTCCTCCATTTGGATCAGGGAGGGAACTCACCCCCGTGGCTCAATTTTCAGCCACACAACCGACAAGCCGAGAAGGAGAACCGTAACACTAGGGGTGTGTGCGTCCGTGGAGCCACCAGCCATCTGACATCCAAAGGGCAGCCTTGGCCTAAAGACAACGTTCAGAAGGGTTAGGCAAGACGGAGGAGTGGACAGAGAGAGGAAGAGGGACGAGACCTGCTACAGGGCGGGGACAGCATCAATGAGCGGACACAAAACGCACCTGATGGTTGAACGAGAAACGGATATTCTGCTCTGTCAGCCTTCCCCCACTTCACAATTACAAAATGAGAAGTAAAGTCAAGATCCTGTGAGCAGGCAGAAGACACGACACGACGCACACACATCCCACCAAGAAGATTTCTCCACGCGCCCCTGCACCCCTCCGGGCATCCTTGGCCTAAATAGAAACAACCATTCTGGACAGATGAGAGGGGGACATAAAGGCAGCTCCCAGCACTTGCCATAAATTAGCGTGAGTACCTCCTCTAGCAGGGAGCATTTCCATTGCCTTTTGAAATGGGAAAAAGTAGATTCATCTTCTTGTGATCACATTAGGAGCCTTCTTTCTCCAGCTTAGCAAGAGGTTTCAAGAAAGAGCTGCTATGTTTAGGACAAGAAAGGCAAATTGCTCTTCCCACAGTAGGGAGTTATGAGCGGTTTGTATTATCTTTGAACATGAGAAAATTAGAGAACTCCCCAGGGAACAGGGAAGGGGGGAGAAACACCCCCAAACCCAACAGTCTGTCACCAGAAAACCCATGTGAGAAAAACACGGCTTGATGCCTGAGGAATGCCTGCCTATAAATTGAGCCATTGGTGAGTTTTCTAGTCTGTCTGCCTTATTTACAGGTGAAACATGCCTGACTGACAACAGAGGGGCACTTTGCCAAGATCTCAGAGTCAGTTGGTTCCAAGACCAGGAGCTCCCCTTGCCCAACCCTTCCTTTCACCATCTGGTGCCACGTTGACCTAAAACAGTGGGAAATACGGGAATGAATTGCATGAGTGAAGTGTGCTCAATGATCCCCCCCACCCCCGCTTTCTTTCATGACTTTTGGACCTTTTGAAGATGAAGACGCCCCAAACCAAAAAATCCACTTCCATCAAGTCACTTCAGACTCATAGCAACCCCGTCTGTATCAGGTTTCTGAGACTGTCAGACTTGACAGGAGCAGACAGCCTCAGCTTTCTCCCTTGGAGTCGATGGTGGGATTGAACCATCCATTTCGCAGTTCTCAGTCCAAGGCCTAACCCAAAGTGCCAGCAGGAAAACGTTCATTATTCCACCCCACTGTGGAAGCTGAGGTTAAGGGCCTGTGGGTATCTTGCCTTCTTTCCTTGGTTACTTTATTTTATTTTATGTTTTCACTGTAGCCCTCTGCCTTCCAACCCTTCAGTCTTGCACTCCATCTTTTTCTTTTCCTTTTCTCTGATTAAATCTGCTTACAGGTTTGGCAATCTCCCTGAATTGTGTTTGTGCTTTAGTGTTGGGTGCTATCAAGCTGCGACCCCATGTGGCAGAGTCAGAATTGTCCCCCAAAGGGTTTTCATGGCCGTCATGGAAGCAGATGATGGGAGCCGGTTGCTAGGTCTTTCTCCCATGGAGGCTGTGAACTGGGTGAGTTTGAACCTCCAACCTTTCTGTTAGCAGGCAAGTGCTTAACTGTTGCGCCACCAAGGTCCCTTTGTGCTTGCTTAATATAATCCTTGCCTTCTCCTTTGCTTGGCTTTTCCCCTACTACTCCTGGAGAAAGGAGCCCTGGTGTCACAGTGTGTTAAGCACTGGGCTGCTTACTGCAAGGTCAGTTAGAATCCACCAGCCGCTCCTCAGAAGAAAGATGAGACTGGCCACTCCCACCATGATGTCTGGGAAACGCAAGGGCGCAGTTCTCCTCAGAGGGAATGCCACCGTTTGGAATGGTCTCAGTGGCAGTGGGAGGATTTGTGGTTGGGTGTGTGTGCCTAGGGAAGCTCGTGGCCATCTGCCTGCTGTCACAATAGTCCTTTGTAATGTTCATCTTTAAGGAACCCTGGTGGCGTTCAGCTGCTCCTCGGGAGAAAGACAGGGCTGTCTATCTACTCTCATAAAGAGCGACAGTCTTGGAACCCCAGGGGCAGTTCTGCCCAGTCCTACAGGGTCCCTATGGGTCAGCGTTGACTGGGTGGCAGTGAGAGGTAGTAGTCATGTTGCTCTCCAGAGCCTTCTACCCTCCATGCTTGTAGATGCTTCTTGAGTGTCCTCGATGGCCAGGTTCTCCATCGCATTCAGGTCTTCTCACTGCCTTGTGTGGGTCAGATTCTTCCAGAATGTGTCCTGCCAAGCTAGAGTCCATGGTACCAGGAGTCCACCACATCTCCACGTGGAATGTCTCCTGGGAGCCAGCACCAGTGCTTGCTGTTGCGAGAATAAAGACGACCAGGACAGACACAGGGGTGGGGAGGTTGCAGTGGATTATCGTCGTAAGCAGACGGCTATGACAAGGAGCAGTGTGTTAGGGATGAGTCTTATACATCCAGTGAGATTCTAGTGCCAAGCCACAGAAATCCCACCGTGGCGAGCATCTGACCCAGTCTGCAGATCAAGGAAGGCTTCCTGGAAGAGGTGATTCCTGAGCTGGGCCTAGTGAGTGAATAAGACACAGCATGGTCTAGATGGGAGAGAGGGAAAGGCTCAGGAAAGAGCAGACTCAAAAGTGGGAGGCACGGAGGAAGCACAGAGGCACCTGGACCAGCCTTCCACTTTTCCCATATGGGGAAACTGAGGTGATGGGATTCGTCACCCAAGCTGGCCCACCCTGTTCTCCTCCTTGTAATGATCCTGAAGACTCATGGTACAATCAGTCCATCCTAAAGCAGAGGAAAGACAGGTTGCAGTTGTGTCTGGAGCTCTGTGCCCAAGCCTGGACTCAGAAAGCCTTACCCCACACTTGCTGGTGGTCGCCGAGATCCATGAACAGTAACCAGTGGTGCGGCACACTCACTGTTTCATTCTGGCCAAGCTGAGGACATTCAAGGATTTGCCTATGAATAGGTGGGAGGCCTGGTGGTGTCGTGGGCTACAAGTTGAGCTACTAACCACAAGGTCAGTAGTTCAAAACCACCAGCCCCCTCCTTTGGAGTAAGATGAGGCTTTCTACTTCTAGTAAGAGTTAGAGTCTTGGAAACCCACAGGGGGCAGTTCAGCCCTGTCCTGCTGAGTTGCCATTCTTAGAATGGACTCAATGGAAGGGAGCGAATAAGCCTATGAAGGAGCCTTGGTGATGTAGTGGGCTATGAGTTGGGTCGCTAACCTTAAGGTCGGCTGCTCAAATCCGCTAGCGTCTTCATGGGAGAAAGATGAGGCTTTCTGCCCCTGTAAAGATGTACAGAAACCCACAAAGTCTGGTCTACTCTGTCCTTTAGGGTTGCTATGAGTCAGCATTGACTGGAGGGCAATAAACAGTGTTTAGCTGTGTTTGTTGAGCCTATGAATCAACTTACGGGGCATGTAATTCCCCAAACCAAACTAAGCCCGTTGCCACTGTCAAGTCGATTCTGACTCACCGTGACCCAGTAGGAAGAGTAGCATTGCTCCTGCGGGTGGCCTCGTTTCTCTCCTAGGGTGCCACTGATGGGGGAGAACCCCTGACCTTCCAGCTAGCAGCCAAGAGCTTGACCCCTGTACCCCCAGGCTTCCTTCATCTGCAAAATAAGGATAGGAGGCATTCCCATGAGGAGTGTCTTGTGTGGGAACATGCCAAGGTGTTGGCTGGGTGCCCAGCCCCTCCTAAGCATCCACCAACTGGTATCAGTCAGCCCTGCCTTGGTTTTGTCCTAACCCAGTGGCAACAGGCAACAGGCTCCAGAGCTTCCAGGGGCCAGCTTCCCAACCTGGACCATTCCTTTGCATCAGGGTTCTCCGTGCTGGACATCAGAGGAGAGAGCCAGAGCAGAGCCTCCCCCAGATGTGCTGCAAAGCCTCCAGGCACAGGCGGGCTGGGGACTGAGTGTGAGGGAGGTCTGGCCTGACCTGTGGGGACTACGCAGGCGCTGGACTTCACAAAACCAGGCGGACGGAACTCACCCGAGGAGCCACCGCAAACTCAAAAGCTAGCTGAAAATATGACCAGCCAAACATCTACCCATTTGGCCATTTCTGCACATAGGAACCCAAACCAAACTCCGTGCCATCAAGTCAGCGCTGACTCAGAGTGACTTCCCTTTGGGTTTCCAAGACTGCCACTGTTTACGGGAGCAGAAAGCCCTGTCTTCCTCCCTCAGAGCTGCTGGTGGTTTTAAACTGCCAACCATGTGGACCGCAGCCCAACATGTAACCACTGCACCAGGGAGCTTCAAAAAGTGGGTGGGGAGAAGATGGATGGAGAAGCTATGGGACTTCCACATGAGCTTTTTCAGGCCCCCTGTGGATTACCTGCTCCATGGAGGGTAGCCATTCTGTCTCCAAATTCTTGTCCAAATCATTCCACCACCCTTAACCCAAACTCAGTGACCACTGCCAGAAGCCAGGTCCTTCTTCCTGCCCCCCACCCCTGTGGTGTTATTGTGGTAGGAGCTTGGCCCTTTGTGTGCAGAGTGAAACTGCTCCCTGCATTTCTAAGTTCTGACTTTTCCTAAGCCCAGCATCAGGCCTGCCTTCCGATTCCTCTCTGAGGGTGTTCAGCCCACCAGCCTTCCGGCTAAGTAATAGTTCAGCCCTATCCTTTGTGCTTGACCTGGTAGGTTATGCATTGCGCTGCTAACTGCTAGGTCAGCAGTTTGAAACCACCAGCGGCTCCATGGGAGAAAGACTGAGCTTTCTACTCCTGTAAAGAGTTATAGTCTTAGAAAACCACAGGAGACAGTTTTACCCTGTCCTAAAGGGTTGGAATTGACTCGATGGCAGTGAGTTTGTTTGGGGGATGGTATGTGTTTGCTTATTTCAGAGCAGGTAAATGCAACAGTACGTATATGTGAGGGGGTGGACTTAGTCCACTCAGCATGATGTCTTCAAGGTTTGTCCCTGTGGTGGCATGTGTCCGAACTCCACTTCTCAGCATGACTTGGGGAGGGTTCTGGTGTGTGGGTGGCCCGTCTTGGGTCTACCTATCACCTCTAGATGGGCATTTCATATGCATCTCCCTTCCAGGCCAGCCTTTTACATTCCCTTCAGCCATGGGTGTAGCTTTTTGTCCCTCTGTCACCTCCAACAGCCCCTGCCACTGACACTGAGCATCTCTGAGCATTCAGTATTGTCTGCCGTGTCCTCGGACCACCTCTGCAACTGCCTGAGGCCTACCTGTGAAATGTTTCCTATGTCATGAAGCAGGGTGAATATCCTGTCACACACCGCTGCAGGACAATGCCATGAAACAAATCCTTGAAGCACTTAGGAATTGCATTGGCTAAAAACGCACATCTGCCCTCAGATTACGTTTAGCTCCACTTTCCACCTAGCTACTGCCATTGAGCTGTGTAACCTTGGTCTCCTTGGCCTCTCTCTGTGGATTTCAGTTTACTCACTTCTAAAATAGGGGTGAGAGGAGCCCTAGAAGGTTAGTGGGTTACACATGGGCCAGGTAACCACAAGGTTAGCAGTTCAAAACTACCAGCCACTCCCAAGGAGAAAGATAAGACTTTCTGCTCCCATAAAGATTTACAATCTTGGAAACTCACAGGGGCAGTTTTACGAGGTCCTATGAGGTGTCTATGAGTTGACATTGTCATATTGGCTGGGAGGGTTTTTGCTTTTTTTTAATGGGGCTGACTGTCTCATTGGGTTATTATGAGGATGAAATGAGACCATATATATAAAGTGTTGAGCCCTGTGTTTGGAGTATAGTAAGCACTTGATAAAATCTAGCTCTTTTGTTATGTTCTGCTAACATAACAAATAAATCTGTCTTGGAAAAAGTACAGCTAAAGTGTTCCTTAGAGGCAAGGATGCCGAGACTTCATTTCACATACTTTGGACATATTGTCAGGAGGGACCAGTCCCTGGAGAAGGGCATGCATGA
Organism: Tenrec ecaudatus; assembly: GCF_050624435.1. NCBI lineage: Eukaryota > Metazoa > Chordata > Mammalia > Afrosoricida > Tenrecidae > Tenrec > Tenrec ecaudatus. The sequence goes on along the minus strand of NC_134545.1, from coordinate 29,044,165 downwards.
TAAAGTAGAGGGGCCGTGAGAAAGAGAAAGACCCTCAACAGGATGGACTGACAGACACAGTCACTGCAATGAAGGGCCCCAGCATAGGAGTGATTGTGAGGATGGTACAGGACCAGGGAGTGTTTCATTCGGTTGTGCCTAAGGTCAAAGTCACTCTGGGTCAGAGCTGATTTGTCAACACCTAACAGCAGCAGCAATGACAGTTAGTCACACTGTTCGCAACATAAAAGGAAGAGATGGTTCGAGTCTCTGTATGTAGAGAATTGCATTTTACCCGGATCCGTAGTCGGTGCTCCCGGAAGCAGCAGTCAGGCAATCCCATGATGTGTGAGCAGTGGACAGATCTGCGGCACAAGACCCTCTTAAAGTGTGGGAGAGCAAGGGTGCCACCTTGAGGACTAAGGTGCCCCTGAGCCAGCCAGGGTATGTTTAATAGCCTCATGAGCTTGAAAAGCTGGACAATAATTAACGACGGCGGGAGAGGGATGGAAACCCTTGAGTTAAGGTGCTGGCGAAGAAGACCGACAGTCCCATGGACGGCCAGAAGACCCCACAAATCTGTCTTGGAAGATGTACAGCCAGAGCGCTCCTCAGAAGCAAAGATCGTGTCTTTGGACATGTGTTATCAGGAGGGACCAGTCCCCGGAGAAGGACCTCATGGTTGGTAAAGGAGAGAGTCGGTGAAAAAGAGAGGAAGACCCTCGGCACGATGCGCTGACCCCGAGGCCGAAACCGTGAGCGCGTTCATAGGCACAGTGGTGAGGCTGCGCAGGGCCGGGCGGTGTTTCAATCTGTTGCACACGGGGGCACGGTGAGTCAGAACGCACTAGCTGACCCCTAAAGAAAGCCCATGGCCAGCAAGTCCACTGTGAGTTACAGCCGCCTATAGGACGGAGTCAGACCCTGCGGTTTCTGGAATATTTTACTAAGTCTCATTTGTCTCCCCTGGAACAGTCGGTGGATTAAAAACTCAACCGTTGGGTTCGCTATCCAACTCTGGGCCCATTTTGCCATTAGAGTTCTGTAGTCATCACACGGAGGCAGAATGTTGACGTGGATTTGAGTGGAGGCAGCAGAGGTAGAAGGAAGTAGCAGGCTGGGAGTCTACTTTGAAATTACAGTCAAAAGACTAGCTGGTGGGCAAGATGTGGGAGAAGGGAGAAGGAGAGATGCCTCCCAGGTTAACTGGTTGTGCAGCGGACTGGGTCCAATGGCACCCTGGGGTGGCCTGGGGTTTTCAACTCAACAGCTCCATTCTCCAACCAACTCAGTGTCCTTTGGGGGGGAGGGGTGGCTCAAGTTGCTTGAACTAACGTCAGTGTCCCATCCAATAAGGAACACACTTAGGAAGAGGGGCCAAGAACATGGAGGGTGCATGGAGAACCCTGGGAGAGACCTCAGAGGTTGAACTCCATCAGCTCTAGAGCCCTTGCCACATTAAGAGAGAAGGCTGGACCTGAGGAGCGACACAGGAAGTACAGCAAGGGGGCTCCTCTTGGATGCTGCTATGTGTGGTTGCTGCCTGTAGATGGCTATAGATACGCCTACTGCCTACACACAGAGAGAGGTTATCTCTGTTAGACATCCTAGTGTATAGGGAATGGGACAATCAGAAGCCTCTGGTTTACACCTTTTCTTTTCACGTGCATCACGTTTCTCCTGTGGATCCCAATGGCTTCCACATGGAGTTCAACCATAACAAGAGTTGTGAACTATGGCAGGACCAGGCAGTGTCTTGTTTGGTTATGCATCGGAGTCGCCATGATTCTGTGCCAACTCGATGGTACCTAACATGACAACATCTTTATCCTCCATTAGACTGGAACGCCCATGGTGACAGGGACATTGTCTTGTTAACTGTTGGTCCCCAGGGCCTACCATAGGGGGTCCACGAATTCATAGAAACATTGATGTGATTCTAGGGCCATGTAGCGTCCATGGCTTACCGGGTGTTCTGTTGGGCAAGTCGATTGGGAATAGGGTTTCTTCATGGGCTGGGCATAGCTAGTGGCTGATCTTACCCTGTGGACTGCACTCAGCCCCATGCATTGCCGTCCTTCCCAGGGAGCACTGCGGAGGTAAGGAGCAGATCAGGAAGGGGCCTGGAGCAGAGAATGATGAACGGCATGGGCTTCCTTTCATGGAAATGGTGTGGGTGACCTTCTAGGAGGCCTCTATGATGCGGATTGTCGGCAAGAAGAGTTAATATCCATTCCCCGCCCTGCCAACTGAACTCAGTTGCTAAGCAACTGCCTCCCCGGAGTTATATAATATGTAAGAGAAACACTTTTATTTCTTTAAATGGAATGCAGGCTTCCTAGGTGGCCAGGGGTTTTCACTTGGACATCTCCAATCTCCAGCGTCTTGAATAAGTTAGACATCAGACTGGCCTGCGGAGCCTCGAGTTGCCTTGACTAAAGACAATGTCCCATTCCATAAGGGATACACTTCGCAAGAGGGCCAGAGACTGTCTGAGCATCCCTTCTTTATGAACATGCGGCGTTCCTGGAAAACCCTGGGCATGTTCCAACCTCCCTCTGTGGAAACTCTGGAGGACTCGGGTGGCTTCAGGTCTTCCTGAAGGCTTGACCAGAAGTACAACTGCATTTGGACAAATGGAAAGAAACCACTAGCCTTCCTCGGGCTCCAGAATCTCATCCCATTAGCCATCTCTCTGGTTTCGAGATTAAAAACTGTGATGGAAGAAACAAACAATTGATTCATTCCATAATCACGGGGCAGGGTTAGAGACACGGGGATGCCCGAAGACTGATCACAAACCTTGAAACAAGACAAACGTCTTCAAATCTTGCCTTTTGCTAGCAGAGCACTTCATGACTCTCAGCTTTCCCCTCTCGGAGGTACACTTGACAATGACGGTCATGATGATGGTGATGAGGGGAAGGGGGACAGAACCAGTGTTAAGTGCTTTGCAAGGCTGCAGCCAAGGCCTGATGGGATACTATATCTGGAAGGGCTCCAGAACAATCCATCTGGCTAGCTGAGTGTTGGCCATAGAAATAGGCTGAGGTGGTCACTTAGGTTCTGATATCCCTCTGGAACCTCACAGGGTGGACCATGGTGGTGGGGAATATCCATGAATCGATGACGGGAAGGGAAGGCAAGATGCAGGCAACAAGGAATGGATGACATCTCATATTCAGGGGTGAAATTAAAGTCTTATTTGCATGCTAGGTAAAGTAGTTAGTGATATGTGTCGTTATGGACACTGGAATTCCACTCTTGTGGTAGCTGTTGTTAGGTGCCTTCAAGTAAGGTCCGACTCATACTGGTCCCATGTACAGACAAAAGGTGCCCAGCCATGGCCCATCCTCACAATTGCTCTTATGTCTGAGCCCGTTGTTACAGCTTCCAGGTCAATCCACCTCATTAAGAGTCTTTCTCTTTTGAGTCAGGTCCATCTCAAGCCAGGAAGCTCCTTCAGGTGCTGGGAGCCTAAAAAGGAGGAAGCTTGGGGACTGATTTAGCTTTTTGTCTGGGCAGTCAAGTGAAGCCCCACAATTTGATGACGTTGAGAGTTGCTTTATTCAGATTAAGTTAATTGAGAGGCAAAACCATCTCTCTAATTACATTCGTTTGACTCATCTACCTGATGCTTCCAGAGGAGGGGGAGGCAGTTAATTTAATTGATTCTCTCATAGGTGAAGTCACATTACTTCTGGATGTTCCTAAAATGTTAGCAAGGAACCCAGCCAGGGCCCGAGGTAGGTTTCATTCCACACAGCCCAGGCAGAGTTTTCGCCATTGGGTGAACTCTCTTCTGCTAATCTGTCCTCATGGACGACTCACAGTGACTCATGGCCAAAAGGGAATAAATGGTGCCCAACCTTGACTTGATGCCAGTGAGTGAGTGAGTGAGTGAGTGAGTAAGAGAGAGTGAGTGAGTGAGTGAGAGAGAGTGAGTGAGTTAGTGAGTGAGAGTGAGTGAGTGAGTGAGAGAGAGAGTGAGTGAGTGAGAGAGTGAGGGAGGGAGTGAGAGAGTGAGTGAGTAAGAGAGTGAGTGAGGGAGGGAGTGAGTGAGGGAGTGAGGGAGTGAGTGAGGGAGTGAGTGGTCTTCACTCTCATTCCATGCTGCTGTTGGGTGCTATACAAGCAAACCATAAACGCACTACCATCCAGGCCACTCTGACTCCTGGCGGCCCCATAGGGCAGGCTAGAACTGCCCCTCTAGGTTCTTGAGACTGTAACTCTTAGCTGGTTAGTTTTGAACTGCCGACCTTGTGACTGGCAGCCCAGCACTTAACCACCATGCTACCAGACTCCCCTGCTGGGTGCCTGGAGGAGAGTTTAGCAGATGATAACATCCTCTTTCAGCAGCCAGGACTGGAAACTTTTTCTTTCGGTCCTAGCAGCCTTTAGACCAGTGGTTCTTAACCTTCCTCATGCCGCGACCTTTTCATACAGTTCCTCATGTGGCGGTGACCCCCACAACCAAAAAATTATTTTCGTTGCTACTTCATCACTGCAATTTTGCTACTGTTATGAATCATAATCTGATATGCAGGAAGTATTTTCCTTGTTACAAATTGAACATAATTAAAACATAGTGATTAATCACAAAACAATATGTCATTATGTATTGTGAAATATTTATGTGTTTTCCGATGGTGTTGGGTGATCCCTGTGAAAGGGTCATTCAACCCCCAAGGGGGCTGCGACCCACAGGTTGAGAACCACTGCTTTAGACTAAGACACCCTGGTAGTGCAGTGGTTCAGCTGTCTACAGTTCCACCAGCCAGTTCCATGGGAGAAAGGGGGGCTTTCTCCCGTCAAGAGGTACAGTCTGAGAAACCACAGGGCAGTTCTATCCTTTCCCATTGGGTCGCTTTGAGTTGGAATTGACTCGACGGCAGTTTGTTATGTGTTTTTCTGGTTTCTGGTATCTGAACCCCAGGATAGATGAACCCATCGAGACACAACTAGAATAAGGTTTCTGGGGAAGTACAGTTGGAGAGGGGGGGGTGCTCAGGGGAAGCTAATATGAAGGAGTTCAAGAAGGAAGGAGATGTTTTGACATTGATTTGGGTAGTAATTGTACAATACTGCTTGGTGTGATTGAACTGTGGAATGGTATGTTGTCTGGCTTAGCTCCTGATAAAATGGTTTGCAGAAAAAGAAAGAAAATGCTTGGGTCAGGTGCACCTTCACCCTCAAAATGACACCCTTGCGCTTTAATACTTTAAAATGGTCTCCTGCAGAAGATGTGCCCAATGTGATATGTCCTTTGGCTTCGTGGCTACTGTTCCCATAAGCATCGATGGCAGGCCCAGTGGAATGAAATCCTTGCATCCTTTCTCGGTTTATCATGATGGAAAAGTACAGCCTTGGCGACGTGGTCATGGTGTGATGTTGTCTCTTGGTTATGAAGATTTGGGTGTTCTTCACCTTGAGGTGTAATCCGTCTTGAAGGCTGTCATCTGTGCTCTTCGTCAGCAAGTGCTTCAAGTCCTCTTCCCATTCTGCAGGCAAGGATGTGTCATCTGCACATCACAGGTTGTTGATGAACCTGACCCCAATCCTGAGGTTCGTTCTTCATAGAGTTCGTTCTTCATAGAGTTCGTTCTTCATAGAGTTCCGTTTCTTGGATCCTTTGCTCAGCATGCACATTGAATAAATTCCACACCTATAGATCCATAGAATAACGATACAGAGCCAGGGTCATTGTGAGCTGATATCAACTCCATGGCAATGGGATTTTTAAAATCAAATTGATTATTTTTATTTTCTGAAAGAATACGGAAGTTGAGGCAGCCAATACTCTCTCTCGTCTCTGCCCTAGCCAGTCCATCTCCACCCATATAAACAGATGGTGAAATCTCTGGCTCAGGACTGAGAGACAGACAGACAGACAGAGACTGACTCAGTCTCAATGAGGCAGACATCCCTAATGTTGCTGGCATAGTGGTTGTGCATGATGGACTGCAAACCATAAGGTCAGCAGTTCAAAACCACCAGCCCCTCCATAGGAGAAGGATGAGACTTTCTTTTTCCATAAAGAGAGAGTAAACAGTCTTAAAACCCTGCAGGACAGCTTCCTGTACTATAGGGCCAGGGTCGCTGTGAGTCAGAATGCACATGATGGTAGTGAGTGTCTGGTATTGCTAGGTGATCCCAGTAAGAAAAATGAAAGGGACCCCTCCCCAACCTGCCCACCCCCACCTCCTCCTCAGCTACAGGTGGCACAGCTGTAGAGGCATATTCTCTAATCAACAGTGAAGCATGGTCTAAAGAATGTTCCCTGACCTTTGAGATGGACACCCAGCCTCCTCCTCAACCACTCCTTCAAGGCCACAATCCTGAGCTGAAGGGACCAGAAGATGACAGGGGTTAATGGTGATATTCTTTCACCCAGTGAGCAATTTGTCAATTGTATGTCTTACTGTTTTTTCTGATGGGGGTTCTGGCAGAGGAGATGGAGAGTTTAATTATGATGTGGGCAGGAGGGCATGCGCTCAATCACAGCCACGCGGAAACAGACAGGAAGGATCTTCCCCAGACTGATCGGCACCCGAGTAATTGAAACTATTCTTCACAAGAGTATAGTATTGAAATGCATACAACAAATGATTAATCATCATTAAGTAAAGTTTAATAGAAATAATGATAGGAGGGGAAAAAATTTAACACCAGCCTGCAATCATTTCCCCTAAATGGTGATACTTAGCACAGCTCTATTTAATGGTCCGGTTTGGAATAGTTTCTTTCTCTGCTCCTGTTGTTGGGCTCTCTATCCAAAGAGCGGAGGGAGAGGTGATCCTTGCAGCGGCCCTGGTGGAGCAGGAGTTAGCGTTTCCCGGGGAAGACCCCACAGGAGTGCACATTCTTATCTGAGCACTTAGGCCCTTGTGATTTTTTATGAATAGGCGGGGTGACCTTGACTAGATCATCTCTCGGGACTTCGGACACTAGGGGAGATCTAGAAAAACCCTATCCCAAATTAAGCTGGTAATTGCAACTTAAAAAAAATAAATCCTCAAATTTACTCCCACTGAGTCGAGTCTGACTCTTAGTCATCTAATAGGACAGGGTAGAACTGCCCCTGTGGGCTTCCAATTGTTTATGGAATTGTTTACGGAAGTAGAAAGCCTCATCCTTCTTTGAAGGAGTAGCTGGTAGTTTTGAACTGCTGACTTTGCAGTCCGCAGCCCCACACCTAACCTTCACACCACTCTCAAAGACACAACAGGCCCATTGACCTGCACGGTCTTCCCTGTTGACCTGCGAGGTCCTTCCCTATTTCTTACCTGGCAGTCCATCCTTCCATCTGCTCTGTGGGACGTCCAACACCTGCCACATTGGCTAAGATGCAACCTGGTGCTCCTTTCTTCCATGTACGTTCCTCAGCAACAATGATGGGTGTCATGTGGTGATGGCCAATCTACATCTCGCATTCCCCTCCTCACCTCTGAGCCACTCAGAGTGAGGGCCATTCCTTTTGCCCATCTCTGACAAGAGCTAGGTCTGGCTCACATAGGAGGTGTTGGTGCGAGCCTCTTGCATCCTCAAACTGCCTGCTGCTGTTCGTTGTCACATCCCTTCCCTGCCAGGGACTCGTCTCCTTGTGTGAAATGTGAACTTCATGGCCACAGGAACACTTGCTCAGCACAGTTTTATCATTTAAGCCTCACAGCAAGGTAAGGTGGGTACGCGCTGCCTCCTGTGTTGAGATGTGCAGGCTCAGAGAGGTGGGGGAAGTGGCCCAAGGCCCCATGATTAGCTGGGATTAAGACCAGGTAGGTAGTGCTCAGGAACGGAGTCATCACCTCCAAGTGAAGGGCACCCTGGGTTACTCTGAAGAGCACCAAGTCCAGGAGCTGACCGGAAGGAGTGGGGAGGGAATGGAGAACCTACGTCAGCTTCTGTTTCCGATCATGTGCTCTGTGTTTGGTGAGGCGAGGGGGTCATATTGCCGTGGCTTTGAATGGAGACATTGAAAAGGTTCCAAAGTAAACAATTAGTCCAATGAACCAATGGAGGCAGGAACATCAGGCTTCACGACCCTGAGACTGGAAGAACTAGATGATGCTTGGCTACCACTGCCAACTGCTCTGAAAGACATCGCATTAGAAGGTTCTGGATAGAGTGGGAGGAAATGTGGAACAGAACTCAAAATCATAAAAAAAATTTTTTTAAGGACTTGGTTTCTGGGCCAGCCTAGAGGAAACTCTGAGACTTTGGCCCTTGGTTGCCAGTCAGGTCTGGAACTGACCTCACTCCCATGGCTCAATTTTCAGCCCCCAAATAGACAGGTCTATGTTGTTGTTGGTAGATGCCATCAAGCCAGTTCTAAGTCATAGTGACCCTGTGCACACCATCCTCTGCTTGAGCCCACAATAACACTAGGGAGGTGCGCACACCTTAGAATCGCCAACCCTTGAGCTCAAAAGGGCAGCATTTCCTCAAGGACAACATTCAAAAGGGTTAGGGAAGGTGGGGGAATGAAGGCAGGGACCCCAGGGAGGACGTGGGCTTGCGCTGGTGGCAGTCAGTGAGACGGATCCAAATGCGCATGCATTGCTGAGTGGAGAGTTGATCTGCTCTAAAAAAAACCTTCACCTAAGTCACCATAAGAGGTTTATTTTAATTGACATTTGAAAAAATAAAATTTAAAAATAAATAGAAGACAACAAAGTGCCTACCCAAATGTGCCAACTCTGTAGAAGCACGCAGCCTCGTAGTTCTTCCAGGGAGAGACTGGTGGGTTTGAACTGCTGACCTTGCCGTTAACACCCCCAATGAGTCACCAATCACACCACCAGGGATCCTTATTCCAACGTTTAAGACACCTTCAATCAATTCTAATACCTACTCCCCGCTGAACCTAGGAGCCCTGGTGCTGGTGTGATTACAAGTTCACCACTGACCATAGGCCAGCAGTTTGAAACCATCCGCTTCTCTGAGGGAGATACGTCTTAATGAGCTCTCAGGATCATCTGCATCCTTCGAGGAAACCCATCAAAATCATCTCTTTGAGAGTCCCCCACAGCAGTTGCCATACCCTTCCAAGCTGACCTCTCTGCGTTTTCAATCCAAGGAGCCTAACAGATCCCCTCGGGAGCCGCTGTTTGGAATGGGCCTTTTTGTGAAGGCAGCCTGGGGAGATGGGACAAGAGAGCTTGTCTAAAGCCATCCTCTAGCAAGCCACTCATTTCAACTACCTTTTGGGTTTGCCCGGATTCATTCATCCCAGAGTGCTCCCCTCCGCTGGGTCTTACGAGACTGTCTAGTGACATTGCAAAGGCGAGTCTTCTTTCCCCTAAGAGTTCCCCCAGATGTGGATCCTGGACCACTTACCCTGCACAGAGCCACTAAAACCTCAGGGAGCTTGGCCCTGGAAGTGACATTTTTGCAGCTCCTCCATAACAATCACCCCCAACACCTAACAACCACTTTGGCTCTCACCAAATTGCTTTCTTCTTGAATTGATTTTAATGCTTGGGAGAGTCTCTTCAAGAACCAATTTAGCAGAAGCTTGTCCTCTTCAAGAGAATGACTCAATGCCTTCATTGTTCCCAAGAATGTCCCAACAATGAGCCAGCACCTCGGAAATGACTCAAAACTCCAGCCCTTCTTCTTAGCCCCCGCAGCCACTTCCTGTCCAGGCCACCTGAGAATCATCCCCCCACCACCACCCTGCCTCGACTTCTAGGTTCCTTCCTGCCTCCTCCTAGAGTGCCCTGCCCCTGAAAGAACGCCTGGCCTGCATCACTCTCAGCCATCTGTGACTCCGAGGCCTCGCCTGTCAAATGGGTCTCTTCACTCTGGCAACTCTGCCATATCAAACATTGCCTTCCTTCCCTCCACCACCCTAGCGAATGCTCCACCACTTTAAGTCTTTACAAATGCTGTTAGTAAGTCTCTTCTCTTCCTCCTTTAGAAAAATCTTTTTAAAAAAAAAAAACATTTTATTAGGGGCTCAAACAACTCTTATCACAATCCATACATCAATTGTGTAAAGCACATCTGAACATTCTTTGCCCTCATCATTTTCAAAGCATTTGCTCTCCACTTAAGCCCTTGGCATCAGGTCCTCTTTTTTTCCCCTCCCTCCCCACTCCCCCTCCCTCATGAACCCTTGATAATTTCTAAATTATTATTTTGTCATATCTTTCCCTCTCTGGCATCTCCCTTCACCCCCTTTTCTGTTGTCCGTCCCCCAGGGAGGAGGTCACATGTAGATCCTTGTAATCGGTTCCCCCTTTCCAACCCACTCACCCTCTACTCTCCCAGCCTCGCCCCTCACACCCCTGGTCCTGAAGGTATCATCCACCCTGGGTTCCCTGTGCCTCCAGCTCCTATTCAACTTTTAGGACCCAACCCCAAATGGCCCTCCTCTGATCAAATACATCTTCAATTCCTACTCTATGGCTGCGTGTGTGTGTGTGTGTGTGTGTGTGTGTGTTGGTTGCTATCTAGTCAATTCCAAAGGACATGTAACTAAGGGATACGTTGTTATTCTGTTCGTATACTCCAGCCCCGGTGGTGTAGTGGTTATGCATTAGACTGCTAACCTCAAGGCCAGCAGTTTGAAACCACCAGCCTCTAGGCCAGCGGTTCTTAACCTGTGGGTCGCAACTCCTTTGTGGGTGGAATGACCCTTTCACAGGGGTTGCCTGATTCCTAACAGCAGCAAAATTGCAGTTATGAAGTAGCAACGAAAATAATTGTATGGTGGGGGAATCACCACTACATGAGGAACTGTATGAAAGGGCTGCTCTGGGCTACAGATGAGGCTGTCTACGCCGGTGAAGAGTTAGCCTCAGAAACCCACAGGGCCAGTTCTTCTCTGCTCTAGAAGGGGCACTGTTGTTCAGAATTGACTCAGTGGCTGTGAGTTGGAGTTTGCCTTCGCTTCCCAAAAGCCTCTCAAAAAGGTTCTAATGGAATGCCTCTCTCTCTAGCTTAAAACTAGGAAATGAGATCCCAGAAAGGGAAAGGCACTTGTCCAGGATGAAAGGACCCCTGGTGTCAAGGTGGGTCCACATTGGCTGCCCAAGCTTATCCAGTGAATAAGCAGAAGGGTTGCACCACAAGCCCACAGCCCTCTGCCTCACCCTGTTGCCAGTAACCTGTTAAAGGGCCCACACCCAGAGCACACAGGCTGATCCTTGTCGGTGTCTACTTGTGAGCTGGTCTAGCCCTCTGAACTGCATTGTCCCCACGGGAAAGGTGGGCGAAGAGTGTTCTGGGAAATAGACCACAGCAGCTCAGGAAGGACCTGTCACCGGGTCTAGAGGAAATAACCCCCTGTTAACCGAGCTTTCAGAGGATGGTGGGAGAACAGAGGGGGACGGGGACGTCTCTTTCCGAACAGAAGATTCAAAATGGCATGGAAGCATTGGGCTTGAACCCACAGTAATTTGTTTTGAGAGTTGAAGAGACAATTTGTTCAGAAAGGGATTCTCTGGAACACTCCCAGTGTCTTTTGTTTCCTGACGGCCCTTATTTCCTTCCTAATCCATCTAAAAAATTGTTTAAAGGAAAAAGAATGATCTCTTATCTCTACTGAAGGAGCCCTCGTAGAGCTGTTGGGTTAGCCCTGGACAGCTCCTGGCAAAGTCAGAGATTCTAACTCCCCGGCTGCCCTGCGGGAGAAGGACGGGGCTGTCTGCACCTGGGAAAGTGCAAACTCTCTAGAGGCTCGCTGTGAGTTGGAATGGACCTGCTGGCGGGGGGTTTGGAGGATGGTCATTGACTCTATTCGGGGCTAGCATATGCGGTCACACTTGCCCAAGGCAGATTTCTGTTTGTTTTCCCTTTTATTTACTTGGCTCTTTTGCCATTGCTGTCTTTTAAAATAAAATGTTTTCTTTTTAATTTCTTGCAACCATACTCATTGATTCTAGAGTATGTGCACGGAAAGTTTGCTATGATTTTCATTGTTATGCTTGTCGTGGGAGGGAGTGTTGACATAGCATATTAGCTTTCCATCCTACAACTTCCGCGCCTTTTGTTCTGTGACATCAATCGCCATCTTCTCCATGGAACAGTCCCCTTGCCACATCCTCCCTGCGTTCCCCCTTCCGATGAAATTCCATGGAATCCCCCTTTCCGTTGAATTCCGTCTCACCTTCAATTCTCTCTAAAGAAAGTGGAATGGAAACATTTCTCTGACAAGATGGCGATCAGAATCAACGGGTTGGCAATGGGTTCCCTGGGTGATGGAGAGCCATGCTAGAGGATGCCCCATCAGAAACATCACAACTCCGATCAATGGCGGAGATGGTACCGCTGATTCCTTAGGTAGAAATCTCGCTGAAAGGAGAGTCACACGCCTCCTCTCTACCAACCCAGGTGACCAGGTTTTTGTTCAGCCTAGCAGCAGATGACCTCTTTCATAGTTGAGTGACGCTGGTAGCCACAATACCATGACACAAAGTACTCCTATGGCACACAGACCGCCCTCTCACCTATACTGCCATGTGGGGTGGTGGAAGTTTAAGTCTTGCACATGCCAGTCGGTCACAGACATTGCAAGTCAGCATGTGACCTTCCCATGTGTACTCGAGCACACAACTCCTTCTGGCTTGAGTTTTCATCTCCCTTGTGGGGGGCTTTCTATCCAGTTATAAGCCCAAAATAAAACTGCCATCAAGGCAATACCAGTTCATAGCAACCCTGATTTTGACCTGCCATCCTTGTGGATTGAAGCTCTAAGCATAACCACTATGCCACCAGGACTTCTTAGCTACAAGACAAGAGAAGGACCACTGTCTAGTGGATTCTGACTCATGACGACCCCATGTGTTACAGAGCGAAATTATGCCACACGGTGTTCTTGGTTGCTATCCTTATGGAAGCAGATCACTGGTTCTTTCTTCCCTGGCACCCCTGATTGGATCTGAACCATGGTTAACAATTAAACACCCCGGCTATCAAAAGAGATCGTGTCTGGGGTCTTAAAAGGCTTGAAGGTAAACAAGCGGCCATCTAGCTCAGAAGCAACAAAGCCCACATGGAAGAAGCACACCAGCCTGTTTAATCACGAGGTGTCGAAGGGATCAGGTATCAGGCATCATCAGAACAAAAAAATCGTACCATAGTGAATGAGGGGGGAAGTGCAGAATGGAGACCCAAAGCCCATTTGCCGGCCACTGGAGATCCCCTTCAGAGGGGGCTAGGGGAGGAGATGAGTCAGTCAGGGTGCAATGTAGCACCGATGAAGAATACAGCTTTCCTCTAATTCCTAAATGCTTCCTTTATTTCCCCCCACCCCCCAAATATCATGATCCCAATTCTACCTTGCAAGTCTGGCTAGACCAGAGGATGCACACTGGTGTAGGAGCTGGAGGCACAGGGAATCCAGGGTGAATGATCCCTTCAGGACCAGGGGTGAGAGGGGTGATACTGGGAGGGTAGAGGGAGAGTGGGTTGGAAAGAGGGAACTGATTACAAGGATCTACATGTGACCTCCTCCCTGGGGGATGGACAACAGAAAAGGGGATGAAGGGAGACATCAGACAGGGCAAGATATGACAAAATAATAATTTATAAATTATCAAGGGCTCATGAGGGAGGGGGGCATGAGGAGGGAGGGAGAAAAAAGAGGACCTGATGCAAAGGGCTTAAGTGAAGAGCAAATGCTTTGAAAATGATGAGGGCAAAGAATATACAGATGTGCTTTACACAATTGATATGTGTATGGATTATGATAAGAGTTGTATGAGCCCTTAATAAAACGTTTTAAAAAAATAATTAAACACAAAGTGCATGGGCCACCCCCATAGGAGGGACACAGAGGACTCTGAATTGACTTGGCTGGGGAGTGTGTTATAACCATGTCTGTTGAACCATGTCACGTGAACTCAGTCACGTGGTCTTTCATATTGAGATCCAAGGGAGTCTGGTATGTGTAGTCAAGCCATGTGCCCAGAAGGAAAGAAAAAGATGGGTGGTGGTGAAAACCCTGACACCTTCATCACACTTGCCTTGCATCGTGGGCTGACATCACCCACTGGAACAAGATGCTTATGCTCTGAGAGGGCTAAGCTTGGGCGAGGAAGCAGCAAAGACCCGTGGCATGTGCACCTACCATAGACTGTTGAGTCCAATGACCACCTCAGGTAATTTTCTTTCTCTCCCCTGAGCTGGTGTTGATGCATTCCTATGATTTACATATGAAGCGGTGCCCCCCAAAAAACAGATATATTTTTTCAAAGCTATGCATTTACATTTTTTTTTTACAAAACAACCTTATCACTTTCAAAGTACTCTCCATTACACTTAATACATTTGTCATATTTGTGATTCCATTCTTGAAAACATTTTTCAAACTCATCTGTCTGGATGGCTGACAGCACCTCCCTCACTTTTTCTTCACCTCTTCTGCATCATTAAATTGCTGTCCTTTCAGGTCCCTCTTCATTTTCAGAAACAATGAGAAGTCTCAGAGTGAGGTCAGGGGAGTCAGATGCATAGAACAAGAGAGGCATGCTGTTTTTTGCCAAAAACTGATGCACTGAGATGGCTGCAAGAGCAGGTGCATTGTCCTGGTGGCAAACCTGTACCCCGTCTGCCACAAGTCAAGCCTTTTTTTTGCTGCACACTGTCATGCTATCTTTTCAGAACCTCTACATAGAGAGCTTGATGAACAGTCTGACCTGGTGGAATGAACTCTAAATGCACTATGTTTAGACATTTTTGTCCATTCGGGAAGTTGACAGATGTCTAGAACAGGGTTTTTCATCAGTCAACATATCAATTTCTGAAATGAGAAAATCACTTGTACATTTAAGGTTTTCACATAGCACTGTCCTTGTAAGCTGTGTTCAATATCACAACAGTTTCTGCAGCATTTTTCCCGAGCAGGAAACAAAATTTAGTAGCCTCACACTGTTCTCTTAAATTAGCCATCACAAAACACATGATTTGAGCGAAACTGCTTTTATGAAAAAACCCACTGTGACCAGAGAGAACCTTCCCAGGTGATGCCACTGGGTGCACTAACTCAGAGCGAGTTGCTCAGTGCTCACCTAGCGGGAAAATGTGCACTATAAAAGCTCTGCTCAGTGCACCCTTTTTCCATTTTGGAGGGTAACCCCTCATCCGTACCTGGCATGAGTCCTGCCTAGCTCAGTGCCTGGGCAGAGCTCAGCATAGGTAGTAAATGTTTGCTGTGTGAACCAATGGTTGGGTGACAATGACGAAGATGATGAAGAAGAGGAGAGGAGAGGAATAAATGTCCTTTGAAACTACAAGAAGCCATGGTGGCTCAATGGTTAAGCACTGGCTGCTAACAGAAAGCGGTCCCCCAAGAGAAAATCCTGGTGATCCACTCCTATAACAGAGGTGCCTACAGAATCCTTCATGGTCATTCTACTCTGTGACATAGGGTTGCTCTGAGTTGAAACCACCCCGCAGCACCTTATAAGGATGTGAAATTGCAGGTATCCTATGCCTTATGTAAGCAAAAAAGCCTTGGTGGCTCAGTGGGTTAAACACTGAGTTACTGACTACAAGGCTGGCAGTTCAAATCCACCAACCGCTCCTAGGGAGACAGGTACATGTGGGCAATTCCACGCTGTCCTGGCTCTGAGCCAGAATCTATTCCACCCTGGCATCACCATGCCAGTCAAAAATGCCAGCTGTCTGTGAACCAAGGGGATGAAGTGGGAGGGTGGCCTGACCCCACCAGGCAGTCATCTCAAGAGATTCCCACCCTCTGTCCTCGTCCCCAAAACACACCCTTCCATGCCCCATCAGTTCTCCTCGGAGAGCCAGCGGGCTAGTCACGGTAGGGGAGAAAATAAAGCAGCTGCAAAGGGAAAGAAAAGGTAGATTTTTGTGAGGGAACTAATCCAAAACCCAGCTCCATTTTCTCTGTCCCAGAGCAAAGGAGAGATGGAGGAGGGAGGAGGGAGGAGGGAGGGGGGGAGAGAAAAGAGGAAGAGGAAGCAGGGAGGGGGAGGGGGGCGTCTCTCAGGGAGATTGCTTCTCTGAGTGGGTTCTAATAAAGGACAGAGCGGGAGGTTGTTCTCTGAAAGGGAACATCACGCTCCTTTTAGAAATCATGGGGCCGCCTGGAGCACAAATAACAACAGTGGAAAGCAGTCGTGTGGTGATAATTTAATGTCACTCCGATGCCGGTGACGCGCCAGGATGGCCTAGTCAGCTTCCTTGGAGGCGGTCTCTTTTGTGTTTGCCTGGGAGCGTGAGGAACACACAGTTACACACACTCACCACACATGTCCTGGGCACTGCCATCAGAGTGGTTTTCTGGGTCCAAGCCAGAGGATTCCGCAGGAAACAAAGAAATTTGGGTCATTGCCCGAATGCCGAATCAGAAAAGAGGGGTCCGCAAGCCTAAGCAAGCCCACACACCTTTTTTGAGTTTGGCCTGGGCCTACATTATAATGTTTTCAGTTCATTGTTGCCATATTTTAAAATGTTTTTGAAGAGTTTCTGGCTACCTCCCAGTCCGTGACTAGTTCTTGAACTGTTTCTGAATCGCTCTGGAACAGCCACTGTGTGCCCAGACAGCGAGGGAATAAGGAGACCCAGGAACGGCGAAGGGAATGGAGGCAACAAACGACTACTTCCAGTACCGTGAGACCAGAAAGTAAAGATGGCGCTCTTCTACCAGTACTGAATCTTTTGGTGAAGGGTCCTGATTAATGCCCATCAACAGATGACTATATAAATAAAACATAATGCTTATGAGGGGCTTCAGAAAAATGCGTGAGGAAATGCCATTACCTTTTCATCCCATTTTCTGTGAATTTTATATTTTGAACTGGGTGAAGGCTTGCAGAGTCAAATCCGTTTTCCATTAAGCAATTTGTGCATCTTTTATGTCATCTCGTCGATTCTAATTCTCACATTGTAACATGACTTATCCAACTTCATCCATATATTTCCTGTTTCCAGCCCTCCTCTTTCCTCAACCTTTCTGAACATTGTCCTTTGGTAATGTTGCCCTTGGGGTCTCAAAGGATTGATAATTCCATGGTAGGCATACCCCTCTAATGTTATTGCTCTCCTGCCAGCACGGCAAAAGAAAGGCCTGGTGATCACTTCCAGGGAGATGGCTGTCGAAAAATCCTATGGGTCAGTTCTCCTCTCTAAGACTTGGGGGGTCACCAGGTGTCAGAATGGCATTGGCAAGAGTTGGACATGGCTCTTTGTTTGGGGCGATGCAGCCAGTTTGATAAGAGCTTTGGACTCAGAAGATGAGATTCCTCAGAAATGATTCCTTCTAGTGCTTTTCCTCTCAGGATCCAGTGGGTGGGGGTGGGGCTAACCAGGCTATGGCAGTGGGCTCCAAGGCCTCCCATCACATCACATCTTTATTGAGAGCCTGATTCATGACAATCAGAGAAAAGAGAGCCATCATCGGCAGTGTCCATGCTCTCGCAAAATAAGACGTAAATGAGAGGAGAGGAACCTTGCCTAATGGGAGCGCTGACCTAGTGTCGGCGCCCAGGCCTTTGGGAAAATCAGAAAGCTGAGTGGAAAATAACCAGGTGGAGAAGAATCCAGATACAGAGGGTGGCATATTTAAGAGTTCCAGGGCGGGCTGAGGGAGGGACCTGGTGAAGTTAAGGAATTGGAAGCAGGTTAGTGGGCTGAGATGAGACAGAATGGAGGCAGTATCTGGCTTGATTGTTATCTTAAAACAGGCTTGTGGTCCTCTGGAGTCCGTCAGAAAACTCCATGTTTGTCCTTGTCCTATGTCAAGACACCTGCTAGGTTCTAACTGAAATAAAGAATGCTTGCTGGTAACCGGAAGGTCAGTGGTTTGAACCCACCAGCCACTCTGCAGGAGAAAGAAATGGGAGTCAGCATCTGGTGCAGCCCCGGAGACTCCATGGGACAGTTCTAGTCTGTTCTATATGGTTGTTATGACTCAGAACTAATTCGGAGGAAATGAGGGGCTGATAGCTTACATCAATTAGAGACCATCGTCCCAGCCTACCGCTTTGAGACATGAGGAAATTGAGGTCTTGCTAGAAGAATACATGGCAAAGACCATGTCCCTGGAGAAGGAAAGATGGCTGCTGGGCACAGAGCCCACAGCTAAAGATGGAAGAAATGGCAGAAAAACATGGCGGCTCAAGGGTGTGACTGTGAATGGTCATCAAGCCTAGACTCTAATGATGAGAACAAGCAGGCTGGCCCCCTGATGACGTCAGGATTCCAATCCTTGCCACAGGAACTGGCAAGAAGTCAGCAAAATCCACACGGCAGAGGCTGAGGCTCAGGAGAGAGGTGGAAGCCTAAAGTCAAAGTCATGTGAGCAGACAAGAGGGCTGGGTCCAGAAGGCAGCTGGGCTGAGGCTCCACAGACTCCTCACCAATAGTCAGAATAGTTTTTGACACATGATGTCAACAGCTGGCACAAGATTTCCTTTATCCACACGAGTCCTGGTGATTCCTTAAAGCAAAACAGCTGCTTCATCCACAGGGCGCTGTCTTTCACATAGCACTCAACCATTACACTTCCAAACAGGAGAGTAGCAGAAATTGAATGATTTTGGTGGTTACATGTTGAGCTCCTGTGGTAGTTACATCATCTGGTGTCAATTTGGGATTTGAGAGGATTAAGAGTGAAGGGGTTGAGTCTAGTCTGTCAATTGGGTCATAGCCAATGAAGCCTCTGTGTGGGCATGGCCTTCTCCTGAGGATTCTGGGAACTCAGGTATTTCCAGCTTGGAGGTAGGAGACACTGTCTCTCGGGTCACTCCCTGGGCGACATTGCAGCTGACAGGTCACATAGAACTATGCTAGTGCCCCGAGCTAGAGAAGCCACATGGACCTACCCTGTTGCAACCAGACCTCTGAAGCTGGAGAAGCCACTTAGAGACCCCTGCCAGCGCTGAGATATTTACCACACCACTGGATCCAAAGACTTTCTACCCACTGGCGTGTGACTGACCTGCATTCGGTGTCATTGTATGTGTTTCGTGAATCTGAAGGGGACTTTATAGATAGGTATCGGATATATGAGCTAATGTCCGATGATTTATGGGCTTGGACTGGACTGGGTTGGCATACTTTCTTAATGTACAATTACCCTTCATATAAAACTCTCTCTTATACACATATGAGTTTCTGTGGATTTGTTTCTCTAGTCTGCCTGGACTAACATAGCTCCTAACTACAAGATCAGCAGTCGAAAACACCATCTAATCTGTGGGAAAAAGATGAGCCTTGGAAACCCACTGGGGCAGTTCTGTCCTGTCCTATCAGGTCACTATGAGGCACAACCAACTCGATGGCAGTGAAGTCAGTGAGGATGAGTCGGAATTGACTCAATGGCAGTGAGTTAGGTTTTTTACATAGTTCAGCTAGCGTAGCATTTCCAAGGTTCATCCATCCATTGGCATTCATCGGGATTGTCTTCTCTTTATGGCCAAGTGGTATTCCATGCAATGTGTATAGACCCCACTGTGTTTGCCCACCATCTGTTCATGGGCATCTTGGTTGTTCCCACCTCTGGGCTATTCTGAAAAGAGCTGCCATGAATATTGGTGCTCAGATTTCAGTTTGTGTATCGTCTGTCACTTTCTCTGGGAATATTCTTGGGCTGGGCTTGCTGAGACCCTTGGTCGTTCTATGCCTACCTCTTTGAGGACCCATCAAACTGTGCCTGCACCATTTTACATCCCCACTAGCAATGGTTGGGGGTTCCAGTTCCTTCATAACCTTGCCAGCACCTGTTGTTTTCTGAGTTTTTTTATTGTGGGGATAAGGTAGTTTCTTATTGGAGTTTTTATTTATATCTCCCTAGTGGCCACTGAAAGGAGTCCCATAGCATAGTGTGTTACAAATTGGGCTGCTATCCACCAGTCTGAATCCACCAGCTGCTCCAATGGAGAAAGATGAGGCTTTCTGCTCTCAGATAGGTTTATCACCTTAAAAACCAAATAGGGCAGTTCTACTCTGTTTTCTAGGGCCACTGTGACTTGGAATGGACTTGATGGCAGTAAGCTATTGAAAGCCCTGATCTATTGTGCTTAAAGTGTTTAGCAGTTCATTGAAAGGTTGGTGATTCAAACCTACCAGCCACTCTTGCAAAATAAAGATGTAACAATCTGCTTCCATAAATATTATAACCTTAGGAACACTATGGAGTAGTTTTACTTTGTCCTATGGGGTGACTGTGAGCCCAATGTGTCTTGATGGCAATGGGCTGGGTTGGATGCGGGCACGGCTACTGGAAAGGGATGTGGCTTAGTGGTTAAGTACTCATCTGCTAACCAGAAGGTGGGTGGTTAAAGCCCAGCCAGCCACTCTTTCAGGAGAAATATGTGACAGCTTCCACAAAGATGACAACCATGGGACCGAGGGGGGCAACTCTACTTTGTCCTGTAGGGTTGCTATGAATCAGAATAGACTCATTGGCAGTGATTGGGTTGGGTTTGATTTGGGTTGAGTTGGGTTGGGTTGGGTTGGGTTGGGTTGGTCTTAATGGATGAGTCAGAATCAGCTCTACAACAATAGCAAATGGTGTTGAAGAGCAAGGAAGTCACTTTGAGAACTAAGGTGTGCCCTGACACAAGATACAGTGTCTTTAGTTATCTCATATGCATGCGAAAGATGGACAATGAATAAAGGAGGTCACAGAAAAAATTGTACTTTTGAATGATAGTGTTGGTGGAGAATATTGAAAATACCATGGACTTCCAGAAGACCCTCAATGAGATGGATTGACAGTGATTGCAACAAAGGCTCGAACATAAAAACAATTGGTAAGATAATGCAGGACTGAGTGGCGTTTCCCTCTGTTATGCATCGAGTTGCTATGAATCAGAACTGACTCAACAGAGCCTAATACCAATAGACACTTAGCCTGGACAATAGGCTATAGTACCAAAGTTTTTTCATTGCCAAGTTGTAGGAGTCCTGAGTCTTTTTTTTTTTTTCTGAAAGGGAACTGTAGGGTATATAAGTTTAGGAACCTATGAACTAGAGCATCCATGGGGTGGGGATGGGTGATTGTTTATTTTGGTGGTAACAAACAAGGCTTTCCAATAACAGTCTCTTAAAAAAGTATCTACATGGGATTTAATTGACAACAGCAACTCAGAAGGATTGATTAGCAGCTTGCCAGAGGGGCAGGGAGTTGGTGTTCGTGATGGCTTGGGTCTGGGCAGTATTTCATTCTGATGGGCATGGGGAGGCTCTGAATTGGAGTAGATGTAGCAATAACACATCTCTGTGAGACCGCCACCATCACTGCTTCCATTTTTCGGAGTCTGGTCTCAGAAAGGTAATGTGACCTGCCATCCAATTCAATAGTGTATTGAATAGTGTATTCAATTGTGTATTGGACTGGAGAAACAAACCCAGAGGCACTCATATATGTGTAAGAAAGAGCTTTATATCAAGAATTAATTATATTTCTAGAAAACAGCCCATCCCAGTCCAACTCGAGTCCCTATGTCTAGTACTGGTCCATAAGCTCCTCTTCAGACTCATGCAGCCACATGCAATGATGCAGAATGCAGAAAGATCACCAGCTGGTAGATGAAAATCCTCGTGGATCCAATGGCAGTGGTAGCATCACAGGGCTCTGGCAGCAACCAGGGTCAGTCAGCAAGAAAGTGAAGGCAGAGAGAGAGAAGGGGAGGTTCCCAGGGCCCTCCTTATGAGAAGGACACACCACAAGGAGGCACCATCAGGCTGTGACCTCATGGACAGGTTGAATGCCACCCCTACACTTTTACGTATCTTCAAGTTGACATGAAATTAAGTAACAGCCACAGTTACTGCATGTACAGCGCAGTGGCACTGACGGCATCCCGCCAATCCCAGCTCTGTTCTCACCTTCTGTCTTGGAGTTGTTCTGGATGGAGCATGTTACAGAACCCTAGGTTCCAAGGAAAGGAGCCCTGGAGGTGCTGTGGCTTGGTTCTTAGATCTGCTCACCTCAGAGCCAGCAGTTCAAATTCACCAGCCTCCTGAAGAGAGAAAGATAAGGCTGCCCACTCCCAGAAATAGTTATAGCCTCTGGAACCCTACAGAGGCTCCCTGGGAGCCAGAATTCACTAGAAGGCAATGGGTTTAGTTGGGGATTTTTGGTTCATTTATTCTGATTACCAGTGGTGAATTCTTCATGGGAAAATAAACAAACCCAATCCAAGCCTGTGGCTGTGGCATTGATGAGAATTCATGGGGTCCCTTGTGTTACAGTGTGGGACTGCGTTCCACAGGGTCTTCTTGATTATAATCTTTAATGGAAGCAGGTTGCCAGGCCTTTCTACTGAGGCGCCCCATGGCAGAGGGTTCAAACATCCAGCCTTCCCATTCGTTGTTGAACCCGAAACGCGTGGGCTTTGGAACAACTTCATAGGAAAAAAGAGGGGTTCTAAACATAAAAGTCCCCCAGGAATCCAGCCTGCAGGAAGCAGGAACATCTAGCGGGGTACCATCTCCTGTGAGGCCGTGCTGGCCCGAGCTCACAGAGAATTGCAGAAAAGCAGCAGCTTGCCCGGAGGAAAAGGCGTGAACATTCAGAGACATCCTTTTAACAAGCCTCAATAAAGACTCGGGGAGCCGCTGGCCCAGATTTGAAGGGGGGAGGCGGGGAGGAAAAGAGGAGGCAGTCTGCATTTAGAAAGACTGAAGTGAGACGCAAAGGGAGAGGAGGGCAGGCTCATGGACAGACGTGGAGGCTAAGCCCTGACTCCTGGCCACCCTGTGCAGAGCAGAGCAGAGCTAGCTCTGAAGCTTTGGAGGGCTGATTCACCAGGACTTTCTCTGGAGGCTCCTCTTGGTAGACTCTGGACCTTCCCACCTTTTACTGAGCAGTCAAAAGGAATAGCCATGTGTGCCACCCAGAGACTCCTTTCGATGGAGAAGAAGGAATCCAACTTTTGGCACTAAACTCAAAGCCTATGCCCACTGGCCGTGAACCTGGATCCAGATCCTGCTTCTTCTCAGCCCCTTGCTTTTTGAGCAGTCATCTCGGTCTCGGAGCCTTGGTTGGGAGAGGGAGGGGGTAAACTAAGTCATCTATAAGATTCCTCTGTTAGATTGCTGGGGAGCGAATTCTAGGGATAAGACTAGAGCTAACCCGCTGAAGAAGACGTAGTAGACCAGGCTGGCTGCTGACCTCCTTGTTCCAGGAACAGGCATCTAAAGGAATGGCCCACGCTGGGCACTAAGAGGACCTGAATTCAAATCCTGACTGTCTTGTTCCATCAACTTTATGGACCCTGGCTGGCACCATGCTTAAGCCATCGGCTGCAAATTGGAAGACTGGTGGATGGCACCCACTTGGCCACCCCGTGGGAGAGAGCCCTGGCGATCTCTTCCTGTAGAGATGTCAGCCTAGAAAACCCTATAGGGCAGTTCAACTCTGCCACATGGAGTGGACATGAGTCAAAAACAACTCAATAGCCACAAAAGACTATTGATTATAGGAGACTCTAATGTTTCTATGAGCCCTGGTGACACAGAGGCTAAGTGCTTAACAACCAAGAAGTTGATGGTTCAAACCCACCAGGTGTTCCAAGGTTAGAGCCCCTGAAACCCTAAGGTGCAGTTCTACTGTCCTTTGGGGTCGCTATGAGTTGAAATCGACTCAAGGGCTCGGGGTTTGGGCTTTGTCTTTTGTGAGTCAATAGGGAAGGAAATGTGTTGACAAGAAAACAATAACTCAAAATGAAAACTCAAAAACAGGTCCTCAACGGTAATTAGACATAAAGTGACCATAAATCCAAAGCTAAACCACCACCACATGGTGATTTCTTCTCAGAGCGAGTGCCATCTGTGGAGTTTGCAAAACATTTGATCAAGGTGGGTGCAGCCAGTCTCATTTTTCTCCTCTGGCAGGGCTGATGAATTTGAACCACTGACCTTGTGGTTAGCAGTCCAGCCTAACCACAGCTCCACCAATGCTTCTTCTCTCAGCAGCTCCAGCCCAGGTTATATCTCCAAAAGAATGAAAGCAGAGACTCCAGCAGTATGGTCCACCCACGCTCCTCACAGGGTTACTCACAATAGTATTGGAAACAATCCAAGGGCCCATCCAGTGAGTCTACCCTACCGCGAAATGTCATCCACCCCTCAAGAGACATGCCCTTCTGAAAGATGCAGATAAAAAAGACGGATCTGGAAAACAAGATGTGAAGGGGAACCAACTTGACCCAAAGAGCAATTATTGGGAGACCTCACTGATAAGGAATATCTAGAATATGCAAATGAACAGGGGCAGAAAGCAGACTGTTGGCTCCCTTGGACTAGCGGTGCCCGTGAAGAATTAGGGAAGCTCTGGTCTCGGAGTGTCTATCTGGGGAGCAGTCTGGAAGTGAACAAGTAGGGGGGTGGGAATTTAGCTAATGGCATTGAACCATGGTGCAAAGGACTGATTTTATATCTGTCTTATCAGGAGGAAGAAAGCAACTGTGGTACACTGTCAACTGTAAGACACACTCATGGTTCAGAGACATAAAAATGTAAATCAATGTGCCTGTGAGAGGAGACAGGATGGGGTAAAGGAGACAATGATTTAGAGTGCCTGGCAACAGTGTGTACTCAATCAATGAGCGTTGCTACGGATTCATTGAACGGGGGCTTGATGACCACTTCCTGAACTGAATGAAGGTACAGTCAAGGGATGATCCCTTTTTGTTTTTGAAAGGAGATAAAAATGGTTTCCCCAAAAAATGGTTCCCCCCAAAATGGTTCCCAGAACTGAGCTGCCACCTCCACCCCCTTTTCTCATGGGTGGTCTTTGATGTGACTTGAGAACTGAGTTCTGTAAGTGTAAACATCTTTTGAAATTTACTTCTAAAACGAATGAAAATGATAGATGGTATGTTCCAGGAATGACTCCCACCAAGACACGCCTCCCCGTTTGGCCTAAAGAATCTTTTTTCGTCTCTTGGGGAAGGTATGCTATCCTTGTTGCTCGCATGGTCCCTGGAGATAGCTGCCCCCGTGGCTCCAGTAAAGGGTCTTGTGGAATCTTGGCAGTCCCCTCGCCAGCCTGGGTGCGGGCACCTTAGCGGAATGGTCCCACCAAATGACATAGACGGGGCTCAGCAAACTGCAGCCTAAAAGCCATATGCAGTGCTTTTGATACAGATATGTGACTCGGAGATAAGATTGAAGATGAAAACACAACTGTCAGACTTCGGTTATAAAGTTTTAAAGGATATTTAGTATTCAGATAGTGGCGATCGCGTTGATTTGTAAAATTATATTCAATGGCTCCCGAATACTTTTTAAGTATTCCGCAAGGATTGGCTCTTCCATCTCAAAGTTTGCTGACCCCTAGCATAGCCCACTTCTCTTGTTCTCCAGAAAACAGTGAGTCCCTAATGAAGACATAGTTACTTTGGGCTGCTAACCGCAAGGTGAGTGGTTCAAACCCACCACCTGTCCCCCGGGAGAAAGATGAGACAGTCTCTCTCAGTAAAGACGGACAACCTGGACAACCCCAGGCAACTGTGCTGCCCGGTCCGGTCCGAATGAGTCACAATGACCTTGCCAGCCGTGGGTTGCAGACACAGAAAGGGGTGACGGAAAGAAGAGGAAACGTCTGGACCCATAAGGAAACTGGATCACAAAGCTGTGACAGTCGAGAAGGGCAAAGGTGAACAATCAAAACCCAACTTTAAAAGAAGGATGAATCAAAATAATTCCACAAGCCCTTGTTCTTCCATGGCTTAAAGGCGATGTCACCAGGAGCCTGCAGTGGCTGGTTAGGGATCAAGGCTCCCATTCCATTTGCGGGTTGGCGATCATTCCGAACACGCTCACCGCTGAGAAGGAGGATGCGGCAGTGGCCGTGAGCAGGCCTCTGAGAAGGGTGTACATAGAGCAGAATGTCTGACTTGCTGGGCCTTATCTGCAGAGTGTGTGCTCGGGAGGGTGGGGGCTGCTCATGTGATGAACCAGCTCTTCGAGCCGCTGAACCCTGCCCAATTCTCGCTGACAGAAGCAAAGCCGAGGTCCTGGCTGCTCCTTATCTCCTGACAGGGACACTCCGCGACGTCTCAGAAATTGGATTTGAGCGATTCTTATCCGCCGTCTCTGCCCCCAGTCTGGAGCATGCTGCGTATCCCAAGAGCTTAAAGGGACCCATGTGGGCTTCCAAGACTGTAACTCTTTATGGGAGTAGAAAGACTCGCCTTTCTTCTGCGGAGTGGCTGGTGGTATCTAACTGCTGACCTTGCACTTAGCAGCCCAACTTTCATTACCCTAGTGGCCACATTTCAATGGGCAGGGTCCTTTATACTATTGATGAATTAAAAGAACCCTACTATGCCCCTGCATTACACTTTGGGCTGCTAAGGTCAAGGTCAGTCATTCAAACCCACAAGTCACTCCATGGGAGAAAGATAAGGCTTTCTATTCCCATGAAGATTTACTTGCTTAGAAACCCAGAGGGGTGGTCCTCGTCTGTCCCACGGGGAGGGGCACTGTGAATCATGGGCGTAATGGCAGTGGGTTTGGGTTTGATGACATAAAAATTGAAACATTAGACAACTATGGTAGTTACATAATCTGGTGTCAATTTGGGACTTGAGAGGATCCAGAGTGAAGGGGTGCAGTCTAGTCTGTCAATCGGGATTCTGGGAACTCCTGTATTTCCTCCTTGGAGGCTGGAGACACACTCTCTCTCTCTCTCGGCTCACTCCCTGAGAGACTCTCTACTGACAAGGCACATGGGGCTATCCTGATGGACCTGGGGGAGCCATGTGGAGACCCCTGGCAGTGCTGAGATGCTTGCAATGGCACTGGATCCACAAGACATCCCAGCCACTGGCCTCTGATCTTCCTGCATTCAACATCATTGCATGTGTTTCATGAGGCAGAAGAGGATTTTATAGATTGGTATTCACATATGGGCAGGTATGAAGTAGGCTTTTCCCTCCATTTGGCATCCTAGAGAGACACCTTCATCATAAGGACAAAAGCCACCATCTGCAGAATCTGCTGTGGTCATTGCCACATCGTCCCATAATCCCCCGCCTAGTTCTATCCAGTGATAAGATTGCAAGATCTCCCAGAGCAGGTCTTAAATAAGGAGATGTGATGCTGAGTTCCCCTCAGCTGGAGGGCTAGTATCCAGTACCCACCCTCTCCTCCACCCTCCACCAACCCCCCCCCAAAGAAACCCCAACTCATTGCCATCAAGTCATGCCAACTCATGGCAACCCCATAAGATAGGTCAAAACTGCTCCTGTGGGTGTCCAAGATGGCAACTCTTTACAGGAGTACAAAGCCTCATCTATCTCCCATGGAACAGCTGGTGATTTCCAACTGCTGACCTTAAGGTTAAGGTCCTAACGAGTAACCACTATACCACCAGGGCTCCTGCAGTATCCAATAAGCATGCTAGAAATACCTGTTGATCCAAGAATGAATAAATGAGGAATAGAGAGAGAAAGGATAAGAAAAGAAGGGAGAGGAAGAGAAGAAAGGAGAAAGGGAGGGAATATCTCTGTTTTTATCTAACAGTAAACATTGGCCTGATGGATGGGAGGGTGGGTAGGTGGATGGATGGATGGATGGATGGATGGATGGATGGATGGATGGATGGATGGATGGTGGATGGTGGATGGATGGATAAAAGAAGAGCAAAAAGAAGGGAGAGAGTTAAGAACTGGCAAACTTCTTTTGGAAGAGTCAACACATGGTAAACCAATGGAAACTGAAATATAACAAATCTCTTTGTTGGCTTCCATAGCTTACCCCCTGCCCTGACCATCCAACTCTCCTACCAATACCCCCATCCATCGGTCTTTGAAACCTAATTAAATCTTGCCTCTTCCTTCCATTTCAGCCCACAGAGATGGTTCTTTTCCAAACTCCTGTGTTCCCAGTGTCTAATTGCCAATTAGCATCGTGGTCACGCACTCTCACTTCCCCTCTCTGAAACCTACCAAAGCACTTGTTAGCATCACGGGGCCGTGGGAGGTCTGCCACTGACTAACAGTGACTTTCGGAAGTCACTCCAGTTTCTGAGACCCCAGCAGCCCCCACCCCCACCCCCGTGAAGTTAGAGTTTCAGCAGCTTCCCCATTTAAGTGCTGGGAAGTGCGTCTGAGAATCCATGCAACGAGCTCTGGGAAGGCCCAGTGCACAGCAAGCAATGGCTGATTTTGTTGCTCCCATGGTGTTATGAATGCTCCTTCGAGGCAAGGATGGCCAGACTTGGTCTCATGTACTTTGGACAGGTTCTCAGGAGAGACCAGTCTCTGGAGGACACTGTGCTTGGTAGAAGGGCAGCAAAGAAGATGAAGACCCTTGATATCGTGCCTGCAACAAAGGGCTCAAACAGCAAGAACCATGAAGATGACACAGGACCGGGCAGTGTTTCATTCTGCCGTGCAGGGGGTCGCCATGGACTGGAACTGACTCAAGGACACCAAGCAGCAGTAGCATCATGCCGAGAATGCCTCTTCTACCTAACAACAATGTAGAAGTCTGAAAGACAGCCACCATCATTCCTTCTAGTGAGAGTGTACACATGTGCGTGCGCACACACACGTTCACGGACACACACATTCACACCTAGCCTGTTGCTATTGTTCATGCTGTCAATTCAGTAAATCGATGTAGATTGCTTGTTGCTATTGTTGGATTTGGAAGTAGAAAGCCTCATCTTTCTCCCGAGGAGCAGCTGGTGGTTCGGCACTGCTGACCTTATAGTTTGCAGCCCAGTGCATACCCACTACGCCACCTGGGGTCCTTGGAAGAGGCTAGGGTAGTTAAAAACAAAGACTACTAAAACCCAGCCTGGATGTTCTAGACCATAAACTCTGCAGGTCAGGCCCTGGTGATCTCCAGCTTGCTCCTTGGGTGGTTCAGCCGTTGAAGAGCTAATGAACAAGCCTGATGGACACTTGGGTGCAGTGCTTCTAAAGCTTGGAGGATGCTGAGCCTGACTCCCTCCCTCTCTCCAGGGAGGCCCAGACAGGGTAAGTGACTCACACAAAGTCACACAGCCAGGCAGGGCCAGGTGTAGGGCAAGAACCAATGGTCTCAGTCTCCCAGCTCTGCCAGCTTAATGCCATTGCCTGCTCTACAAGAGGAAGGAAAGTCCCCTGTACTCCTATGGAGCCCTGGTGGTGTAGGGGTTAGGCATTGGGCTGGGATCCACATGGTCAGCAGTTAGAAACCACAAGCACAACCTCTGGGAAAAAGACTGGATTTTGTACTTCCATAAACAGTTACAGTCTCAGAAACCCCTAGTGGGTTACTCTGAGTCAGTATTGGTGTGGGCACTGAGGGAAGGAGGTGTCATCGGTTGGTTCCTTGTGTAAGATAAAAGGAAGCACTACTCTGTCCTATGCCATCCTCACAAATGTTCTTAGATTTGAGCCCTCTGCTGCGGCCACTATGGGAAACTTTCTCTCACATACTTTGGACCTGTTATTAGAAGGGACCGGTCCCTAAAGAAGGTCATGGTGCTTGATAAAGTTGAAGGTCCAGAGAAAGAAGAAGGCCCTCGTGAGATGGATTGACACAGCGGCGGCATCAAGGGGCTCAGACCAAGCAGTCATTGGGTGGTGCAGGGTTTCATTCTGTTGTACCCGGGTTGCTATGAGTGGGAACTGACTCGCCAACATCCAACAACACTGATGTCAAATGTACAGCTTGCCACTATGTCCCTTGTACACAGACATGGGAAACACTCGATAACTAGGGACATCAAGCAAAAGAATCATCGTCAGCACCACCGCCCTTGTTCTCCAAGGACTTTGAAAGTGGGAGAAAGTGAGGAATGGAGCTTTTGGGGGAATGCCCGGCATTTGTGAAGCAGAGCTGGTGCTGTCTGGTGCAGGAAATTCATAGCTCACTACCTCTGACCTGTCACTTCTGCTTTTAATGAAAGCATATTCAACATTGGAATTAAGGCCTATGAAAGTGGGTTTGTGACGGAGCATCGAGGGATCCAAGGCCAGTTTAATGGGTTATTAACGTTCTGCACCATGTCGCAAGAAAAAAATCAATAATGGCTAAATGAATGCACTGTCCTGGGTCCAGCTGGAAAGTCCCCGATGCCAACTGTCTGCTGGGGACAGTTAATCCCCAGAGAGCTAACGCGGACTCACTACCATCCTGTCCATGCTGACCCACAGCGAGCCTGTAGGACAGAGTAGAACTGCCCTGTGGATTTCCGAGACTGTAACTCTTCAAAGGGAGTAGAAAGCTGCCTCTTTCTTCCTCAGAGAGGTTGGTGGTTTCAAACCACTAACCTTTCAGATCACAGCCCAATGCGTAACCACTACACTACCAGTTAATCCCGCTCTCCCATGACACATCTCCTTACAGCGAGCCAACCCTGGGCCAGGGACTGCCGTGCTGAAGCCTTAACCCAAGCAGAAGCACGCCCCCAGCTGTCAAGTCGTGCTCATAGTGAGCCCCTGTGTGGCCGAGCACAGCAGGGCACCGGAGGGTTTTCCGTGGCTGTGATCATTCTGAATTCAGGCCTTTCTCCTGAGGCTCTGATCGGTCTATTCAAACTGCCAACCTTTTGGCTGGTAGCTGAGAATTCAACCACGGGCACCAACCAGGGACTCCTCGTAGGAAACCAGTAGGAATTTATGGCAGCTGTCTGATGAGACTCCACGGAGCCTGGAACGCGGTGGCAGCCATGGCGATGAAGCAGTGCACACAGATACAAGATATCATTCAGAGGTCAGTTGGTAAAGGGTGCTGACAGATTGATTGGGTGTGGAGGGTAAGGGGGTGCTGCCTTGGGTTAAGGCTGGAGTCACTAGGAGACTACAGAGTCCTGCCTTGTCATGGTAATGCTGCATCACAAAACCAAACCAAACTCACTGCCATTGAGCAGATGCCAATGCATAACGGCCCTACAGCACAGGGCAGACCTGTCCTTGTGGGTTTCTGAGACTGTCATCCGCAGAGTGGAGCGGCTGGTGGGTTACACTGCTGACCTTGCAGTGAGCAACCCACTATGTCACCACTAGGCCACCAGGATTCCTTGTAGGGTTCTAAAGCCACTTGAAGAAAGCAAAAAAATATATGTGTGCCAGCCATCGTTCAACTCAAGGCATGGCGAGAGGGTCCAGTCCAGGTTCTCCAAGGCTTAAGCAATTTCGTTTTGCTGATGAGCGTAGGTAGGCAGCTCACACAAAGTTTGTTGGGCAGATAACTTGTCACGCTAAGCCTGGGAGGGGCCCACCACTGGTTAGGAAGCCAACTCAGACAGCAAGATTGGCCAAATCGATGCCATCTAACACTAAGAATCACAACCAATGCCAAGCCGGTCTCTGCTCCGCTATTACTGGCCTTAAGCATAGCGCTTGCTCAAACTGTCAGAAGCCATTAGATTCTGGGCCTGGCTGATTGTGGGGGAGGAAGGTGGGCATCTTTTCAAGGACAAGCTGAACACATAGAGGAAAGAGAGCGGCCCTGGGCCAGCAGCCTTGGTGGAGGAATTCGATGACTCAAGGCGGTAGATGGCCAAGAAGATGGCCCGGTTGAGGTCATGCATTGCACCCTTGGTGGGGGAGAGAGAGATTGGATGAATGCTGATGGAAAATTGGTACCATCCCAAAATGGCGCTTTGCAGTCTGGGTAGGAAAGAAGCGCACTAGGCTCCAGGGACAAACTGAAGAAGCCAGTGGCAGAGGCACACTAGGCTGCCTGGGAGGTCCAGGACTGCAAAGAAAGGGTCACTTCTCATCCAACACCGCCACAGACCTCCATGTTGCTGCTGCCCATCCTAGCGCTTGCCTCCTCCCATGCCTGCTCCAAACCTGCTCTTCTCCCTGTCGGACTTGCCGGCTTGATGAATGGGGTCGCCATATGTGTAGGTGAGCCGGATGGAGACTGGGACGTCTGCCATTATTTCTGGCTCTCTCTGCTCACTGCCCACACCTGATCCATCTCCAAGTCTTGCTGAGTTCAACTTCCTAAATATTTCCCAAAGGAGCTCACTGTTCTTCGTTGGCTGCCCTAGCTTGCCTGGCCAATAGCCGCTACCTTCCCTCATCGCCCAGCATCCACCTTCTCACCTCCCATTGTGGCAAAGCCATCTCATCAAGCAATGGCCTGGCCAGCATCACCCCAAGGTCTTTAAAGCCCTGTGTGGCTTCCCCAATGCTCTTAGATCTAAGACCAAAACAATGCGTGTAATCCACCATTCCCAGCGTGGTCTGGGTTGTTGCCCACCTCTCACTGGTGCCCAAGCTGTTCCTGCTGCCTGGAACATCCTTCTCATCCAACTTCCACCATATTCACACTTTGTTCTTCCTCTGACTTGCAGCTCCAAAACCAACTCACACCGTCAACCCTCCCCTTAGTCTCCAGCTCTCATCACGTGTGGGCTCAGATGCCGAAATCTCCCCCTGAGAATCGTAGTCCTTTCTTCCAGAGCCCTGAGCTCTCGGAGGAGAGTAGTGGGTTGAAGTCTAGCTCACAGTGGTGGGGAGTGTGGGTGAGCCCACTGAATCCCACTCCAGACGTTCCCTCTGCACGAGTTCCCTAGGAGTGGCATGTGACACAACTTGGCCAATGAGACGTAGGCAGATGGTATTGAGTGGGACTGCTGGGAGAGATTCTCAAAGGATGACAGGCTCGGCTGGGATTACTTTGTCCTTTTGCCCCTTCCCTTTGTTCCTTTCTGGAGCACAGAGGTAGCACGAACAGGGCTGCGGCTGTCTTCCAGCCACAAGGGGAGGAGCCACCTGATCAGGATGGCAGGACAGGAAGACAAGGAGGGGAGGTCCTGGTGGCTGACCGCTGTGGGGGTGGGGGCTGTGTCTGCTCTATAGGGACTTCTGTGATGATTCCAAAAATACAACCAAGCCAGGGAATCAGTCCCTTTGAGTTTCTGAGACCATAACTCTTTATGGGAATAGAAAGCCCCGTCTTTCTGCCGAGGAGTGGCTGATGGTTTCAAACTGCAGACCTTCTAGTTAGCAGGCCAGCGAGTAACCACTAGGGCTCCTTGTGACTCTCCCTAGTGACAAAGACCTCCTTAAGGTGGTAGAGAGCCAAGGGGTCACTTTGAAGGCTAAGGCGTGCCTTTCCCAAGCCGTCACCATTTAGCCGTGCCCAATGGCTAATCGACAGATGCCTTACAGTAGACAGTTGTGATGCACGAGAGCTTTTTATGAGATAAGCAGTGAAGAGGTTGTCCGGAGGACATGCTGGGGTATGCCATCCCAAGGCATGGTATTTTCCATGGCCTTAAATACATGTGAAAATTGGACATGAACAAGGAAGTCAATTGAGGCCTTTGGGGGGTAGCATGGGTGATGGCCACCCTTGCAATGGCCTCCGAGGTGGGGAGGGAGCCCCTTGTGTCCATTTTACAGAGGAGGAGTGTGAGTGAGGCTCAGAGAAATTAAACACTTGGAAGAGAAACACCCAATTTTTTCTAGCCCAGGAGTGGCTAAGCTCCAAGGTGAGTGCGGCTGCGCTGTGCCAACATCGGCCACCTTCTCAACGCTTCCTCCTTGGGCACTTGGAACATGGCACTGCGGGCGCGTACGTTGGGATAGAATGACCGGTAGGTGTAGGGTTAGCCTTTTGAGAAACACCCCAGTTGTTCTTCAGAATGGTTTCGCCGCAGTCCATTCCCATCAGAACTGCATGAGTTCTCGGTTTTCTTCACTTGCCAACACTTGCTATGGTGTCTTTTCCCTTTGGCCCCATTCACAGGTGTGTAGTAGCTTGCCACTGTGGTGTGAGTCTGCATTTCCGGGATAGCTAACAATGGTTCATGGACTCTGTTTGCCACCCATTTACCTCTGGGGTGCAATATCTGTCCAGCTTCGGGCCCATCTCTGAGAGTTGCTTATTTACCTATTGCTGATCTGTGAGGGTTTGATATGAGCGAGTGGCCTCTCCCCATCTGTGACGTATCTTCTCATTTTCTGATCCAGGTCTTTCCAAGGGCCCACACCCAAACTTCTCCAAGCATGCCGACTCACAGTGCCCCTAGAGGGCAGAGTAGAGCTGCTCCTTGATGGGGCTTCTGACTGGATCCATCTTGACTGGAGCAGACAGCGTCATCTTCTCCCTCGTGCTGGGTTCAAATGGCCAACCTTTGGATTGGCAGCCTAGTGCTTAACCCAGTGCACGGCCTGGATCTTTGTCAAAGGACAACAGTTGTTCAATTAAGTGAGGGTCGATTCCTTGGGGGTTTTTTGTTTGTTTGTTTTGTTAATATTCTTTGGAGCGGTTGTTTTTAGGTTCCGTTGAGTTGGTTCTGACCCATATAGACTCTGCCCAACAGAGTCCTACCCCATCCTCACAGAGTCCCCCATTCGCCTGGTAAACTTAGTGAGTCCTTAATACATGAGGGGTTCTGTTGTCATTACATTGAAGGTCAAAGTGCAGCTCCCTGGGGGCCGGCAGGAGGCTCACTGTGTCTGTTCCAGGTGTCCAGGAAAGGTCCTGCTCGGGGACCACAGTGTCCTCCTATGTGCATGACCAAGTGATGCTCGCGGTCTCTGTTCTTGGATGGGTTAGGGTGGCAGTGTCTCTGCAGCTTGCAAAGGGACATCAAGAGAGAAGAGACTTTGGGACAAGGGCAGGGATATGTGGGACAGGGAGGCATCTCCCCAAGAACCAGAAGCAATCTGCGGTGCCTCCATTAATCCTCTGTTTTCTAACATTCGATTGTGAATTGGGTTAAGGTTAATGAAGTAGAGCCATGCTCCACCCAACCATTCCTCTCACCTCTTGCTTCATGTCATTGATGGCTGTACCCACTGTGGGCCTTCACTGTATCCTGCCTCCTCCCACTGTTTCTTGTCTCCAGCCCACCCTCTTCCGTCCTTCTGAACTCTGTCCTGGGGTCAGGGGTGCCACTTGGGTCTCAAAGAGTTGATGATTCTGAGGATGCGTCCCTCCCTGCTGTTATTACTCACCCCTGTGTTGTTTGGTCCCAGCAAGCTGGTTCTGACTCAGAGCGGCCCCATATAAACAGAAGGACAAACACCGCCCGTTCCTTCCTCTTGGTTGGTGTCCCTCCACTTGACCAAGCACGGTGTCCTTCCCCAGGGACTCATCTCGCCTGACACGTCCAGAGTATGTGCAGACTTGGCTCTTAGGTGGCTGACCTCGGAAGGCGCTGGAACGCAAGGCAAGGAAGGACATGTGGGCCCACAGGCCTGGCCGCTCAGCAGTTGGGCTTTCCATAGAGAAGGGACTTGGGGCTCAGAGAGACAAGACTAGAAAGGGGTAGTGTCCATACTCCCTGGGCTCCAGTAGAGCCGGACCTGGGCAGAGGAGGCAGGGGGTGTCCAGGTGGCCAAAGTGAGGGAGAACTCCAGCCCAAGAAATGTTCCTTCAGAAAATCACTACGCATTTCTTCCCGAGCAGCTGCGAGGAAAAAATAGAATGGGTTGGAATTAGCAGACCTTTTTTTTCCCTCTCTCTCTCTCTCTTTTAATTTGTAGCTCATTTGATGTCACGCTTTCTGGGAAGCACGGCTTGCTCTCTGACTTGGCAGTGAATGCAATGGCAAAGTGCTGGCACCCAGAGAACATGGCCACCCAGAGTGGTCCCCTCAAGTCTGAGCCAGGGGGCTTTTCTCTCCTGGGCCTCTGAGTGGACCAGGTCCCTGGCAAGGTGCTCCCCAGCCTGCAGAAAGTGGAAACCACAGCTCCCGGCTCTGTGACCACAGCAGGCCCCTTCCCAGGGCTGATTGGCCCACATCTTTATTTTACTGCTCAGAGAACTGGAGGCAAACAGGACACAGCCAGCCCTAAGGCTGGAGGGGAGACCGTCAACACATGTTACAGGGTCGCAGCCCATGTGATGGACACTAAAAAAAGAACGAAGCTAACAGACGCAACCTGGCCGGGGCATCCAGGAAGGCTCCCTGGAAGAGGTGTGTTTAAGCCAGGTCTTGAAAGATCAGTTCACCACGGTGGTGATATGGCGTGGGAGTGAGCAATACTTGTTAATATCCTGGTCTGTTTTCTAGTTGTTTCTCAGAGGTAGCTGTGTGTGTCTCCCCAGACTGCAGGCTGATTAGGGGCAGGGATTGTACCCATAGCTTTGTTTCTGGTCTCCACAGCACAGGGCAGAACTTGTTAGTCTCTAACTGGGCATGATTGACGTTTTGTGCAGGAAGAGGCTTGGCCACCCAATTGGTTGTAGGTTGTTTAGCAGCCTCCTTGCTCCACTCACTAGATGCCAGCCATTAGAATCTCCGCCACCTCCTCCACTCCTCCACCCCAGATGTGACGATCAAAGCTGTCTGCAGGCATTGCCAACCCTGTCTTCCCCCTCTCCAGAGGGGGCACAATCACTCCCAATTGAAATCCGCAGATATTCCACCTATACATCCATCTGCACGTTCACTTTATTTTTCACTCATCCGCATATTCTTTGAGCATTCACCGGAAGCTTGACATGGGTCAGCACACTGTTGGGCACAGGGACTACAGAGCCATGACCTCTGTCTTTGGGAGCCCAGCCTAGAGAGGAAAAAGGCCCCCCAAATCCAAACTCACTTCTGTGAGGTTGGCTCTGACTCGGTGGCACAGACTACAAGTTCCCCCTAGGGTTTCTGAGGTTATCAATCTTTACTGAAGGAGAAAAAAGCATCCTTCTCCCCCAGGAAGCATCTGATGGGTTTGAACCACCAACCTTGAGGTTAGCAGCCAATGCCAAACCCACCGTGCCACCAGAGATCTTTCAAGAGAGAAAGGGGGTGGCAAATAAGCTATGTCAGGGAGACACAGAGTTGTGGGAGCTGGTAGGATGGAGCAGTGAACAGATGTACTGCAGAAAGGCATCCTACAGGACATAACACCCTTACTGAATACACTCAGAAATCAAGGAGGGAGGAAGGGATGTAGGAAGGGAGGGAAATAGAAAGATAGATATGCAGTAGATAGATAAGTAGGTAGGTAGAGATTAAGAGAGGCAGTAAATAGATGATAATGATAAACAGATAAAAGATTGATAGATAATAGAGAGATGACAGATAATAGAGAGATGATAGATAGATAGATAGATAGATAGATAGATAGATGGATGGATGGATGGATAGATAGATGAGGTGATAGATATGTAGATAGACGAGCAGGTAGGTAGAGATTGAGATAGGTGATTGATACTCACTGCCAGCAAGTCACTGTCAACTCAAAGCAACTCTGTAGGACAGGGTAGAACTGCCCTGGGAGCTTCTGAGGCTGTAATAATTTATGAGCATAGAGCAGGCTGGTGGTTTCAAACTGCCAAACTTGAGGACCACAGCCCAATGCATAAAAACTATGACTCCAAGGCTCCTTGGGTGATTGATAGGTAAATAAAAATAATAATAAAACTCCAAACTCACTGTGACCAAACACACTGGTGACTCAGTAGGGCAAGGTAGAGCTGCCCCTCTGGGTTTCTGGTGCTGGAACTCTTTACAGGAGTAGAAAGCCTTGTCTTTCCCCAGCAGCATAGTTGATGCTTTCGATCTGCTGACTTTGTGATTAACGGTCCAGTGCATCACCACTCGCTGCCAGGGCTCCTTAGATCAAAAGTCAAACTCACCACCATGGGATTCTGAGACTGTAACCGTTTACCAAAGTAGAATGCTCCCAAGGAGCTCCTGGTGATTTTGAACAGCCAACTATGTGCATCACAGACCAGGTCATAACCACTAAACCTTCCTGATAGGTAGGTAGAAATTGAGGTAGACAGTCAGTAGATAGCTAATAAACATATAAATATATACATAGGTAGGTAGAGATTGAGTTGGGCAAATAGATAGAAGATAGATATATAGAAAGATAGATGATAGATAGATAGATAATATATAGATAGATGATAGTAGGTTAGATAGATTTGTAAGTAGGTTTTGTTAGGTGCCATCAAGTCGGTGACAACCCAGAACGACCCGCTGGCACAACAGCATGAAACTGTGCCCAGTCCTGTGCCATCCTCAGAATTGTTCCTACACTTGAGCCCCTTGTTGCAGCCCCTGTGTCAATCCATCATGTCATGAATCAACCTCTTTCCCGCTGGCCCTCCTCATTACCAAGCATGATGTTTTTCTCCAGGAACTGGTCTCTCCTGACAACATGTCCGAAGTCTATACGCCAAAAAGATGGGCAATAAGTGAATTATAGACAGCAGCTGCGATCCAGGTAGCTCTGACTCAGCCCAGCCTGGCCCTGCATCATCCCGATGGTCATAAGGATGTTCCAGTCTGTCCCTATTGCGTCAGTCCATCTCACTAAGGGTCTCGCCCACCCTCCGCTTCCCTAAACATGATTGGAGTCCAAATCATGGCAACCTGTGAGATCACACCTAAGAGGACTTCTTAGTGGACAAGAGGGTCCATGATTCCTAATTATTGATCAACTTGAGCATGAGAAGCATTCTTGGAACCCCAGGGGCACCCCCTGTCCTGCCTCCCAGATCTCCATTGCAGATGAGATGCTGGGGTCTCATTGCCATACCCCAAGGTGGCTCGGTCTCCATTTCATCCCCGCTCCAAGGCCTTCTAGCCACCAGCTGCTTCTCTGAGAGGAAGGCCTCTCCGGGAGATGGATGTAGGGAACTGTGGGATCTCCCCCGCACCATTGAAGCTGTCACTTAGCCCTGCTGGAGTTTGGAGTTTGAAGACAGACTGGGCTGCGGTGAGAGTGGGAATTACGAGCCCATTACCTGAACGGAGAAGGCCGACCCTCTAATTGGTGGAGAACAAATGTGGCTGTTATTGAAATTCCCTCATCCTTGAATGATGTATGAGCTTCACAGCCTGACTCAGAAATTCTCCAAACTAGACAGCTTTGACTCTGCCAATCTTTACAGCATAGGAAGCCTCCTCTTTCTCCCCAGGAGCAGATGGTGGGTTTAAACCACTGACCTCTGAGGGGTTAGCAGCCCAACAACCTAACCCCCTGAGGCATGCTGGGAATGAGAATGTGGCATGGCCAACACTTCTGAAGAGTCTGGTTCTGACATTGACTTCCAAAGGAGCCAATCTGGCAGTTCCTGATTTGAATTCCTCAGGTCCCCATGGCCCTTGAAAGGAGCGATGATGGAGGGTCTGAGACATTGGGTGAAGGTATCGACAACTCTAGGCAGGGGGTGGGTGTGGGGGGGGGGTCCAGGGAGTCCTTGGTCCCTGTGAGTTAAGCATTGTACCAAAAGGTCTGTGGTTCAAACCCTCAGGAGAAAGATGAGACTGTGTGCGGCCCTTAACGGTGGACAATCTCGGGAGCTTTGCAGGGGCAGTTTTGCTCTGCCATACTGGGTCACCGTGACTGGAACTGGCTTGCTTTGAGGTGGGGATTCTATATGTACCAAAACTGAGCCTATCTGTACCAGCTTAACGGGCAGGTGTTTTTAATTCCAAGAGGGTCCGTGTCTGCAATACGTTGTCTGAGCACCTGGTTTCTGAAGCCCAGTATGGTGCGGTCACTGATGTCTGTGGGACCTGCCAGTGACCGCTCTTCTGTCTCCCTTCCACCATGCTTCCAGCCCCAGCCCCAGCCCCAGCCCCAGCCCAGGCACCATACACCCCAGCCTCTTCCATGCCCAGGTGCTGAGGTACCTGCTCTGGCCCTGCCCTCCTCGAATCAGAACCACACCCCTGCCAGGAATCCACACGAGTCTCACAGGAGAGCTCGGCTCCACAGCTGTCCTCTTTACAGAAGCAGGTCAGCTAAGCCTTTCCTCCCTCAGAGCTTCTGGGCGGGGTCCACCTAACTAATTCTCTGCTGCCTGCGTGCTTTACTGCTGCGCCACCAAGAGACACTGAATACAGGTTTGTAAGAAGGCATCCCAAGGAGTAAGAGTGGATGCCAGAGACCCTTCCCAACCAAGTGACTCAGCCTCTCTGTCCTCCACTAGCACAGTGGGTTAGCCACTGTGGGTTGGGCTACCAACCTCAAGGTTGGTACCTTGAACCCGTCAAGGCTGACAGCCCCAGAAACCCCAGGCAGGGCAGTTCTTCTCTGTCCTAGAGGGCAGCTAGGAGTCCAAGTTGCCTGAAAGCAGTGGGCTCTTGTTTAGCTAGTGCCTCCACATCCTCATCTGTAAAATGGATCTAAGTGTGATGGTTTCCCCAAGGCAGGACCATTGCGGGCATTCAGTGAGCCAACAGATACGGTACTTGGCCGAACATCTGTGTCCCTCAAAGGGATGTAGCCTTCCGTATGGATCGCAACTCTTGTCAAGTAGGCCACATCCTGCTCCAGGGAGAAAAAAGCTGATGACGTCAAGGATTTCATCTTGCTTGGATCCACAATCACTGCTCATGGAAACAGCGGTCAAGAGTGCACAAGCGATCAAAAGATTAGGGTAAATCTGCTGCACAAGACCTCTGAAGAGCACTGAAAAGCTAGGATAATACTTTAAGGACTAAGGTGCAGGCGCCTCACCTCAGCCATGGTATTTTCCATCACTTCATATGCACGTGGACGTTGGACATTGAATAAGGAAGGCAGTAGAAGGATCGATGCATTTGAATTGTGGCGCTGGAGAGGAATATTGAAAGTAGCATGGACTGACAAAAGGACAAACCGATCCATCTCAGAAGAAGTATGCCCAGAGAGCTCCTTAGAGACAAGGATGACAAGACTTAGTCTTACCTGCTTTGGACATGTTGTCAGGACCCTGGAGAAGGACATCTTGCCTAGTAAAGCGGAGGAGCAGCGAACAAAGAGGAAGGCCCTCGATGAGGTGGACGGACCCAGTGGCTGCCACATGGGCTCGTGCACGGGTACGATCACGGTGATGACACAGGGCCGGGTCGTATTTTGTTGCGGTATTCTGCTTTAGTGTGCAGAAGGTCACTGTGGGTCAGAACAGACTTGATGACACATATAGCAACAACAGCCTTTATTCTTTGGCTAATAAAACACGGGGACGGAATTCAGGATTCGCCTGTGCAGCGTGCATCACAAACCTACTTGCAAGCGGCACTCGGGTGGCGTGGGAGGGTCATGCTAATGCTGAACTGACTGTGGTCCCCGGGAGTTCCCCAGCCTCTCCCCCACTCCATGGTAGTATGGAGTCCCTGGAAAAGCCCTAGCAACATAGTGTGTATGTATTGGGCTGATCACTACAAGGCCGGCAGTTTGAAAACACCAGCCTCTCCTCAGCAGAAACACAAGGCTTTCTACTCCCGTAAAGAGCTAGTCTTGGAAAAAGCTGGACAGTCCATTGGTCACTACTCAATCCCTCTCCTTGGAGTTTCTCCAGTGGAGTTGCCAGTGGGTTTGAACTACAGGTCCCTCGGTGGCAGCTCCAGTGTGCCTCAGTTTACTCCTGGACCCTCCTTCTGGCCTCTTGCCTTGGGAAATCCTTGGGTGGTGCAAACAGTCAGACATCTGACATCTAACTGAAAGGTTGGTGGCTCCAACCGGCCCACAGGCACCATGGAAGAAAGGCCTGGCAATCTGCCCGTGAAAGGTCACCGCCTGGAGGCAAAAAGAAACACAGCTGGCCCTTCCTTCGTGTACCTTGCTCTCAATGCATCCTTTGATTGACGAACAGGGATTATGACCAGGCCCTCTTAGCAGGTGAGAAAACTGAAGTTAAGGAGATAGGGAGAGGGATATCCAGACCAAACCCTAAAATCTAAATTCTTACTTTCAACCATGGAGTCGCCCAGGACAGGGATCCAAACCTGAACCCCAGACATCTACCCCAGATCTCCACACTCTGCATGCTATGCCTTCCTCAGAGCGCCCCACTCCCACCCCAGGGAGGATTTCGGGTATCTTATCAGTGGGCCTAGCCTGGGCGTTCTCCCTTCCTGAACTCTTTAAGCATCCTCTTTGCTCGTGTTCCTCACTAGGGGACATGCAGACAGAGGAAGCTGCAGGGGTGACCCTGGCTGCCGTGTACAGACCCAGACAGCCATTCCTTACTCCGGACATCCTCTCCCCTCCCTAACCCTGCCCCCACCCCACCCACAGATCATCCTCAATTTGACTCGAGTTGTTGGAGTGTTGGAACCAGCCTGGGACTGGGGCTTCTAAACTGCTTTTCTTCGCAAGATGTTGGGGCTCCTTTTACTCCTTTTATTATTGACTAGTTTAGGTGTCAACACTGGAGCCTCGGTAACCCAATCGTTAAGCACTGCACTGCCAGACCAAAAGTCACTGATTGGAACCTACCAGCCCCTCCACGGGACAAAGGTGAAGCTGGTTCCGTAAAGACTGGCAGCCTCTCTCAGAAAGAATGGCATCTAGGGGCTAAAAGGCATGTCTTCAAACAAGCAGCCATCTGATGGCGCTTCAACTAAGTCCACACGGAAGAAACACACCAGCCTGTGTGCTCCAAGGACTGGAAACAATATAATCCAAATCCAAAGGAGGGAATAGCATACGAGCTTAAATGATTAAAACCCAGTTTGCAGGAGGCTATGGATGACAGTGGGAGCCCCAAATCCATTTGCAGGGTCCCCACATGGATTGAGTCTCCAGTGAATTCCCCCTGAACTTAGTCAAGGGATGTGAATGGCCTGGCTATCAAACAGAGAGCGCCGTAAAGTAGATGTCGGCAGATGTGGTTGAGATGTCACACTGTGTCATTTAATATCCCTTTGACATGATTTCCTGTTTTCTTCTTGATTGAAGTTTTTGATCTTTTGTCACGTCGTTGCTATTGTCTGTTGTTTGTTTACTTTATTCCTGTTTGTTTGTCATGTTTTTTCTGTATGTGAAATCCAGGATCAGTAAATCTATAGAGACAATAACTGGACGAATAATAATTACTTGGGGGCATGGCAGGTGGGGGTGGGGGATGGAAAGCTAACAACAATGAGGACGAGAAGAAAACGTTCTGAAATGGATGGTGGGGCTGATTGCACAACTCTTCTTAATATGATCGAATGATTAAATTGTGCAACGTGTGAATTAGAGGCCAATAAAA
Organism: Tenrec ecaudatus; assembly: GCF_050624435.1. Taxonomy (NCBI): domain Eukaryota; kingdom Metazoa; phylum Chordata; class Mammalia; order Afrosoricida; family Tenrecidae; genus Tenrec; species Tenrec ecaudatus. The sequence goes on along the minus strand of NC_134545.1, from coordinate 29,001,370 downwards.
CTTTAATAAAAATAGATACCTCTCTGGGCAGTTACCACCACCACCAGCCTTGTCCTTTAGAGTTGTTCTCTGTCAGAATCGAATCCCCAGCAAAGGGTGGGTGTTTCCTAGCTGCCTCTTTTCCTCCAGGAGACCGACCTCTCCTTGAATACCCACATTGCCCCTGACCCAGCACTGGATATACAGTTGGTGCTCAAGAAAGGTGTATGAGCCATTAGAGGTCCAAAGGGCAGCAGCATTTGGACCTTAAGTTAACTTGGACCTTAAGTACCAAATTCAGGTTAGAAGCAAAGGGGGGATGGAAAAGGGCTCTCAGAGGGAACGGGATCCAGGAGGGTCCACTGGGGGGCTGGCAGTGATGAGTTGGTGCCAATGTGTATGCAGTGGTCAAGGTCAGCTGATGATCTGCCCTGAAAGCCTTTGCCTGATTCACGAGAAAAAGATGAGGGGGGGGGGCTGCATTTGTGTGGAGCCCACACCTTTGCGCATCTCCTAGTTGACTCCTTTTTGTACAAAGATTCCCGCTAACGACCCATCTCCGTGATGACAGAGACCTTCATTGGATGCCTATTCTGATCCGGCGCCAGGTGCACAGGGCTAACCCAGAACCAGGGCATGGGTGGCACTCAGAGGGGGCAGGGAACAGCCCCTGCGGCCCATCACCTGTGTGAATGTGACGAGCTGGCCCGCCCCCCTGAGCTCCAGTCAAGTGAGAATGGCCATAGGCACCCCTGGCTCTGCTGCTGGCAGGACAGCCGGAGGGAGAGCTGGAAGGTGTGCCCACATGGAGAATGCAGTGACTGCAGCAGTGGGCCGGGCAGTGTTTCCTTCTGACATAGAGAAGGTTGCTGTCGTCAAAGAGCACTTGGGGCAGCTCAAAGCAACAGAGAGGATAGAGCTGAGCTTCAGTGGGCATGAAAGTCCCCTTCAGGGGTCACAGAGCTAGCGAAGGACCCACCTACCTACCCATGGCCATCTAGAGGGGACTGCCTGTAGCACTGCCCCTGCGGGTTCCTAGCCTCGTGTTCTCCCAAAGAGCAGCTGGGGGTGGGGGTTGGGGGTGGGGGGTGTTCACCTTGCAGTTAGCAGCCCAATGTGTAACCCACCACGCCACTGGGGCTTCCTGGCTTTGGGCAGAAGCAAAGCTCTGTTTCCTGCAACGGCCTTGGGACAGTGCAGATGCAGTGGCCAGTCCCTGGAATGGTGGAGAGAAGGGGACACTTGTGTGCCTGGCCACCTCTCAACCAAGTTTCTGGGAAGTGGTAGTGATGCCTTCTGCTTCCAGGGAGCACAGCGCGGCACTTGGGCAGCAAGAGGCGGCCGCATCACCTTCTCGTGCGGGGTTGGTCTCCTCCATCCTGGAGCGCCCTTGTGAACATCTGCCAAGACAAGCCCGAGCATATTAAACAGCCGCCGACCGTGTACTGCTGGCTCCTTCAATGCGCAGCAATTACACGGCGTGTTTTGCTCATTAGCAGAAAATTGACACAGAGGCAATCCTGCTTTTTAAATTACCACTAATCTCACTGCACCTGTTTGGGAAGAAAGCCCCAAGGCGCGTGCACGCAGGCGCGTGCGTACACACACACACAGTTGGCCGGTAACAACCATTCCACAATATTTTAAAAACAAACACTTCCAGAACACCCTTAAAAATAGCTTTTGGGTTTTTTGTTGATTATTTTAAGAGGACCCTAGACGCATGTTGTCCCATAGACACGCAGGGGACATGTGTGACTCTCAGTGAGCGCCAGTGCCACCTGCCCACCCTCAGCGGGGCCAGAGGTAGAAAGAGGGGATCGGACCCGCTTCCTGGAAGGTATGAGGCCCGTGGCTCACTGTGGGGTAGGGGCTTGACTCATGCTGATGATAATTACCGTGGCTAGAAGCTCGTGAAAGATCGACGTGGTTGGAGATGGTGCGCATTTGGGAGTCTACACCTTTCACCGAGGAATCCCTTGCCCATGTCACCTAGCCCTCCCTGACACTACCCAAGCTTGTGGCTGGGACCACAGCATCCCCTCCCGCCCTGAGCCCAGCATAGCACGTGGCTTTTGCTGTCATGGCGACCATCTCATGGTAATCAACCCTATACACAATGGGACCAACACTGCCTGGACCTGCACCTTCCCCATAATCCATTGCAGATCACTGGCTGGTTTTCCAAAGTGGATCGCGAGACCTTGCTTCCTAGTCCCTTTTAGTCTCAAAGTTCCTCCAAATCCTGTTCAATATCAGGACTCACTACCACTGGAATGCCGAGAACCATTGGCCAAGAACCAAGCCAAGGCTCCTTCCTGGGTGTCAGGCACCGTGTGACCATGAAGAAGGAAGCCTATGACCTGCTGGGATTCTAGTTTTTTATGTACAGCTAAAAACATCATGGAGGTGGAGGTTGGTGGCACTCAGTCTTTTCTGACCCGTAGTGGCCCCATGTGACACAGTAGACAGGCTGTCATCTACACACTGTTGGTATACTAGGTTATACATTGAGCTGATAACTATAATGTTGGCAGTTCAAACCCACCCACCACCTTGTAGGGAGGAAAATGAGTCTGTCTGCTCTCATATGGATGGACAGTCTCAGAAACCCAAAGGATTTCCCCTGTCCCATAAGGTTGCTATGAATCAGTGGTTTGGGGTCTAAGCTTCCTGGAAACAGATCACCAGGCTTTTCTTCCTCAGAGCTTCCCAGTTGGGTGAAATAGTCAACCTTTGGGTTAGTAGCTGAGCAATTAATCACTGTGCCACCAATGTGCCACCAAGTCTCCTCATAAACCAAAATAACAAATGTGTTAGTCTGGGTGGACTAGTTTAACAAATTAATCGACACTCGTATAATAATAAGAAAAAGCTTTATATAAAGAGTAATTACATATAAGGAAAAACATCCCAGCCCAGTCCAGATCAAGTCCATAAGTCTGATATTAGTCCATATGTCCAATAAAAGTCTGTAAATTCTTCTTCAGACTCACGCAACACATGCAATGCTTCAGAATGCAGGAAGATCACAGGCCAATGGGTGGAAAGCCTTGTGGACCCAGTGGCGCTAGAAGCATCTCAGCCCTGTCGTGGGTCTCCAAATGAAGTCATCAAGCTGCGACCTGATTGACAGGCCAGACTCCACCCCTTCGCAAGTTGACAGATTATGTAACTGCCACGACAAACCACACTTCTCCCTGAATCTGATGCAGATCTGCCCTAGGTCAAGTTTCCGAGGCTGTCCAGCTTTACAGGAACAGACAGGGTGTAGCTGATGGGTTTGAACTGATAACCTTGCAGTTAAGCAGCCCAGCACCAAAGAACACCTACAAGTCAGGGCAAGGCCTTTCCGCTCCCTCCTTCCGGCACCGTGGAGCGCTCTGAGCAGGGATGCTTGATTGGAGCTACACTCAAGCCTCCTGCACAGGATTGAGGGAGGCCCACACCTGAACGGGAGTTCGGGTCAGGAGGGAAGCCTGCCAGGAGGGCACTTGCCTTCACCCAGGACCTCCTGGTCTCCCTGGCCCTGTGAGAGGGGGTGGGGGTGGGGGGAAGGGAGCAGCACCACAGGAGGGAAGAGAACAGGCTGCAGATCTGGGAAGGGATGAAGGGTTTCCATGGCAACCTTTGCTTGCCCAGCAGCCAAGGTACCTATGCAAATTCCCCAGGCCTCCTTCCTGAGGAGCTTGCAGCCGGCCTCCCTGGCTGCAGAAAGCAGAACTGGAGGGGGAGGGGTGGGGTGGCTGCCTTGCCGGAGCTGGGGGCGCTGACTTCCAGACAGCCTTTCCAGCTCCCTAGTACCCTTCCCCTGACCCTTCCTCCCTCCTCTGGGGCGGTTCTCCCAAGCTCAGCCTCCCCATGGTCCATGGCATGGAGTGTGTCCTGCATCAGGGATACAAGCTTTCCTGCCTAGTGTGGTGGCTGGAACAAGGCAGTGGGGCTCCCTGCACGGTGCCTGGTGTTGATGGAAGCTGCTGTGAAGGTGATCCTCACCTCACCTCACTGTGACCCGTGTACAATGAAAGAAGCCTCTGCCCAGGGCCCAACACACACGCACACGCACACACACACCCCACCACCACCACCACCACCCTTGCTTACAGTTTGGACCATGGGGTTTTTGTTGACTGGTTTGAAGGTAGAGTAGCGGGCCTTCCTCCCTAAGCCATCAGAGGCCAGCCACCTGTTCAGTATCACAGCGGCTGAGCATGATGGGCCTTAGCCAGGAATCACACCGGTGTTGCCCACATACAAGGCGAGAATACTACCATGGGGCCACAACTCACCCCTCGGAGTAGGCAGGTCAAAATGCTAGTGGTTATTGTTCTCTTGGTATTTGTATGCCATGTAGCCTGGTTTCGAGAGCCCAGGTGCTCTCGGACAAGCTGCTGCCCAGCATGCATCCATCCTTGGCTGTCACTTTTCTTCTTCCCAATCTTCCTGTCTTTATCTCAGGTTGGATGTATAGGTCTCTTCCCCAGGAGCATCGGGGGCACAGTAGGTTGCAGTTAGTGCATGTAGTTCAAACCCTTAAGTTGCTCTGAGGGAGAATGACGAGACTGACTGCCCCCCTAAAAGCCCTAGTGCACCCTTAAAAAACAATGACAACTCTGTCTAACAGCTCACGACATGGACAAAATTGGGGAGCATTGTGCTCAGCAAAGTTAGCACATCTTATAAAGATAAATTAGTTCAGGACAACATAATTTAAAGGAAGGGGGGAAAACTTTTCACACCAAAGGAAGAGACTTTGAAGACTAGGATGAGGCCAGGGTTGGGAGGGAGGGAGGGTACGAGGGTGGGAAGGTGGGAAGGAAAAGAAAAAAAAACAAGAAGAAGAAGAAAGAACCACACACACGGGATTCCTGGGACAGGACAGTGTCCCTGTTTTGATGAGATGGGCTGGGCAGCGACATAGAGTATGGTTGTCTTTGTTGGTCTTATATTCCACAAATAAAAGGAAAAATAATGATGATGATTTAGAAAGAGAAAGAGAGTTCACAGCCTTAGAAAAATCTCCCAGATTCCTTACCCATCTGCCTAAACACTGGTCTGAGTGGTTCTAAGAAGTCAAAGTAACATTAAAACGGACTTAAGTTCTTTTGTGAAGCACAAGCTAGGTACAAACCAACAAAGCAGAAGAAAGGGTTCATCTCTGGAAATCCTAGGGTGCATTTCTCCTCTGCCCCATGGGGTCGGTGGGTGGTCCAAACCAACAGCCCCTCTGAGGCTGTCTCCTTGAAGTCACATCCTGGGAAGCCCCAGGGTGGCTGTGGGTGGGACTGGCCTCGTCTGTGTCCCTCCCCTCTGTGCATAGGGCTGTTGACCTGAGTTGTTATCGGGGCTGCTCCTTCTGTTGCTATGACTACTGGTACGTTCGCCAGTACAGTTGCACCTCGGCCAAGAAAGGCCATGGTGATGCGGCCCGCACAAACGCCACTGAAGAGAGGATGTGAAACTACTAGAGCAACTGCACGATGACGTGCCAGCTTTCTTTACAAGACAGCAAGCAAAATCCCTGCCATCAGGTCAAATCTGACACATAGGGACTCTCTGGGAATTTCCAAGACAGTCCTTCTTTACAGGAGTGGGAAGTCTTGTCGTTCTTCCACGGAGCGGCTGGTAGGTTCGAACTGCTGACCTTGCAGTGTGCAGTCCAACTTGTAGCTCACGGTGCCACCAGGGCTCCTTGTTACTAGATGCAGCTATATGAAAAAGACTTCGTGGGACTTTGGCATGTGCAGCAGGACGGAGCTGCTTGCAGGTTTTGAGATGTCTTAGGCACGTGAATCTTGGTCTCAAACATTGTCCCAACTCTCCTGTCCCAGAGGGCCCACACCAGGCATGTTTTCTTGCCTGTTTCCATCTTGGTTGCTGTTGTGAGTGGCCAGGCAGTTGTCTGAGTCACGCCAACCTTGTGCAGTTTAGAGGAAGACATCGCTGTGTCCTGGCCATCTCCACCCTCATCACCACTGCAGACACTGACATTCTGAGTGCTTTTCAATCCAGAGCAGTCCGGCTCCCACTGAGCTATTGGACAAGATTCTGTTGTGGCCCACGGGGTGTTCACTAGCTAAGTTCCAGAAGGAGATCACCAGGCCTTTCTTCCTAGTTCTGTCTTCATCTGGAAGCTCGGCTAAACTCTGGTCCCCATGGATGACTCTGCTAGTGTTGGCCATACAGGTGAGCTTCCAGCATCACCATGGGACACACTGAGTGAGTCCCGCAGGACCCCATGGGGCAGCCGGTTTGGACACCATGCTGACATGGTAATATAGGTGCACGTGATGAGACTGTGAGTGCCAGCCTCCCCTGGATATGTTTGCTTCCCTTTGTCATTTCTTCCCTCCCACCCACTGCCATTGAGGCAATGCCAACCCATAGTAACTCTGTATAGGGTTTCCAAGACTACATTGTTACAGGAGCAGACCCTTGGAGTGGCTAATGGATTTGAACTGCCCTTCTTATGGTTAGCAGTTCAACCTCTAACCCACAGAGCCACCATCCTAAAATGTAGACACCAAATTCACTGCCACTGAGTCGATGCCAACTCTATATCCTGTAGGACAGGATAGAACTGCCCTGTGAGTTTCTGAGACTAATTCTCTATGGGGGTAGAAAGCCTCATCTTTCTCCTGTGGAGCGGCTGTACTAGATGTCTCGAAAGTCAACGGACATCCCCTATAGAAAAACCCTAGACCGGGTGTCCCTGAGTACTGGACAGGGGGCTTCAAAAAGCTGGTGGCAACATTCCATCATCGTTTCCTTCTATTTTCCCACTTAAAGTTGCCTCCGATCCCTAACGTCAGCCTGACGCAAGCGCATGGTGCATGGTGATGGTGGTGGTGTGGGCCATCGAGTCACTTCCGAGCAACCCTGGAGGACAGAGCAGAGCTACCTCACAGGGTTTCCTGTCATCTTCACGGGGCCACATTAGGTCCTCTCTCCCAGCTGCAGGTGGGTTTGAACCGCCGACATTTCTGTCAGCAGCCAGGGACACAGTCATTGCACCATCATTTTTCCTGGGGGGAAGGAAGAGAGGAATGTTAGGAAGAAGGAGGGTGTGGAGGAAAGAGGGTGGGAAGAGGAGAAAGAAAGGGGAGGAAAGGGAGGAGAAATCAGGAGAGAGAAGGGGGTATCTTGCTCCCTGAGCTCAAGGTCAATGTGATATCTCAGAGAGCTCTCTCAGTGCTAAAGTCACACATATGCACCTCCCCCAAGCCCTGTACTAGCCCTTCCTGTCATCTCTGCCTCTCACCGGCTCCCAGAGGAAGACAGGATCAGCCAAGTTTTCAGGCCTGCTCAGGACAAGATAATTAATCCCCTAACAGTTCTCTAGGGTGTCGTCATTAATTGCATTAAATGAGATAATATTGATTGAGCACTTAGCACTATGCCTATTGATGTTTGTCACCTATAATTGACTCATAATGGGAACTGATGATTGGTGTGGTGGCTGCTTCTCTTAATTGGGGTTATGAATAGACTCCCACCATGAGTGCAGGCCTTTGCAATGATCCTGTCCATGTTCAAATGTGTTTCCCCATGTCATCTGGGTTTCAATTTCTCCATCACCCATGACACCGGGGGGAACATTCACACATGGCTGTGTGTGAAGGCTCTGCTAGCCTCCAGGGTGGAGGGTGCTATTTTATTGCTGCCTGATTCAAGAGGTGGCAATCTCTGCACAGGATCTATTCAGATGATGCCTGGTCCTCATCTCCTGCTGTGGTCCCTTTGTCTACCCCAACCAACCCAACCATGGCCATTGAGTCGATTCTAACTCACAGTGACCCTATAGGACTGGGGAGATCTGCCTCCAAGGCTGTAACTCTTTAGGAGAGCGGAAGGCTTCATCTTTCTTCCAAGGAGCGGTTATTGGGTTGCAGTTGCTGACCTTGGGTGAGAACCCAACAGAACAAAACACTGCCCGGTCCTCCTCCAGCCTCATGGCCATGGTTGCAGCCACAGGGCCAAGCCGTCTTGTGGCTGGTCTTCTTTTTCATTGACCCTTTCTACTTAGCCAAGCATGATATCCTTCTCCGGGGCCTGGGGCCTCCTGCGGCACGCCCAAAGTGCTTGAGACGAAGTCACCATCCTCATTTCCAAGGAGCGCTCTGGCTGTCCTTCTTCCAAGGCAGATTTGTGGGTTCTTCTGGCCGTCCACTGGAGAAACAATATTTTTCTCCAACCCATAATCCAAAGGCATCAAGTTTTCCGTGATCCTCCTTATTCATTGTCCAGCTTTCCCGTGACTATGAGGTGACTGGAAACACCATGGCTTGGCTCAGCTGCCCCTTAGTCCTCAGAGTGACACCTTTGTTCCTTACCACTCTGGAGAGGTTTCTGCAGCAGATCTACCCAAGGAGGCTAGGCAGCATCGGATGACGACTGTTGCTACTGAGTGTTGATTGCGAACCCAAGTAAAATGGCAATCCTTAACCATTTCGATCTTTTCTCCACTTATCCTGGCACTGACTCTAGGTTCAGTTGTGTGGGTTTTTGTTTTCTTCCCATTAAGGCGTAATCCAGACTGAAGGCTGTAGTTGTGTATTATCATCCGTAAGAGTACAAAGGGGCGCTCGTGTCAGAACTGACTCAATGGCGCTTAACAACAACAGCAACAGTAAGTGCTTCGAGCCCTCTTCACTTTCAGCTGGCAAAGTTGTGCCGGCACACATCACAGCTTGTTAGGGAGTCTATTTCCAATCCCGAGGCCTCCTTCTCCATCATACAGCCAGATTCTGTGTTTGTTTCCTCGGCAAACAGACGGGATCCTTAGGGCAAAAGAACACAGCACTGACGCGCACCTTCCCTGACTTGAAACGGCGCGGTATTCCCCTGTTGGATCCGAGGGCCTGCCTCTCGTCCTGCCTCCACAGCATAGTGAAGGGTTCTCGGATTCCCGTTCTTCGTATTGCCAGCCATTATTTGCCATGATCCAAATAGGCCAAGGCCTTTGCAGAGTCAATAAAACACAGGCACACATCTTTCCGGTGTTCTCTGCTCCCAGCCAACATCCATCTGAAGTGACCGTGGTAGCTCTCGTGTCACATTTCAATGGAATTGGACTTGGATTTCTGGCAGTTCCCTAGAGATGAGTGGCTGCAACTGCTTTTGAGGGGTCATCAGGAAAGTTTTATCCGTGTGTGACATCAATGAGATTGTTGGGTAGCTTCTGTGTTCTGGTGGGTCGCCTTTCTTTGGACTGAGCACAAATACCTTTCTCTTCCAGAACATGTAGACCTCGTCCAGGTCGTAAGCTAGAGGGCAGGCTTCCAGATTTCTTGGTGTAGGCAGAAAAGCACTCCCCGTTTTACAATCTTTTGCTAAAACATCTCCGTTGGTATTCCGCCGGTTCCTGGAGTCTTGCTTTTCACCAATATCTTCAGGAGAGCCCAAGTTTCTTCCCTCTCTTCTATCAGACCTGGGCCATTGCTGCCTCTTGGAATGGTTAGCCAAACCCAACCCACAGCCCCCACTGACTCATGGCAACCCTATGAAGGAGACTCATTCTTGGCCGGAGCAAATGTTTCTACTGAGCAGCACTGAGGGGTCTGAACCACTGACCTGGCCATTAACCACCCAAACATCGCCTAGCCCACAGTGCCACCAGGAACACATGCTCACCACCCTAAAAGTGTTTAGAAGTTATCAACGGCCTACTTGAGAAAAATCACTATAAAATTGCATTTGTGAGACCTGTAGATGCAATCTTTTGATGTCTGTAAAAGCTCTGGTGGCCTAGTGGGTTACCCATTGGGCTGCTAATCACAAGGTCAGCAGTTCGAAAGTACTAGCTGCTTGTGGGAGAAAGACGAGACTTTCCACTTCCATGAGGATTTATAATCTGGGAGGTCTGGGGAGCCATCCCCCTCTGTCCTGTGGGCTCCCTGTGAGTTGGCATGGACTAGACGTCAGTGAGCTTGGTTTTGAGTTTGGTACGTGATCTGTAAATGGCACGCACATGGGGCGGGGTCAGGAGGAAGGGGGGTGTTGCACCTAGTCTGAGAGCTCAAGGAAGGGATGTTTAAGTTCAAGTCTAAAGGAAGATTGGAGAAGGGGCAGGGAGAACGGAGAGGAAGCAAGACAAGACAAGGGAGAGAAATTCAGGGGCAAACCCACTCTCCTGGCCATCCTTCACCTGCCCGCCCTCCTCTCAGCGAAGACAGGGAAATAATGAGCAAGATCAATGTGGAAGGTAATGAGCCAATAGGAAGCGACTCAGAGCCCCAGTGAAAGGCAGGAAGGAGATGAGCAGGCAGGGTATTAAGCGAGTGTGGGTGAAGGCCTGAGCTCCCGAAGGACTGTGGGACCGAAGAGATAAGGAGGCGAGCGAATGAAGACAGGGGTGAGAGGCCTGGAGGAGACCTGGTCCAGAATGAAAAGCAGGCATCCTCTGTTTCAGCATCTATCTGCAGCCAGCATACTCTAGAGCCCTGTCAAAGCAACCAAAAAAAAAAAACGACCCGAACTCCCTGCCATCGAGTCAATGCTGCCTCATAGTCACCCCCTCTGGGAGTAGAAAACCCAGTCTTTCTCCAGTGGAGCTGCTGGTGGTTTTGAACTGCTGATCATAAGGATCATAGCCCAATGTGTAACGACTGCGACACTAGAACCGCCTGGGGAGCTTTGAAGGGTGCAGGTGCGTGGGTGCTGTCCCCCAGAGGCTGGTGCTGTGTTCGGGGATGTGGCCCAGGCATTGCTGTTGGCCACCAAGTTGACTCAAGTTCATGGCAGGCAACCTGTTATGTATGACAGGAGGTACGTCGCCCAGGCCTGTATCATCATTGCTGTGGCGGGAAGGTTCAAGTCCATCCTTGAAGTCACTGTGTCAAGTGGCACATCGATGGCACACACCGGTATGCCAGCCATGCCCTTGCCTAGCCACCCAGCCTTACAATATGCCCACCCCCAAAATACCCACTGTCCTGGAGTGGGTTCAAACTCATACAGGCTCTACGGCAGCGGTTCTCAACCTGTGGGTGGCGACCCCTTTGGGGGTCAAATGACCCTTTCACAGGGATCACCCGATTCATAACAGTAGCCAATGACAGTTATGGTTGGGGGGGGTAGGTCACCACCACATGAGGAACTGTATTAAAGGGTCGAGGCATTAGGGAGGCAGAGACTGCCAGTCTTCACACATGCAGACAGCCCTCCTTCCTCCCGCAGAGCAGCTGTTGGGTGCAATGTCAGACCTTGGGGTTAGCAGCCCCGGGCTAAAGCCACCACACCTCCAGGGATCCCTGAGTTGGGGACCATTAGAAACACCAGTGGCAGCGCTTCCTACCCCATGGCAACATGAAAGCCATACAGATGGCAAACCAACAGACAGGTGCTGGAGTGTCTTTCTGAACAGCCTGCAGGGCACAAGGCCACCCCGCTCACAAACTAGCATGAAGGGCCATGAGGAGAAGAAGCCTGAATGAGCGGGGTGAACACCGGTGAGGATCCAGAACTCAGAAGGGAAGCAGCGAACCTGAACTGCTTTCAGTGGAGGTCACGTTCAAACCAGAAATGCTTTCTAACCGGATATGTGGCTGGGTCAAAAGAATCCCTACCAGGTCTCTTCAGTTCTCTCACCTTGTAGGAAGGAAGCAGACAGGAGAGCGGAGGCCGTCTGCTCAGTGCCCGTCTCGCTCCCAGCTCCTGTCCACTTAGCTGCAGGGCACTGCGGTGGTCTGCCGAACGCAACAGTAGAACATCCGGGTCACCGTACCAACAAAAGCAAACCCCTTGCTACCAAGTCGGTTCTGAGTCCCTCACTGAGCTACAGAGAGTAACCTCCCCACCGGGTTTCTGTGGCCGCCCTCCTGACAGAGTCAAATGGCCAGGCCTTTCTCGCGCGCTGTGACTGGAGGGGTTGAAACACTGCCCTTTAGATTCGTCGTGTAGTGGAGCCGTACGCACCACCCCAGAAATGATAAGGCCATCTTACATCCGGAGTCCCTGAGAGGCCCAAATATTTTATGCACTCAGCTGCTAAGTGGAACGCCAGATGTTTGATTCCACCCAGAGGTTCCGCTAAAGAAAGGCCTGGTGATCTCCTTCACAAGCAGCCATTGGGAACCACGGGGCCACAAATCTGCTCTGACCCACAGGGTTGCCACAAGCCGGAGGCAACTGGACAGCAACTGGTACTGGCGATGTCATCCGGCCAGGGAATGTTTGTGCTAAGAAATGTCAAGAGGGGGAGCAGCCACAGTGAGGGAGCCTGGGTAGCTCCTCCACCAGGAGGGCCCCGCGTTGGCCTGCAGGCTGGTGATCTGGGGGAGTTGCTGGAGCGTAGAGAAGAGCTGGCTTTGAACTCCCGGCAGTGTTGATTGTCCTGTAGAACCTCAGGGGTTGTGGGGGTGGGGCGGGGCAGTAGTCACATCTAAGACCTTGATAACATCTGTATTGGCAACTGGAATCCGACCAAACTACTCCTGAAAGATTAGCTTTGACCAAGTCTGGCCGACTTTATCTGCACGCTCCTGTCTGACAGCCAGCCAGCCTCTTCCCTGGCTGTGCGGGACTCAGAAGGACACGTGGAATGAGGCTGTCATTTCCAATTCAGTCGAACTCAAACATCTTTTGTAAGCAGCCCCTCTGCAGAAAACACCCACAGGAATGTTGACAGTTACTGGGGACTCAGCCGCTGCCTGCTCACACGGCACACGGTCAGACGCACAAATGGCCGTGAAATGGGCTCCAACAGAGCAGGCCCCTCCACCAGACTCCAGTGCAGCTCGTTTCCCAATCGCCAAACAGTGGAGACCCACACAATGCCCATGGACAGATCCGAAACTAACCAAGCTCCCTGCCATCCAGTGGATTCCAACTCACGGTGGTCCTATAGAACAGGATAGAACTGCCCCTGTGAGTTTCCGAGACTCGCTCTTCACAGGAGTAGAAAGCTTTATCTTTTCCCCAAAGGGCAGCTGGTGATTTTGAACTGCTGACCCCTGAGGCTAGCAGCCCCAATGTGTAACCCACTACACCGCCAGGTGTCCTTGGTCACTGAAAAATGCTGAATGGGTGTGCATGTTGACATCACAATAAGGAAAACTGGGGGGCGGGGGAGGAAGAGAGGTTGGAAATGAAGAAGAAAGAGCAGGGACAGTTTTCAACACAGCCCAAGTCCAAAAAAGGCTTCCTGGAAGAGGTGACGCCTAAACTGGGAGTCGAAGAGGAGGAGTGAGCAGTTAACCCGGCACATAAGAGACTTCCAAAGCTTCACTTCTAAGCAAACTGAGAAGTTGGTCCATTGAGTAAATTCTCTCATTTAACACGCTGACCACCTTCTCAAGCAGCCACTTCTCTCTGTGGATATTTTGTTTCTTATTATAAATGAAGAACTTTAAGGACAAAGACTTTATACACAGCTAACACACCCAGGGAGCCAGACTGTTGAACTCACTTCTAGCCACTGCACAGTGCACTAAAGAGCCTGGTGGCACAGCAATGCAGCACTCCGCTGCGATCCCAAACACGGTGCTGCAACCCCTACCCAGCCTCTGCAGGAAAGAAGACGGGCGATCTGCTCCCATGAAGGTTACCGCCCAGGAAACCCCAGGGGACAGTGCTATTTTGTCAAACATGGGGCAGTTTTGAGTTGAAATTGACTTTACAGCGTGTAACAAGAACAACATGCTGTATATTATATCTAGCTATTTGAGATTATATATATGTATAATTCCATATGCCGATGGAGCTAGAGGACAGATCAGCGTATGGGAGTTGAAATTGGATACAGACACCTAGACTACATTTGCAAGGCATTCTGTAGTGTTGGGAGCCCTGATGGTCTAGTGGTTATGTATTTGGCTGTGATCCTCATGGTTGGCAGTTTGAACCATGCAGCTCCACAAGAGAAAGACTGGGCTTTCTACTCCCATAAACAGTTGTAATCTTAGAAACTCACAGGGAGTCGCTATGAGTCAGCATTGACTTGATGGCAGTGAGTTTGGTTTGGGTTTACACAATTAAGGAGGCCGGGTGGCGCAGTGGTTATGCATTGGGCTGCCAATTGAAAGGTCAGAAGTTCAAAGCCACTAGCTGCTCCTCAGGAGAAAGATGAGACTTTCTGCTCATGAAAAGCATCCCAGTCTTGGAAACTCACAGTGGGCGGCTCTACCCTGTCTATAGGGTCACTATGAGTCAGCATCGACTCCAAGGCAGCGAGCTCAGTTTTGTTTTATCTGTTTTGAGTGCGTGACTACTGACTTTCACATCCGGTCCCACCCCTTCCCATGCCACCTGGTGTAGTGTAGGGCTTTATCTGATCAAATGAATTAAGAGAGCCTCTGCTTTTTCTGCATCAACTTGTTTCTCGCATTTCAAGGGAATTATGACGAGGCACGACATTCATCCAAGATCAGAGACTCAGAATTAACAAAGGCGATGTTAGTTCAGATGTGTAGACTTCAGGTCTTTACCTTTAAGCGAGTTCTTGGGAGGAAGGCTGATTCATGGCTTGGACGTGGCCGCGTTTCCTCATCCTAAGAGTCCGCGGAAGATAATGGGGACAGAGCCTTAGCTCCATCTCTGCCATCTCAGGGGGTGGGCAAAAACTGAGAGTGTATATGGGAACTCCATTTACAAAGGATCTCTGGTGGTGTGGTGCACTGGGTGTTGGCTGCTAACCACAAGGTCAGCAGTTCAAAACCACCAGCCACTCCACAGGAAAAAGATGAGGCTTTCTACTGTTGTGAAGATGTATGGCCTTGGAAACCCCCCAAGGCAGTTCCACTCTGTCCTACAGGGTCACTCCGACTTGGAACTGGCTGGATGGCAGAGAGCTTGTGTGTTTATCAGCTCAGGTCCCCACCACAGACTCCAGTGCCTCATCAAAGACTAGTACATCCGGGCTTTTCTCCAGGGTAGGAGAGTTAGAGATGACAGCGGGAGTATGTCTCAAGGTTAGTTTACAAAAGCTAAGTAAGTTAGGTCTCCTTTACCTAGGCAGGGGTCCTCAAACTTTTTAAACAGGGGGCCAGTTCACTGTCCCTCAGACCCGTTGGAAGGCCGGACTATAGTTTACAAAAACACTATGAACAAAGTCCTATGCACACTGCACCTACCTTCTTTTGAAGTAAAAAACCAAATGGGGCAAAAACACCCAGCAGGCCGGATAAATGTCCTTGGCCGTGGCAGACTGCATGTGGCCCATGGGCCAGGCCGTAGTTTGGGACACCTGTCCTAGAGCATGCCGTGTCCCTGATGAGGTAGTTAAGGTGGGGAGGAGTCAGAGCTGAATCAATAGCAGCTAGCAACAACAAAGACTGTTACTTACATTAAGGGGGTTACTGTATGTCTCATAGACGTCGTCGGTGTTTCTCTAGGTGCCCTCGGGGCATAGTCATTATGAGCTAGGCTGTTAACCACAAGGTCAGGTGTTCAAAATCAACCACTCTTCGGGAGAAAGACTTTCTACTCCCATAGCAATGACAGTCTCAGAAACCCACAGTCAGCATTAACCAGATGGCAGTGAGAGAGACAACTTCTCTAAGTTCAGAAACTTTCTCATTAACTTTCTTATTTTACACAGACCAAGCCCTGGTGAAGTAGTGGATTGCTCATTGGGCTGCTAACAGCAAGGTCAGCAGTTCAAACCCACCAGCCAATCTGCAGGGCAAAAAGGAGGCTTTCTGCTCCCATCAAAATTGACAGCCTCAGAAACCCACAGGGGCAGTTCTGCTCTGTCCTATAGGGTCGCTGTGAGTCAGCATCCACTCGAAGGCAGTGAATGGTGATGCATAATTGTCTAATGACTTACGCAGGCACTCTGGTGGTACGATGAGTTAACTTAAAAGCTGCTAATCAAAAGGTTGACAGTATGAATCCACCAGCTGCTCTGCAGGAGCAAGATGAGGCTGTCTGCTTCTGTAAAGATTGCCAGCTTGGGAAATACTAGGGAGCAGTTCTACGCTGTCCTACAGAGTCACTATGTGACTGCATAGAATTGACTCCACAGCAGTGGGGATGCTTCTCAATCATGTGAGAGAGACTCATGAGAGTAGACATTTCTGCTTCTATGTTCCTATATTGAGAACTTATGCATATGTATTTTACAAGTGCAATATGGACTTGTATCTCCAGGGATTTGAGATCATTATGGGAAGCGAAGCGTGCAGGACACTAGGGCCAGGTGTGTGGATCTCTCTGACCTCACTGTCGCCCTCTATCAACCAAGGCTGGAAGTGGTGTGTCCCTGGTGGGAGGGTCCATGGAGACCTAGGACAGTGCCTGGCACATGCCAGCTGCTCTGCCCTTGTCTCTGTGTCCATGAAGACCAGAGACGTGAACAAAGGTCACTCAGCAGGTCGGTGGCTGAGCCTGGGTTTGGACTCATGCCGTGCTGACTCCAGAACCCCAATCCTCTCTATCTTGCCATAGTCCTTTGATAAGTACCCCCTCGGCAGGCTTCTAGAGTTCACCTGTAAGGAGAACAAACCACACCCACTCAGACCCACCCCAGTGTGGGCTCCTTTAACTGTCCCACCAACCACATGGCCTGCCTGCCAGAGTTGGTCTTCCTCTGCCATCCATCCTCGCTCCGCCTTCCCTTCCCCGAAAAGTCACACACACCCTGCCTGATGACACAACTTGGGCACCGTGCTTGGCAACGTCCCCCTCTCTCAAACCCGACCCGCCCTCCCAATGCAGTCCCAAGGCCTCTCGACTCCACAAGCTCCCTCCTGGGTCTCATTCCCCCCTCAGCCTCCACCTCCCACCAAGCCCATCCTAGATTTCCTGGGCCATTCCTGTGGTTTCCATGCCTGCCCCCTCCCAGCTGCAGCCAGGAGGCAGAGCCATCTGGACAAGTCTGGCCACGTCACCTCCTCTCCCATGAGTAAAACAGCCACCCCATTAGGGCGGGCTCCCTGGGATGCTGTCTAGACCAGGCAAGGTGAGAAGCTGGGGTCAAGGATTCCAAGCACACAATTAAGTACACGCAGCACAAAGAAACTCACGGTTACAGCCGGGCTGCCTTTGCTAGGGCAGGCACTGTAGGGGAGGGGGACTGGGGCGGTGGGGAGCTGACAAAACAGCAGTGGCCTCGTCAGGGCTCACTTGGAAGGCCTTGAGAGTAGGAGTCGTCACCTTGGAGTGGGACCTCTGAGCCTGTATCCTGATCTTGCCACGTCCTGGCTGTGTAGCCTAGCAGGTCACTTCCCCTCTCTGAGGCTGGATTCTGTTGACTCTACACATGAGAAAGGTGGATGGAACAAGCTGTACACACCAGAGTTTATAACACTGTGTTAGTCTGGGTAGACTAGAGAAACTAGAGGGAGTGTGGGGGAGGGAGAGGGGAAAACGAGAAGCTGATACCAAGGGCTCAAGCAGAAAGAAAATGTTTTGAAAATGATGATGGCAACGAATGTACAAATGTGTTTGACACAATGGATGGATATATATGGATTGTGATGAGTTGTATGAACCCCCGATATAAGATTTAAAACATAAACAATAAATAAATGCATGTACATTTACCTGTAGGGTCCTGGTGTCAAAATGAAGGGGCACTGATCCTGGTGTAGAATTTTCAGAGGGCCTTGCAGAGCTCCTCCAAAGCCAAACCAAACTCACAGCCATTGAGTTGATTCCGATTCATAGCAACTCTGGAGGGCGGTGTAGAAACTGCCCCTGTGGGCTCCTGAAACCATAACTCTTTATGGAAGCAGGAAGTCTCTTCTTTCTCCCACAGCAGAGCAGCTGGCCAGCAGCAAGTACAGGCTCGTGTCCTCCATCTTCACATCCTCCCTCTGGGAACGAGAGCACAGAGTGGATGCCCTGACAGACAAGGCCTGCCCTCGGATTTCACTCCGGAGGGAAAATGACAAAGAAACACTTCGCCCAGAAGACATTCAGGCACCAACCAAACACATGAAAACATGTGTGCCATCATTGCCTATTAACCACAAACCAAATCTACTGCCAGCACGTTGGTGCTGATGCGTAGCTACCCTCGACAGAATGTTCACACAGTACATCTTTACAGGAGCACACAGCCTCTTCTTTTTCCTGAAGAGTGCCTGGTGATTTTGAACCACTGGCTCTCCAGTTAGCAGCCCAACACCTAAGCCGCAGCTCCATCCTAAAAAACAATTCACTGCCATCAAGTCAATTCCAACTCGCAGTGACCCTATAGGGCACGGTAGAATTGAGGCTGTAAGTTCGAAACCACAATGAGATACCAGCTTACCCTAGTGCTAATGGTGAGAGAGAGAGACAGAGACAGAGAGAGAGAATGGATAGTGGGGGCTGGGGGGTGGGCAGAAACAACAAATGCTGAGGAGGCTCTGGGGAGATTGGGACTCTCATACGCTACCGATGGGATTGTAAACTGGTAGAACCATCTGGAAAACAGTTTGGCATGATTCTAGAGCTAGAACGACTATATGATCCAGCATTCACAATGCTAGGTAGACACTCTTGAGGAATGAGCCCGTGTTCATGACAACGTTGGTCGCCATGGTAAGATGGAAACAACCCAAGTGCCCATCAGTGGATGAGTGGATCAACAAGCAGTAGTGTGAATGCATATATCGTGAGAGCCTGGGAAACAGTAATGAATCACCAGGAAACCCCGAAACAGCTCACTTGTGACATGGGTGAATCTAGAGGACATGATGCTGTGTGAAAAGAAGTCATTCACCAAAGGGCAAATATCAGAATAGACTACTTCTACAAAAAGTGATTTACACACAGAAAGACAGCTTCTTTGATGGGTACAAGAGATGGCAGAAAGAGGAGGGAAATATATAGATAATTAGATAGTACACAGGGAGCCCTGGTGGCATAGTGGTTACATGTTGGGCTGCTAACCACAAAGTCGGCCATTCAAAACTACCAGCAGCTCTGCAGGAGAAAGACTTGACTTTATACTCCTGTAAAGAGTTCGTCTCAGAAACCCACATCGACAGTTCTGCCCTGTCATACAGGTCACTGTGAGTCGGAATGGGCTTGACAACAGTGAGTTTGGTTTGGGGTACACAGATAACTAGGTGAGGGAGGGTCAAACAGGAGTACACCCTGTGTGTACGCACACGGGCAGACTTGTGGTCATGTTTCCATCAAAATGTATGAGTGGTGCACGTATACTCACAGACATCATAGGGCACACAGGGAGCACAGTTCGCAGAACTGCTTGGCCATCAGGACCAAAGAGCTGGACTTGAAGACTAGGGACCACAGTCTTGAGGAACATCCAGGTCAGTCTTCAAAACACAGCTCATAAAGGTAATGCCCTACGTGCTCGTCTCTAGTGAAGAGCATCCTGAGTCTGTAAGGCGTGAGCATAGCCATTTAAGAAGCCACGCTGGTCTCCTCCCAACTGGACCAAAGGAGAATGAAGGAAAACTGAAGACCCAACGAAGCCATTAGCCCAAAGGACTCCTGAGCTCACAGCTTCCTCTAACCGGAGACTGGAAGGACTAGATGGTACCTGGCAACCACCCCCACATACTCCGAGCACGACCATAACAGAGGGACTGCATTGGAATGGGTTAAAAAATGTAGAGCAAAATTTTAAAAAGACCAGACTTACTGGTCTGAAAGAGCCTGGAGGCACCCTCAACAAGATGGCCCCAGGACACCCTTCAGACTTGAAGCTAAAGGACTCCCAGAGGGCACCTTTCAGCCCATCCCTAGGCTGGCCTACAAAATGCTCAATCGCCCCTGGGAGGGACATACTCCTTAGAACCATCCACAGCAGGACACCTGAAGGGCAACCTTTACCCCAAACCAAAGACTCAAAGGCCAAGGACCAGGGGACCAGGACGGGGCAAAGGCATGTGGGACCCAGTGAGGAAGAAAGGGCTTTCTCTGAAAGGGGGTTGCAGGCAATGACACAGACCACTGTATATGGATCACTAATTGGAAAACCAATTTGCTCTACTATCCTCCACCCAGACTCCAAGCTCACTGCCAGCCGGTCAATGCCAACTCACAGGGACCCGCTAGGACATGGCAGAACTGCCCCTGTGAGTTTCCAAGATGGTAACTATTTACAGGAACAGAAAGCTCCATCTTCCTCCTGCAGAGCTGACTGGTGGTCTTGAACTGCTGGCCTTATGCATTGCAGCCCGACGTGTATGCCACCCCTCCACCTAAAGCATGATAAAATGATTTTTGAAAAGATGACTGCGACATAGAAAGCAAAAGGGGAGGAGTAAGCATGTAGACTGGATGCCCACCTCTCTCCCATCACAGGCCCCTTCCCCTCCTCCTTGTGGTCATTGGCTGCCTTTGAGTCAGTCCTGAACTCACGCCGACACCCAGTGAGATAGAATCAGACAACCGGGATCCAGAGGGTTTTGACTGGCTGATGTTTAAGAAAGAGAGTGCCAGGCCTTTCTTCCTAGACAGCCTTAGTCTGGACACTCCACAGAAACCCAATCAACATCACAGCATGGCTCAGGCCTCTGTCAGCAGGTACATGATTGTTGTGCCTCAGTTGAATGTACCTCTTCTTCCACAATCCCAGTATTTATGGTCTTGGTGACCCTCAACTTCTACCCCTTGGAAGCTTTCCCAGGGAGGAAGTGAAGCACATTTCCTTAAGCGACCCTGTGGTTTGCACCGTGGTGCTGAGGAAGAAAGGCTTGGTGATCTGATTCCAGAAAGATGATGGCCAAGTAAGGCCTTCCCTGTGACAGCATGGCACAGGACCAACTCAGTGGCAATGAGGTTGGTTACCTCTCACAGAGTGGTCAGCAGTTCAAGCCCAGCAGCCTCAGGAGGAAGAGGAGGCTGGCTGCTCCTACAAAGGTTAATGGTCTCATCTCACAAAACGGATGCAGTGATGCCGACTGCAGGAGGAAATCCAAGTCAGTGAATGTGCAAGCATCTCAGCGCTGGCTGGGGTCTCCACACGGCTGCTCCAGCACCCAGGGCTGCATCGGGGTAGGTTCATGAGGCTTCTCTTCAGGGATGTCTTGCAGGAAGTGAGCTTTGCCAGCTGAAGCAGGGAACTGGCTAAGGCAGCTGCGCCCTGGTTCGGCCATCAGAAAGCAAGAGACCCAAGAACTCAAAAGGCGAGGCTCACTGAGCCATTTATCCCTCCGCCCTTCAATTAACCCCACCTGTGTTTATCGGCCAGGTTGGCTCAATAAACTAACTACCTCGGTTGGGTTTGGATTAGGTCTCATCTCCCTGCAGTCACTGAGGAGTCTTGTGAGGCTGGTCACTGAGACTCGCCTGCCTGAGCAGAAGCGCTCACCCCCACATGCTGAGCCAGGAAGGAAATGAACGCCTCCTTCGAATTAGGCCAAGCAATGCTGTTCCTTTTCTCTAGGGGAGCATTATTTAAATAGCATCAAAATCAATTTCCGTGCCATTAAATATTCTGCTCCATGTTTTAATTGAGACGATTACACAGTTCCTGAAAAGAGAAGAGCTATTTGGTGAAGTGGGTCTTCTCTCTCCCTCTCTGGGGCTGACGGGGAGGGCACCTCCTAGGCTTGGGCAGCCAGTCTCTGCCCAGAGCTGCACCCTCAGCACTGACCTGTTACATGGAGATTGTTCAGAAGTAAATAGAGTGTGCTAAGAGATACCCAGAAGTCCCGGTAGCGTAGAGGTTACACATTGGGCTACTAACCACAAGGTCAGCAGTTTGAAACCACAAAGCCGCTCCGTAGGAGGAAGACAGGGGTTTCTACTCCTATTAAGAGGTGCAGTCTTGGAATTCCACAGGAGCAGTTCTCCCCTGCCCTGTAGGGTCCCTAGAGTCCGACTTGACTTGATGGCAGTGAGTGAGAAGAGCCTCCAAGAAGCCCGGGGAGTGGATCGGTTCCACGTGGGGCTGCTAACCACCAGCTTAGCAGTGTGAAGCCACCAGCCGTTCCATGCGAGAAAGACGAGGCGGTGCACCGCCAGAAAGGCCGACCGCCTCAGAAACCCTCGGTAGCCTTTCTCCTCTGTCCTTACAGGGTTGCTGGGGCCAGAATCAACTCGGTGGCCGTGAGTGTGCTTGGCAGGCTCTAGAAAAGAACCCAAGTGCCACAGCAGATTGGGCCTCAGGCAGCTAACTGCGGGATCATTGGTTCAAACCCATCATCTTCTCCTTGGGAGAAGGACAATAGCGATGCTCCCCTGCAGATAACAACCTGGAAGCACCAGGGAGCTGCCCCACTCTGCTCTGGCGAGTTGACTCCATAGCAGGGCGTAGGGAACCGTTCTGCTGCCCAAGGTCATTTGGATATTCATGATAACATTATAAATATTTAAATAATCATAAACAAGGATACCATTAAGGTCAGCAATTCGAAACCACAAGGCTCTCCGAGGGAGAAAGATGAGGCTTTCCCCTCCCATAAGGAGTCACAGTCTCGGAAACGCACAGAGGCAGTTCTGCCCTGTGCTCTAGGGTCTCAATGTCGGCATCAGCGGCATGGCGGTGAGTTGAGTGAGCGGCTAATGACGTGCATCTGTTCATTTCAATCTCACACCCGCCCTACGAGAGGGTGCTCTGAGGCCCACTTCACAGATGAGGATCCCAAGGTCACAGAGGTATGCTCCCCAAGGTCCCACCTGGCGAGTTTGTCTTCACCTGGCTCTGCCTTCTGGCCTCTACCTTACAGAATTGGGAGAGTAGTGAGTGCCAAGGTGTGGATGTGGGCGTGAGTGCTGGCAGGTGGGCCGTGGGCTGGCTTTGGGGCGAGGCTCTCTCCGTGGAAGCCATGACTGTTAGGCTAGTGATTTTGTACTCCCGGGTACAGGTCGGTGTTTCCCAGCCTGGTTCCACGGGGAAAGGTGAGCGAGGTGTGGACGGACGGGAGGGAGGAGATAATGGTTTGGGAAGCAGGGTGCCATTCCTGTGGGACACGACTTCCTTTTTGCCGCAGGCCTTGTCAGAGCCTTTGCCATGGAGGTGAGGGACAGAGAGGAGAAATCGTCTTCAGGCTGAGCTTGGTGGCCCGCCTCTCAATAGTCCACCAGCCGCACAGCCATCAGGTTTATCCCAACTCACGGTGACCCTCTCTGTACAGAACTTCCTAGGATGCCCATCTTTACTGAAGCGCCAGAGCTTAGAGACAGCTTCATTGTTCTCCCTCGGAGCTGCTGGTGGGTTTGAACTGCTGACTGTAGGGTGAGCAGCCCAAAGCCCACTCACTATAGCAGTAATAAGCAACTGTTGCCAGGGCAATTCTAACTCGGGGTGACCCCATCTGGGTCAGAGTGGGAACTGTGCTCCTTAGAGTTTTCTGAGACTGACTTTTTTGGAAGTAGATCACCAGGCCTTTCTTCTGAGTCACCTCTGGGTGGATTTGAACCTCCAACCTTTTGGTTAACAGCTGAGCACAGCAACCACGTACGCCACCTTCCAAAAAACCAAAGCAAACTTGCTGCCATCGAGTGGATTCTGAATCATAGCAACCCTCTACAGGATTTCTGAGCCTGTTAAAGGAGCCCTGGTGAAATAGTGGTTACATGATGGACTGTAATCTACAAGGTCAGCAGTTCAAAACCACCAGTCTCTGCATGGAAGAAAGACAAACTTGGGAATCCACTAATGGCAATGAACTCTCTTTGGTTTGAAATTCTTTATTCAAATGAGGCACAGAGCGTTTTAAAGAGCACTTACCCTCGCTCGCCACTTTGCTACAGGCAATTTGCATTGATAACAATAGTAAAACAATCAATCGACATTACCTGATTATTCTCTGCATGAATGATGTCCATATGGCAGGAACGAATGCCCAGGTGTGAGGTAAGAGTTGATGGACCAAGCATCTCGGTTATATGAGAATGTACTTTGGCACTTAACGCGATGCTGTTGAGGAGACCTGGTGGCACAATGGGTTATGTACGGAGCTGCTAAGAACAGGGTCAGCAATTCAAAATCCACCAGCGCCTCCTCACATTTCTACTTCTGTGAGATCGACAGCCTCGGGAACCCACAGGGGCAGTTCTGCTCAATCTTCTAGGGCCGCTGTGAGTCAGCATCCACCTGACAGCAGGGAGTTTGTGAGACTCAGATGAAGGCGCTGTTCCTCTGGCTGCTGAGGGGGGACACCCCGAGGTTTTGCCATGCCTCCGTGCCAAGCCCGGATCTTCTGTGACTCCGAGTGTGACTCCTCCCTGCTCCGCCATCTAATTCTAGTTAATTCTCTGGGAGGACTGGATGGTCCCTGTTGGAGGACCAGAGATGCTGGCTCATATAAAAAGTCATTGCAGTGCTTCTCCCCACCTCCCTGCCTCCGGCCAGCTCTATTCCTTAGTAAAAGGAGCCTCTGGGCAGAGGACGCTCTGGGAGGAGATTGGATGGGAATTTCATGGACAGCCTGGGCGAAGTGCCACAACCATTGAACTGCTCTTAAAAGCCAGACCATTGTTCTCAACAGAAGCAACGCGGCTTTGTTTGGATCATGCCATGGGTACCGGTCCAGTTCTTCCGACTAGACCTGCAGATGCAGGCCAGGCCTTCATGTCAAGAGAGCCTCCAATTCCTGCCTTGAACTCTCTCCAATCCATTTTCTTCCCTCGCTCTCCTGGCCATGTTTCTCAGTTGCCCTGGCACCCACTGCAAACCACCTGCAGGGCAGTGTGTTGCTCAATGCACTAGCCATCGTGTCGTCCACTCCCACTAAGTCACTGTTTCCTGGTGGGTCTGGCTATACACAGGTAGAATTCAGTTGTGAGCGGCTAGTAACAGGGTTCATTGTGATTGCCACCTTGCTAGGGAAGGAGGGGTGGGGAATCTCACTAATAGCCAAAGAGAAGAGCCAGGAGAGAGCTTGACTTTGGACCATGAGAGCCCTCTGCATGGACCCTCCTTGATCCAGTAGACAGGTCTGATAGCAAAGGAGCAGCAGCAGCAGCAGAACCAGAGGCCAGAGCAAGAGATGGAGTGGTGGACTTTCCAGCCCACAGAGCAAATAAAGTGGAGTGCTTTTGGGCAGGAGGCTGGCTTGTGGAGTAGCATGCCTTTGGGCACTTCATTGGGAGAGCTGGTATTGCTGACTCACAAGGCCTTTGGTCTGATTCCCACTCACAGTGGCCCTGTAAGACAGCACAGAACTATCCTTGTGGGTTTGTGAGATTATAACTCTTCACAGGAGTGGAACGCCTCTTCTGTCTCCCTGACACTTATAGTGGAGTATATTTATTGGCAGCCCCCAAATATCTTTTTCACACTGCCTGAGTAGGGCAGAGGCCATGCCAAGGGGCTAAGGGCCAGAGAGGCCTGCCTGAAGGCATGACCAAGAAGAAATTGTCCTGACTGAACAATTGTACCCTGAGCCTTCCTCCCCTGTTAACTTCGCTGAAAACCCTGTCGTTTGAGCATCTCCTGTATGTCCTTGCAATGAATGATTGAACCCAGACACAGGAGAGTTCGCGGGGAGGGAGGCTGGTGTTCGTAAAAAGAGATGGCTGGTGGATAAAGAGGCATGGATGGTGGAGGCAGGCATGGCCTCTGCCGTGTGGCCATCAGCCTTGGGAGCTGGAGCAGTCAGATGAGGCTCTCATGCCAGTTCCTCACCATCCCTTCAAGGGTCTCCATCGTGGGATCCTGTGATGCGCAAACTGCCTGTTCAGAGGGCTATTGACGAAGCCCCAGTGTTCATAACAGGCTACACCTTGGGCCCCTGACTGAAGGGTTGGCAGTGCGATCTCACCAGCCTATTAGTTCACAGGAGAGCGATGAGACAGATTCATAGCGGCCCTGCAGGTCAGAACTGCCCCTGTGGGTTTCTGGGACTATAACTCTTCCTGGGAGTACAAAGCCCCATCTTTCTCCAAGACAGAGACTGGTGGTTTTGAACTGCTGCCCTTGAGGATCACAGATCGTAGCCACTGTAGCACCAGGGCTCCTTAGACAGTTCCAGAAACCCTCCATAGAGCCCTATGATTTGGAATCCACTCAGTGGCAGTGAGTTGGGTTTGTTTGTTTGGAAGGTGGTGCACGTGGTTGCTGTGCTCAGCTGTTAACCAAAAAGTTGGGTTCAAGTCCACCCAGAGGTGACCCAGAAGGAAGGCCTCGTGATCTGCTTCCCAAAACATCAGCCACAGAAAACTCTGTGGAGCGCAGTTCCCACTCGGACACGGATGGGGTCACCCTGAGTCAGAATTGACTTGACAGCAACTGGTTTTCACTGCATAGTGAGTTGGGCTTTGGGCTGCTCACCCCATAGCCAGCAGTTCAAACCCACCAGCTGCTCCAAGGGAGCAAGATAAGGTTGTCTCTTCCGGCAAAGACTGACAATTTCGGAAGCTCTGGGGCTTCTGAAACTGTCAGCCCTGTAAGGTTTTATCACATTATGCACAAGGTGGCTACAGGTTGGAACCAACTAGATGGCACCTGACAACGGTGCCATAGAGGAGCTCCCCGAGGTCCCATCAGCGGGGTGGCAGTGGACTTGGTTGGGGTTGGAAACAATCTCTGAGGCACTGTTCCCCGTCACAGGCTGTGTTTTTTATTTGCACAGCGTGACCGCCTCCCAAACCTAGTTTGCTGCTACCACAGCCCAGTCTCTGATCAGAAACAAGGGTAAAACAGCTCTTGTTGTGAGGCTCATAAAGCACATGGCTGTGCCTCACACCGACGCCACCTCACAGATGCTGTTTGTCTATCTGCCTGGGCTTGGCATTCATCTTCCTTCCACTAGCTCCGAGGTACAGAATCGACTGTGGGGAGATCAATATGATGCTGTCTCACTCACCAGCGAATGGCAACTTCCAGCTGGGGCCCCTGCACTGTCTCACTGGTGTTTCAAGAGCAGTACACAGAGGGGAGGACAAGGAAAACAGGGATGAGAAGCCATGGGACAGGGGATGAGCAGGTGGGGGTGCCATGGAGAGGAGCGCAGGAGAAGGAGGCAAAGAGCACAGGTTTAAGAAGGGACCGAGGGCACAGACCCTGGAGTCAACCAGACTGGGACCCTACCAAGTCTGCTCTTGGGGCTTTGAAATAATAATTATACTCTTCTGAATCTGTTTCCTTACCTACAAAATGAACAAAGATATAAAAGTTGGTGTGTGGATGGATGTTTGGATAGACACATGGCTGCTTGCATGGATAGGTAAATGGATGGATGGGAGGGGTGGATGGAAGAAAGAGAGGTAGGTAGGTCGTAAGTAGATACATAGATGATAAAACTCATTTCCATTGAGTTGTTTCTGGCTCATATCAACACTATAGGGCAGAATATAAAGATTCCTGTGAGTTTCTAAGACTAAATCTTCATGGAAGTAGAAAGTTTCATCTTTCTCTCACAAGTAAACTCAAACCCATAACCTTTTGGTTTACAGCTGAGTTCATTAATTATTAGCACCCGTAGGTGATCATGAGGTGTCGATGTCATCAGGTATCAGGCATCAAAGACCCAGAACAAAAAATTATATTAATGTGAATGAGGGGGAGGGCAGAGTGGAAACCCCAAACCTATCTGTAGACAATTGGACATCTCCTCACAGAAGGGTCACAAGGAAGAGACGAGCCAGTCAGAGTGCAGTATAGCACTGATGAAACATACAACTTTCTTCTAATTCTTTAACGCTTCCTCCCCCCACTATCATGACCCCAATTCTACCTTAAAAATCTGACTATACCAGAGCGTGTACATTTGTACAGATAAAACCTCACAACACAGGGAATCCAGGACAGATTAGCTGCTCAGGACCAGTAACGAGAGTAGCAATACCAGGAGGGTACAGGGAAGATAGGAAGAGAAAAGGGGAACTGATCACAATGATTGACATATTACCACCCCACCCAGGGTGACAAACAACAGAATAGTGGATGAAGAGGGATAGCGATCAGTGTAAGACATGAAAAAAATAATAATTTATAAATTATCAAGGGTTCATGAGAGATGGAGGGTGGGGAAGGAGGGGAAAAATGAGGGGGTGATACCTAGAGCTCAAGTAGAAAGAAAATGTTTTGAAAATGATGATGGCAACATATGTATAAATGTGCTTGACACATGGGTGTGTGTATGGATTGTGAGAAGAGGCCCCAATAAAATTATTTTTAAACAATAAAAGGAAAAAGGAAGAGATTTATAGGAAAAAGAAAGAGTAAGAGTTGTAATAACAGAGTCATCAGAGGTTCCTGGGAAAGAGATGGTGATGCTGATGGTCTGAGAGGTGTGTGTGTGTGCATGTGTGCACATATGTGTGCGAGTGTGAGAGTATGCATGTGCTCTGCATGTAGAGGGAGCTAGGTACACTGGGTAGAACAAACATTGAATTAAAAACATGGCGAAATGCACAGAAAGAGGCAGCTCTGTGGAACAGAAGGTACAGCTCAGTGAGAGGATACGGACTCAGTTCAAGGAGCGGTTCACTCTGGGCCACCCATTGCACGATCACCCTCCTGTTTTCTCCTCAGCTGTGAAGGCGTCTGGGTGGGATTTGTGGGACAGATCTCCTCCAGCTCAAAGGCCGGTTGCTGAGGCCTGGCTCCCATGGGAAAGCTTTTCTTGTGTGTCTCTGGGGACACGAACATCATCCCCCTGCCTGGACTCCCTGAGCCTTGCCTTACTCTCTCCCCAAGTGGCTGGCCATCTTCAAACCTCATTACCAGTGGCCAGGCCAGCCCTTAGGTTTATTTCATGCTTAGAGGGAGCTTCAAGAAGCAAACCCCAGTCAGGGATGTAACGAGATGTCCACTAACCACCCAGAGGCTAGGGCAGGATGAAGGGAGGTCAGCTGATCCTTGGGGGAAAAGAAATTTGCATTGGAATAATGTCTGATTGGCCTAGTTGGAAGTGCATTGGGATTTTTATCCAAACCACTCATTTGGCACTAGCAGATGCCTTCCTTTCCAAGTTCTTGAAGGACAGGAGCTATCAAGCAGTCATAAAAATAGTAATTATTACTTAGCATTTATATAAACAATATTAGGTTTCTGTCTGTTCGTTACTGCATCCCGGGAAAGCGGCTGCCTAGATTGTTCATGGAAATCAGATTTTTACTGAGCCTTCAACAGTATCTACTGAAGACAAATAAGGCCTAATCTACCCTGTGACCTGGGTTCCTGGGGGGCAGACGGGTGGAGGGAGGCGGGGAAAGGGGAACTGATATCAAAGACTTCAAGAAAGAAGAGAATGTTTTGAAACTGTGGTAGCAATTGTACGCTGCTGTTTGATGTGATTGAATGATATGATATCTGTATTAGCTCCCAATCAAATGGTTATGGGGGGGTGGGGTGGGGGAATACACCCAACAAAAATTGGTAGGCATGTGCACCTAAAATCAATCTTTTTTTCTTAATTATTATTCTCTACTTGGTTCTAAGTTCTAATATCCATTGCAATGGCTACGCTGAACTCACAGACAAAATCCCTGATCAAAGGGTTGATTACGGAAATTAATAAGTTGAGACAGCAGGGAGAAAAGCTCAGAGTTGACTTCTTTATTGGGACATGTTACAGTAGGATGCTGACATTGGCCTACTCATAATAGCCAAGACTGGAAGCAATTCCAATGCCATCGGGTGTAGAAACCCCAAATAAGCCAAACGTGTGGCTATCGAATCTGTTCCAACTCACGAGGGTCAGCAGTGGACTAGATACATAGTAGTGTAAAGTCGACGTCTGTGCAGCAGTACAAATGGCATGGACGGCCTCACGGACATCAGTCTCCATGAACCTGAGGTCAGCAGAACAAGGTGGCTCCTGATTACCACCAGCAACTGCTCTGAAAGGGATCCCAGTAGACAATCCCAGATAGAGCGGGGAGAAATGTGGAACAAAATTCAAAAGCAGAAAAGAGATCAGGTTTACTGGTCAGACAGAGACTTACTGGTCAAAGACTAGGACCCTTAGTCCATTCAAGTTTGGCATTGAACTCAGCTCCATGGCTCACTCTTCAGCCCAAAAATAGACATGTCCAGAAGGAGAACTGCCCCACCAGGGGTGCACACTCCTTAGAACCAGCCAGGTGAGACAAAGGGGCAGCCTCTCCCCAGGGTTGAAGTTCAGAAGGGCTGAGAACGCGAGCGGAATGGAAACAGGAATCAACGGAAGTAGGATAAGAGTGAGGAAGCAAAATGTGTCTAAATTGTTGAATGGAAAACTGATAATCTGTACTGAAAACGTTCACTTAATTCACCAAAAATAGCTCAAAATATTTTTTAATAAATGAACTACTGTAGACAACTGGACATCCCTTGCAGAGGGGTAGTGGGGAGGAGATGAGTCACTCAGGGTGCAGTGTAGCATTGATGAAACACATAACTTTCCTCTAGTTCCTAAATGCTTCTTCCCCCCACTATCATGATCCCAATTCTACCTTACAAACCTGGCTAGACCAGAGGCTATACACGGGTACAGATAGGAACTGGAAACACAGGGACCCCAGGACAGAGGATCCCTTCAGGACCAGTGGTGAGAGTGGTGATACCGGGAGGGTGGAGGAAAAGTGGGGTAGAAAGGGGGAACCCATGACAAGGATCTATGTATAACCTTCCTGGGGGATGGACAACAGAAAAGTAGGTGAAGGGAGATATCGGGCAGTGTAAGATAGGATAAAATAATAATTTATAAATTATCAAGGGTTCATGACAGAGGTAGGAGGCAGGAGGGACGTGGAAAAAAACAGAAAAATGAGCTGATTCCAGGAGCCCAAGCAGAAAGTGAGTGTTTTGAGAATGATGAGGGCAATGAATGTACAGATGTGCTTTACACACTTGATGTATGTATGGATTGTGATAAGAGTTGTATGAGCCCCAATAAAATGATTAAATTTTTTAAAATAAAATTTTAATAAAATATAATAGATGAACTACTACTACACAAAGGCTCATGGGAATTTTTCGCCAACATGATAATGGAGAGTGAAAGGCTAAACCTGAAACCCACTCTCACCCAGTCAAGTCTGACTTTTAGCGCCCCTGCAAGAAAGGAGCATGTTGTCCACAGAAAGGACCATGTAGAACTGCTCCCTAGGGTTCCCAAGACTGTACACCTCTTTGGGTTTTTAAATCATTTTATTGGGGGTTCATACAACTCATCATAATCCATACATCTATCCACTGTGTAAAGCACATTTGTAAATTCATTGCCCTCATCATTCTCAAAACATTTGCTCTCCACGTAAGCCCCTGGAGCAGACAGCCTCAAACTACTCCAGTGGAGTGGCTGGTGGGTTTGTACTGCTAACCCTTCGGTTAGAATCTCAGTGCTTAGTTCACTGCTCCACAGTGGCCCCTGGAGTGAAAACAGCGGCACAACAGAGAATTGTCGTTTATTTATCCCATTATGTCATGAACATCATCCTCAGCAACAGAAGGAAAACTAGGTGACCTTTGAGGTGGAGGTGTGACCAGAAGGTGCAGTGTGTCCTAGCAGGGTTTTGCTTCTTGATCTGATTAACTTTATCCCCAGATGTGTCCAGTGGGAGCCAGCTCACTCCTGAGCTATAGTCTTACACGTGAGTGGCATTTTCTTTGGGGATGATGTGGTTGTGGTTGTTGAGTACCACTGAGCCCAGTCCAACTCAAGGTGACCCCATGAGTATGACAGAGGACAACTGTCCCAGAAGGTTTTCATGACTGTCATTTTAATGCAAGTGGATGGTCTGGTCTTTCTTCTGCGGCACCAATGGATGGATCTGATCCAATGACCTTTCGGTTAGTGGTTGAGTGCAAATTGTTTCCACTACCCAAGCACCTGCGTATCTATGGTGCACATCAAGAAAGTTTCAGAACAGAACATTAAAAGGTAAGTTGGGACTAAGACTCACCGCCATCAAGTCAATTCTGACTCATAGTGACTGCAGGGGACAGACTAGAACTGCCCCTTTGGGTTTCCAAAGCTGTCCGTCTTTACAGGAGCAGACAGACTTATCTTCCTCCCAAGGTGTGACGGAGTGGTTCGAACCACTGAATTGGCAGTCCAGCATCGAACCACAGCACCACCTGGTCTCCTTGTTTGGAGCCAAGAGGCTTTAATTGCATGGGGCTTCAGAGAGTTTGTTCAGGGGAAATGGAATTAAAACATAATGGAATTTTTCCAGGGATGCTTTGAAGCACCCCTGCATGATCTGAGGAGTCCTGGTGATGTCGTGGTGACACATTGGGCTGCTAAGCACACACAAGGTCGGCAGTTCAAAGCCACCAGCCACTTCGCAGGGGAAAGATGGGCCTTTCTTCTCCCATAAAGTTACAATTTCAGAAACCCACGGGAACAGTTCGACCCTGTCCAATAGGGTTGCTTTAAGTCATGGTGGACTTGATGGCAGTGTCTTTGGTTTATCGTTCTCTATGGTCCATTTGACCTTATGGAGACCTGAGTTCTCATTCAAGAATCTGTCCCTGGGCCAGGTTGTATCTGGTTGTCTTTTGTCTCATGGAAAACTTGAAGCTGCCCAGGCAGAGAGAGGAGGCCCTCAGGCTACCATTTGCTCCTAATTTAAGCCTACCAGGGAGGTGAGCCCCCTTATGCACCTAGAACTCTTAAGAACCCTGAGTACAACAGAACAAAATGCTGTCCAGTGCTGGCCCTCCTCACCAGTGTTACTCTGTGCCGGCTCACTGCTGCAGGCACAGGGACCACTTCATTAAGGGCCTTCTGCTTTGTCACCCACCTGGAGCTTCATCCGGGAGCCCTGGTGGTGTGATGGGTTACATGTTGGGCTGCTAACCAGAGCCCACTCCATTGTCCTCCGTTCCACCTCACAGGGACCCTGAGGGACAGAGTAGAACTCCTCCCTAGGGTTTCTGAGACTGTCAGTCTTCACAGGAGCGGATGGCCTCACCTGTCTCCATCAGAGTAGCCAACCTTGCAGGGAGTAGTCCTAAAGCACCAGGAGAGTTCCTGATAGGTACAAGCCAACCCTCAAGGGCCTTCCAAAGGGAAAATGGCAAGAGAATGGAACTTTTCGAAGGCCCCTCGACCGTAGTCTGCTTGCTCTCCCTGCTTTCACACAAGGAGGGAAGCCCGCCACCTGGCTTTGGCAATAGAACAAAGCGGGCCGTGTGGACCACCTGTCCACCATGGAGCAGAGAGAGTGCCCCCAGGTTTCCTTAGAGCTGCCCAGCCCCAGTGTGATGGTTCAGCGCTGATCGCCCTTGATGACAGGCACGGGCTGTCGCCATGCTGCCCTGCAGAGTCTGGAGGACCAACCTCTCAGAAACATGTACCTCTATGCCACTAGGTAAGCAACTGCGCTACCAGGGCTCCTTAACTCACAGAGAGCAGGGGCCATCTCTCTGAGGTCAGAGGGGAGTGTAGGAGCTCTCACTGAGTGATTGATTGATTGATTGGCAGCATCTGATGTGCTTGAGCAAGGACGGCTCAGCGGAATGCGGCTGCTGTGATTGAGATTTTTAAGCGCTCTGGAAAGGGGAGTTCATTTAACCCTGGCTATTGGGGCTCCAGGAAAAGGACAGCCCATTCGAGAAAGTTATTAAGTCGCTGGTTCTCTCGGGCCCTGGAATCCAATTTTGACCAGTCCCCAATGGGACTCGGTTTTGTGAGCTGCTCATCTGGTCAGTTTCCATGCCAAGCGTGAGGCCGGCCAGCTTCGTTCGTGGCAGACCGCAGACGCTCATTGCTCCGCCTGGGCCCACCCCCCCCACCACCCCCCCCCCACCCCCCATCACAAGCGTGTGGCCCAAGGAGCAGGAAAGACTGTGGGCCAGCCACATCGCCATCAGGTCCCTTTCAGCTCAGGCTGCGGCTGTTGTCAGGTGCTGTCCAGTTGTCTCTGACTCACAGTGACCCGATGCACAACAGAATTAAACACCACCCACTCCCACACCATCCTCATATCTGTTCTTATGTTTGAGCCCACTGTTGCCGCCACTGTCTGCGTCCATCCTTCTCACCGAGAGCTTTCCTCTGTTTTGCTGCCCGTTGCTTTACCCAGCCTGATGCCCTTCCTCAGGGTCTGGTCTCTCCTGATGACATGTCCAAAGGACATGAGACGGAGACGCAGCATCCTCACTTCTAGAGAAGCATTCTTGCTGTACTGTTTCCAAGACACTCTGTGTGTCCTTCTGACAGTCCATGGTACTTCCTACATTCCAATATTCTTCGCCTGCGCCACAATTCAAATACATTGTCCAACTTTCACGCGCAAATAAGAGGATTGAGAGCAGCCTGGCTTGAGTCGGGCACACCTGAGCCCTCAGAGTGACATCCTTGCTCTTCAAAAGCACTGCCCTTTGAGTCCATGCTGATACAGAGGGACCCTATGGCAGAGTAGAGCTGCCCCGTGTGGGTTTCTGAGACTGGAAATCAGTATGGGAGCAAAGATCCTCATCCTTCTCCTCAGTTGAGCTGGTGGTTTCAGACTGCTGGCCTTGCAGTTGGCAGCCCAGTGCGTATGTCACTACTACCAGGGATGCTCTAAGGTAGATTCAAACAGCCAACGTCTGGGTTGGCCACCATGCCCTTAACCATTGCGACGCTATGTTTTCTCAGGATGAGACCACGTGATAACGATTCCTAGTATTTCTAAAGAGAGGTGTGATCTTTGGGGTTGAGATAAAGTAGGCGTGAAACCTTCCTTTCTGTGTGGCATTTTTGTTATGTGCCATTCAGTCGGTTCTGACCCATACCAACCTCATGCACAACAAAAGGAAAATCTGCCCGGTCCTGCACCATCCTCACAATGGTTCCTATGCCTGACCCATTTTTGTAACCACTGTGTCAATCCCTCTCATTGAGGGACTTCCTCCTTTCCTCCATCCCTCCACTTTCCCAAGCATGATGTCCTTCTCCAAGGACTGGTCTCTCCTGACAACATCTTTTCGCCTCTCAGGAGCACTCTGTTAAGATTTCAGTGCTATCAGTCTTAAAACAGGAAAAATAATCCCTACTTAGTGAGGTCTCAAAGGAGCCCTGGTGGCATAGTGAGTCACTCTTTGGACTACCAGCCATAAGTTCAAACCCACCAGCTGTTCTGCTGGAGAAAATGAGACTGGCTGTTCCTTGAAGATTTTACAGCCTCAGAAAGAACACTTTATAGGGGATTTCTACTCCCTAATGAGTTACAGTCCCTGAAGCCCACAGGCAGCTCTCCTCTGTCCTACAGGGACGCTATGAGTCAGCATCAACTCGATGGCAGTGGATTTGGAATGGGGTCAATAAGGAACCCTGGTGGCACATTGGGTTGAGCATTGAACTACTAACCACAAAATCAATGGTTCAGACCCGCCACCAGCCCCTCTGTGGGAAAGAACTGAGGCTGTCTGCTTCCCTAAAGATTTATAGTCTCAGAAACCCCGTGGTGCCAATTCTCTATCACCCCCTATAGAGTTGCTCTGTGTTGGAACCAACTCGATAGCAGCTAGTTTTGTTGTTTTTATTTAAAGGGTTGCTCTGTGTCAAAAGTCGACTGGACACAGCATCTCAGAACCATCAACAGCAATGGGGTTGATTAAGGGCTATGCAGGACCTACAACCAACAGGTCTAAAGAGTGGAGGTTAGCAAGTTTATTGTGCCAACCTGACTGATAAACACATGTGGCGTTAATTGAATGGCAGAGGGCTAAATGGCTCGGTGAGCCTCGCCTTTCTAGTTCTTGAGTCTCTTGCTTTCGGGTGGTCAGACCAGGGTGCAGCTGCCCTAGCCAGTTCCCTGCTTCAGCTGGCAAGGCTCACTTCCTGCAAAACACCCCCAAGGAGAAGCAGCATGGACCTACCCTGAGTCAGGCCTGGGTGCTGGAGCAGCCGTGTGGAGACCCCTGCCAGTGCTGAGATGCTTATATGCTCACTGTTTCGGCTTTTCTCCTGCAGTCGGTATCATTGCATGTTTTGTGAGATAGAGGAAGACTGTGGATTGGTGTCGGACAAATGGGCTAATGAACTTGTGGGTTTGGGCAGCACTGGGTTGGGATGTTTTCTTGATGTGCATTTAACTTTTATATAAAACTCTCTCTTATACACATGCGTTTCTGTGGAGTTGTTTCTCTAAAGTACCCAGACTAACATAAGGGTGAACAGAGTAACCGGCCATCTGAGGCGCCTGGGCAACATTTGCCCCAGGATGCAGCTCAGGAGGCAGGGTGGAGTCCCAAAGGCAGAAGAAGGACAACAGGAAGTGGGGTGAAGGCTGTTGCATGGAGTGGGGGGGGGGGTCCCTGCCATTGAGTCATTGCTGTCTCAGAGCGACCCCTAGTGGATTTCCAAGACTGTAACTGTTTATGGAGGTAGAAAGCCCAGTTGTCTCTCCTGGAGCTTCTGGTGGTTTCGAACTACCAACCATGCAGTTCAAAGCCCATGTGAAACCACAGCACCAGGGCTTCTGTGGGGATAGCGGTGGGTCAGATGAAAGGAGCGGAGGATGAAAAACAGATTCATCCTATAACACTTCTCCCCGTGCACAATGAAAAGTTAAAAGAAGAAGAAGAAATGACATAGCAGAAGAAAATTTCTTCGCACATGCTTGGCACGTTTTCAGCCCATAATAACCTGAAAAGCCAAACTCACTGCCATCGAGTCGATTCTGACTCAGAGCGACCCTGTAGGACAGAGTAGAGCTGGCCCTGTGCATTTCTGAAACAGCGACTCTTTATGGGAGTAGAACGTCTCAGCTCTATCCCCGGGAGCTGATGGTAGCAGCCCAACACAAGACCAAAAAACACTCTTGAAAATGATGGCACCGTACGTACAAATGTGCTTGACACAATGGATGGATGGGTGGATTGTGATAAGAGTTGTATGAGCCCCCAATAAAATGATTTTTTGTTAAGGCCAAAACACTCAAATGCTCACAACTGGACCAATAGGGAGCATGCTAAATGGAGAAAGGTTGTCGTTGTCAAGGCTGTTGGTCTTGTTTGGATCCATAATCAGTACCCATGGAAGCAGCTGTCAAGAGATTCGAAGGTGTGTTGCTTTGGGTAAATCTGCTGCCCAAAACCCCTTTAGAGTATTAAGAGGCAAGGGTGTTACTTTGAGGTCTCAGTGCATGGGAAAGTTGGACACAGTATAAGAAAGACCACAGGAGAATCAACGCATTTAAATTGGGGAGCTGGAGAAGAATATTAAAATTAATATTAAAAGAAGAAAAAAAAGAGGACCTGATGCAAGGGGCTTAAGTGGAGAGCAAATGCCTTGAGAATGATTGGGGCAGGGAATGTATGGATGTGCTTTATACAATTGATGTATGTATATGTATGGATTGTGGTAAGAGTTGTATGGGTCCCTAATAAAATGTAAAAGAAGAAAAGAGAAAAAAATGATTAGGGCAAAGACTGTACAGATGTGCTTTATACAATTGATGTATGTATATGTATGAACTGTGAAAAGAATTGTATGAGCCCCAATAAATTGTTAAAAAAAAAAAAAAAAAGGACTGCTGAAAGGACAAACCGATCTGTCTCGGAAGAAGGAAGGTCAGAGAGCTCCTTAAAGGCAAGGATAAAGACTTTGTGGGACATACTTTGGACATGTTGTCGGGAAAGCCCAGCCCATGGAGAAGGACACTCTGCTCGGTAAGGTAGAGGGGCGGCGGAAAGAGGAGAAACTTCAACGAGATGCAGTGCTACACCAGCTGCAACAAGGGGCTCCGGTAAAGAAACAATTGTGGGGCTTGCTGGCGGCCGGGCTTGCAATCAGTGGGTCACACGGAACCTTTCTTGGTGCTGTTGGGACGGCTGCAGTCTCTGCAGAGCAAGCCACAGCTGCCGGCTCCATGAAAACACAGGAGCGCTGCCCCAGGCGGCCAGGTGATGGAGGCCGTGGGTCCTGTGGCTGAGGAAGTGTCTGCCACATAAAATTGACACAGACGGCTGGCTCTCAACCCGAGGGCCTTTGTCCCCTGGTGCCATTCCTCTCTACCTCGAGATCTTTCATCCGGATAGTCGGACCCAACCAGCTTCCTGTAGCGGGGCTATGGCCTCCCAGGGACCATCGGCCAAAGCCAGGACTGTCCCTGAGCTCTTACTAGGTAAAGGAATGCGCTCCCCAAAGGTTTTACTCATTTGTGGACACAGCAGTTTGCACCGGACTGCTGAGTGGCAGTTCCAGCCCACCTGGAGGCATGTGGCAGAAAGACCTGGTGACCTGCTGAAGTAAAGACAACAAGCGAGCAAACTCTGCGGGCACAGGGCTACCCCGCACCTCATGGGTGTACGGTCAGCCAGCCTCGACTCCAGCCATGGGGTTGGCTTGGGCTTGAGGTCAGCCCCAGGGGACAGCTGAGGAAGGTGAGGTTCAGAGGGGAGGCCAGTGGCCCGTTAGCAATGGGCAGAAGGGGTCTTAAAGGAGCCGGCACAGCTCATTCTATTCAGGCACAGTCCTGCCGGGCAGCTGCCAGGCCCAGCTCTGCTCTGAAATGATAGACTGGCCTCACTGCGGAGGTCAAAGGAGAGGACAGAGTGCAGGGCGGGAGGGGAGGGGTCGCTGATGCTGTGTAAGCACAGGGTTCCTTTCTGGGTGGGGACCAGAGAGCTGTTGGGGCGGGGGTGGCGTGAATCCAACACTGAGCATGTACTTAATGCCACTGCAGGGTGCACTTGATCGTGGGAAACAGAGAGGTAAAGTGTCTGGAGTATGTGTGTGTGAGTCTGTGTATGTCTATACTTAAAAAGTAGTCGTGAAAACAATGGTATTAAATGACAAGGTACCATAGCATCCGCCATGCCAGCACAAGTCCTCCTCATGCTACATAAAGGAGCCCTGGTGACGTAGTGGCTGCATGGTGGCCTGTGATCCACAAGGTCCAAAGTTTGAAGCCATGAGCTATTCCATGGAAGAAAGACGGGGCTTTGCACTCAGACACCCATAGGGACAGTGCTACCCTGTCCTGTAGGGTCCTAATGAGTCAGCATCCATTCAATGGCAATGAGACCCTTCACCTGGGTACCCAGCCTGACAATCCCTACCTGCCCCCACCCCATGCTTGCCTTGCCCAAATCTCCATGGACCTTCCCATGTCCTGTATTCGAACCTGCCTCTTAGTTTAGGATCCCCAAAGGCTTAGTCACTGCATGAATTAGTAAAAGGTTCCCCATTCCCACCCCCACAACCCCAGGAGGGTCTAGCGATCAGCCCAGGGCCAACACTTGGAAGAGAGTTTGGGCTGATGTTTTAGCCACACAAGGGGCCTTGTGCAATGAACAACCACACAACTGTACAAAGGACCCTCCCCAGTCGTGTGGGCTAAGGCACCACACCTCCTGGAGGTGCTGCAGGTCTGTCACCTTTCTCCCTCAGGAAGCTTGGATAATGTCAATGTCATTGCTTCAGCTTTCCTGACCTTCTGCCCGGTATGTCTACAATGGTACCACTCTTGTAGCCTTCGTTTTTCTGCCCTGGGGCAGTTCCACTCTGTCGTAGGAATGAGAATCGACTCACTGACAGTGGATTTGGTTTGGTTTGG
Source organism: Tenrec ecaudatus (assembly GCF_050624435.1). NCBI lineage: Eukaryota > Metazoa > Chordata > Mammalia > Afrosoricida > Tenrecidae > Tenrec > Tenrec ecaudatus. The sequence goes on along the minus strand of NC_134545.1, from coordinate 28,962,118 downwards.
GGGCTCCACTCCTAGGAGGGCCACCGAGAGTCAGACAGGCCGAGGACTCGAGCCCCCTTTGAATCCAAACTGACCAGTCTCTCTTCTCTTCCTCAGATGCCCACGCCCCCGACGGAGATGCTGGCCCTTCAGGTACTTACCCTCTGCCCTCAAGAACCCTGGGGAGCAGCAGACTGAACAGTGAGAGCACTGAAGAGAAAGTGACCATGGCTCCCTCGAGGCCAGCCCCCTCTGGGGAGGAGCTCTTAGAACTGCCGTCAGCAGGGACAGCCCCACCCTCGAATCCAGACGCGCAGGCCCCGTCCACACAGCCCCCAGAGCAGCCTGGCCCCAAACACACAGTAGCCCCCAGGAGGAAGTCTTCTGCTCTGAAGCCATTGAGCATGACCAGGAAGCAGCTGAAGACAAAGCCCACCCCAGAGGCTGCTGCTCTCCAGAGGACGTCCCAGCAGGTGTCCACAGAGAAGCCCCATCCCTCAGAGGACCCAGATCTGTCCCTCTCTGCAGAGATCCACCAGTCTCCAGAGGGCCCCCTCTGGATGGACAGAAAGGACGACGCTGTCCCCACAGCACCCGCTCCCCTGCAAATCTCCCCGTTCACATCGCAGCCCTATGTGGCCCACACGCTCCCACACGGAGAGCAGTCAGGTCTGGAGGAAGCCCAGGAGGTCCCCCCCGAGGAGGCCAGTGCCAGGACACTGGTGGTGGACAAAGGAGGGGAGAATGAACTGACAGGATCGGCCTCAGAGGAGAACCAGGAGACCACAACATCCACCATCGTCACTACCACGGTCATCACCACGGAGCAGGCCCCAGGTGGGTAGTAGCCCTCCACCCTCTGAGAAATCGTCCCTCCTCTGTCTGCAGACATTACAGGCCCATGGGGGTGGGGGCCGGATCCAGGTTCCAGGGAGGGCCTGTCCTAGCCTTCCAGGGCCTCACTGGCTTCTTAGGGTTGCTCCAGCCCACGTGTCCTCGCATTCTGCTGGTTTCCTGGTCCTGAAGGCCCATGTTCTGGTTCCACGGGTTCATTGGACTTATTGTCTCCTTGAGTCTCTGACTGTCTTGACTCTACTCTGCTGCAGACAGGAAGTGGCCAACCATTGCCCCTGAAAGGAGCCTTTGAGACTCCACTTTTATCCCTCCTTCCCTTTCCCGGGGTCTGGATATTCAGGTCTGTATTTGTCCATCAACCACAGGTGGTGACCGCACCTGGACTGGTCAGTATAGCATATGAGCTCCGGGTTTGAATCCCGCGTCTGCAGCGTGCTCACTGTGTGTCCTGCTTCCAGCCGCTGCCCCCTGTCTGTGCTTTAGTGCATCGTTTTTGTTAAACCAAGCAAGCAAACCACTCACTGCCGTCTATCTGACCCCCGCCCCTATGAGCATATTTGTGAGACCGGGCAGAACTGCCTGCCCCAGTGAGTTTCCGAGAGTGTAACTCTTTCTGGGAGCAGGTGGTTTTGAACTGCTGACCTTGTGAATCTCTCAGTCCACTATACCACCAAGTCAATTCCGACTCATCATGCCGCAGTGCGGAGTAGAACTAGCCCACGGAGGCCCCCTGGCTGCCATCTTTACAGCTGATCATCAGCTCTTTCTCCTGCAGAACCCCCCTGGCCGGGTCTGAACTGCCAACCTTCCAGTTAGCAACTGAGCACAAAGCTTAGTGCCTCCAGGCCTCCACGAGCCTTTGTTTGCTTATCTCTGCAATGGGACTGAAACGTGGGTTTCCCTGAGGATGAGATGGGCCCCTTGTTGGCACTGCCCCCGACAAACCACGTGAACCTTCGGGTCAACCGCTATGATTTGTGTCATCACGTAGATTCTGGAGGAGGGGAGGACAGATGGATGGGAGTGGGAGGTGGGGACCGAGGAGTGCAGGGTGTCCCTGGAGGCTGAGGAGTCCTAATGGAAGTCCCCACCCTCACCCCCAGCTCTCTGCAGCGTGAGCTTCTCGGACCCCGAGGGCTACATCGACTCCAGTGACTACCCGCCACTGCCCCTGAACAACTTCCTGGAGTGCACGTACAACGTGACTGTCTACACCGGCTACGGCGTGGAGCTGCAGGTGAGCCCTGCGCAGTGTCTGTGTGAGGTTGCTGCCACATCCCGTCCGGCTGCCCTGGATGCCCCCAAGTGCAGTGATGGCACCTGTGACACCAGGAGGGGCTACTGGGGAAGGGTGAGCTGTCGGGCCTGGAGGGAGAGTCTGCTTATCAATGGATACGTGTGTACACACATAACCAGACACATGCACACACAGACACACAAGCACAAACAGAGGCACATACAGGTACACAGATGGACACGTAACACACAGACAGGGGTATACACAGAGACCCAGACAACTACACAGACACAAGTATACATAGACACACAGAGACTGATCCGCACACACAAAGACACAGACAGAGACATATGTATACAGACACATACATGTATACACTGACACAGACAGATGCATGCACACATGGAGATGCAGAGAGACACCCATGCAGAGAAATACATGCAGAGACACACACAGACACGTGTACACACAGAGACACGCATGCACGGAGAAACACAGAGAGACAGACACACAGAAAGATACAAGACACACATACACACAGAGATATACATGCACACAAAGAGACACAGACACATGCAGGCACACAAACAGATATATGTACACACAGACATCCATGCATGCCTGCACACACAGAGATAGACAGACACATTGTTCACACAGGGACAACCATGCACACACGCACATACAGGGACAGACAGACACATGCACTCACATACACACAAGGATGCACACTGACAAATGCACACATGGAGATACACCTGCATTCTCACACACAGGGAAGGCCCACCAGGCCCTAGCTCACTGCCTGTCTGGGGACTGAGGCTGAGTGGGGGTGGTGGTGAGGGCTGAGGCCTCACTGGCTGCAGTCAAGCTTCCTGGTTCAAGTGCCCACTTGGCCATATAAAGCTGCGTGCCGCTGAGCCAGGTGCCTCCTTATCAGGGAAAGAAGGTGCCAGCTCTGCAGAGTCTTGCAGGAGGAACTAGGGCAGTGCAGGTGAGGGGCAGAGTGCTTGTGCAGAGCCTGCGGAGAGTGGCCCAGGGCCGGGGTGGAAGGGAGCAGCAGGAGAGAGAGGCATGCTACCTAGAAGCCAGGAGGGTCACCCCTGTGCCAGGTCTCCCCCAGCGGACACCCAGCCCCCACGGACCAGAGGGTGGGCAGTTGTCCTATCCACTGGGGAGGGCAGGGGAGGGGAGGACAGAGGCTAGGATCCCTGGTGGGCTAAAAGTTGGACACCCCCCCCCCCTCTTTCTGAGAGGTTTGAACTGGGTTGGTTGGCCTCAGGGACCGACCTGGAGGAGTTTCCGGTGGTACAGGAGATAGCAGGGTCCACACTGAGCAGCCACCCCATGGGTCTGCAGCCCCTGCCCACAGCAGGGCTGACGGGACAGTCACAGAGAAGGGAGTGACATCTGATCTGCAGTGTCATGAATTCAGCAATGCCTCCCTCCTCCCAGGGCCCAGCAGAGAGGTCCACTGGCCACAGGCCCCTTGGAACCTCTCCAGTCCAGCTTGGTCTCACTCTGCCCCCCAGGCATGGCAGAAGTGAGAGGGGCCCAAGTGTTTCCAGGGATCCACTGGGGTGGGGGGTGTCCCATTATCTGGCCTAGTAGGGGCCTGGGCTGTTGGGAAGGAGTACACAGGGCAGGACCTGGGTTGGTGCAGATTCCATGGGGCTGTGCCTGGGTTGGGAGGTGGGGGTGGGGTTGGGGGAGCTGCCACATGGCAGCCTCAACACCTCAGCAGGGGCCATATCTCAAATCTGCCTCTGAGTCTCTCTCCGACCTGTCCCAGGTGAAGAGTGTGAACCTGTCCGAGGGGGAGCTGCTGTCCATCCGAGGGGTGGACGGCCCCGCCCTGACCGTCCTGGCCAACCACACACTCCTGGTGGAGGGGCAGGTCATCCGCAGCCCCACCAACTCCGTCTCCGTGTCCTTCCGTACTTCCCAGGAGGACAGCCCGGGCACCTTCCAGCTGCATTATCAGGGTAGGCTGTGGCGGACCCCTCTACTGCCCCGGGCATGAGGTGGGGGGGGGGGGTCCTCTAAGTTCTCACACCAGGGACCCCAGCTGACCCCAAGCCGATGGGCCCCCTTCTTCGATGAGTGTGTTTCCAAGCACACAAGCAGCAGGAAGCTCGCTCTCAAGTTCCAGGCACCCCGCTGCTTTCCTTGGGAGCAGGGTTCCTTGGGAGCAGGGTTCCTTGGGAGCAGGGCTCAGTGGCGGTAGCGGGGCGGGGTCGACCGCGCTGTGCTGCAGAGGGAGCCCTGGGCCGGCGCAGAAGGTGCTAGAGGTCCAGCGTGATGGGAATGGGTCTGGGAATTCCCTCGCTCCCAGCTTCCTTGGTTCTGTTGGTGGTGGGAAAAAGAAGAAAGCCAGCCCCCTGCCCCCGAGTGCATAGCCCCCAGCGAGCCTGAGAACTCCCGGGTCCTTTACCGCCTTTGCCTCCTCTCTCATTTCCCTTTCCTTTCCATCTGTCTGAGTCTTCTCTCTTCTGCTTGCGGCTCACCCCTCCCTCTCTTCACATCTTCTCTCTTCTCTCCCCCCCCTTCCACACACCCCCACCCCCCCACCCCCTGCCCTTCATCCTTTCAGGTAAGCTTCTCTGCCTCCAGGGGGCCTGGGGTGCTGTAGTGGTGATAAGTCGGCCTTTTAGCCGCAAGGTTAACAGTTCGAAACCACCGCCCTCTCTGAGGAAGAAAGATGGGACTCACTACTGGCCAAAGAGTTCCAGTCTGAGACCCCGGGGCAGCTCCAGCCTGTCCTGTCGGGTCTGAGGAGTCGGCACCCACTCCCGGCAGAGTCTGGTTTGGTTCTCTCTTCCGCCACCCTCCACCCGCGGGCCCTCTCCTTGCTCCACGTCGTCTTTTTCTCTTCCTCGCTTCTGTCTCCCCAGCGTCCTTCTCAGAATCGGGCTCCCTCTGGGGCCTCACCAGCTGCCCAAACTTCTGAATGGAGGAGCCCCCTCCCCCATCCACATCCAATAGGCCAGCTCTGTACGGTGACCAGATGTCCCGCTTTGGGCGGGACAGTCCCGATTTTTATCAATTTGTCCCACATCCCGCGGTGTTAAAAAAGTCCCAATTTCTGGAAAGAATGCACGACAAGCTGAGGTATACAGTTTCCGGCTGCCATGTGGCTATTTTGCCAGGATATGAGTTTTATTAAGGGTGCCCTGCTGGGGTCCCGCTTTACCAATGTTAAAATCTGGTCAAGTCGTGTTGGTGACAAGCCATGTTTCAATACTTCCTTGGGAAGCAAGTGGGTAATGCCATAGTCAGAACCTCTTTGTGCATCATTTTGGGTCATTGAAAAGCAGCAGGAGAATTGGCATTTCTCTTCCCTCCCTGTTAGCTACTCAGGGACGCTGGTGGGTCTGTGGGTCAGCCTTGGGCTGCTAAATGCAAGGTCAGTGACTCACACCCACTAGGCACTGGGGGGGGGGGAGCAGGAGAGAGGTGAGGCTGTCTGTCTATGTCAAGATTGACAGTCTCAGAGGCTTGAGGCAGTCATTCTACTCTGTCCTCCGGCTGCTGAGTCAATCAACTCAGTGGCAATGGGTTTTTGACTAGTCCACTCAGCATGACCCCAGGGGACAGGGGAGAATGGCTCCATAGGAGTTTCTAAATCCTAATTTTTTTAAATTAAATGACTTTATTGGGGGCTCGTACAACTCTTATCACAATCCACACATCCATCCATTGTGTCAAGCACTTTTGTACATTTGTTGCCCTCATCATTTTCAAAACTTGCTTTCTACTTGAGCCCCTGGTATCAGCTCCTCATTTTTTTCTCTCCCTCCCCACAACCCCCTCCACCATGAACCCTTGATAACTTATAAATTATTATTATTTAGTCATATCTTACACCTTCCAACATCACCCTTAACCCACTTCTCTGCTGTCCATCCCCCAGGAAGTTATATGTAGATCCTTGTAATCAGTTCCCCCTTTCTACCTCACCTTCCCTTCACCCTCCTGTATCGCCACTCTCACCACTGGTCCTGAAGAGATCATCTACCCTGGATTCCCTGTGTTTCCAGTTCCTATCTGTACCAGTGTACATCCTCTGGCCCAGCCGGATTTGTAAGCTAGAATTGGGATCATGATAGCGATGGGGAGAAAGCATTCAAGAACTCGATCCTAATTTTTACAGACGCAGAATGCTGCATCTTTCTCCCACGGAGAAGCTAGTGGGTTCGAACCACAGACCTTTCAGGGAGCAGCTCAGTGCCTTTACTTTAGTAGCTCAGTGCAACCATTTGATGGCCCACGCTTTAAACGAGGTACAGAAACCTCATTTTTCAACATCAAATTGGTGTCCCTGTTTAGACTGGGCGGAGCCTTTATATCTGACAGCAAGTACCAACCAAGCACTTTCAGCATCAGGGGATCAGAGAGAATCACAAAGTAGCCCCCTGGCGCTCCAGAGTCCCCCGAGGACCTGACTCTTCTCCTTGGCACAAGCAGGCACCTAGGAGGGGGTCCTGTTCTTTGCCGCCCCTGCTGATAGATGATGGTGGCCGCCTTTGCCTTTCTCCCCAGCCTTCATGCTGAGCTGCAATTTCCCCCGCCGGCCGGACTTTGGAGAGGTCACTGTGATGGACCTGCACTCTGGTGGGGAGGCTCACTTCCACTGCCGCCTGGGCTACGAGCTCCAGGGCGCCAACGTGTTGACGTGCATCAACGCCTCTAAGCCCCACTGGAGCAGCCCGGAGCCCCTCTGCTCAGGTATGCTGGGCCCCAGACTGCGGGTGGGGGGCCCAGGCAACAAAGCATTTGCCACCCAGGGAAAGAGCCTCCTCCCAATACAGGGGGCTGTTTCCCTTTCCATTTAAAACATTTTCCTTTTTATTGCAGCGAGATCCATATAACATAAGACGTACTTCCCATTGGTGATATTTCCTACAATCCCAGTGTCATGCCGCCATCACCACCACGATCTCGTTCCAGAACTTTCCCCTCAACCCAAAAGGAGACACCCCACCCCCCAACCCCTTAGACCACCATGTCTCATTTCTCCCATCCCACTGGCACCTGCCAGCCACAAATTCCCTTTCTGTCTCCCTGGGTTTGTCTGTCCTTTGGGTATTCTGTACAAAAGGAAGCAGATTAGACGGGACCCGTGGTGTCTGGCGTCTCCCACGCCCCATCATGTCAAGGTCCATCCAAGCTGAAATATCTGTGAGCCCCTCATTCCTTTTGTGGAGGGAGGATATCTGTGGTGTAAATACATGACCGTTTATTTTCATCAGCTCATGGACATTTGGCTTTGCCTGTTTGGAGAGCGCTGCTGTAAATATTTGGGTCTGAGCTTTTACGTGAGCATCTGTTTTCAATGACTGTGGAAATAAATATTCCTGGGAGGGTAATGGCTGGGTCGCATGATCATCTCTGCTGTAGCAAGAGAGCGCTTTAAAGGTGAAAATGCAGATTTGTCACTTGGGGCCCTAGCACACACCTGATCTCAGGTGTGCCGGGGCCGGTGGCCTCCTCTGCCTGTCCAGACAGGACAATGACTAAGGAAGGCCCAGCAGAGTTGAGGCCTTTGACTTGTGGTGCTCGGGCAGAGCAGGAAGTTCACCGGCACTTTTCAGAAGAACAGGCAAATGTGAGTGAACAGAAGCACAGTCAGAATGCTCCTTAGACGTGAGCCTGACTAGGTCTCATGAACTTTACATGTGTCCTGAGGAAGGACCAGCCCCTGGAGAAGGACATCGCTTGGTAAAGTGGAAGGCCCGCGAGAGGAGGAAGACCTTCAATGGATGGACTGATGCAGTGGCTGCAGCAATAGGCTCGAACGCAGCTACTATTGTGCAACGGAACAAGAGCAGGCAGAGTTGTGTTCTGTACGCAGGGTCACCGTAAACCAACCAACTGCATGGTACTTCTAGGTTTAAGTTATTGGGAAAAGGCCAAAGGATTTTTCATTAAAGGCTGTGCCATTTTATACTTGTAGCAATGTATGAAGATGTTAATGTCTCCACCTCCTCCTCGACATCTTTTTTTAAATTATAGCTGTCTGAATGGATGAGAAGCCCTAGTGGCATAGTGAGTTTGTGTTGAGCTGCTAACCACAAGGCCAAACGTTTGAAACTACCAGTCACTCCATGGGAGAAAGATGAGGCTTTCTGCTCCTGTCAAGAGTCACAGCCTTAGAAACCCAACGACCCATTCTTTCCTCTAGGCATCAGTAATTGGAACCCAGCAGTCACTCCAAGGGAGAAAGCCTCTTTGTTCCCATGCAGCTGCACCATCTTGAAAACCTGGTAGAGGAGCATGTAGGGGCGCTAGGAGTCAGATGTGACTTGGCAACAGTGGGTGGGTAATCAGTGTGAAATGATAGCTCTTTAGGGAGATGCAAAGGACTAATGGTGGTAAGCATCATTGTGTGTGAGAGTGGGATACCCTGCTTATCTCCGTTAAGGAAATGCCTATCTAAAGTCCACTGCCCATTTTCCAGTTGGTTTGCCTTCTTATATTGCTGAACAGTAAGAACTCCTATATTCTGGGAACTAGCCCCTTAGCTGGCACACCACGTGCGAGTCCCTGCTTTGCTTCTTGGCTTTGCCTTTTCCCTTTCTTGGTAGTATTCTTTGAGGCACCAAACACTGTCATTTCGACCAAGTCTGCATTTCTCTTTCTCTTTTTCTTTTCTTGCTTGCATGTTTGGCATGACTGCTGTCATGGGTTTTTTGGGTTTTTGTTTGTTTGTTTTTTAATTCAGTCACTAAGTGCTGAGCACCATGCGAGAGGATATACCTTAATTAGCCCTCTCAGCAACCCTATATCCAGGGAATCGTTGATGGCCATTTTGCAGAGGAATAAACTGAGGCTTATGGAGGAGAAATCATTTGCCCAAGGTCACCAAATAGGAATTGTTGAAGGCAGCATGCTCATCCAGTCTGATGCCCTCTGGAAAGGAGAGCTGACCTCCGACTCGGTGCCAAGTCACGAGCCCTGGCAAGGGGGCAGGACACACACTTCCTGCCCCACAGTCATTCATACTCAAGTGGATGCCAAGATGCAAATGAGGCCTGAATGATGGTGTTTGGAATGTCGTTGGTGAGGTATTTGCCCCTCAAGAACCATTAGCAGTTTCTTTCTTCCTTTTTTTTTTTTTTGTACAAGAGGGGAAGGGAGAAGGGGGGAAATGGGCAATTGATCTCTGAAACTCTATCATGTTAATTTTTATCTATGTGTGAAATCAGGGAGAAATTAAGCCTCAATTGTGCTAAGGAAGATGAATAGGAAGTCATGGCCGGCAAATTGAAGCCAAACAGAGCCATCAGTCGGCTTAATAAGGCAAGGCAAGGAGCAGAGAAGCAATAAATGAGCAGTCACTTGGGACAGACAGATAGCCAGCACTCCCAACAGGGACAGCGTCCTATGGTTCCCCTGCTCCAGAGCCACCGAGCAATCACACCAGCTGAGTCTGAGACATCTGGTCAGTGCAGGTGCTGTGTCGAGCCGGCCAAAGGTGTGTCATTGCCTCCTCACCACTGTCCTCTTAGGTTCACCATTTTACACGGAGTGGAACTTGAGGTTTGGCATGGGGTGAAGTAGGGGCTCAGTCCAAAAGAGGGGCAACTCTCAGTGAGATGGATTGACATGATCGATGAACTGAGACATACCAGCGATTCTTGAAGACACAGATGCGCTGTCTGTTGTCCTGAGCGAAGCCCGTGCTCAGTGACAACCATTTCCATCTCATACACATAAGGTCGCCATCAGACAGACTGTCTTTAAGCAAAGACAGGCCCTTTGGTGGTGTAGTGGTGATGCATTGGGCTGCAAGCTGCATTGTCAGCAGTTCGAAACCACCAGTCTTTCCTTGGGAGAAAGATGGGGCTTTCTACTCCCCAAAACAGTTACAGTCCACAGGGGGTTGCTATGAGTCAGCATCACTCGATGGCAGTGAGAGAACACCAGCAAAGCTTGAAGTCCAGAGGAATTAAAGGGTTTGCCCTGAAGGATGCGTGGTTGAGGCCACAGCAGGTAAGCAATGCAGGCAAGGTGTGGACGTGCGCTGTCCGTGGTGCTGAACAGGCCTCTTGGCAAGGGGTTTCCTGTTGGTCCTGGCCAAGGCGTCCAGAGCCTGCCGGGAGGGTTGCCTGCCCTACGAGCTCCATTCACTCGTTCAATAAATGCTTAACCAACACCTAAGCCAGTGCCAAGCTCTAGAGGTACAAAATGGGGTAAATCGTGCTTTCACTCAACATTTCTAAAGCACCTCCTGTGCTCCTCATGGAGTCCCCTAGGTGGTGCACATGGTGAACATGCTCAGCCGCTAACAAAGAGTTGGAGGTTTGGTCCTCCCAGGGGTGCCTTAGAAGAAAGGCCTGGCTACCTACTGCTGAAAGTTCAACTATTAAAAATCTACAGAGCACGGTTCTCCTCTGACACACGGCGAGTCCTGGAAGTCAAGGTCGACTTGACATCCGCCAGTGGTGGTTGATGGCTGTGTACCTTTCTTGATCACAGGACCATTATCGTGAATAGGATAAAAATAAGTCTATTACTGTTGATTCCCACTCATAGTGACCTCATAGGACAGATTAGGACTGCTTCCCAGGGCTTCGGAAGCTGCCAATCTTTATGGAAGCAGGCAGCCTCATCTTTCTCCCCCAGAGAATCTGGCAGGTTCAAGCCCCTGACCTTTCATTTGTCAACTTAACCCACTGTGCCACCAGGAATCCTTGCTACAGTCACAGGCTCTGGAGTGAGGTTGCATCTGAGCTTGGGTCCCAACTCCGGCATTTATAGCCAGGTGTCTTTAAACAAGTATCTTAACCCGTCTGAGCTGCTTTTTCCTTTCATAAAATAAATGGTCGTTCTTATTTGACAAACATGCATTGAGCACAGACTACACTACCTATCAGGAATTCTTCTAGATGCTGAGAGTACAACAAAAAAAAAAAAAAGAAGAAGCCCAGCTCCTATGGAGTTTACATTGTACATAGGGAAAGCAATAGAGTGAAACAAATAAGCCAAGGCATGTATTCTGCTTCTAGTTGGTGCTATGTGCTGTGATGAAAGATTGATCAGGAGAAGAGTAAGGGAGCCATCACTTAACACAAGACCTGAAGGGAAAGGAGGGAGTCCAGCAGGAGCTCCCTAGTGCCCACAAACTAGAGCTCAAGCCCGTCGGCCCTCTGTGATACAGTCCCAACGGGCCACTTCCACATTTGCCTTCTTTCCCTCTGTGACCCTGGAAAGTAAGAAGGAACCAAGACGTTTCCATCTTCTTTGAGTCTCTTCTTACACAGGAATGGCTCCTTGAAAGCCTAGTCTTGGTACCGCGGCCCTGTCCAATCATGGCCCTTGTTGCACTTCATCTTCCTTCCCCTCGGGCTGACTACCCAGCTCTCAGAGATGTGCCCACCAGCTCACCTTGGGCTTGGAAGGTTGCCAAGATACCCCCCAAACAATAAACAAAAAAGACAGACACTAAGAACCAAACAGCCCCAAGAAGAAGATTACACCTTCTATTCATGTGACTCGTCCTCGTTCACCTCTCACTTCTTACTGTCTCTATATTGGATTTCATGATAAAAGTAATACATGGCTCTTATAAGAAAAATCTGAGACATCTAACATGTAAAAGGTATGAGAAAATCACTTTGATATTCACGGCCTCAATCAATCCTTGCAAATAGCTTGCTGAAATAGATAAGGCATACCTTTTACCAGCTCAGTTGTTTTTCTTACTTAGAAAGAGTATTTTCTTACATTCTGCATTACAACTATATGGGTGTAAAGCAATTTATTTCACCAAACATTTGTTATTGGACATTTGTTGTTTCTCATTTTTAATAGCGTGCTGCTGTGTTCAATGGGCAGAACAAAGGAGCCCCTGGAACCAAGGTGTGGGCTGGGAGGATAAGAGCTAGGAGTGGGACCTCCTAGAGCCAAGAGAGCAGAGTTGGCCTGGAGGATGGAAAGGAGGTCCATTAGCAAGGGGCCTCTTCCCAGAATCCAGAGGGGTGGCCAACACCCAGCATCTGGAGGGCAGGGAGGCATTGCCTACATTGTCTCAGAGAAGAAAGGATTCTTTTCAGACCTGAGAGCTAAAGCGGGTTGTTCCACTGGGTTTCAGACTATTTTGGTGCCTGTCATTTCGTCTCTGCTTCTAATTTCTCCCATTTGTAACATAAGGGTCTTCATTGTCCCTGTTCCGTGCGCATGCTCTGTTAGCAGAGAGCTTCTATTCTAGATTTTACAGGCCCACAGAGGAAGAGGGATTTTGCCCCAGGATAGATGATGCCTAGAGACTCACACACATTTGATCCTGAAGCTGCAGAAGACGGGGTTTGGGACTTGGGGTGGATTTAAGATTTTTGCCAAGAAGTGACGGGGTATATGTCTTCTGCAGGTGTCGAGGATGTGACTGTTAAGGGACTTGTGGATTGAATCATTGTGTCAGGTGACATTGAGTCAGTTCCGGCTCACAGCGACCCTACACACACAGGACAAAACACTGCCCAGTCCTCCACGATCCTGCCGATCATTACTGTGCTTGAGCTCATTGTTGAAGCTGTTGCGTCAGTCCACCCTCTTGAAGATCGTCCTCCTCTCTGCTGTCCCCCTCGTTTATCAAGCATGATGTCCTTTTGCACCTCGTCCCTTCTGATGACGTATCCAAAGTATGTGAGATGACATCTTGACATTCTTGGTTCTAAGGGGCATTCTGGCTCTACTTCTTCCAGGAACGCTTTGTTCATGCTCACAGTAGCCCATAGCACTTTCAGTGTTCCCACACCATATTCAAAGCACATCAATGCTTGCCTGGTCTTCCGGGCTCACTCTCCGGCTTTCACATGTACGTGAACATTGACAATACTATATTTTGAGTCAGTCACACTTTAATCTTCAAAATGACATTTTTGGTTTGGGGTACTTTAAAGAGCTCTTTTGCAACAGATTTAACCAAGGCAAAATGACATTTTATTTCTTGACTGTGGTTTACATAAGTGACGATTGTGGATCCAAGTAAAATGAAATCCCTGACAACTCTGATCTTTTCTCCACTTATCATGGTATCATTTATTGGTCCAACTGTGGGGGATTTCAGTCTTCTTTAGGTTAAGGCAGGGGTCCTCAAACTATGGCCCGTGGGCCAATGCGGCCCACTGAGGACATTTATCTGGCCCGCCGGGTGTTTTTGCCCCATTTTTTTTTACTTCAAAACAAGATATGTGCAGTGTGCATAGGAATTTGTTCATAGTTTTAAAAAACAAAACTATAATCTGGCCCTCCAACGGGTCTGAGGGACAGTAAACAGGCCCCCTGTTTAACAAGTTTGAGGACCCCTGGGTTGAGGTGTAATCCATAGGGAAGCCCTGGATCTTTACCAGAAAATGCCTCAAGTCCTCTTCACTTTCAGCAAGCAATATTGTGTTATTTGCATATGTCACAGGTGGTCCATGAGTCTTCCTCCAATCCTGATGCCACGTGCTTCTTCACATAGAGCACTTTCTGCGACTCTATGCTTCACATACCGAGTGAAAGAGTGGGGTGAAAGGATGCAACCCTGGTGCATAGGTTTCCTGACTGTAACCATTCAGTATTCCTTGTTCTGCTCAAATGATTGCCTCTTGGTCCATGTACAGTTCAGCGTGAGTACAACGAGATGTTCTGGGATTCCTAGCTTTCACAATATTATTCATAATTTGTTAGGATACACACAGTTGAACACTGTGGTGTAGTCAATAAAACACAAATAAACACCCCTCCGTGTTCTCTGATTTCAGCCAAGATCCATCTGACATCAGTAATGACAGCTCTCATCCCAAGTCCTCTTCTGAATCCAGCTTGACCTTCTGTTGGGGTACTGCTGTACTCATTTTTAAATTACCTTCAATAAAGTTGACGACATGTGATTTTAATGAACATTTCCACATTTTATTGGGTCACCTGTCTTCGAACAGGGCACAAATATGGATCGCATCCCGTTAGTGGTCAGATAGCTGTCTTCCAAACTTCTTTTAGCAGTGACTCCGGGTATTCCTTCCATCCGCTCTTGATGCTCCCTGTGGCCTTAGCAGGTTTGGGATTTATGATCTCTCAGTATTGCAACCTGAGGCTTGAAGCTTTCCTTCTGTCCTCCTGTGCCAGCTCTGGAGGAAGGCCCGCGTCTCTTTGAGCTTCTGCTTCCAGAAGGTCTACATGTGGCTTGATCTCTCTCTTCACACTCTCTGCTCTGCAGAGTTGTCTAATCTTTTATGTATCTCATGAGAGATTGACTTTCCATTGATCTCCCCTCATTCAGTTCTCTGGTGTTTCACTTTAAGAATGGCAGAGGTCATGGTGGTTCAGTGATAGAATTCCCACTTTCTGTGCTGAACCAAAACCAAAGCCAACCCCATGCCATCAAGTTGCATGCTGACTCATCATGGCCGTCGAGGACAGAGTAGAACAGCTCTGTGGGGTTTCAAAAGCTGTGAATCCAAATGGAAGCCGACCACCTCATCTTTCTCCCATGAACAGTGGCTGCTGGGTTTGAATTGCCCACCTTCTGGTCAGCGATGGCTTAATGACTGCACCACCAGGACCTCTTCCATGATGGACTTCCAAGCCAATGCACTCCATGCGTGGCCACCATGCACATGTCCGTGGAAACGTAGCTGTTACTGTGATACTGAATAGCTTTCAGCAAGACTTCCGGACTAAGACAGATGAAGAAGAAGGGACTGGGAAATCAGCCCATGTGCCCCCTGTGGGTTACAATAATCTGAAACACAACTGCCCTGGGGGTGACATGGGACTGGGCAGCATTTTGTTCCAGTGTGCATGGGATTGCCATGAGTCAGGGGATGACGCAAAAGCAAGTGACACAGCATGGGCTATGAATGGAGTCAGGGGACAATGATTCTCTCTCTCTCTCTCTCTTCCCCACCACCCCCCCTCTCTCCACTCCCACCCATTTCTACTTTCTGGACCCAGCTCCCTGTGGAGGTGCAGTACACAATGCCACCATCGGCCGTGTCCTCTCCCCAAGTTACCCTGGAAACAGCAATGGGAGCCAGTTCTGCATGTGGACCATCGAAGCCCCAGAGGGCCAGAAGCTGCACCTGCATTTTGAGAGGCTGTCACTGAACGAGAAGGACAGGTAAGCCTCCAAGAGTCCCCATGGACCCCTTCCCTTCCTAGAGGCTCCGTATGTGGCTAGAAGTGTGGTACCTGGAGATGGTTGGACTTTGGCTGGCGAGGATCAAGACAGGGAATGCTGGACGGTGCTCAGCTCCAGCCTTCTCCATTCACAGATGAGCAGATGGGCCACAGAGAGGAAAGGGTCACACGGCAAGGTAGGGGGAGAGGCAAGGAGGGAATCGAGACCCCCTTTTCTGGTACGTTACACCACCTGTTCTGTCTCTCGCACATCTTTGTTTGCAGTTGAACGAGGAGGGAGCATTACCTTGGCCCAAGCTCTGTGCCCAGCTATACATTAAGCTCCATGGAGACCAGGAAGGCCATAGAGAACATTGGTTCCTGGGGTGATGGGGAAGGATTCTGCTGGAGCAGCAATTAAATGCTCAGCTGCTAACAGAAAGGTTGGCAGTTTAGACACATTCAGCACTTCTTTGGGGGGTTGGGGGAGGGCCTGGTAGTCAATGCCTACAAAGATTAACAACTCAGGGATGGAGTCCATTCCTGCTCATCAGGATCGCAGGACCAAATTCAACTGCTCCCTAAGGTCTCTGAGGCCGTAAGTCTTTATAGGTGCATATTATCTCATCTTTCTCCTTTGGAGTAGCTGGTGGGTGTGGACCACCAACTTTGCAGTGTACATTCCAATGGCTAATCCCTAACAGCACAAGGGTTCCTTCCTAGATGGATTTTAAGCTAGAACACACTCCAGGGAAGTTCTTCTCTAACACACAGGGTACCATGAGTTGAGAGCAGCCAACAGCATCAACGTGATAGGAGGCTGGCCTGGAGAAATGAGGGCTATGTACATGAAAGAAGCAGGGGGAAATTAGAAGGCAATATCTAGGCCAGAGCAAGCTCGTGGATTCTAAATGGTACACATAGAATCTACTGTCTTATATCTAGAGAACTCTGATATTATAGGTTCGGGTTGAGTTGTCTTGGGAACAGACACGGAGAACAAAGATGTGAGGGCAAGTAGCTGACTCAGTTGCTGATGTGAGGAAGCGCATGAGACATGGGATGGTGAGACGGAGAAGAAGGAGGAGGAGGAGGAGGAGGTCCATGCTACATGTCAGGGAGCAGTGAATGCTGTGGGCAAATGGGGTTCTCTCCCCTAGGGGCCTCTGGGAGACTGCATTGAGCAAGCCTCAGAGAAATCCAATGGGAAGACTGAAGGAGGTGGGCTGTTTATTCACCAAGCCCCATCCATCAAGGACTTCTCCTGGCCGTACTAACTACCCCCAGTTGGAATGCTTATTAAAAGCAAGGAAGGCGAGACTTGATCGCATGAACTTTGTGTCCAAGGACACATCCTTGGAGAAGAACACCATCCTTGGTAAAGTAGAGGAACAGTGAAAAGGAGGAAGGGCCTCACGGAGACGGATGGACACAGTGGCTGCAACCATAGGCTCAGCCATAACAATGACCTTGAGGATGGTGCCAGACCAGGCAGGATTTGGTTCATGAGGCCTGTTAGGAGTCCAAACCAACTCAGTGACCATGGGTTTGGTTTAGGTCTGGAGATTATGATTGTGGCTGTTCTAGGAAACATAGCCAGAATATTGCTGGTCTCGAAGATCCCGACGCTATGGAGAGTTGGAGGTCGTGTGAGCTACTTCTTGCTTTGTCAAAAGACTTCCGTTATTTGAGAGATGAATCCTGACACCTGATCCCTAAGATGCAGTAGGTCAGCAGGAATGAGAGCACTGAGACCTCCTGGGATGGGTCCTGGTCTCACCCTGGCACCCCTCCCTCCTCAGAGATATGAGCCCATGAGGAAATGAACTCCAACATTGACGCATCCTGATGGCGTTAGAAACTCTCCTGAGCAATAGAAATAAAGTCCTTTATGAGCCCCAGTAGAAAGCTCAAAGGATGAAAGAATGCCTGCTTATGACCCCATAAGAGAGACTTCTCATTTGTGGACTAGTTATTCCCCCACCCCACCCCCGCCCCCACTTTTGCATAATTTCTTTTAAACTCCTGGGACTGGCCAGAAGCCAGGCATCAAATGGGGTTTCTCACAGTGAAAATGGTTATAACCAGGCTGTCCCTGGGTGGCAGAAGCAGTTTGCTTTCAGCTCCTATAACCTAAAGGTTGATGGGTTAGGCTCGCTCGGCAGCCTCAGAGACAGTTGTGGTCTGCTTTGGAAAGATTTCCGTGGGGAGGAGGTGGGGCTGGCGGGGCACCGAGTCCATTGCTCAGCTGTTACCAGGTGCCTTAGGACTGATGGCAGCACGTGGAAATTTCATGTGGCAGTGGAACTGTCCCATACACTTTCTTTTTTTTTTCCCTCACATTTTATTAGGGGCTCATACAACTCTTATCACAATCCATACATCTACATACATCAGTTGTATAAAGCACATCTGTACATTCTTTGCCCTCATCATTTTCAAAGCATTTGCTCTCCACTTAAGCCCTTTGCATTAAGTCCTCTTTCTTCCCCTCCCTCTTCGCTCCCCCCTCCCTCATGAGCCCTTGATAATTTATAGATTATTATTTTGTTCTATCTTTCCCTATCCAGCGTCTCCCTTCACCCCCTTTTCTGTTGTCCATCCCCCAGGGAGGAGGTCACATGTGGATCCTTGTAATCAATTCCCTCTTTCTAACCCATTCACCCTCTACACTTTCCTCTAATGTAACCTCATTTTCTTTTTCTTTCTCTTTTTTTTTTTTTTTTAGCTTTTTGTTACGTTTTGATGACAGTTCACAGAACAACCTCCTCTTCCATTCAACAGTTTCCACACGTTTTGTTTGTGACGCTGACTGCAGTCTCGGCAGTGTCTCAGCACTTGTCTCACTTCCTCTTTGGGTTTCCATTTGTTCTTTCTTCCCTGGCTTCTGAGCTCTGTTTGGGGGTAAATGTTGGGTTTTGTTGGGGTTTTTTTTTTCATCTTCTTTGGTTATTTGTTCTCAGGAGAGTGCACCTCTCTTGTATTATTGTGCGCTTTATAGGTCTAGCTATTGTTAAGCTGACGGTGGATCTACAGGGGTGAGTTCAGTTCCAGGCTTAAAGGATGTCTAAGGGGTCACAGTCTTGGGAATTACTCCAGTCTCTGTCCAACCAGTGAATCTTTTTTGAGTATATAATTTTGAGTTTCTTTCTACGTGTTTCTCCCACTCTATCCAGAACTGTCTAATGTGACCCTTGTCAGAGACGTCCGCAGTGGTAACTGGGCACCATCTACTTCTCCTGATCTCATGGCTGTAGAGATTGGGTTTCGATTGGTCATCAGCCCATTGGACTGCCTGTGCCTGGGTGTGTTTGTTTTCCTTCGCTCTTCCTTGCTCTGGACGGCAAGAGACCAATCGCTGCAGCTCAGACGGCTGCTCTCTGGATGCGGGATGCTGTCTTTGTGGACTATGTCATGCCAGCTGACCTCGATGTCCCTCAAGAGTATGGTCCTGACCCCCAGAGCCAGCTACTCCTTCCCTCAGTGTTTGCTTATGGCTACGGAGTTATCATAACGTTTCCTCTGTAGGCACCCCCCACCCCCCACCACCACATCCATGGCTAGATTTGCAGCAAAGGTAAACACATAGACAGATACCCTCTCTAGCAGACATATATGTGTACATGGCTATCATGTGTGTGTCATATATGTTGTGTATGTCATATATGTTGTGTGTGTGCATCCCCCATGAGGGCTGGGATCGGCTTGAGAGACTATGCACTGGCGCATAGGTTACAGTTTGACGGTTGTAGCAGGACGGGGTATGTGATCATGCTGGTCTTCGTTGCCTTTCCTTCCTGTCCTCCTCCCAGGAGCTTCCTTTGTTTGGTCAAAGGGTACTAATGCCCTCCCCCTTTATCACCCAACTTCATCCGCGTCCACTCTCTAGTTAGTGGCTTGTACCCTCCCTGCCCTGGTCACCTTCAAAGCACGCTTCTCTTGGTGTGTCACCCTTTCCTCTGGCGCCTGTATAACAATGGTCATACACCATCTGGTTCCGCTTGCGAACCATGTCTTGTGCTCGGCGTCCCGGCGCCTGGGTTCTTCCGTCATATGTTTCCAGGACTCACCAGTATTCTCTAACAAACAGCGCAGTTTAAAATTCCTTTGTGCATCTGTAGCGCAGGAATCTATTTATAGACCGTCCATGAGGCTGCACGCAGGTTGCGTCTGGCTTTTTGCCCTTGTGGACAGTGCGGCAGGGAGCGATTGGTGGCTGGACTCCTATTGCTCTGAGATGTCCTTAAAGGGACTTCAAAAAGCTCAAGGAAAAGTTCCCTTCCTGGCATTCCATCTTCCCACAGGCTGGTCTAGACCCCACCACTACCTTGTACCTCGTAGTAGGATTGCTGGCTGACTGGTCCACTTTCTATAAGGAATGGACCATTTTACAGACACACCAGTGGTGTACATAGGTTCGAGTCTGTCTACACCCTTCCCAGCATTTGTTGCTCACTGATCTTATTTTGTTTGATTCTTTGCTTGTTGTTGTTGTTGCTTTTAGCTTTACAATTGATGCTGGGCAAGATGCTCTTTCATCCTTGTTTTGATT
The DNA here is from genome assembly GCF_050624435.1 of Tenrec ecaudatus. Classification (NCBI taxonomy): domain Eukaryota; kingdom Metazoa; phylum Chordata; class Mammalia; order Afrosoricida; family Tenrecidae; genus Tenrec; species Tenrec ecaudatus. Next base: position 28,942,388 of record NC_134545.1, on the reverse strand, counting down.
CACATCTCTCTGATAACTGGTCTTCCTGTGTTCACTGGCCACCTGAGAGTCTTCTCTTGATGAAATGGCTGCTCGTGTCCTTGGCCCTCGGCCGTCATATCTGTGGGAGCAGATCACCCCGTCTTTCTCCCACAGAGCCACTGGGGTCAACCTTTGGAGTCACAGTCAAGTGCTTAAGCACTGTGTCACTGAGGCTCCTGCTCCATAGCTTGCTGACACTTCCTGGTCCTCAACTGTCAGATTAGGGAGTCTTCCACAGAGCCCTAGGCTGAGTCGGTGTGGGTTTGCTGCTGAGCACTTGAGCTCTGTGCCACCAGGGCTCTTGGCTATTGCGATTCAGAGCTAGAAACTCGTGCATACGTATTACAATGAGGTGAAATAGGGGTTCCGATGAAAGAGTATGAAGACTTCATGTTGGCCCAGTGCCTCTGGCTTTCAGCAGACTTAATTGTGCCGGCTCCTCAAGCCCCACCTTGAGGGTGGGCCAGACCCTTTGATAGGAGCTCTCCTTTGACAGCCCGGTGTGTGCACACTTGCTCTGTGAGGGGTTCCTGAACCCTGAGAACTCCCCAGACCATGCTTTCTGGAGATAAGTGTCAGAGACGGGGACTGTGGGGTGAACTTGATGTACATGCCTGCTCTGGGCTGGGCACTTTTAGAAAGGCCCTATGATCTCCTTCCAAAAAGCCAACCACTGAAGATGTCCTGGGGCAGCACAGCTCAGCTTGGATGCACGTCAGAGTCAACTTATTAGAGACTGTGGCTGAAGTATGGCTGTACCCACTGGACAGATGAGGACACAGAGGTTCACCAGGGTTAAGTGTCCTTGGCCCAAGTCAGGATCCAGACCCAGGGCTGTGTAAGGCTGCAGGCCAATGTGCTCAGGCGTGATCCAGGCCTAGTATCCCATGTCCTTATGCTAGCAGCGCCCATGATCCTAGTAATCAGCATCATTTAATGGATCTGGTTCATTGCATCATGGCCTCCTTTCCCCGTCACCTCAGAGCAAGCTCGTGAGGAGTCAAACCTCATTCTACAGAGGAGGAAACAGGCTCCAGGAGGTGCGGCAGCTAATTGAGGCAAGCAAAGTTAAAGTCAGGATGTGAGCCAAGGGATGAAGCGTGTGCTCTGCCCTCCCTCTTCCTGTCACCCTGCATGTCAGGGACCCAAGCGGGACCTCTCAGCCCCTTCTTTCCTTCCTTGGCTTCCAGGATGATGGTCTTCAGTGGGCGGACCAACACATCAACGCTTCTCTATGATTCCCTCCACACCGAGAGCGTCCCGTTCGAGGGCCTGCTGAGCGAGAGCAACGCCATCCGCATCGAGTTCACGTCCCACCTGGCCCAGGTGGCCTCAGCCTTCAACATCCGATTTGAGGGTGAGGATCCCTGGGGGCCTCCCTTCTTGTAGTGTTTGGTGTGGTGGGAGCTGGGAGAGGATGGTGGGACAGGGCAGGGTCCTGGGAGATCCAAACCAGGACTGGGAATGAGTGAGAAAACCCAGTGGCCAATTGGACCCTTGATCTTCCAAAGGCAGACGTGGCTCTGTGGACAACAGTGCCTACTGGCTGTTAATCGAACATTTATTGTGTGCCATGTGTGCCATGAATAGCCCAGTCCATCCCCCACCGCTCTGGGCAGGGGGAACTTCGACTGATGGTCTCCCCTGTTGGGGGAGGGAGCTGAGGTCTGGAGAAGGGGTGTGGCTAACCCACAGTCCCCACTGGTAAGAATGGAGCTAGGGTCCCAGGGGAGCCCAAGTTCTTACCCCTAAGCTCATCGACCTACTCTGCCCAGGGAGGCCTGGGAGAGGCCCGCTCCCTCTTCCTCCAAGAAAAGAGGGGACAAGCCTTCCCGCTCAGCCCCTGCCACCTTGGAGGACTGAAGGAGCCCGGGTGGCATCGTGGTTACGGGTTGGGATGCTGATGGGGAGGTCAGCAGTTAGCAACCACCAGCCGCTCCTCAGGAGAAAGAGGAGGCTTTCTACTCCCGTAAGCAGTTACAGTCTTGGAGACTCACAGAGGCGGTTCTCCGCTGTCCTGTAGCGTCGCTGTGAGTTGCAGTGAGCTTGGGGCAATTATCTGCTCTGGCTTCTCCAAGAGGAGTTGGCCTTTCTCATAGACAGTGATGGTGTTCAAGGGCAGGAAGCAAGACCCTGAGGGGCTTCAGAAAGTAGATGGGAAGATACCTTTGTCTTCTCATTGCCTTTGTCCATGAACCTTTTGAACCCCCCTGGTAGTTTGATGAGAGTGGGAATTGAAAGACACTGTCTGCAGGGAAGAGATTTACATCCCCATTTTAGAGATGAGAAAAGTGGGGCCCCCAAAATGTCAGCTCTGGGACTCATCTTCTGAGCCACCCCATCACTAGGGTGTCCTACCACCTTCTTGACCAGCTACCTCTTTGTCTCCCACTTCCTCCTCCAGCTTTTGAGAAAGGTCACTGCTATGAGCCCTATATTCAGAATGGGAACTTCACCACATCTGACCCGACCTATAACATTGGGACCACGGTGGAGTTCACGTGTGACCCCGGCCACTCTCTGGAGCAGGGTCCAGCCGTCATCGAATGCATCAATGTCCGGGACCCTTATTGGAACGACACGGAGCCCCTCTGCAGAGGTGAATGGTGCCCTGAGAGCCGTGCCCTTAGACGCTCCAGCCAGGGGCATGCCACCAACTTACAGAATCAGTCTTAGGCTTAGAGCATGCTCAAGGGTCCCTGTCCTTTGGATCAGGGCTCCTGGTGGCCCTTGGACAAATTTTAAAACAGACATTTTAAAAGGATCTCCTTCCTTCAGGCACTTCTCCCACACACACACACACACACACACACACACACACACACCATCGTTCACAGCTTGATGGGCAGATCGCAGCATGGGTTTGAGCCCCTGGGCAGGGCACAACCCACCCAACAGCACATGGCAGACTGAGGGGTATTCATGATGTGATGATCATATTTTTATTAGACTGTCTCTCTGCCAAGCACGTTAGCTAATCTGATCCTCACCACGGCTCTTGCTGTTGGTAAGTGCCATGGGTTGATTCTGACGCATAGCAACCAGGGACACAGCAGGACAAAACGCTGCTCGGTCCCATGCCTTCCACGCAATTGTTGCTGCGCTGGAGCCCAGTGTTGCCACCCCTGTGTCCATCCATCTCGTTGAGCGTCTTCCTCTTTCTCATTGACCTTCTGCTTCGCCAGCATGCTGTCCTTCTCCAGGGGCATGATGACATGTCCCAAGCAGGTGAGACACAGCCTCGCCACGCTTGCTTACAAGAAGCATCGATACACTTCTTCCCCAACACAGGAGCTCATTCTGCATAGCCCATCCATCTACAGGCGAGCAAGCAGAGGCACTGACGTGTTGTGTCTCCAAGTGCCCTGAAGGGGGGTGTCCTCTGGGCCCCGATCCCTCTGGATGATGTTGGCTGTGTAGAACCATCACCCACAGGACATGTTTCCTCATGTCTAAGAATGCTGAGGGGCTGGAAGCCTAGACCTCCTGGTAGGCAGTATGGGGAATGAGTGAAAGGGGATCCTCACGGCCACCGCGTGGATCCTGGTGAGCGTGAAGTCCCAGCCTCTTCATGGTGAGGGATTGATCTTTGCCTTAAAGGTGGGGGATTAACAGAGTGGGGTTTGTTGGGGCGCTGGCCTCTGCCATGTTGAGAAGTTTCCAAAGCAATAACCACCGAGTGGAATGTGCGGAGCGGGAGCCAGCCAAGCCAGGGCTCTGCTTCCAGCTCAGGGCTGGTGCCTCTCACAATGCTGTCAGCTAAGGCTGCTGAGCACACACCACATGCCGGGCACTGGGCTGCCGCTTGACCAGCCCAGGCTTGATGAAGTCTTGACCTGACCCAGTGTGGTCGGTCTTGGCCTTTCTCCCACTCTGAAAGGACAGGGGGGAGCCCTGGTGGTGCAGTGCTTAAGCACTCAGCTGCCAACCAAAGAGTGGACCGTTCACAATCATCGGCTGCTCTGAGTGGAAGATGAGCAGTCTGCTCCCGTAAAGATCCCAGCCTCGGAAGCCCTGCGACACAGTTCTACTCTGTCCTGTGGGGCTGCCATGAGTTGCCATCAACTCGATGGCAAGGGCTTTGGTTTGGGGTTTTGGAATCCATGCGCTAACACAAAGGTCAGTGGTTCTAACCCACCAGTGACTCCATGGGAGAAAGAGGTGGCCATCGGCTTCCATCAAGCTTACAGCCTTCTACTCTCTTGCTAGAGGGTCGCTGTGAGTTGGAGTAGATGCAAAGGTGGCGGCCTATCGAGCAAGGGTAACAAGGGGCTGAGACTGGTTGTGCTTCGTCTGCAGTCACAGCTCCTGGTGTGAGAGGCAAGATTTGAACCCAAGTCCAGGTGATTTGCGTTCACTCTCTCTGTCTTACTGACCTAGAGCGGCTATAGCAGAAATGCCCTGAGGGTGTGGCTTGAACAAACAGATATTTGCCTCCTCACAGTCAACTTTGGTTCCCAAACCAAGCTCACCACCACGGGGCCAACCTTGACCCACAGCAACGCTACAGTGACCCTCGAGGATGGAATATAACTGTGCTCCTGGGTTTTTTACAGGAGCTGAAAGCCTCGCTTTTCTCCCCTGGAACAGCTGGTGGGTTAGAGATGCAGACCTTGTGGTTAGCAACCCAATGTATGACCCACTCCTCCGCCATGGCACCTTTTCTTGTGGCTAAGAGGCTAGACGTCTGAAACCAGTGTGTCATCTCTCTCTCTCTCTCTCTCTCTCTCTCTCTCTCTCTCTCTCTCTCTCTCTCTCTCTCTCTATCTATCTATCTATCTATCTCTTGGTTTTGAAGGAAGGCTCTCGTCTCTCTCAGCCTCCTCCCTGGTCCTTTGGGGATCTCCATGGCTCTTGCCATCTCTCACCGCCCATTTCCATTTCTGCTTGTTTGTTTAATTTCTTATATCTCAGAACAGACTCCAGAGATGCCCCACACAGATCCTGCCTCATTTGCATAGCAAAGCATCCCATTCTCCAATGGGACAGAGCCCCAGATATCGAGGTTAGGATGAGCACTACATATCTGGGGAAGAACCAATCTGATCCATATCAAGCTCTCGCCTTCTACTCTGTCTGCGCAGGGACCTCGAGAGCTGTCCTTGGCCTTGAAAAGCCTGGTGCCCTGAGCTCTGTCCTTGATGCTTCCTCCTGTTTGCTTGGCTTTGTCCCTGGTGCTGAAAATCCCTAATGGTTCCCTCAAGGTCTGTCCTTGGTGTGGAGAGAACGGGTTTCCTCTAGCTCTGGAGCAGTCTGCTCCCATAAAGAGCGACAATCTCAGAGACTCACCGCAACAGTTCCACCCTGTCCTATAGGGTAAGCTATAAGTCTCCATCAACTCAATGGCGGAGTTTGGCTTTTGGGTTTGGCGCTTGGGCCGGGAGGAATTTCTGAGCTCCAAGTCCAGTCTTGGCTGACAGCCCACTGAAGGAAGGAGGCAGGTGGCTATCCCTCGTGGACTCATCACACACACACACACACACACACACACACTCACACACACACACGAACATGTATTGACTGGGTGAGGTGACTACAGCACACACCCATCACCCCTGTGCATGTCAGCTTCCTTATGAATAAAGTCGCTTGTGTCTCTTACAGCCATGTGTGGTGGGGAGCTCTCTGCTGTGGCCGGAGTAGTGCTGTCCCCCAACTGGCCAGAGCCCTATGTGGAAGGGGAAGATTGTGTGTGGAAGATCCACGTGGGTGAAGAGAAGCGGATCTTCTTGGATATCCAGCTGTGAGTGTTGGTGATGGGTGGGCTAGGGCCACCCAGAAAAAACTGAGTATCCAGCCATTCCTGGGGTGGGGGCGGCAACTGTTCCTTCTATAGTATTCTTACCATTATTAACTCAGCATCTACTATATGTCAAGGAGGGAGAGATGTGAGATGTTCTACTCCCATCAATAGGTAATCTCACAAATCTACAAGGGCGTTTCTACTCTGTTCTAAAAGGTCACTGTGAGCTGGCATCGACTCCATGGCAGTGAGTCTGATGTGTCAAAGAAGGAGCATGGGTGGTGCTGTGGATTGGGTATTGGGCTCCTAACTGTAAGGTCAGCGGTTCAAACCTACCGGCCACTCCTCGGGAGAATAATAAGACCATTTTCTCCTGTGACAATGTACAGCCTCAGAAGTGCTAGAGGGGGGACATCCCTGAGTCAGAGCCAACTTGAAGGCAGTAGTTGTTTGGTTTGTGATGTAGCAGCGAAGGGTCCCTGCTGGCACGGTGGGCTGGATGTTGGGCTGCTAACTGCAAGGCCAGCAGTTCAAACCCACCAGCCACCCCTCAGTAGAAAGATGAGATGGCCTGATTCCGATCTTAGAGACCCTGCATGGCGTTGCTGTGAGTCGGGATCGGCCCTACAGCAGTAGACTGGTTTGGTTTGGGGTTTTGTGTGTCAAGGGCTGTGCAATGCACTGAGGACACGAAGGGGACAGTTATTATCAGGAATTACAGTCTAACACAGAAACCGGGGTTTAATGAGAAGATTCACAAGTCATCGCAAGACTCACAAAGACATCACAAGACTCACAAAGACATCACACGACTCACAAAGACATCGCAAAACTTTATAAATATGCACAATGCTTTTCGATTCGACATTGGGGATCCAACATGAAAATGAAAGTCAGATAAGGCTTGCTTGAAAGTCGGATGCTTTGTGAGCTGACACGGACTGGCCGTGGCCACTTAAGTCTAATGCTAAAGCTGAGAGCGAGAGGGTGCATTTGAGGAAATGCATCCAGAGGCATTCAAGAGGCAAAGGCCCAGTGCCAGGCCAGGCAGCCAGCATGGCCAGAGAGCGGGGATGGTGCAACACAGTACGCCCTGACCTGTAGTAACTCCCTTTCCCACCTGTTTCCCTCAACCAGACCTGCTTCCAGGGTCCAACACTGGCCCTGACATGCAGCAGGTCCTTAGGAGATGCTTGCTGCATGAGAAGACGCTGGGTGAATGGTCTTTCCTGACCTGGGTGACTGTGGTGTCGGTGGGGTTGACGATTAGATTCCCCTTTAGCATCCCAGCACGCCCTGCCGGTGCTGTGGGTGAGCATACGGCGCCTAACCACAAGCAAGGTCAGCGGTTCAAATCCACCAGCTGCTCCAAGGAAGAACGATAAGTCTGCCTGCTCCTGGTCAGTCTTGGAAACCCTAGGGGGCAGTTCTACTGTGTCCTAAAGGTCAGCAGGTTGAACCCACGAGCCGCTTCACAGGAGAAAGATGAGGCTTTCTGCTCCTGTAAAGGTTTACAGCCTCAGAAACCCACAGGGACACTTCGACTGTGTCCTACAGGGCTGCCGTGAGTCAGAATGGGCTCAATGGCAGTGAGTTTGATGTTGGTGGGGGTGATGTTTTTGCTTTGTTTTGTTTTTGCTTTATTTTTGATGTCCTAGAGTCAGAAGTGACTAGATAACATGGGTTGGGCGGGGTTGATCTTGTAAGTTAATGCCCCCCCGCTTTGTCCTGAGGAGGGAGGAGAGACAGGGAGGCCACCGGGGCATGGCCCGGTGAGTGGCTCACAGGAAGTGTCATGCGGCTATGCATGGGTTGGGTAGTGGGTGCAGAGGGAAGGGCCGAAGGAAGACTGTGGCGTCCTCAGAACCAAGACTTGGAAGAGAAAACTCTGTTCTGCAGCTGCTTTCTCTAGGAGACCCTTGGTGGCTCCCCATTGCCCTCGTACCAGTTGCTGTCAAGTTGGCTGGTACAGGGCAACCCTGTGTGTCTGAGAGGGTAAGGCTTTCGGAAGCAACTGCCAGGCCTTTCTTCCCTGGCCTATCTGGGTGTGTTCAACTGTCCAGCCTTTCCATCGGTGCCTTGGCATTCACTTATCACTTTCTGAACACACAGACGTGTATAGTGCTGGCTCATGGTACGGGCGATAGACCAGCTATCTCACATCAAGCTGCATCTGAACTGAGGCATGTGGATAAAAGGAAAAGAAAGAAACATGTACACAGCATGGAATTGGGAGGACAACAGTCTGATGGACTGAAGTCCCGAGTATAATCAAAGCTTGGTTTTTATACTCTTCTTACAAGGGAATGATTACAAAGTAAACATTAAAGCACTAAATTTAAAAAACATTCTGAACTTCTTCTCTATGCAAACATTACTTAACTAGTGACGCTGTCTAAACACTTGAATAATAACAGCACTATGTTCTAAGATAAGCACAATGGCATGCAGGGTTCCAGAGAATCTTAAAGGGGTCATAAATAACTGAGTTATCTCGCAATGCTTTTATTTGCAAGGTAAACAGAGGCACAGGAGACTAATAAGTCACCCACTAATAAACACCTTGACCAACCTTCTACATCATGGCACCACCAACCCCCTAGAGGTTAATTGGCCAAACTAGCTCGGTCTTTGACTAGGAGAAGGTGGAAAAGACCCCTGAGTTCTTGGCGCCTCTCACAAAGCACCCATGCCCCCACCAGCACCATGACATGGAGACCCCCTTCCTCCTCACAGGGAGCCTGGCAGAACACTTGGTTCTGCTTGTACAAGATTGGACCCTGGTGGCATAGGCCTGGATGAGGATGAGGGCAACTGGGAACCCCATTTCCATCCCCTGCTGGCATCAAAGCTTCAATTAACCTTCAACTTAACACTGGATTGAGTTATATTTCCATTGCTAAGCACAGGCTGGGACAGCCAGTTGGGGACCTTCACGCAGCTGAAGCAGAAATTTTTCCCCAAAGCTGGGCCACTGGCGTTTGCATCAGGGAAAGAGAAGCTGAAGGGACTCAGCCTTCTCCCGTCCATCCCAGCAAAATCCGACCTGAGTGTCTGCTGGGACACATGGTCCCTGGCTCCTCCTGGATCCCTGTGGAACTCTCAGCCAGCTCCTCGCCTCCCTGTACTTCAGACTCCTCCTCTGAAAAAGGACGGGCAGACCAGTCGATCTCTTTTACTGGGAGCAGAAAAAGAAGAGGTCGTCAGGAATCCATGGAGGAGAGGGAATGTGTGTCCAATTGACTCCATGAGCAAACTGCCTCCTTTGCCCTGAGACCAGACCATCAGAGGGGTCACCTCCCACACTGCCCATTTAAATCCAGCACTCTGTTGACTAACCTTGATCCAAGTCGGGGGTGGCAGGGGTGGTGAGGAGCAGATTTTGAAATTCTTGTGGAATTCAGGCTTTCTGGATCCATGAGAGCCAAAACTGTTACCCTAAGGACATCTTTAAACCTTGAACTGGCGCTATCACCTGGCGTCATCTTGGAACCCAATAGTAGTTTCACCTAATTAGAAAAGAATGCCAGTAATTGGACATCCCCTTACGGAAGGGTCGTGGGGAGGAGACGAGCCAGTCAGGGTGCAGTGTAGCAACGATGGAACATATAACTTTCCGCTGGTTCCAGGAAATCATTCCTTTCCCACCCTCGGCCCCACTCCTCACTATCATGATCCCAATTCTACCTTACAAATCTGGCTAGACCAGAGAATATATACTGGTACAGTTAGGGACTGGAAACACAGGGAATCCAGGAAACACAGGGATCCCTTCAGGACCAGTGGTGAGAGTAGTAATACGGGGAGGGTGGAGGGAGGGTGGGTGGAAAGGGGGAACTGATTAAAATGATCTACATATAACCTCCTCCCTGGGGGATGGACAACAGAAAAGTGGGTAAAGGGAGATGTCGAACAGAGTAAGATATGACAAAATAATAATTTATAAATTATCAAGGGTTCGTGAGGGAGGGAGGGGGAAAATGAGGAGCTGATGCCAGGGGCTTAAGTGGAGAGCAAATGTTTTGAGAATGATGAGGCCAATGAATGTACAAATGTGCTTTACACAATTGATGTGTGTGTGGATTGTGATAAGAGTTGTATGAGCCCCTAATAAAATGTTTTTTTTTAAAGAGTGCCGGCATTCAATACCCCCTTTGGAAGACACGTCTACAAGGGGCCTTCAAAAAGTGCAGGGCGGGGGGTGGGAATGGAATGCAAAGATAGAGAAGCGTTGTGATGCCCCCTTGTACGTGGTCAAACTGACAGCAGCAGATGAGACTCTGGAGGTGGTGGCGAAATAACCTGGGCACGGGAAAGATGTCATCCCTTGATGCATGTAGCCCATGCTGCTGAATCCTGCGTGTAGAAATGGCTAACATGGTGTGTGTTCTATTGTGTGCATTTTCACATGCACAATGAGCGGTTGCCTAGGAGGGAGCGAACTCAAACTTTTCCCCAAGTTATTGGCACGACCTCTTTCCAGTCTCAGATACCTGCCTTGCTCGTCACCTCCCTTCCTTCAAGGCTCTGCTCAGAGACCCCCTCCAAAGATGACCAGATCCCTTCCAAAGATGAGCAGACCTCTCCCGGGAGACAGAGTGCTTCTTAGAAATGAGGCTGGCAGGACACCGTCTCATGTCTGGTGGGCATGTTCTCAGGAGAGACCAGCCCCTGGAGGAGAGCATCATGCTTGGGAAATGAAGCGTCAGCCAGAGGAAGACTTTCAGTGAGAGGGACAGACACAGGGGCTGTAACAATGGGCTCAGACATAACAACAACTGTGAGAATGGCGCAGGACCAGGCAGTGTTTGCTCCTCTTGTACCCTGTGGTTGCTATGAGGCAGCATCAACCTGACGGTACCCAACAAAAACAACAAACAGAGGCTCAGGGAGTCGGAAGAGTGGGTCTGATCCGCAGCTCAGCAGTGCTTCCAGGTTACCAGGACCTTCGGTCTGCCTTCTGACCATGTCCATCCATTCAGTGCTTGCTCGTGTGACAGACAAAAGCTACTCCACAGCATTTACCTGGCTGTCGTCTTTGCAGACACAGACAGCCAGGCCTTTCTTCTGCAGCTCCACCTGGCCGGTTCAACTGCCAACCTGTAGGTTAGTAGCAGTTGGTGTTGGAGGAAGCAGTGTGTCCCCTGGGGAAGAGGGGCAGGTGGATGGCGGGGAGATCAAGCCTGGCCTTGATGGCTGCAAAGCGGGGTTGGGCTTCTCCAAACTGGGCGGCAGGGGAGTTCTAAGAAGCGAAAGCAATTAGAGCTTTGCAGAGGAGCCAGGCTCTCACAGGTCACCAGCCCCAGGTGCTCCCAGCAAACTCAGTGGCACACACTAGCCAGAGAGGACCTGGGACTGGCACCCCCTCTTCCCCACGGAGGGAGTGAGACTAGCATCTCACCAGCCAGGGGGATGTGAGGCCCAAGAGCTGCTTGGTTTAATTTATCTTGCTTGGTTTCCACTGACAGTTTTAGTAAACCAATTTGGGTTTGATAGGAAAAATAATTCTGTCCTCGGGGCCCCTCAGTATTGCCTAAGTGCTTGCAATTATTATTTATCACGGCGACGAGCAGGGGAGGCGTTTGTGCAGCAGATTCAGCCAAGTAGGTGGCCTATCCTGGTCTTGGGCAGAGAGCAAATGTTTGCTGAGTCATGGGGACAGGAGAGAAGCCCCACTTGCCGGCAGGGAAGGGGTGTGGCTTTCCCAAGGTGTGGCGATGAGGTGGCCATCCAGAGAGTGGCTGTGCATGTGACTGTGGTTGGTACCTATTACCCACTGGAATCCAGCCTCTGTGACCTCGTGAGACAGAGCAGCATCCTCGAGGGGGCAGATCACCAGGCCTTTCCCACGCACCGCATAGCAGGGCAGGTCTGAAGCTGCCAAGTACTTTACGGTTGTACCACCAGGGCTCCTTCTTCTGCTGTGCCCACCGCCCTCGGGTCCTGCTGACCCAGAGTGGCCTGACTGAGTGTGGACTGCGGAGAGATCAGTCTTTGTGGAAGCAGACCGCCTCATCTTTCCCCCTCGGAGCAGCTGGTGGTTTCGAGCTGCTGACCTTGCAGCCTGTGAGTAACTCACAACACCCCCAGCGCTCCTTCAGAGGCCCGCTCACTCACTCACTGCACTGAGTCTATTTCCAACTCATAGTGATCTTCTAGGGCAGGGTGGAACTGCCCCAGTGGGTTTTGGAGACTGACACTCATTAGGGGGAGAGAACCCCTCTTTCTCCCCAAGGAGCGGCTGGTGAGTTTGAACTGCTGACCTTGCAGCGAAAAATGAGACTGTCTGCAGCCATGCAGATTTACAGCTTCAGAGACCCCATATAGGGCTACTGTGGGTCAGAATCAACTCAATGGCAGTGGGTTTCAAAGAGAATTACACCAGGAGTCTGGTGGTGCAGTGGGTAAAGCACTGGGCTGCTAACCAAAAGGTCGGTGGTTCAAACCCCCCGGGCCGTTCCTCGGGAGAAAGATGAGGCCGTCTGCATAACAGCCTGACAGCCTGGGAACCCTATAGGGTAACTCAACTCAGTCCATAAGGCTCCTGTGAGTAAGAATCACTCGATGGCCACGAGTTTGAGTTAAGAAATGTATACTTGGCTGTTGGCTGTCAGGTCAGCAGTTTGAACCCACCAGCCACCCTGCAGGACAAGGAGGAGGCCGTCTGCTCCCTGGAAGATTCACAGCCTTATGGCTGTCCTGTGGGGTTGGTTCCAGCATATTTAAATTCTGTTTTCCCACAGAATGTTGAAGCCCCATTCATTTGTCGCATGTACATATTTCATTCTCCAAACAAGCCCTGGGAGCCACACATTTGCGTGCGTATGTTCAGATGGGGGACTGTGAGTCAGGAGGTGCCATGTCCCTCACCACCTCACCGCCTGAGCCACAGCCTGGGCAGGGGCACTCTGGGACCAGAAGGAGAGGGGCCAAGAGGCAGGGGGCACCTGAGGTGTCCACGTGAGGACCCCATGTGCCACACCCGATTGTCCCGTGTGTGCCCCAGCCAGAGCCCCCGTCCTGGCAGAGAGGCCCCTGATCTCGGACATTCCTGACAGCCAGGCGGGCTATCCAGCTACAAGGAGGGGGTGCCTGCAAGACATGGGTCACAGTGGGGGCCCAGGGTGAAAGGAGCAGAACCCCCAGCTGTCAGCGTTTCCAGGAGCTGTTTGTAATGTCTTCTTCCAGCAGTGCAGAGCACTCCGCCACTAACCTCTGCTTGCAAATAGATGCACCAGGCATCCTGCACCCTGCGCACACCACACACACCACATTCACTGCCCCAACCGCACCCCACCCCACACCCCACACGATGCACACCCCGCACCTCACCCCACCCCACCCCACTCTCCACCCCACCCCACTCCTCACACCTCACCCACCCCAGTCCTCACCCCACCCCACTCCTCACCCCACCCCACAACTCACCCCACTCCTCACCTCACTCCTCACCCCACTCCTCACCCCACCCCACTCCTCACCCCACTCCTCACCTCACCCCACTCCTCACCTCACCCCACTCCTCACCCCACTCCTCACCTCACTCCTCACCCCACCCCACTCCTCACCTCACCCCACTCCTCACCCTACCCCACTCCTCACCGCACCCCACTCCTCACCTCACTCCTCACCCCACTCCTCACCTCACCCCACTCCTCACCTCACCCCACTCCTCACCTCACCCCACTCCTCACCTTACCCCACTCCTCACCCCACCCCACTCCTCACCCCACTCCTCACCTCACCCCACTCCTCACCCCACTCCTCACCTCACTCCTCACCCCACTCCTCACTTCACCCCACTCCTCACCCCACTCCTCACCTCACCCCACTCCTCACCTCACCTCACTCCTCACCTCACCCCACTCCTCACCTCACCCCACTCCTCACCTCACTCCTCACCCCACCCCACTCCTCACCTCACCCCACTCCTCATCTCACCCCACTCCTCACCCCACCCCACTCCTGACCCCACCCCACAACTCACCCCACTCCTCACCTCACTCCTCACCCCACTCCTCACCTCACCCCACTCCTCACCCCACCCCACTCCTCACCCCACCCCACTCCTCACCCCACCCCACTCCTCACCCCACCCCACTCCTCACCCCACCCCACTCCTCACCCCACCCCACAACTCACCCCACTCCTCACCTCACTCCTCACCCCACTCCTCACCTCACCCCACTCCTCACCCCACCCCACTCATCACCCCACCCCACTCCTCACCCCACCCCACTCCTCACCCCACCCCACAACTCACCCCACTCCTCACCTCACTTCTCACCCCACTCCTCACCTCACCCCACTCCTCACCCCACCCCACTCCTCACCCCACCCCACTCCTCACCCCACCCCACTCCTCACCCCACCCCACTCCTCACCTCACTCCTCACCCCACTCCACTCCTCACCCCACCCCACTCCTCACCCCACCCCACTCCTCACCCCACCCCACTCCTCACCTCACTCCTCACCCCACTCCACTCCTCACCCTACCCCACTCCTCACCTCACCCCACTCCTCACCCCACACCTCACACCTTGCCTCACCCACCCCACTCCTCACCCCACACCTCACACCATGCCACACACCCCATACTACATATACCCACACAACACACCATATACAACCAGAGCTCGCACACACACGTACCACACATGCCACGCCCCCACTCCACACCAGGGGGATTAAGAGGAGAAGCAGCTATGGAGCCAACCACAGCTCAGCCTCGGGGGGGGCCCCGCTGAGTGGCCGGTCCAGGCGAGGCCTCTTCCTGCTTCTCCGAGTGGAGGGCAGGGTGGAACTGCCCCTGTGGATCTGGGCCTGTAATGCTTTACGGGAGTAGAAAGCCCCATCTTTCTCCCTGAGAACAGCGGGCTGTTTTGAACTGCTGACCTTGAAGTTCACAGGTAAGAGAAGGCATTTCCTGTGCAAGGAGGCCTTGAGCAAGGATGTGGTGGGGGCCTCTGGGGGCTACAGAACATCTGGCACGAGGCTTCTGCCTGTGGGCTCATTTTTGCTATTTTCACAGTCCGATCTACTGCCAGCTATGTCTTAGATTGTCCTGAGATGGTGCGGAAATTGGCCTTTTCCACCTGGCTTACTCTGTGCCAAATAACATGCATGAAGTCAGGAGCCGGCCTTGAACGCCGAATATTGATCCCCCCACCCTCCAATTCACGTGCAAACACTGAAGGATATGTTTGTCTACCTAAAATTCTCTTTTGCAAATGCCACGCGAGGCACCTTGTAAAAGCGAAATGTCCAAGCCCGGCTGGGAGAAGGTCACGTTTTTGTTCCGAGAGGAATAAAGACAGGTAAGGTGGGTGGTTATTCATCTCTCCTAGGCCCTCCGTGGAAAATCACATCCAGCTCAGCTGTACAAGTCCTTCACCTTCCATCACCATCACCGGCACTTCCCTTCTGTCCAAGTTCCACGTTCCTTGGTGATGGCAGGGGTGGGGTCGGCCAACCGAGGTCTTGGTGGGCTGCTAACCTCAAGGTCAGCGGTTCCAAAACAGCAGCTGCTGGTTTCTATTCCCGGGAAGAGTTGCGGTCTCAAAACCCACAGGGCAGTTCTGCCCTTCTGTCCCTTGGGGTCACAATGAGTCGGATGGCACTGGCAGTGAATCCAGCCATGTCTGTGTGCACTTCCCTCTGCCGGTGAGCAGGGGAATGACATCGCCAGACTAGGGCTTGCTGATTGGTGCTGGGTTCCAGGTTGAATTCCGTCCTCACCCCTTTCAGCTCTCTAGACCCCACGGGAGGCGATAATGAGACTCCCTTGGGCTGTTTTTATCCTATTTTGAAGAGGTAATGCAGCCACATGATTCCACATTCCAAGATATAAAAAAGGTGTGCTGTGAAAATTAAGCTTCCCACTGTACCCTAGCTAACGGCGCCCCCGATCCCAGCCTGCTCCCAGAGGACACCCCTGTCGCAGGTGGCCCCGCCTCTAAAGAAATGCTTCACAGCAATCTCAGACCACCCAGCAGAAAGCCCCCCGACAATGCAGCCAGTGTGCAACTGATTTGGGGGTATGCCCTGTTAGGAAAGATCAATAAAAACAAAAAGGAGTCATTGCGTGTAAATGGGTACCAGTAAACGTAGGACGCCTCAAGGCAAGATCTTGTTTAAAGCAGGAAATCTGCAGGTGGAAGGATTATCTGTGTATAGCTCACTCCTTTACGCCCGTGTGTGCGCGTGCGCAGAACCCTGGGGGCGTGATGGATTACACATTGGGCTGCTAAGTGCAAGGTCAGCAGTTCCAAACCACCAGCTGTCCAGCAGGAGACGCACCAGGCTGTGTGCTCCTGAAATGGTTTACAGTCTGGGAAACCCACAGGGGGAGCTATACTCTGTCTTAGAGGGTCAGGGTATGGCTCAGAATTGACTCGATGGCAGTTGGGTTTGGAGATATATAGATATATATATCCCACTACAGTTTGGCTTGGATGGATATATATATATCTCACTACATATATATGAGTATATGTAGTGGGTTGCATATCTGTGTCGTGGATTATGAATGCTTTGGCTCTATATATCCAAAACCTTGCATTTAGTAACACTTCTCATCATCCACTACACACCAGGAAGAGAGAGAGAGAGAGAGAGAGATGTATCACGGCCATCCTGTCCTAGCAACTCATAACAACCTTAGAGGGCAGGGTAAAACTGCCCTGTGAGTTTCTGAGATTATAACACTTCATGGGACTATCAAGCCTCATCTTTCTCCCTTAGAGTTGCTGGTGGTTTCAAACTGCCAGCCTCGTGATTAGGAATCCAATACATAACCACCACGCCAACAGGGTTCCTGTGTGTGTGTGTGTGTGTGTGTGTGAGAGAGAGAGAGAGAGAGAGAGAGAGAGAGAGAGAGAGAGAGAGAGAGAGAGAGAGAGAGAGAGAATATCTTGGTAGTAAAAAGCAAAGTTGAGACGCACAGATCTCAGTAGATCAGCACCAGCAATGAGGGACAAAAGGAAGCCCAAGGACTCCGAGAAGAAAAGGGCGTTTCCCCCTGGGGGGGTACAGACAGTTCCCACGCTACTGCTAACTTCTTAAAGGTGGATGGTTCCCACGTACCCAGCAGCACGGGGAAGAAAGGCCTGGCAGTCTGCATCAATAAAGGTGTCTGCAGCCTGGGAGAGCCTGTGCCGCAGTGTCACCTGCGCTACAATGCACCGTGAGTGAGTCAGAGTCAGCTCGGCCCCAATGGGGGTCATGTTTGGTTTGTCGTGACGGAGATTGTACTGGTTGCTCGTGTTGTTGTTGTTTTTTTAACACTTTTTGGATGTGGGATGGGGTCCAGGCACACTCCCTGGAAGTCTGTAGGAGGTGGTTTGGGGGCTGACCTTTGTCATCTCACAGGCATAGGCTGGAGTCTTCAGTCTGGCTTGAGTCTTGAGCCTATGAGACTTGAACTCCTGACTTCTCCCAGTTAAGCCTCGAGTCCTTTATCTGTAAAATAGGGACTAGAGTCAGTCTTACTTTGTGGGGCCCTTTGAATGCTTACACTTGGTGGTGTTGCTACAAGCTGCCATCAAGCTAGTCCCTGATTCACGGCCGCCGCCGCCACCAGCCCCAGCAGAAGGCCATGTCTTGCACTGCTTACGTCTGTGGGTTTTGTAATGGACTGATTTTCAAAAAGTAGAAATCAGGCCTTTCTTCCTAGTCTGCCTTAGTCTGGAAGTGGTGCTGAAATTTGTTCAGTATCACAGCGACCTACAAGCCTGCCACTGATGGCTTCCTGTGAAGTGTGTTGGCCAAGAACTAGACCCTGCCCCTGTGTGGAAGGCAAGGATTCGACCACCGTGTAGGCAAGGTTGACACTTTGTTTAAAAGCTAGTGGGGGGCATTCTTGGTGGGGGAAAGATGGGGCTTTCTACTCCCACAAAGAGGCACAGTCTCAGAAACCCACAGGGGAAGTTCACCTTGTCTTATAGAGTAAGCATCAACTTGATGGCAGTGAGTTTTTGAGTTTTTAGGGTCTTGGGAAAACTCTTCTGGGGTGTCTAATGGAGCCAAGGGGGTTTCCTGACCCTGAGGGCTTGGGAGCCTGAAATGAAAGCCCTATAGAATATGTCTTCAGCAGGGCTACTCAACCCCAGGGTTGGTTTGTAGGCCATGCCCAGACCAGAGTCAAGGCTGCCAGGAGAGGACACCGAGACCCACCACTGGCCTTAGCGTGGCTTCTCAGGCATGCAGAACATCATCGGAGGGTTTCTGCCTGCACACCTGAGAAGGGGAGAAGCATGAGGAATAGGGTTCAAGGTGCAGGTGGGCAGCTCTACTCTGGAGGCTTTCAGACTAATCCTCCGGAGCTACCACTGAAGACAGCCAGGAGTCCACCTTCCAAAGACAACACAGTCAAATCCAGTTGGGGTATGGGCCCCAAGCCGAGGTCAGTGTCTGAGTACGGCCTGTCCCCACCATAAGGTAGCTGAGGCTGAGCTGAGCATCTACCATGACTGATCCACCCCACTCCCGCACAGTGCCTTAGTGAACACTGGATTATGCTGCTATGCTGAATCATAGGGTACAGCAGTGTGCCGAGCTCTGGGGAGTCCAATGCCATCTTCGTCTCCTAGAACTGCTAAACAGAAACCCCAAAAGGGGTGACTCTCTAAAACAGAAATCTATTTTCTTACAGTTCAGCAGCCTGGAAGTCCCACTTTGGGATTCCCAGGGAAGGCCCTTCCTTGTCTGTTTCAGATGCTGGCAACCCCTGGGGTTCCTGAGCTTCAGAAGCATCTGTCCCCACCATCAGAAATATCTGCCCCACCCCATACCAGATGTGCACCAAATCTCCTCTCTTTATAACTCAGAAGGGATATGGTCTTGGACAGCCTGAAGACATATGACCACATCCAAGTAACAGAGCATACTGCGTGGAAAGGGGTGGACTATAGTGGGTGACCCTGCCCCGCGGGCTCTCCTGTGGAAAGCCTTCTCTGTAGACCTCTATGAGGGGCTGACTCAAGCAGGAGCGGTCCTTGGGGAGCAGTTTTTCTGTGGAATTCCCCCTACATCCAGTTCCAGTGAGATCAAACTCCCCTGGCTGCCTGCTTCTCTCTATCTCCCGTTTGCCATGGTGTACAACAGCCACACCGATTACTCATTGCCCGCTTGCCTCTGAGCTGGCATCTCACTCCAGACCTCCGCAGAAAGCCCCACTCTGCCCTGTGGCCAGTCTCCCTGCCGTGACTGCTCTGCTCTTCAGCGCCTCAGGACAGCCATGTGCTGGGAACGCTGGGTGCACCTCGTGTGCTCATACAGCTGGGAGGGCCAGAGAAATCTTTCAACTGGAAACAATGTTAGATGGCCAACATTTGCAGATGCGCTTGGATCTGAGCTATCAAAAAAAGTGGATGTAGAACATGCGGCCAAGACTACCTTTGTTCTTTCTCTCACCTCTTCTTCACACACCCACCCAAATTCCTCTGCTGTGAGTCAATGCCAAGTCAGGGTGGCCCATGTGTCCCACAACCCGACTGCTCCACAGAACTTCCTTGGCTGTCGACTTTGTGAATTCCGTTTTCCAGGCCTTTGTTCTGCAGGACGGCTGCAGGTGTTCAACATACCCCCTTTCAAATCATTGTTACATGCCATGGAGTCCGGTCCAACCCATAGTGTGATGCCATGCACGACCGACGGGGACACTGTGCCATCCTCACGCCATCCTATGCTTGAACTCACTGCTGCAGCCACTGTGTCAATCCATCTCTTGGGGGGGGGTCCTCCTTTTCACTGCACCCCTACTTTGCAAAGGATGGTGTCCTTCTCCAGGGACAGATCCCTCTTGGTCACTTGTCCAAAATATGTGAGTCCAAGTCTCACTCACCTTCTTCTAAGCCCAGCGTTCTGGCTGTGCTTCCTCCAAGATGGATCTGGCCATCCGTCCATCTGTCCATTCTTCTGCCAGTCCACAAGATAGTCAGTATGCTTCACTAACACCAGAACCCAAAGGCATCGTCTCGTCTCCAGTGTCCAGGTTAGTCAAGCGCTCACCATCTCAGCCACCCAGGGACCTCACACACAAGTCGCCTGTCACATTGCTGCTTAGGACAAAACCTTGCCTTTCACAGGCCTTCTGATCCAGCTGAGCCCTGGTTCGTCTTGTAACCCTACGGCTCGGTGACCCTTCCAGGCACGGTCTGAGTCCTACCACTGGCTGCCATTGTCAGACCCTGAGGAACTGTCGTCCCACCGCATCAGGGAGGGGCGGTTCGCTCTGCTTCTCTGTCTCTCTGATCTGCACCCGGCCAGGACACAGCTCCAGCCATGGCATCCCTTTGCTCTTCTGTGGGTGGGCACCAACTCACTCCTCCCCGAGCTCCCAGAGACACTTGGCAGGTCACTCAGAGTTCCTTTGAAGCCCTTCACACTGACATTAAGGTGAAGGAAACATCTTCTCCCTTCCCCGTGTTGTTGTAAGGTTCCGTCGAGTTGGGTGCAACACATAACAACCCTTTATACAACAGAACAAATCACCACCCGCTCCTGTGTCATCCTCCCAATTATGTTGCAGTCCAGAGGCTTCCTCTGTCTCCCTGCCCTCCCCCTTACCAAGCATCAGGTCCTTTTCCAAGGACTGGGCTCTCCTGGTAGCATGGCCAAAGTATGTGAGACCAAGTGTCTCCATCCTCATGTCTAAGCACTCTGTACTTCTTCCAAGACAGATGGATTTGTTCTTCTGGCCGTTCATGGTGTTTTCATTATTCTTCCACAGCGCTATCATTCAAAGGCATCAATTCTTCTTTGGTCTTCCCGATTCAATGGCCAACCCTCACCTGTACATGAAGCAGTGGGAAATACCCTGGCTTGAGTCAGGCACATCTTAGTCCTCAAAGTGACATCCTTGCTCTTTGCCACTTTAAAGAGGTCCCCGTGCCGCAGGTGTATTGCAGCACCCAGTTCAGTACACTGTTTGCTCTCTTGACGGCTGCTTCCAGGGCCAGTGCAAGCAAGGTGAAATCCTAGACAATTTCAATCTCTTCTCTTCCCACAGTGTCAGCATTCCCAACAGCCCAGCAGCCTCTTCAGCAGTTTCAGAACATTCTCCAGCTGCTCTTGTATGAACCAGAGCTGGGACTTAGGCTCAAGCCAGAAAAACTGCAGAGAGGCTAGTAACAAGTATGTTGGTGCCTGATCCGCGGCGTACACTGGGTGCTTCTACATCGGAAGGCTCTCTCTCGGGTTCCCTCTGGGGAGACCAGACGTGCTGAAGATTCAGCACAACTGAAAGCGATCTTCAACCGATGGGAGGATAACAGAGTTAGAGGATATGTACCCCCTGCTTCCTCTCCCCCAAGATGTCCTCTACACCAGTGTTCCGAGACTGAGCCCTGTGCCCGGAATGGAACCTTCCCTAACCCCAGTTCTGGCAGGGATGGCCTTCTGCTGGCTTCAAGTCTGCTGCTGAGGATCCCAGCATCATTCACTGGCCCAGCTTCTGCTTGTAGAAAGCAGGAATGGCCAGTACCTTTTGCCTGGTCCTCAGCTTGGGGAGCCTCTGCTGAAAGGCAGGACCACGAGCCAAGTTGCCCTTAATGGTCTCGCACCGCCTGCAGTGTGTACAGGGCAAGGTACTCCCCAGTCTCGGCACTTTGTCGTTCACTCCAATGATCTAAATGCGGTGAGAACATCTTCAAGGAAACAGATAAAATTCCAACTCACTGTCATTGAGTCAATTCCAACTCACAGGGACCCTATCGGAGGGAGCGAAACTGCCCCTGTAGGCTTCCAGGGCTGTACATCTTTATGGGAGTAGAAAGCCTCATCTTTCTCTCACGGAGTGACTGGTGGTTTCAAACTGCTGACCCTTCAGTTAGCAGCCCAGTAGTAGCCCATTACACCACCAGGACCCCAAGGGTGCCATTTCCTCAGCTCAGCTCTTTTTTTCTCAGTAAAACAGGTGTCTCTGGACAGTTTGGACCAGATTGTTAAAGTTTTCTCAGGGAAGGAGGCTGAGGAGCTGTTCTGGGCATTATGGGATACTTGGTAACATCCCTGGCCTTGGCCCACTAGAGACCAGTAGCATCCTTCCAGCTGTAGCAGCCAAAATAGTCTTCAGGCATTGCCAAATGTCTCCTGGGATGGGAGGCAAAATGGGCCCAGATAAGAGCCACTGGCATGTCACCTAATGTCATTTGGTATTCACAAAAAAGAGAGGAATGGTGATGGTGATGATGGTGGTGGTGGTAACAGTGATGGTGATGGTGATGACGGTGATAGTGGTGGTGATGGTGATAGTGATGACGGTGATGTGGTGGTGATAGTGATGATGGTGATGTGGTGGTGGTGGTAACAGTGATGATGGTGGTGATGGTGGTGGTGGTGGTGGTGGTGGTGGTGGTAGTGGTGGTGGTAGTGATGATGGTGGTGGTGATGGTGGTGATGGTGGTGGTGGTGATGGAGATGGTGGTGGTGGTGGTGGTGGTGGTGATGGAGATGGTGGAGGTGGTGGTGGTGGTGGTGGTGGTGGTGGTGGTGGTGGAGGTGGTGGTAGTGGTGGTGGTGGTGATGATGGTGGTGGTGATGGTGGTGGTGGTGGTGGTGGTGGTGGTGATGGAGATGGTGGTGGTGGTGGTGGTGGTGATAGTGATGGAGGTGGTGGAGGTGGTGGTGGAGGTGGTGGTGGAGGTGGAGGTGGTGGTGATGGTGGTAGTGGAGGTGGTGGTGGTGATAATGCTGATGGTGGTGGTGATGGTGGTGGTGATGGAGGTGGTGGTGGTAGTGGAGGTGGTAGTGGTGATAATGCTGATGGTGGTGGTGATGATGCTGGTGGTGGTGGTGGTTATGATGCTGATGATGGTGGTGGAGGTGGTGGTGATGGTGGTGGTGGTGGTGGTGGCAATCGTGATGGTGGTGAGAGTCCTTTTACAGACAAAGAAATGGGATCACAGTGCTTCAGTGGCTTGACCAGACTTGCTCAGGTGTTAAACATAGCACTAGAATTGGGCCCCAGATCTTCTGCATGCTTGACGTCATTCCCAGTCCATGCCAGGCTCTGGCTGTCATTAAATGCCTATGGTATGCCCCCAGCTCTCAGCATTCTCAGGCACTATCCCCAGATGGGTCACAGGTTGTAGTGTGGCAATTTGTAGGGCCCCATGGATTGATTTCCATAAGTAATCGCCAGGCTTCTCTTCTGAGTCCATTTTAGTCTGGAAGCTCCGCTAAAATCCCTTCAGTGACTTGACTGGGAATCTCCCACCTGGAAAGCAGGAATTCTACCCCTGAAGTACCAGTACCCTGCCCTTGACAGAAAGTATTCAGCCCAGTTAATAGAGCCCTGGCACATCAGAAAGGCATGCTCTCCAAGAGGGCTCTGAGAATCTGACCAAGACATCTTGACATCCAAGATAAGGTTCTCTTTGGAGCTCCCTGCTCCTTCATAGTTGGCGGAGAACAAAGAACTGTGCTCAGAATTTTAAAGGAAAGCTATGTGCACCCTGGACGTAGCTTAGGCTGCGCTTAGACCCTTTAAATGAATAATAAAGCAAAGCCATGCACTGTTTATAACCCACTGTGTCCAGCAGGCCAACGATGGGGTCGGCTTGGGGAATTCTCTCAGGTTACACACTAATGTCCACTCTCGAGAGCAATGGATGTGTTCATGGCCTCACAACTCAAGAGGCTCTGCTCTACCATGAATCAAGAGCTGGGGTCAGCACCTCCATCTGCAGCCTCTCAGGACTAGAGTATTTGTTGAGAGCCAACTATGTACCATAAAAAGTGGGAGTCCCAGTATTCCAACACCTGCTGCTTACGAGGTCCTACCTAGCTGGTAGACAGCTCTGCAAAGATATGCAGCCTGGGAAGCCCACAGAGGCAGTTGTATGCTTACCTACAGGGTCATGAGAAATCAGAACCAACTCAATGGCCATGAGGTTGGTCTTGGTTTGTCTAGCTGGAAGCTGGCAGAGAGTTGACGGAGCCACGTATATACATTAAGCAGACCGGCTTTTAAACAGAGAGGCAGTTTGCGGGATGGGGTTAGGGAAAACTGATGGAGATTATAAATTCCATCTGCTACTGAATAGATTCTGGTTCCTGGCACCTCGTGTGCGTTCCAGGAGAATGGTAGCACTTCACAAGAGCTGGCTCTTTGGAAGACCGCCAGGCCTTTTCCCAAGGCACCTTCCAACCTTTCAGTTTGCTGCTGAGCATGTCAACCATGGCACACACTCCCTCCCACCCCTCCCCTAGCCCCCACCAGTGACCATAGAGCTTGTTGTTTTTAAGTACCACCAAGTCAACTTCAGCTCATAGGGACTGCGTGGACAGAGTGCACCTGGCTACCCTGTCGGGTCCCGGCAGTCATCTTTAGAGGAGCAGATCAACAGGATTTTCCCCCATGGAGCCAACAGTGGGTTCAAACCTTTAGGTTATAATCTGATCCCTTACTTGCTGTTCCACTAGGGCTCCATATGGAAATTCTAGAGGCAGTGTCAATCCTTCTAAATCACCCATTTGGATGAGCTTCGCGTGAGCAATTGTGGGAGAAAGAGATGGCAGATATTGTGATGAATAAAATCACCCCCTGTGTTCCAGAAGCAAAACTTCTCAGTGCCTCTGCCCTTCCGACCTGTGTTTTTCTGATTCTTACCCTCAGAGGCCCCACCCACCCACCCATGCCCTGGGACATGCAGCAGAGAGACGCCTGGCCAGCACTGCTCAGGGGCATGACCAGAGCTATTTGGGGAAGGCTGTGGTCAGCTCACATCCACTCTAGGAATGCCACTCAAAGCCATTTCCTGGTGCACCTCTCCTGCAGCAGTGGGTTTCTGGGTCACTATTCCCAGGTTTGAAGCCTCTCAATGTCTCTAACCCCTCGCAGGATGCCATCCAAGTGACTCTGGCTCATGACAACCCCATGTGTATCCCAGTCAAACTGGGCTCTATGATGTGTTCATTGGCTGATTTTTCAGAAATAGAACCCCTTCTGAGGTGTTTCCACGTGGATTCAAACCTTCAACCCCCCCCCCCCAGAGACTCTGGGCAGCTTGGTGTGGCTCTCTGATCCCTGTGCTTTCTGGGCCCTACAGGACTGTCCAACAACAGGACTGTCCAACAACAGGACTGTCCAACAGGCCCCGGGCATGAGGAGCATGGGGTCATGAGCTCTCTCCCTACTTTTCACTGTATTCTCACTGCTTTGATTTTTCTTCCTCCTTTGTTTATCTGCCCCAATGTGCACTGGCATTGATTGTAATTCCTGCCACAAGCCCTGGTTTGTCGTCATTGTTGTTAGGTGCCACAGTGATGGTTTCAAAGCGTATTGACCCCATGTGTGTGAGCAGAACCACTCCATAGGGGGTGGGTTGGTTGGTTGGTTGATTGGTTGATTGGCTGATTTGGTTGGTTGCTTGGTTGGTTGGTTGGTTGGTTGGTTAGTTTATAACCAGTCCACTTACTACAAAAGCATTGAAGTCAGTTTCAATGTTACCTTTCCTCCTTTGGAAGCCATTCAACCAGTGTTTAGATCTGATGGGGGAAACCACAAGCATATTCAAGGTTGTAATATCTCATTTCTCTCCCTCTTCTCTCTCTCTCTTCTCTCTCTCTCTCTCTCTCTCTCTCTCTCTCTCTCTCTCTCTCTCTCTCTCTCACACACACACACACACACACACAAGGTTTTGTTTTGTTTTATCTTGTCATTGTGAATTGGCTGAAGGCTTACAGAGCAGATCATCCATTTCCCATTCAAATATCATACACATTTTGTTTTATCTCATCCATTGCAGTCGCCTCAAGGTAACACCACTCATCCCACCCCTCCCTGTGTTCCTTGTCACCGTTCCCTCTTCTTCCCTGACCCTCCCAACCCCTGTCCTTGGGTAGCTAGTGTGCCCTTGGGATCTCAAATGGTTGATGATTCTACCACAGAAGAGGAGTTCAGTCCCAGGCCTGCGGGGTCACTAAAGGTCATGGTTATGGGGGTTCCCGCAGCCCTTCTGCACCACAGTGATTCTAAGGCTGTGAGCCGTCAGAAGCAGGTCACCAGGGCTGCCTTCTAAGGTGCCTCGGGCTGAGTTTTGGTGAGTGCCTCACTATTTGGGCTGCTTCAAAGTCCTAGGATCCAGGGATTGGTTGGAGCACCTTCCCTGGAGATGGGAAGGCACAGGGTTGGCCCAGTGGCTTCTGGTGCTAGGATCAGAGGAATTTCTAAATCTCTGCTCCTGTGGGACTCCTTGCATCATATTTACCTTCCTGGGGTAGTGCCGCCCCAGCACGTAGTAGGTGCTCAAGGCTGAAGACAAGGAGAGGAGAAGGAGACTGGAGAAACTAGCTCAGGTTAATAATTGGCTGCCGCAACTATAGCCAAATCTGCGGTTCTTTCAACCAGAAACCTGCTTTTGCAGCAAGACTGCCATGCCACATGACTCTGTGGCATACTGACGTGCTTTCTGAATTATTAACTGCCTGCTAGAGTCCAAATATTTTATCTTGAGGTATTTTCTTGCATTCTGAGGCGTGAAGACGTGTCATCCTTTAATGCTGTGAATGATGATAGCTAGCTCCAGCTATTTGATAAATCAGGTTCCTCTCTCGTGCCCACGCCTTAAACGTAGTGGATAACCCAGACAAATCCCTCATTAGGATGCGATCAAGTTGTCTCAAACTCTTAGTGACCCATTGTATAACAGAAAGAAACATTGCCCCATCCTATGTCATCCTCAGGTATTGCTTGAACCCACTGCTGCAGCCACTGGGTCAGTCTATCTCATTGAGGGTCTCCACTGCCCCTCTACTTTACCAAGCATGATGTCCTTCTCCAGGGACTGGTCTCTCCAACAATCTGTCCAAAGTTCAGGAGACAAAGTCTAAGGAACATTCTGGGTCTTTTTGTCCTAGATTCACATGCATGTTGTTGTTAGCAATCAACCAGTGAGTTCTGCATTTTAAAGAGAGAGAGAGAGCACGCGCGCTTTGGAATACTCCTAGCAGATATCTCAGAGCCAACATGTAACAACTGTCTGCGATTCCTGAAAGAATATATGATTCATTACTTCCATGAATAACTAACTACTTCCTTCGCATGAGACCAGAAGAACTAGATGGTACCCAGCTACCAGTACTAACATTTTGTTCAAAGATTCTATAGAAGAATCCTGATCAAAAGAGGGGGGCTGCAGAACAGAATTTCAAATTTTCAGACTCCAGACCTCCTGAAGTCATGAGGTTGGAGGAAGGCCTGAAACTGTTACCCTGAAATATGCTTTAAAACTTCTAGCAAACTAGCCCCAATAAATTGTTAAAATAAAAAAATTAAAAAAAAAAACTTCTAGCAAACTATCCCCTAAAGTCGTCTTAAAACCAAACAATAAAACCAAATCCACTAACTCTTCACCACCATCGAGTTGATTCTGACTCAAAGTGATCGTATAAGGACAGGGTAGAACTGCCCCTGTGGGTTTCCAAGACCGTGACTCTTATAGGAGTAGAAAACCTCGTCTTTCTCCAATAGATAGGCTGGTAGTTTCAAACTGCTGACCGTGTGATGAGAAGCCCAATATGTAACCACCAGGCCACTGTGTTGTTGACTCTAAATTAAGTCGATGGCAATGAGTTGGGAGTTGAGCTGAGATGAGTTTTTGTCTTAACCGTCTGCCTTGAGACTTGTGCTGTTTAAAGAACTAGCTCCCTGGGACCAAAGTGACAAGAACACCTTGGAAAGGACTAGAGAGGAGCTCCAGAGGACAGTGAGTTCATGTTGATTGGGGAAGGAGCGTGAGGGCAGTTACCTGGCTCTAAGAATGTCATCCAGGTCATCAAATTGCACCTGTAGAAACAGGTGCATTGGCACACATGGGGTGGGGGGCTTCAGAAAAGTTCTCAGAAAAAAAGTGGAATCATGAGAGAATCGGATACTTACTAACAAGAGAAAAATAAATACAATTTTTCACAG
This sequence comes from Tenrec ecaudatus, assembly GCF_050624435.1. Lineage (NCBI taxonomy): Eukaryota > Metazoa > Chordata > Mammalia > Afrosoricida > Tenrecidae > Tenrec > Tenrec ecaudatus. The sequence goes on along the minus strand of NC_134545.1, from coordinate 28,914,706 downwards.
GGGTTACTGTTCATGGTGAGTGTACAATGCAGAGAAGAGGATTCCATAAACGTCCCTCAGTGCCTCTAGTCACTGTTGCATTGATCCACTGCCAGCCCTGTTGATGTGACAGTCTTTGCTGGTCTCCCATGTCCTTCTGAAAGCTCTGAGTCCTGGCAAACTCCTAGACACCCTTATGACCTCAGTCTATTGGTCTCCCTCCTCCGGATGATGTGTCTCTGTGGTTGTCCTGTTCTTGTCCTATTTAAGATTTAATCTTCTCTTTCTGTGAGTTAATAAATGAATAATCTCACTCCATCACACACCTGCATGCAGCCTGCAGGCCCAGAGGGCCAACCGAACAGCCACGCTCACATGCATGGTTTACTCTCACTTGCCGCCCCACGCCACCCCCTGGTTCCTGGCCTGAAGTGTGGCACATCGTGGGTCTTCAGAAACCTGTGGTACCTGAAAAGAATGTTAGTAAATGAAAGGCTGCTTGAATTCCCATGCCTTGCTAACCCCTGGCTTCCCACAACTTCTCTTTGCCCTCCCAGCCTGAACCTGAGTAACAGTGACATCTTGACCATTTATGACGGCGACGGAGTCATGCCGCACATCTTGGGCCAGTACCTTGGAAACAGTGGTCCCCAGAAGCTGTACTCCTCCACGCCAGACCTAACCATCCAATTCCACTCGGACCCAGCTGGCCTCATCTTTGGGAAGGGCCAGGGATTTATCATGAACTATATAGGTAAGTGTCTCACCTCGTCAGTGTCTGCATGTTTGTTTGTCTGTTTGTTTGTGTTTCTTGGTGTTTGGGATTCAGGTGAAAATGGTCCCACACCAATCTGACTGTCTAGAGTTTGTGGGTGCACAGCGGGACTGTGTGGTACTGGCTCAGCACATGTACACACTTGGGCTGGGCATTTTGTTCATTTTCAGGCCTTTCATACAATGAGTCAACAGTGTTTACCTTGAGCACCGTGCCCTTTTAAAGAATGGTCTAAATGGGATCCCGTTGCCAATGGCAACTGGAAAGCTTAGATAGGAATCCTAGGTGAGTGTGCGTTTGTGGGAGAGGGGCAACTCAGAAAAGGAGGCTGAGATGTGTGCACAGCTCACAGAATGTCATCAGAGTCGCCGGGCGGCACCAGTGGAAACTGTGGGGTTGGTGTGCGTTTACTCTGCTGCATGCCCTTTAAGCAATGAAAGTTAAAAACAGGTACTTTGTATGCCCACACGTGCAAGTGTGGGCATGTGGTTTTGAACAACTTGGGCTTTTTCATCAGGATTGACCAGAGCTGGAGCCCCAAGATTGCTCTCAATGTGATGCAGACCTTGGGGCAGTCACTGGACCTCTCTGAGCCTCCCTTCTGTCATATGTAAAATGGGAACGATGCAACCTGCTTCCCGAGGTTGCCCTCAGGAGGCGATGGGTGATGCCAAAGGATTGGCGCATTTAGGTGATGGTGTTGTCGAAGAATACTGAAGGTCTTATGAGCTGCCAGAACAACCCAATCGGTCACGGAGGAAGGACAGCCAGAATAGTCCTCAAAAGTGAGGATGGCGAGGCTGTCTCACATACTTCAGACATGTTATCGGGAGAAACCAGTCCCTGAAAATGTGGGAGGCTGACATGAGTGGAGAAACAAACCCAGTGACACGCATCTACCTGTAAGAAAGAGCTTTCTACCAGGAAGTCATTCTACACAAGTGGTTTTCAACCTGTGGTTCATGACCCCTTTGGGGGTTGAATGACTCTTTCACGGGGGTCGCCTAAAACCATCAGAAAACACATAAATAGTTCACAATATATAATTACATCTTGTTTTGTGATTAATCACTATGCTTTAATTATGTTTAATGATGTTCAATTTGTAACAGTGAAAATACATCCTGCATTATCAGATATTTACATTACAATTCATAACAGTAGCAAAATTAGTTATGAAGTAGCAACAAAAATAATTGTATGGTTGGGGGTTACCACAACATGAGGAACTGTATTAAAGGATCATGGCCTTAGGAAGGTTGAGAATCACTGTTCTATACCAAGAAGACATCCGAGCCCAGTCCAACTCAAGTCCTTAGGCCAAATGCTAGCCGGAGCCCTGTTCAGACTCACGTCCATGCAGGCCAATGATGCATAAAGGTAAAACAGGATGCAGGCTGGTGGGTGCACATGGATCCAAGGTCAGTGGGAACAAAGCAGGGCAAGGACCATTCCCAGCTTCATCAACCCACATGAAACCACCCCTGGAGGCAGACACAGAATCCAGGAAAGGAGGAAGGTGAAGGGCAAGAGGGATGGCGAGTGGTTGGGTGGAGGGGGTGTCCCCCCAGTGTCGGTCTTATCAAATAGGTCACACATCCAAGGACTCATTATCAGGCTGTGACCTGATTGATAGGTTGGATTCCACCCCTAGATTTTCATCCAGGTACAAGTTGACATAGGATCTAACCACCACAGACCTCATGCTTGATAAAGTAGAAAATCAGTGAGAGAGCGGGAGACCCTCAATGAGATGAACTGACCAAGTGTCTGCAACTATGGGCTCAAACAGAACAACAATGTTGAGGATGGAGCATCTCTGGGCTGTTGTACAGGGGCTCACTAGGCCTTAGATCCTACCCAATAGCATCTAACAATAACCGCATTATTGAATTGTGTCCCCCCCAAAAAAGATATGTTTAAGTCCTAACTTCCCACATCTATGAATGTTACCTTGTTTGGAAATCAGGTCTTTGAAGATGTTATCAACTGGGGTGACATGAGGTCATAAGGAAGTACAATGAGGACATATTGCTCCCCCAATATGAATGGTGTCCTGGCTTAGAAAAGAGAAGAGACAGAAGGGTAGAGATGAGAAGATGCCCTATGAAGACAGAAGCAGAGATTCGGGTGATCAATGTGTACCACGGAACCCCAATTATCATCAGAAGCTATGAGGGATACCTAAAACAGAGCCTTGCTCAGAGCCTCAGGAGGAATCAACACCAACACATGACATCCTGGTCTTGAACTCCCAGCCTCCAGGATGATAAGATCATAAACCTCCGTTGTTTTAGACCACCCACTCAGTGACAGCATCCCTGGGAGACAAACCTAAGACCTAACTTCTTTGGCCATCCTCAAGCCCTCAATGAGCATGTTTGGGTCAGCAGTTCGGGGCCATCCTTATGCCTTTCAAGGAGTCATTTGGCATTGTGAACTCCAGAATGAAGTGGTCAAAGGAGGCTCCATTCTGCCAAATTCCTTCTGGCTGAGGCAAGACTCTGTGTCTTTGGTTCTTTCTTCTTCTTGACTTGAAGAATCGCCCTTCCCCTTGATGCACTTGTCTTCTGTGCACCACCTGCTTACAGCCCTTCCCCTGACCTCTGACTGTACAGAGGAGCTCCGTGCATGCTCCGACAAGCTCTTTTGCTTCATTCTTTCAACGAACATATTTTCCATCAATCACGGCTGTGCATCTGCCTCTCAGAGAGGCTAACACACGTATTGATCATCTTTGTTTATGCTTCTCAAGGGCCCTTTTATGCCTTCGTTGTGCTACTGAATATTTCCAAGCTGTTATTGCTGCTTCTTCCCATAGACTGCCAATCTGTAATGCGCAATGCCCTGGGACATTGAAGATGGCCCATGTAGGCTGCCCAGGCAGGGGGCCTCCAGTGTCAGCTGTCTTCTGAGGGAGATGTTCTCATGACTTGGCTTCCGTCTCTCTCCTCTGACTCTCCCTCCATCCCCATTGAAGGATGAGATCACTGGCTTGCTCATTTGTCTTCTTCAGTTCAGTAGCTCTTCCAAAACCGCACTTAGCTTGATAGCCCAAGTCTGCCTCTTCAAGGCTGCTCAAGGTTAATCAGAAAGTCGGGCCACTGCATATAGCTCAGTGGCATCGTGAAGAGGGGCTGTTCTCGTTCATTGAACGTGGAGCTTATATTTCTCCTGCAATTTAAAGTTGACAAGCTCTCTGCGTGCATTGTTTATCTTCTCTTTGGATGTACTCACTCGATTCTCCAGAGAGCTGGGTTCACAGAAGGCTTGACACCTTCCTCTGGGCTTGATGCCGAGACCTTGTACTGGGCACTGGGGCGTAAGAAAGAGGTGATGGTGGTTATGAAAATGGGAAGGGGGGCGTGCTGTAGAGAGGAATCAGAGGGTGCTGATGCGGCAGAAGAGGCAAGACAAGATCACAGAGAACCCTCCCAGGGAAGCGCAGCCGGTCCACTTCGCACAGCAAAGAGACAGAGTGAGAACACTTCTGCCCACGTTTCTGTTACAGGGACACAGCTGATTACACTGCGCTGGCACGTGGATATTTCATTTTGATGCCAAAAAGTTGCTGGCGACAACCTGTTCAGAGGAGTCTGGGCTGGTCTAATCAGTCAGCACATTCGGCTGTCCATCAAAAGGTTGCGGGTTCGAGCTTACCCCATAGCACCTCGGAAGCAAGGCCTGGCGATGGAAAACTCTCTGGGCAGACACAGAGTAATTCATTGATCTTCGTGGAGTCGCACCATTTCTTAAAGAAAGAGCCAGGGTGGGAATTGCAGTCTCTGGATTCCTAGGACAGTACTCAGAAGAGTACTTAGCTCAGAAGAGCTAAGAAGGGCCCATGGAGGGTGAGACTCCATAGTGGCTGGGCCACCTAAGGTGCCTGACCTCCGTGCAGGGTCCTGAATCATCCTCTCTGGAGGTGGGATCTGGGACCTAATGAACAGGAAGGCCCAGTGGTGTCGCTGCTAAGGCCACCCAATCTGTAAGTAGCGGGGCCAAGGTTTGAAGCATGGCTCTGCTCCCCACGGTGGCAGTGTTCACAGGTATAAAGGTGTCAGGTGTCACCGAGGGGACAGGAGCCCCAGGGAGAGTGTGCGCCCCCGGGTGTGTCCAGTTTCACCCAGAAAAGTCAGGCTTTGCTCAGATCACAGCCTTTGGCACCAGGCCGACCCCATACCTGCTTGCTGCCCTCATTGCATCCATAGTCTGAGCATTTGCAGCTGTGACCCAAATCCAGGACCCAGCTGATTAGTCAAAGGCCTAAAAGCAGAGGCGCGTGTTCCCCACCAAGCAATTCTGGAAACCATTTCCCTCTCCCTTCTCCTTCTCGCAGACACCCACGAGACGTCCTTTCCCAAATAAACGCATGATGAAATCCCGGGAAAAGCCATCGCTTATTTCTCAGGATGACTTTCCCAGCGACCACGGGGTGCTTCGCGCTCCCCAGAAGCACATAAACGCTGCAAATTAATTATGAGACATAATTAGCTCTCTCTGTAAACGCTGTGCCGTGGGCACCCTACAGCAAGAAGATAGGAATAGTGGGCTTTGGGGCTGCTACCTTAGTCATGGGGCTTTGTGGGAGGCGGCGGGGGGGGGGGGGGGGCGGGGGAGGATAGGGTTGTTCCAGAGGAAGTCGGGGATAATTCGCTCTGTGTGTGATTAAGGGAGAAAGCAAAAAGAAGGTCTGAGGCATTTCCTGGAATTGGAGTGCGGTCACTTTGCACTGAGATAGGCAATGTCATTTAAAGTATACACCACCCATTGGCTTTTCGTTTTATAGTGAAGGCTTGATCCTAATTCACCAACCCCATAGGTTTGCACGTTGTCTGCATGTATCCGTGCTGGTTAGTGGCCAACATCCACAAACAAACTCACTGCCATCGAGTCGTTGCCGACTCAGAGCAGCCTGCAGGACACAGTAGAACCGCCCCTGTGGGTTCTGAGACCGTAACTCTTTACCCGATCAGAAAGCCTCCTCATTCTCCCCAGGAGCAGCTGCTGTCTTGTGGTTGGCACCCCAGTGCATAATCCACCAGGCATAGGGCCACCCACGCTAGCAATGAATGCTTACTGCCTCACCTCACAGTTCCCGGGGGTCGGGAAGTCAAGAGCAGCACTAGCTGGGGGCTTCAATTCAGAGTTTTGTATGAGGTTGCAGAAGATGGCAGCTAGGGTACCAGTCTTATTAGCTGAAGCTTGCCTGGGGCTGCAGGAGCCACTTGCAAGCTGGCTCGCCCAAGGTGACTGTGGCTGGAGGCCTCAGTTCCTCTTCACTCAGGTGTCTCCCCGGGGCTGCTGGAGGGTCCTCACCGGATGGCAGCTGCTTCCTCATGAGGCAGCCGAATAGGTGGTCCCAAAACATGAAAGATGGAGGCTGTGATGCCTTTCACCTCTGCAGGCGTCTCTTGAGGCCAGAGCTCAGGCTTCCTTCACGTGGGCGGGTCTGGGTTTCCTGAGGTGAGCATCACCGGCGGCCATTTTGGAAGCTGACTCCCACCGGGAAACCAATAGGATGACGCTCTCAGGAGAGGTCAGACTTACCCCCAGGTTGCACTGCTGGGAAGGGGGTTCCCATCTGGAAGGCTGCCTCCCCACCTAAGAATGGTGTTTCTGTTTTAAAGAGGTGTCCCGGAATGACTCCTGCTCCGATTTGCCCGAGATTCAGAACGGCTGGAAAACCACTTCTCACACGGAGCTCGTGCGTGGTGCCCGGATCACCTACCAGTGCGACCCTGGCTATGACATCGTGGGCAGCGACACCCTCACCTGCCAGTGGGACCTCAGCTGGAGCAGCGACCCCCCGTTTTGTGAGAAAAGTAAGAATGCATTTTGTGTTCTTCTCCTGGGTCCGGGTGGGGATCAGCCTCACTCAGGGGAGATTTTCCACGCGGATGCAGTGGAAGGGGTTAGTGTAGAGCCTGTCCTCCCCCATGCCTCACTGGGATTGCTCAGAAAAATCATCGTGTACTCTCACGAAGCTCAAACCCAGCTCCTTCAGAAGCCTCGCAACCCGAGGACCACAGGGTCAGTGCCATTAAATCCTAGAGCAACCCAATAGGACAGACTAGAACTGCCCCTCGGGGTTTCCGTCTTTATGGAAGCAGACAACCTCGTCTTTCTCCCAAGGAGCAGCTGGTGGATTTGAACCACCAACCATGAGGTGAGCACACACACACACACAAATCCTTGCTGCCATCGACTTGACCATCAAGTTGATACTGATTCATAGTGACCCCTGTGGGTTTCTGAGACTGTAACTCTTTATAGTGTTTCCTCCCATGGAGCTGCTGGTGGTTTTGAACTGCTGACCATGCAGATCACAGCCCAACACGTTATCACACCACTACAGGAGCCAGGACTCCTTCTCTGGCTCTTGTACATCTCTATGTCCTGTATAACCAAAAAAATCTCACTGCCATTGAGTGTCTCACGACTCAGATTGACCCTAAAAGACAGGGTAGAACTGCCTTCGTGGTTTCCAAGGCTCTAGCTCTTTATAGGAGTCTCACTCAGCTCACTGCCATTGAGTCCCTTCTGACTCACAGCAACCCTCTGGGTCAGGGTAGAACCGCTCCTACGAGATTCCTCAACTGTAACTCTTTTTTTTTTTTTTTAAGTTTTTAATCATTTTACTGGGGGCTCATACAACTCATATCACAATCCATACACCCATCCATTGTCTCAACCACATTTGTATATGTGTTTCTATCATCATTTTCAAAGCATTTTATTTCTACTTGAGACCTTGGTATCAGCTCCTCATATTTTCCCCTCGCTCACAAACCCTTGATAGTTTATAAATTATTTTTTCATGTTTTACACTGACCAATGTCTCCCTTCAACCACTTTTCTGTTGTGATCGGTTCCCCCTTTCTCCTCCTACCTTTCCCTTACTCTCCTGGGATCACTACTCTCATTATTAGTCCTGAGGGGTTTATCTGTCCTGGATTCCCTGTGTTTCCAGCTCTTATCTGTACCAGTGTATATCCTCTCATCTAGCCGTTTTGTAAGGTAGAATTGGTTCATGACAGTGGGGAGGAAGAAGCATTAACGAACTAGAGGAAAGTTATATGGTTCATCGGTGCTATTCTGCACCCTGACTTGTCTCTTCCCTGTGACCCTTCTGTTAGAGGATGTCCAGTTGCCTGCAGATAGGCTTTGGGTCTCTACTCTGCACTCCCCCTCGTTCACAGCGATATGACTTTTTGTTTTTTGATGCCTGATACCGGATCCTATAGAAACCTCGTGATCACACAGCTGGTGTGCTTCTTCCATGTGGGCTTTGTTGCAACCCAGCTAGATGGCCACTTATTTATCTTCAAACCTTTAAGACCCCAGACACTATATCTTTTAATAATTGGCACCATCAGCTTTCTTTACCACATTTGCTTATGCACCCACTTTGTCTTCAGCAATCGTGTCGGGAAGGCGAGCATCATAGACTGCCAGATTAATAGAACAAAGTGTTCTTGCACTGAGGGAGTACTCGAGTACTTGTCTATCTGCTACCTTAATACTAAACCTATAAATATATGCACATAGATCTATTTCCCCATCATCATATATAAATACATTTACATACATACATGCCTGTATTTACACCTCTATAAATGCCCTTTGCCTCCTAGTTCTTTCCTCTATTTCCTTTTATTTTACTCTCATCCCACTATCATGCTCAGCCTTCATTAGGGTTTCAGTAATTCCTCTCAGTTACATTGCCCTTGATTAAGCCCTACCAGGCCTCCTACACCCTCCTCACCACCGATTTTAGATCACTTGCTGTTCCCTTGTCCCTGGATTTGTTAGCACCCACTTCCTTTCACCTGCCTCCCCATCTCCCATGTCCCCCCGGAACCATCTGTCCCATTGTTTTCTCCTCCAGATAGTTTATCCCGCCTATCTTATCTAGATAGACCTGCAGAAATAATAGTGTGCACAAAAAACAAGACAGCAAATCAACAAAACAACAACAAAATCAACGACACACACACACAAAGAAAAGCTTATAAATCGTTCAAGGTCTGTTTGTTGACCTTCAGGAGTGTTTTCCACTTGAGTTTGATGGGGTGCCACGTCCTGGTCCCAAAGTCTATTTTTGGTATTCCCTGGGGCTTCATCGCTCTGTTTTCCCCTTACTATTCTGTTGCACACCCTTAGTGTTTCACCTCAGTGTGGTGGTGTCAGATCGGGCACAATTCCCACACTGTGTCTCCAGTGTTGTCCCCTGTAGGGCTATGGATCAGTGAGGGACATTAGGCCTCGTAGTGGGGCCAGCCCTATGGTCCTCTCTGTACATTGGCTGCTCTGAGCGTGAATATCATTGTCAAGGGTTGGTGGACCAGGATGTGCTCCACTCTTTCTTCCTCCCCCTTCATTTGCTCCTGTGTGCTCTGATCAGACATGTCCCTCTCCCTGAGCTGTAGCTTCAGTTCTGTCCTCTGAAGTGAATTCTTCTGCGGGGGGCTATTGTGGGGTGGGGTGGGGGCGGGGATGTCCATGTAGTCGGGATTGGGCCCGGCCCTTCAGACTTCTCTATTGGTTCCCTGCTTCATGCCAGTATGTTGCATTCATGTCTTGGAGCACCAAGTTGAAGTCTGGTCCTTCTTTCCCTGTGAAAACATGAATAATACCCTCCCACTGGGTGCGTTAATGCCCTGTTGGCGCACTATCCATCTCCTCCTTTTTTTTTCTTTACCTTTCCCCTCCTTTTTAGTTGACTGCCATATGGATCCCTGGGTTGGGTCTGACCTCTGCCAGAGTGCCTGGACCTTGCCCCAAGAATTTCTGCATTTGGCAGATTTTTCCATATGCCCCTGTGTTTTCTAAACTTACCTCGGTGGACTCATGTTGTACTTGTCCTTTTTTGTTTGGCTTACTTCACTTAGCATAATTTCCTCCAACTCTTCCCATGCGATGATGTGCTTCATGCGTTTATCACTGCTTTATAGGGATGTGTACTACTCCATTGCATCTATGTACCAGAGTTTTTTAATCTATTCATCAGTTGATAGACATTTAGGCTGCTTCCAGTTCTTTGCAATTGTGAACTGTGCTTCGATGAACATTGGAGCACAGATGTGTAGTCGTTGTCTGTTTATTACTTCTTTGGGTTGTATGCCCGGTAGGGGGATTGCTGGGTCAAATGGTATCTCGATTTCCATTAGTTTTAGGTATCACCATATCAATTTCCATAGTGACAGTACATACATACAGAACCACCAGCAGTGGATGAGAGTTCCTACATCACCACATTACCTCCAACACTTGTTGCTTTCTGATTTTTTGAATTGAGCTATCTTTGAGGGTGGTATCTCATATTTGGTTTAATTTGCATTTCTCTTATGGCTAGTGATCGGGAACATTTTCTCATATGTTTATTGGCCATTCGGGTTTCTGCCCTTGGGAAACTTCTGTTCAAGTCCTTTGACCACCTCCTCAGTAGGCAATTAGTGTTTGTTTTGTTCTTTTTGAAAGCTAGCAGAGTAATATAGATTTTAGTAATAGGACCTTTGTCTGATGTGTCATTGTCAAAGATGTTTTTCCAGTTGTGGGCTCTCTCATTACTCTCTTGGTGAATTCTTTCAAGGTGCACAGGTGTTTTATATTCAGTATATCCCACTTGTCAATTTGTGACTTATCTGTATTTGTGTTCTTCCTATTTCTGATAGTGCCAAAGTTCTCAGGTTTGTCCCAATTTCCTCATTGTTGTCCCTAGGAATTTGGGGTTTTACCTTGAGGTCTGTGATCCACCTTGAGTTTATTCTTGTGCATGGAGTGAGATAAGGATCTTGCTTCACATTTCTGCAGATAGATATCCATTTTTGTTCCAACACCACGTGGTGAAGAGGGCATTTACTTCCCATTTGATTTTTTTTTTTTTTTGGCCCTTAACAAAGATCAGTTGTCTGTATGCTGATGCTTTTATTTCTGGGTTTTCATTCTTTTCCATTGGTCTGAGGATCTGTCATTGTACCAATGCCATGCAGTTTTGACCACTGTGGCTGTATAATACCTGCTAAAGTCAGGTAAAGAAAGCCCTCCCACTCTGTCCTTCTTGAGGAGTTCTTTGCTAATTCTGGGCTTCTTCCCTCTCCATATGAAGTTGGTAACCAGTTTTTGCAATTCTTTGAAGAAAGATGATAGTAATTGTATCGGGATTGCATTAAATTTATATAATGCCTTAGGTAGTACTGGCATCTTTACTATATTGAGTCTTTGAATCCATGAGCATGGGATATTCTTCCATTTGTTGAGGTCACTCTTGGTTTCTTGTAATAGTGTTCTGCAGTTTTCCTCATACAAATCACAATATTATGATTTCATTAGGGTCTGTTGTAATGTCCCTTCTTTCAAGCCTTATCCTTGCTATTGAAATTTGTTCCTTCCTTTCTTTGGTTATATTTGCCAGAGGTCTGTCAATTCCGTTTACCCTTTCAAAGAACCAACTTGTGTGTGTGTGTGTTATTTTAATTTTATTTATTTATTTATTTATAATCATTTTATTGGGGGCTCGTAAAATTCTTATCACAATCCATACATACATCCATTGTGTCAAGCACATTTGAACATTTGTTGCCATCATCGTTCTCAAAACATTTGCCTTCTACTTGAGCCCTTAATATCAGCTCCTCATTTTCACCCCCTCTCCCCCATTCCCCTCCATTATGAACCCTTCATAATTCATAAATTATTATTATTTTGTCATATCTTACACTGTCCGATGTCTCCCCTCACCCCCCTTCTCTGTTGTCCATCCCCCAGGGAGGAGGTTATACGTAGATTCTTTTAATCAATTTCCCCCTTTCCACCCCACATTCCCTCCACCCTCCAGGCATCGCCACTCTCACCACTTGTCCTGAAAGGGTCATCTATTCTGGATTCCCTGTGTTTCCAGTTGCTATCTGTGCCAATGTATATCCTCTGGTCTAGCCAGATTTGTAAGGTAGAATTGGGATCATGATTGTGGAGGGGAGGAAGCATTTAAGATAGAGAAAAGTTATGTGTCTCATCATTGCTACCCAGTACCCTGTCTGGTTCATCTCCTCCCCACAGCCCTTCAATAAGGGAGTTTCCAGTTGCCTACCCATGGGCTTTGAGTCTCCATTCTGCACTTACCCTCATTTACAACTATATGATTTTTTTGTTCTTTGATGCCTGATACCTGATCCTTTGACACCAAATGATCACATAGGCTGGTGTGCTTCTGCCATATTGGCGCTGTTCAAAGAACCAACTTTTAACAGTATTAATTCTTTCCATAGTTTTCATATTTTCCCACTTCTGGATCTCTGCCCGAATTTTTATTAATTTTCTTTTGCTATTAGTAGGATTGTCCTGTTGACTCTGCTCTAGTTGCTGTAAATTGTGTGCCAGCATATCAATCATCTCTCTCTTCCTTTTTCATGTGTTCATGTATTACTTGACACTTCCTCTGATTTTAGCTGCCTTTGCGGTGTCCCATAATTTTGGTAAATCATGTTCTCATTCTCGTTGGTTTCTAGGAATTTCCTAATTTCATCTCTGATCTGAGCCAGTACACACTCCTTTTACAACAGAGAGTTATTCATTCTCCAATTGTTTGCTCTTGTTTTCTTCATCTTCCTTTTGTTGACATCCAGCCGTATGGCACAGTGGTCAGAGAGAGAGTTCTGTATTTATCAATGTGCTTAAATAGATGCAGATTTGACTTATGCCCCAGCATGTGGTCTTTCTTTGAATCTATATACATGTGGGCTTGAAAAGAATGTGAATTGTTTCATATTTGGGTGGAGACTTCTGTAAACATCTATCAGGTCAAATTGTGTAATTGTCGTGTTTAGATCTCTAGCCTCCTTGAGGAATTTCTATCCCTGTGATCTATCTTTCTCAGAGAGTGAAGTGGTGTATTGAAGTCACTGACCACAATTGTTGAGACTGATTTCTTTTTTCATCTTTTGGAGTGTTTGGTTGACGTATTCAGTGGGTCTCTCGTTCAGGGAATATGTGTTTAAAATGCTTAGTGGTTCTTTGTCTACAGTTCCCTTGAGCATTATATAATGTCCTTCCTTATCTCTTCTTAAGGTTTACATTTTGAGGTCAATTTTATCCGAGATTAGCATTGCAACCCCTACTTTTTTTTTGAATTGCTGTTTGCTTGGTATGCCTTTCTCCAGCCTTTGATTCCCAGCCCATTTTTGTCTGTGATCATGAGTTGTGTCTCCTGTAGGCAGCAGATTGACATGAGTTGTGTTTTCTAAGTCAGTCTGCTAGACCTTTTAATGCCTAAGTTCATGCCATTGATACTCAGGGTTATTACATCAATCTGTGGACTTTGTGGTGTTATCTTACACCTTTTGTATTGAGTGTTTTCCTACCTCCCTTTCGTATGAATGTGTTGTGTGTGTGCGTGTGTGTATGTGTGTGTGTGTTTCATTCTTGACTTCTTTCCACCCTTAAATCAATGCTATCTTGGGAGCTGTTTTCTCCTTGTTTCCCTCTGGGTGAGGTTGTTCTATGCGGTGGTCTCTATATTTGTGCTCAGTGAGTGCTGTTCTTCTGCCCATACTGGGTTAGAAAGGATCTTTTCTAGAGCTGGGTTTCTTTTACTGTATTCTTAGAGTTTTTCCTTTACTGGGAAGACTCTTACTTAGCCATCTATCTTGATAGATGATTTAGCTGAATAGAGTATTCTTGGGTTTGCGTTATTTTCCTTCAATTTTTGGCATAATTTACTCCACTCTCTCCTCTTCTTCATAGTGTCATCTGATAGGTCTGAGCATATTCTTATTTGGGAACCTTTATATGGGACTGCTTGTTTTACCCTAGCTGCTATCATGATTTTCTCCTTTTCCTCAAAGTTGGGTAGTTTAACTATTATGTGCCTTGGTGTCTTCTTGGGATTCAGTTTATCTGGTGTTCTTTCAGCCTCCTGAATGGTTGCCTGATTTTCATTCATTAAGCTGGGAAAGTTTTCCTCCAAGAATTCTCTCACTATTTTTGCAGTTGACGTCTTTGTTGTGTCTTCCTCCAGTAATCCAATTATTCTTATGTTGTTCCTCTTCATAGCATCAGATATAGCTCTTAGGTTTTCTTTGGCTTCTCTGATGATCTTATTAGACTTTTGTTCACGTTTGTGAAAGTCTGCTTGGCTATCCTCTAGGTCACTGGTGTGGTTCTCTGCCTCCTCCAGTCGGTTGGCAAAGTCTGTGTGTCTGCTACTGTTTTTTTTTTTGTTATCTCATCCCTAAGCTCTTGTATTTTCCTTTGATGTATGGTCTTCGTGTTCTCTATCATTTCATTCTTTTTCTGTATTGCTTCCCTCATATTCTGTATGGCTCCAAACAGCATTCTGAAGATCTCTTTCTGTGGCACATCAATGTCTGCTTCTCCTATGCAAGTCGTTAGGTTGAGAATATCTTCCAACATTGCCTTTTGTTTCTCCTGTTCTTTTGTTGAAGTCGTTGGGGCTGATTGCTGTTTGTGTTGCAGTGTTTTACTGGAGCCCTGTGCCATTTTCCAGAGAGTCAAAGAGCACTGGGCTCTATCTGGCAGACTCGTAGGAATGCTTCTTCAAACTGCCTTCAGTTAATTTGACTATAGGATTGGTCCACTGCTTTATCCTCCTGTGGTTTCACTCTTTCCCTAGTCAACCAGTATTCTGTTATTTGGAGGACAAGTTGGATGGTCCTCTCAGGGGGTGCTGGTTGGGTGATGGTGGACCCATGAGGATGGTGCTGCACTGGGTGATCTCCAAGAAGCTGTGATGGTGTGGCCCAGGGAAGCTTGGGGTGCTGCAGAGGGCATGTGGGGCTGCCTGCTGCAACAAGAGTGCTGCAGAAGGCAGTTGTGTGTGCCCGCTTTGTTGTAGAGCAATGCAGATGGTGGGCAGAATTGCCCTGGTCAGCTAGATCACCATGGAGGTTGGACAGAGATTCCCGCAGCAGCATGGAGTGATGTAGGGTGTTGGCCAAGCTGCCTTTGGCCATGTGAGGCACTACAGCAGGTGAGAGGAAGTTCCCTTGGTTACATGAGACTACAGAGGATGGGTCACTGGAACTCTTTATGGGAGTAGAAAGCCTCATCCTCCCACAAAGCAGTTAGTGGTTTTGAACTGCTGACCTTGTGGTTAGCAGCACAATGTGTAACCACTATGCCAAGCCTCATCTTTCTCCCAAGAAGTGGTGGATGGTTTCAAATGACTGGCCTTGCAGTAAGCAGCCCAACACATAACCCACAATGTCCCCAAGGCTTCATTGCACCTATGAAAATGCATACAGAAATAACTGTCTCAATCTTTTTCAGGGATCAGATGAAACACATTGCCCTGACGCTGGCTTCCCTCCCCACACACACACACGCACACACACTGAGGCCTGGGTATCTTTCCATATCACCCACACTATCCACTTCACTTCTTTTTAATTGGGTTATTGTTTTTCTCTTATCTCTATTGATTTTTTTAATTAAAAAATAATGGATGCTTGTTGGGCTACATCCAAACACTACATAGGCAGCACTTCCTCCCACTTGTTCTGTTGAATGGCCGCTCAGGACTCCACACAACACCTGCTCCATGAAAATTAACTTCCGCTATTGTTGGCAAGGAGCCCTAGTGGCACAGCCAATTAAGTACGAGGCTGCTAACCATAAGAAAGGGCTGAGGTTCAAACCCACCAGCTGCTCCTTGGGAAAAAGGTGGGGCTCTCTGCTCCCATAAAGAGTGACAGCCTGAGAGACCCCAGGCAGCCACTGGGCTCTGTCCTAGAGGGTCACTGTGGGTCAGGATGGAGTGGAGGGTAGTAGGATAGTATGCATGTCTGCACATGGCTCCCTTTTCACAAGCAGGAGGTGTGAGACACAAGGTCACACACACATCTTTGGCTCCCAGTGCACACAGCTCTGTTGGTAAATCCCTAGACCTGTTGTCGTTAGGTGCCATCAAGTCGGTTCTGGTTCATAGAGATCTGATGGGCAGTGGTTGGTCCTGTACCATTCTCACAGTTGTTGTTATATTTGGACCCGTCATGGTAGCCACTGTGACCTTATACAAACAAACAACAAAACCCACTGCCATCAAGTTCGTGCGTGTTGTTGAGTCAACCTGCACTCATGGCAACTCTATAGGACAGGGTAGAACTGCCCCTGTGTGTTCCAAGTCTGTCAGTCTGTACAGGAGTAGATAGCCTGATCTTTCTCCCTTTGAGCAGTTGGTGGTTTCAACTGATAACCTTGTTGTTAGCCACCGCCATGTAACCCCTATGTCACCAAGACTCCCCAGGAAACCAAACCAAAATCATTACCATTGAGTTGATGCCAACTCATAGTGACTCTATAGGAGAGGGTAGACCTGCCCCGGTGGGTTTCTGAGGCTGTACTTTTGTCCTTCTTTGAACAGCTTCATTGGCATATAATTCCCGTGTCATACAACGCAATCGTTCAGTCACACAAAGAAGAGTAGTACAATCAGCACCACAATGTTGTAGAACATTTTCTTCCTTCCTGTGCTCGTCATTATTGGCCCCTACTTCCCTGCAACCTCCCCCGAGACTGTCACTCTTTACTGTGGGAGTAGAAAGCCCTGTCTATCACTCAAGAGTAGGTTGGTGGTTTTAAACTGTGGGCCTGGTGGTTACCAGCCCATTGTGCAACCTGAGGCTCCTGTAAAGTTCAATTCAGCTCCTGCATCCTGACCTATTCTTGCCCCACATTTCATAAGCAAAGGGGGCTTTCTCTTCCAAAGGGGGAACAGAACCAAAGTGGGGGAGTCGCCAGAGATGCTGAGAACTCAGCAAGCCTTGTCAAAGTGTCTCTAGAATCGCAGCACAGCAAGGCCTATCGAAGGGTCTATGTAGAATTGCAGGACCTGGGTCTGCTCTTTGTCACAGCTCATGCTACCTTCTCCTTTGCCCTGTGATGGACGGCGACCTCGTACTCACGGCCTCTTGCTCTGTGTCTCACCCTGTGTAGTTATGTACTGCACTGACCCTGGAGAGGTGGACCACTCAACCCGCTTGATCTCAGACCCCGTGCTACTGGTGGGCACTACCATCCAATACACCTGCAACCCGGGCTTCGTGCTGGAAGGAAGCTCTCTTCTGACCTGCTACAGCCGAGAGACTGGCACACCCATCTGGACTTCCCGCCTGCCCCACTGTGTCTGTGAGTGCACTAGGCTGATACAACCTCTACTCTGTCCTTCTGACTCACTGGGAGGGCAGGGGTGGCTGGGGAAGCTACCCTTCCCTTTAGGGGTTAAAAAACAAACATGCCATGACCACCTTGTCCATTCCAACTTTCTAGAAGGTTCTATTATCACCATAACTGCACAACAAAGGCTCACACATCTCAGAGCACTTGTACTATAAGGATTACGGTACACTTCTGAGTCCTGGTTCTAAGTCCTCTGCCTGAGACCCTCTTTTCTTTCACTGATAGCCCTGTGAGAACAGTACTTGGGTGGTGAGTCTGCCCAGATCGGCCTTGGAAGAAAGGCTTGTCTCTCTACTGCTGAAGAAATTGACCACTGAGAGCCCAAGGGTGCTCAGTTCCAGTCTGGCCCACACGCTCACATGCACATACAATCATGAGAGCAGGGGTCGCCGTGAGTCCCAGTTGACTCATATGCAAACTCCAATCCACAGCCATCGAGTGGATGCTGATGCTTAGCGACCCCATAGGACAGAGTAGAACTGTTCACGTGGGTTTCTAAGAGCGTCACTCTTTATAGGAGTAGAAAGCCTCGTCTTTCTCCCGTGGAGCAGCCCAACATGTAACCCACTCTACCATCAGGGTTCCTTGACTCACATACAAGAGGGCTTCAGATGGTTTGTGGAAAAATTCCAGCATCTTTTTATTCCATTTTTCCATGAACTTTTTGAAGCCCCTGCATAGATAGATACAGATGTATCTTACATACGTACACAGTGCTGTGGTGTGTCATCGAATCCACTACCATTGAGTCAATTCCAACTCATACTGACCCTAATGGACAGAGTAGAACTGCTCCTGTGGGTTCCCACTCTTGAACGGAGTAGAAAGCCTCATGGTTCTCCCAAGGAATGCCTGGTGGTTTTGAACCGCTCGCTTTCTGGTTAGCAGGCCAACTCATAACCCACCACACTACCAGGGCTCTTAACTCCAAAGCATAGTCAATCAATAAGACAGGGTAGAACTCTGTAAGACATGGGGTTTCTGAGGATGTAATCCCTACAGCCGCAGACTGCCTCATCTCTGTCCTGCGGAGAGGCAGCTGGGTCTAAACCATCTTCCTTTGGGTTGGCAACTAAGCACGGAGCCACCGCACCTCTAGGGCCTTACACCTCCTGACCCACTTAGAGGCGAAGACATCACTATTGCCACCCCATGGGCCTCGTCCCACACCATGCCAAATCCCAGTGAGCCATGTTTAGTGTCGATTTTAATCACAGGACGGTATGTGATACCTCTCCTAGAACCAACATGATTTTATAAACTCTTTCAATATTGAATTATGACATTATAAGCTACAACTTACAACTTTTTCTCATTCTATTCCATTCATTATTAT
This sequence comes from Tenrec ecaudatus, assembly GCF_050624435.1. Lineage (NCBI taxonomy): Eukaryota > Metazoa > Chordata > Mammalia > Afrosoricida > Tenrecidae > Tenrec > Tenrec ecaudatus. The sequence continues at coordinate 28,896,419 of NC_134545.1, read as the reverse complement.
TTCATTCTCAAAGATGGTGCACTGGTGGTGAAATAGTTACGTATTAGTCTGCTAACCGTCAGGTCAGCAGCTTGAAAAGTCCTGCTGCTCTTCAGGGGAACGATGAGACCCTGGACTCCTGTAGTGAGTTCCAGGCTCAGAGCCCTCGGGGTGGGCGGGGGAGGCCCACAGGGTCGCAAGGACCTGGAATCCATTCCACGGCAGCAAGTGTGGTGGTTTCATTTTTTTGGTGGCGGGTCAGGGGGTTGGTTTCCAGTCTCGAGAAGAGTTAATGATCTAGGTCCAAATACACTAATTACTATAACATTGTGGCTACATGGCCAGGAAATTTGACAAAATCGGTGACTGTAAAAATGTCCGTAACCAGTAAAGAAACATCACATGCTTGTTCTGTATACAGATGAAGCACGTGACTTAGAGCCTGGTAGTAATTGGGTAAGAATGACCACTCTGAATTGAGCAGGTTACCCACTACTGCATACGAATGTGCAGCCCCGGAGGACTGTGTGGATCTGCTCCATAGGGTTTTCAAGGCTGTCAATCTTGACGGAAGCAGACAGTCTCGTCTTTCTCCCTCAGAGCAGCTTGTTGATTTGAACTGCCAGTCTTTGGGTGAGCATCGCAAGATGCCCTCAGAGTGCATCCTACACCAAACTCGCTGCCAGTGAGCTGACTCCACCTCATGAAGACCCTATAGGACATGGTAGACACAACCCCCGTGGCTTCCCAGCCCGGCGATCTTTACAGGAACAGAAAGCCTCATCATTCTGCTGTGGCTTGCCTGGGGCCATGCTGCTGGAATTGGCATCACGTGTACCAACAGCGTCACCCATGCTGGCCAGGTTTCAGTGCAGGCTCCAAACTGAGAGAGACTAGGAAGAAAGGCCTGGCGAGCTACTTCTGAAAATCAGCCCATGAAAACCACTGGTCCCGCTCGCTTGCTTCCGACACATCATCTTCAGGAGGACCCAGTCGCTGGGAGAGGACACCGTGCTTGGTGGTGTCGAGCGCCAGTGAGGGCGAGGGGGACCCTGAGTGAGATGGGCTGTGGCAGTGGGTGGGAGTCGGCTGCTGGTGGCGTGGAGGGTGCAGGACTGAGCAGTGTTTCCTTCTGTCATCCAGAAGGTGGCGGTGGCCCAGAGACAACGCAAAGACAGCTGCTCCAAGGTGCGAAGGGTTGTGCAGTGCCACTGGGTCGGCTCTGACTCACAGCACCCGAGGTGCAACAGAGCAAAGCACCAAGCTCACGATTGTTCTTCCCTGCCAAAGGTCTTCCTCCTTTCCACGGCCCCACTCCTTTACCTAGCCCAGGGTCCTCAAACTTGTTAAACAGGGGCCAGTTCACTGTCCCTCAGACCATTGGAGGGCCAGACTACAGTTTTAAAAAAACTATGAACAAATTCCTATGCACACTGCACACATGTTATTTTGAAGTAAATAAACAAAATGGGGCAAAAATACCCAGTGGGCTGGATAAATGTCCTCGGCGGGCCTCATGTGGCCCACGGGCCATCGTGGCCTGCAGGCCTAGGATGCATGGCCTAATGAATGAGCACAGAGCCGCTCCAGCCTCATGGGTCCCTTCAAATGCACCCCAAGCCCTTCTACAATGCAGACATCCTTCCAAAGTGCAAACTCACTGCCATCGTGTCCTCTGCGACTCACAGTAACCCGGAGGACAGAGGAGAGCTGCCCCGTGGCTGTGTGCGGTCAAGCCACTGACTTGTGTTGAGCATCCCAACTCCTAACCCACTCCGCCAACACACTGAGCTCTCACAAAACTCTCCTCCAGGGGTGCAGGTATGTCCACGCAAAGAGAGGCCAAGTGGACCAGAGCTAATGAGGAGCCTCCCTCGAGCCAGGCATCAGGGAGTGGACAGACCAGAATTCCAAGCCAAGCCTGACTCACTGCTCCTCCATCCCAGATCTTCATCCTCCAACCCCACCCACATACCCCACTCTCTGCAACCCCAGCTGCTGAGCAAGGTCATGGTGCCCAGCTGCATGGCTGCAACTAACGACTGCTCTCTTACCAACCAACCAGCTCCTGGAGGAGGCAGGGCCCACTGGGTAAGCTCTTTGCTCGGCCCCTCTCCTTCGCCAAGCGTGGCGCCCTTCTCTAGGGACTGGTTTCTCCCGACAACGTGAGACGAAAGCTCACCATCCTTGCCCTCAGGAGCACTCTGGCCATACTTCTCCCAAACAGACTTGCCTCTTTTTCTTCTTAATCATTTTATTGGGGCTCATACAACTCTTATCACAATCCACACATACGTCAATTGTGTAAAGCACACTTGTACATTTGTTGCACTCATCATTCTCAAAACATTTGCTTTCTGCTTGGGCTTTTGGAATCAGCTCCTCATTTTTCATTTTTTCCCTTCCCTCCCGGTCCTCCCTCCCTTATGAACCCTTGATAACTCATAATTTATTATTATTTTATCATATCTTCCACTGTCCGATGTCCCCTGTCACCCACTTTTCTATTGACCATCTCCCAGGGAGGAGATTATATGTAGATCTTTGTAATCTGTTCCCCCTTTCTACCCCATCTTCCCTCCACCCTCCTGGTATCTCCACTCTCACCACTGGTCCTGAAGGGATCATCCGCCCTGGATTCCCTGTGTTTCCAGTGCCTGTCTGTACCACTTGCACATCCTCTGGTCTAGCCAGATTTGTAAGGTAGACTTGGGATCATGAGAGTGGGGGTGGGGGTGGGGGAGGAAGCATTTAAGAACGAGAGGAACGTTGTGTGTTTCATCCGATGAGCAGCACAACACTTAACCCACTGCACCACCAGTGCAGAACCACGAAATACAGGGGACTGTGTGGTGTAGTGGTTAAGCGCTGAGCTGTGATTCGTATGGTCAGCAGTTTGAAACCACCAGCAGCTCCGAGGGAGAAAGACAGGGCTTTCTGCCCCAGTAAACAGTTATGAGTCTCAGAAACGCGCATGGGGGCGGATCTGCGTCAGCATGGACTTGGAGGCAGGGAGAGAGCGTGGGAACCCAGCAGATCTTGGCGTTCATCCGTCTGTGTGTCTCCAGATGCACCTGTGTCCTAACCACCATACTAACCATCAGCGGGGAAGCTCATGGCCGCGATGAGACTGCCTGCTGTTGTCTTGTGGATTCAGGCCCCTGGCATCCCCCAGTGACACAGAGCAGGGCGGCCCCACAGGGTTTTCCTGGCTCCTACCTTTGTTTCATTTCTTTAATGTTTTTTTAATTATCATATAATTTTCATACTACACAGTGGTTTCAATATATGACAAAGAGCTGTGCCATCAGCTCCACCATCCATGTTAGAACATGTCTTCACTCATGTACCCATTATCATTAGTTCTCCATCTCCCCCACAACCTCCCCTGCCATAATCCTAAGGAACTATTGATCTAGCTATTATCCCTATAGATTCATCTAGCCTGGATTTCATAGCAAGAAAAATCGTACAAAACAACAACAAAATGACACAAAGACCTCAATCCAAAAGAAAGCAGGAATAATAAAAACCAGAACAAGTTTCAAAAGGGGGTCAAGAGGGAAAACAAAGGATAAGATGTTAAGTTTTTAAGTAATTGAGCCTGCAGTCAGAGCCCTGGTGGCTCAGTGGGCCACACCCAGGGGTGCTGACGGAAAAGTCCACAGTTCACCCCCACCAGGGACAAGGACGGCGAGGCTACCCACTCCCACAGACTGGCGATTGCCATCACCCATCAGGAAGCACACTGCCAGGCCTCTCTTTCACAGCAGCACTGGCTGGATTCACACTGCCAACCTTGAGGCGGGCCACGAGCCCACGCTGCACGTCCCAGGGAGCTCAGCAACGTCACGAGCTATAGCAAGTTCTCAGCCAACACTGCTTGCTAATCGCCACTCAGTTTCCCCTGCTGCTGCTGCTTGTTGTTCAGTGCCATCGAGCTGATTCCCATCACCACAGGGTGTGTGTAGCTCCCTCCTCACCCCACATGGTTTCCCAGACCCTGCATCTGCCTTTACTGCAGCAGGTCACCAGCGCTGCCCTCCAGCAGAGCAGCTGGTGGCTTCAAACCGACAACCTTTGGGGGTCGCAGCCAAGCACCTCACGGCGGCGCCACCACGGCTCTTTGCGCTGCTGCTGTTAGACGTGGTTGAGTTTAGCTCTTGCTCATGGCAGCCTCGGGTGTAACAGAGTGGAGGGTGCCTGGCCCTGCGTTTCCCAGACCACTGGCAACACTACGGACGTTGCTGTGGACTCAGCTCCTGTGCCAGACAGCCTCCCGTGCGACAGACCGAAAGGCTCCCCAGCCCTTCACAGTGGCCACAGCCATTGGCTGGCTCCTGCTGTGGTCACTGCACATTCTGAGTTCCACCACCACGACACCGCCTTCTGGGTGAGGGAGCCATAAGGTTCTCATTTACAGATCTCCAGGTCTTTCTTCCTAGTCTGTCTTAGTCTGACAGCTCCACAGAAGATCGTCCACCAGGGTGATCAATACTGGAGGCACACTGACAGATTGGGGGCGGGGGCCATTAACTCAGGGGCCCTGGTTCGAACAGTATTCCCATTCCCCTGTAGTTAAAGAGATGGGCAGACTGAAACTAGAAAAGGATTCTTGGAAAAGAATGGCATGGCTCCATCGATTGTATTGCACCTACACCCCAAATCGAATCCACTGCTGTCAAGTTGATTCCAACTCTTAGCGACCAAAGAAGAACTGCTCCCTAGGGCGTCTGAGGCTGTCAGTCTTTACAGAAGCAGACAGCATCCTCTGTCTGCCAAAGAGCGACTCGTGGCCTCCAACATTACAGTTAGCTACACAGTGTTGACCCCACAATGGCACGACTCAAGGGCAATGAGGAAACGACATTAACATGCCTAAGAAGAGCCCTGGCGGCATAGTGGATTTTGAGTTGGGCTGCTAACTGCGAGGTCAGCAGTTTGAATCCACCAGTCACTCCATGGGAGAAAGAGGAGGTTTACTACTTCCATAGAGTGTTGCCGTCTCAGAACCCACAGGGGCAGCTCTGCCCTGTCCTATAGGGTCGCCATGAGTGAGAATCATCTGACCAGCAGTGAGTTTGAGGGAGAAGTGGAATCAGGAAATTAGCTGAACTAGGGTGATCCTAGCATGTCACTGGAGTCCCTCGGTGGCGCAGAGCATTAAGTACACACTACTAGCTGGCAGGCAATTCAAACCCATCTCGAGGCACCTCTGAAGAAAGGTCTGGCAACCACTGCAAGTGGCCACAATCTCGGGCAGCCTACAGGGTGTGGGGTCCCAGTGGATCGGAACGGACTTAACGGCCGGGGTTTGAACACATCCCAGGGGTGGGCACTGTGGAATAACCTCCAAGACCTGCTCGCACTCTGCGCCTTTACAACCCGGAACAAGAACCTAGCCTGGGTCCTTGTTCCATCTCCCTCAGCACCCAGGAAGTAGGAGTTTGTGGAGCACATGGGTGAAGGGATGGAGGGAGTGGCTGCAGTGTGCGGAGCCCTCCCTGGGGAATGTGGACAGCTGGACTGCTTCTTTACGTCACGTGGAGGCAGGGTCGTGTTTATATTGTCACCATTGTATCCCCACGGCCGCGGACAGTCCCTGGCACACAGTAGGTGCTCGGTAAACATTTGTTGTATTACTCCATCTGTTCATTTCCCCGAAAGGAACTTCAGGGAAAAGGTGATGGGGCACTCGTTCAGTGTCGCACTGCCACCTGCCGGCCAGTTCGTGGGGACTTGGTTTGTGACTTGGGATGTGAGGACAAATAACAATCAGACCGGCTGCGTACACTGTTCTCGTAGAGCACGGGGGGGGGGGGCCGGGGGGGGCTTCTGGACAGCGTATCAGATGATGCTCCCCTGCTGTGCCTCCAGTCACAGATGTCCTCATGCCACCGCCTGTCCCCACAGAGTCGCTGTCCACTCCCAGCGGCCCCAAGCGCGTGAAAGAACAACTGCATCCCACAGGGCCTCCGCTGGCTGCTGTTGCAGGAGCTCGCTAGACATCTCTTCTCAGGCACTGCTCTCTCTCAGCCTCACTGCCATCGAGTCGAGGCCGACTCAGCCACTCCATAGGGCAGGGCTGAGCTGCCCCTGTGGGTTTCCAGGACGGTAATGGTTTCACGGGAGTAGAAAGCCCCGTCTTTCTTCCAAGGAGTGGGTGGTGGGTTTGAACTTTGAACCTTGTTTACCGTAACCCAACTCATAGCCACTATGCTCCCAGTGCTCCTTCTCCATAGGACGGTTCACCGTAGGTCATCAATTGCTTCATCCCAGTCAGATGGGAGGGAAAGGAGGTGCAAGTTCAACAGCATGCCCATTGTTTATGGAGCACCTACTATATGCCTTGAGGAGCCCTGGTGGCATAGTAGTGGTGCCTTCAACTGCTGACCACGAGATCAACAGTTCAAAACCACCAGCCACTCCTGGGAAGAAAGAGGAGGCTTTCTCCTCCAGTTAAGAGCTGCAGTCTGAGACACTCACCGGGATGCTGGACGTCGGCATTGACCATGACAGTGACATTTGGTTTTTGTTTGTTGTTTGTTTTTAGACTAAATTCCTAGCACAAGCTAAGCATTTGACCCCCATTACTTTATTTAATAGGCACTCCTTATTGATCAAGCGTTGGATTGCTAACCACAAGATTGGAGATTCAAACTCACTAGCCGCTCTGCAGATGAGACTGTCTGCCCCTGTGAAGATGTAGTCTCAGAAACTCAGAGGGGCACCTCCACCCTGCCCTGTGAGTTGGGATCAACCCAATGGCAGTGGGGAATCTTACTTAACCAGAAGCTCTGGTGGCCCACAAGTTAAGCTCTTTACTGCTAACTGGAAGGTTGGCCGTTCAAGCCCACCCACTGCATGCTGCAGCCGTCTGCTTCTGTAAATATGACAGCTTGGAAACCCCATGGGGCAGTTTTGGTCTGTCCTGCAGGTTCACTACGGGCCAGATTAACTCAACAGCAAAGGCTATGGTCTCAGCAAAAGGAGGCCTGGCAGTGCGATGGTTGCGCGCTGGCTTGCTAGCTGAAGAGTCAGCAGGTCGAACCCACTAGGGGCCCCATAGGGGAAGGTGTGGCCATCTGCTCCTGCGAGTTTCTGAGCTGAGGACTGTTGTTGAGAGTAGAAAGACCTGCCTTTCTCCTGTGGAGCAGCGGGTGGTTTCAATAAACACGGTAAAGATAACCACCTAGGAGCACTGTCCACCTTGTCACACGGGTCCTGCGAGTCAGAACCGATGGGACAGCCCGCAACATCATATTCAGTACATCCTTAGGTGGTGTGCTGGCTACACCTTGGGCTGCCCACCGCACAGGCAGCAGTTTAAATCCACTAGCCACTCCACAGGAAAAGATGAGACTTTCTACTCCCACAACAAGTTGCCGTCTCAGAAACCCACAAGGGCAGTTCCACCCTGTCCTAGAAGGTCACTCTGAGTTGGAGTCCACTTGATGGCACTGAGTGAGCAGGTGGTACAGAAGAAGAAAGAGGGGCGATCTGCTCTGACCAGATGAACAGCCTCGGAAACCCACAGGGGCAGTTTTGCTCTGTCCTAGAGGGTCACTGTGAGTCAGCATTGACTCGGTGGCAGTGGATTGCACTTCTGAGTGTAGGTGGCACGAACAGTTCCAGCTCTTCTGCCAGCCTAGGGTGGCAGCTGTTCAAACGACCCAGCAGTGCTGCTGAAAACGGCACCTGGCATCCACTTCCGTTCCGACGGCAGCCACACAACCAGATGCAGCTTCTGCGCCACACACACGGGCCGCCATGGATCCGAATCCTCCTGCGGGCAGCTAACAGCGTCTCCTCATTGAACCCCCCCCCCACCACCACCACCACCGAGTTCCAAGGAGATAGGGACCACTGTTGCCTCCGTTTTACTTGTGACAAACTTGGGGCACGGAGTGGTTGTGTCACCTGTTAGGGGTCACATAGCTAAGACAATAGCAATATTGAATTGATGCTGACTCCCAGCCACCCTACAGGGTAGAACTGCTTATGGAACTGTAACTTCTTATGGAAGTAGAAAGCCTTGCTTTTTTTCCAGAGGAGCAGCTGGTGGTTTCAAACCACTGACCTCGTGGTTAAGCAGCCCAACGTGTAACAATGGCGCCACCACGCGTCCTAGACTCAACGAACCCAGACTCAATGGAAAGCATTTACTTCCACTGTCCCGTGCGTCCTCTTGTGGCCATGTGTGATGTGTGCTGAGAGAGAGGAGGGCGAGACTGCAGAAGGGGACACCACAGCTCATGATGAGTCAAGATGGAGTGAGGAGACGCAGGGGAAGTGGAACAGAGCCAGACCATGGGTCTTGGGTGTCACAGACTCTGATGTCAGGGAGTCACATGTTAGGGCACAGAACTGGTCTGTGGGGGTTCAGGTCTTCACGGGAGCAGGCCTTTCTTCCATGCTGTGCTAAGTGGGTTCAAACCAACACCTTGGTCATTAGCTGCATGCAAATGGTTCAGGACACCTAGGGACCGAGTAAAAGCCCAGGCCACTGCCATGGCGTCCATCCCGACTCATAGCAACACTCCGGGACAGAATAGAACTGCCCCTGTGGGGTTCTGAGACTGGAGCTCTGTATAGGGACAGACTCTCCCAAGGAGAGGCTCATGGGTTGGATCCACCGACCTTTCGGTTAGCTCCTGAGTACTTAACTACTGGGCCACTGGGGCTCGCAGAGACCTGGTAAGAAACAAAAAAACACGTTGCCTCCTAGTCTACCATGGCCCGCAGCGATCTTATAGGACAGGGTGAAACTATCGGTCTTTACAGATGCAGTCGCCCTCATGTGTCTCCCTCAGAGCGGCCAGCGGGTTCAAACTGCCAACCTGAATGCTCACTAGCAGCCAGCACTGAACCCACTGTGCTAGCAGGGTTCCTCAGGGACCCATTGGGGGCACTAGAGATTGTCAGCATCTCACCCCTGCTCCTCTGTCTTCCGTTTCAGCGGAGGAGACCTTGGCTTGTGACAACCCCGGGCTGCCTGAAAATGGGTACCAGATCTTGTATAAGCGTCTCTACCTGCCTGGAGAGTCCCTCACCTTCATGTGCTACGAGGGCTTCGAGCTCATGGGCGAGGTCACCATCCGGTGCATCCTGGGACAGCCATCCCACTGGAACGGACCCCTGCCTGTTTGCAAAGGTAAAGAGACTGTGAGAGGAGACAGCTGCCAGGAGCGCGGTGCGGGTCACAAGCTCGTCCTGAGGAGCTGTGGTGGCGGCCATGCTCATTGCTGGCTAGTTAGCTGCTGTCTCGGTCTTGAGTCCCAGCGACCCCAGGTGCTACAGAGTGTGGAACTGTCCCGCAGGGCCAGCCAGACTGGGGTTTTCAGGAAACAGGTACCAGGTCTTTTGTTCTGTGGAGCTACTTGGTGGATTCAAACTGCCGACCTTTAAAGCGTCGACCTTCAGCTGAGCCACCTGCAAGCTGATGGTGGTGATGTTGGATCCCTCAAGTCACCCAAGACTCGCCCCACCGCCATTGAGTCGATTCCAACCCACAGCAGCCTGTAAGGCAGAGCGGGCTTCCCCACAGCTCCCCAAGGCTTCATCTTTTTATTTTTCATAAATCATTTTATTGGGGTTCTTACAGCTCCTATAACAACCCATACATCAATTGTATCGGGCGCATTTGTACATATGTTGCCATCATCATTTTCTAAACATTTTCTGTCCACTTGAGCCCTTGATATCAGCTCCTCTTTATTCCTTCCCTCGGCCACCCTCCCGCCCTCATGACTCCTTGATAAATTATAAATTATTGTTATTTTCATATCTTACACCTCCCGCTGTCTCCCTTCACCCAGTTTTCTGTTGTTTGTCCCCCTGGGGGAGGGGAGTTGCACGTCGATCATTGCAATCAGTGCTTCCCCTTTTTCCCCCATCTTACCCCGACCCTCACGGTATTGTTGCTCCCATTACTGTTCCTGAGGAGTTTATCTGTCCAGATTCCATGTGTCGAGAGCTCTTATCTATACCAGTGTATATGCTCTGGTCCAGCCAGATTTGTTAGGTAGAACTAGGGTTACGATAGTTGGGGGAGGAAGCATTAAAGAACTAGAGGAATGTTGTGTTTTGTCGTTGCTATACTGCATCCTGGTTGGTTGGACCCTTTCTTGTGACCCTCCTGTGAGGAGATGTCCAATTGTCTACAGATGGGCTTTGGGTCTCCAAGGCATCATCCTCACTGGAGCAGAGCCTTGGGGGAGGGGGCGGAACATTTGGGTAGCAGCCAAGAGCTTAACCATTATGCCAACAGGGCGCCTTTTCTCTAAGGCTAGACCACTTACTAAGGTGATTCAATCTGCGATGTCACCATGACTCTATGCTTCCTGGGGGGAAAAGCTCATGTCACCCACTAAGAGATGCCATGCCTCTTCATTGCTCAGACGGTGAAGTCTATGTGGTCAAATACCTCTTCTAAACAGACTTTGATCATCTGCGGCACTCCTGAAAACCCACCGTCTCCCAAGCAATTCCAACTCATGTTTTGTTACCTGCTGTCATGTCACTTCGACGTACAGCAACGCGATGTAGAACAGAGCAAAATACGACCCAGCCCTGCGCCATCCTCACACTTGTTGCTAAGTTTGAGTACATGGATGCAGCCACCGTATCCACCCGTCCTTGGGGGCTTGCCTCTATTTCACTGCCCTCCATGTTACCAAGCATAATGTCCTTCCCCTGTCCAGGGTGCGTGAGGCTCTAAGGAGCACAGTGGCTGTACTTCCAACACAGATTTGTCTGTTCTCCTGGCGGTCCATGATGCTTTCAGCATTCTTTGCCATTACCATGATTCAAATTCCAAGTTAAAGCAGTTCTACAACTCACTGCCATTGAGTTAATTCCAGCAAGGCTTCTGAGACTGTAACTCTTTACAGAACAGAAAGCCTCCTCTTTCTCCCTTGGAGCTGCTGTGGTTTGAACTGCTGGCCTTGTGGTTAGCAGCCCAACACTTAACCTCTGCGCCACCAGGGCACCCCCAGCAACCCTATAGATTTTTAAAAATCATTTTATTGGCGGCTCTTACAGCTCTTGTAACACTCCATACATCAATTGAATCAAGCATATTTGTACATATGTAGCCATCTTGAGCCCTTGGTATAAGCTCCTCTTTTTTCCCCTCCCTCCCCACACCCCACCCTCGAGAATTCTTGATCAAGTATATATTGTTATTATTATTTAGTATCTTACACTGTCCATTGTCTCCCTTCACCCACATTTCTGTTGTTCGTCCCCTTCGCAGGGGGGAGGGGAGATGTTACATAGCCAACCTTGTGATGGGTTCCCCCTTTCTCGCTTTTTCCCGTCCCTGACCAGCCCCCCCTCATGATATTGCTACTCCCACCACTGTTCCTGAGGAGTTTTGAGAACTCTTATCTGAATCAATGTGTGTTCTCTGGTCTAGCCAGATTTACCCCATAGCTTTTGCTGTCTTTATAGAAGCAGACAGTCTCATCTTCCCAAGAGCTCTCTAGGGATGGGGGAACTGCAGCCTTACATTTCCACATCACTGCATTGGGCCTGGTAACATTGTAGGATAAGCAGTGGGCAGCTGACCGCAAGGTCAGGCGTTCACACCCACCAGCCGCTCCCTGGGAGAAAGATGAGGCTGTAAAGATTTACAGTCAGAGTCAATTCTATAGCAGTGGTATTTTGTTTTGCTGTTTGGGTTTTTTTGCATGTTGTTTGTTTGTTTGTTTAGTGGGCCACCAAGCCTCTTATTTGTGCATCCTGGCTTCGAAGTTGAAAATCGTGTCCTCAATCAGTCTGTAGTATTCTTGGGGAAAGCCCAAACTAAACTCACAGCCGTCAAGCCGATGCCGCCTCATCGTGACCCCACAGGACAGGGAGCACCGCCCCTGAGGGTTTCCGGGACTGTGACTCTTTACAGGGGTAGAAAGCCCTGTCTTTCTCCCTTGGAACGGCTGGGGGTTTCAAACTGCTGACCTTGCTGTTAGCAGCCCAAGGTGTAACCAGTACCCCATCAACAATTAAAAGCAGACTCTCACGCCAACCCAGCACACCTCTCCACACAAAGTAGAAGAGAAAGGAAACCTCTTTATTCTAGAGTAGGCATTACAGCTGAATGAAAGAAACACACATGCTCTGATAAGGGATAGCCAAGGCATGACTGCCATCCTGCCAGCACCCAATGCATGGCAGCCCCAGGCCCCAGGCCGAAAGAAGACACACCCCGGCCCAGTCCTGAGCCGTCCCAGGAGCGTGGGACCCCTGTGATCCACACGACTGTCAATGGCTGACTCTGGGGGGTCGAGCAGCAGGCCTTTCTTCCTAGTTCATCTCAGTCTGGAAGTGCCACTAGAACCTGGCCTAGCAACACCAGGGCCTCCAGTGACTAACAAGAGGGGGGCATTCATGAGGTGCCAAGAATCTCCCCCATATGGTGAGAATTCCCCGCCAACTCCCTTGCCAGAAGACCCCAGCCAAGGAGTCAAGGGCAGAGCTAAAGGATGATCAGGCTGTTCTGGATGGAGCTCTGCCTCCATCCCTCAGAAGCTCTGTATCTCAAGCAGGTGAATGTCCTTCTCTGTGCCTGTCCGCTCATCCGGGTCATGCGGCACAAGGACTGGCATCTGGTGAGGGATGCAGTCCTTGGTCTTGTCTTCCTGTCGTTTTTTCCCTCTGGGATGTGGGCAGACCCTACGGCCAAGGACTTCCACTAAAGAGAGTCGATGACGGAGCCCAGGTCCTACTGCGGGTTAACCATTTGTCTGCTAACCGAGAGGTCGGCAGTTAGAGCCGACCAGCCACTCCGAGGGAGGAAGATATGGTGATAATCTCCGTGCCTATAAAAGGAGGGAAACGGAAACAAGAGCGCTTCATGCTGAAAGCAACAGACCTTGGGGAAAAGTCAAATGGAAACAGACTAGAAATCTTGTGTGACACACAAGCCGGTTTCCAAGAAAGAAAGCAAAGAGACAGACTTTGATGGAGGGGGTGCATGTGAACGCTGGAATAGACCGAGGGAGACAGGCGAAGGATGGATGCGTTGGAATGATGGTGCGGGCAAAGAATATCAAAAGTAACATGGTGAACTGCCAACGGAGCAAGTCACTCTGTCGTGAAGAAGTGCAGCAGGGTGCGCCGTAGAGGCCAGGACGGCAAGACTGTATCCCACGTCCTGTGGACAGTTATGGAGAGAGACCAGCCCCTGGAGAAGGACTCCACGCTTGGGAGAGTGGAGGCGCGGTGAACTAGAAGACCCCCAAGGAGACGGATTGACACCACGGCTGCCACATGGGTCCACCTGGGAGGGTGGCGCAGGACTCGGGGGAGGGGGAGCCGCGGTTCCCTCCAAGAAAAGAGCCGGGCACGCTGCAGGGAGGTTTGCTACAGAGTTCGAGCTGTTAAATGGAACATTGAGGATCTGGAACGCAAACCCCCTACCTGATTCACGAGAAAATGTGTCCAACACAAATCCATAAACGCAGGAAAGGGCGACAATCTCAGAAGCCCTCGAGGCGCGTGTCCTTCTGTTGCGGAGGGTGGCTGTGAGTCCGGACCCGCTGGGCGGCAGTGGGGTTATCCCGAAGGGAGCATCGACAGCTAGAAGCCTCTCAGGAAGTGGTGCTCAGCCTTCCCCCTGCCGTGACCCTTTCATTCAGTGCCTCCTGTGTTGGTGACCCCAACCGTGACATGACTTTCGTTGCTACTCCATCACTGTCTTTTTGCTACTGTTATGAATCGTAAAGCAAATCTGATGTGCAGGATGAATTTTCATCATTACAAATTGAACATAACCACAGCTGAATATAAAAAGACTGATCAGCATCCAGATTAAGTTCCCCTGGCACAGATTTTTTTTTGCAGTATTTGATGACTTTACATGATTTTACATTTACCCAGTAATTATAATTCATGAGGTGTTGTTTTACCTCCAATACTGCTGCTTTCAAGCCAGCAGCTGCTCTCTACACATGTGTGACTGGTCCGCATAAGTACATTATGGCGCCAACCCTGTCACATACACCTGTATTTGTACGGGGTGTATGTGATGGGGTTAGTGCAATGATGTCATCACACTGGGTACTCTCATATGTGGGCGTATCTGCAGGTAGTCAGACCCACCCAGAGATGGATAGAGGAACGGTGTCTCTCTTCCTAAGATCATCAGAAATATGAGTCGTAGGCGACCCCGGTGAAATGGTCTTAGGCGTTCCCTGTGAAAGGGTCTTTCAACCTCCAAAGGGGTCGCGACCCACAGGTTGAGAACTGTTGCTCTTGATATTTCCTGGGGAGCTCCGGGTGAGATTTGGGAGAGCACTTTTCTCCTGTGCACCCAGGACTTGGCTCCCATGACACTCCATGTTTCCTCTGCTCGAGTCAGGTCTCGTGGAGCAGTCCCACTCTGTCCTGGATGGTGACAGCGGGCCAGGGAGTGGCCGGGTGGGGGGGAGGGAAGGGGGCAGACAGGCTAAGTAAGAGCCTGGCAGAGGCTTTGGGAGAAGGTGGCATGGGCTTGGACCCTGAGCAGAATCTCCTGGTTGTTTGACGTTGACCGGCGCTCCTTGATCTCTCTTTGCAGTGAACCAAGACAGCTTCGAGCATGCTCTAGAAGGTGAGTCACATCGTGAAGAGAGCCAGTAAGTCACGCTAGCCGCAGACAACACGGGCAGCTCTTGGCATGACCTGCCCACCAGCTTACACCCTCTGAGTGCTGGCGAGCATGTGCAGACATGTCATGTTGTCCTGAAAGGCCCTCTTTCAGGATGTGGACGAGATGTAATGCTCAATCTGCTTGTGCTGACCAGGCAGTCCTAGATGACAGCCCTTCTGCCTCGGAAGGCACAGCTCTAGCACCAAGGGTTTGCCTTAGCCGGGGGTGGGGGAAGGCAATAATATGGGAATAAACATGGGGAAACTTTGCCTTTCATCCTAAGCACCCTCCTGGTTTGGGGAGGAGGTCCCTGAGTGGCGCAAACAGTGAAGCACCTGGCTATTAACTGGGAGGTCGGAACCCACCTAGGAGTACCTCTGAAGAAAGGCCTGGTGATCTGCTGCCAGCAGGTGACAGGCTTGGAAAGTCTGCAGCACGCGGGGCTGGACTCCTCGGGACGGTGCCCGGTCCCTCCTTCTTTCCCTCTCATTAAGAAGTGCCAGTGGGGGGTATGGACGTGTCACGGGTCTTGAAAAGCTGGCCAGGGTTTCGTGGTTGTTGTCTTTCCACATTGTGGCCTCTTCTGTCCAGCCATGTGCTCTCTCAGGAGGGCATCCTGCTCTCTGTGTTGTGGTTCTGCCTTAGAACACACACCACCCCTCCATCCCCACCCCGCCAACTCACAGCAGCCCCAGACATGTGGCTCGTAAGGTCTTTGTGGGCTGAGGTCCAGCATGGCTCGCCAGGCCGTTCTTCTTGGTCTGCCTCAGTCCTTCTGGAAGCTCTGCTGACGTGTATTCCGCCTCACAGGAGCATGCAGCCCCTGGCAGATGGGCTGGGGCTGGGCACGAGGGATACTGAGACGCACGCCTGGGAATCAAGCCCAAATCCTGCTCAGCGCGGTTAAGAATTCAAGTACCGAACTGCCTTGACAGCTGTGGTCACCTGCACCCATCGAGTTGGTTCCAACTCACAGTGACCCTCTGCCCCCCAAAAACTCACTGCCATCGAGCTGATTTCCACTCATAGCAACCCTACCCAGAACAGGGTGGACGTGGCTCTGTGTGTTTCCCAAATGGTAACTCCTTCAGGGGAGCAAAGTCTCGTCTGGTGGTTTCCAACCTGGAACCATGTGGTCAGCAGCCCACCGACCCTATTGGACCGCTAGAACGCCCAGGCTGCAGGACAGAATACGTTTCTGTTCATTCTCCACCCAGCATCGTTTTTAGAAAACTGCCAACCAGTTAAGCCATTGGGACTGCTTCCAGAGCCAGACTGCGCGTTCTGACAGTAGATCACTGAGTTGGGCCCAGGTGGTGTGAGTGATGCTCCGGGGGTCCCTGTTCTACGTCGCAGGTAGCTTTTAACTTTTTTTTTTTAACCAAGCCATTTTATTAGGAGCTAATCCAGACACCCTACACTTCCATGGTTCGGTCACATCAAGCAGTGCTGTACAACGGCTACCAAAATCAGTTTCAAAACATGTTCTTCCTTCTTGCACTCCTTGATGTCAGCTCCCCTTGGCCCCCAACTCCTCTCCCTCACTATCCCCCCAGGAAGCCTTACTGTGAGTGCTGTCTCTATGGGTTCCTATAGAAAAACACCTAACAAAGAGTCAAGCAGGCTATCCACAATGACAAAACGCATCGGAGATAAACCCCGACATGAAGACAAACACATAAAATATGGAAACCCAGAGTGCGTCAGAGGGGAGAGCAAGGGACAAGGCTTCAACCCTGCCAGTCCGCTTCCTCATTTTCATCTGCCGGTGGCATTTCGAGCCTTACCAGGGAGAAGGAACCAGGCTATGCTGGAAGGGTGAGGGAGGCCACATGTCCGTCACGCCATGGGCAATGTAGAAACGGGATCCACAGGAGTTTTGTACCTAGAAACTTGATTCCCTGTAGGTGCCGACCAATGAGTCATGAGAGCATCCTACAGGCTCCAAGGTCATGGGCCCCGCAGAACATGCTGTGCTCATCCTTTTCCTGGGGGCCCTGGTGTCTCCGGCCCCGGGGGGGCTTGGGTAATGGTTGTAGATGGACGTCCAGCCAAGCTCTGTGAGACAGGACTGTGGAGAACTGCAGAAGAAACCTGCAGGCTAAGCTGCTCCAGGGTCTTCGAGCCACGCTTGGAAGGACCACTGCCATGCCACAACAGCTGTGGCAGTTCCCAGTGTTGCCCCAGACTGAGTGGGGCACGGGAGCCCCCAGGTGAGGCCGAGGGGCACCATAAGAACATGCTATAGTAGGTGGCTGCTGACCGACCAAGGTCGGGACATCTGGATGTCCCCGGGGCTGCCCAGAGCCCATTCCTGGTCATCCTTTTTCATATCCTCCACAAGTACAGGTCCGCTGGGGAAGCTGATAAAGACAACAAGATCTTGCTGCCATTGCATTGGCGCCAGCCTATAGCAGCCTCATAGGACAGGGGTTCTGTGGGGTTCCAAGACTGGAACTCTTTACGGGAGTAGAAAGCCCTGTCTTTTTCCTGTCGAGTGGCTGCTTCAAACCGCTCTTCTTTCAGCCAACAGCCCTAGTGATCACAAGTCAGGACCAGTAAACAGGAAGGATGCAGTCATGCCACACCTCTTCTCAGCCAGCAGTGGTCCCTTGCTTCTGTCTCCTTGGGCCAAGAAGCCTGCCGGTCACTCTGTCTCACAGTTCCCTAGCCTCTGCGCGGCTCCTCTGTTGGGTCTCAAGGTCTCCCTGTCTCAGCCTCTCTCTGTTGTCCTGTCCCCTAGTCTCCCTGGGCCTCTGGCATTGGCCACTTCAGACAGTGATCTTGAACGTGTTCTTCTGGCACTTTTATGAAACTGCGGTGTGGGCCAATGTGATTGAGTAGCCTTGGGTAGGAGCCCATAAGTCTTATGGCAACAAGCCCACCCTTCCTCCAATGAGCAGAGAGGTTTGGAAAGCTCCACTTAGAAGCCTGGTAGTGTGTGCCACCCCAACTAACTCTACTAACTCTTAGTGACCCTCTGGGACAGAGGAGAACATCCCCGTGAGGTGCCCAAGACTGTGATCTATGTGAACGCAGACTCCGCATGGCATCTCTCTCCCACAGAACAGCCGGTCATGGCCAGGCACTTTAACCACTGCACCACCAGGACTCCTTTTAGTGTGGGGCCCAGGACCACCCACTGTTCTACAAAATAAATAAATAGAGGCCCAGAACCCACTCCACCCCAGGGCCCTACAGCCTATTCAGTTGAGTGGATTCTGACCCGCAGAGGCTCCACATGTGTCTGAGGATAAGTGGGCCCCCTGAGGGTGCCAGTGCTGGGTTTGGAGGAGTAGATCTCCAGGACTTTTTTCTGAGATCCTACGGGTGGGCTCAAAACTCCCACCTGACAGGGAGACGTATCACTGGTGTGCACCCCCAGACACTCACCCCGATCTGTCCCCGTCCCTGAGACTTGGTTTTTAGAATTCTGACCACTCTGTGGAATGTCCCAGTGTCACATTTGGAAGTTCCCCCAAGGCCATCCTTGAATTTGGTTTTTAACCAGATTTTGACTGCTTGTTAAAAACTTGTGGTTAAATGGGTGTGGTAGGATCAGGGTTAGGAGGTCCTGGGGAAGCAAGGCCAGCCCCAGCCTCAGGCACATCGGAAGGCAAGCTGTGGTGACTCTTCGGAGTAGTTCAACTCTGCACACAGGGGTCGCCAGCACTTAGAATCCACCAACAACAATAACAACCTCAGAGGAAGAAGCCTCTGCCGTCAGTGAATCCCGCCCATCGCAACCCTGTAGGACTGAGTAGAGCTGCCCCTATGACTGTCGAGGGCTGTAACTCTTTAGAGGCGCAGAAAGCCTCGTCTTTCTTCCACAGAGCTGCTGGTGGGTTCAAACTGCTGACCTGGGGTCAGAGCCCAAGGCTTAACACACTTAGCCCACCAAGGCTCCTACCAACAGCAATGATAACGTTCAAATAGTGTCATGCTGCTTGCCCTGATGGGCTGGCCCAACGGGTTCCCTTCTAAAGGATTCTGCCATCATTGAGGCCAGTGAATCGAAGACCCACACAAACATCAGACCCTGAGACCAGACGAACTGGAGGGTGCCCAAATGACTACCCACACCTCTGAAAGGGATCCCACTTGAAGGGGGGATGGGGGCCGGCCAGGGATGTGGAACAAAACTCAAGATGATCCAACAGACCAGACTAGACTGCTGGGACTCACAAGACAATGATGTTTCATCACCCCGAGGCTCTTGGCCAAGTCCCAGCCTCTGCTCCGCCTGGTGCTGGTCCTCCCATGTCCAAGGCTCTGGGCGGTCAGTCCTTCACTCGGGTTCAGGGCTTGCGTGGAAGCTGGGAGGCTGCATGGGGCAGTGTGTGAGCCCCAGAGGCCTTACCTGAGTGTGTGTTCAGTAGCAGAAGCGGCAGCCGAGTCGTCCCTGGAAGGCGGAAACATGGCGCTGGCCATCTTCATCCCGGTCCTCATCATCTCTTTATTGCTGGGCGGAGCCTACATTTACATCACCAGGTAAGAGGGGCTATGGAGGGCGAGGGAGCGGCATACTATGGGACAAGGCCTCTTCCCTCTGAGCCTCGAGCTCTCCAGGTCTCCATCCACAGCTTGGAAGAGGGAGAGAGAGAGAGAGAGAGAGAGAGAGAGAGAGAGAGAGAGAGAGAGAGAGAGAGTGTGTTTACCAAGATCTGAGGTCACAAGCCACACACTGTCACCAGAACCAAGGATAACGCTTGACCCGCGGGAAGAGGAGATGGGGTAGGATCGGCTGTGGTTGTGGGCACGGTGAGTCAGTGTGGACTCCATGGCAGTGACTTTTTCCATGCCCCGTCAGGCGCCCTGGGACACAGTGAGTTATATGTAGGGCTGCTAACCACAAGGTCAATAGTTCGAACCCCCCAGATGCTCTGTGGGAGGAAAATGAAGCTTTCTGCTCCTGGGAAGGGAGCTGAATCACAGCATCCTACAAGCAAAGGTGAGGACAGTGTGTCACTCACAGTGACCTTGAAGGACAGGGTAGAGCTGCCTCTGTGGGCTTTTGAGACTCTGACTCTTTACAGGAGTAGAAAGCCTCGTCTTTCTCCAAAAAAGTGGCTGGTGGGTTTGAACTGCCAACTTTGTGGTTAGTAGGTGTTTAATAAACGCTCACTGTACAAGAGACAAGGAGCCCTGGTGTAGTGGTTAGGCATTGGGCTGCAACCACAAGGTCAGCAATTTGAAACCACTAGCTACTCCTTGGGAGAAGGATGAGGCTTTCTACTCCCATTCAGAGGTAAAACTTGGGAACCCACAGGGACAATTCTACCCTGCCCCTCGGGGGTGCTATGAGTCAGAGTCAACTGGATGGCAGTGCGTCTGGGGATTTGACTTGGTTTGGGTGTATAAAGAGAAAGCCGAGGCAGTCTGCTCCGTAAAGACTGATGGCCTTGGAAAAGCAGAAGGGCAGTTCTGCTCTGTCCTCTAGGGTCGCTGTGAGTCAGGAGCCCCTCGAGGGCAGTGGGGTCCAGGTTTTCATTGTTGCTGCACTAAGGAGGGATTTGCATCCCCTTCCAGGTGAAAGAAAGGCCCACGTGAGTCACCACTGGCAGGGTGAGCGGTGAGAGGGAATTAGGTTTCTGCCGTTCCCCTTGGTATCCCTCGCCGGCAGAAGGTTGTCTCACTCTCCTCATCGTTCTTAGTGAAGAGGAGTCCTTAAATCCCCGCTGCCACTGAGTCCACGCAACTCATAGCGACCCTATAGGAGAGGACAGAGTGGTCCCTGTGGGTTTCCGAGACAGACAGCCTCATCTTGCTCTCACGGGCCAGCTGGTGGGTTTGAACTGCTGCCCTTGCAGTTAGCAGCCCAACACATAACCTGACAAGTCACCCGGGCTACAGCAGATAGGTCAGTGCTGGCGGAGCTGCTGGGGGTACCCATATTGTAACTCAAGCACTGGCTCTTCCCTTCTCCTCTCCCCTGCAGATGTCGGTACTATTCCAACCTCCGCCTGCCGCTGATGTACGCACACCCCTATAGCCAGATCACCGTGGAGACGGAATTTGACAACCCCATTTATGAGACAGGGGTGAGTGGCCGCTTCCTCTCCCCGGTTCCGCTGGCATGGAAAGTCGAGTGCTCCTTTTGCTCACAAGGAGACCATCCCCTCATAATATCTGAGTTGACGACTCCTCTGGTAGCAAGGTCCCTGGAAGAAGGGGCAGCTCCACGGGGTCACGGCGGAGAAGGGTCAGGGCCCAGTGATGGCCTGGTGGCCGAGTATGACGCAGTGGCAGTGGACACTGCGGCTATATGTTGGGGTGGCAGGGCCTGAGCTGGGTACCAGGAAGCAGAGTTGTGAAGCAAAGAGATATGGTTCCTGCCACGAAGGAGCTTCCCATCCTCAGCAGAGACGGCTAGTACCAGTAGTCAGTACTATAGTTGTCAGGGGCCAGCAACACCATGCACAGCTGAACGGAGCACCCCTGACCCTCCATGCACCTCACCATCGTCACCAGGTTTGAGCCCCTTGTCACAGCCTCTGGGTTGGGCGTCTGCCTCTTTCTCAGTGGCCCTTTGAGTACGATGTCCTCCTCTGGGGACTGGCTCCTCTGAAAAGGTGTCCAAAGTCTCCCCGTCTCACTTCAAAGGAGCATTCTGGCTGGTGGATTTAGCCTTCTTCACCGGGTCTTCTCCAGCCTCCCTTAGTCAGCGTCCAGTTTTCACATGCAGATGAGGTGATTGAAAAGACCACGGTTTGGGCCGGCAGCACCCTAGTCCTCAAAAGTGACCCGGCTGCTCCTGGAAATGCCGGTGGTATACTTCCAGCGTGGCAGCCACACGCGAGCCACCACAGTCAACAAACTGGCACACAGGTCCTAGCTTTGATTTAATTCATAGTTGTCAGTGGGTGCATTAGTGAGCCAACTAGCTAACAACAAGCATGGATTTGTTCCTCAGCATGTCGGTGGCATCTTTAACTCATCCCAACAGGGTGATGCTCCTGGTCTGAGCCTTGGACTGGCTGGTTGTTGGCTGGAGGGCCCAGCTCTGCTTCCCAAATCTTTCCTCCTCGTCCTGAGATGAAAGGTGGGCAGAGTGCTGCTCAGGGTCACTGCAGACGTGCTTGGCACAAGTCTCAGCCCCCTGCTGTGCCATTGTCCTTTTAGGAGCATAAGGGCGACCCGCCACCCCCACCCCCACCACCACCACCACCAATGGTCTGTTGAAGCCTCACCCCTGAACCTGAGACTGTGACCCTGCTTGGGGAAACCGGCCCTTTCCTTGAAGATGCTCTCTGCCAGCTCGCATCAGAGGAGGGTGGCCCTAAGAGAGTGGTAACTCAGCCAGTTAACTCAGGTGTATAGGCACCCCCTCGCCCACACCCCCCCCCCCCAAGGGTCTACTAACTCTGTGCTTCTCTCCCTCACAGGAAACCAGAGAATACGAAGTCTCCATCTAGGGAGGCTGCACTTGGAAGGGAACTCACACGGGTGAACTCAGCCCCCACCTCCCTCCCGAGACCCATCCTGGGACCATGTGGCATTCAATTGAACCCCTCAAGCATCAATTGTCTTTTCTGTTGACTCTTTCTCGGAGAATCCTGTCTCCTTCCCTGTATTTATTCTATTTAAACTGCCGAGGTCGGACGGTGAGCAGGGGCTGAAGCCGCCAGGGTCCTGTTCTGGCTTCAGCTCTAAAGGACGGTGGAAGATTTTGCAAGACAACAAAACCCCGTGGTGGTGGAGGCAGCAGGGAAGCAGCCGGGTGTGGGTGGAGGCTGCATCCGGTTGCATGCATCTGTGGGGGCGTGGTCCTGGTGTTTTCAGTTCTAACCCAAATTCCAAATTAGGAACTTCTGGGTCGTGCAAATCCTTAACATGCTCAACTGCTAGTCAGGAGATTAGGGGGTTGAAACCATCTAGAGATGCTTCAGAAGAAAGGCTGGGTGATCTACTTCCCTCCTCCCATCTCCCTTCCCCTCCCCCCCACCAAAACAAACAAACAAAAAACAGCCATTGAAAATATCTTGGAGCACAGCCGTCCTCAGCAGTGGGGCTGGTTTTCTTCCGGGTTGGAAAGGGGCGTTCTTGTTGGGTTAACTGGGGTTGGAACTTAGCCTGGCTACTCACACAGGTCTGCCCCAAAGTTCTGTGTCCTCGCCTATAAAGGGACCAGCTGCTAGGAGGTCTTGTCACCCTCCATCCTAAAGGCCTTCTGAAGACACCCAATGTACGTGTTCCATGGACATTCCCTTGTACCCCCTGACCTCGCCGGACTCTGGCATGGGAAGGAAGTGTTTCCTTCCTTTCTAGAGAGGTGATGCGTGACCCAGGAGAGTTGTCTGGGAGGATGAGGGATGACGCATTGGGTAGGGGTGGAGTTGGGTGAGGGAGGTCAGCTAATAAAATCTTCCCCTTTTGTGACATTCCTTGGATGATGAAAAAGCAGGACATTGACACTCCGCGTGTGTTTGGGAAGCCACCTCCTGGAACTCAGAGGTCAGCTCTGCTCTTCTGGGATGCTAGAACACCTTCACCTTCTGGGTGGGACAGAACAGTCCCACCTTCAGAACAAACTTTCAATCCCATGCTGAGGGGAGGGAGGAGTCTCAGAGGAAATCACGTTTCCATGCCCTGAGACCCCGTGCAGATGTTGGAAGGCATCAGAGTTCACAGAGCAGGAGCCAGGAGTTGGCCCCAGGGGACTATAGAAAGAGGAGTCCACCACACACCCAAAGCCTGCAGAGGAGCCAAGGGAGGACGTCAGTGAGCAGGAACACACACCCCTCCCCCGCACCATGTTGCTCCTGTTTCTACCAGGGTCCTTTCTAAACAGCCCCAGAAACTCACAGGGGCAGTTCTGCGCTCTAGTATAGGGTCACTATGAGTGAGCGTTGACTCTATGGCAGTGAGTTGGGGTTTCACCCTACCCAGAGGGCCAGTGGGTGTGTGACTCTATGGTAGATGCTTTCCTACCAGTATAGAGGAGGCTGGGTGTATAAGGGCCAGGAGTGACAAGGAATGGGAGGTGGGTTCACTTCCTGGGACCACATGTGGTTAGGGATTGGCTCAGAGAGGACACCAGCTCAATGGCCCACTCACCCTCTGATTGCTTTGAAGCAAGGAAAGCCCTTTGGATCTGCCGTCCCAGTGGGCGAGTGGCTGGGAGTCCGCACTGGGGAGCTCTCTGAAATACCTGTGTGGGCAAGATAGGGCAGTGCACTGCACACACCGTGCCCATCGGAGCTTGGATCTCCATCTTTGGACTCTAAATCTCATCTGTGTGCATGCTCCTTCACGGGGTGTACGTTCAAGGCACACAACAAGAAGCGATCCCGAAAGCTCACCCCGTTTAGTAAAAGGACCAGAGGAGAACCATCCCAGGCCAGTCACACAGTTGCGACAGAGGCCAGGTTTGGTAAAAGCCCAACAAAGCAAAGCACGTAACGCCGTTGTTGAAGGGCCCCCTGTTTCCACGCCCGGTAGATCCGCACCCTAACCCCGGGTCCCCCAGAAAGAACATCGCCTCACTGCACTAGATTTCAGAACAGAGTCTGTTAGATGCAGACTAAACCAGGACAACATAGAAACGCTTTATTCTAACACTACTCCTGAGACCCGCGAGGCCGGGGCCCACGCATTCTTCTTAGAAAAATAGAAAAGGTGTTGATGTTCTTCATCCCCTCTGGAGTCCGCTGTTTTAGTTCTGTCGTTGTAGTGCAGCCCCTGTAACCATGGCAACGTCATCTCCGTTTCTTTTAGCCTAGAGATGGTTCACGTGGGGTCACCTATGTACAGTGTGATGGAACAGGCTGGTGGGTGGCTAGTTTTCTGTTGAAAATATCCGAGTGTGTATTTGTCATACCTAAAGGTGACAAAAAAAAAGTAATCCTCGTGCCAAAAAAACAATCACCGCAATGTACCAGGCATCTCACTTCCATTCCTCTGTCAGTTTTTATAAGATCAAGATGAAAAAAGAGAAAAAAAAAAAAACCATTGGGATGAAATATTTTTGAACAGACTGATCCTCTTAAGAAACTCGACAATGGACAGAAACTTCCTACAAGACACTCTTTGTGTTGTTTTTTTACAAAAAGAAGAAAAATTGTTGTGGGGGTGGGGAGCATTTACAGAGGCCATGAGCTGCGAAGAATGCATGTGATATCGCCTGAATTACATGCTGCTGTATCTAAGCTGGATCTGTCAGCTACTGCCCTGCCTTGAAAACATGCACACACTTGGCCCTCTTCAGCTTCGAGCTCACCCTTTTGCTTATATCCCCCCCACACCCCTTTCTGTTTAGTTTTCCTTTCAGTAAAATCATTTAGTCAAGACGAATATTCTGTTTGTTGTCTGATACCATCCATGTTTAGTTCCTGAGACATGCTCTCTGTATGACGTTTGACGGCAGCGCCTGGGAAAAGCTACAGGCTGAGAGCTGTGGAACTGGTCGGAAGACAACCCAGCAACTCCACCGCGGAGGGGCAGAGCTTCCGGGGAGGAAATGACGCAGCAAATTTAAGGCGCTGGGTTGTCTAAGGCAAGAGCCGGCGTCGTGGGCCAACATGCCCTTTCCTTGGGTGACTTCAAGGGCATGGCTGCCCTAGGCCCTTGGGTAGGCATGGTGGGGAAGGTTATTCGAGGTGTTTGGCATTCCCAAGGCTAAGCTTTCTCTCCCGGGAGATTTTCCTTTTCATTTTATCCCCCCACACCATGAAAAGCAAACCAAACTTTCTAAGCTAGAATAATGAACAAAGTCATTTTCCACTTTGTATATATTGATGCTAATAAAACAAGTGAGAAAAAAAATCCAGACTAGGGAGTTTTTGTTACCGGTCTTTCAGGAGGGCACCAACGGAGGTATTTCCAGGATTGGGGCTGACACTTTGAGATACATGAAGGGCTGAGACATCTACAATGGTTCCGGGAAGAGTTGGGAGTGTTGGGGAACAGGACAGATCTAAGACACGGAATCCATCAGACACACCATCATCTTCTCCATTGCCCTAGAAACGCAAGGGGTCCACCCCTTCAGAGCATATGCGCCACAATGGTTACCCAGAAGTCTTGCGATCGAAAATGGAAGGATATTTTCACTCCTCTTAGGTTCTAGCCCTGTTCACATTAGCCCGATGGTGGAGGAGCCCTGGTGAGTAGTGGCAGGGGGCTCAATGGCTAACCAGAAGAATACGGGTCGGAACCCACCGGCAGTTTTGTTTTGTTTTTTTAAACAAGAAGTTTATTTAAACAACTAGACACTTGACTTGAAGAAAACTATCCAGGCTTCATTTCTTTGAGAGTAATTTACCCCTACTTAAAGACAGATTGCCCTACATGTAACAACTACGTACAAAAACAGTTATAAAATTGTCCTTGGGGGGGGGAAAAGAAAAAATAATTGTCCTTGGTTTTACAATGATAAATGAAAAACATTAAAATTCTCCAATCCAATAAGGTATGCAAGGATTTTTTTATGTCGTTGTGCTTTTGTTTTTGTTAAACAGTGAGAGCAAAATAACTTACTGGAATATAGAGAGAGGAGCTGAGTGAGCATGCTGCTGATGGCGAGGGGGGGTTTCACAGAGCCAGTGTTTCCCATCCCATCTCCACTTGGTGTCGATCAAAACATACCACTGGCCATTTAGTAAAAAAATAAATAAACAAAGGGGAAAATGCAATATGCGTGTGCACACGCACCAGTTACTTTATGTATAATAAAGAAATGGGGAAGGAGAAATAAAAGAGAAAACGATACTGTAGCCGTCAGCAGGTGGTGGAACCAAATTGTGGTTTTCTAATAGAGAATGTTTCTTGGTCGGTAGGAAGAGAGTTCTGGAGGAAAGGAGCAGGCTCCCTTTTAGAAGACGCCTCCTGTCTGCTGCTGGAACACATCCATTGTATCTTCACCCTCCATTTCCAACTGTGCGGTGTGTCTGTTTCTTTGATTGGCTGTCCATCACATCGGAATCTGATCTGCCTCATTGACAAACCCTGTCGTTCACAAGAGGCTTTCCTTAGTTTGCTAAGTGGCGTGTGCCTCTTCAACTTAAACTGCACCACGGAACCATCCTGCCCGCCACCTTCAAATTCATGTGATCGTTGTGCTCAGTCTTGACTCCTTCCTTGGGTTTCTCGTTGGCCATGGCGAGTGCCGAAGTCTCCTCAGCTGCCGCTTCACCGTGCAGATAGGAGCTGGAGGCACAGGGAATCCAGGGTGGATGGTACCTTCAGGACCAGGGTGTGAGGGGCGATACTGAGAGAGCAGAGGGAGAGTGGTTTGGAAAGGGGGAACCAATTACAAGGATCTACATGTGACCTCCTCCCTGGGGGACGGACAACAGAAAAGGGGGTGAAGGGAGACGCCGGATAGGGCAAGATATGACAAAATGATCATCTATAAATTATCAAGGGCTCATGAGGGAGGGGGGAGCGGGGAGGGAGGGGGGAAATGCAAAGGGCTTAAGTGGAGAGCAAATGCTTTGAAAATGATTAGGGCAAAGAATGTACTGATGTGCTTTATACAATTGATGTATGTATATGTATGGATTGTGATAAGAGTTGTATGAGCCCCTAATAAAATGTAAATAAAAGAGGTACCAGGTTCACACCAAAGGAGCACACAGGCAGCTCCAGGAGCGGCAGAAGGAGGCGGCAGTCCCCACCGGCAGTTTTATGGGAGGAAAGGCCGGGTGGTCTTCTCACCTGAAGATTGTCCTTGTTACGAGGGGCCATCCAGGTGCCTCTGACTCGCGGTGAGCCCGTGGACAGAAGGAAACGCTGCTTGTTCCTGCAGCGGCCTCGCCATTGCTGTGCTTGAACCCATTGCTGCAGCCAGCTCAGTGACGTCTGCCTCCTTGTCGCTGACCTTCTTCTTTGCCAGACGTGGTGTCTTTTCTAGGGACTGGACTCTCCTTGTAACCTGTCCACAGTCTATGAGACCAAGTCTTGTCATCCCTGCCTCTCAGGTGCACTCTGACTCTACCCCCAACCCTGTTCTGTTGTCTTCTGCTGGCGGCTCATCCACACACACATTGATGCCTCTGTGGTCTTCCTTACTCATGGTGCAGCCTCTCATGCCTGACATGACTTGAGATCCTGGCTTGTGTGGGAGGCACCTTACTCCTCGAAGTGACTTCTCGGCTCTTCAGCGTGTGACAGAGATCTTGTCAGCAGATTTGCCCAGTGCAATGTGGCATTCGGTTGATTGCCTGCTGTTTCCATAAGACTTCCTGATGAATCCAAGTGAAAGGAAATCTTTGATGACGTCCATCTTTTTTCCACCTATCAGGATGTTGTCCGTGGCTCACGTATGAGGATTCTTGTTCTCTTGACACCGACGTGTGCTCCACACTGAAAGCTACTTCAAGTCCTCTTCACGTCCAGTAAACCAGGTCATACCGTATGCATGCCACAGGTGCTCAATGAGCCTTCCTCCAATCCTCATACCCCCTCTTCCTATACTCCAGGTTCCCAGATTATGTGTTCCGCACACACTGCATCAGTATGGACGACCCATCCCAACTTTGACCTACATATTTCATATTCTCTTCAAACAACTGCCTCTCAACCTGTGTACCGCTCCCACCTGAGCCCAATTCCGTGTTCTGGAATTCCCTCTGTGGCCCCTAGAAGATGACAGTCGAGGGAACCAGATGGGGTGGTTCAATACTGTCTGCTAAGGCCACTGTGAAGCAAACTTGACTCCGTGACATCACCACAGTCCCTGCAGTTGGCTTCCTCCACAGCAAGCGTTAAGACAGAGATTCAAGTGCAAATAAGCTTTTTCCAGGTGACCGTACAAAATATCAGGAGGGGGAGGAGATGCGATGGGTCACCAGAAAAGGAAGGAAGCCCGTCAAAGACCACTGACCAAGCACATTCCCAGAGAAGGTGTCTAGAGCGCCATCCTTCTGGGGAATTGGGGGAGATCTGGTACAACAAGCCTCAGCGTCACTCCGCATGAAGGAGAAGAAGTTGAGATAGTCACCCACCAATTCCCACCTGTCACTGAATGAGGACTGCTTCTGGAAGGCATTACATCCTAGAAACCACTGCTGCGTTCTGCTTCCACAGGAAGCCCCCAGAAGGGTGTATGTGTTTCTAAGTGGCAGTGGCTCGAGCAGAGTTAAGGAAGAGTGGGCACGGTGAAGCGCCAAGGGGATGTCGGCAAGACACCCAACAGTATCTCTTGTTCTTGTTGATGCTGTTAAGCTGCCAACTCGTGGCCACTGTGTGCACAATAGAGCCAAACACCACCAGGTCCTGCATCGGCCTCACAAACACGGCTGTGTTGAGAGGCATTGTGACAATCCCTGTGTCAGTCGGCTCCTTGAGAGGCGTCCTCTTTTGTCCGACTACTTTACCAAGCATGATGTGCTTCGTCAAGGCCCAGTCCCTCCTTATAACATGTCCAAAGTACGTATGATGAAATCTCACCATCTTCCCTTCCGAGGAGCATGTAGGCTGTACTTTGTCCAAGACAGATCTGTTCGTTCTTCTGGCAGCCCATGATACACTCAGTAGTCTCCTCCAACATCATGGCTCATCAGTTCATCCCCAGTC
The DNA here is from genome assembly GCF_050624435.1 of Tenrec ecaudatus. Lineage (NCBI taxonomy): Eukaryota > Metazoa > Chordata > Mammalia > Afrosoricida > Tenrecidae > Tenrec > Tenrec ecaudatus. Next base: position 28,867,291 of record NC_134545.1, on the reverse strand, counting down.
TTCCTTATTCGTTGTCCAGTTTTCACATGCATTCGAGGTAAGTGAAACTACCGTGGCAGCCTGTGTGATCCAAGGATGATAAATAATAAAATCCAAATGTGAAGGAGGGAGTGGTATCAGAACTTAACTTGTGAACACCCAATTTTCAGGAGGCTATGGATGGCAGTGGGAGCCCCAAATCCATTTGCAGGGTCCCCACATGGAGTAAGTCTCCAGTGAATTCCCCCTGACCATAGTCGGGGCGTGTGAATAACCTTGTCAGCAGACAGAGAGTATTGTAAGCTTGATTATGGCAGATGTAATTAGGTTAAAATAGAATACCTGGCCATTTGATCTCTGTTTGGACCCATTTTAAATATGTTCTAGTTTTTAATACTCCCTGCTTGTTTCATTTTTCCTCTGATTTAGTTTGTTTATTTTTTACTATTGTTGTGAGGCATATAGATAGATAGATAGATAGATAGATAGATAGATAGATAGATAGATAGAGAGAGAGAATATGAAGTCAAGGATAGGCAAACATAGAGAGACAGTAACTGTTGTAATGGCTTATTGGGGATATGAGGAAGAGGTCAGAGGTGGGAGGGAAATGGGGGGCAAATCATGAATACAAGAAGGGAGAAAATGTCCTAGAACTGACTGTAGTGATGTTTACACAACTCTTCTTAATACATCTACAGATGTGTAAGCTAGGTTAATTATATCTCAATAAGACTTCTTTTCTTTTTTAAAAATAAAATCCTTTTATTGGGGGCTCTTACAGCTCTCATAAAAATCCATACATCAATTGTATCAAACACATTTGTACACATGTTGTCATCATCATTTTCCAAACATTTTATTTCTGCTTGAGCCCTTGGTATCAACTCCTCTTTTTTTCTCTCCCTCCCCCCTCCCAACCTCATGACCTCTTGATAAATTACACATTATTATTATTTTCATATCTTACACCATCCATTGTTCCTGCTGTTCATACTCCTGGGGTGGGAGCAGTTATACATTGTGACGGGGTCCCCATTTCTCTCCCCTTCTCCCCCCATCTTCCCCCTACCCTCATGGTATCATTATTCCTATTATTGTTCCTGAGGGGTTCATCTATTCTGGATTCCATGTTTCGAGAGCTTTCATCTGTCCGGGTTTGTAAGGTTGACCTGGGGTCATGATAGTGGGGGGCAGAATTAAAGAACTAGAAGAATATAGTGTTTTGTTGGTCTATGCTGCACCCTGACGGACTCATTCCTCCCTTGTGAGCCTTTTGTGAGGGGATGTTCAATTGCCTATAGATGGGCTTTGGGTCTCCACTCCAATATCCATCATTTGCATCAATATAATTGATTGTTTTGGATCTTCTGATGCCTGATCCCGTCAATACCTCATGATCACAACAGTTGGTGTGCTTCTTCCATGTGGTGTGTTTCTTCCATGTGGGCTTTGGTGCTTCCATGCTAAATGGCCACTTGGTTAACTTCAAGCCTTTAAGACTCCAGATGTTGGGAACAACAAGTGATTCAAAACCAGGAGGCAAGGAGGGTGTGGGAGGCCTTGTAGGGATTGATCAAGGGCAATGTAACCAAGTGGAATTATTGAAACCCAAATGAAGTCTGAGCATGACAGTGGGACAAGAGGAAAGTAAAAGGAAATAGAGGAAAGACTTAGGAGGCATAGGGCATTTATAGAGGCCTAAATAAAAGCATGTACATATGTAAATATATTTATATGTGATGATGGGGAAATAGATCTATGTGCATATATTTATAGGTTTAGCATTAAGATAGGAGATGGACATTGAGCCTCCATTCAAGTACTCCGTCAATAGAACACTTTGTTCTATTAAACTGACATTTCATGATGCTCACCTTCCCGACACCATCACTGAAGACAAATGTGTACATAAGCAAATGTGGTGAAGAAAGTTGATGGTGCCGGGCTATCAAGAGATATAGTGTCTGAGGTCTTTTAAGACTTGAAGGTAAACAAGCAGCCATCTAACCCAGAAGCAACAAAGCCCTCATGGAAGAAGCACACCTGCCTGTGTGATCATGAGATGTCAAAGGGATCAGGTATCAAGCATCAAAGAACAAAAAATCAAATCATTGTGAATGAGGGGGCATGCATATTGGGGACACAATGCTCATCTGTAGGCAACTGAACATCACTTTGAAGAGGGGTCACGGGGAGGACACAAGCCACTCAAGGTGCAGTGTAGCATCGATGAAGCACACAACTTTCCTCTAGTTCTTAAATGCTTCCTCCCCCACCCCACCCCCACTCTCATGATCCCAAGTCTACCTTACAAATCTGGTCTGGCTAGCTCAGAGGATGTGCAACTGGTACAGACAGGAACTGGAAACCCAGGAAATCAAGGACATATGATCCCTTCAGGATCAGTGGTGAGAGTGGAGATACCGGGAGGGTGGAGGGAAAGTGGGGTGGAAAGGGTGAAATGATTACAAGGATCTACATATGACCTCCTCCCTGGGGGATGGACAACAGAAAAGTGGGTGATGTGAGATGTTGGACAGCGTAAGATATGATAAATTAATAATAATTCCTAAATTATCAAGTGTCCATGAGGGAAGGGGGAATGGGAAGGGAGGGGGGAAATGAGGAGCTGATACCAAGGGCTCAAGTAGAAAGCAAATGTTTTGAGAATGATGATGGCAATAAATGTACAAATGTGCTTGGCACAATGGATATATATATATATATATATATATATATATATATATATATATATATATATATATATATATATATATATATATATATATATATTGATAAGAGTTGTATAAGCCCCCAGTAAAATGATTTTTTTTAAAAACACCTCAGAAGCTATATCTTTTAATAGCCGAACACCATTAGCTTTCTTCACCACATTTGCTTATGCACCCATTTTTACTTCAGCGATCAAGTTGGGAAGGTGAGCATCACAGAATGCCAGGTTAGTAGAACAAAGTGTTCTTGCATTGAGGGAGTACTTGAGTAGAGACCCAATGTCTGCCTGCTACCTGAATACTTAACATTTAAATATATGTACATAGACCTATACCCCTATCTTATCATTATATATTAATATATTTACATATTACATGCCTATATTTATACCTCTGTAAATGTGTTCTGTCTCCTAGTTCTTTCCACTTTCCTCCCATACCACTATCATGGTTGACTTTCATTCGGCTCTCAGTACTTTCTCTTGGCTACATTGCACTTGATCAAACCCCACCAGGCAATCTATGCCTTCCTCCCATCAACTTCAGACCTCTTGTTGTTCCTTTGTCCCTGGGTTTTACTGTCTCCCCTCTCCCTTTGCCCCACCTCCAAAACTTTTTTTTTTAAGAAGAAACTACCATGGCTTTGGTCAGCATCCCCTACATGTATGTTACCAAAGTCTATCATCAATCAGTTCATCAGAGTATATTCTCATGGGTCCCCTAAGTGGTACAAATGGAACTACTAACTGAAAGGTCAGTGGTTCAAGCCCACCCATGTCATGTGGAATAAAAACCTAATGCTCTGATTCTGAAAAGGCTGCCGCCATTTAAAACCCCACGGAGCTCGCTTCCAGTCCATGACACGTAGGATCGGCATGAGTCGGGATCAACTCAACAGCAATGATTTTTGTTCTTTTGTTTTTTATGGGACCTCCATGGTAGTGTTGTGGTGTGCCATCAACTTGAGCCCAATGTAAAAGACTATGAGACAGTGCAGCTGACCCAAGCCCTCGTCTTTTCCATCACCTCCTAAGCTTGGGAACATTGGACTTTGAACAAGGAAGACTTGTTCAATGGAGAACCGGTGCCCTTGAATGATGGTGCTGGTGAAGAACATTGACAGTACCGTGGACTGCCCGAAGACCCAACAAGCTGGTCCTTGAAGAAGCACAGCCAGAAGGACTCCGTAGCCTCAAGGATGGGGAGACTTTGACCCAGGTACTTTGAACATGTTGGCGTGAGAAACCAGTCCCTGGAGAAGGACATCGTGCTTGATAAAGTAGAGGGGCAACGAAAAAGAGGAAGCCCTTCAGCAAGATGGGTGGACACAGTAGCTGCAACCATGGGCTCAAACATAGCCATGGTGGTAAGGATGGCATTGAACCTGGCGGTGTTTCCTTCTGTTGTACTGAGGGTCACAGCGAGTCAGAACTGCTTGAAGAGGACCTCACAACAGCAAGAATGGAAGAGGTTGGCCTTGTACTGGCCCCGGTGTTTTTAAAGGGCCTGTACTTGATACAACCATACTTGAATCCCTTGCCACGAGTCCCTCCCACTGCAAGGTGAACCCAGAATAGGTCTGCTCCAGAGGGTTTTCAATGTTCTTACTCTCCAGGTCTGTCCTTCCACAGCATCACGGGGTCGCTGACATCACCAATCTTTGGGCTAGTGGTCAAACCCAAGTCATGTGTGCCACCAGCAACCTGTGATAGACACAAAGCATGATAGTTCATTAGACCAACACCCATCATGGAGTAAAAGTTATGGCTCCGTTGCATCTGCTAGAGGAGACCTGGGAACCTAGTGGTCACCCAATTGGGCTGCGACCCACAAGGGCCGTCTGCAGATCAAAACCACCAGTGACTCTGAAGGAGAAAGACAGGGGCTTTCTACTTCTGTAAAGAGTTACAGTCTCAGAAACGCACAGGGGCAGTCCTGCTCTGGCCTGTAGGGTCTTTATGAGCTAGCATTAACTCAGTGGCAGGGGATTTAGTTTTGTTTCCAGATCTGCGAGTGTATGAGCGGAAGGAGAATTTCAAAGTAGGCCCTAACGACAAAGATCAGGTGTGAATGAGCAACATCACCTGCCAAGTGCTGCCAGCGTTCCAACCCGTAAGATTCCCATCAAATCCCAGTCCCGGTGCGCTCGCTCGCCCGCCATAATGTGACTTAATGAGACATTACTAACCCTGTGCACGAATGCAAGCCCTGGTGATGTGGTGGTTATGCGTTGGGCTGTGATCCACATGGTCAGCCGTTCAAACCCATCAGCAGCTCCACGGAAGAAAGACTGGGCTTTCTACTCCCATAAGCAGTTGCAGTCTCAGAAACCCACAGGGGTTGACTATGACTCAATACTGACTTAATGACAGTGAGTTTGCTTGTTTGTGTTATACAAAAAGTGACACGGGATAAAAAATCTTGTCTTAACATTAATTTCTTGGTTTCAAAGATTTTGTGTGTGTGTGTGTGTGTGTGTTTTAATTTACATGCATTTTGTTTCAGATCACCCATTTCAATCCCTTCGCTGTAGCATCACGTGATACGTTTTTTTGTGCCAACATGGCACCTGGAGGAATATATGGGTGGAGTTTAGCCTGTCAATCAGGTCACAGCTCGATGACCTTCTTTAGAGGTGCAACCCAGATTAATGGCTCTCTGGAGGCCGGCCCCCTCTCTCTCTGCCTTCCCCTTCCTGTCGAGGAGCCACGCTGAGCCCTGTGTGAGCCCTGTGATGTGGCCACCACCATTGGATCCACACAGCTCTGCACCCACCAGCCTGTGATCTTCCTGCATTCTGCATCATTGCATGAGGCTGTGTGACTAACATCGTACTTATGGACTTGATCTGGACTAGGTTGGGATGTTTAGTTGATATGTGATTACTTCTTGATATAAAGCTGTCTCTTACACATATATGTGTCACTGAATTAGTTTCTCTAGTCAACCCAGCATAACATACGTCACTTATCCTACTTCTTCCCTGTGTGTCCTGTTTCCCTTCCTACTTCTTTCATAACCCTTTTCCCTGGAAAAAGGGTACCTTTTGTCTTAACTGATTGTTCTAACATGGGGCTGAGTTAGTTAGTTAGTTAGTTAGTTAGTTAGTTAGTTAGTTAGTTAGTTAGTTAGTTAGGTAGGTAGGTAGGTAGGTAGGTAGGTAGATAGATAGATAGATAGATAGATAGATAGATAGATAGATAGATAGATAGATAGATAGATAGATAGATAGATAGTTCAGACTAACTAACTAGTTTGGGGCATTACTTCAGTCTCTATCTGACCAGTCAGCCTGGCCTCTTTTATGCTTTGGGGCTCTGTTCCACAATTCCCTCCCCGCCCACACACACACATACTCTGTTCAACATCTTCTAATGTGGTCCCTTTCAGAGCAGTTGCTAGGAGTGACTGGGCACCATCTAGTTCTTCGGGTCTCAGGGCTGTGGAGGCGGGCATTTGTGTGACTCATTAGTCTATTGGACTCATTGTCTCCATGTGTCTTCAATGTTCATCCTTCTTTCCTCCAGATGAGGAAAGCCCGCTTTTTGTACCTTGGAGGGATGGCTTAAACATTTTCAAAGATGTAGTTTTTATTCCCTTACACTTTCATATAGGTTTTTATTTCTGAAGCTAGGCTGCTTGTGAAATGCTGTCACAGTGCCTGGCACACCTTGTTGTTATTGTCAGTTGCTGAGAAAGTGCTCCATAGTGTGTTAGTATGGGTAGATTAGAGAAACAGATCCAGGGACATCGATGTGTGTATAAGAAAGAGCTCTGTATACAAGAGCAATTGAATATTGAGAAAACATCCTAGCCCGGTCCAGATCAAGTCCAGAAGTCTGAAATTAGTCCATATTTCCAATATCAGTCTGTAAATTCCTCTTCGGACTCACACAACATATGCAATGACACTGAGTGCAGAGAGATCACAGGCCAGTGAGTGGAAAGTCTTGTGGATCCAGTGGCTGTGGAAGCATCTTAGCGCTGGTGTGGGTCTCCACATGGCTCCTCCAGCGCCAAGGTTCTGGATCCATCAGTGTGTCTCCATGTGGCTCTTTGCCAGTAATGTCTCGCCTGGAGTGAGCGTGTGACCCACCTCCAGCTAGCTATTCATCTCCTTAGTGCCTCCAAATGAAGTCATCGAGCTGCGACCTGATTGACAGGCTAAACTCCACCCCTTCACTCCTAAGTCTCAAATTGACAACAGATTATGTAACAACACACACAGGATTTTCTAGGTTGTGGTCTTCAAGGGAGCAAATCATCTGTTCTTAATCTCATGGAGACACAGGGTAGATTTGAATCACCAACCTTTGGGGCACCACTAAGACTCCTTAGGTGGATGAACCCAGTGTTGGGTGAGTGCTGGCTCCTTCTGACCACCAGGGGGCAACCACAGCACAGTTTATCAGAATGCCTTTAGCATCTTAAACACAGCCACAGGCACGGCATGCACTCCCAACGTGTTCTCACTGAACAAGACAGCTGATGAAATATTGATGACTTCCAATAACAGGGTTCAGTTTGAACCCATGTGTCAGCATGGACCTCATCGACATGGGTTTAGTGTGCTTCTAATGTCTCCCTAAACTCCTGCAATCCCCCAGCTCAGGGCTTGCCCCTCTTCCATGTGACCCTCAAGCCTCTGCCCCAGCATGCTTCCTTCCACAGGAACTAAAGCCAAGTTCATTGCCACCAACTGGATTCCCCGTATGTTACAGTCTCGAACCGCCCCGCAGGGTGTATGGGAACAGATCACCAGGCCTTTCTTCTGAGGAGCCCCTAAGTGGGTTTAAACTGCCAACCTTTCCATGGAAGAAAGACCTGGCTGTGTACCCCTGTGGAGACCTAACACTCAAGGAAACCCTGTGGGGCAGCTCTGCTCTGCCATACGGGGTCATGATGAGTCTGACTGACCGGCAACCCAGAGCAACAAAACGGCAGGGCTCAGGCAAATAGAAAATACATTCTGTATGGAGGATACTAAATGAGCCTTCATGGTATAGTGGTTACAAATCGGGCTGCAATCTGCAAGGCCAGCAGTTCGAAACCAGCAGCTGCGCCTTGGGAGAAAAATGAGGTTTTTCTACTCCATAAAGAGTGACAGTCTCAGAAACTCTCGGGAGTAGTTCTACCCTGTCCTGCAGGGTCGGCGCGCACGATGAGTCTGCATTGACTGGATAGCGGTGAGTTTGGGGGGTTGTTAAGAATACTGAAACCCCTGTTAAAAATTCTCTCCTCCAGTTTTCTTTCTCCCCCTTTTCCCTTCTGCTTTCCAGAATCTATCTTTTCAGTCACTGTAAGTCCCTCTTTCCTCTGCCCCATCTATTCTTTCTGTGTGTTTGTCGCTGCTCTTCTCTGGTCCCCTCCCCTCGCCCTCCCTCCTTCCCTCTCTGCCTGTCTTCCTTCCTTACTCTGCTCTCTTCCTTCATCCTGCCTCTCCTCTGTCTCCTTGCCTCTCTTTCTCTGCTTCTCCTTATTTCTCTCTCTCTCCCCTTTTATCCCTCTCCTCTCTCCTTCCATCCCCTCTCCCCTCCCTTTCTCCCCGCTTTCTCTTTCTCTGTCTCCCTCTCTCCTCCCTCTCTTCCCACCTTCCTCCCCTCCTTCTCTGCCCCCTTTCCCTCTCTTCCTCTCCTCTTACTCTCTCACCCCTCCCATCTCTCTGCCCCTCTACCTTTTCTGTCTCCCTCCTCCCCTCTCCCCACTTCTCTCACCCCCTTCCTCTTTTCTCTTCCCCCTCTCTCCCCCCAATCTCTCTGCCCCTCTTTTTACCCCTTCTTTCTCTCCCTCTCCTCCTGTCCCTCCCCACCCCCATCTGCCTCTCCATCTGTCTTGTCATTGTGTTTTCGTCTCTCCCCTCTGTCTTTCTTCCTCAGTGTTTCCATGGGTCTCTTTCTCTTTCTGTCTCTCCCCAATGCTGTCAGCCACCCCTTCTGCCCATCACCCCCTCCTTCCTCAGCCACGTGCACACACCAGCCCCCACTCCGGAAAACACAGCTTCAGGCAGCTCACGTCCACATCCGGCTGGCTGCCCTGAAACCAGGGCACATTTTCATAGCTGGGGTTTCTCTTGCTTCCGTCTCTGTTAAAAAACAAACAAACCAAAAACCACCTCTATTGACCTGTGAGGTTCAAGTGGAAAGCGTGGGGCTCAAGCTCAGGAACACAAGGCTTCTCCGTAGGCTTTGTGTTTGTGAAAGGCCTGTGGAGGCTTTGTGTTTGTGAAAGGTCCATGGAGGCTCCGGGGAGCAGGACAGGCCTGGAAGTCTGGGTGGAAGGACTCCTTGCTGGGTCTGCTGCCTGCTCTGCGCTGCTCTGCCCAGGTGACACCACTCACTGGCACTGAGACTGCTCTGCTTTCTGGAGCCTTGTCAACATGTATACCAGCTGTGCCTCTTAATCCTGCTGAGCCACTCACCACAAATCCCTCTTGTGTCACAATTTGTCAGCTTTGTGTTCGAGCTTAAATGCTGAAGCGCTTGCTTGGCAGAAGGCTGCAGCGTACAGGGGGAACCCTAACTCCATTCTGACTTCAGTCTCCCTTTGGAACCCGCGTGGTGCTGTGCATGATGGACGAGGCTGCTAACCACACAGTCAGAAGTTCAAAACCAGCAGCTGCTCCAAGGGAGCAACATGAGACGGCTTCTGTAAAGAGTTAGTCTCGGCAACCCACAGGGGCAGTTCTGCCCTGTCCTCGAGGGCCCCTCTGGTTAGGCATGGACTCAATGGCAGTGAGTTTGGTTTGAGTTGACCAGCAGCCAGCAGTGTGACAGCTTTCCCCTCAGAAGTTCAGCCAGAATGCCCCTCAAAGTCAAGGACGGCGAGACTTGGTCTCACGTACTTTGTACATGTTGTCAGGAGAGACCAGTTGCTGGCGAAGGATATCCTGCTTGGTAAAGTAGAAGGTCAATGAAAAAGGGAAGGACTTTGACCAGATACACCGTGGCTGCCCCAATGGGCTCGGGCATAGGGACCATGGTGAGGGCGGCGCAGACCAGGCAGTGTTTTGTTCCTTTGTGCACGGGGTCACTAGGGGACAGAACCAACTGGATGGCACTTACAACAACACACACCTGGACCCAACCAGGAAGGTCTCCCAACATCCAAAGGCATCCCAGGAGTTGTAGGGAGCTGGGGAAATATCTCTCCTCTCTTCCTAGTGCATAGAGGTGAAAGCCGCCGGTTCTGAAAGCGCTAACCCCCCCTGAGATGTGTGCGCGAGAAAACCCAGGCTGCGCAGGATGACCCGGGGGCCAGTCATCACGTCTCGTCTGCCAGTGGCTTCACTGGGGAAAGCTGATGGCGAACTGAAGCAGCCACTCGGTGACACGGAGGGGAGCAACATATAGGCAACAACCTCCGCCTGGAGCAAGACTTCCCTTTCTGCATGCTGCTCCCCTTTGGTCCCAGAAGGAGGTGATTTTGCCATTGGCCTTCCCTGACAGACAGACGCACGCTCCCGGTGCTAGCCCATATGTGCTGAACCTGTCACCGCCTCTTCACAACATGGCCGGTTTCCATGGAAACATCGAAGCACTGGCTCTAAAGGCTGATGGAGATTCGAGTCAAGATGTCCAAAGCGCTCCCTCAAACGCATGTGCTAAGACCGGATTTGAAAGAGAAACAAGAGCACGGCCTTGCAAAGAGGACCAAAGGGGAAAGGGGCGAGCCTGGGGACAGTGTGGGCCCTTTTCATAGCGAGCATCTTCCTGAGGAGCAACCCAAAGGAGGCGCCTGACTCAGGCCTACTGGGATTCTCCATCCAACAGGCAGGTAGGTCTGTTTGCTGCTCACAGGCTTCAAATTCTGATGCTGCAGCCACTTGGCTCTTCATTCGCTTGCGAAATGAACCCCAAGTCTCCTGCATGCCAATCTACCTCCTACTCTCGGGGCTAAAAAAAGGGCTCTTGCACTGGCATGGTTACATGTCTGGTTTTCAAACGGGCTCAGGAAGGCAGCCATGGGAGATGGGAGATGACAGCTGCAACTTATCAGCTGTCGGGTGGCGACCCTGAGGACAGGGTTCCGGAAAGCACTCTCTGGCGGACGATACTCGGTGGAGATGCAGCAGAGGGATTTAGGAACTCACTAAAGGCCAGTTGTGATTTGTGACATTTCTCTGATTCCTACTGTCAATGGCACGGTCCTGTTCTGTCCTTTGTTATTGACGCTGGGGACATTGTGTTTGCAAAGTAACTTATCCTTGGAAAACAGTGGGGCTCGAATCCCTTCAGATGAGAGTCTTAGGGATGTGGCGGTGTCCCTGTCCCCTACAAGCCTAACCCTTGGACCAGCAAATATGACTCTGTGCGAAACCAGAGTTCTTGGTATGTTAGCAAGGTTAGGTCAGAGCAGGGTGCGTCCTCAACCTAACTGCTTCTAACCTCAAACTCACTGCCATTGAGTCACTTATGACTCATAGCAACCATACAGGACAGAGAAGAGTCCGTTGGGTTTCTGAGACGGTGACTTTTTATAGAGGTAGAAAGCCTTTTCTTTCTTTCATAGAGAGGTTGGTGGTTTAGAACTGCTGACCATGTGGTTAGCAGCCCAACACAGCACCATTAAGCCACAAGGGCTCCTCGAATCACTTCTATACATGCAAAAACACAGGCCCTCACGCACTGCCATTGAGTCGATGCTGACTCATAGTGACCCTCCAGGACAGCGTACAACTGGCCCTGTGACTTGCCACAACTGTCACTTTTTATGGGAGTAGAAAGCCCTGGCTTTCTCCCACTGATCACTTCTAAGGTATCTTATAAACATGCAAGGAGACATAGTCAGACATGCACAAGGGGAAGGCAGATGCCAAGAAACCCCAGGGGATGGCAAGGAGGGGCTCTAACCGGGAAGGAAAAATCTCCTAGACCCGATGCCTTCGCCTGGACTTCCAGCCTCCAAAGCCGTGTGACAACGGTGGGAGGGTCCTATGCTGTTAAGGCCACACTCACGAGGGAACCTCAAGACCAAGTGTGGCCTCCTCCACATCAACTCCTCTATCTCGGGGCATGGTGTCGAGAGAGAACAGTCCCTGGAGAAGGACATCATGCTTGGTAAAGTAGAGGGGCGGCAAACAGGAGGAAGGTCCTCAACCAGATGGACGGACACAGGGGATGCACAGTGGGCCCAGGCAGAGGAACAGTGGCAAGAATGGTGCCGGACCAGATCGTGTCTCCTTCTGTTGTGCATAGGGTCACTGTGGGTCTGAGCCGACTCAATGGCACCTCCCCGCGACGACACCACCCCACCACCCCCACCCTACAAAAGCAATCAGAAGCAGGCTCTCCTTTCAGACTACTTAGAGTTCAGAATCAGAATCTGAAACCAACAGCAATGAAGCTACCAGCTTTGCTTTCTGCTTCTCCACCCCATCCCCCACCCCCCCGTTGGACTATGAACACAACACACATGCCTGTCACCACCAGCAGCATCTGCTACCGTCAGCAGTCACGTGCGGTGCTTCCAGTTTTCATGCTTCCACCACAGGGATGCGCACAAGAGTGGAATAACATTGCCACCAGTGCAGAGGAAAATCTCGACCTGGCCCACCGACAACGGAGACTGCCTTAGCTCCTTTTCCTTCTCCCAAATCATCCCACCAGCATTAACATAGCTCAAAGTTCCCTGAACACACTTCCCCCTTCCCCCCCTCCCTCCTGGAATCCATTGCCCTGGACCCCAGAGAGTAGGGCTTTCTCGACGCTAGGCATCTTTATGGGAGCGGACTACCTCATCTCTGTCCTGCTGGGGCTGGTGGACTTGAAGCAGAGCTTCTAGACTAAGAAGAACTAGGAAGAAAAGCCCGGAGATCGGCTTCCAAGGATCAGCCAATGAAAACCCTAAGCATATAATAATTAGACCAGCAACTGATCAAGGGGACGGTGCAGGACTGGATAGTGTTCCCTTCCAGTGTGCGCACGGTTGCCAGGAATCTGGGGCTGACTCATTGGCAGCTCGCAATAACACTGGGTGCCAGCAAACCTCTCCAGCAACACCCCCACTCCCTGCCTGCCGCGGGGCTTGGTTATTGCTCCTTGAGCTCTGAGCATGCCCACAGCTTTTACTCTCTCACACCTCTGCTTCACACACACACACACACACACACACACACACACCAATAGCTTCCTTCCAGTTCACTGCTCTGGAGCGCCTACCCACCAAACCAACACAGCACTTGAAATGTTGACCTTTTCCGACGGCAAGGTGGGGAGTGGACAAGGGAGCTACAAAGAGCAGTGGGTGCTGGCAGTAACCAGACTTCTTCGTGCCCATGCAAGTCCTCCTGGAAGTCAGGAGGATTCGGCTGTCAGCAGCCTTGGCAATGGCTGGAGCCTGTGTGCTTTGAGCCGATGCATCCGATGGGGCGGGTGAAGACTATTAAAAGGACCATGGACTGTCGGAAGGACAAAAATCTGTCCTGGAAGAAGTTCAGCCATTGTGCTCCTTAGAAGCCAGGGTGGTGAGACGTTGTCTCCCATACTTTGGACACATTATTAGGAGAACCAGTCCCTGGAGGAAGGCATCATGTGTGGTAAAGAAGAGAGACTAAGAAACAGGAGAAAACAAATATTTGGACGATCTTGAAATCAATCCATGAAGGAACCTCGGTGACGTGGTGGGTTATGAATTGAGAGCTACAAACCACAAAGTCAGTGGGTCCAAACCCCCCCCCCCCCCCCAGAGCCCGGAGGGCAGAAGATGAGGCTCTCTGCTCGGGCGCTGTTCTACGAGAGGATCGCAGTGAGCGGGAACGGGCTCGGTGGCAATGGGTTGGGCTGGAAGCAAATCAACGCCCGTGGAGGCAGCAGGCAAGAGAGCCAGTGACCTAGTGCGTTGGGCAACCCTGATGCCAAAGACCTGGTAAGCATCTTAGAGAGCATGTGTGCCGCTGTGATGAGGAAGATGCCCCTGGGCTGCGCTGCGGTCTTTTACTTCGCCTCCTACACGTGTGGGCACAGAACAGTGAAAGAAGCCCGTAGATAAACTGGTGCCTTTTCATGATGGTGTTGGGGAGGGATACTGGAGGAGAGGTAGAGCCAAAATGTTGGTGAGAAGCCAGGGTGGCGAGACTTTGGGGGACGTACTTTGGCTACATCATCAAGGAAACACCAGGCTCTAGGGAAGGGCATCAGTTGGTCAGGACAAGCAGCAGAGCCCAGCACGAAGGAAGGAACTCTCCATGAGATGGATCGGGGCACAAATGCATCGAGGACCAGGAACCTGGCACAGAACCAGGCAATGTTCGTTCTTCCCCGTCCCTGTCCCCATCCATCTTTCTTGTCACCGTTACCATGCACCATGTAATCTGTGGTCCTCCTTCCTACATTTCCTTAAGATCTGGGTATATGGTGAAACAGCTGTAATATATTCTGTGCAGCCTTGGTGGGGCGCTATCATTCAGTAGTTACGTATGTCTGGCGTCCATGTGAACTTGACTGGCTCCAAGGATAGGGGCTCTCGTAAAGAAGTCTGCTGACGGAGCTCCAGGAGTACAGGAAGTTGCTGTTTCGTGTGTCAGAATGGCGTTCTTAGCACTGTTCATCTTTTGTACCCTCTCCTATAATATCCATGTGATTTGGAGCCAGCTGGCAGCAACAAAAGCCGGGCAGTATGTAAATTACCTGTCTATGTCATCCACTTAATCCTTGTAACAATACCGAGAGGTCAACATTGCGCCTGTGTTTGCAGATGGACAAGAACACTTAAATCAAGCAGAGCAATGAAGAAGGGAGCCCTGAGAAGCCCTGATGCACTCAGCGGTGCTGGAGAAGACTATTAAAAGGATCATGGACTGTCTGAAAAGCCAACAAATCTGTCCTGGAAGACGTACAGCCATTGTGCTCCTTAGAAGCAAGGGTGCGGACTCTGTCTCACATTCTTTGGACCTGTCATTAGGAGAGCCAGGCCCTGGAGGAGGGCATCATGGGCGGTAAAGCAGACAAACTCACTGCCACCGAGTCGACGCTGCCTCAGAGCGAGTATGACTCAGAGTGACCCAATAGGATGGGGTAGAACTGTCCCTGTGGGTTTCTGAGACCGTGACTCTTTACAGGAGTAAGAAAGCCTCATCTTTCTCTCTGGAGTGGCTGGTGGGTTCTGAACTCCTGACCTTGAAGATCATAGCCCCACAGAGAACAACTCTGCCACCCGTGCTCCTTGTAAAGGAGATGGTCAGCAAAAAGAGGATGGCACTGAGACCGGAAATGGATTGAGACAGGGACTGCAGCATCAAACATAAATGCTTCCCCCCAGCCCCCACTCGCATGATCCCAACTCTACCTTACAAGTCTGGCTAGTAAGGTACAGATAGGAACTGGAAACACAGGGAAACCAGGTGGATGATCCCTTCAGGACCAGTGGTGAGAGTGGTGATACCAGGAGGGTGGAGGGAGGGTGGGTTGGAAAGGGGGAACCGATTACAAGGATCTACCTGTGACCTCCTCCCTGGGGGGATGGACAACAGAAAAATGGGTGAAGGGAGACGTCGGACAGTGTAAGATATGACAAAATAATAATAATTTATAAATTATCAAGAGTTCATGAGGGAGGGGGAAAAATGAGGAGCTGATACCAAAGTTTCAAGCAGAAAGCAAATGTTTTGAGAATGATGATGGCAACAAATGTACAAATGTGCTTGACACAATGGATGGATTGTGATAAGAGATGTATGAGCCCCTAATAAAATTACTTTAAAAAAAAAAAAAAAGAGAATGACTGTTACGATGGCGAAGACCAGGCGGCATTTCGTTCTGTTGTACGCGGGTCCCCGTGAAGGGCCACCCATTCGGCAACACCTACAGCAGCGATGGCCACACAGCCAGTGGCTGGCTAAGCTGGGCTTCCCTCCCTACATCCAGTGACGCCTACAGCTTGCGGTTGATTGACCTCCAAGACTAGCGAGGACTCTGTCGAGAGAAAAGTGAACAGTGCACCTCAGGTGACCAGAAACCATGTCAGCTTTGCCAGCGAGAGACTCAGCCGAACTCTGAGCATGCAGCCTTTCCATTCTAGGTAGGTCACATGTGTCAACCAGCAGGCTGAGTTTATAACAATCTCATCATGACCCGACCGCCCTCCTACTCCACCAGAAGGGATCTGGCAGAGCTGGTAGATGACTAGGTAGACAGGTGTTAGCAAGGAGGGCGATGCGGGCAAAGGAAGAGCCTGGAAAACAATTTAAGCATTAAAAATTTTGTTTTTAGCTCAATCCTAATGCATGTGACTGAAGCTGCTGCAAACAGCCTGGTGCATGAGAAATAAGTTAATTAATAAGAAATACGTTAATTAATAAGCAGTGCAAGCGAGACTCACCTCCGTGGAGCTGTCCTGCGTTCAACTGTGGATGCTGCGTTTGCACCACAGCTTCCAGCTGTAGCCCAGTGCAGTGTGTCTGACCATACCAAGGAGCCCTGCTGGCCTAGTAGTTACAACCTAGGAAACTCGCAGGGCCGTTCTGCCCTATCCCCAGGGTTGTTGTGAATAGGCATCGGCTGGATGCCAGTGAGTTTGTTGGGGGCTTGTTTTCTGACCTTACTACCTCTAGGAATGTGACCGACTAGGGGAAGCTGGTGGCTCCTGATCAGATTCTCTTTTTGACCCCGGGAGCCAGCAGAGTCTTGCTCTCTGCAGTGTGTGCACCGGCAGCTGGGGGCCCCTCCCTGGAGCAAACCATTGCCTCTCCGGTTGCAGCTGCAGAAAGAAGAGGAGGTTGGGGGGCGGGGGGTGCTGCAGAAGCCCGTGGTTTGGACACCAACTGGGTGAGTCATGCCTCAGGCAGCTTTTTACAGGAATTGCAAATTAAAGTAAGAGCAGATCAGGAAGCTGGTCCCCAGGGATCTTGGCAGTTCCCATCGGAGTGGCTTTATCTTCCAAAACCCCATCCTTCGTCTAATTGTGATTGCTTTGGGTCTTCCGAAGTCAGAGGGTTATTCTGCTTCCAACCTGAAGGAGTTAGGTCATCCTCCTCATGGACAGTCTAGCCCACCTGAGGCTCACCTGTACCCCAAATAGTGATGTCATCTTGTTCCCCTAAGTGTAGGAAGAGAAGAAAGTGGAAGGGGTGGGGGCTGGGGGTGACCTTGAGCCCATCAGAGACTGCGGTTCTCCTTTATTTCGGGGCATGCAGTCACTTTCATGTTACATTGCCGTGTACTAAAAGCTGAACGAGCTTGCTGTCTTTCTTCTTCTTTTTTTTTTTTTTAAGCTGATGTAATGATAGAGCTTTCTAAAAGTTGTCAGATGTTTGGACAAGGTGTAATTTCAATGGTAGCCAGTGGTGCTGTGTTCGGTAGATGCATGACTGGGGTCTGTATCTCCTCTAGAGAACCTTAAGACAAGAGGTAACAGCTCCCCCTGTTCACAGCCTTGGGATGCTGCACCACCCTGATCAAACCTTCCTGTCATGACTCAGTGTGGGTGTGCCATCTCTGCCCTGCTGGGCACCAGGCTGAGAGTCACAGCTCCGGCAACACCAAGGTTTACTCTTTGTCTGCCCAAGCTGTGAGGATGATCACAAGCCAAGCCTTGTTCATTACCCTTTGGCAGCGTTGACTCAAATCCATACCACACCCTTAGACCAAAGCCCAAGTTCCTTCCTGAGACCAAAAGAACTAGATGGTGCCCGGCTGCCGCTGCTAACTCATCTGAAAGGATTCACCTTAGAAGGTCCTGGATAGAGTGGGAGAAAGATGTAGTACTGATCTCAAAATTTAAAAAGTAAAAGAGACCAGGCCTACTGGTAGGATAGAGATTTGGTGGGGTCCCCCAGAAGATTGACTATAATCTTCAGATCTGGAACCAAACTCATCCCATGGCTCAACCAAACAATAGACATATAAATGGGGGCATGCACACCAATCAACCACTGGACCAAGCTCAGAAGGAGGAAGACAGTGGGAGGCATGAACACAGGAATCAAAGGGAAGAAGTGGGTGACGTGATGGGGCTGCAGTATGGGAATGGCCATCACTGAGCTGCAACAGAACATGTCTGGATTATTGAATGGAAAGCTGATCTGCTCTGGGAACCTTCATCCACTTCACAATTAAGAGTGAAAAAAGAAAATCAACTTACCAAGGCTGAGAGGACCTAAACCTAACCACCAATCTCCTCTCCCTCCACATCCCTCCCTCCCACTCATCTGCCATTCTTGACACTCCCACCACGGGGCTGGTTCCCACTCCACACTCCCTGTTCCTTCCTCCTTGGTGCCTGCTACCAGATGCTCGGCGGTTGTGGCGTTCCATGCTCGCTCCTGCAGACTCCCTGAGACACGCATCCTCTGGGAACCGATCTGGGTTCCCGGAGCTGCAAACCCCAGAGTCTGTGGGTGGGACAAGGCAGGTAGCCTCAACAAGGGAAAGAACCAAGATGGGTAAAAAAAATTCACTCCACCCGGCTGGTCTCTGGTCTGGCTTGTGTGTTTCCACGTTGGACAAAGAGATGAGGGCTGAATATCCCCTGACTATCCCCGCGGTGTCCACACGCAGAGCAAAGGCAGACATGCGGTGGTTGGCCTGGCCTCCTTGCTGCTCAGAAGCAGTGAAAACCCCACGGGGCTGCTGCAAACCATGAGCCTGCCAGTCTGCTATGCTGCAACAGTATGGCCTCCTGGTGCTCAGTTCGGCCCATTGGTGGAGAGAGGCCAGAAGTCTGGACTTTTACGTGGCAACGCTGAATTCCTAAATCTGGACACTTAGGAAAAACTTAGGGGCACACCCCAAACCAAAAAAGATGCTTCCTCCATCACAGCAACACACAAGGGAGTCCGTCAGCTGGCACCACTTCCTGGTCAGAGAGTGTGTGCGGAATCGGTGAGTGAGTGAGTGAGTGAGTGAGTGAGTGAGTGAGTGAGTGAGTGAGTGAGTGAGTGAGTGAGTCAGTGAGTCAGTGAGTCAGTGAGTCAGTGAGTGAATAGCCTGCTGAATTGATTCTTCAGACGTAGCTGCCAAGCAGAGCAAGGCCCCGGGGGTGGGAATGTACCAAAAAGTAAGTTTGGAATGGTAGGCAGTTAGCCCTGCAAGCCGGAACTTCCCAGAGACATTTGCTCACAGGCTTAGCAGCAGTCTGAGTTTCCTGAGGATTCCATTTCTGTGCCCTTTGACCTAAGCAACCCTGGTGGCACCGTCATGTAAGCCTTGGATGGCTGAGCTCAAGGTCAATGGTTCAAATTCACCCGTTTCTCTGAGAAGGAAAGATGAGGCTGTCTGCTCCTGTGAAGAGTTACAAAGCTGGGGACACTCCATATGGGATCCGGATAAGCTGTGGCTTTGTGGGTCCTATGTGGTCATGCTCGCTCGTTCTGTTGCTCGATGGCATGGCACCAAACCCAAACCAAACTGACTGCCATTGAGTGGATGCCAGCTCATAGCAATGCTCTAGGACTGGGTAGAACCGCCCCTGTGCGTTTCCGACTCCTCTTTCTCCCACAGAACAGTTAGCAGCCCAAGGCACAAGCATACGCCACCAGGACTCCACAGGCCATAGGACGCAGCTTGCTAAATCAATTTAGACCCACCTCCAAACAAGCAAGTTTTTAAACACATCTACATCAGTCACCATGGAGCCAACTCCACGTGTGACAGAGGAGAACTGCTCCATAGGGTTCTCTGGACTGCCGTCTTTATGGAATCAAGTGGCCAGGCCTTTCTGCATCGACACATGCTAGGTTCAAACTGCCGACTTTTAAGCTAGTGGCCAATCACAAATGGCTCGTGTCCTTCAACATGCTCGGCTGAGTGCAAAAAGGAACACCTGGAATCGGCCATGGGCTGTCACCCCCAAACAAGGCCCAGGAGGGAGGAAAGACACATGTCCTCACACCAGATGGGGTGCAGACTGAGGATGGATTATTCCCCAGATTTTGCAGAGGGGTGAGCCTCTCGGATCGTATGGGAACCTGGCCACGACACTCATTTCAGGGTTTCTGTCACATCTTATCTTCAGTGTCCAGCCAAGGCCCCCAGGGGCAGGGGGAGAGGAGGGGGCGCATTGCTCCTGCTGACCACACTTGTGTCTGAGCAGAACCATGCTCCCGGGGGTTCCAGCACCTGGGGTCTTCCACAAACAGACATTCAGGTCTTTCTTCCAAGACACCTCTGGGCGGGATAGAATCTGCTGAACCACTGGAGGGGTCCCAGGAAAGATGACACATCAGTCTGAGCACAGGGCCACCCGAGGGATCACTGGCACAAAGAGGTGATGGCTTTGGGAAGCAGTTCTAAGTAGGTGACCCCTGCATATGAAAAGTCGCCCTGCGCAGGCTCCATCAGCAGCTGGCTCCTGCCTGGCTCTACCTATCTGCGCCGTAAGCAGGAAGCTCGCCTTCTGTCCCACCTTCCGTCCCCACTCTCACTAGATGCTAGCAGCCCTTTGCTGGATAAGCACAAGGTGATCCAGCTGGGTTCGTGAAGCCCATTCAGCATCTTCTCACCGGCCAGGGTGGCTCTGCCATCTGTCCAGGAAGACCCACTCTTCCATAAATGCTAACAAGCCTAATTATACTGTCCAATGAGGTATACTCATTTGGAGTGTGCACCAACTCTGCTGCAGGTTGAACCAGGTGTCTTCCCAAACCAGCTTCCCACTCTTGACTGGAGGCAGCCAGAAGAACACACTAGGAGTCCTCATGGCATAGTGGCAACCCATTGGGCTGCGGACTGCAAGGCAGCAGTTCGAAACCACCAGCCACTCTGCCAGAGAAAGACAGGACTTTCAACTCCCTTAGAGTGTTACAGGCCTGCGAACCCATGGGGGCAGTTCTGCCCTGTCCTCTAGGGCTGCTATGAGCCAGCATGGATTCGCTAGCAGGGAGAAGAACATATGCTTCAGTCTCCCAAGAATTCCGCCCAGGTTGTGTCTACGGAGCCAGACGCTGCCTTGCTCACTTGGGAAACATCCCTAGGAAAGTTGGGACGTACTGTTTGGGAAAGGTGAGGGAAGCCCTCAATGAGATGGACTGGCACCGTCACCATGACACGGATGCAGGCGAGCCAACAGCCAGGAAGAGGGTGCTGAAGATAGGCCCTGGCTGGGGGGTGGGGTGGGGCTGGTGGGTTCAAATCATCAACTTCTTAGTTAAGCAGCCTGATATACAGCCCACTGCACCAGCAAACCCCTTCCAAATAGTTCTATTGTTGTTAGGGGCCATCTCATAGCAACCTTCCAAACCAAACTCACAGCCATCCAGTCGATGCCGACTCATAGCAACCCTCCAGAACAGGGTAGCTCTGCCCCAAGACGCTAACTGTTTACAGGAGTGGAAAGCTGCATTTTTCTCCCACGGAGCGGCTGGTGGTTTCGAACAAGGGATCTTCTGATCCACAGGGCAACGCATAACCGCGACACCACCAGGGGCTCCTAACCCTACACCCAAATGGAAATTCAGTCCAAATTACCTTTTAGCACTTTCAATTGTGTGATATTTCCAGCATTCAAAGACAACGACTCACTGTCACTGAGCTCGTACTAATGTTACAGGACAAGCTGGAACTGTCCCTGTGGTTTTCCAAGACTGTAACTGGTCACGGGAGTAGAAAGTCAAGTCTTTCTCCCACAGAGCCGCTGATGGTTTGGAATGACTGACCTTGTAATGAGGGGCCCAATGTGTAAACCCTAAAAACAAAATCCACTGCCATCGAGTGGATGCCGGCTCACAGCAGCTCAGGATGTAAAACTCCCAAGGCTGTGAATCTTCACCGGACCAGGAGAGGACAGCTTTCCCCTGAGTAGGAGCCACTGGTGGGTTTGAACCACCGACCTTGTGGTTGTCAACCCAGTGCTTACCAGACAGTACCCACAGGGCTCCTGAATAAGCCTTCGTGGGCAGTGAGTTCATGTGACTCAGGAAGGAACAAGTCAGAAGTGGGGAGGATGGTCAGACAACTAACTCAGAGAATGTGCTCCTTGTCCCTCAGGGGGACCTGCAGAGCTGGGAAACCGATGGGCGTTTCGCGGCGTAGGTTCTCAAGCACGCCAACATGAGTTACAATAACGAGACAGTGATGGTGTTTACACAAATGGGGCACGCCGTCAGTGCGCCTCCTTGGTATATATTTTTTTAAAAATCAAGATGTCAAATTTGAGGTTTTATATTCTAGGCCAGCCCTTGAGCTGCTAATCACAAGGTCAGTGGTTTGAACTCAACAGCTGCTCCGAGAAAGAAAGACCAGTATGTGTACTTGTGAAGATCGACCATGTGGGAACCCACAGGGGCAGTTCTATGCAGTTCTATCAGGTCACACCGAGTCAGAACCCACTCACTGGCAGGAATGTTGAGTTTGGAGGGTTTTCTATATTTTACCACAGTGCAGTTTTTAGTGGTTATGCTTTGGGCTGCGGACTGCAAGGCAGCAGTTCGAAACCACCAGCCTCACCAAGGGAGAACACAGGACTTTCTATTCTTGTCAAGAGTTACATCTTTGGAAACCCACAGGGCTGCTATGAGTCAGCATCACGTGATGGTAGTAAATTTGGCTTTTTTTTATGTGTTCACTACTCTTTTAACATTTTAACATTTTTCTTTATTTGCTTCAACTTTTACTAAAGGTATAAAATACTAAAAGATTGTGACATTTCCCCCATATGACCTCTCCCAATGCCCCCCTTTCTTTGCTCTCCTTCCCCACCACCTTGATTTTGGTTAATATGGGGGAATGATGAGGCTTCCAATCCCATAAAGTTACCGTCTCAAAAACCCACAGGGCAGCTCCACCCTGTCTTATCAGGTCACTCTGAGTCTGAATGACTCGATGGCAGTGAGTTTTACTATTGACATATATTCCTATACATGTATTCTGCATGTTGTAGAGAAAAAATAATTAAAAATCAATGTGCAGGCAGATTTCAACTGGATGGCTCCAGAGCAAAATCAAAAATTCCATTTGAGTTACACGGGGAGTGTCATCTCTGCTTTTTCGAGAGAAAACTTTCTGTCTTTGGAACAGCAAACAAAAAGACAGGGTCAAGATTTCTAACCTGGATAGAGAGCTGCTTGGTGCCTGTTAGAGATGTTTCTATAACTGGCCTCCAAAAGAACACCTTGGTCAGCAGGAGGAGAAAAGGCAACCCTGACCACGCTAAATGAAGTTCCCCAAATCAATAAGCAAACGCATTGACATCGAGTCGATGCTGACTTGTAGGACAGGGTCGAACTGCCTCTGTGGGCTTCTGAGACAGTCACTCTTTACGGGAGTAGAAAGCCTCCAGTTTCTCCCTAGGAGGGCTTGGTGGTTTGCAATTTTGGACTGCCACTTGTAACCACTGCACCACCAGGGCTCCCGTATATGGATAGAGAGCGAGAAAGTCCCATCAAGAAAGTAGTTCGCACAGTCGTGTTTAGGTGCCTTTGAGTCGGTTCTGACTCATAGAGCCTGTATGGACAGCAGAAGGAAATGCCCTTGGCCCTGCACCCTCCTCACACTTGTCCCTAGACTTGAGCCCATTATTTCAGCCACCATGTCAGTCCATCTCCTGAACAACTTCCTTTTTTCACTGCCCCACTACTTTACCAAGCATCATGTCTCCAGGGACTGGTCTCTCCTGATAACACGTCAAAGTGTGTGAGATGAAGTTTCACCATCTTACCACTATGGAACATTCTGCTGTACTTCTTCCAAGACAGATCTGTTTGTTCTTTGGGTGTGTGTGTTAATGTGGGCAGACTAGAGAAACAAATTCATGGAGACACTCATTTGTGTATACAAAAGAGGTTTATATACAAGAGCAGTTGAATATTGAGAAAACATGCCTGTCTGTCCAGATCAAGTTCATAAGTCCAATGTTAGCCCATATGTCTGATACCAATCTATAAAGTCCTTTTCAGACTCACAAAACACATGCAATGACACTGAATGCAGAAAGATCACAAGCCAGTGGGTTGGAAGTCTTGGAGATCCAGTGGCATTGTAAGTATCTCAGTGCTGGCAGGGGTCTCCACGTGGTTTCTCCAGGTCCACGGTTCTGGCTGCATCAGGGAGGTCCATGTGTCTTCTCCTCAGGGATGGCTCGCAGGGAGTGAGTCTTGAGTCTTGTCAGTAGAGGGTCTCCAGGGAGTGAGTTGAGAGAGAGTGTGCCTTCTGCCTCCATGGAGGAAATTCCAGTGTTTTTCCCAGAATCTTCAGGGGAAGGCCATACCCACAAAGGCCTCATTGGTTATATCTTGATTGACAGGCCAGACTGCACCCTTCACTCGTAATCCCCTCGCATTGACACCAGAGTATGTAGCTACCACACTGTGGAATTTTCATTACTCTTTACCAGCGTTATAGCTCAAATGCATCTATTTTTCTCGGTCGTCCTCATTCAGTGTCCAACGTTCACGTGTATAGGAGATACCATGGCTGACGTCAGGTGCACCTTGACCCTCAAAGTGACACCCTTGGGGCTTAAGTGGAGAGCAAATGCCTTGAGAATGATTGGGGCAGGGAATGTATGGATGTGCTTTATACAATTGATGTATGTATATGTATGGATGGTGATAGGAGTTGTATGAGTCCCTAATAAATGTAAAAAAAGCAAAGAGGAGGAAAAAATGATTAGGGCAAAGACTGTACAGATGTGCTTTATACAATTGATGTATGTATATGTATGAACTGTGATAAGAATTGTATGAGCCCCTAATAAATTGTTAAAATAAAAAAAAAAAGTGACACCCTTGGTTTCAACACTTTAAAAAGATCTCATGCAGCAGACTTGCCCATGCAGTGCCTCCTTTGAGTGCCGAGCTGCTGCTTCCATGAGCGCTGATGGTGGAGCCAGGCAACACGAGACTCTTGACCACTTCAATATTGTCTCCACTTACCATGATGTTGCTATCGGTCCAGTTGTGCGGATTTGGGGTTCTTCACAGTGAGTTGCAATCCATTCTGAAGGCTGCAATCCTTGAACCGCACCAGAAAGTCCTCCTCGCTTTCAGCAAACAAGGTCACGTCATCTGCATGTCTCAGGTTGTCAAAAAGCCTTCCTCCCATCCTGACGCCACTCACTGTCTTCTTCATATCAGACAGCTTCTCTGCTTATTTGCTCAGCATACAGTTTTGAATACATGAGGGGATACAATCCTGACACACACCTTTCCTGACTTTAAACCAGGCAGTATTATTCCCTTGCTATGCTTACACAACTGCCTCATGATCCAGGTCCAAGTTCTACATGAGCCCAATGAAATGTTCTGGAATTCCCATTCTTCTCAAACCTGTCCAGCGTTTGTTGTGATCTGCGCAGTCTTTGCATAGTCAATGAAACACAAGTAAACATCTTCCTGGTACTCTCTGTTTCAGTCAAGATTCACCTGATATTAACAATGATATTCCTTGTTCCATGTCCTCTTCTGAATCTGATCTGAACCTCTGACAGCTCCCTGTCAATGCATTGCTACAACTGTTGCTGAATGACCTTCAGCAAAATTTTACTTGCGTGTGATATCAGTGGCATTGCATGTCGAAACATTTCAGTTGGTATCCCATCATTTCCTGAAACCTTGTTTTTGTCTTATGCTTTCAATGCAGCTTGGACGTTTCCCTTCAGTAATATTGGTTCTTGCTCATAAGCTACCTCTTGAAATGCTTGAATGTCGACTGGTTCTTTTTGGAACAGGGACTCTGTGCCTCTTTCCATCGCTTTTTGATGCTTCCCGCATCGTTCAGTAGTTTACCCATAGACTCTTTCAATATTGCTAGGAGCTTTCATCACGAATGAACGCTAGGTTCTTGCCCAGCGCTATTTCTGTATCTTTTGAAATTATTCTGCAGTCCTTTCCCTTTAGTTGGTTACTGTGATAAAACCTGTAAGACTATTTTCTGGTGATGAGCAAGTCTTCGTTTTTGGAAAGTAATTTTACAATGAAATTTAAAAGTTTCCTTTATTTATTAAAAAAACATACCACAAACAATAGTTTTTAGAAGTTAAAAAGCCTACATAAAGGAGGGTTAAAACATATTGTCACGAGGGCTCGGTAGCAATGGAACGGGATGCATGTGTTTCTTCCAAACAAAACGTGGCTGGGCCGTGTCTGCAGACAAACCTCTCAGTCGCACTTTAGTCTTGGTCTCATGAAAGGCCAAAGATAACCTCAGGCTGATCCATGAGGGGTAATGACCCAAGAAAGGAAACGCACGTGCCCAACGGCATCAAGCCTGTCTTTCTTTTTCCACCCCGCCCATGCGGTGCTGACTCAGAAGTGAGCCATGGAGGAAACGTCTCATGGTGTGGCAGACCCAATGCTGGTCCTGCCCGGTTCTCCTCTCCCCCTCGGGATGACCGTGAAAAGAGACCCTAGTTTACGTTTTCTAAGTCTGGTGTCTCTTCATTTTCCAAACTTGGTACAATTCTTCAATTCCTTTCAGGGGGGTCTCGGTGGCTTTTAATAAAGAGCAAAATGTCCTTCGTTCTATGGAATTGTAAAAGAAGAGGCAGGTGATAGGGTATGGAAGCGGTGGGTTCTGGATCGTGGTAGCGGGTTCTGGGGCAGAGACAAGTGGATTCTGGAGCAGGGCTGAGGTGGCTCAGGGCTGCAGGAGGGGTGGATTCCGGAGCAGGGCAGGTGAGTTCCGGGCAGACTGTCCCACTCCGTGTTGGCAGCACCCAGGCCTCCCTGCATATCTCCGTCGGGTAAGCCCACAGCCACCCTCAGAATGGGCTCTTATTATTCTCTTGGCAGCCCTCTGCGGGCACCTTCGAGGCGGTGGCTCCAGGAGGGCAGAGGGCAGGCCCGGGCGCCAAGACGCGTCCCAGGAACCATGGGCATGGCCTGCGTGTGTGTGTGCGCCCGCTGAGATTTCACTCCAGGTGCCAGGAGGGCCTTCAAATCTCTGGATTCAAAGACGGAAGGAGGAAGTGGAGGAGAAAAAAGGGGAGAAGGAAAGTGAAAGAAAGCAAGGGCGGAAATGCAGGAGGGAGGCGCCCAGCGAGGGACAGACAGACGGAGCGGGCCGGACCGAGAGACGAAGCGAGCCAGCCTCGACTGCGGGGAGGAGGGCGCGCCTGCGGGGCGGGCAGGCCGGCCGGGCGCGTAGGGCCGCCTCCCTCCCGGTCCGCCCCCCCCCCGCGCGGCCCCGCCGCCCCCTCGCACGCCAGGCGCAGGTGCGGGGGTCGCGGCCCCCGTCCCTCCCCCTCCCGCGGCGCGCGCGCGGCATTGTGGGACTTGTGGTCCCCGCGGAGCGCGGCGCGGCGTCGGCACCGGCGGGCGCACCGGCTCGGACTGAGCTCCGCGGCGCGGGCAGGGGGCGTCCGCGCGTCCGCGCCTCCCGCGCGCCCGAGCGCAGGTAAGCGGCGGCTCCGAGGGTGGCCGGGGCGGCCCGAGCGGCGGCTCCGGGGCCGGCGGGGCCGGGCGGCTGCAGGCCCGCGTCCTCCCCAGCCGGCGGCGCCGCGCCGAGGATGCTCCGGACGTCGGCGCCCTGCATCCCTGCATCCCGGCCGGCTACGTGCCCAGCGCCTGAGCCGGGCAGCTCCCTCCTCCCTTCGGCCCGGACCCACCTGGGGACGCCCCTGCACTCCGCCACCCTCGCGGGGCCCCTTCCTCGCCCCCTCCCCCAGCCCTTAGCATCGCCCACTCCCCGAATTTCCCCTGGTGACCCTGTCCGTCCTGCTGCCTGAGTTATCACGCACCACAACCTCTTCCCCCACTCGTCACCTGGTCGGCCACTTTCCCTGTGCAGACTCCCCTCCCCATCACCCCTAACCCCTGCTTCCCGTGACCTCCTGGTGGTCGCCTTCTGTGCTCGCCTGTCTTCTGCCCTCCCTCCCCTCCCCTCTCCAGGCTTGGTGAGTGGGTGCCGCTGGAGCTGGCACAGAGATTGGTAGAGGGTGCATCGCCAGATCCCCTCAGAGACCCCGGGCCGGTCACTGGCTTCTGGGGAAAGAGCAAGAGAGAGCAAGTGACAGCTTCTTCATGTCTGGGGGCCGCTCCTAGGGCAGCCTGGCAGAAGTTCTGTCTGATGGAGCTATGGATCTGGCCCTATTCCCTGGAGCAGGCAGGAATTTGAGACCTGGGATTGCATCTTGTGAACATGCCTGCCTACAGTGAACTGCCCCCACCTCCCCACCCCCAGCCTGGTACTGAGGACAGAAATGGGACATAACAGGAAGAGGCTGGAAGTGTCTACGGTCACTGACAAGGTGTCTATGGAAAGAGAATTACACATGCGCCTACACACACATGCACACACACGGAGGGCTTGTCACTGGGGGACCGGGAGGGTCAATGGCTAGTGCTTAAAACACTTCTGTGTCCCTGCAAATGCAAGGGCTTCCTCCTCTGCCCCAGTGGCAGATGCCCCACCCCCACCCGGCCCTGCCAACACCTTGTGGCTGAAAGTGAAGTGACAGGCATGCAGATCTGAGACCATCCACAGCAGTGCATGGTCTCGGGAGGCTCCTGGTTTATGGGGCAGCCTTCCAGAGGATTCCAGGCTTAGTGGACAGAACATGGCTGCCTTGAGGAGGGCTGTTCGGTGTCATCTGGCTAGCCTGGGCTCTTGGGGCCACTGTGTGTAGCAGGGCCCGTATCATCCTCGCGTTTATAGGTACAGAGAGGGCTAAATCCTGGGGCTGTCTGGTGGGGAGATTGTGTTTATGCTCAGGACCAGGGTGCCCAGTGATCTTGACAAGCACGGACCTACTTGGGTTCACATGCTCATCAGCAGTGAACAGTTCCCTGGTACTCGGGCCTTCCTTCCCTGTCGGAATGGGAGATTCGAAGAGAGACTTGGAGTCTGCAGGAAGGTCCTGTGGGCTTGGGAGAGAGACCCGTGCCAGCCAGACCAAGAAGCAGAATCTTGGCTGTGATGGGAAGATGGGAAGTTGTTCCACTACAGATTAGTAAGCAAGCAGGAGGAAGCCCGTGCTTACCCTTGCACAGTTGAGCAATCAGCCACTGCTTCTGCCCCCATTTTTAGCCTGCCTTTTGATTGACAGGTGTGATTATAGAGGAGCTGATGGGAATTAATACTGAGCGGGAGGGACTTTTCAGTTCTCTCTCCTTTCTCTCTCACTGGCGATGAAGAAAAAGCTCCCCTCCCGAGAGACTGGGTTTAAAAGTTCCAATTAGGGATTTAGCTCCGTGACAAGGGAACTCCTTTTAGGAAAACTGCTTGTGATCACACCGAAGAGGAGACAGCTTCACGCTGAATTTCAGGAATCCCAAGCCTGGCGAACAAAGCCGGCACCTCTCCTTCTCACTGGCCTTTTCCTCGACACCGCTGCTGCTTGTGGTGTGACCAGGATGGAACTGGGGCCCCGGGAGAGGCTCTGTTACCCACCAGGGGACCCACCTTTGCACCTTCCCTTGAAGCTGAGAAGAAAGGGAGAACTAGCTTCCTCTAAGCCCCTCCCTCTTGCAGCTTCCCTAGGAACAGGCCAGGAATATCCATCAGGAGCATCTTTGACTTGTTGCTAGGTGCCGTGGAGTTGATGTTTGACTCCATGGCCACTCTGTTTGCAGCACGGTGGAATGGTCCCTCTCTCTCTGAGCTGGTCACCTCTATGGGACGCTTCTCTCCTGCAGGGCCACTTGGTGGGTTCCAGCCACCAGCCTTTTGGTTAGCAGCCAACACTTGACCCTGGTGGCAGCAGGATGAACCATGGCAGTCCAGGGCTTGAAGGAAGGCAGTCGTTGTTGTGAGTGGGTTCTGATCCACAGCGACCCTGTGAAAGACACAGTGACACACAGCCCGGTCCCCACTGTTGTTCTTATGTTGCAGACACTGTGTCTCAGTCCATCTTGTTGAAAGGCCTCCTCGCCACTGACCCTCCCTCCGCTTTATTAAGCATGATGCCCTTCTCTGGGCACTGGTCTCTCCTGACAACGTGTCCCAAGTGCGTATGTGAGACGGAGTCTCCCCATCCTGCCCTCTAAGGAGCTTTCTGTGTGTACTTGTTCCAAGACATAGCTCTTTGTTCTTCTGGCCCTTTCAATAGCCTTGGCCAGCACTGTCATTCGATTGCATCGCAATCGGTTCCTCCGCCTTTCTTATTCATTAGCCAACGTTCAGAGGCCTGTGAGGCGATTGAAAATGCTGCAGCTTCCGTCAAGGACACTTGTGTCCTCAAAGTGGCGCCCCTGCTTTTCAGCACTTTAAGAGAGGACTCGTGCGGCCGATGGACCCAATGTAGGAAGTCACTTCACCCTGTGACCGCTGCTTCCGTGAGCATCCGTGGTGGATCCGAGCACTGGGAGGCTCCTTGTCGCTCAGCCTCCTTTGATCATGACAGGGCCTAGTATTAGGCGCTACCATAGGTTGTCCTTTCACTTTCTACTCAGCCAGTCTGGGGACCAAGGGTCCCTTGAGATAGGGGCCGACGGGTGAGGATTCACATGTGCTGTCGGAGGTGCTGTGGAGGGGATTCGTTCTATAGCGAGCTGGTCACAGCAGGACGAAGGAAGCCCCTCCTGGCCCTGCACTGTCCTCATGATGGTTCTGAGGTGTGCGCCCAAGGTTGCAGCCACTGGGTGTCAGTGTGTCCCCCGAGAACCCCCCTTTCTCCCCATTAATCGACCAAGCACCCTGTCCTCCAGGGATGGTCTCTCCTGAGAGCACTCTCACAGTGGTTTCTATGTCTGACCCATGTGTCAATCCACCTCCTTCAGCGTCTTCCTCTCTTCCACTGATCCTCTCCCAAGCAGGATGGCCTTTGCCAGGGACTGGTCTCTGCTGATCCCGTGTACAGGAGGCATTGACACCCCCCCCCCAGCCTCACTCTCAGCTGCCATGGAGTCAATGCTGACCCTATAGGGTCGCTATGGACCAGTTTTCCAGAGCGTCACTCTCCATGGGAATAGAAAGCCTCCTCTTTCTCCCAAGGAGCGGCTGGTGGGGGGCTCGAGTTGACCCTTAGCTGATGGAAGTCTTAGCCTTGAGACAGCCCTCCCTGTGCCTCACCTCTGCTCGGCGGTTCCATCAAGAGTTCCAGTTGTGTCTGTACTCTCCCACGATGACGAGAGCCTGCTGTCTCTTTGTGTTCCTCCTCCAGTAAGATCAGCTTGACCCATTTTACAGACGAGCAAACAGAGTGGTAGAGGAGAGGTGACTCACCCAGGGTTGGTCTGGGCACTCCTCGCTGCACACGAATTTTCGGGCCCCATTTAATGCCTAGAGGAGGCCATTCCTTCCCCACTCTCTTGTTTTACTTCTCCCACCTGCACCCCCAGCCAACATTCATGGGATTCAGAGAGGGGGGCGGATCCAAATCGGATTGTGTGAATTCATGGGCTCTCAAGATCAGGGACTGTACTATGCTTGAACTGGAACACAGACCTGGCAGTTCTCTGCAGAATGGATAGAAGGTCTCAGAGCGGGGCCAACAGAGGGGGGATGACTTTACAGACTGAGGCAGTGGGGCAGGAGGCCACACAGGAAAATCCAGATGCACTGACTGGCTCAACCACTGACGAGACACATGGAAAAACCTTCCCACCTGGCTGGGGGCTTCAGCTGGAAGGGACGTGTTCCTATTCCTGGTGTCACTGTCTCACTTTCAGAGACCCCCGGGGAGGCCAGTGAGCAGTGTCCCAGCCAGGACCCCGGAACCTCATGATCGTTCTGATGTTTGATCTCAGTGCCTGCCACTGAGGAGACCCCGGCGTCCACCTCCTCCTCCCGTGTGGCTTACACCTGGGCCTTGTCAGAGCACCGGGGAGATGGGGTTGAATGAGACCGTGCTGCGAAAGGAGAGAATCAAACGTAGAACCATGATGCAGTTGACCTTGTTCTGTTTTTGTTTGTTTTTTTAAGTCCCTTTGGTGTTTTGTTTCCATGCTTTGGATCTCGATTTCATTGTAATAGAAGCTACAGAGCTGAGGTGGTGTTATTAAAAACAACAACTCTGTTATTGAGTTGATCCTAACTCACCATAACCCTGCAGGACAGGGTAGAGCTGCCCCGGTGGGTTTCCAAGGCTGTAACTTTTTATGGAGTACAAAGCCTCATCTTTCTCCCACAAAGTGAGAGGTGGTTTTGAACTGCTGACCTTGCGGTTAGCGGCCCAATGTGTAATCATTCCCATGTACAACACAATGAAACACTGCCCGGCCCTGGGCCATCCTCACTGCGGTCATGGATGCGCCCATTGCTGCAGCCCGTGTCAGGCCATCTCACAGAGTCAAGCTCCTGTTTGAGCCCCTTGACCCGGCCGGCTGGGACGTTCCTTCTCCAGGGACTGGTCCCTCCTGATATCACACCCAGAGTACACGAGGGAAAGCCTCGCGTCCCTGCTGCCAATGAGGACTCCAGCTGCAAGTAGATTTGTTCCCTTCGGCGGTCCAGAGCCCAGTCAACATTCTTCTCCGACCCCATCACTCCCAGGCAAAAGTGCTCTTCCTCGTCCACCGCCAGCTTCCACGTGCATCGAGGCTGCCGGGAATTCCTCGGGGGCTCGGGTCAGAAGCGCCTTAGTTCTCCAGATGCTGTTGACCACTGGAAAGGGGTGTTCTGTGGCACATCGGTCCAACGGAGCAGGCGGTTGGAGTTAGAGCCGAGTAAAATAAAACCCTGGACAACTTACATTTTCTCTGCTGTTTATCACGATGCGGCATGTGTTGGCCCAGTTTGGAGGCTTTGTGTTTTCAGGGTGTCGAGTTGTAATCCCCCTGCAGGCTGTCCATTTGCTCTTCTGCAGTAAGCCTTCCTTGCCCCGAGTCTTTTGTGCTTTCTGCAAGCCCGGCTGTGCCATCTGTCCATCTGTCCGGGTTGTGAGTGAGTCTTCTCTCGGCCCGCGGCCGTATGCTTTCGAAGACGTCGGAGTTTTCCCCATGATTTGCTCAGCATCTGGGTTGCAATAAGTCCAGCGAAAGGATACAGCCCTGGCGCACACCTTTTGTGAGTCTGAGCCACGCAGTAGCCCCTTTCCGTCCTGGACTCTTGCCCGGTGCAGACGTTCCTCATGAACACGATGAACTGCCTTCTGGACTTCCCATCCTTGCAGAGCCAGTGAGAATTTGGATAGCCAGCCACACCGGGAACGGCCTGCCTGGTATGTCCCGCTTTCCTCCAAGATTCAGGGGGACAGCCAGGAGCCAAAGGCCCTCCCTCTTGTGCCGCTGTGCCTGCTCTTTGGTGACCAACCGCCAAAGGGTACATCTGTGTGACATGAGTGACAGGACTGGGTTGTTTCTCACACTCGACTACACTGCCTTTCTTTGCAGTGGGCACCAATAAGCCTCGCCCCCAGTGGGCTGGCCAACTAGCTGTCTCCCGACATTCTCGGTATTTGTGGGTGCGTGCTTCTGCTGTTTCACCATTGGTTGAAAGCTCCCCATCGACGGTCTTCAATCTGGGGAGCCTCCCATGCAGCTTGGGTTTCTTCCAGCAATGCCATCAGTTCTGGATCCCGCGCTGCCTCCTGGAGCGGCTGCACCTTGGCTGGTCCTTTTGGTACAGTGACTGTGTATTCCTTCCGCCGGCTTTGAACTCTGCTTGTGCCCTTCAGTGTTGTCCCCTTCACTCCCTGCCTCCTGATTCCGACTCTCAGGGACCCCCCAGGACGGGGTGGGGCTGTCTGCGGGTTTCCGAGGCTATAAATCATGATGAGAGTGGAAAGCTTCATCTTCCTGCCGTGGAGGAGCTGGGAGTTTCAAACTGCTGACCTTGTTAACCACCCAGTGCCCAGCCCACGCCGCCGTCTGGGCCCTTCATTTTGCCCGTCGACTCTCTCAGTATTGCACTGGCGACTTGATTTTTCTTTACTTCGTTTTCGTCTCTCGTTTCCTTCCCTTCGGTTCTTTCCATTTGAGACACGCTGAGCGTGTGCTTATCTTTTGGTTTTCAGACTCTGGTTCTTTGAACAGAGGCTAAGCCATGTGGGAGCCTCCCAGGAGACAGGGTCTCTCCACCCTGCCCCAAGCTGGAAGACTTACACCAAGCTAGGGGACTTGACCTTGGGATGGGGGGGGGGCTTTTTTTTTTTTACATAGGATACTTTATTTTTTAAGCCCTTCAGTAGAATTAGATATACGTGTCTGCCCAAGAATCTCTCAGATGGATTTATTTTTTAATCATTTTATTGGGGGCTCGTACAACTCTTATCACAATCCATGCATACATCCATTGTGTCAAGCACATTTGTGCATTTGTTGCCCTCATCATTCTCAAAGCATTTGCTTTCAACTTGAGCCCTTGATATCAGCTCCTTATTTTCCCCCTCCCTCCCTCCACGCTCCCCACTCCCTCATGAACCCTTGATAATGTGTACATTATTATTATTTTGTCATATCTTATACTGTCCGATGTCTCCCTTCACTCACTTTTCTGTTGTCTGTCCCCCAGGGAGGAGGTTATATGTAGATCCTTGTAATCGGTTCCCCCTTTCCACCCCACCCTCCCCCTACCCTCCTGGTATCACCACTCTGACCACTGGACCTGAAGAGGGGTCATCTGCCCTGGATTCCCTGTGTTTCCAGTTCCTATCTGTACCAGTGTACATCCTCTGGTCTAGCCAGATTTGTAAGGCAGAATTGGGATCATGATAGTGGCAGGGGGGCGGGGGAGAGGAAGCATTTAATAACTAGAAGAAAGTTGTATGTTTCATCCTTGCTACACTGCATCCTGACCGGCTCATCTCCTCCCCGCGACCCTTCTATAAGGGGATGCCCAGTTGCCGACAGATGGGTCTTGGATTTCTAACCTGCTCTTCCCCTCATTCACAGTGATTTGATTTTTTTTGTTCTTTGATGCCTGATACCTCATCCCTTCAACAGCTCATGATCACACAGGCTGGTGTTTTCCTTCCATGTGGGCTTTGTTGCTTCTCAGCTAGATGGCTGCTTGTTTAAGACCCCAGACGCTATATCTTTTGATAGCTGGGCTCCATCAGCTTTCTTCACCACATTTGCTTATGCTCCCGCTTTGTCTTCAGCGATCGTGTCAGGAAGGTGAGCATCATGGAATGCCAGTTGAATAGAACAAAGTATTTTTGCATTGAGGAAGTACTTGATGTCCATCTGCTACCTTAATACGAAACCTATAAATATATGCACATAGATCTATTTCCCTATTCTCATATATAAATATATTTATATATGCATATGCCTTTATTTAGACCTCTATAAATGCCCTTTGCCTCCCGCATCTTTCCTCTATTTCTTTTACTTTGCTCTTGTCCCACTATCATGCTCAGCTTTCATTTGGGTTTCAGTAATTCCTCTCGGTTACATTGCCCTTGATCATGCCCTCCCAGGCCTCCTACACCGTCCTCACCACCGATTTGGATCACTTGTTCCCTTGTCTCTGGGTTTGTTAACACCACTTCCTTTACCCCCACCTCCTCCTCTCCAATGTCTCCCCGGAACCATTGGTCCCTTTGTTTTCTCCTCCAGATTGTTCATCCAGACTGTTATTTAGACAGACCTGTGGAGATAATAACATGCAAAAAAGCAAGACAGAGCAAACAAAGCAACAAAAGAAATCAAAACAACAACAACAACATGACAAAACAACAACAACAAAGAAAAGCTTGTAGTTAGTTCAAGGACTGTTTGTTGGCCTGTAGGAATGTTTTTCTGGTTGAGTCTGATGGGGTGCCACCTACTGGGCCCAACGTCTAATTTTGGTATTCCTTGGGGACTTCGTTGCTCTGCTCCCCTTGCTGTTCTGTTGCATGCCCTTAGTGTTTTGCCTCGGTGTAGTGGGATCAGATCGGGCGCAATTCCCACACTGTGTCTCCAGTGTTGTCCCCTGTGCGGCTATGGGTCAGTGAGGGATGTCGTGTCTCACAGTGGGGCCGGTCATCTGGTCTCCTCTGTGGATTGAGTGCTCTGAGCTGGAATCTCATCCTCAAGGCTTGGTGGGCCAGGATGTGCTCCACTCTCTCTTCCTCCCCCTTCATTTGCTCCAGTGTGCTCTGATCAGACATGTCTCTCTCCCGGAGATGCAGATTCAGTGCCGTCCTTTGTAATAAATTCTTTTGGGGGACAGGTCAGGTGTCCGCTTCGTAGTTGGGATTGGGCCCGGCCCCTCAGACCTCTCCACTGGTTCCTACTCCATGCCAGTATGTTGCATTCACATCTTGGAGCACTGGGCTGAAGTCTGGTCTCTCCTTCCCTGTGAAGATATGAACAATACCCTCCCCTTGGGTGGGTTAGTGCCCTGTGCCCCTCTACCAGGTAGAACTCTTACGTGTTGGCTTTTTGTTTTTGTTTTTGTTTCCTTCCAGATTGGGACGTAAGAAAATCATTTGACAGTCCCCAGCCCCTCCCTGGCATTTCCAGCCTAGCTGCAGGGACTTTGTCCAGGAGGAAAAAGGGAGGACAGTGGTGGCCCCAGACACCCTCGTCACCTGTCAATGCCACCCCTGGCAAGGTCCGAGGGGCAGCAGCGGCCATGGCTCCCCCTGTCCCGGCCGCCCCTTCGCCGCGGTGCTAACCTGCATGGTGTGGGCACCCTCGAGGACTGACGGACCTTGCTTCACGTCCCTGAGAACGCCGCCCCCAAGATGTCGCTGGACTGGCTGGCGGCCTGGAGCTGGTCGCTGGACGGCCTGAGGGACTGCATTGCCACGGGCATCCAGTCTGTGCGGGACTGCGACGCCAGCGCCCTGGGCACCGTGGCGTGCCTGCTGGTCCTGTTTGTGTGGTACTGTTACCATGTGGGCCGCGAGCAGCCCCGGCCCTACATCTCCGTCAACGCCCTGATGCAAGGCGGCTCCGATGCGGGCGGGCTGCAGAACGGCTTCGTGTACTGCCAGTCGCCCGCGTGCGTGCGCTGCACCCACCACGAGGGCCTCAACCAGAAGCTCTACCACAACCTTCAGGAGTATGCCAAGCGCTACTCCTGGTCCGGCATGGGCCGCATCCACAAGGGCATCCGCGAGCAGGGGCGCTACCTCAACACCCGGCCGTCCATCCAGAAGCCCGAGGTCTTTTTCCTGCCCGACCTGCCCACCACGCCCTACTTCTCCCGGGACGCGCAGAGGCACGACGTGGAGCTGCTGGAGCGGAGCTTCCAGACCATCCTGTGCGAGTTCGAGCGCCTTTACAAGGCCTTCTCCAACTGCAGCCTGCCGCAGGGCTGGAAGGTCAACAGCAGCCCCAGCGGTGGCTGGTTCACCTTTTACCTGATCAACCAGGGGGTCTGTGTCCCCAGGAACTGCAGGAAGTGCCCACGGACGTACCGCTTGCTGGGGAGCCTCCGGACCTGTATCGGTAACAATGTGTTTGGGAACGCCTGCATCTCTGTGCTGAGCCCCGGGACTGTGATCACGGAGCACTACGGGCCCACCAACATCCGCATACGATGCCACCTAGGTAGGTCTTGCGGGTGGACGGGACTCCCGGGGGACGCTGTGGTAAGCACGGCCGCCCGCCCGGATGGATGAGGACCCCCCTGTCACAAGCAGAATTTCCCATGGTCCCACGCTCCACAGTTGTTTTTTACCCAAACTCACCGACTTGCGCGTACGTTATTTGGGGAAGCAGAGGTGGGGACGGGGTGTCACGCGGGAAGCAGGCGATCAGGAGTTCCCCGCAGTGAACACGCCTGGCTGCTCCTGAAATCACTGGGCGTTCAAGGCCCCTCTGAAGAAAGGCCTGGCCATCTACTACCCCTAACCCCACCCCCACCCCACCCCACCCCGAGAAGCCCTGATAGACTGGGAACTACCTGTGAGCTGTTGCTCAGTGGTGGCGCCTGGCGGAAGCGGCGTGGTGATGCAGGCGTCCTGCAGGGCCTTGGCATGCCCCCCAAGGCCCGGAGTCAGGAGCCCCCAGTGGGGGCCTGTCGTGCCCCCAGTGGGACCCAGGGGTAGGAGTTTTCGGTTTTGGTATTTGATTTCTGTTTGAGTCACTCCCCCGTTCCATGGTTCAGGACCTGGCGGAGGACGTCCGAGGTTCCTCACGACGTCCCGGGGGCTGGGAGAGGCTCCTCCGGGCTGGGTTGAAATGGTGCCGAGCCAGCGTGGTCGCATCCTAGAAGATCCAGCTCTGCGGGTGGCACACTGGGCGGGGTTTTCAGCCAAGGTCTAGGGCAGCAGGCTGCACCCGTTGGCGTCCCAGCACCCGGGCTCTCATTCCATATGTGGGAGCAGAGGCATGGGGGTGGCCCTCCCGTCGGAGAAGGTTGCTGCCGATGGGCACATGGCACCTGTGCTGGAGCTTGTCATTGGCATACGAGAAGCCAGCCCCCACCTCGTGGTGACCCCGTGTCTGGTGGAACACAATGCTGCCCAGCCCCATGCCAAGGGCACAACCCACTGTAGCCCTGACTGTTGTGATCCGTGAGGTTTTCATTGGCGGCTTTGCCAAAGCGACTGCCAGGCCTTTCTTCCTGCTCTGTCTTTATCCAGAAAACTGCTCAGCCTCACAGCAACCGTGCCCGCCTCTATGGAGAGGTGTCGGCCGTTGTACCTGAGCTGCTCTCACTGGGAATCGAGTCTAGGTGTCTCCCACATGGGAGCTGAGAAGCCAGAGTGGGTGCGCAGTAAAAACGGGTGTGAGAAGACTCAGGAAGTTGGGATCGCTGGCCAGTCCTGGTCAAGGATGCCTCGTGGGATGATGGCCTGGAGGGGCCAGTGTCTGGCTTCAGAAAGCTTGTGGCCTCAGCCTCAGACCGCAAATGGAAGCTTCCCATGAAGGGGTTGGAGCCCGGTTCGTGATGACAGTCCACAAAGGCTCCTGGGGGCAGCTGGGGGCTGAGCCTGAGGCAGGACCCCTGGGTCCGCCACGCACTGCCTCTCCCAGTTCCCCAGGGGGGACTCCAAGCAAATGTACATTGGACACAGGGCTCTACATGTTTTAAAAACACCCCAAGACCCAAGGAGTGGAGGGTCTCGGACCAATGGCTCTGAGGGCGGTGCCGGGTTCTTGGTCACCGCACCTTTGTGCCTCATTGTTCTCATCTGCAGAACGGGACCCCGCTCACTGCAAGGGCCAGTGTCCTCACAGCTGCTTGGCGCGGCACCGGCCACTCAGCAGACATTCGCTGAGTGTGATGGTGGCTTCTGCCCTGGTGGCAGAGTGGGGTACAAGGTGGGCTGTTAACCGCCAGGTCAGCGGTGTGAAACCACCACCCGCTCCTTTGCAGAGAGAGGAGGCTTTCAAGTCCTGTAAAGATCTACAGCCTCGGACACCTCCCGGGACAGGTCTGCCCTGTCCAAAAGGCTCACCAAGAGTCAGAACCGACTCAGCGGCAGTGAGTTTGGAGTTCCTTTGTTGTGGTTCATCCACACGGTGCCTAGGTGGCACAGTGGGTTAAGCGCTGGGTGGCTAGCCCCCCCTCCCACCGCCCGTGGGGAGAACGATGCAGCCATGAAGATGGGCGGCTTCAAGGACCCTGCAGGGCAGCCTCCCTCTGTCTGCTGGGTTGTTAAGAGCAGGGCCAGGTCTGGGCCAGGGATGTGCTGCCCTGGGCTTTGTCCGTTTCCATGGTGGGCGACTGAGAGCTGCCGGAGAGGTGGCCAGGTGGCCTGTGTGAGTTTGGAGTGGGGAGGGCGGACCGTGGGGAGGTGCTCTGGGCACCGTGGGTGTGCACTAGGATAGAGGGGAAGTGGCTCCCCTAGGGGACAGGGAGAGCCCCGCCCGCCTGCCACGGGCTCCAGAGGCAGGGTATATGCTCAGGTGGGGCGGGGGGCGCTGGAGCAGGCCCTGGAAGGCCCGGATCGGGGCTTAAGTAGTGGGTAGCACCTCCCATCCTCAGTGTCATGCCCCTGTGCTTTCTGAAAAGCCGCCCAGTGACCGCTCGGGAGAGGCCTTTGAGAATTTCAGGTGGGACGAGCAGGCAGCAAGGAGACTTGGCAGCTGCCCCCCATGCCGTGTCTACCGGGGGTCTGTACACACGTGTGCGCCTGTGTGCGTGTGTGCAAAACATGCCCACACACGCTTTTCCTCTTCTCTTGTCCATCAGTAAAACGGGTGTTGTTTCGGAACAGTTTTAGGTTTACAGGGAAATCTGACTGAGGGACCGAGTCCCCACATGTCCACCCACCTCACTCCACCCCCTCCTCCCTGCTGCTCACATCTGGCATTGGGTGTCCTGCCTGTTACGGGGTGAGTCAGTGTGGACGCATTGTTATTGACTCAAGCCCCCACCCCCATCCCACCAGGGGAGGAGGGAGCCTGCCATTCCCTCCAGGCCCAGCTGGTTACTGGAAAATGTGGGGCCACCCGTGCCCCTCAGCCAGCAGGAACGCTTCTTGGAAGATGCCCCCCTGGGCTGTGAGCAGCGCCCGGTGGCCGAGGGAAGCCCCAGCGTTGGGCAGCCTCAGTGACTGCAGGTGGAAGGCCTTTCCCCCACCGTCATGCCCACAGGAATCGCCACTGTTGAGGGGGCTGGCCGGGGGTAGACGGCGCCTCGTGCTTGGCTGACAGCCAGAAGCGTGGAGGTTGGAGTTGACCCAGGGGCTCCTCAGAAGGAAACCCTGCTGATCGTCAGAACCAGCCACCGAGTGCTACTGCATGGCACCTGGTGTCACCGCGAGTCCGAAGCAGCTCCGGGCAGCTGGCTAAGTGGGGTCCAAAAGGAAACCCAGATGGTATAGGCCTGTGACCTTGTGTGCACAGAAGATGAAGTCAAGCTGAGAGGAAGCCTGCCAGCCACCTGCCGCTCTGGAAACCCCCTCTACCGGTACCCTCCCTCTAAGGGATGGGTGTTGGAACTGTCCGCTGGGTGACGGAGACCCCAGGTCCACTGTCCACAGACTCAGCGTCTTATGTGGTACCGCCTGTCTCTATCCCACGCCAAGCCAACGCGGGGCCCACTCGTCACCCACACTGTCCTGGGCCAGCATGTGCCAACTGCACCGGGGGTGTGCCACCCCAGCCTGTGTGACAGCTGAGGAGGCATACGCTGCTGGGAGGCGGAGACCCAGCCAGGCAGCCCCCGGGCAAAAGCAGGTGAAGATGCACGCGCTCTCAGGAAGTTCCAGATAAGTACCGTGAGCATGTTTCCTCACCTGCTCACGGTGTTCAGGCTGCCCAGCTGGGTCCCTGGGCGCCAGCCTCGCAGCGAGCGTGGGATGAGTGACTGGGCCGAGACTGCTGCCGGGGCCCATCTCTGTCCCCAAGAGCCACCTGGAGAAGCACTCAGTGCCAGGGAAGCCAGTGTGGGGGCGGCCAGCAGAGCCCCGGGCCACTGAAGCTGGAATGGGGGCAGGGAGGCCATGGAGCGTGGCAGAGAAGCCTGGATGCTGGGTGGCTTCTCAGTGACACGTGGGCTGGGGTGCAACCTGCAGAAACATGTGCCCGTGGCCTCCCCTGCCAGGGCTGGGAGCACCACTCTACACGCCGGCCACCAACAGGAGCCAGGTGCTTTCAAAGTCATAGGGGACAAGTCCGGCTCTTTCACCGTGTTTCTGTGGATCATGAAAGATACCCAGGTGCCACAAAGCCAGCAGGCCCTTGCACATGCTGCGACCAACAGTGTGCAGGTCACTCGGAGTTGGAATGGACTTAATGTCCAGGGGGACCATTGGATTACGTGCTCGGCTGGCAGCCAACGAGGTCAGCGGTTCCATGCCACGAGCTGCTCGTCAGGAGAAAGATGAGGCCGTCTGCTGCAGTAAAGGTGGACAGTGGCTGGAAGCCCTGGAGCCAGTTCCACTCTGCCCCCAGGCTCGCTCTGCCTTGGAGTGGACGTGATGGCCATGAGTTGAACTGAGGGGGGTGCAAAGACTTCCGGTGGCACGGCGCTGGGACTGCTCACGTCAAGGTTGGCAGTTCAAAGCCACCAGCTGCTCCGGCAGAAAGAGGCCATATCCTCCCGTCTGATAGGCAGCCTCGGAGTCCCTAGCAGTTCTCCTCTTCTCCTGAGGGTATCTCTGAGTCTGAAGGAACTTGGTGCCTCGGGGCTTGGTTGGGAGTCTTTGGGTTGTTATCTTTTGAGGACAGGGGGCTGAGTGCTGACTTGCTCAGTCACTGTGGTCACCATGAGTCAGAGGAGACAGCCTGCTGAGAGCCTGCTGCCCCGCCTGGTGTCTTCCTGAGCTGTCGGTTGTGGCCGCCGAGGTGCGCCCTGGAAAACACCCTCAGATCTGCCACAAGGCAAGAGGGTGCCCATTTCCACAGGGCCCTCCTGCCCTGCTTGCTCTGTCCAGCGTGGGCGTGCCGCTGACTGCAGGAGCCTGGGGCTCAGCCAGGTGTCCTGAGACTGTTCTTGGGGTGCCCCACAGCTCTGGGGGCCCTGGTTTCCAGACAGGACCAGGCCCCCTCTGGCCTCTGCACGGATTGGGAGGCTGGCATGCAGAGAGAAGGAGCTGTGTGCCTTCGATGGCCCTGAGAACCCTAGTGGCACAGCAGGTCAGGTGTTGGCTGCTCACCTCAAGGTTGGCAGTTCAAACCCCTCTGAGGCAGAAAGAGGAAGAGCCATATAGGGTCACTGTGAGTTGGAATCAAATTCATGACATTGGAAGGATGATCCCTCAATAAAAACAACCCGCATA
Source organism: Tenrec ecaudatus (assembly GCF_050624435.1). Classification (NCBI taxonomy): domain Eukaryota; kingdom Metazoa; phylum Chordata; class Mammalia; order Afrosoricida; family Tenrecidae; genus Tenrec; species Tenrec ecaudatus. The sequence continues at coordinate 28,825,217 of NC_134545.1, read as the reverse complement.
GTACCATCAAGTCCATTCTGGCTCACAGTGACCGGGTAGGATGGGGTGGGACTGCTCCTGTGAGTTTCTGAGACTGTCACTTTTTTTTTGAGACCGTAGCTCTTGATGGAAGCAGAAAGCCTCCTCTTCGTACTTCGAAGTGGCCAATGAGTTACCTACCTCACCCCGGGCCCCCTTAGCAGGTGATCAGGTACCTCATGGAGACAGCCGTGGGGGGCGCATCCTGCTCTGCACACGGCTGGGCTCAGTGGGCGCCTGCATGGGCAGACACTAGCAGCAACAGCAAGGGTGGCCCGACCTGAGTGAGGGCAGGAGCCCCTGGTGCTCATGGGAGTCCTGGTCAGTGCCTTTACCCCGATTCCCAACGAGCCCATGGCTCGATGCCAACGGAAGCAGCTTTGCCCAGGACCAGGGCAGGGAGCAGGCTGTGCCAGAGGGAAGGTGGGGAGTGTTGGAGCCAATGGCTCGCTCACAGCAGACCACCCCCCACTCCATGAGCCCCCCGTGGTCCTGGTCTTTCCTTCGCTCTGTGCACCTCTTGCTTTCCCCGGCCCCCACAGGTCTGAAAACGCCCAGCGGCTGTGAGCTGGTGGTGGGCGGGGAGCCCCAGTGCTGGGCGGAAGGCCGCTGCCTGCTCTTCGACGATTCTTTCCTGCACACGGCATTCCACGAAGGTGAGCGCCTGCTTCCCACCCCCCTGCGCCCCCCAGCTCAGGGCCTCACGAAGCCAGCCTTACAGAGAAGGTGTCCCTAACCGTGGGGGGGTGGGTGGACGCCGGGGGACTCTGGGGCAATTCACATCTCTTGTGTGCTGCCCCCTGCAGGCTCGGCGGAGGACGGCCCCCGGGTGGTCTTTATGGTGGATCTGTGGCACCCCAACGTGGCGGCGGCCGAGCGACAGGCCCTTGACTTCATCTTTGCCCCGGGACGATGAGGAGGCGTCCCACGCTGGTGTCGAAGAGGGGCCCAGGCCCAGCCCGGTGTCCCCAGGCTCCGAGGCAGGCCTCCGCAGCCAGCTGTCCCTGGGCCTCATGCACCATGTCGGGCCTCCCTGCTCCTTGGTTCCTGTAAATGGACGTGTGTCCGCTTGTATTTCCTTAGATTGTTTGTTTTCTTTCCTCCTCCCTTCCCCCTCACCATCGTTTGCTTCCGGGAGTCCTTCCTGGCTCCCTTGTGCCCCTCATGGCTTGTGACCCGTTGCTACCATGCTTGACCGGGGTCCCCAAGGAGAGTTGGCCAATGGGAACTGGTCCGAATGTAGCCATGTGGCCCCCCTGAACACACGGTCGGACACAAGCCGGAAACGACGGCAGACCAGCGGGCCGCAGTGGCCCTCAGGGACCCTCCGGCCGCCCAGGCAGGGCCAGGTCTGCAGTCAGAGGCACACACAACACACAGCTCCAGGGCATGGCAATGGACTCAGGGGTTCACGATGGCTAAGGACACCTTGGCTGGTGGACTTGGAAGCTTTTGGATTTGCTTGATTTTTGGTCAGCAATGCTTCCAACAAAGCCAGGGGGCGCCCATGGGTCAGCCACAGAATGGGTGATTCGCTTACCTCACTGCCTACACAAGCCCTACTGCCACTCTGGGCTCGGAGACATGCACGGGTCACTGTTCTGAGTCCGCGGTGAGGACCGTTCGAAGCCGCCAGCCTGGCTGACACTCCGTGGTGGGATACAGATTCCGTCTCTGGCCGATGGGAATCCTGAGCTCCGACCATAGAGTCTGTTTGGCGCTGGGGTTTTACTGCCTCTGATTTTTATCCCCCATTTATGTGTCCACAGACAGACATCTGTATGGGACCCAGGGGTGGGGACAGGATGACTTCAGTCCGCATGTGTGAGGGAAGAACCTCCAAGCCCAAAGGGCTGGGGCAAACCCAGGTTGCTCTGCTGGCTGTGTCTGCAATGGGGGACCCACAGCTCTTGCCCCGAAAGAAAAAGACGCAAAGATGTCACCTTGCCAGAATCCTGGCGGCCCTCTGGGCCAGTATGTACCGAAGGGGCCTTTTGTGGCTTATGTATTCCAGTCCATGTTGGACTCACAGAGCCCAGGGCCGAGTGTGACCTATGCCAGGCGGCTTCCGGAAGTCCATGGGAGAATTCAATGATCTTTACATTCCTTTTTCCCAAGAGTTTCTGGAAGCTCCCTGAAGGATCGGTCCAGTGGCGGTGTTCAACTAGAGGCCAGCGGCTTCTCTGAGGAGCAGTGGTGAGAGGTAGACCTGGCTGGAAATGGACCAGGTAGTTGCTAAGGAAGTATCCAAAGAGAGAGAAATGGAAAGAAAGAAACAGAAGAAAAGGTCTAAGTCTGAGTACAGTTATTTCCCAGGATGTGAACGCAGGGACAGACAGTATTGTCGGACCCCCTGCAGCCTCTACTCACTCACATCTCGTCGAAGAGCCACCGAGGTGCATGCTCTCATGCGTAGTGACTGTTGTGAGTTTGCAAGCCACGGACCTACCTGGCTAACTGCACTGGTGTGGCCTGGAAGGGGAACCGAATAAAAGACCTTGCTGAAACCCAGAGTCGAGTGAATGAACCCGCTGCTCTGTTGGGAGGGAAACCAGGACTTGGTTGGGAAGCCCCCGGGAGGGTCCTGCTGTGTTCGGTCCTTGCTTTTTCATTGTGTCACCAAGCCTCAAGGGACCGAGTAAGGCCCACGGTGCTATTGGCTACTGAGAAGAGGTGCGCCGGTTGGGAATAAGAGGAACTCCCTGGGAGATTCAGGAGCTGCTAGCAGCTGGGCGGGTATCATGGTTCCCTGCCATATGACCTTGGGCAAGGCGTTGGCCTCTTGCATGGTTCGCTCCTCTCTGATGCCTGTGAAAAATGCCTGGCAGAGTGGCTGGTGCATGTGGGTCACTCACTAGTGCGTCCCTCTCTGCCACAGCAGTGGTTCCTAGCAGCTCTGGAGGGAAGAGAAGATCAGGAAGGTAGAGCAGCAAGACAGATTGCCCGTGGATGGTGATGGGAGGCCCTGGTGCGAACATAGCTTAGGCTTGATTGCTAACCAGAAGCTTGGAGCTTGAAGCCCAGCTAGTGGTGATGCCGCAGAAGAAAGGCTCTGGCGATCTGCTGACACACAGCTGGCAAACTTGGGGAGCAGGTCTCTGCTCCTACACGCGGGTCACCCCGAGCTTCGGTTGTCTGGCATACAACAATGGTAGAGGGAGGTGTCCGGTGGCCAGGAGCCCAGAACAGCTGAGCTGCCGGGCATGTTTCATGCATGGTGGCTTGCAGGGGTCCTGACCACTTGCCTAGGGTCAGATGCTTCGCTACTTTCAAGATCCATTGCCAAGGAGACCACGGGTAAGCTCATTTACATGTGGTAGCAAAGGTGACGAGGGAGACAGAGGAGCCAGCTGGCCCTGCTTCGGGTGGCTACACGGGTGATGCCCTGCCTGGCCCGAGAGCAGGCCTCCCGTCCCCAGTGTGCACAACCCCGGCCAGTGGCTCACAGCACTTGAATCGGGTCCTGTTCCAGGTCCCAAGCCCCTTCCTCCAGGGGACTCCTCATTACTTGCAAGGGCACCTCCACTGGCTGGGATGTTCCAGCATTTCTTGGGTAATAACGGGAGGCCTTTGAACTGAACAGGGAGCACCGCGGGGGGTGGGTAGAGGTGCTTCTGAGATATTTTGACATCCATGGTCTGCCCTAGACCACAAGCCACTTATTCCTGGTCTAGTGGTGCGGTCGGGCACCAGTTTGGTTTGTTTTGTTTTAATCATCTTATTGGGGCTCATACAACTCTTATCACAATCCATACATACATCAATTGAGTAAAGCACCCTTATACATTCATTGCCCTCATCATTCTCAAAATTTGCCTTCCACTTGGGTTCCTGGAATCAGTTCATTTTCCTCTTTTCCCTCCCCATTCCGCCTCCTTCATGAACCCTTAATAATTTATAAATTATTATTTTATCTTATCTTACACTGCCTGGCATCTCCCTTCACCCACTTTCCTGTTGCCCATCCCTCAGAAAGGTTATATGTAGGTCCCCAAGATCGGTACCCCTTTTCTACCCCCCTTCCCTCCCGGTATCACCACTCTCACTATTGGTCCTGAGGGGTTCATCTGCTCTAGATTCCCTGTGTTTCCAGATCCCAACTGTACCGCTGTGCATCCTCTGGTCTAACCAGGTCTGCAAGGTGGAATTGGGATCATGATAGTTGGGGGGAGGAAGCGTTTAAGAACTAGAGGAAGGTTGTGAGTTTCATTATTGCTACACTGAACCCTGAGTGACTCATCTCCTCCCCACTACCTCTTTGCAAGGGATGGCCAGTTGTCTACAGATGGGCATTGGATCCCCATCATGCACTCCCCTCATTCACGATGATCTGATTTTTTTTACCCCGCCTTTGTTGCTTGACACCTGGTCCCCTCGGCCCTTCATGATCACACATGTTGGTGTGCTGCTTCCATGTGGGCTTCGTTGCTTCTGGGCTAGATGGCTGCATGTTTACTCCCAAGCCTTTAAGTCCCCAGATGCTATATCTCTCAATAGCCAGGCACCATCAGCCTTCTTCACCACACTTACTTATGTACACATTCGTCTTCAGCGTTTATGTGGGGAAGGTGATCACACAATGATGTTTTTTTCCTTTGGTGTCTGCTACCTGATCCCTTCAACACCTCGTGTTCACTTAGGCTTGTGTGCTTCTCTGTGGGCTTTGTTGCTTCCGAGCTAGATGGCCGCTTATTTACCTTCAAGCCTTTAAGACCCCGGGCGCTATATCTTTTGATAGCCAGACACCATCAGCTTTCTTCACCACATTTGCTTATGCACACGTCTGTCTTCAGCGATCATGTCGGGAAGGTGGGTATCATGGAATGACCGTTTAGCTGAGCAAGGTGCTATTGTATTGAGGAAGTGTGCGCGAGGAGGCCCACTGTCCATCTGCTACCCTACTACTGAACCTATAAATATATACACCTAGGTCTATTTCCCCCATAATCATAAATATATTTACATATGTACATGTCTGTATTTAGGCTTCTATGTGCCCTTTGCCTCCTACTCCTTTCCTCTATTTCCTTACGCTTTCCTCCCGTCCCACTACCATGTTCAGCCTTCATTCTGGTTTCAGTAATTCCTCTCAGTTACCTTGCCCTTGGCACTCCCTACCAGTCCTCCCCTCCCCTCCCTCCTCTGGTTTTGAACCACTCGCTGTTCCCTTGTCCCTGGGTTGGCCAACACCTCCTCCCTTCCTCTACCTCCCACACTCTCATGTCCCTCCAGGACTGTTGGTCCCATTAGGCCCTCGGTTTTTTTGTTTGTTTGTTTTTTAAAAGAACTGTAATAGGGGCTGCGAGGCTCTGCTCTGAGTCGATGGCTTTGGAGCCAGGCAGTTCTCCGTGTGATGATCAAGGTAGCAGACCACCCACCCTTGGCCTCCAGGACCTCGCTGATGCTTTTAAGGATCACAGGCCAACAGCACCCTAATTCGCCGCCAGCAACACCATTACACGCCTTGTGATTTGGGGGTCTGTCTGTGACCTAGTCTTAAGTTTAGGTTGGTTACCTGATCCAAATCTGGCGAGCCAGAGCCTCCCAAGCATGTACCCATTAGCAATGAGGTTGGAGATAAACATTCGGTCTAGATGTGGCCAATCTGCCTCAGCGATTGGATCAGAGATGGGCACCTACTTGGTCCAGACCTGGCCAATCAGTGCCTTTGAAGCATGAGCTCTCAGAGATCAGTAGAAGGTCTGAGTTGGTTTGCTGGATCTTTGAGGGGAAAGGGAATGTGGAGAGGTGTATCTAGTGGAAAGAAAAGCTTGGTGCAAAAGCGACGGGAAAACAGGTCGTACTCAGTGTCCCCATAGAGAGCTTCTGACGCCTGTGCCTGGTCGCTCTGGAATTTTCAGCTACAGGAGCCAATAAGCTATCTCATTCTGAAGCCAAATCTGAGTTGTGACTCCTGTTCCTTGCCAACACACACACACACACACACACACACACACACATACACACACTATTTCATATTGTGAACTTCATCTATAAAATAGGCCTACCATCTCCTTTCATGGACTTCAAATGAGGCATCGGGAAACCGACCTCAAGTTCAGCATGAACATGAGACTCTCCACATATCTTTAAATGTAAATACGTGTGTGTGTATGTGTGTGTGTGTGTGCGTTAGATGCCTTCAAGTCAGCTCTAACTCATAGCGACCCGATGTACAACAGGATGAAACACTTCTCGGTGCTGCGCTGGCCCCCACTGAGGACCCGTTGGAGCCCATGGTTGCAGCCACTGTGTCAGTCTATCTTGATGGTCTCATTCACGCTGACCCAGCATGACCAAAGTGCATGAGACTAAGGCTCACCACCCTTGCCTCTAAGGAGCATTCTGGCTGCGCTTCTTTTGGCTGCCCGTGGTACTTTCAAAGGCTTTCCCATTCAATGCACCCATTCTTCTTGGGTCTTCTTCTGTGTCCAACTTTAATGTGCACAGGAGTTGACTGAGAATACCATGGCTTATAGGACCCAGCAATCTTGCTATGCGGCAAATACCCTGCAGAAATAAAAGTACACAGCACAAAGAGAAACATGCGCACCGGTGTTTAGTGCAGCGCCATTCACAATGGCCAGATGACAGAACTAACTTAAATGCCCATTGATGGAGAAATAGATAAAGACATCCACAGAGCAGCATACTCTCCGTCGTTGACGAAACTGTGGGACACTATGATGTGGATGTATTTGGAAGACGTTATGCAGAATGGAGTTAGTCGATCATGAAAGGGCAAATTTTATCTGAGACCACTGATCGGAAAGGTTACCAAGGGTGTGGGACGGGGGGAGTGGGGAAAGAGGACGTAATGGGCTAGACAGCCCATAGGAGTTAGCTTGCAAGAAGGGGGAAGGCAACACCCTACAGGAGGGAGATGGGGACGGGGACATGGGGTGGGGAGGACAGGGCAAACCATGGGGATGGTGGATAAGTGGTTTCAGTTATTGAATGAAAACATGATGATCTTATATGGAAACCTCCACCTAATTCCCAATCAAGAGTGCGAAACAGAAGTCCCCGGGACTGGGGTCAGACGCCCTTCAGTCCTCCAGGTGGCGTCCTTGCTCATCGACACTTTGAAGTAGTCTCGGGCAACAGGTTTGTCACGTGCAATCCACGTGACCCGATGCTCCCGTGGTGAGGATTTGGCTTCTCTTTACATAGAGTTGCGATCCAGGAGTAGCCAGAGGTTAGATACGAAATGAGTTTTTAAAAGAACCATTGTGTCCCAGCATGCTCCTCCGCAGACAACTCTTGCTAACCAGGTGTAAGTGGGGCATAACCAGGCCATGGATTTGAATGTTGCCGACAGACGGCAGTGCGTGTGCACTTGGGCAGATTGCAGAACGAAGGGGCAAGACGCAGCACGCCCAGGAAAGCCCATCCATCCTTGCTTTCTGCCTCGTTTCTAGGCATACCCATTGGCCCTAGCTTCTGATTATCCCGAGGAGGCCTGGTGCCGTAGTGCTTACAAGTGTTGGGCAGCTAGCAGCAAGATCAGCGGTTCGAAACCACCAGCCACTCCACGGGAGAATGAGGCGGTTTTCTACTCCCATAAAAATAGTGACAGTCTCGGAAATCCACGGGAGCAGTTCTCCTCTCCCCTATAGGGCTGTTATGAGGCGGAATGGACTCAGTGGCCGTGAGTCTGGCTTGAGTTCTGGTTCCCTACCTGTGGTAGTGACATCATTTCATGTCAGCTTGTTAAATAATAGGTTACAGGGGTGGAGTCTAGCCTGTCAATCAGGTCACAGCTTGATGACCTCATTGGGAGGCCAGACCCACGCTCTCTACTTCATCTCCCTGCACGACATTCCTGTTGACCAACCAAATGGAGCTATGCTGATGGAGCCAGAGCCCTGGAGCTGGAGGAGCCACACGGAGACCAGTGCTGAGATGCTTCCACCGCCACTGGACCCACAAGATTCCCCTCCCCACTGGCCTGTGATCTTCCTGTATTCAGTGTTATTGCATGTGTTGCGTGAGTCTGAAGAGGGGTTTATAGACTGGTATTGGATATGGGCTAATCCCAGACTTATGGACTAGATCTAGACTGGGCTGGGATGTTTCCTCAATATTCAACTGCTCTTGTAGATAAATCTCTTTCTTATACACATGGGTGTCTATGAATTTGTTTCTCTAGTCTACCCAGACTAACACACTCCACTTCCCGAATGCCCTTGCTCTGATACTGTTGGGTGCCGAAGCACAGGGTCCCCATGGCAGAGAACTGCCCCAGAGCATTGCCTAGGCTCTAATCCACCCATCCTCCTCCTGTGGCTCCCCCGATGAGGTTGAACACCCAACCTCTGGGCTACCAGTCAAGCCCTTAACCATTGTGCCAAGAGGGCTCCTTCCTGACTCCATAGACGTTAGTGTGTCCAACCCTACGCACAAAGAACAGAACACTGCCTGGCCCTGTGCCATCCTTCTCACTGTTGCCGTGTTCGCGATGCCAAGTTCACGTCCACCGATGCTGCTGTCTTCCTCTCGGCTGCCGCTCTTCTACTTTGCCAAGCACGGTGTCCTTCTCCAGGGGCTGTCTAAAAGAGGCGCGATGAAGCGTCTCCATCCTCGCTTCGAAGAAGCGTTCTAATTGCCCTCCTTCCAGGACAGATTTTATCCTCAACACCACCCCCACCACCACCCCCACATACCGAGTATTTCATATTTGTCAACATCACCATTATTCCGAAGCATCAATTCTTCTGCAGTCTTCCTTTGTGTGTTGTTCAGGTTTCCCATGCTCGAGACCCCTGACAGTCCCCAGCTGGTCCTCACAGGGACCTCTCTGCTTTCTGACGTTTTCACGAGGTCTTGTGCAGCAGATCTGCCCGAGGCCATACGTGATTGAATTTCTTGACAGCTGTTCCCGTGGATGTTGGTTGTGAATGAAAGCGAAATGAAATCCTTGACAAATTTAATCTTTTCTCTATATGTAATCATTGCGTTGCTTATTGAGACTTTTTCTTTATGTTGAGGTGACATCTAGACTGATAATATTTAATTTTCGTTAGTAAATGCTTCAAATCTTCTTCACTTTTGGCAAGCCAGGTTGTGTCATCCACATGCCGTAGGTTGTTAAATGAGTCTTCCTCCAATCCTGATGCCAACTTGTTCATAGTGTTCAGATTGAGTAAGTACGGTAAGGAGATACAATCCTGATACACAGCTTTCCTGATTTTAAACCACGCAGTAGCCCCTTGTGCTGTTGGCACAGTTACATAAGCACCAGTAAGGGGTTTGGAATTCCCATTCTTTGTACAGTTGGCCATTGCGTGCTATCACAAGATAGGACACACTCAAGGCCATACTTGGGCTCTCGTGGATGCATTTTCACTGTCTTCAGTTGTCTTTAATCATATGAGCAATGAATGGTTTGTTCCACCGTCAGTCCTGACCCTGTTCTGATTGATGATACTGAGCTTCTCCATCGTCCCTATCATGGAAACCAAACCCACTGCCACCAAGTGGGTGCAGACTCATAGCAGCCCGAAAGGACAGAGTAGAGCTACTCCTGTGAGTTGCTGAGGCTGTAACTCTTTAGAGGAGTAGAAGGCCCCGTCTTTATCCACAGAAGTAATCAGTTTCCAACCTCTTCACTGGTCTTCCTTTGCTTTTTAAAAAAAATCATTTTATTAGCGGCTTGTACAACTCTTATCACAATCCATCCATCCATCCAATGTGTCAAGCACATTTGTACATGTGTTGCCATTATCATTCTCAAAACATTTGCTTTCTACTTGACATCAGCTCCTCATCCCCCCTCCCCCCTCCCTCCCTCATGAACCCTTGATAATTTATCATTATTTTTTCATGTCTTACACTGTTTGATGTCTCTGTTCACCCACTTTTCTCTTGTCTGTCCCTCAGGGAGGGAGTTATATGTATATCATTGTGATCAGTTCCCTCTTTCTCCCTTCCCCTCCCCTCACCCTCCTGCTCTCTCTACTCTGATTATTTTGTCCTGAGGGGTTTATCTGTCCTTGATTCCCTGTTTTCAACTCTTATCTGTACCTGTGTACATCCTCTGGTATAGTCGGATTTGTAGGGTATAATTGGGATCATGATAGTGAGGATTGGGAGGGGGGGGGTGTTTCATTGGTGCTATACTGTACCCTGACTGGCTGTCTCTTCCTTGTGACCCTTCTGTAAGGGGATCTCCAGTTGTCTACAGATGGGCTTTCAGTCTTCACTCCGCACTTCCCCTCATTCACACTGATGATATTTTGCTCTTGTGATGCCTGATACCTGATCCTATCGACACCTTGTAATCGCACAGGCTGGTGTGCTTCTTCCATGTGGACTTTGTTGCTTCTCAGCTAGATGGCCGCTTGTTTATCTTTAAGCCTTTAAGACCCCAGAGGCTATATCTTTTGATAGCTGGACACCATCAGCTTTCTTCACATTTGCTTATGCACCCACTTTGTCTTCAGCGATCATGTTGGGAAGGTGAGCATCATGGAAAACCAGTTGAATAGAACAAAGTGTTCTTGCACTGAGGTAGTACTTGAGTAGAGAGGCCCAATGTCCATGTGCTACATGGATACTATACCTATAAATATATGCACATAGATCTATTTCCCCATCGTCATAAATATATTTACATATGTACATGTCTTTATTTGGACCTTTATAAATGCCCTTTGCCGCCTAGTTCCTTCCTCTATTTCCCTTTACTTTCCTCTTGTCCCACTATCATGTTCAGCCTTCATTTGGGTTGCAGTAATTCCTCTCAATTAATTTGGATCAAACCCTACCAGGCCTCCTACACCCTCCTTGCCATTGATTTTGGATCACTTGTTGTTCCCTTGTCTCTGGGATTGTTAACACCCACTTCTTTCCCCCACCTCCTCCTCTCCCATGTCCCCCCGGAACCGTTGTTCCCATTATTTTCTCCTTCAGATTATTTATCCCACCTATCTTATCTAGATAGACCTGCAGAGATAATAATATGCACAAAAAACAAGACAGAGCAAAACAAAGCAACAACAAAGCACAAATGACAAAAAAAAAAACACCTATAAATATTTCAAGGTCTGTTTGTTGACCTTTAGGAGTGTTTTCCGGTTGAGTCTGATAAAGTGCCACGCCCTGACCCCAACGTCTATTTTTGGTATTCCCTGGGGACTTTCTTGCTCTGTTTCCCTTGCTGTTCTGTTGAACACCCTTACTGTTTTGCCTCAATGTGGTGGGGTCAGATGGGACACAATTCCCACACTGTGTCTCCAGGGTTGTCCCCATGAGGACTCTTCTTTAATAGCACAGAGGCAGACGTTCTTCACTAATCAAGTCAAGCTGTTGTTTGGATTTAGGAGCCCTGCTGGCAGAGTGGGTTACACTCAATGGGCTGCTAATTGCAAGGTGAGCAGTTTGAAGCCACTGGCCGCCCTGTAGGAGAAAGATGAGGCTTTCTGCTCCCCTAAAGATGTGTAGCCTTGGAACCTCAGAAGGCCAGTCTGCTCTGCCCTGTGGGGTCGCTATGAGTCAATTACTCGATGGCAGCTGTCTTTTTTTGTCACTGTTGGGTTGAAAGATGGCTTCAAGGTACATGTCTGGTTTAAAGTTTAGAAATGCTCAAGGCAATAGTTTCTGGGCTCTTCCAGGCTCAGGGGCTCCAGCAAGTCTGAATTCTGACCATGAATTTCTTGAACACAAAAATGCACACTGGAAAGGAAAAGACAAATTAATATTGAAAAATTAATTTAAGTACCGTCCTAAGAGTTAAAAATACAAACCAAAATTTTGGTAGAAAAATATATTTAAAAGAAATCATCAGAATTAACAAAGGATTGTTTTCTGGAATTTATAAAGACCTACCAAAAAAAAAAAAAAGATAACCAAGAAGCGAAATAGGAAAGGAAGTTAATAAAAGTAGAAATGGCGAATAAATATATGACAGAGTGTCCGCTCACCCTCTGTTACAATCAAGAGAATAAAAGCAAAACTAAAAAAAGATCCTCCTGCACCCCCTGTATCAGCAGCAAGCGTAGCTAACGTCTGCAATACTGAGGACAGGCAGGGCGGGGGTCAACGCTGCTGCTCTCTGTTGTTGGGTGCATTGGCTCTGGCCTGACCCGTAGTGGCCTCATTACAACAGAGTGGAACACCGCCCCATCCTGAGCCAGCTCCCCATCGTTAGGTTTGAGTCTATTGTTGCAGTCACCGCGGTCAGTTCATGTCATTGGAAAGCTCCCTCTTGACCTTCCACCTGGCCAAGCATGCTGTCTTCCTTCTCCAAGGACAGGTCCCTTCTGGTACTAATGTCTGAAGTATGTGAGAGGAAGTCTCAACATTCTCACTGCAAAGGAGAGTTCTGGCTCTGCTTCTCCCAGGGCGGTCATGCCGTCTTCAGTGTTCTTCACCGAACACCATACTTTAAATGCATGCCTTCTGTCTTCCTCAGTCATTGCATATCCATGGGTGCTCTTATTCACTGTTCGTGGGAGTATAACTTGGTATAACCATTCTGGAACATAGTTTGATCTTACGTGGTGAAGCTGAGTACATGCACAGCCTTCAGAGTTGGCGGTTTTACTCCTAGATGGATGTCCCCAAGACACAGGTAATAGTGTTCATCCTGTCGTTGTTCATGAAAACTGGAAGCAAAGCCAATGTTCAGCAGCAGTAGGACACTACGTTGTCCTATGTTGGAATCCATGGTGGAACGTCCTTGAGCAAGAATGAGTGAGCGCTAGACTCCACCTCGATGAGCTGCAGAGGCGGAGAAGGAAACATCCGTGCACTGCAAAGATGGGATGGGAGGCAGCGTTGCACAAATATTGCTTATAGACACACACATCCCCCATGATGCTGGGAACTAGAACCTTTTTTTCATTCTGAATTGGGTGAAGACTTGCAGGGCAGAGCAGTGAGTGTTCCGTTCAACGATTCAGACACGCTTTGTTTCGTGTAACTCATTAAAAGCTGTGCCCTCGGTGGACCATCGCTCACCCCACTTCCAGCTCCAGCTCTTTTAAAAAATCAATTTATTGGGGTGATATGACTCTTATCACCATCCATCCATTGTGTCAAGCACATTTGTACATTTGTTGCCATCATCATTCTCAAAACATTTGCTTTCTACTTGAGCCCTTGGTATCAGCTCACTTTCTCTCCCTCCCAAACCCTTGATAATTTATAAATTATTTTCTCATGTCTTATACTGTCCGCTGTCTCCCTTCAACCATTTTTCTGTTGACTGTCCCCCAGGGAGTGGGTTATATTAGATCGTTGTGATCGGTTCCCCCTTTCTACCCCCACCTTCCCCTTCCCCTCCTGGTATCACTACTCTCATTATTGGTCCTGAGGGGTTTAACTGTCCTGGATTCCCTGTTTCCAGTTCTGATCTGTAGCAGTGTACATGCTTTGGTCTAGCTGGACTTGTAAGGTAGAACTGGGATCATGGTAGTGGGGGGAGGAAGCATTAAACAACTAGAGGAAAGTTGTATGTTTCATTGGTGCTACCCTGCCCCCCAGCTCTCCTTCTTTCCTGACCCTTCTGAACTTTGTCCTGGGTGAGGTGCTGTCCCTTTGTTTTCACGTGGTTGGTTGCTTTAAGGAGGGCAGCCCTCCCTCATGTTTTTGTTCCTTTACAGATCTATTGTTTGGCTGAAAGTTGAGTCCCCGGTTTAGTTCCAGACCTGAAAGGTGACTAAGGACCATGGTTCCACCATGTCCACCAGTCTCTGTCTGACCCGTAAGCCTGGTCTGCTTTTTACCACTTGGACTTTTGTTCTACAATGTCCTCCTGTCCTGTCTAGGTTCTTCTCGTGTGATCTTTGGGCAGCTGGTAGTAATAGCTGGTCACTATATCGTTCTGCTGGCCCTCAGTCATGGCACTAGCCTTCTCTTTGGTCCATCTCTTCATCTGACCACCTCCCTCCTCCTCCTGCGGGCGTCATTTCCATTGACAACCAGATCCAGTGACCCCCTTGCTCTCACCCCGCCGTGTCCCAGGATGAACTTTCAGCCTCTAGCAATGACTCAAGACCCTCTGTGGTGTGGCCCCCATCTCTCCATGACCTTCAGTGCTCCGTGCCTCTGCCGGATTCAGAGAAGAGGAGCTTAGGGTTGCTGGGGGACATCACCACCACACGTGCTGCTGTAACAAATGATCCCAGAGCTGATGGCTTGAGGCAACAGATTCAGTCCCTGAGCATTCTGGAGGCCGAAATTCCAGTCTATTAGACTGGGCTGAGGTTGCCAGCTGGGTGCAAGTTTCTGGGGGTAAATGTTTCTTGCCCCCCCACCCCCAGCTTCTGGAGGCTGCCAGAGCACCTTGGCTTATGTCTGCATCGCTACGATCTGTCTGGATAAATCTCTCCCAGCCTCTCATTGCCAGGGCTCTTGTGATGGCCATCAGGGAAACCCAGGGTCCTCTCATCTCCAAGCCTGGAGCCACATCTGCAAACACATACTAGTTTCACATAAGATGCCATCTTTGGGGGAAAGTGGGCAGTACTCAGCCGAGCTGTGAGCCTGTTGTGAGGGTGCTGCCGCTCCTCACGGGGTGGGGGTAGGAAGGCAATGTGTGGACGGAGGTAAAGGCTTATCGAAGGGGACACTGAGGAAGCAGAATCTCGACTTGGTCTGGTTGAAAGCTGTTCATGCCTAGCTGCTTTTCCTGGGGTGAGGAGCAGTTTGATGAGGCTCGAGTGGCCATGAGGCACAGAAAGCCCCCAAGGGATCGTGTCACAGCCAATCATTCAATGGGAACATCGCCCTTACACTTCCCAGGAGACCCTGACGCTCCCCAGAGCCTCCGCTGTCTCTGGGTACAGTCGGTGGCATGCTGCCCGGGATGGACGGATAAGACAGCTACCAAAGCCAGTTGGAGGGCCCAGAACCTTTGGGTTGGTGGAGGAGGTATGGGCATGCCAGCACACTAGGAACCTGTGCTGCCTGGCACATGACCCCCAGACAGGGCTTTTAGAGCATCCATGTATTGTTACCGCACACGCTTTCTGAGGATGAGGAATTTCGGTGGCCCTGGCTCACGGTCTTTCACATGGCTCGGGGCTCCAGTCTGTATGAGGCACACCACAAAACCGGCTGCAAACCCATCAGTGGTTCAACTGGGGCCTCCTGGTTCTGGAGGACGGAGTAGAGCCAGGAGAATGCAGTGGATTGAAAATTCCTCAGCAGCCAGGCATGGCAGTTCCTCGACTGGCTGGCATGTCAACCAGTGATGTCCTGCTTGTTTGTTTGGAAGATTCTAGTAAAGTAGGATGAGGCAGGGCCAAGCCTGAGATAGGAACCTCCTCCACCTTGGAAGTCACCCTATTTGGCTGGCCAGAAGACGGAGGAGAGAGGTTAGGGTTGGCCGCAGCCCAGTCACCCTCACAGCCAGATCTGACACACGGTCTCTGGCCCCACTGGGTCCATGGAGGAAAAAGAGAACCCTATCCACACATAGGACATGCATACATGGATATGGTAATTAAAGGTGTGTCAACCTGATTGAGCCGGGAATTTCAGTGGTTTGGTAGTTAAGATCCAGTAATCCTCGATGATGAGATCTTCTCAGGGTGTGGCCTGCTTCCAATACAAGTGGACGCCCTGGAAAAGCTTGGCTGCTCTTTGCTTAGTTTGGATCCTGCATCTGCTTCCTTGATCTGGTTCTTTGAACTTGAGCCCACAACCTGCCATATTGGACTTGCTCACCTCTGCAGTCATAAGCCTGACATCTTCCTATCTTGGGTTCACAAGCCCTCCCAGGCCTTGGGTCCAGAGCAGCCTTCAGCCTGCCATCTGATCATGGGCCTGAAGTTTAATCACTTTCTACAAGTCTGAAAGTTATCTCCCTGATAGAAACCGTGTTCTGTACGTACATATGTAAGCCTCACTGTGTTTGCCTCTTTAGAGAACCCAGTCTAAGACAATAGGCATGGAGGATCTACATACCTCATCTCAGGACCCCTAAGGACAGGGGGCACTGCATGATTTGAGAACAGAAAAGGAGTGTCCCATGGTTGTATCCTTTCACCACACTTATTTAACCTGTAGGCTGAGCAAATGATCCAAGAAGCTAGATTAAACGGAGGCGGAGGGTGGGCGGAAGAATCACCAACCTGCCGTTTGTGGAAGGCACACCCTTGCTCACTGGAAGCAAAAAGACATGAAGCACTTGCTGCTGGAAATGAAAAGACTGCAGCCTTCGACATGGATTGCAATTCAATGTACAGAAGAGAGCAATCCTCACAACGGGGCCCGTGACATAGGAGAGAAGACAGGGATTTCACTTTGCTGGGATCCACATTCAAGGCTCAGCAGCAGTAGCAGTGGTCAAGAAACCAGCCAACACACTGAAATTGGGAATATCTGCTGCCCAAGACGTCTTGATAGCACTGAAGGACGGTGTTACTTGAGAACTAAGGTGCGTCTGGCCCAAGCCATGGTCTTTTCAATGACCTCATACGTATGTCAGAGATGAACCATGAACCCTGCAGAGAAAGGGTTGCCGCCGAATCGCGGTACTGGCGAACACTCCTGAAAGCACTAAATGGCCAGAACAGGCCGAGCGCCTCAGCCAGAATGCACCTTGGATGCAAAGACGGCGACACTCAGCCTCCGGTATTTCCGACAGGTCTTCGGAAGAGTCCAGCCCCCTGGAGGGCAGCACACTTGGGAGAGGGGTGGCAAAAAACAGGGAAGCCCGCGACAAGATGGCTTGGTGCAGTGGCTACTACAAAGGACTCACACGCCACATCGATTGTGACGGCGCAGGTGCGGGTGGTTCATCCCATTGCACACAGTGTCACACGAGTGGGAGCTGACTTCATGACACCAACCACAGTGGGGGGGGGGAGGCTGGTGGTGTAGCGGTTGGTTATCAACTGGGCTGCTACCGCAAGGTCAGAAGTTCAAAATTACCACACAGTTCTGTGGGAGAAAGATGGGGCTTTCTACTCCTGCAGAGTTACAGTCTTGGAGACCCACAGGGACAGCTCCACCTTGCCCTTTAGGGGCATTAGAGTCAGAATTGACCAGATGGCAGTGAGTCTGGGTTTTTGATTAATGACAGCAGTCTTGAGTGGTGCTTAGCTGTGAACTGGCAGGCTGACCTAAGCAGAGGGACACCGGGAAAAAGGCCTGCATGGCTCTACCCTAATCTACACAGGCCACCATGATTCATAGCAGCCCGGGGAAACTCAGGGTTGTGTTTTTGGTTGGTTGGTAACCCCACCTTGGTTGTTGGAAATGTGACTATTCAATTACTCACAACTCAGTCACGTCATTGGCGATTCACACAGCACCACAGAAAAGCCCCCGGCCTTCTGTCCAAACCCTGGGCACACACTTCCTGCCCCCTGCTGGGTGGCCCCCGAAGCAGTTTCCTGGCTGTGAACAAGGGAACCTAGCGGTGCAGTTAATTGTGCACTCAGCTGGTCACGCAGGAGCAGGCACTCAGCCTCCGTACACATGGACAGCCGCAGGACACCCAAGGAGTCCCACTGTCCTGCAGGGTCGCTATGGGCCAGCCCCTTGCAGAGTGAACTGGGGTTGAAGGGCCCAGGCTTTATTCACAGAGGGCCAAATGGCCTGCCCCTTTGGTATGGGGTCTAGTGCCCCGGCCCGAGGAGGCCCTGAGCTCCAAGTCTGCAGAATGACAGGCCCCAGACCTGCAGGGTAGTTACAAAACCTCACACGCAACACTACTCAAAAAAAGACACAAAGAAAAGTCCAATGGGGCCACCCTCCTGCGCCAGTACCCTGGCTCAGAGCAGGTTCACACCATGCTTGAGCAGCTTCTGGCGCGCCCGGCTGGGGAGGCTGCACACGCCGTCCTGGGGATTCGGGAAGCCGGAGCCCCGTGCTGGGCAGGCCAGGGGCTGGAAGAAGGTCTCCTGGGCAGGGGTGCGGCAGGCGAACACAGCCGTGGAGGCATTCCTGCGGAGGAAGAGACCACTGTGGGCACTGCCCTTGCGCCTCAGACCACACCCCAAAGGCCCCCGTGAGTTCTCACCCTGCTGGGAGCTGAGGTGCTGCATGTGTTGGGGTGCTTATTCTAGGACGTTTGGGGGCCTTGGCTTCAGTGTCCCAGATGCTGGGTGGCCAAGGCAGCCAGAGTCAGATCCAGAGCCTGTAGGCTGGTGTGAGGGCTGAGCCACGGGCCAGGCAAGGCCACGTGATGGTGGTGGAGGGGTGTGTGTGTCTCAGTCTGTCCACACAGGGGCGGTCAGACCAGGATGTAGGGGTATAAAGTTACTAAACAGAAACCCAGAGATACAACAGCCTCTGGGGCCCAGCGGCCACCTGACTCCCGCCCATTTCTAACTTCAGTGGGGCCTGGCAAGTCATCTCCTCCCTGGACCCTGTAAGTCTGGGGATGGAGGCCCCTCCCAGGACTCTCCTTCCATAGAAGTGGGGAGGGGGACCCCATTTCCTCCACTGGGCCTCAATGCGCTCAGGGGCCCACCTGGCTTATGTGACCGCTGCCACTCTGCGTGTCCTCGGAGAGGACAAAGGCAAGTGGGGCAGAGCCATGGGGAGTAGGGAGAGAGGGCCACTGCCGGGCTAGTCATCGTCACTGAACCTCAGCAAGGGCCCGAGTCCGGGTCCCCATCCTAAGGAATCTCACCACCATTAAAAAATCCTCTCAGCTTCAGGGGCGGAGGGTGGGGTGGCAGCGAACAGGGTCACAGGAGCTCAGGGAGCGAGGACAGGCACCCTACCCACTCCTTCACCCACAACCAGACACACACATACAGCTAGACAGACACACATCCACAGAGCTGCACATAAATACAGAGAGACACACAGAGACACCCCCAGATATGCAGACACGTGCCCACAGATAATACACAGACATACAGAGAGCCATACCCACAGACAGATATCCACAAATATAGACACACACAAACACACACACTCATACACACAGACACGCCCACAAACACAGAGAAACACAAGAGACCCCCCCACAGACATGCAAACACACAGACACACACCCAGATAATAGATACACACACACACACACAGACATACAGAGAGCCATACCCACAGACACATACCCATATATGCAGACACACACACAGGCATAGACAACACACACACAATCACAAACACATGCACGCACATACACCAACACAACCAGTTCTCAAACCAGGGACTGTGGGCACAAACCTGCCCTCAGACGGCAGCCCGGTGCCTGTGGGGAGGCTGATGGCAGTGGTGGACAGGCAGCGAGCCCTTCACTCACCCAGGGGGGCCCAGAGACCATGGAGGAGAGAGCCTTTGAGTGACAGCAGCGATGAGGGGCAGCAGGAGCAGAGAAAGGGGTCCTGCGTGGGGGGCTGGAATGTCCCCCTCACTGAGTAGCACTCTGACCAGAGGCAGCCAGCCATGCAAGGGGGGAGAGGGGAGGGGCTCACCTGACAGTAACCTCGTACAGTGCAGGCCGCCCTGCAAAGTCGGAATGAATCAGGCCCACGGCCTGGAGGAAGCTGCGGTCCTGGGCTGTGGCCACCGGAGGCAGGTTTGCTTTGGAAGGAAGATAGAAACAATGACGGCCAGTCCTCCTCTCCTTCTGTGCCTCAGGGGCTCCCACATGCCCACATGGCTCTGGGAGACAGACTGAGCCTGCTGGACAAAGTCCAGCTGCCCCTGTCACCAGAGAGCATCAGCCAGGTTGAGGCCAGTCCTCATCTGTGGCTTCAGCTGGGTTGGGGACTCCCACCCCTGCAGCGAGGCCGCCGCGCCCAGGCCTCACCTGTCAGCACCTTCTGCACGCTGTCGAAGTGCGTGAAGTTGTACGTGCCGCCCCCTGCAGCTGCGTCCTTGGGAAGCGTCTCGTGCAGGTGGACCTCCAGCCCATTTAGGGAAGCCAGGCTGCTGTGGTACTGGTGGGGGTGGGGTGGGCAGAGAGGGTCAGGCCTCCAAGATGACACCTCTGGGCCTTCCCTCCACTTTGTTTCCAGAGGTCCCTGCCTTAGGTATGTGACCTCTGACCCCTTATACCATTTTGGGCCAAGAACTAACTCCTCACTGCCCTTAAATTCAAGAATTGACTTGTTGGCAGTAGGTTTTATAGGAAACCAAAACAGATGAGCAGGGAGACAAAAGGCAGCAAAGAAAATGCCCTCCGCTGGTCCCATCCATGAGGAACCACAGTGATAATCTGCCCCGAGAGGGGACCGTGGGCCCAACCGCCCCCTCGCCCTTCCCCGTGCAGGAACCATGAGGCCCCAGGAGAGGACACCGGGGGGTCAGGCTGTGGAGGGGCTGAGAGGCTGGCTGTGGAACACCTTCTGGCAGGCAGCAGGGGGGCACCGGGTGGTACAGGTGAGAGGCGTGCCTCCGTGGGACGCTCTTTTACAGGAAGCATTGGACAAGCCATCCCTGAGGAGGGGTGGCTGGGGACTCCACCTCACAGGACAGCAAGAATGACGTTCTTCCCCCTCACAGACTCAGGCTGGGGCTCCGGTGGCTCCCCCAGCTCTGCTGAGGCCTGGCCCCAGCAATGTTCTCCCGCAGCCTCAGGAACCTACACGGCCAGTGACCCTCGGCGAAAAGGCAGCTGGCGGCCCTGCCTGTACCGGCTGCAGAGTGGAGGGCCTGACACAGTACTGCCGGCGAGGCCTCCCTGTGTGACGTGGCCAACGGCGATGAGATCGCTGGTCACCCAAAGGCGGGCAGGTGGGACCCACCAGCCGCTCCACAGACGCTGAGGCTGTGGACTCCTGTCAAGATCAGGTCTTGAAAGCTCTCTTAGGCAGTTCGGCTCCATCCTAGAGTGGCCATCCTAGAGGGTCACTGTGAGTCAGAATGAACTCCCTAACAAGGACTTTGGTTTTCGGGCCTCAGCACGAGAACAGGGGAGCCCCGGACACTGTACCGCTAACGTCAAGGTTGGTGGTTCAATCCCATCAGCTACTCCTCCGGACAACAATGAGGCTGTCCACTTGTGTAAAGATGGACAGCCTCAGATATGCTCAGTCAGCTGGAATCTGTCCTGCAGGGTCTCTGTGAATCATAACTGGGTGAGGTTGCGTTGCGTGGAGAGAGGCCCCACGACGTGTCTGGGGCCAGCCCCACAGGAAGCTGAACCACCTCGGGGCGGGTTCCCAGGCTACGCTGCAGTTGTCATTGCTGTGCACGGCGTCAACACTGGCTGTTCTGTCTGGACGTCTCCGAAGTGAACTCGCAAGCCGAGAGGCTTGACCCCAAGGCTTGGTTCTGGGCCTCTTTCTGTTGGAGGCCTGCTGGCACAGGCGGTTAGGCAGGGGGCTGCTAACGACAAGGCCAGCAGTTTAACCACCAGCCCCTGCCAGGGAGAAAGGCAACAGTGTCTGCTTCTTGTCAGGCAGAAGCAGGAGTGAGCAGGGCAGGCGGGCAAAGAGATGCCCGGAGCTGGTGGGAACACTGCACGGACGCTGCGAGAGGCCAGGCCTCCCCCACCCCTTCGGTGCAGAAGGCGACTGTTATACAGAACTTTGAACATTGTTGCTGAGCCCCGGATCCGCAGACATCAAAGTTCCAGTGGAAAATTTCCCCAGCTACTCCCTGGCCCCAGACCCAGGCTAAAAACTCTCCACCTCTCATCTGCAGTGACTTCTCGGCCCCCCAGGACGCTCCTGTCCCTTTCTCTGTACCCCTCCCTCCGTCCCTCCTGGGTGGAGCGACTTCTCTGGCCCCCATTAGGGACCCCTGAACCTGGCCCGGGAGTTCTGAGATAAACCCTTGAAACAGTTTTCTACCTTTGCCTTCTTTCTTTCTCCCCATCGCCGAATCTACCCCATGCTTCCACCAAGACTCAGACCTTCAGAAACCCAAGAGCGCGGCTCTCTTCTGTCCTACAGGCTCGCTGCAAGCTGGAATCGGTCGAGCTCCCTGACACAGATCTGTTGCGGGGTGCCTGGCTCCCAGGATGCGTTCCAGAAAGATCCATCAAGTGACCATGACAATGAACACGGCTGAGGTGCCACGTGCTTAATTACACTAGGAGCTGTCGTGAGCTGGGCCGTGGTTCTCAGTGGCTTGGCAGATGCCCTCTGACATGACAAGCCAATGAAAGGACAGGAGGGGCTAAGCAGGGCCCTTACTGCCATCACACCCTGGCACAGTGGGAACAGAGTGTCCCCAGGGTAAATTACACAAGAATAACACTAACCAAACCAACTCACTCGAGTTAACTCCATCGAGTCAATGCTGACTCACAGCGACCCTACAGGACAGAGCAGAACTGCCCCTGAGGGTTCCAGAGCTGTAACCTGTCATGGGAGTAGAAAGCCTCAAATTTCTCCCATGGAGTGGCTGGTGGTTTTGAACTGCTGACCCTGCGGTTAGCAGCCCAAGAGAACAAAGGATCTATGTATGGCGGCAAGGAAGAAACCTCCATCCTCCGAGAAAGAAGAGCCAGGAATGGAGGGCGTCACCTGGACCTGGACACAGGGGAGGAGAGCTGGAGGCCAAGACACATGGAGCTCTCCAAGGAGATGCTGACCAAGACCCTCCTCCAGGGCCAGCTCTGGGAAACCTGCGGCCTCCTGCAGGTGATTGCCAGAGAGGTTACTTCTGTTGGTCAGACAACCCCCCCTCTCCCCGGGGTGCTTCTGCTACAGCAGCAGGAGAGGAACAGGCAGGGGCGCTTGGGCTTAAAGGGGAGGTGCAGGCAGAAGGTTCAGTAAAAGGCTGTTGGTTCAGGAAAGACAAGCACCGCCACTGACACTGAGCCTCATTAACACCTAGTTTAACAGATGCTAATGAGCCTGTGTGGACAGGGCGTGTGTGTGTGTGTGTGCGCGCGCGCGCACAGTATCTGGACTGCAGGGACCTGGTACCAGTCATCAAGCTGGTGCCCAGGGGAAGGAACAATGAGGATCAGAGTCAGTCAATCACAGGAGCTGTTAGGTCAGGCCCCGTGGGGGCTTTTTAAAAAATTGCTAAGTGCTTTCATTTAGCAAGTCGCTTGCAGGTCAGTCTGACTCATTAGGGCCCTGGATGATGAAGCAGAGCTGCCAGCCCAGGGTTTCTGAAGCTGTAACTGCAGGAGTGGAAAACCTCAACTTCCTCCCTGGAGCAGCTGGTGTTTGCGAACTGCTGACTTTGTGACAAATAGCCCTGTGGGTAATCCACCACGCCATATGCCAGGGGGCTTTAAAAAGTTAGTGGGAAAATTTTCCACAAGCTTTTTGAAGCCCCCCAGGCCCCCAGGGTTCAGCAAACTCTGGCCTACAGGCCAGAGCCACCCTGTCACCTGCCTGTGGCCTAAGCATCGTTTTCATATTTTTAATGGTGAGGGAATAAAATCAAAACACTTTGTGACACATGAAGGTTATCTGAAAGTCCGACTTCCATGCCCATGCTTCCAGGGTGGGCGGAATGCAGGTGCCCACGGCTGTTGGCTACGGCCTCCCAGGGCTCCTTTACACCGCGTGACGGCAGAGCCTAGCAGTTGCATGAAGCTGAATGGTACAGGCAGTTTGCCAGCTTGTCGCTATTACACACACCAAAAATCCAGACCGGTGCCATTGAGCCGACTGCGACTCATAGCCACCCTAGAGGACAGAGCAGACCTGCCCCTGTGGGTTTCTGAGACTCTAAAATATTCTGGGAGTGGACCTTGCAATTAACAACCGAGCCTGTAACCCACCATGCCACCAGGGCCCTCTCTCATCCCCACTCCTCCAGAGTGCGAGCCCCTTCGGGGGTGTAGCAATTAAGGGCTTGGTGGCTAGCTAGAAGGCTGGGGGACGAGCTTGCTCTGTGGAAGACCTCAGCCCCGAAGAGCTTGCGGGCACGACCTTTCCCGTCCAGCTGCCCCAGTGTCCACTCCAAACCTGCGACTGCTGGCTTTTCTTCCAAATGAACCAATGAAACCAAACACATTGCCATCAAATCAATTCTGACGCATGAAGACCCTATGGGACCACGTAGGCCTGGCCCTGTGGGTTTCCCTGGAGGGGTGGCTGGGGGAGGGGGCCGGTGTCTGACCTGCGTAAGTGTAACCCACTCTGCCACCAGGGCGCCAATCAGCTGGGGCAGTTCACAGACTTCCTCAAACAAAGGGCCACGACATGCAGAGGAAGCATGCACATTCACTTAGAAGGACAAGTTTCCCAAGGGGGGGGGGGTGTTGGGGGGTGCTTGTAATTTAAGCGGGCGCGCACTCACACTGACATGGAGTGGTCTCCAGGCGGCTGCCAGCAGGCACCATTGGCGGCTCTCTGCTGCCCCCTGGTGGGAGCTGGGCTGCTGCTCCGGAGCAGTCCCAGCTGTTGCCCTGGCCCCAGACCAGGGGGGTGCCCCACTTAGATGCTGGCAGGTAGGAACCTCACGGCTCACCTGAACTGTAGGTCCCACTCTGTGAGCGCCGGGGAGCTTCTTGGGAAACCCGGTCAAGTATGTTACAGACAAGTTGGTGGCACCGGGCTATGAATGGCTTCTCTGGATTATGAAAGACGGCTGCTGCGTCTGATGAAAAAGTCAGTTGAAAAGAGGTAGCCGACCGGAGTTGGGGACCCCTCCTCTGGCTAGAAAAGACAATGGGTTCTTCTTCCCTAAAACTACGCTTTAACAACATGGTCAGCAGTTCAAACTGCCAGGCGCTCCGGCTCTCTACTCCTATAAAGAGGCACTCACAGTCACGGAACCCCACAGGGGCAGCTCTACCCTGTCCTACAGGGTCTCAGGAAGTCAGAATCGAATCTACCCAAGGTGGTCAGACTTAGGTTTGACTTAATGGCTACTCACCACCACCACCACCACCACCACCACCACCCCCGACTTCCCCCGCGGGAAACAAATGAAATGGTTGGAGATGCAGCAACGAGCCACAGAAGACAGGATTGAACCTCTGACTTCACCACTGCAAGGGAGACCATGTAAGGAAAAAACAAACACGAATTCGACCTACCACCTGCACGACCTTCCGTTTTTTTACCCCACTGAATTTCCTTCTGAGTCAAAGGGGGGGAGGGCTGCTCTAGGTCTTGCCTAAAGCAGCAGGAGCAAGGCATGCCATGCGGCACAGAGCTGAAGCAGAATGCTCGGCCCTTGCTTTCTCGTTACCGCTGAAGAAAGGTCGAGAGAGCAACTAGATCCCCGTTACTGCGCCCACACCCTGCACCTCCACGGTGTCAAGCCTGAGGCTTGGAGCTGTGAAGGACAGACCAAAAACCCACTGCCGCTAGGTCGATTCCTACCTGTCCCAGAGGCTGGTGGGTCTGAACTTCCAACCTCTAAGTAAACAGCCCACAGCTGAACCTTCTGCACTACCAGGGCCCCTTCCGTGCAGCCACCAGCAGGAGCCGCTGGAGCATCCTCACTCAGGATGTGGGGAGGAGGGTGAGGGGAAGGAGGAGCCATAGCAGATGCGCTGGGGTCTGTGGCTGGGATCACTGGGACAGGGGAGTTTTAGAACAGTGACTGCTAAGGAGGCTGCTGGGCGGCCTCCCCTTCTCAATGATGATTCAAGGTCAGGTGTTCAAGACAGGCATACTAATAAGACAGGTAAAGAACCTTCAGGATTTACAAGTGAGAACTCAGCAAACCCCAGGACACCCACGTGGTGCCCTACAGCAATCCTGACCTGCTCTGCTTCCTGCCAACGAGCATCAGGCTGTTGCTATAGCACCAGAGTGCTCTGAGTGGGGAAAGGGCAAGTGGTGATGCAGGCTGCTTCCAGGAAGGCATGAAGGCCTTCGGTGTCTCTGTGGGCTGTGAGGGGGACAGTCAGGGTGCTGCAGTGGTCTGCAGAGAGGAGGGTGACAATAGGTGTCGCTATGGGCTGTAGAGGAGGGTGATAGTCGGTGTCACAGTGACCGCCCCAGCACTCTCAGTGCAAGTGGTCAGAGGCCAGAGCTCCTGGCTGGTGCTGGTGACGAGCAGCAGCTGGAGCATGGAGACCATGGCCAGGCCTGTGTCCACGTGCCACTGGTGGGCTCACAGCCTCTGTAGGGCCCTGGGGCCCAGCTCGCCGTGCACACCTTTGCATCGGGGGCTGGATGACGCACTCTCCTCAGACACCCCAAGGAAGGCACTCGTGATCCCTGTGGACCCCAAGGGCCCAGCTAATGGCCAGGTCCTATCCAGCCAACTGCCCCCACCCCCATCCAGAGTGCTAGGAAGAGGAGGGCTGGGGTGTTGGGTCACTCACCACCTCCTCGATGGCTGGGCCGTCCCCTAGCAGTGGCTCTTCGGCCAGCAGGGCCAACACCAAGCCCTGCACACTGTGTGTGTACAGGTTCAGCCTCAGGAGTCCCTGGCTCGGCCCCGCCTCTAGCATGTCCGTTCTGCCCGCTGCGTGGACCTCATCTGCACACAGGCCCGAGCCTTGCAGCTGCCCGCAGGCCTCCATTCCTGTCTGCCCAGAGGCGGAGCTGAGTGGCGACTCTGGGCTACAGGTCCTTCCAGGGGACAGAGGGTCATTTCCAGGGGCGAGTGTGTGGCTGTCACCAAGATGGTCTTCCTGTTGCCCCAGGGCTCCATTCTGGGTGGGCACCAGGAGAGGAGGCAAGGTGGGGGCCTCTGGGGCTGGGTCAATGGGTAAGCTCCCAGGAGGCTCGGGGTCTCTGGGGTGGCCAATGGATTCCTGGTCCAGGGATGACAGGTGCGTGGGGGCAGGAGGACCTGAGGGTGTTTCTGGAATGTGGAGCACAGACATGTCGAGCTGCTCTCTGGAGAGGTCTGCATCCTTGGCTGGGGAGCAGCCGGGGCGCGGGGGACGGGCAGTGCTGTGCCGCCTTTCATGCTCCATGGCACCTGGCAGTCGCAAGGATCCCACATGCCCAGTGGTGACTTCATTCAGTGCCGACGTACTGCAGGCTCTCAGAAGATGTGGCGCCCGACTGCTCTGGGGTCCGGCTGGCAAGGTGGGAGAGCTGGAAGACAAGACAGGCATGAAGGGGCACTTGCCCTCAGAGTGCCAGGCAGTGCCAGGCAGGAGACCAGGCATCTGGGATACCAGCTGGGGTGAAGTAAGGCCACGCCTGGCTTCCCAGGGCTCCACGCAGGGATTCCAAGGTCACCGCCTGCACAGCTCCGCTCACTGGGTAGAGGCCACCGCCCTCTGGAGGGGCTGTGTGGAGCCGGGTCTGGTGCCCAGTGACCTAACACGCTCTTCCCAGTTTATACAATGAACACACCCAGGCTGGTCAGTCGGTCAGCTTCAACTTACTGGGTCCTACAGGACAGACAACTGCCCCCTGGAGTTTCAGAAACTGCCAATGTTTCCAGAAGCAGGCAGCCCCACCCTCTGCACCCGATCATTCATTAGCAGCCGAGCCTCTTAACTGATCACCAGTCCACCATGCCTCCTATAATTAACCCAGGAGGTTCACCCTACAGATGGCAGGAATCGTGGTAAGCCAGTGCTCTGCTAGCTGCAAGGTCAGCAGTTCAAAACCATCAGTCGCTCCTCAGGAGAAAGAGGAGGTTTTCTAGTCCCATGAACAGTTAGTTTCAGAAACCCACAGGGACAGTTCTACCCTGCCCTAAAGGGTTGCTATGAGTCAGCACTGACTGGATGGCAGGGAGTGGAGTTTTGTGCAAATAAGAGGACTGAAGCCGAGGCAGGCAAGTAGGAGTGCCCCAACACAGATCTGGGGCAAGGGCCCTCTCTCAGCTCATGTCACCAGGCTGGCTTCCCGGTGCTCTCTGCTCAGGCCAAGCACTAGGGCAGGTGGAGGAGAACAAGGGGGAGAAGGCAGGGGCCGGCTGGATGAACTCCAAGGGCACAGCCTAAACCAAAGCCATGGCCACAGAGCCAGTCCCGCACACGGCAGTCCTCCGGGACCGAGTAAATGGCTTTCTCCACCAGAGGTGGGTCTGAGTGGCCAACCCTGTGGCAACCCCTTTTCCTCCCGGGCCCCTGACTTGGTGAGGGGTGGGGATCCCTAAACCCGGCTGCAGATGGGGCACCTATGTATAGGCTTACCTGGTTGTCCGTGCCATGGGGAACTCACGGAGACGGCCAGCTTCCTCTGGAGTCACAAACACGGGCACCACCTGCACATTCGGTGGGAGTGCAGCCCCTGGAACGCAGAGCAAGAGGCAAGGGGGGGGGCTCACCTTGGGCAGAGAAGACCAAGGGTGATGAACCCTCCCATCCCCAACAGCCCAGAGCGGAGCCACAGCACTGACACCCTGAGAGACCACCTGGGCACTGCCCTCAGCTGCGGAGGAAGGCCGTGGCCCTGCATACCAGAAAGAGACAGGAACCGGGACACAGCAGTGTCAGCGGACAAAAGACATTTCCTCAACTTCTACTCCCAAACAAAACAGAGCTGTTCTCTCAGAGCCCTCTGCCCCGAGGGTCTCCCCAGCCCTCCCCAATCCACGACACCCTGGGACCAGTCCAGAGGTCCCTGACACCCAAGTGAAACACCCAAACTCCCACCAGCTGCCCTGCAGCTGGCTCTGCCCAACAGTGAGCCTGGAGGACTGAGAGCTGCCCAGGAAAGCTGCTAAATGGGCTGGGACCAGACGGCCACCTCTTTTCCCAGTGGCCCCCGTGCTCTCCGTTAGCAGCCCAATGCTTAGCTCACTCTGCCACCAAGGCTCTCTCTTACAGGCCTACCCAAGACCCAAACCCAAACGACCAAATAAAGCATGGCCTCCTGCTAAGGACTCCCTTCTGACTCAGTGACCACTTTGGACAGAACTGCCCCTAGGACTGACTTCCCCCGAGGCTGGATCTCGGAAAGAAGCAGGTCTTTCTCCAGGAGAACAGCTGGGGGGGGGGGCACAGCTGAGTGCGTCCAGTGCTATGCTGTGGTGCCAGGGCGCTCCTCTTCCCTGAGTCGCGGAGCAGCCACAAGCAGGGTCGGGGAAGGCTGCCTGCCTGACGGGAAGGGCCTACCACGTGGGGTTTGAAGGGGCTGCTGTGGTCCTGCAGCTTTGGGGACCTGAGAGCAGGGATCTGGGAAGGCTGGTCTGATGTCACGAGCCTTCTCAAGGGGAGTTGCCCTGCAGCTGTAAGACTCTGCATTTGCCTGCTCTGATGGGCACATGAGGGGCTCTGGGCTTCCGGGAGCTGTGCACAGAAAGGTCCCCTGCCAGACCGCAGTTCTTAGGTTGCCACAAAGTGCTACTTACCACTCCCCTGCAAGGCAGCCACAGCCGGAGGGGGTCCCTGCAGAACAAACACAGAAGCAGTCAGTTGGCACTGGGTACCATGTGCCCTCTTGACTCCACCCTCCAAGCTCCTGGGCCATCTGCTCAGCAAACAGAGCCAGATCCAGCAGATGTGACCCCAAGCCAGGCCAGGGGCAAAGCAGATGGAGCAGAAACCGCTGCAAGCTGCTTGCTCTGTGTCTGCCCCATAGGGTGCGGCATCTGCTGGGGCCCCCACAAGCTGCCCCCACCAGGGGCAGCTCCACCCGACATGCTGCCAGCCAGCTTGCGCACGAGACTCACTGTCTCTGCTCACGTTACCTGCCTCATCCTGCTTGCAGTGTCTCTGCATCTAGCCCTGCCCACCACGGCCCTGGCCCAGAGCTCTCTTCATCTCAGGCTGAAGGGCCTCCTGTCCCCGCCACCCCTCCTTCATCGGCCAACCCACAAGGGACCCACCACAGCTATGGCAGAAAAAGGCCTGGACGGGGACAGGCACATGTGCCCTGGTTCCTCTAATCCACATGACAATTAGGTGCAAGGTCAGCATCACGTTCTGGATCTGCGGGACCTCAGCTGACTCTGGGAAAGGACAACCAGCAGCAGCCAGGTCCCTATTTTCATAAAGCCACTGGGACACTCTCCCTCACTCACAGGAGGCAACACTGAGAGGGAGCTGCCGGTGACCCCACCGCTCATTACAAACTCCTCAGGAGCCTCGAACCAGCAGTGGATCTGCAGAGGAGAGACTTGGGAAGCCAGGCCGTGTATCATGAGGTACTCTGCAAGAGGCCCAGGGAGCATGGCTGTGCACTGCGGGAGAAAGGCCTGGTGACCTGCTCACTAAGGACGATGGCCAAGAACACCGTACAGGGCCTGCGGCCAGGCACGCCCTTGTGGAAGTAGTGCTGCCGGGAGCAGACAAGCTCATCTTTGTCCTGAGAAGCAGCTGGGAGTCAACAACCCAATACCCACCTCAAGGCGCCACCAAGGGTCAACAGAACTTGCCCCAGCCAAACAACAGGCAGACAAAACCAAAACGACCCAGCTTTCCTTTCTTGGACTTTTTATGTTTTAGGTCAATAAAGCCAAATCTAAAGTTTATTTGCTTATTCTGGGTCAATATTTACTTATTTACGGGTGTGTGTGTGTGTGTGTGTGTGTGTGTGTGTGTGTAATAAACATTGGCCTAAAGTCCATGTATCCAGGAGAGTGAGTACACAGCATGCCAGGATTCTCATTCTCTCTCTACCCACACATGTGCGCTTCTCCTTCCCGTACTTGCGGCTGTGAGGTGCCACCGAGTCAGCTGACTCACAGTGACCAGTGTACAGCACAGCAAAGTGCTGCCGGCCTGCGCCTTCCTCGCTGTTCCAGCATCTCATGGGTAGAGATCACACACACATGTATATCCAAAGCGCTTCCAAGAGCAGGTGGAAAATGGAACCAGAGGTGACCAGGATGTTCCCGCATGCTTTCTGGGGGCTCTTCCCCCCAGCAGACACTGGCCACGTCGGAAGCACCTTCTCCTTTAAATCTACCTCACGGACCCTTCTGAGACCACATGATGGATGATTTGGCTGGTCACGTGCACTCGTGGCTCAAGGAAAGCCTGTCAGTCGCTGCTGCACAGTCCTGCTGACAAGCCACATGGAGCCAGGCTGATGGCAGCCAGAGCCCTGGGGATGTGCCCACTGCCATTGGACCCACAAGACATTGCACAAGCCTGTGGTCTTCCTGCCTTCTGCATCACTGCATGCGGCAGTGTGAGTCTGAAGAGGGATTGATGGACTGGTATCAGATTTATGGGCTAATAGCGAACGTAAGGACTTACTCTGGACTGGACTGGGACGTCTTCTTAATAGACAATTACTCTTTGATATAAGGTTCTTGCTTGTACATATCTAAATGGCCGGGGTTTGTTTCTCTCGTCAACCTGGCCTACCACAGGGGAGGAGCGGCCATCTCCAGGGAGTGGCCAACACTGCGAGGAGCAGGAGGGAGAGCACACGCTGCAGGTGGGGCGGGCTCTGAAGCCTGTGCTGCCGGGGGCAGGAGGAGGGCAGGCGGGGGCAGCCCAGGCTGAGGGCCGAGCCCTGCCTCAGGTGAACCCTGGGGTGACAAAGCGCTGAGTGTGCGTGGCGAGGATTGCTCACCCAGAGAGCACGTCTTAGGACAGAGCCCTAGGAGCTGAGGCCTGAGGCAAAAAGGGCAGGACTTTCTTACTGTCCACATGTCTACCAGGAAGAAGGCTCTGCCTGCCACTGCCTCTCCATGTCTGCTAACACGCTGAGTGTGAAAGACAGCCTCGCCCACACATGGCTCACGGGAAGGCAGGCAGGGACAGGCCAGGTGCCAGACGGTCACACAAGCAGCCGCACTGTGGGCTGCCTCAGTCTCTCCTCCTGCTTGGCAGCAGTGAGATCAACTGCAGCTCCACCGGCCTCGGCTCCCCGAGGTGCTTCTGCGGGCCAGTCTTGTGCAGCCTGCTGCTCGGCCTGATGGGTGTGAGGGAGCACTACCATCGGGACCTGCCTGGGGGCTGAGGAAAAGAGGGCCACCCCCACGAGCACACACATGAATGACATGGGCACGCCCACTTGTCATTTGAGGCCGCCTGCTGGACCTCCCCGCAGCACTGAGCCCAGGGTGGACTCAACAACCGAGGGCTGCAGCTACACGGCTGGCTGCAGCAGGTCTGGTCCCCACGAGGAGACCCGGGAAGTGAAGCCCCTGAAGACGTCACCATTCGACGGAGCAGTGGCAGTCGGGTGGGTGCTACAAAGACACAGACACACTACGAGGGGGGAAGGGGGGAGATGCTGGCCACATGAGGACGCAGTGGCCAGCCTGGGCAGATGTGGCTGGGATCCAAGAGTGGGGTACAAGCCGGAAGGCCCTGCCTCCGAGCCCATGACACACAGGGCCTTCCTGTTACTGCCCCGACCCCTGCCCGGAGACGCCTGCTGGGGCGTCCCGTCAGGGCACCTCTGGAGGCCTGGTCTTCATAGTACCTGGTCTCGGGGCACTTCCGGCTGCATCAGGATCTTGGCTGTGAGGGACGGCGGGAGCTGGGTGCTCACAACCCTACAAGGGGAGACACAGAGACAATGACCACAGTGAGCAGAGATGCGCCAGCCACCCCGATCGCCCCATCGTGGGGGGGGGGGGCCTCAGTGGCTATAACCTGACCATAACACGACAGGCCTCCAGCCACCATGGTGAGACCCGTGACAGATCCTGGCATCCTCAGAAGCCGGCAGACAGCAGGCGTCTGCCACCAAGAAAGCCATACACGAATCAAATGAAACGATGAGGCCACTTCACAGTGAATGTGGTCGCTCTGGATGGCATGATGGGCTAAGTACTCGCTGGGAACACGAGGGAGGCCGAAGTTCCAATCCACCAGAAGGTACCCAGGGAGAAAGGCCTGGCGATACCCGCTGCTAAAGGCAGTGCTGCTGAAAACCTTCCGTGCGATCCTACTCAGACTGAGCCAGACCAACTCAACGGCAAATGGTTTTTGTATTGAAATACGGGCTCATGAGGACATCTCTGCCACCGCATCCCATGTCTGTGACCAGTGAATCAACAGACTTGTATGTGCCCAGGTGCGCTGAACACCAGGCCTCGAGACCACGTCTTGGCTCAGTCATGGAGCAGGAGGTGCAGCCCATCAAATGTGAGGGGACCAGAAGGGGAAAGAGCACAGAGGTCCAGCTAGAAACATCAACTTCTTCAGAAGCCAAGGGCAGCACGCACCGAAACAGCAAGCCACTCTCTTGACCAACAATGCCGGTTCAGAGATGGCGGCCAGACACGGCTGTGTGTGCGGCTACCCATGGTCCAGGCAGTGACCCCATCTCCCATGTCAGCCTCCTGCAGGGCCCATGGCGCCTCGCAGAGCCTCCCACTCAGTGGGATGTTCCCCATTCTGGCCTTTGGTTGACGTGACCCAGATGCTAATGATTTGGGGCTGTTCTGATTTCTCTGCACCGCCCCGACTGAAGAGGCAGGAAGCCCTGGTACAAACAGGGAGAGGGGAAGGTGCTCGCAAACTGCTTATAGTGGGTGGGGGTGGGAGGGAGATGGGCCAAGAGGGAGGGAGGGTGGGCCAGGGAAGCGCTGTGGGTGTGCTACTGGCGGCCTTTTTGCCCAAGCTGCAGGCTGGACAACCACATGGTCGGACACAGCTGCTGAGTAGTCAGTGCTCCCTCGCGGCACCCACTGGAGAACTGGCTCCATACTGCTGCTGGTGCCGTTGGCGGGTGCCGCCCCGTCGGGGCTGACCGCAGCGACCCTGTGCACTACAGGGAGAAATGCCGGCACGCCCCGAGGCTGGCGCAGGACCAGGCAGCGTCCTGGCTGCAACGGGCTTCTATGGACTGACTTTGGGGAGGAGATGGCCAGGCCTCTCTTCTGCGGTACCCCAGGGTAGAAATGAACGCCCAGCCTTTTGTGTCACCCAGGGAATTGTGTGACCTCTGAAGGCTGTGTCCCTAGTGAGGATGACGTGGAGCATTGGAATGAACCTGGGACACAGGATGAGGGGTGTCGGTACAGGAGGGCCACCCACAGCCATCGTACATGGAGGTTAAGCAACTTGCTCCAGGGCTCGCAGCTGGCAGGAGAGACCGAGTGCAATTTCCCCAGTGGGGAGACTCAGGTACACCTGTGCCTGGTCCCCAGGAAGCTTTGCCTGGGTGATGGAGGGGCCCTAAGTGCTCAGCCTCACAGGGCAGCCAGCCCAGCAGGCAGCGAAGGGGGACAGGAACTGCAAGAGGCTAGCCAGATAAGTCCTAGCTGAGAGGTGGCAATGAGGAGCCAGGGTGAAGGCCTGTACCATGCTCTGAGGGGCTGAGCCACAGCCAACGTGCCTGGATCACTGGGAAGCAGGAGGGGTCCCCTTTGCTTCATCTGCTAGCTGCAGACAACGCTGGGAGGGGTCATCCAAGCCTTGCTGACCGCTCAGGGGACATGGAGTGAGGACCTGCCTCTATCTTGAAAGCCACAGGGCACTCTTTAAGGCTGCCTCTGACATGCTCATCTGCTGAACACAAGCATCTTTCAGCCTGAAGTCCCAGAGACCTAAAGGCCAAGACACTGCCACCGAGTCGATAGCTCTCCAGGACCGACAGAGCAGCACACCTCCCTAGGCTTTCCCAGGCTGTCAATCGTTAGGGGAACCGACAGCCTCATCTTTCTCCTGAGGAAGAGCTGGTGGGTTTGAACCACTGGCCTCGAGGCTAGCGGCTCTACTCTTAATCCATGGCACACCAATGCTCCAGATTTTGGCAGCACTGACCTCTCAGAACTGTGAGAGGAGGGGCCCTGGCTTAGGATGTCGGGGGGTGGGCGGAGTTTGTTGAGCATGTGACAAGGGTGCAGGGTGGGGTGGGGGGTGCTACTCACAAGCCCTTGTAGAGGATGCAGCCTGCAAGGACATGTGGAGAGCGCTGGCAGGTCTGCAGGATGAGGGCGGCTTTCAGCAAAAGCAGGGGCTCCACCTGTGCAGGTGAGGAGGAGACGGGGGCTTGAATGCAGGCCGTAGCCAGGCTCTGGCTGGGAAATGGAACCTGCCATTCACTTCTCCAGAGAGAGGTCCTTGGAGGAGACAGGCAAGTGGTGGGGGAATCCTTGCTGAACATGCACTGAGCATGGGGCGGGGTGGGTGGGTGGTGGTGGTGGGGTGTTACCTTCGTCCTGTCCACGGTCCAGAGAGCGCTGACAAGCTTGTGAAGATCGCTGGTGTTTGCCAGGACTGTTGCGATGAAGGAGTCCCACTGCGCGCTCAGCTCTCCCTGGGGACAACTCTAGAAGAGACACGGGCTCTTTCTCCCATGGGCACTGGCCAGGGGCAGCTCTCTCTGCGCGCCCAGGAGGAGGAAGGCCTAGTCGTGCATTTCTGGGAAGTGACAGCTGTGTGCTTCTCAGCTCCTACCTGGTAAGCCAGAGGAACGGGGCCGCAGTAAAAGCTAAAGACGCCAATGAGCTGATCCAGAAGCTGTCGGCAGCTGACATCTGGGAGGTCCACTGCACAGCCCAGCACCTGCCAGGGGACACAGGCAGGCGCTCTAATACCCTCTCTGCCCCTGCCGGGGTCCCAGCAGCCAGGCTCTCTAGCACCAGCCATCAAAAAGTGCGGCACTGCCTCACCCCAGTCACACTGGCTTCCTGTCTGGGCAATTGCTGTTGTCCTCAGTGAGGGCAGCCCTCCGCCCTCTGGTCATTCAGGGTCCCCACACCCTCATGGCAGGGCAGCCTCCCCTCTGACGCCCTCTGCTGTCAGGGTCGTCACTGGGACACTGGATACTCAACGTGGTTCCCTGACAGATATGGGCCAAGTTCCCCACGGGCAGAGGCTGTGACGACCTGCCTCACAGAGCCCAGCTCCAAGGCCAGAGTGGGGTGGAGGGCTCCATGCTGGGCCGAGGGGCAGCTGCGGGGCTCGGAAGCCACTCGGCCATTTGTTGGAGGAGCTGAAATGACTTACACTCTGCCACACAGGACACATGCGGGGAACCATCAGAAATGTAAGCAAAGGAAGAAAAACTGGACCAAAAAAAGACACAAATCCCCGAGAACATGATGTAGGTGAGCTCACAGCTCGCACTCACAGGGTCACCTGTGAATGCAGAGGTGCCCATTGTAAGCCCAAGGCCTCTTGGATCCAGAATCCAGCCAAGGACACCGGTTTCTGAGACTAATGCAGCCACAGGTAGTCAACAGGCACCGACAGACAACCCCACAGCTTAGGGAAGCAAACCATCCTGAAGGGGAAGCTCCATCTCTTGCCATATCCTTCTCTAAGTCAGTTTCGGGGGCGGGGGCGGGGGCGGTGTGTGCGCGCTGGAACAAGCCAGAGCAGCTGCACAAGCAGATCCCTACACATTATCTTGGGCTATGGGCTAGACTACAGGGTTGTGTGTGTATGTGTGTTTCTATTATTTAATGTCTACATCTAATATTTAAATTCTACCAAAAGCAGCAACAAAAACTAAACCTTCACTTAAAAATATTTCTCTAACATGATTCAAAAACAAGGAATTTTTTTTCTTTTTAAAAAATCATTTGATTGGGGGCACGTACAGCTCGTATCACAGAATGCAGGTGTTTTTCGTTGCTAGGGCGACACTGACTCAAGCTAAATCAAGCCAAGATCCAGGTCATTAACCTTCTGCAGGTGGGATTGCCTTCTGTCTAATCTGCTCTTCCATGGAATGTTCTGGGGCTCCAAAACAAATCTGAAGGGGAGGCAGCGTGGGTGGACTCGGGTGTCCCACCAAGTTCTCCTGGCCCAGCCCTCGTTCTCACTGACAATGCAGTTCTCAATTCTCTTACAAGTCCCTCATCATGAGCCCCTGTGATCACCCTGTGACCTTGGAGAAAACGGCTCGAGACGACCCTCTGACACCCCCCCACCAGCCCACCCCTCACCCACAAGTCAGCACAACTGTCTGAGCTGGTCTCCGCCGTGAACTGAACAGGCGCACTGGAGTCTCAGTGGCATCATCGTCAGGGAAAAACCACGAGGAGATGGTGCCCCAGGCCAACGCAGGGGTGGAAACTCATTGGCAGCATGGTGACAGAGAGGGAGGGAACTTGATTCCCACACTTGGTGGAAGTCGGGAGGCAAAGAGCCTGGCAGTTCCTCACAGACCCAGCCTATCACCAGTCATCCCCAGTGATCCGATGTGTCCTTCATGGGAGCAGCCAGCCTCATCTTTCCTGGGAGAAGCTGGCTGTGGGTTTGAACCGCTGACCTTATGGTTAGCAGCCCAAGGCCTATCCCACAGAGCCATTTGGGTTCCTTCCAATTCACCACCATTAGTCAGTTCTGATGGGAAACTACCTCATAGGGCAGAGCAGAATTGTCCCTGTGGGTTGCTGAGATGGTAACTCTTTATAGAAGCAGAGAGCCTCATTTTCCTCCTGAGGAGCAATTGGGGTTGAACTGCTGACCTTGTGGTTAGCAGCTCATTGCCCCACACTGGCTGCCATCGGGAGGAGGAGAGGACACAGCAGCCCAGTGGCCCTCACACCACTGGGCAGAACACAACCTAGGTGCATCCCAAGCATGCTGAGCAGCAGGAACGAGAGAACAGGCACAACCCAAGCCCACTGCCATCTAGGGGACAGGGTAGAAGTCTCATCTTTCGCCCTAGCAACAGCTGGTGGTTTTGAACTGCTGGCCTTGAAGTTCGCAGCCCACAAAGTTGAGGGAAAAGCTCAATTTACAACAGAAGCAACCTCACAGCTCACAGCTTGGCGCGCGTACGTGTGTGTGCATGTGCGTGCGTGTACAAGGAGGCTTCAGCCAGAAGCAGAGCCACAGGATATGCGGAAGCATCCTGGAGCACTCTGTTTGCAGTGTTGAGGGGGCGCTGACACTGCACACCAGGGGATCATGGGTTGCGTCTGCTTGACTCCAGGGAGCAGCGCTGCGGAGGGCACTCCATCCTGGGGGTAGCTGGAGTGAGGACACCCGATACTGCCCACTGGGGCGCAGGATGCCGGCCCGACTCCAGGAGGCCACACTTCATAAGTGGGGCTGACCAATCCCTGGTAGAAGACGGCCCCGCAGCCACAGGGCCCGGAGAACTCACCCAAAGGTAATCGCCATCGACCCTCACAGCAAACTTCAGCTTCCTCAGCCGGATGACAGCGGGGGGCGAGCCGGCCAGGGCGGCGACGCAGTGCACGACTCCGGCGAGCTGGCCGCAGAGGAGCTCCTGCTGGTCATGCTGGGTCTGCAGGGGGAGCCGGCGCTGGGTGAGAGACCAAGGCTCATGACCCCTCCAGTACCACCCGGCGAAGGACAGCGATGGGCAGCCCTGACCACACCAAGGTTACGCACTGGGCTGCTAAGCGCCCAGCAGCAGCTCAAATCCGCCAGCCACTCTAAGGGACCAAGATGAGGCTGTCTTTTCCCAGAAAGACAGGCAGCCCCAGAAACCCTGTGGAGCAGTTGCAGTCTATCTGGGGGTCACACTATGGCAGTGGCTCTGGTTTGGGTATTTTTATGAGCTAAGGGTGGACTCGCACATTTTTAACAGGTTTAAAACAAAAAGCAAGAAAACCAAGAAGAGCATCTGCAAGAGACCCCAGGTGAGCATTCCCTGTGTGGTCCTCAGGGCCCTGCCCCAGGGCACAGCAGAGCCCTGCCGCAGTGGTGAGGCGTGGCACTGCAAGCTTCAAGGCCAGCAGTTGGGAAGCACCAACCGCTCCTCTGGAGAGGTGCAGTCCCAGAAACCCTAGGGGCAGCTCTCGCTTCCTGTAAGGTCGCTGTGAGTCAGAACTGACTCAACGGCACTGAGGATGGTGGTGTCTTGTTCTGAGGGGATGCCCACAGCAGCCACGTAAGATGACTGGAAACAGTGGGCCTGGTGCCTAAGGCGGCTCTCAGCCTGGAGGAGGGCCTGCGGGGCCACCTGGTCCAGTGCCAGCTTGACGTGGGCAGCTGAGCCTGTGATGCCTCAGGACCTGCCCTCACCATCTATGGAGGCCTTCTGCCTACACACCTGACCCAGGCACCAGGTCTTGCTCCTGAAGCCTCGTCAATAAAAGAAACCAAACACACAGCCATTGAGTCAATTCTGACTCACAGCCTCCCAGGAGAACAGAGAACTCTTTACTGGAGCAGCCAGCCTCGTCTTTCTTCCAAAGAGTGGCTGGTGGGCTTGAACCCCTAACCTTGTGTTAAGCAGCCCATCTAACTCACTGTACCCCAGTCAGCAGAACCATGGAAACACCACTGCCACCCCCATGACGGTGCAGGTGGCCAGAGCCAGAAGGTGGGCTGGGCAGTCCACTGCTCAGGGACCTGCTACTAAGAATTCAACAGCCCGTCAGGGGAAAGGGAGGCTCAGCGGGTAAGGACTGTTAAAAAAATAAGACTTCAGGCATCAAGCTTCCAGCTGGATCGTCAGGCCTTGTACAGTGAGAGGAAGTGGTGGTGGTAGATGGGGCCGGATGAGTGAGCACTGAGAACGAAAGGGGTGGGGGAGGGGGCAGTACTTATCAGAGAACACAGGAAGGGTCTCCCTGTCTCTGCACTCCCTCCCTCTGTTAGTCGGGGCTTCAAAATTGCTCTGAGAAAAATGTAACGAAGAGACAATAACATTTCCCAATGAACTCTTCCGAAGCCTCTGGTGTATGTCTGTGAGAAAAAGAGCGGTTTCTGTCCCTTTAAGATGGAAACACCCAGGGGCAGTTCTGCTCTGTCCCACGGGGTCCTGTGTATGTTTGCATCAATGTTTCCTTGAAAACCAAGCCAGTCCAAGAATCGGGGGAGGGGTGGGAGAGGGGGGGTGGAAAATGGAAACCAAAGAGAAAGCAAACCCCAAACTGGGAGGGCAGCAGAGAAAGCTGGTGAAGCTGGCAGCGTGCGCCCCGGGGCGGGGGGGGGGGGGGGGGAGCCGGTGAGCAAGGCAGGGAGGGGACGCCTGAAGGGACTGGGTTAGCCCAGGACAGCTGCTGTGAACTGCCCTCCCAGCTCCACAGCAGGGGGCCGCGCAGGGGCAGTAAGGGCCATGCGGCAGCGCACTGACCTGAGCAGGGTAGAAGTAGCAGATCCCCGCTCGCGTCGGGTCTCCTTCTTCCTTCACCTTTGAGCCATCGTAGAGGAAAAAATAATTCCACCTGGAGAGAGAGCAGCCAGGGGTCTGGGCTCCTGTCATCTGGGGACAGTGACATTTTACAACCCAGCTCCCTCCTTCCCAGCCCCAGGGGGCCTCATCGCTCTGGGCTTGAAGAGGAGCCTGGGGGGAGCGGGGACGCAGGAGCTGCAGGCGGATAAAATCCCTCCCCATGGGCCCAGGAGTCCATCTGAAAAGATGCTGCTGCTGCTGCTGCCACCACCTCCGCCGCCCCGCCATCGCGTCTGCCAGAAGGGGCGTGCGCAGTGACAAGGCGGCGCCTGCAGGGCCCACATGCGGACTGGGACGTGGTCTCTCCAGGCGCTGAGAACAAGGGAGGGATATCGCAGCTGTCCCCTCCTGACCGCTGAACAGGAACCCGTCTCCTGGGAGCTCGTGGGCACACAATTCCAGGCAGCGAGA
This sequence comes from Tenrec ecaudatus, assembly GCF_050624435.1. Taxonomy (NCBI): domain Eukaryota; kingdom Metazoa; phylum Chordata; class Mammalia; order Afrosoricida; family Tenrecidae; genus Tenrec; species Tenrec ecaudatus. The sequence goes on along the minus strand of NC_134545.1, from coordinate 28,785,072 downwards.
AGGGGAGACAAGGGCAGGTCTGTGTGAGAGGCAGCAGAGAAGCCCTCTGGCAGAGAAGCCCTCTGGCCCTCTCTGCCCATAGAAACCAACCTCGGCTTCCCATTTACACAAACACAGCTCCCTTGGGAACCTTCCCCACATCCTCTGCTCCCACCCTCCGATCCTTAGGGTGTGTGGTTGTTAGCTGCTGCCTCCTGGGAGACCCCACTCAGGGACACCGCAAGGCTGCCCACCAACACGCTGCCCTGGCCAGACCACTGTGGCCCATAGGCATCTCATGGGTTAATTTGGGGAAGTTGGTCGCCAGGTCTTTCTACCTAGTCCACCTGACTCTGGCAATGCAATTGGAACCTGTCTGGTGTCATAGCCACGCACAGGCTTCCCCTGAAGGAGAAGGAACACCGTCCAGGAACTGAACTTGAGGCTCCCACCACTACCTCTCACAGCATCTGCTGTGCAGCATCATTCCAACGGCTTCATGTTCGCGTCCAGCGACCGCTGCAGGCGCCGGGCATGCTCGTCAAAGGCTGGACCAAGAGCAGCCATCAGGAAGCTGTGCAGTGTGATCGAGGTAAACCCTCACCCAACTCACCGCCAACTCACAGCGACCCCAGAGCATGGCCACCGTGAGCCTCCACGGAGGCTCCGAGACTGTCACTCCACCGGAGCAGACGGCCTTACCTTTGTCCCCGGGAATGGCTGGTGGTTCGGAAGTGCTGGCAGGGAGCAGCCCAACACTGAGCCACTATGCCATCAGGGCGCCTAATATCATACCAGGAACATGTTCACACACGTGCACACGCACGCCAGGGTGTCTTCTATCAAACACACACGCTCCCTCACTGCCTTCAAGTCGATGCTGACTCCTAGCCACCTTGGGGCTCCAAGGCTGTCACTCTTGGCGGGAGTAGAGAGCAGGTGGTTTCCAACTGCTGACCTTGTGGTTAGCAGCCCAACGTGTTACTACTATGTCATCAGGGCTTCCTCATATCTACTCCGCAGAATTATATACACACACACGTATGTTTTATGCCACATGTGCATACTGTATAGGGTAATACACACATCTATAACAGCACAGGAGGTTCCATGCTGGGCTGCTAAGTACAAGACTGGCGGAGCAATCCCATTTGAAGGAGAGAGGTGGCCAGCTGCCTCCGTAAGGGCTGGCAGCCGGAAGCCCTCAGCAGCAGTTCCCCTCTGGCCGGCTGGGCTGTTCTGAGGCGGAAGGGATGCGCGGGGAGTCAGGTGCAGTACGCATCAACAGAGCCCTGGAGGCACCATGGGTGACGGAGTGAGTGGTGCGGACTGCTAATTGCAAGGTGGGCGATTCACACCCACCAGCCACTCGGCAAGGTCAAGATGAGGTTGGCTGTGTCCGGAGCAATCCACAGCCTGGCAAACTCTAGCGGTTCATCTCTGCCTAGCAGGGTCACTGTGAAGTGGAGCTGGGCCAAGTGTCCAGGAAAGAGAGTGGCGACCACCCCTCTGCCCGATGACAAACACCAACTCTGCCTACGGGCTGCTCACTTTCTAAGTTCAAGGGCCAAAGGGGCAACTGCCTATAGGGAAAGTCCAGTGTTCCCACCACAGAGCCCCGCTCCCCGCCTCGCCCGGGCACATGGACGCATCCTGGACACCAACCCCGCTATGCACAGCCAGTCATGGAACTGAGCTTAGACCCCAGATCTCCTCCACAGCTCCCGAGTCCATTCGGACGCCAGGTGACCCGGGTTGGGGGCTCTGAAACTGTCCGTCTTTACAGCAGCAGGGAGCCTCATCTTTCTTCTGTAGAACAGCTAGTGAGGTTGGAGCTGCTGACCTTGCGATGATTGGCCCTATGCCTATCCCGCTGTACCACCAGGACTCCTGACCCTGGGACCTTAGTTATAGGAGAGATTACAGCCTGGAGGGTGACAGACGGATATGCAGTGGAGCCTCGCAGGCCAGGGGAGCAAACCCTCTTCTTGGGGTCTCCTTTGGAAGCATCACTGTCTCTCAAAAGTGAAGGCCATGCTCCCCACCTACATTGTTCCCAAAGCCAGTCACACATCTATTTGGCCAGGGCTTTCCTTCTGCCACCTCACAGCGCTGAGTCGGGGTGAGAAAGCAAGGGTGCTACTTGGAGGACTCAGGTGAGCCTGATCAAGCCACAATGTTACCAGTTGCCTCCTATATACGTGAAAATGGGTCAATGTACAAGGAAAACGGAAGAAGAATCGATGCTTTTGAACTACGGCACTGGCAAAGAACACCGAAAACACCATGGACAGGTGAAAGAACAGACAGTTACCTCTCAGAAGAAAGCTAGAGTGGTCCTTACAGTCAAGGATGGCCGGGCTTCATCTCAGGTACCTTGGACGACTGATCAGGAGAGACCAGTCCCTGGAGAAGGACCTCATGCTTGGTGAAGCCGAGGGAAGTGAAGAAGAGGAGGGCCCTGGACAAGATGGACTGACACAGTGGTTGCAACCATGGGCTCAAGTCTAGGAACAGCGCAGGATAAGGCGGCGTTCTGTTGTCCATCGGGCCACTATGAGTCAGAAACAACATCTCCTAACAGCAGAAAGAAGGCCCAGCAGAAAACGTGCCAGGTCAAAACCAGCTAGCTTTGGGAGAAATGGCTCCTGTGCTTGAACCGCCTTGCTCTAAAGAATGTAACATCCAGAGGAGAACACAACAGGACCGACGGCTCTGGGGGACACGGGAGAGGGGAAACAGGGGAAAGGAAGTGAGTCTCGACAAACCCAGGGACAAGGGAACAAGTGATCAAAAGTCGATGGCGAGGAGGATATAGGATGCCTGATGGGGCTTGATCAAGGGCAATGTAACTGAGAGGAATTACTGAAACCTGAATGAAGACTGAACATGATGGTGGGACAAGAGGAAAGTAAAAGGAAATAGAGGAAAGAACTAGGAGGTAAAGGACATTTATAGAGGTATAAATACAGGCATATACTTATAGATATAGATTTACAGATAATGACAGGGAAATAGATCTATGTACATAGATTTATATGTTAAATATTAAGGTAGCAGATGGACATTGGGTCTCTAGTCAAGTACTCCCCTCAACACAAGAACACTTTGTTCTAACAACCCAGCATTCTGTTATGCTCATTTTCCCTGACAGGATCGCTGAAGACAAAGCAGGTGCATAAGCAAATGTGGCGAAGAAAGGTGATGGTGCCCGGCTATCAAAAGAGATAGCATCTGGGATCTTCAATGCTTGAAGATAAACAAGCGACCATCTAGCTGAGAAGCAACAAAGTCTACATGGAAGAAGCACACCAGCCTGTGTGATCACGATGTGTCGATGGGATCAGGTATCAAAGACCCAGAACAAAAGATCATATTGATGTGAATGAGGGGGAGGGCAAAGTGGAAACCCAAAGCCCATCTGTAGTAGACAAATGGACATCCCCTCACAGAAGGGTCACAAGGAAGAGACGAGCCAGTCAGAGTGTAGTATAACACAGACAAAACATACAATTTTCCTCTAGTTCTTTAATGCTTCCTCTCCCCACTATCATGATCCCAATTCTACCTTACAAATCTGGCTAGACCAGAGCATGTACACTGGTACAGATCAGAGCTGGAAACACAAGGAATCCAGGTCAGAGAAACCCCTTAGGACCAACAATGTGAATAGAGATACCGGGAAGAGTAGGGGAAGGTAGGGGAAGAAAGGGGGAACCGATCACAATGATCTACACATAACTCCCTCCCAGGGGGATGGACAACAGAAACGTGGGTGAAGGGAGATAGCGGTCAGTGTAAGACATGAAAAATTATCAATTAACAAGAGTTCATGAGGGAGGGAAGGTGGAGGTGGCGGCAGAAATGAGCTGAAACCAAGGGCTCAAGTAGAAAGAAGGTGTATTGAAAATGATGATGGCAACATATGCACAAATGTGTTTGACACACTGGATGGATGGATTGTGATGAGAGCTGTAAGAGCCCCCAATGAAGTGATTTTCTATAAAGAATACAACATTGGAGTGGGGGAGAGTAAAATCAAGTCCACCAGGCTGGTCATTTCACTGGTGGCCAGGCGAGAGCATGGGTACTCACCAAGAAGCCGCCTTCGTATCTGCTGAGGGCGAGGCAGCCATTATTGCCTGGCTGCCCTCATCCTTGTCCTCCTGCCTTTCTTCTTCCGGTGTCACCTCTCTCTCTCCGTGAGTTCCTTCCCCTGGATGGGACGAGGCAAGTGCTTCCGGTCCCAGCCACCTCCCCTCAGTCTTCACTCAGCATGAAAGCGCCGCTTCCCTTCCCAGAAGACGTCTGAGCACCAGGCCTATGGCTCCTTCTACCTCTTCAAAGTGAGGGAGGGGACACAATCAGGCCAGGGCATTCCTCGGCAGAGCTGAAGCCCCTCGCCTGGCTCCAGCTCAGAGAAAGGGGCTGCTTAGAAGGGCTCTCTCATGTATCCTGTCCTGCGGAGTCTTCAGAAGCTTCTTGGACATGTCTCAGGCTGCCAGTTCAAACATCAGTGCCCTGACCCAAGGAAAACAAAACACAAGGAACCGATTATTTCACGAACCCATGCGAAAGCATGTGACCCAGCAGCAGGAAGCCCGTGGCAGGCTTCAAGGGGCTACAACATTGAGGGCTGCGGCTTCAAAATGGGGGGAAAAAAACACAAAAAAACCAAGACAGGGGAGCAGGGGACTTTGGTATTAAGTGTCTCCGTGTGGAGCATTACAGTGAGTTCACCATACTCCTGCCTCGTAGTTTGTACTAGATAGGGTTCTCTAGAGAGATAAAACCAGATTGCTGATAATTAGATAGATAGATAACACAAGAAATGAACAGTTAAGTTATAAGGCAGTACAAATGGCTCAGTGCGACTCACTCCTGAGAGAGTTGTGAGACACTGGCAGTCCTTCAAGTCTTGAGGGCCGCCAGCCAGGTAGTCTGTAGAGAGAGAGAGCTAGGCTATCCCAGCACAGGCAGCAAACAGCAAGGCAGGTCACCAACCGTCAGCCAAGTCACCAACTGTCAGTCCCCAGCTCCAGAGATGTAAATTCCAATAGTGTGGTCTTAAAGGAACCTCAGCTTACAGCGACAGTCCACAGGCTAGGTGTCCCACAGGGAGTGTAGCCTGTAAACTGAGGCACAGAACAAGCAAGGCAGCCACACACTGGTCCAATGATTAAAGAGCGAGAGGCAAGAAAGGCGAGGCTCACCAGGCCATTTATCTCTCTGCCCTTAGCAATTAATTCCACTAGTGCTTATTGGCCAGGCTGGCACAATAAACTACCTCATAGGTGGTACACTGAATCTTGCTGACAAGCTCAGGGTTGAAAGAGTGACAACTTGCATTCCACTAACAACCTAAAGGTGATGGTGGTAGCCTGCCTGCCAGAGCCCTTCAGAGGAAAAGACTGGATACTTGCTTCTGTTCAGATGACAGCTAAGCAAACCTACCAAGCAGTTCTACCTTGTCGTGTGCGGAGCTGCAGAGTCAGAATGAACAGGAACGGGTTGTTGATGTTTTTAATACAAATCACATGCATGCTAAAGCCCAACCCTCAAACCAACCCACTGCCCATGAGTCTCCTATCAATGCCAAAGGACAGAGCCCACCTGGGTTTCTGAGGTCGTCTGTCATTCTAGGGACAGGCCACCTCATCTTTCTCCTGAGGGGCGACCGGTGGGTTTGAACCACGGACTTGGAGGATGGCTTGTGATCACAGCATCAGTGGGTGCCTACTGCAGTAAACCCAATCCGAACTCAGTGCTATCGCATCACTCTGATGCCCAGCGAGCCTGCGGTCAGAGCAGAACCGCCCCTGGAGGTGTCTGAGGATTCGCTCTTCATGGGAGTAGGCAGCCTCACCTTCCTCCCTGGGGATGCCTGGCTGCTTGGAACGGCTGAGTTTACAGTTAGCAGCCCTGTCGGAATAGTGGGACCCAAATTAAAGAACTGCCAGGATTCCACTGCTGGGAGAACTTCCAAAGAGAAGGTGGTCACATCGCCTTCAAGCTCATGCCGAGCATCCTAGGGCGCTGAGTTGGAAGGGACCCTGGTGGCACTGCCTCCAACCCTCACCCTCTGAACTCGCCACCCAAACCCCACACACTGCCTCAGTCTTCCTGACATGACACAGATTTTCTTGCCCGAAGCCAAGCCAGAGGCAAACCAAAGACCAGCTGGGAAGCCCATGTGGCTACGACACCCGTATGGGGCAGGGAGACCTGTGCTCCGTGAAAGCTTACAAGCTTGTAATCTTTCTGGAAACAGGTGGCCAGGCCTTTCTTTTGAGGTACCCCACTGGTGCGGGGTTCAACTTGCTAACCCGTCACGGAGGTGCCCAGGGTTTACACCACCCGGGGAGCCCTCTTTTAGCCACGCCAAAATGGAAATGGCCTCCTAGGGACCTCCACTCTCTGGCCTGGAGCAACACCTCCCAGGAAAACACAAAAACTATGAGGAAGCCTTCCTCCGGACACCCCTGGGGCACTTCAGACTGCATGCCCCTTGCCCCTCTGCAAAGTGCACGTTCCCAGCAGCACGGTCTAGCTCCTCACCCCACTGCCCAGCCACCCACAGATGAACACAAGCCCCAGAACACAAGCTCATTTGTGGAGAGGGGACCGCAGAGGGGACCCTGCGCAGTCACTGACACTCGCCTGTCCAGACGCCTGTCTTTCCTCGGCTCTAAGCAAGTGGAGGAGCCCTGGTGGCGCAGAGGGTTAGGTGCTGACATGCTAATTGTAACCTGGTTGGTATGATGAGGCTGTCTGCTCCTGTAAAGACCCACAGGTTCAGAAACCCAAGAGTAGTTCTTGTCTGTTCTACAGGGTTGCCAGAAATGAGAATCTCCCCAATGGCAGTGGCCCACCTTGCTCGAGGTTGTCCATGGAACAAGTGGGTACAAATGCCGGGGCTCCTGGTGCCAACCGCAGCAGCCACCGCAGCCCTCATGTCCTTTGTTCTCGGATAGCTGGGTCCCCTGGAGCGCCAGAGATGGCCCTGGAGTAGGGGTGGGCGGTGGGATGTGCCCTACCTAATGTGCCTCTGGCAGCATGGGAAGTGACAGTAATGGCCCGAAAGAGTCCACAAGGGGCTTGCAAAGAAGTGCCGAAAGGCCGGTGTTGGGAGTGGCCCTGATAGGACAGGGGACGGGAGTCCACTGCCATCGAGTGGACTCCAACCCGTAGCAACCCATTGAGCAGAGGAGACTTGCCCCTGGAGGTTTCCAAGGCCGTCTCTCTCTACTGGACAAGCTGCCTCTTCTTTCTCCAGAGGAGAGGGTGGTGAGTTAGAATAGAACCACCCGTCTTCCCGTGGGCAGCCCAGCGAGGACCCTGCTGAGACCAGGGCATTTACTCTGGTTAAGCTCACTGCCCGCCAGTCCACGGTCACTCCTAGCCCCCTCGAAGGGGTGTCGGGGGCTCTACATCGTGCCGAGAGCAGATGCCTCATCTTCTGCTCGGGGAGCATCTGGTGGGTCCCAGCTGCCCACCGAGTGGGTGAGCAGAGCAACGCTCAAGACTCTGCGCCACTGGGTGGGCCCAGGAGCCGCCCGGGTCCCGCCCGCTGCCCCCAGTAAGGTCAGGAAGTCACCAGGAGCCGCCTAAGGAGACTGGACAGCGCGGAACCAAGTCGCAGGACCCTGCCTCCCCTCCGGGGCAGGAGGGCAGCCTGGGGCTGGGGGTCCGCCACCTCAGGAGCGGGCAAGGAGAGGGCCGACGCCCACTGCCCAGTACCTGCGGACGCGTCGGCGACGGCAGCGCGCGCGGAGGCGGGTCCCGGGCGCGCAGCGAGGACGCGCGGGCCGAGTGCGACGCGCACTGATGACGTCGTCGGCGACGGCAGCGCGCGCCGAGGCGGGCCTCGGAGCGCGCGGCGAGGACGCGCGGGCCGAGCGCGACGGACACTGGTGACGTCGGCGGCGACGGCAGCGCGCGCAGAGGCGGGCCCCGGGGCGCGCAGCGAGGACGCGCGGCCGAGCGCGACGCGCACTGATGACGTCGGCAGCGATGGCTGCGGCGGCCCTAGCGCCGGACGCCTGGCAGGCGGCTCTTCCGCGGAAAGGGCGCTCGGCTGCGCGGCGGAGGGGCCGGCGACAGGCGGCTGCCGGGCACCCGGAGGCCAAGGGGGAGCCCGACTTGACGAGCGTCCTTTGCCGCCTCCGAGAGGCCAGGTGAGTGCGACCCGTCCACCTTCCCATCCGGAGAGTGGGGAGAAGTTTGAGGGATTACTTAGCGGACGGTAACGAGCGCACCCCGGGCCCCCCAGAAATGGTATTCTTTCCATTCCGATTGCAGCAAGCGCACCATCTCCTTGTGCCCCCGTTTTCTTCTCACCTGGGACCACCGGGTGATTGTCGTGTTTGTTACAAACATCCGTTGATTGAGTGGCTGCGATGTGCTTGGCACGGGCCCAGACTTGTCACAAGCCTTGCCCGTTTTGCACATGGCAGCCACACTGGGAAGCAAGGAGCACGAGTGGCAAAGGGACCCGAACAAGATGTGGCCCCAGACTTCAACCCAGGGTCCTCGAGACTTCCAGACCTGAGCTTCAAGCTCTCTGTTATTCCGGACCCTCCTTCCCCACCCCATGGTGGGGGGAAAGGTGGACAGTATGACTTTCCCAGGGGCTCCTTGGAGGCCAGGCCGGGCCCTCTGCTTCTGGAAGCCCACAGTGTGCTGCTGTGCACACGTATTGCACACGCACCTCCATCTTTGCCAGCAACTAACAGCAGCCATCCTCCCTGTGCCCTTCTCATCGCTCTGTCTGTACTCCCTCACTCACCGACGCTGAGTCCATTCTGACTTTCAGTGATGCTCTAAGACAGTGGTTCTCAACCTTCCCAGTGCCGCGACCCTTTCATACAATTCCTCGTGTTGTGACCTGACCCCCCCAACCATACAATTATTTTCATTGCTACTTCATCGCTGTAATTTTGATACTGTTATGAAGCATGATATAAATATCTGATATGCAGGATGTATTTTCATTGTTACAAATCGAACACAATTAAAGCATAGTGATTAATCAAAAAACTTTGTGAATTGTGAAATATATTGTGACATACTCATTTCTAATTACAAGTAAATGAAATTTTGTCTTGAAGCACGGTGTACCATGGGTAACAGTGTTCACGCCTGGTACTCGTCTGTAGGCGTATCTGCATGTGGGCGGACCCACCTGGAGACGGATAGAGGAGGGGTGTCTTGGTTGAGAACCGCTGCTCTAGGACAATGTGAGGAGCCCTGGGGCGTAGTGCTTATGAGTCGTGCTAGCTGCAAGGTCAGCAGTTCAAAACCACCTGCTGCTCAGAGGAAAGAAGGACAGCTTTCTACTCCCATAAAGTTACAGTCTTGGTAACCCACAGGGGCAGTTCTACACCGTCAGCACGGACTCAATGGCAACTAGTTTTGGTTTTTGCGTGTGTGTTTGTTTGATCACACACCTGCCATGATAAGTCCAATTCTTATTCCTATTTTCTAGATGAGGCAAAAAGAAAAAACTTTTCTGAAAGGCTCGCTAAATCTACATATGTAATCTCTGGATTTGGAACTGTGCCTTTGGGCCAAGCTCTGTTGAGGACCAAGGATACAGCAGCCAACAGAGCAGCCTTGATCCCAGGCCCACGGAGGTCCCTGTCTTGAGGCGTCCCTAGGGATCTGCTGTGGCTCTGAGCTTCTCAGCCCAGTATCCACTTGCTCCCCTCAGGGCATCCCGTTCCAGGTGGGACAAGTTCTTGGAGGGTAGCTGCAGAAGGATGTGCATTACTCACACTGCCTCTTCTCCACAGGGAGGACCTACTTCTCTCTGATTTCTGGAGTTCAGCACGAGGTGGGTGCCAACAGGTGCCGAGGTGAGGAGATGGGCATTTGGGCGGGCCTGTGCAAAAAGAAGAGAGGCCAGCCCTCGCTTGGAGACAGCTGGCTTCACACAGCAGTGTGGACTCTGGCTTCTAATGCTGGTGCCCTCTTTATGGCTCTGTCTTGGCCTTTAACTTAGCTCTGACCCTCGGCTTATCTGGAATGCGAATCCTAGCAGGCAGATCCCCTTAGTCTGGTTTTGATAATTAATTGGGACACTTCAGTGCCTGGCACTGTTCTTAACTGTGGCAGGGGACCAAAAGATTGAAAGCTGTCGTTGCTGTGGTCACTTAGGATTACTCGGATCTTTGGCCTCCGCCTAGTGTCCGTGTCCTTTCCCAGCCACCCTCCCCCACCCCCACGCTGCCGTACACACAGTGGCTGGAATGAGCATTGCCGGAGTGACGCTTCCATCCAGGATGGTTTATGTTTCCTTGTTTGTTTCTTAGTTACAGTGATTCAGAACCCTGCGCCAGGTGTACTACCCCTAGAGATGACACTGTTACATGGTTTTTGGTTTGCTTGGTTGTTTGCCCCGGGGGGGAGGGGGGAGGAGAGGTGGTGCTTACAGATTTGTCCAACAGAATCTGGTTCTACTGGAACAAAAGGAGAATGAGAGAACTCTGCCATGTACGAGAACATTTCCACCGCCGAGTGTCTCCTGTTAGTCTTGGCACTCATTCATCATTGGTCGCACAGCAAAGCCTCCTCCTTCCAGCCCAGGGGTGCTCCACCTTCCTAGGGCCGTGACCCTTTCACACAGTTCCTCATGTTGTGGTGACTCTACTCTATATAACTGTAATTTTGCTACTGTTACGAATCGGGCGACCCCTGTGAAAGGGTCGTTCCACCCATCCCACCACCAAGGGGTTGCGACCCACAGGTTGAGAACCGCTGTTCCAGTCATTCCTAGTATGAGTTCAGGTGCCCAGGTGGCATAGTGGTTATGTGTTTGGCTGCGAATCACAAGGTCAGCAGTTCAAAGTTACCAGCCACTACTCAGGAGACAGATGAGGTTTTCTGCTCTGATAAAGTGTGACAGTCTCAGAAACCCCCAGGGGGAGTCCTACCTTGTCCTATAGCAGGGCTCCTCAAACTTTTTAAACGGGGCCAGTTCACTGTCCTTCAGACCCGTTGGAGGGCTGTACTATAGTTTAAAAAAAAACTATGACCAAATTCCTATGCACACTGGACATATCTTATTTTGAAGTAAAAAAGGGGGGTGGGGGGAAACACCTGGCAGTCCAGATCAATGTCCTCGGCGGGTCCCATGTGCCCCGCGGGCTGTAGTTTGAGGACGCCTGGCCTATAGGATCACCATGAGTCAGAATCCACTCCGCGGCAGTGATGTAGTATGATTCCAGATCTAGGTCTCATCCTTTCTTCGAGTAATTTTGCAAAAGGTCCCTCAGAACACAGCCTGCATCTCGGCGGAAATGGAAACTGAACTAAGCACACCTTTTGCCAACCAAATCCTCTTGGGCTAGGTTGTAGGGCGTGGGAGTCCAGAGGAGCCACTGGCCTCTCCCAGTTGAAAGGCGTGGCTGCGTGTGCCCGGCCTGCGCTCCACAGTAGCAGGTCGTTCCTCACTGAGCTGCCCAGCTCCTGGGCCGTCGGGCACGTCTTCCTGGGCTCTTTCGCACAGGATGACACGTGGGCCTGGCACTTTCAGAAACCGTCAACAGCTGCCTCTCAAGACTTCAGCAACAAGTGAAGGCCCCTGAGGGGCCTCTCTCAGAAGCCCTCGGACACCTGCATCTCCACTCCTCGGCGGACGAGGCGGACGTGGCCCAGCTCGGGAGCCCGGGGCAGAGCCTGCTCAGAAGAGCCCCCCCCTTGCAGTGTGTGTGTTACGGCCTGGGCAATTTTGCCACGTGCGCCATAGCCAGGAGCCAGCTAACATTTTTGCTGCTTTTCCTGGAGGAGTGCCAGGTAAGCGCGTAGCTTCCGCTTGGCCTTCTCTGTGCGGTGCCTGCACACCGTTGGGATTGAGTCCCCCTGCCGCCCTTCCTTCTGCAGATCCCCAGGAGCTGCTGCTGCGTGTATGACCCTCTGTTCAGCCAACTTGAAACTGCCGTTCTGGATGCCCTGGGTGTGACTGTGCTCCAGGAGAATGAGGCAAGTGGGCGAGGGCTGCTATGAGATGCTGACCAAAGCCATTGCCAGCCCGTGTGCAGGGAGCGGCCCGGCCCGCGCCACCCTCCCTCACAGTCGCTGTCGCGTTTGATTCCCATCGTCGCATGTCGCCGCGGGCCTTCCTCTCTTGCCACCGCTGCGCTTTACCAGGCGCGGTGTCTTGCTTCAAGGAGTGGTCGCTCCTGGCAACATACAGATTTGTTCTCTCGGCAGCCCAGGGTGCTCTCCACGTGCTCCACCAGCCCACAGTCCAAACGCATCCATTCTTTTCCGATCTTTACTCGGTGCCCGACTCTCACATACCAAAGAGGCCGCTGAAAGTGCCGTGGCGTGGGTCAGGCGCCTTACTCCTCAGAATGACTGCCTTGCTCTCCAGCACATTGAGGGTTGCTTGATGGGGAATCCACAGGGAAGCCCTTGACTAGTTCCATCTTGTCTGCATTAATTCTGATGATGCTCAGAGGCCCGGTTGTGAGGGTGTTTCTCTCCATGAGCTAGAACCCACATCTTCAGCCTGCACCTCTTGATCTTCGAGTCCTCAATTTCAGGAACAAGGTTGGGCCAGCTGCGTATCGCAGGTTGTTAATAAGCCTTCCTCCGATCCTGATGCCGAGTGCCTAGGACCCAGCGGTTCATGAGGATCGCCTCAGTGTGCAGAGTCAAAGAATAGGAGAAAGGATCTAGCCCTCTCACACATAGACCACGGTTCCCTTGTTCTGTGTGAACAAGTCCCTCTCGGTCTGTGTACAGCTGGCACATGGGCACAATCAAGTGTTCTCTGGAGCCCTGCTGGTGTCATGCTTATACATTGGGTTACGATCCACAAGGTCAACAGCTGGAAACCACCTGCTCAGGAGAAAGCCACCTCTACTCCCGTAAGGAGTGACTGTCTCGGACACCTAAAGGGGCACGTCTTCCTTGTGCTAGTGGATCATTCTGAGTCAGCATCGACTCAGGCAGTGAGGGAGCAAAGAGAAGCCCCAGGGCCGGCTGGCGACTCCCGGCCCAGCTCCCCAGACTGACTTGAGACACCAGTTTCCATTGGGTGGTCACTTCCTTCCAGCACTCTTGTTCTTTCTCAGCACCTGCGATAGGTCCTTGTCCTCGGGCCCACCCGAGGCTGGTGGTTCAGTGAAAGGGGTGGGACATAGAGGTTGAAGCTCTTCACAAAGCCATGGGAGAGGAGCGGACACAGTCCAGACTCACTGCTGTCACAAGGATTAATGCCCAGTGACCCTGTAGGACAGGGTAGAACTGCCCCTGTGGGTTTCCGAGATTGAAACTCATTATGGGAGCAGGTGGCCTCGTCTTTTTCCTCCGATACTTGAGAGGCAGGGGGTGGTGTTGCATTGCCAACTTCGTGGTTACCTACCCAGTGCTTAACCCATGTGCCACCAGGACTCCTGGGAGGGGCTGTGGGGAGGGGATGTATGGGATCTGCCCTGCTCAGGGACCAGAGGAGGGTTTCCTGGCAAGAGCTGGGTCTGGCAGGTCTGTCAGATGGACAGGACCAAGTTGCCGGCAGCTGTGGGGGGTCGAGACACAGAACGAGTGGAGCAGGAGTGGCCGCAGAGGCCTTTGTCCCTGCTGAGGCATGTGCGGCGTGAGGTTCTCACCCAGGTGGCCGAGCCCAGCACTGGGTTCTGGTGGGGGAGGGACATGAGAGCATGGAGGTTGCTGAGCATCGTCATGGGGCTGCCTGGGGCTCAGTAGCCCCGGCGTCTGGCCAGTGCTGTGTTGACAGCGGACACGCTGCCGTCAAACCCAGTTCATTTGGGACCTTGTGGTCTGTGTTCTGCCTCGTGGTGGGGTTGCCTGTTAGACAGCGGGGCCCGGTTGGCCTGTGCCCTGGCCTCTTGCACCCTCACTAGTGTGTCGCCCCATCTCTGTAGGAAGGGAAGCGGGCTGTGGGGACCGAGCCCACCGTCTTCTACATGCCCCACTGTGGGACAGCTTTGTATAACAACCTCCTGTGGCGGAACTGGTCTGTGGGCGCCCTGGCCAGGATGGTCATTGTCGGAAACAGCTTCCGGGGACTCCAGGAGAGGTAAGGCTGGAGCCCTGAGGGCACCCGTGGTGCTTCTGCCGGTGACCAAGCCAGAGGGTGGGGGCAGGAGCACTGGGGACCTTGCCTGATCCCAAGAGGAAGCCAGGAGTTTTTAATAAAAGTCTTTATTGTTAATCAGGTGAGGGTTTACAAATCAGACCCACCAGGTTCGCATCCAGTAACCACCACACTCCCAGTGGCGCGCATCATTGCTGCCGCCTCTTGTTGGAGCTTTCCCTCCCCCCAAGTTGACCATCTCCCTTTACCCGCCTGCACCCACCCCCACCCCCACCGTCCCCAGAGCCACCAGTGTTTGTCTTTCCTGGCATAAATCCTTTACTTATCTGATTTTTTAAACAATGGATTTAGGCAATATTTGGCATTTTGTGATTGACTCACCTGGGGGCTTCCCGGACAGCTACACATTCACCGCACCCCCATTCCCTCCCCCCTGGACGGGCACTGGGCACGGTCACTGGCACTCTTGTCCCATTGGCCGCAGAACATGCTCTACCCTTTGTCACCGTCCCGTCCCCCCGCCCCCAAGTTTCCTGACTGACTTGGTCAGGTCTCCTGCCTGCTGACCCTCGCTTCTTTCTCCTTTAACTTACTAGGTTGTTGACCAGGATCCTGCAGCGGAATTATCCCTACATTGCAAAGGTAGTGGTTTGGACAGAGGCGTTGGATGGGTGGGACCAAGGTGGGTGATAATGTGGAGGGCCGACGAAGCGAACTGGGCCCTGCCCTGTCCTGCACCCTGCTGCTCACCGGCACGGGTAAAGTCCTGTTGGGTCGAACTGGGAAGAATTAGGAGGATGGAACCAGGGCTACGCGGAGACAGGGTGACATCGCCTTCCTCCCCCTCCCACCACACTAAGCCTGCTCCCCATGGTGCACCCTTCACCCTTGGTGTCACAGCTGTGCGGGCCCTGCTGTGTCTTCTCAGGAGGAGAGCATGGGGTGGAGGGCAGGCTCCGGGCTCTCTCCCACCCCGTGCTTGTTCCCGCTCAGGTCATCAGCGGCCTGGAGGAGCTCGCACTGCCCGAGACGTCGCGGTACATGGACGTGTTCAACGACACCGCTATCCACTGGTTCCCAGCGCACAGACTCAGCCAGCTCTCGGCAGACACGTGGGCCTTCCGGGACGAGCCGGACTATGAGGACTGCGAGGGCCTGGAAATCATCAGGCACGAGGCCAAAGGCTCCTGTGGTGGCCAGTGTGACCAAGAAGACGGGCCAGTGGGGTGGACAGGGAGGTTGTGAACTCCGTCCAGAGGGCGGCACTGGGATGAGCCCCACTCAGCTGTCCTGCACGGTGGATGTTCAGCATAGAAATGGAAAACCTAGCCCGGCCCATCACTGCTGTCTTGTCCCTGCCGACTCCTCATGACCCTGTAGGACTGCTCGCGGGAGTGTCTTTACAGGAATCGAACCCCTCATCGCTCTCCTGCCGGGTGGCTGGGGGGTTCAAACTGCCCACCCTGTGGTTAGCAATCCAATGTGTAACCCATGCCGTCACCAGGGCTCCAACATGCACACCATGTCCAGGTATAAAGGGGCACCATCAGCTTGCTGACTCCAGATGGCCTGAACAGACCGACCTCAGCCCTGGGGTGCTCACGTGGCGCACATTTATTCCTGGGGGTGGGGCGGGGGGGTGGGTACCTGGCAGTCCTGGAAGCCCCGCCCTCACAATCTACTTGGCCATGTCGATGAGGCTCTGCAGGGAGGTGGGCACCCAGGTCTTCTCGCCCTGCACGAACACCACCCCGCGGTCAATGTAGATGACGATGCGGCCGAAGGTGTAGAGTTGTTTCCCCTCGTGCCGCTTGCCGATGACCGGCATGAAGACGATATTGTGCTCCTCGGCCTTGGTCTGGATGAGGTCCTTGAAGTTCATGGGCACCGAGCTGGCAGCCACGCCAATGCCGCGCTGGGCCATGTTCTCGGCCTCACGCCGCTCCTGCATGGCCTCGTACTGGAAGTCCTTCCTCCGCTCGGTGTGGGTGAGGTAGGCAATGTTCTCCCGGGCCCCGGGCTGCATGTAGGCGCCTGGGAGGGACACAGACGGCAGGCTTGAGTCGACTCTCCCTCGAACCCGAGGTGCAGGGCACCACAGCAGGCCACCTGGGCTGACGCCAGGACAGCCAGGCCTGAAGATACTTTATCCCTCTGTCACCAGGGGGTTGTTGAAAGGCCCCCATCTCAGACCGGGGTGGGAGCAGGGGGTGGGGTAGATGGGGCTAAGTACTGGGGCAGCCACCGTCCTGAACTTCGCTGTGCAAAGCACTCAGCAGGCCCTGGCCCACGGGCCGACCTGTGAGCTAGGACTGGGACTTGGTCTACAGGAAACGTGCTGTTGTGAGAGCCGTGGGGTCACTTCCAACTCCCCATGGCCCCACACCCATCACAGCACTGCCCAGTGCAGCAGGCTGCAAACGACCGTTCTGCTAGCGCCCGCTGCTGCGGTCGGTGTCAGCCGGCCTGGCTAAGGTCCTTCTCTGTCATGGACTAGAAATGCATCGCCTACAATTGTCTGTTGTTTTCCTTCAACAGGCTACTAAGTGCTAGACACATGGACCCAGATCCCACTGCCACCCTAGCTGGGCGACCCTGGGGGAGCGCTTGGTCGCTTATCTGTGACATCGAGGGGGACACTATGCTTCCGTGACAAATGCTGAGAATTACCTAGTGGTCAAGGCTGGCCTCAGATACAGGCACACAGGAGACGGCGTGGTGCTCCCCAACAGGAGAACTACCATATTGCCAGAACCAACCTAGCTGTCTTGGAAGAAGAACAGCCAGCGTGCTCCGTAGAGGCAAAGATGGTGGCTGACTCTCAGACTTTGGACATGTCGTCAGAAGGGAGGGGCAGCGAGAAAGAGGAAGGCCCTGTGGAGATGGACTGGTGCGGTTTCAACAATTTCCTCCGATCCAGCAACGACAAAGCGTGGCCCGGCCCAGGCCGCACTGTGTTCTGTTCTATGTCACATAGGGTTACTGAGTTGGAGCTGACTCAGTGGCACCTGAAACCACCGTGCTTTGCTCACGTAAGAGCCACACGGGCTGAGGGCCCAACTGGAACACAGCTGCTCTGGGTACAGAGCCACCACAGTCACGACTGCTAGAGACTCCAGCCCTAGCACATAGGACTCAAACACTCCCTCCCCGAGTGCCCTGCAGCCAACAAGCTGCTTCCTCCTGCTCAGGGGCCAGGCTGGAGACTGAAGCCACCCAGCCTCTGCCATCGGGAACGCAACCCTGCCAGTGGCAGCCAGGGGCTAAGACTTTGTCTCGAGCACTTGGCACGTTGTCCCTGGAGAAGACCTCTATGCAGAGGCACACTGGTTAGAGGGACCCTGATCCGCATCACAAGTGTCCTGCCGAACACGGACCATGCCAGAATGTGGCACTCACCGACATTGGAGGACACGGCCCTGTTCATGATGTCCAGCGCTTCGTTAAACTTGTCCTTGACAGACGGGTGGGCCAGCACTTGGTCCGAGAACATGGACTTCCAGCCCAGGTACCACTTGGTGATCTCCTCGTAATTCGGGCTGTTGCTCAGCCAGGAGCACAGGACCTGCCACCACCAGACACAGACCATGGCCACTTGCACTCAAGGGGCAGCAGGCGCCAGCCAAGTCCCCACCTGAAGCTGCTGGCATGCTTCCAGGGGCTCCCACCCTACCGCCATCGAGCCCCTCCCAGCTCAGTGGCTGGCGGACAGGACTTCCCAGACTCAGTCTGCATGGAGCAAGCCCTTTCTCCCGTGCCATGGCTGCTGGGCTTGAATCTGCAACCGTTTAATGCATGACGGAGCGCTTTAACCACCATGTCACCAGGACTCCTATCAGCCACCCAAACCCCATGTCACGGAGATCACTCTAACTCACAGTGGGGACAGAGCAGAACCAGCCGCTACCTAGGGTTTGAGGCTTACAGTCCTTCCGTCTGGCCCTGAAGGGCAGGTCGTGGGGTCAGTCTGGTAAATCTGTGACTGCGCCCAAACAGTCCCAGTGCGGCCGCTGTAGCCGCGGCACGAGGGGCGCCAGAGCACAGCACAGGGTGGGCAGCTACAGCCCCACGCACCTGCAGCCACTTGGGGAAGAAGTGCTTCTCAAGCAGGCCAACGAGGCTGGAGACGGAGAGCATGCCCTCCCAGTCCAGCACCCAGTAAAAGGCATCCATGTGCTGCTGGTGCGGGTTGATGACCAGCTCCCCGAGACACATCCCTGCAAGAGAAGCAGCCCAGGCTCAGTGCCCGGCACCACCCCCCACCCCACCCACACACCCAGGAGACCAGCACCCCTTCACCAGGGGGTGGCTTCCCACCTGCGCTCAGGGACCCTCTGAAGCCTCTGAGGCAGTCACTCTCACACATTGTTTCCAGCTCAAATGTTGAGACCAAAAGCAGGCCATGGCCGATGCCGACGGTGGAGCCTCCCAGGCGGGCTGTGAGTCAACGTGCTCGGCCTTGGAATGGCACCCTCCCCAGATGAGACACCCTGGGCACACGGCTTCTTCCCAGAGGTCAGTGGTCTGGCTGCCTGCCGCGCTTACCCAGCTTGGGCACGATGTTCTTGACCATGAAGGCCTCCCAGGAGCCAGGGGTGAAGACCTCCTTCCAGGGCTGCAGGATGAGCTTGGCCGAGCCATCGCTGGGGTGCCACTTCTGCAGGGCGCTGGCCAGCTTGCTGCGGATCGGCGAGTAGAGCGGCTCCAGCCGCGCCTGCATGAGCGGGAGCCAGGGGTGCACCCACGAGTGGATAGGCACCGTGTCCGTCAGCGGGTTCCAGTTCTCCACCTGGGGGCAGGGCAGGGGCAGCACGGCCCGGGAGGTCAGGCTGAGGGCCACACGGGAGGAGGCCTTGCTGGGCCCCGAGAGGGCCGCGGTCCCATGCTTCAGGGCCACTCATCCCGGAGGCCTAGTCCTATTTGTTACAGAGCTGTGTGGGCGTCACACCCCTCCTTCATCCATACGCTCTCAGGACTGCCCTCCCTCCCCTGCCATCTACCTAGCCTGGATTTCATACCCACCTGCCCCCAATGATAATTACAAAATCAAATCTCAACCAAAAGGAAGCAGGAAACATAACTAGAACACATTGAGGGAGAGTTAGTGAAGTAAGACTTCGATTTCCACCTCCATTCCCCTTTCCAGTGCTCGCCGTCTGTCAAGGCTCCTCGTGCCCCTGGAGGGGGTTCTCCAGAGGTTTAATCCAGGTGGGAACGCTGCCAGGGGGCTTGGGGGAAAAGGCTGCTTTACACATCTTTATGACCCCCCGCCACCAGCATGCACGCACACCATCCATCCCCCAGCAGCTGCTCTAATCCAGCAGGGGCCCCGCCCTGCCTCACCTCCTTCTGCAGCCTGGGGAAGATGAGCTGGTCCAGGATGTTGTCCAGGACCCACACGGGGATGATGTGCACCCAGCTGTCCAGGAAGTCCACCATCGGTTCACAGTTCCTTGGCTGCCACTGGCCAACGATGTTCCGAACCAACGGCATCCAGACTTCCCAGATGAGCCTGTGGGGAGAGGACGAGAAGGGGACTGGGGCCTTCTCTGCGGTGTTTCTGGGAACAGCCCTCGCCGCCCCGCAACCACCTCTGTTCAAGTGAGCAGCCGACTGTGGAGTCGGATCAACACGCTGGTCACAGGCCCCACCCCCGACTCGAGTCCCGGGCTCTTGCTGTGGCCCTCACGGGGTCTCCCCAGACCACAGGCCTGCTGGCCCTGTGGGGCCTGGCCTGAACTCCCACCATGCTTGGTGCTGAGTGCTCACTTGTGCCCACCCGAGGGCTGCTCTGGGTGGGGGCGCAGCTTGCAGCCACCTCCTCCGGCCTCCCAGCCACTGGCTGCCCTGCCCACCTGCCTGCCCGGCTACCTGTGGAAGGCATCCGCCGAGAGGTCCTGGCCGCCGTGGGACAGGATCTGGTCGTTCTCCAGGAGGCGTTTCCAGCGTGCAAGGATCTCGGTGCCAAACGTGCAGTCCTTGAGGGGGTCCCAGTCCTTGAAGTGCTCCCTCATGAGCGGGTAGACGATGGCCACGGCCAGGTCCACGCGGTCGGACATGCGGTACTCCTCATAGTACTTGTCCTGCAGGGTCTCGAAGACACGGGCACACTCGGCCAGCGTGAGCGGGTCTGTGCAGCCGGGCTGCAGGCGCCGCTCACACTCCTCCACCAGCTCCAGCACGCGGCCCAGGTTGGCCAGCACCCGCTCCTCGCGCCGCAGCGCCGCAGCCGTTTGTTCCAGCTCGTGGGACAGGGTGACCACCAGGTCGCGCTCGTACTGCAGCTGCCGGTCGCTCTGGATGATCTCCTGCTCTGTCAGCTCAATGAGCAGCTGCAGGTTGTGCTCCAGCTCCGGCAGGGAAAAGCCCGGGGCCTTGGCCTCCTTGCCAGGCGGTGGCGGCAGCTGGCTGGGCAGGGGTGGCCCATCGTCGGGGATGTTGTGCTTGTGGCTGATCTGGCTGTAGCTGTAGTAGACCTTCTGCTCCCGGCCGGTCATGTCTATGACCTGAGGAGAGGGAGGGGCATGGGGTCCTGCTCAGCACCCTTGAAAGAGAGGATGCCTGCGGGCTCCAGCTGAGAGCCGAGCGAAGCAGCACCCTCACTGCCCAGGCGACGGAGGACTTGGGGGACACACAGTGGGGCAGCAGCACCCTCAGTGCCGGGGGACATGGCCAGCACACACCGCAGGGTCAGACTGCCTTGGGAAAACTCAAGGGTATTTGCAGGCAGATTACACATCTAAAATGTGACTGTCACCCCTGATTTAAAAGTGTGACCCCGAGACAGCAGCATTAGAATGGCGGGAGGGACAATCAGGGAACTCAGATTCCTCGGTTCTCATTCAACTCTAAGAGCTTCCTGGGGCTTCCCTGCCACCTGTGAGGCTTTCTGGGAGCAGAGTCTCAGCTGGTGGGCTCAACAGCCCAACACTTGGCTCATTGTAGCCCCAGTTCCTGCACAGCATCTCCCAGTGGGGCCTGGGCCTCTGTGAAAACATTCTCTGCTTGTGGGGCCAAACTGTGGGATTCTTCACTACAGACACAGGGAGCTGCTGTGTCTCCACAGACCCTCCTGCTGGTCAGTCCACTTCTGAAGGCAGGGGCTGCCCATCTCAAGGTCAGTAGTTCAAGTCTACCAGCCGCTCCGCAGGAGAAAGGAGGCTTTTTACTTCCATGAAGAGCCCTGTAGGGTCGCTGTGAGTTGGCATTGACTTGATGACAGTTGAGTTTGGGTTTTTTAAACCCTTCCCTGTAGAACTCTGTGTTTTTTGATGGACAACCCTCGCCCCCCAAGGGACCCTCAAGGGTCACCCTCAAGGGACGCACACTGTGTTCCTTTTCATTGCCCTTCAGGTTTTAGCCAAAGACGTCCAAAGGGGCGATCAGGGCTGGGGCTTGGGTGGTGTCATGTTGTCCAGTGAAGTCCTAAGGCAGTCCTTGCCAACCTTCAAGAGGGGCAATGGGCACTGCTAGGACTGGCAGAGAGATTCCTCAACTCAACGTTCCTGGCCTGCTGGGTCCTCCATGCGGTTTCCTACCCTGACTGTCCTGGGTCCTTTGAGAAAATCTACCAGTGACCCCTTTGAACCAGAAGGTTGACAGATGTTGACTGTGGCTGAAAGGGTGAACGGGAGGGCCACAAGAGGGAGAAGAGAAATCGGGCGGGGGGTGGAGGAGTAGGGTTTGAACTATTGAATGCAGAGTTGATGGTCTGAAATGCAGCCCCCCCCCCCATACACACACACAAATGCATCAAAAATAGTAGTAATAAAAAAGTTGACCCCTTTGGGGTCACTATTCCCTTCTGAACCGGCTGCTCTGTCGAGTGGACTTGCAAGCCACTGTTTGACCTTTTTTGAAGCCCCGCTCAGGAGACTGGAAAATACCAAACTCCCTGCCATCCAGTGGATCCTGGCTCACATGGATCCTATAGGACACGGGAGAGCTGCCTCTGTGGGTTTCCGACAATATTTATAGGAGTAGACAGGCCCACCTTTCTCCCCAGGAACAGCTGGTGACTCAAATGGAGCCAAGCGTATTCCTGAGGAGGTGTGCAAGAGCACCGCCCACAGGTGGTAGGAGCTGCGCTTCCACAGGTGCTGCTCAGAGCTGGAACACTGCCCCACTGTTCTCTGGCTGCGGAGCCGGACCGTCCAGTCAGTCCAGGGACTGAATCGTAGCTCTGACAGAAAGAGCAGCGAGCGCCCGCATGGTTGGATGTGCATCAGTCTCGGGGGGGTGGTGTGGGTGTGTGTGTGTCAGTCTGGCTTCCCAGAAGGCAGTGTGGTAAGGACTTCAAATGAGACCCCTTCAGGCGCTGGAGCCCAAAGCATGAGCTCGAGGTAGGGGTTAGGTCACTACCTGGACAGCTGAGGCCTAGGCAGCCTGCCTGCTTAAGTACAGGGCTGTCAGGAGACCGCTGACTGGGCTCCCCACATGGCTGCCCTGCAGGGTGCGGGATGCAGTCAGACCAGCTCCCGATGGGGGTGAGTGAGTGCCATGAGGGGAACACACGGAGCCCTTCGAACGTGTCCAGGGACTGACTCTGGAGCACATGGTCACGTCCGTGTCTTCCTATCCATCCGCCCCCTCAGGGCGCCCCCATACCTTGACCTGAGACAGCTCCTTCTGCGGGGCTGTGAGCTTCTTGCTGACCCTGCCCTTGGCCTTCAACTCCTCCACGGTCTTGTAGGAGTACTTGGGCTTCTTCTTGCTGCCGCTGGGGTCTTTCCTCCACTGACTCAGCTCCTTCTGGAACTCCTGAATTGCAGGGGTGTTGTCAGTTGCAATCACGAGGTGACCACCCCCCAAAAAGAGGCCCTCTCCACGGCTGGTGGGCCGGGAGGCAATGAGCAGGACCCAGCAGCCGTTAGCATTCGCACCGGGCGCTAAGCAGTGTGCCCTGTTGTTGGCTGCAGGTAGATCCATTTTGGACGCCTAGCCAGCCCACGTGACTGAGCAAAACTGTCCCCTGGGGTTTGCGAGATTAGTCTTTGTGGGAAGAGACAGCCAGGCCTTTCTCCTGCAGAGCCACTCCACCAACATTCTGGTTAGCGGCCAATCGCTTCATAGACCCGAAAGCCACTGGGTGCCCTGCCCACCTTTCCAGACAAGGTGGCTGCGGCAGGCACACCGTGGCCCAGGGATGAGGTTGGGAGGGAGAAGCTAATGCAGGTGGAGTGTCCACCAGTGGGGAGCCAGAGCTAGCTTTAAGTGGGCCTCCCGGAAAACAAGGTCTACAAGATACAAGGTTTCTTAAGAAAAATAAACACGAAACCTAGGTTGTCATGACCCATAGAGGGAGGGGGCGGACCCCAGAACCACAAGGCCAAGACCTCGTGGACATTTGGGGCTTGCAAACCGACCGTTCTGTGGGAAGCTCAACAGCCAGGGAGGCGAGCGTGGGACGGAGGATGGGACAGAGCTGGGGCCAGGCGTGGACTGGGACAGTGGCTGTGTTCACCCAGCTCCAGAAAGCAGCTGTTTTTCTCAGGATAAATGAAAGATGCATCCTGGGTTTCCCAGTGGCGGAGGTGACATTGAGACCACATGCTTTCAGGGCAAGGCCCACTGGACGCTGGGTGGACACTTGTGGCCTCGTTGCCGTGGTCCCCACCACTCCGTTGCGTCAGCCTTGGCTCGCCAAGAACCCTGATGCCAAGAGCAGGCAGTGAGCCCGATCACCCAGGCCCAACAGCGCAGGAAGCGCCCGTGGCTGTCTCTGACGCGCCTCATCTCGGCCAGGAGAAGGAGACGGTGCCCTGTAGCACTTAGCATGAAGGCCTAGAACCAAAACATTGAGGCCCACCTCCTCTCGGGCCACTTCCATCCCCTTCGCAGGCTGAGCCGGCTTCTTGCCAGGGTAACCTCAGGCTGGGGGGTGGCTAGGTCCCAATGGAGCAAAGACATATTCTCTCATCACCCTGCTCAACTGCAACAGGGCGCACCGCTGCCTCCACCCACTCCCATTTCCCATCCACCTTCGCCCTCAGCCTTCTGTAACCTCTGCTCCAGGATTTGCCTGCTGGAGGATGTTGGTCGTAGCACACCCAGCCAAGCCCGACAGGCAGCAGTGGGGCAGAAAGCTCTCAGACAGCTGGGTGGGCGAACAAATGCATGAGTGACCAAATGGAGGAAGGAACAGCCCCTATGTGAAAAGGCAGCCTGCCCCGGCCGAGCAGGGCCTTACCTCCTCGGCTTCCTCGTCCGAGTCCACCACGGGGAAGTCCTGCAGCGACTGTGTGGTGCGCTCCGAGCCGTAGGCCCCTACAGCCCCCTTGCCCTTCCTCTGCTTGGCTTCAATCGGGTTGATGATACCTAGTCACAAGAGAGGGAGTCAGGTCCCATCAGAGCAGCAGGCAAAGTCTCTGGGGTGGCGGCGGCGGGGGGAGCCACACTCTTGAACGTGGTAACGCAGGGCTCAGGGCTGAATGAAACAGGACAGTTCTCTGCCATGTGACTTCGAACCGCTGAGCTCCTCCACATTCCCAGGACACAGCCCGCTGCACCGCCTTCCTTAATGGGTCACGCTCGCCGGAAAGCATGTCTAAGGAGCAGGAAGACACTCATTCCCAACTAGGAGCTGCATTCGCTGCAAGAAGAGCCTTGGGGTGTAGTGGCTATGGATTGAGCTGTTCACTGCCAAGTCAGCAGTTTGAAACCACCGGCCGCTTCAGGGGGGAAAGATGAGGCATGCTCCTCCCATCAGGAGTTCCGGTCTCGGAATCCGCAGATCTCTCCCGTCCTACAGGGTGGCTGTGAGGTGGGATGGAAGGTGGCAGTGCGCTTTTCCCAGTGGTCTGGAAGCCTCCAGCAGTCACACGGCGAGTGTGCTGATTCTAAGGTTCTCTTAATTTGCCCAGGCATCCAACAGCCCCTGGCAGATCCTGCAAGCAGGTGCCGCTGAGTGCCCGGCTGCACTCTGGGAAACATTCCAGGACTGGGATGTTGTGCAAGCAGTTATCCACGGGCAGGTCCTGGCTCACGGTGAGTGCTGCTCTCAGGTCTACCTGGACACTGACATTGTACATAACGCAGAGCAGTCGGGGACACTGGTGCCAACATCTGTCCAGCGACTGTCTGAGGACATAGCACATGAACCCAGATCCACTGCCATCGCGTTACTGCAGGACAGGGTAGAACGGCCCCTGTGGGTTTTCCCAGGCTGCAACTCTTTATGAGAGCAGAAAGCCTCCTCTTTCTCCCTGGGTTTGAGCCGCTGACCTTGCAGCTCAAGGTCTAGCCCACCGGCCACTAAGGCCCCTTGAGATAGTCTATACTGAACTCACTGCCATCCAGTCAATTCTGGGGAAAACTGTCCCTTTGGTCTCCCACACGGGAGCATGGTCTGGGAGTAGAATGCCTCTTCTTTCTCCTGATGGTTAGCTGATGGTTTTGAACTGCTGACCTAGTTAGCAGTCCAACATGTAACCCACCATGCCGGCAGACACCCCCCACCCCCACCACAACCCCCCCCCTCACCCAAGCCTCTGGGCAGGGGCAGGAAGGCAACAGATACCTTGTGCGTTCTTCCCGAGGCCCCTGCCAGGGACGTAGCCCATCTTCTGCAGCAGCTTCTGACCGATCCCCTTCGTGTGTCTTTCCCAGCTGCCAAAGTCCATGAACGATTTGGCTCCTCCCGCGAAGCCCTTCTGGCTGGGTTTAAAATTGCCGCCCTGGAGAGGAAGAGAAGCCTGGGCTGGATTGTTGGGAAAAATAAACAAGCGTGTAAGGAGGCGCCCTAGCAGGCCACAAGGGCAGCAGTTGGAAACCAGCCGCCCTCTTCAGGAGAAAGACAAGGCTTTCTACTCCTGGAGAGTCACCGTCTCGGAAACCCTACATCCTAAAGGGATCTGTGAGTAGGAATTGACTTGGTGGCAGGAAGAGAAGGAAGTGGACTGATAGGAGCTGGCCAGGCGGCCAGCCCCAGCCACTGGGGAAAGCAGCACAGGAGCCCAGCCTGTGAGGGGCGTCAGGTACGGACATAGACCACAGCACCACACACCTTGGGGGAACTGGCCAAGCGCCTTCTGCCGCCCCGGGCCTAAGATCCCCTTGTGGTCATAAGGACTACCGTTTTTAACTTCTTGGGCCCGAAGTCCTTGGGGAAGTCTTCCTGCTTAGCGGGCTTCTCCTCCTCATCAGAGTCTTCCAGCTCCACCTCCTCGGCCGCCCCTTTCTTGAGCCCCGCGCTTATGAAGCTGACAGGCGCTGAGTAGTCCCGGGCTCTGTAGCACAGACATAAAGCACCCCCGGACCCATGAAGTCCCAACCCTTCTAGAAGAAACCCTCACCACCACCGTTCTGAGATGGTGCCTCGTGGAACCCACTTGTAAAGGGGCAGACAGTCAGTTACACGGGCAGTCATGCACAGACCCACCTCTACAAGGATGGGTTTTCCTACTGGTACTGCCAAGAGCATTGGGAAGAGGACCCCTGGGATCACCCTGTGTCCTTAGAGGAACAGGGCCCCCTCATCCATGTTCTACTTGGCTCAGAGCTGGAGGCAGGGAAGGAAATTCTGGCACTCCCACAGCCTCTGTACACTGCTGACCTGGGCTCCTCCTGAAGGCCCCTCTCCCATGGGAGCCCCACGCTCAAGGCACACCAGCTAATGTACCTTCTCATCTCCGAACAGACTCCCTCTCCCCCACGCCCTTCAGGCCCCTACAGACCCCTCTCCTCCCCTCTCTCCACCTCACCCCACTGCCTCCCACCAAAGGCCTCCCATTTCTATAGACTGGCAGTCTCAGAAACTCACAAGGGGGTTATTATGAGTCAGAACGGACACAAGGGCAATACATTTTTTGGCTTCTCATTCCATCCCAGTTATAGTCTCTGTTCAGCTCCAGGGCCCCTCCTCTAGAGACCTGTCCTGACCACCCCACCCAGGCACACAGCCGATACTAGGCTCCCTGCAGGTCTGCGTGAGGTTTACCCACAAGTCAGGGAGCGGGAGGAGGCAAGGCCTAGCTCCCTACACAGCAGCTGGGTAGTAGGAACAGTAGAAGAGAAACATCCTGCTGGCAGAGGAACCCAGTCCTGCCTGGCTGATGCCGTCTGACCTGACCTGAGAAATAGGCTTTGTGGGTACCTTCTACGTGGTACCCTCCCGCAGTCCTATGCAGCCGGAGGGCCCCTCCCCATGCCGCCGGTACCGTTTGCCTCCAAAGCTGGGCCTCTCCTCATCTGAGTCTCGCTCGGCCCACACCCCGTAGGTGGCCTCCTCCTTAGTCTGCCAGCGGCGCTGCCGGTTGGGGTTGAACTCATTCTGCAGGTCCCAGTCGGTGACCTCGAAGTTCTCGTGTTCGTCCTCATCTTCCTCCATGTGGCCTTCCCCGTCCTGGTACAGGTGGGACAGTGACATGGCCAACCGCTGAAGGGAGGGGCAAAGACAGAGTCTGTGAGGGAGGGCCGGTGGGGGGCTTCCCGGGAGGCCGCTCCTTGCTGCTTTCAGAACCTCTGCAAGAGGCCAACGTCTGTGAAAGTCGTGGTTATTGTTCAAGAAAGCGGGCAGGCAACACACCCGAGGAGGCTTCAAAAAGACCCTGGAAAAAATGCCAGGATCTTTTAACTCCGTTTTTCCAGGGACTTTCTGAAGTTCCACCCACCACCCACCCGGATCTCAGAAAACCACCAGTTCTACCACAGGTCAAAGCAAAGGTTAAGTTCATTGAATCACCTATATGATTCTCACAAGAGCCTGCACTGCTCTGTCCTGGTCAACATCGAGGAACTCACCCTCATCTACATCAGAGCCACACAAAAACAGCAAGACACACCTGTGCTCTGTGGGGACCCCCAAAGTTAATGGAGAAATCCCCTTTGCTTGCAATTCCTTTATGTTTTTCTTCAGGAACACCAGGAAGCCCCTTCGTATAGTATTGCACCAGAAACTGGGTGGACAGACTCCACCTTCCTTCCTGCACCCCAGATTTCATAAGGATTTTTTTCATTTTCTGTTATTGTATTTGGTCTGTGCATGGGCTCGGGGGTGATTTTTTAAGGGGAAGAGGTGCTTTCTGAAATAAACTACTTGAAAATCAACATCAGAAAGAACATATATGAAGGAACAGAAAAGGGGGTAAAGGGAGACGCTGGATAGGGCAAGATATGACAAAATAATCTATAAATTATCAAGGGCTCATGAGGGAGGGGGGAACGGGGAGGAAGGGCGAAAAATAAAGACGACCTGATGCAAAGGGCTTAAGTGGAGAGCAAATGCTTTGAAAATGATTAAGGCAAAGAATGTACAGATGTGCTTTATACAGTTGATGTATGTATATGTATGGATTGTGATAAGAGTTGTATGAGCCCCTAATAAAATGTTTAAAAAATAAAAGAAAGAACAAAAATAAATAAATAAAATAAATAAAAAATAAAAGAAAGAACAAACTGAACAACATACTACTTTAAAAAGACTGGGTAATGAATGAAATGAGTCATGAAATTAAGAAATTCCTTAAGACAAATGAGAATGGTAATACAACATACCAAAACCTTTGGCACACAGCAAAAGCAGTTATGCGAGGGGAATTGACAGCAATCGAAGCACACAAGACAAAGAGAGAGAAAGCTTCTTCAAGAGCTAATGATTGGATGAGTTTATAAGCCAGCATTTTCTTCCCGATGAGGGGGAAGGCAGCAGCCCTGTTGGTTCAGGGGTATGTGGACAGGACCAGGCTCCCACCTTTCCCAGGGCTCTCTCTTTCTTAAATGGAGGTTAGCGACTATTCCAGTCTCAGAAATTAGAACTGAAGCAATAGCGAGCTTAAAAATCACTTAAAACTATAAACGAAAGAAGGGAAAATATAAAACCAACAAATAAAAAGTCAGGTTTAAATCTCCGCTCCAACAGGTACTCCGTGCCACATGTATGACATTGTCACTGGGTGCAGACGGGTTGGGTCCAACTTATGGAGGCCGTATGCACGACAGAACACCCCCTCCCCTCACCCACCCCGTCCTGTGCCTGCTTTGAAATAGCAGGGACAAAGCTTCTCGCGTCACAGCAATACAGCAACCACCGGTATGGCAACCTGCCAGGGGAGTGGTGGCAGCCGGTGGACCCCACGGTAATACATTCCACCAGTGACAAGGCCTGGGAAACCAGTCGCTGGCCGCGTCCACTAGCAGCCTGCTAAACTCGGCAGGGCTTCATCAGACGGCTCCTCCCTGCTAGGGTTTCTGCTCCTAGCTTCGGGTGCAAGCTCCCCGGGTGCCCGCAGGGGGCAAATGTTCGCGTTGGTGGTGTGTGGGGGCGGGTTGACACGTCCCGATTCCCGGGGGAAATGACACGGCTGGCTCCTGGGCAGAGCCACGGTGAGTCTCAGGGAAGTCACCAGGTGCAGCATGCTCGGGGTGAAGCTTTCGTTGGACACTTCGGGCCAGTTAGACCCTAAGCATCAGCGCAGCCGGACACTCGTTGGCAAGGCCAACGAACACCGTGACCCCGACTCCATCACCAACAGTGCAGGCTGTACGGAGGAGGCCCGCGTTCTCCACTTGGGCCCGGCAACGGTCCCCCTCCGAGCGGCCGGGCCACTCGGGCCTCAGCAGCGCCATCTACGAACCGGATCTGGGGCCGGGCGGGGCGTGGAGCGCAGGGCCGCCCTTCCCTCACCACCAGCCCGATCCCCACTCCCGGCCTCCACTCACCAAGGCAAAACCCCGCGGGCAGGAGAGTGCTGCCTTCGCTGCGCTGGCCAAGTGCCTCTCCGGGTGTCCGGAACCCGGAAGCGTAAAGTGAGCGGCGCGCCGGAAATGACGCATGCGGCCCGCGCGGGCGCTCTGCTGCCATGGCAACGACGTTAGAGCGTGTCGGGCTCTGACGTGGTGAAACGGAACTACCTGGGAGCCCTGGGAGCGGAGTGGTCAGGCTTTGGGTTGTGAGCCGCAAGGGCAGCTGTTTGAGACCACCGGACACTCCGAGGGCGGCAGTCCCGGGAGGAGTCCCAATCCTGGGACCTCGGAGGCAATTCTGCTCGCCCTACAGGGTCACTGATGGGAATTGACCTGGATGGCAGTGAGATATTTTGAGATAGTAGAAAGGCAACCGATACTTCCAAGAGGCCACGGAGTGCCTTTCCAGCTTGCTGGTGTCCCTGCCACCCTGCGCTTCCAGCCATGCGCCCATGGCGCTGACAGCAGGCTCCTTGGCCAGTCAGAGTCTAAATGTGTTTTGTGAGGATCTACGATTAGCTCATGGGATCCCCACTGCTATCTAGTCCATTCCAATTCCGATTCCTCCAGCCTCTCGAGACGTAGAACTGCTCTCCGGGGTTTTCCAGATGGTAAGTCTTTAGTGAACGGGCAGTCAGCCTCACCTTCTCCCCCAGAGCCATGTGTAGATTGGAACTGCTGGCCCTGCTGTGTGACAGTAAGGGGACCATTTGAGGGTACATGGACCTCAAATGGACAGAAGGAAGACCACAGCGGTGGCTCCCCTATCTTTGTTGTTACATGCCAACGAGATAGCTCGGACCCCTATCAACCTTATACACACACACGCACACAACCCCACTGCATGGTCCTGCACCATCCTCACAATTGCTCCTGAGTCCCTTGAAGCAGCCACTGTGTCAGTCCATCTTGTCAAGGGCCTCCCTCTTTCGCCACCCCCTCCACTTTACCAAACATGATGTCCTTCTCCAGGAACTGGTCTCTCCTGACAATATGTCCCAAGTATGTAAGAGGAAGTCTAACCATCCTTGCCTCCAAGGAGCACTCTGGCCTTCTTCCAATACGGATCACTTTGTCTTTTTGACAGTCTTTCAGTATTCAATAGTACTATCAATATTCGTCGCCAGCACCACAATTCAAATGTATCGATTCTTCTGTGGTCTTACTTATTCAACGTGCAAATTTCACAGGCATATGAGGCAATGAATACCCATTCCTGGGGTATTCAGTAGAAGTACCATCCTGGACACAGAAGGTTGCATTCCAAAGGCGTTTGAGGGTGTACACGAATAAATAGGCAAACTCTAGAGTTCTCAAGTCTTCTTTCCTGGAACTGCCGGTGGTTCAAACCCACCAGCTGAGAAAGATGATGGTGTTTGCTCCTGGACAGGCAGATAGCCTCAGAAATCCCGCAGGAGTAGAGCAGGGCCCCATTGGCTTGCGATGACTGATTTTGGGGAAGCAGATGGTCAATGTTGTCTTCAGAGGAGCCTCTGGGTGGACTTGACCCTCCAGCCTTTTGTTTTGCAGCTGAACTTTCAGGAGCATTTGCACCATTGCTCTAGGCGGAGCTTACTCCACCGCTGTGCCTGTTTTCATTTAAAAGACAAAAATCTTATACCTCTGCAAGGGAAGCATCTTTGTCTCAAAGATCAGTCGGGTTTCTGGGATAAAGGAACCAGCGTCTGGTAAATGAGGAAACCAAAAATCTCATTGCCATCGAATCAATTCTGGCCCCTAGTGACCCTATAGGACAGGGTAAAACTGCCACGTTAGTTTTCAAGACTGTTTATGGGAGTAGAGAACCCTGTCTTTAAGAAAAATATAAACATAACCAAACCAGAAATTTGGACTCGGTCCCTCGTGTGATCGATTGATGCCCATCCTGGTGTCCCATCACTATCTAAGAAAACCATTGCTTTGAAACTCAGTGATACCCAGGCCCGTACCTAGATTCCCAATGAGATGCTCAGACATGTGGCCTTCCCAGAGTGGGTTGCCAATGAACAAGACTCGTTGGCATCAGCTTGACTGGGTCCTCTGACACTCCTTGGTCCACCCCTCTTCATTCACAGATGAGGTCATGGAGGCTCTTTTGCAATGATGCCCAAGAGCTGCCTTTAACCCCGCTGCACCAGGGGTTAAGCTGCAGTGCCAGAGCAGATGCTTGAATAATGGGCCACCAAGCCTCTGCGGGAGGCCCTCTTAACTGTGATTGTGTGTGTGTGTGTGTGTGTGTTTGTGTGTGTGTGTCCCAGACCCCTAAAGATGTGTTGAGATCCTAACTCTGTGGAAAGAATCCTCTTTGGAAAACTGACTTTTGTTGTTATGTTAACTAGTCCTCGCTGGAGTAGGATGGGTTCTAAATCTAATTACTTCTGAGCTATTAAAAGAGCAAGTAAGATGCAGAGATACTCATGGGGACTAGGGGGCGCTCTTTTAGCTTCCTGAAGTACCACTGCGATTCTCTAAAGCTCCCCACTGTGGTCTTTGTGTTACAGTAACACTAGGGAATGTAGAGGTCTGGTCTGCAGGGACACATAGAGAGTGCAAGGTCAGCGCCAGGTGGGGATCCCGGAAGGTCAAGTTAGAGGACTAACATTCGCACTGGTATCAGGTCACAACACCATGCTGCTTGCTCAGCGAGGCGGGTATCTACAGAGCGTCTTGTGTGTTCGGAGTGAGACTGCAAGCCCACTGCACACACCATCCCTGCAGGTCCCCACCCTTCCCAGAGGCTTCCTGTGACCACTCCGGAGTGCACGCACCTTAAAGCGGCCTCCGCCATATGACACTGCTTCCAGAGCACTCCCAAAAGGACGATGGATTTAAAAAAAGATCTTGCTCAGCTCCAACTTTAAACGGGTTGGTACCATGGAAATGAACCATCAGTGGCATTTCCAAGCTGATGTATTTAAAGTCTAGCGCAAGAAACTTTCCCAAGACAAGTGATGTGCGTTGTACAGAGTGTATTCAGAATCCTTTTGAATGTTGGCTCAAAGGTCAATTTGGTCCCGAGTCTGGCAGAACTGAGAATCCAGATCCAGTGATATTAGTAAGGTTGATGACCCGTTGCGTGTTCTGGAGGCACCCTGGTGGTGTAGTGCTAGCCAAAAGGTCGGTGGTTCAAGCAAACCAGCGACTCTGTGGGGTTAGATGAGACTGTCTGCTCCTGCAAAGGTGCCAGCCTTGGAAACCCACTGGGGCAGTTCTGTGTCCTGTTGGCTTGTTATGAGTCAGAATCGACTGGAGGGCAGTGAGTTTGGATTTTGGTTGGATAACTTGTTTCTTACAGATGGTTTCTCTAAGGCCTTGGGAAACTCTGTCCTGCTATAGAAAACTGGGAAAGGAGAGGGTCACAGGCCTGAGGCCCCAACCCCCTCCAAACCCACTGCCCTCAAGTAGCTTCTCACTGTTTCCCTGTGTGCAGACAGAATAGAACGGCCCCTGTGGGCTTCTGAGCCTGACTCTTGAAGGGAGCAGAAAGCCTGAGTGGTCACATGATGAGCGGCTGGTTCCTAGCCCATAAAACCGCCAACTGTAAAACAATCAACCTTGCAGATCCATTGTCAAGGGAAGAGCCACGCCTTCCTCATTCATCCAGCCTGTCACTCATTAGCAAATGGCTACAGATGGGCTAGGTCTTTGTTAGGTCCCAACCCACAAGCATGGCAGAAGAAAGGCCTGGCATTCTACTCTCATAAGGATTCAACCCACTGCTGTGAATCCATGCCAACTCCTTGACCTGACTCATTCAGTTCCCAAGGCTGTCACTCTTTACGGAAGCCAACTGCCACAGCTTCCTCCCTCGGAGCAGCGGTGGGTTCCATCTCTCGACCTCTTGGTCTCACAGTACCACCAGGGATTCTTTCCTAGTTTGCAGCCCAAACGCTCTGTGGAGCAGTTCTGTTGTGACCTACAGGATCCCCAGGAGTGAGAATTGACCTGGTAGCAATGGAGTTGTTTTAAAAGCAAGAGTTAGAGGTGGGAACGGGGAGGGTGGGGAAATAAATGAGGAGTAGATGCCAGGGGCTTGGGTGGAGAGTGGATGTTTGGAGAATGATGAGGGCAATGAATGTACAAATGTGTTTTACACAATTGATGTATGTATGGATTGTGATAAGAGTTGTATGAGTCCCTAATAAAATGATTTTTTTTTTAAAGAGTGTAGGGATGGAGTCTAGGCTGTCAATCTGGAGATATCCAATGAGACTTCTGTGTGGGCATGGCCGCCTGAGAAGTCTGGGAAATCTGGTACTTCCTCCTTGGAGGCAGGAGACACTTCTCTCTCTGCCACTCCCTGGGAGACATAGCAGCTGACAAGACACATGGACCCACCCTGATGCAGCCCTGGGTGCTGGAGAAGCCATGCAGAGACCCCTGCCAGCGCTGAGATGTTTCCAATGCCACTGGATCCAGAGACTCTCTACCCACTGGCCTGTGATCTTCTACATTCAGTGTCATTGCATGTGTTTCGTGAGTCTGAAGAGGACTTTATAGACTGCTGTCTGACACATGGGCTAATATCAGACTTATGGACGTGATTTGGATTGGGCTGGGATTTTTTTTTTAAACATTTTATTTGGGGCTCATACAACTCTTATCACAATCCATACATATACATACATCAATTGTATAAAGCACATCCGCACATTCCCTGCCCCAATCATTCTCAAAGCATTTGCTCTCCATTTAAGCCCTTTGCATCAGGTCCTCTGGGATGTTTTCTTAATGTACAATTACCCTTTATATAAACCTCTCCTTATACACACAAATAAATAAATGAAAATAAAAAGCAAGAGTTAGGGATCGCAACTTAATCATGACCTCAAAGGTCAGCAGCATAAACTAGCAGTACACATGGTGTCTGATCAGTTACTTGCCCTGGGACTGCTCTGGGGTCCTTTGGGCATGGTGGCTGGCTCATCCAGCCTGGGAGCGTCAGTGAATCCAGGCAGGAGACACCAGCTGTCACATGCTGTCACTTGCACACTCTCCAACTGGTTTCCGTGCCGGTCCCCTTTAGGAGGGCCAGATTTGGCAAATAAAAAGGCCGACTGCCCACTTCAATTCGATATCCAATGAAATAGCCATTCAGATTGTACTGAGTATGTTCCATGCAAGATGGCAAAATCAGAAAACAGTAACAGAAGGTTCATCTTTAACTGAAATGAATCTGAAGTCAGACAGACAAAACCCCACCGCACGGCCATCAAGTCGACTCTGGCTCACAGTGCCCCGCTAATGCTCTAGGACCGAGTGGAACCACCCCCATGGGGTTCTCAGGCTATAAATCTTACAGGAGTGGCCAGCCTCATCTTTCTCCTCTGGAGCTGCTAATGGTTTTGAACACTCTCTATGCCACCAGGGCCCCTATTAAAGGATGCCCAAGTTCAGTTTAGCAGCACAGGTAGTGTAGAGGGAGACGAACAGAAAGGTTGGCAGTTTGAAACCACCATCCACTCCAAGGGAGGCAGATGAGGCTGTCTACTCCCATCCCGGTTTACAGCCTAGACACCCACGGAGGCAAGTCGTACTCTGCCCTGTAGGGTCTCTATGAGTCAGCATTGCCTCCATGACAGTGAGTTGGCTTTTGGTTTCTTTAATGTGGTGACATGAATCGTATTCCATCTGACAAGGGACTGCACACAAACGGGCAGGACATCAGGAGGTGGGAATCACCGGGCCATCTTGGAAGCTGGGGACCACAGCCTACTGCAGGCAGATGCTTGGCAGGGTGGACTCCGGAACTAAATGGCAAGATGGTAAAGAACGGCTCCTGCACTAGTGAGATCAAAGTGCATCCAGCCAGGACACACAGGAAGGGACATACCTTTGACTGGGATAGGGAGCTCTGAAGACCTGTCCCCAGAGCTGGGGGTGGGGCTGGGGCTGCACCTGAGTCGCCTCATCAGAACAGAGCTAGGCTTTCCCCTAGGGCAGTGGTTCTCAACTTGTAGGTTGCGACCCCTTTGGGAGTTGAACAACTTTTTCAAAGGGGTTGCCCGATTCATAACAGTAGAAAAATTAGTTAGGAAGCAGCAATGAAAAGAATTTTATGGTTGGGGGTTACTACCATGAGGCACTGTATTAAAGGGTCACGGCATTAGGAAGGTTGAGAACCACTGCCCTAGAGGAAGGGGGCTTCTCATTCACCACTCAGCTAATTGTTTGTTTGGAGGAGTGAATGGTGGGGCTGTGGAGGCCCCGTAAGGCAATCTCCTGACTCTGGATCTAGGTTTGGGGCCTGCGAAGGTGTGGAGCAGCTCCCT
This sequence comes from Tenrec ecaudatus, assembly GCF_050624435.1. Lineage (NCBI taxonomy): Eukaryota > Metazoa > Chordata > Mammalia > Afrosoricida > Tenrecidae > Tenrec > Tenrec ecaudatus. The sequence continues at coordinate 28,749,075 of NC_134545.1, read as the reverse complement.
TGGAGGAGTCATGTGTGGTCTCGAGGAAGCTGAGAAAACTCAAAGAAGCCTGTTTTTCTTTGTTTGTTGGTAGTACAGACTACTAACTGCAAGGTCAGCAGTTTGAACCCACTAGCTGCTCCTTGGGATAAAGATGAGGCTTTCTACTCCTGAAGAGGTGGTCTCATATATCCACCCAGGAAACTCAACCCTGTCATATAAGGTCGCTCAAAACCAAACCCAAACTCACTGCTAGAGTCAATGCTGACTCATCGCCAATTCCAGTGCCGAGTGACACTACAGGCTGGACTAGAACTGCTCCTTAGGCTCATCTTTCTCCCGTAGAGTGGCTGGTGGGATCGAACAGCCAACCTTGTGTTTAGCAGCCAACACCTAAACCACAACATCACCAGGGTTCTGCAAGTGTAGTACGGAGTGTCCTCATCATGTATGACAGGGATCCTCACAAAGGAGACATTCCAGAAGAGGGCAGAAAAAGGGTACCATGTATGATAATTAGGTTTTGTGAAAACTTGGCTGCTGCAGGATTCTCAGTGATTTGGCAGTTAAGACCCAGTAAACCCATGTGTGATCTAACATCACTTCAATAATAGGAACTGCTAGGAGGAGCCAATCAGCTGTATGATTAGGGTGGGAAGCAACATGGTTATTGGGGTCACAGCACTGATGCAAACTGTTGGAAGTCAGTTTCATTGGGGGGCGGGGGGGAGGGTGGCCTGCTTCCAGTTTAAGTGGAAGCTACAGAAAAGCTTGCTTGTTTTCTGCTAGGTCTGGATCCTGCATCTGGCTTATTGACCTCCAGTTCTTTGGACTTGAGGCAATGGCCTGCCACATTGTCTACCGATCCTGGGAGTTGTCAGTGGTCTTCCATCTGACCTGCCAACCCTGAAGTCACCTGCCTGTGGTCATCGGCCCCTGCTTCTACTTATGGTAAGTCAGGAGATAGCTCCAGCCTGACAGCTGACCCATGGAGCCAGGAGATACCTCCAGCCCTACATCTGACACAAGTATAAGTTTCACGGGTTTTGCTTCTTAAGATAACTCCGTCTAAGACACCAGATGATTCTTACCTGGGATCCACAGAATAGTAGGAGCTATCAGAAGGTGGGAGAAAAGTGAGAGAGATTCTCTCAGTCCTCAGCCTGCATCCACATGGCCTCTGGAACTGTGAGACCAGACACCCTGCTATTTGAAGCCCACCAGCGTGTGGCCTCTTGTTACAGCAGCCCCAGGAGACAAAGACGCCATTCCACTGCAGCCTTAGGAAGCACTGTAGTGTCCCCTTGCCTCGCCCAACCACCCGAGGTGTTTTCTAAAGGAAAGAACCAAGGTTCAAGGCACACACTAGAAAGCAGACCTCATCCCCAAACCCAGCCCTCTCATGGCCTTTTAAAGCCTCACGAGCTGTCAGCCAAGGGGGTCCGCGGAAACACACCTTGTCCCTTGAAGAATTGAAATGGGTCTGGGACCGAGCCCTCTCTCGCATGTCTTGGCGGCTATACAATCAAAGGTGACCCTGGAAGGCTTGGGGGTTCAAATCCTGCTGATCCCAAAGGCAGGCTAGGCCCTTCACACCAAAGCCTATTAAGAGTCTTCAGATACACCGGGGCCTGGGCCAGGCCAGAGGGTGTATGCCAACCATTGGTTTCTGTTGTGGTTATCTGGGTGGAGGTTGGGACACACTGACTCCTGGCAAAAGAGACCGGTCGGCTGGAGATGGTGGAACTACGGCCGGTCACACAGGTGCACCAAGCCTGCATGACCAACCTCAGTGCAAACCCTGGCCACCAAGGTTCAGGGGAGCCCCACGGATGGCTGCGTGCTACAGGTGTGGGTCCCATAATGCAGCTGCAGGGAGAATCAAGCTGTGTAGACTGGCTGTCCCCAGGAGAGACATCTGCCCACCCCCACCCCCACCCCCGCCCCCAACTTCTCCTGGACTCAGTCCTCTGCTTTCCCCTTTGTTGATTTTAGTGTGGCTCCATTACTGTCAGAACCCCACACAATTCCCCACTTGGGGTGTGTGTGTGTGTGTGTGTGACAGAGAGAGAGCGAGAGATCTCAGCTGTGTCTTGCAGGGGCATGTTCTGCTCTGGCTTGATGACCAAGCCCCCCAACGAAATTCAATGTGGGGCTGGGGGATCTATGCACGCTGCAAAGTAGGCACAAACACATGACCCCCGTTCACTTTATTCCTTTTCTTGAACCACCTCCCCCCTCCTGTGGGGACACACGAAAGAGAACTGCAGAGGGAACCAGAGGAGCCGGATGTATTAAAATCTTAAATAGGTTCTTTAAATCCAAAGTGCGGGTGAACAGGAGAGGCACAGACAGGTGTGTGGGGCCTTGTCCCGGCCAAAGAGAGCCACCCAGGCTGTCCCTCTAATCAAAGAGGGTGGCAGATCCATTTAATTAAAAAAAAAAGTTCTGGAGAGAAAACATAGAAAATACCTAAGTTTCCAAAGCTGGATCCTCTCCCCAGACCTGTGTGTTTGGGGAGACTGAGAACTTTCAAGTGAGACTTCAACAATCCAGCTTTTTTTTTTTTTGCACACATATGCAAATACATTCCTCATTAGCAGTCCTGTTTTGGCGATTAATATAGCAAGCAATATGCTTGGATTAGAGGTCCGATTTCCACGTGAAGGTGAAGTTTCTTCTCTTCCTGGGGGAGCGGCACGCCAGGTGCCGAGACCTGGAAGAGAGTGGAGACTTGGTGAGCCTCGGAACCACCCTTGCGAAACAGGTCTTGTCTGGTTCCCTGTGGGACCCCCGCCCGCCCGTGGGGTCTTCTCATGCACTCGCTGTCAGCTCTGCACACACGTCCAGACGGCCAGGGAGCACTGGCGCAGGAGCCCGGTCCCTTCCTCTCCAAACACCTTGTGGGCACTTGTGCAGAGCACCCGGCAGGCAGGGACGATGGGACACATACCAATGGCTTTCTCGCTTGGGGGGCCAGGGAAGGAGCCCCGTTGGCTGCAGGCCCACCCCGGCTGGGGGATGGTCTGCCACGCTTCTACACAGTTGCCTCCTTTACACTGTTTCTGAACTGCCGACCTTGCGGCCCACCTCCTAACCCACAGCACCGCTAACCACGGCTTCCTGTCAGCAGTTAAAACCCACTGCTGTTGAGTAGATCCCGATTCTTATTGGATCGCCCAGGACAGAGAAGATCTGCTCCTTACAGCTTCTGAAACTGTGGATCTTTATAGGGGCACACTGCCTCAGCATTCTCCCATGGAGTGGCTAGTGGGTTTGAACTTGTGACCTTCCGGTTAGCAGCCCACTGCCCAACAGCAAAGATTCATGGTCAGAGAGTCATTTCTGACTCATCGACTGACCCTCAGAACTGCTCTGTAGGGTCTCCAAGGTGGTCAGTCTTTGCAGGGGTAGCCAGTCTCACCTTTCCCCCCAAGGAGTAGCTGGCGGGTTTGAACTGCTGACCTTGTGCTTAGTAGCCCAGTCTCAAATCTGGCTCTTGTCAATGAGATGGTTCTAGATTCTCGTAATGAAGCTTCAGAAAGAGGGAGAGAGGCCTGGGGAGACAGGCATGAAGCTGTTCTCCATGGGAGGAGGTGTCTCCTTTAGAACGACACAGAACTCAAGGACGTGGGGAACCTCAGGATGGGGACAGCTCAGCCTGGGAGCCCCGAGACGGGCAGAAACTTGCAGGCTGCAGCAAACTGCATTTAGAGAAAAACCAAAGAAAAACACAAAAGGACTGATTATTCAAACATGAGAGGCAAAGCCAAAATTAGAGTGCAGACTGGGAGTGCCAAGTTCCGGCCTTCGAAGGGCAGGAGACACACCCACACAGGCTGCTGCTGCCCTTACTGTCATGGGTCTCCTGATCAGAGGCCGGGCACCTGGGGAGCTGCTGGCCCGCAGAGATTGGAAAGTCAGTGCCCGTGTGGATGCCGAGGCCCAGCATTTTCCATTTCCCGAGCACACCCACATGGGCCCTGACCACTACCCTTGGAATGGGGTGGAGGGGTGTTTGCGTGCCCCCTTGCTATAAGTGGGGTCACTGTGAGGCTAAGAGAGGTTCTTACATCGTGGACCTCCCAAACTGAGAAGCCACCTCCCTGGGCGGCACACACACACCAGTGCCCTGCATGTAACAGCTTTCGCTGCGCGCCGGGTGGAGGGCTATGTGTCCGTGGACAAGTCAAGCTCCCTGCCCTGTGGAATGGGGGTGCTCACTCCCCGGCAGGTGCACTGGCCTCATGACTCAGGCTTGTTCTCAGGACAGGGCAGCACCGCTGGGCCAACAACTAACACAGTCACTGCTCTGGCCCCACCCAGCTCTGTTTATGGACACCAGGCTGGCAGGCAGGCGCTGGGGGCAAAAGTGGCCGTAGGTTCCTCCATCACAGGGACCTGCTGCTCCATACCCCATGCCAGGCAAACCCAGGGCCCCTTCCCAGTTGGTTTGCTCCTCATCCCCACCAGAGAGCCAGAGCCAAAAGACTGAGTCTCCATTCTATAAATAGATGCCCCAGCCCATCACCATGGAAACCTTTGATGGGACTGGGTCAGCCCACCTCTCGGGATACTTTCTCCTCCCCAGGGAAGTCCTGGAAGGACAAGTGATTCGGGCATAGAGGTTCCTGGGCTCGGTGATGGTGAGAGCCTCTCTCCCTGCCCCCTACGACGTCCGCAGACCTACCTGGAAATCATGAGCTTCCTAAGTGGGAGGAGGTACTGTTCTGGTTGACCTGAAGGAAGGGAACACACAGGAAACAGGATCACACTCCGGTGCACAGGGGGGACCCTGGCCAGCACCCACTCAGGCATCAGGCGCCCACTCACTGAGCATTTTCTGTGCACCTACCATGCACTGGGGATGACAAAGCACCAGGCTCATTCTCAGCGGAGGACCAAAACACCCCAAAAACCTACACCCACCTCACTACCTTAAGGTTGACTCTGGCTGTTAGTGACCCCCTAGGACTAAGTGGAACTGCTCCCCACACTGTCCGAGACTCAGTCTTTTCGGAAGCACGTGGTCTCACCGCTCTCCCGAGGAGTGGCTGGTATTGAACCACCTAATTTGCGACTAGCAGCTCAATGCTGAACCCATTACGCCAGAAGAGTGAGCCCTCTGACTACCCACTGGGGCTTCCTACCTGAAAATATCCTTTCAGATTCGCCGGTGTTTTGTAGTCCCCTTTCAAGACCTAGGACAGAGCAAAGAGGGAAGCAAATCATTCCTAGGGAAATGACCAAAAAAATAAACTTTCGCCATCACTCTGTCCATCCATCCTTCCCTCTGTCCCTCAAATATTTCTTGAGCGCATGCATTCCACCATGAATCCAGGCACTGGATTTGCAACTCGTGACGAGACGACACAGAAATGTCTGTGGCTGTGAGGTCGTGCCACCGAGTTGCATCTGCTCCATAGCAACCCTGTGCACACGCAACGAGCCCGGCCTGGCCCTGCGTCATCCCCACAATGCTTCTTACGGCTGAGCCCATGGCTGCAGCCACTGCGTCAGTCCATCTCCCGAAGGACCTTCTGTTTTGGCCTGCTCCTCCACTTTCCCAAGCGTGAGGTCCTTCTCCAGGGACTGGTCTCTCCTGACACCATGTCCCAAGTCCCTGGGACCAAGTCTCACCATGCATGCCTCTAAGGACGCTCGAACTTGCAATTCCCGAGGAGGAGTCAGACGCGGTGCGAGTCCAGGAAGCACAAACATACGGGAAGTTCTCTGACGCCAGCGAGGAAAAGGCAGAGGATGGGGAACAGCCAGCAAGGCCCTCTTGGAACAGGGCCCTTGGAGCTGAGCTATAAATGATGGGAAAAGCCAACCGGATGAAGCGCCGAAGAGGGTGCTCCAGGAAGCTCCGGGGTGGACACTTACAATTCTGGGCCTTCCCACTATCTCTTGGTATGGAAGGTACCACCTAGACCAGGCGTCCTCAAACTACGGCCTGCGGGCCACATGCAGCCCGCTGAGGACATTTACCTGGCCTGCCAGATGTTTTTGCCCCGTTATGTTTTTTAACTTCAAAATAAGATTATGTGCAGTGTGCATAGGAATTTGTTCATAGTTTTTTGTTTGTTTGTTTTTAACTATAGTCCGGCCCTCCAATGGGTCTGAGGGACAGTGAACTGGCCCCGTTTAAAAAGTTTGAGGACCCCTGCCTAGACCAACCAGAACTCTCCAACGGACTCTATATAACACGAACCAAAGATGCAATCCAAACATTTCTAGGAGCCACATTAAAATAAACAGGAGCAAGTGAAATGAGAATGGATTAATACGATGCTGCAAAGAAATGAAATGTGGGTTTGCTGCAAAATCACAGAAAACCTCCAATGGGGAAGGATTCTTGCCTGACAGGTCTCCGTCTCGGCCTGCCCACTTTGGAAGGCCATGTTTCCATCTCGCTAAGTGTTTCTATCTCTTTAAGTATTTCGATCGCTCTAAGGACAAACCGATCTATCTTGGAAGAAGTAAGGCCAGAGTCCTCCTTAGAGGCAAGGATGGCAAGTGTTCGTCTTCCGTACTGAGGGCATGTTGTCAGGAGAGACCGGTGCCTGGAGAAGGACATCGCGCTTGGTAAAGCAGAGGGGCAGCACGAAAGAGAAGGGCCTCCCGGAGATGGATGGGCCCGGGCTATAGCGAGGGGCTCAGGCGCAGGAAGAGCGTGAGGATGTGCAGAGGGTCGCTGTGGGTCCCCACCGACCCACGTCCCCGACCACAGCAGAAGTCCTTAAGGAGGTCATGCTTTTTCATTGACACCCCATCACAAGGACGGTGTTGCCATCTTCAAGCGCCTCAAAGCATGCTTCTTTTAGATGTTCTTGGAGTCCAGGGGACAGACAGACGTCTGACATGGGCAAGGCCAGGGCTGCATGGTGGACGGGGTCAGGTCCACCATGAGATTTCAGGACAGCGAGCATATCGAGTGTGGTGATTTCGTGACGGTGCCTGGTCTTTTTCTTCATAAGACTCTCCGTTTTTCTCAAAGGTCTTCCTGGAGAGCCCCTGTGTCCTTAGTGACAGCAAGCCTATGGCCCCTCGTAGAGCCCCCCGCCCCACTAAAACATGCACCATAACCTTCCGAGCTGACCCTCTGCCATGCATTGAAGGGGCCTAACGGATGCTCTTCGGAGCCAAGGTTTTGATTAGAGCTTTTATTTTTTTCTCTGATGGCACCTGGATGGGAAAAGACAAGACAGTTGTACTCCTGCGAGACCATGTCTACAGGCAGAGATGGGGTCAGATGGCAGGGCATGTTTGCACATGTTCTGTTTGGCTTACAGCCGTGCAGGGATGAGCAGGGACCAGGACAGCAGCACTTTGGAACTTACCCTTATATCTGAAATACGACTGCAAGACAAACCTTACTGAGATAACCACATGTACAAACAAGGGACGCTTCCAGATGTTGGTGCAACCGTGCCCTTATCTTCCAAATGCACTTCCTGAAGCCCCCTCATGTATATACCGCTAACATGGGTACAACCTTGGACCGACTCGTGCACCTGGAGATGTGACACTGACTCCAGTGTAAAGGAAGCCACCTGGCCTCTGCAGGGTCCTCATCCCTCCGGAACAACAGGAAAAGCTTAGCCAGCTCCCTGCCCTCTGCTCAGCCGCCGGTGGGGGCCTCAGCCCCTGTAGCTCTCTGAGTCAGCTCCCCGATGCCAGACTCATGGATTTAGGACCTGCCAGCCCCCTGACAATGGCAGGAGCCATTTCCTTGACTGAAATCATTCTCTATTCCATTATCTTTTAATTCAATCTTCCATATGCTCTTTGAAGCCCCCTGGTTTGCACTGTCTACATATTTTTAAAATCATTTTATTAGGGGCTCATACAACTCTTATCACAATTCATACATACATCAATTGTGTCAAGCACATTTGTACATTCATTGCCCTCATCATTCTCAAAACAGCTCCTCATTTCCCCCTCCCTCCCTACTCCCCCCTCCCCTCATGAACCCTTGATAATTTATAAATTATTGTCATATCTTGCCCTGTCCGACATTTCCCTTTACCCACTTGCCCGCTGTCCATCCCCCAGGGGGAGGCTATATGTAGATCCTTGTAATCTGTTTCCCCTTCCTACCCCACTTTCCCTCCACCCTCCCAGTATCACCACTCTCACCACTGGTCCTGAAGGGATCATCTGTCCTGGATTCCCTGTGTTTCTAGTTCCTTTCTATACCAGTGTCCATCCTCTGGTCTAGCCAGATTTTTAAGGTAGAATTGAGATCATGATAGTAGTGGGGGGCATTTAGGAACTAAGGAAAGTTGTATATTTCATTGTTGCTACATCGCACCTCGACTGGCTTGTCTCCTCCTGAGACCCTTCTGTAAGGGGATGTCCAGTGGCCTACAAATGAGCTTTGAGTCTCCACTCCGCACTCCCTGCCTCATTCACAATGATATGATTTTTTTTGTTCTGATTATGCCTGATACCTGGTCCCTTCGACACCTCGTGATCGCACAGGCTGGTGTGCTTCTTCCATGTGGGCTTTGTTGCTTCTGAGCTAGATGGCCGCTTGTTTACCTTCAAGCCTTTAAGACCCCAGATACTGTATCTTTTAATAGCTGGGAACCATCAGCTTTCGTCGCCACATTTGCTTATGTATCTGCTTTGTCTTCAGTGATTGTGTTGGGAAGGTGAGCATCATAGAATGCCAGTTTAATAGAAAAAAGTATTCTTGCATTGAGGGAGTGCTTGAGTGGAGGCCCAATGTCCATCTGCTACCTTAATACTAACCTTATAAATATAGGCACATAGATCTGTTTCCCCATCCTCATGTATAAATGTATTTGCTATGTACATGTCTTTATCTAGACCTCTATAAATGCCCTTTGCCTCCTAGCTCTTTCTTCAATTTCCTTTGACTTTCCTCTTGTCCCACTATCATGTTCAGCCTTCATTTGGGTTTCATGAATTCCTCTTGGTTACTTTAATCTTGATCACGCCATACCAGGCCTCCTATACCATCCTCACCACTGATTTGGATCACTTGTTGTGATTTGTTAATACCACTACCTTTCCCCCACCTCACCCTCTCCCATGTCCCCCAGAACTGTCAGTCCCATTGTTTTCTTCTCCAGATTGTTCATCCAGCCTGTCTTATTTAGACGCACTGTCCACATAATGAGGGCTATAAGACACAGCCTGAGCAAACACAGAAACACCATGCGCATCTGATAGAGGTCAGCCAGCTGCTCAACCACAGAGAATTCTTCCCTCTGGCAGCCCGCAAGCCACACCCTGTGCGTACATGCACTCACCCGATAGGTGTTGTTGACCACGATGGGGTCAGGGTTGCCGTAGTTGGGCGGGTTTGCATAGGGGTCATAGCCAAGGCGGGCCAGCATGGGGGCGATCTGGGCCATGTCTTTCACCACGTCCCCTGGGATGTGGCCAGTCCACTTGGAGAGGGCTTCCAGATTCACTGGCTTGATGACTTGGTCTGTGGACCGCTCAATCCTGGGGAGAGAGGACAGGCTGGATGGATGGGGAAGGGGCAGACCCAGCCTGGGAGGCCTGCCCTGCTCAGTTTGGGCCTGCCCTCCCTGGAGCCTCTGAGGTGGGGAGCCGAGATGCATCATCTACCTCCTCTGTACAAAGCAGGGAAGAGTGTGTGGTGGGGGAGGGAGGAGGGTCCAAGGCAGTGGCTTCCTGGCGGGGGATAAATTCTGCTTCCTCGATTAAAACAAATAGCTCTGTATCAATATAACGAACAGGAAGCTGGGATCTTGCAATGGAAAATGCTAGAGCATGGAAGAAAAAGCGAGACTTCACCATTGCTAGTGCTTTGTTCCTTGCGCCTTACTCTCGACCTTCTAGAAGTCTCTGGGTACATGAATGGCTGCGAGCCAAGAGGTTGGCAGTTCAAATCCAACCAGAGGCCCCTCAGAAGCAGGGCCTGGTTATCTATTGCTGAAGCCCACAGTCGGGCTCAGCTCATGGGGGACGTCTGACCCTTTCAATCCTGGGGTATTGGTTTTAAATAATAGAAGCATTAAGAAGAGCCCCAGGAGCCCACTGACACGGGTGACATGCCAGCTATACCACCACTTCCCTGCCTCTAAACCTCAGTTTCCTCATCTAGACAGCAGGAGCAGAGCATCTTCCGCCTGGAGATGTTCCAAAGATGAAATGTACTAAGACAAGGAAAGTACTGGGAAGAATACATGCTGCATGTTCAATAGCTGCAACGTGCACACACACATATGGGCAGAAACACCTATAGAGCTATCGTCTTTGCACCTGCGGATATAGAAAGCATATGGCAGATGGATTTTCTTAATTAAAAAAAAAAGGTAGGCGTGGCCTTGTAGGAAAGAGACCATCAAAGAGCGGATGCAACGTGGAGTCCACATGAGGAGCTCGACGACGCAGACGCTGCTGGAGGGTCACGATGCCAATCGTGCTAGAGGGAGCGGAGTCGAGTGAGATGCCGCTGGCATCACACAGTGGGTTACCCAGTGGGCTGCTAGCCTCAAGGGCAGCAGTTCAAAACCAGCAGTCGCCCCACCGAAGAAAGATGAGGCTTTCTATTCCCATAAACATCTACTGTCTCCGAAATCCAGAGGGCACTCTATCCTGTCCTATAGGGTCGCTATAAGTTGGAATCAACTGGAGGTACTGTTTTTTCCTGTAACTTCCACTACCACCCCCACCACCCCCACTCAGCAACATCTGATTCTTTATTTCCAGCTGGGTGGCATTCTACAGCAGGGATATACCAAAGCTGAACACCAAACCCACTGCTGTCAGATCAACTCAGACTCACAGCGACTCTACAGGATAAAGAAGTACTCCAGGGCTTCCAAGGCATCTGCTGGGTTTGGGCTGCCTAACTTATAGCACCACCAAACTCCAAGTGAACTCGGTGCCACCAAACTGATTTAGACTCACGGCAACCTATAGGACAGGGTAGAAGTGGCCCTGTGGGTTGCCAGGGCTGTCCACATCTTTCTGGGAATAGAAAGCTTCATCTTTTCCCCTTGGAGCAGCTGGTGGTTTCAAACGGCTGACCTTGTGGTTAGCAGCCCAATGCATATACCCACGATGCCACCAGGGCTCCTTGAAATCAAAACTCACCAATGAAGTGGATCTGACTCACAGCGCCCCTATAGGCTAGAGTAGAACTGGCCCTGTGGGTTTCTGATTGAGACACTTCATGGGAGTGGAAAGCCTCACCTTTTCCCTAGGAAAAAGTTGACCTTGCAGTCAGCAGTCTGATGCCTGCCCACCAGTGCCACCTGTCACTATTGTTGTTAGGTGCATGGAGTCGGTTCTGACCCGTACCGACCCTATGAACAGCAGAAGGAAACACTCCTTGGCCCTGCGCATCCTCACCATTGTAATTTTGGAGCCACCTCGAGCCCATGACATGAAACGTGGTAATCATGTACCAGATTCTATGTCGGATCATGAATACTCTAACCAAAACCAAATTCAGTGCCAGCATCGAGTCCATGCGGACTCATAGTGACCCTATAGGACAGGGTACAACTGCCCCTGTACATTTCTGAGACTGCCGCTCTTTAGCGGAGTAGAAAACCTCCTCTTTCTCTCCCAGAGTTTCAAACAGCTCACCTTGTGGATCGCAACCCAACGCATAACCACGACGCCAACAGGGCCCCTGGAATAGCACACAGTTACTCAAAACGATGTCCCAGCAGCATGCTGGATACCATGGGAGAGCGGGGTGAGAGGCAGGGCGGGCGGGCGGGCGGGCAGGGAATCAAGGTTACAAAGTGTTACAAGATTACAAAATGTTGCACCGGGCCTCTGTGAGCCAGATTCGGCTCCATGGCAGGGGTGAAGTGGGGATGCTCTGCTGGAGTCCTGTTGATCCGTTTACCCGAACAAAGCACCAGCAGGCTACCTACCAGAATGCCAACACAACAACTCACGGCCACGAGTCATTTCTGACGGGCAGCGACCCTATAGGACAGCATAGGGCTGCCCTTATGGGTTTCTGACACTGTTCCTCTACAGGAGTAGAAAGCCTCATTTTTCTCCCAAGGGGAGGATGGTGGTTTTGAACTGGTGACCTTGTGGTTAGCAGCGCAGCATGTAACTGCTATGCCTCTGGGGCTCTTATATCAAAATATGGATGGTGGATTATGGGCTATACTTTTCTTTTCAGTGTACCCTCCACTTTCCTAAGATAAAAACACGTGCCTTTGATAATCCAATGTTTGGGCCTTAATTTGTACAACCCACTTCCAGGACCAACCATCGCTCATTCCTTTCTCCGGCTGTGAAACCGAGGCTCAGAGAGGTAGAGGCACTGGCCCAACGCTGCCACACTAAAGGTGTGCAATCCTGATGGCAGCTTTGCTTGTAAGCTGGACGCATCAGCACAGCTGCTGAGGAGGCAGAGGCTCAGACACTGGCCCCAGGCCACATAGCCCGGGGAGACAGCCGAGCCAAGCTTCCTGCGGGGCCCCTGGGGCTGCAGGGCTGTGCAGAGGCACGGGGGCACCACTCACTTGGACAGGGAGATGCCGCCCGGCTTGCCAATGAGGTCCTCGTGGTGCAGGACCGTGTCGCTCCAGTCGATGCCCAGAAAGTTGAGGATGAGCTTGAGGGAGCGGCGGGGGTGCAGCACCAGCTGCTCGTAGTACACGGGCAAGCACTTGTCCCTGCCCACTTCCAGGCACTGGGCGTACATGATCTCGATGGCCTTGTTCCACTTGGTCAAGCAGTCACGGTAGCTGCTGAGGTCGAAGCCGGCGATGGTGACCTTGCGCGAGATCATGGAGTGCACGGAGGCCCGGCCGTCCCGCACCATCAGCAGGAACTTGGAGTTGGGGAAGAGGCGCGCCAGATAGACGGAGGACTTGAGCGTGAAGGGGTCTTTGTTGCACAGCACGCGGGCCGGCTCGCCGTGCTTGGCGATCACCTCCAGGATGAAGGCCTGCATGGCGGCGTCGAGCACCTCGTCCGTCACGCCCGCCTCATCCAGCCGCAGTTTCTCTCGGCCTGACTTGGACCAGGCTTGGCGCATGGCCAGCACGCGGGGGATGATGCGGGTCTCCTCGCCGCAGCGCACCTCAGGGTGGGCATCCAGCATGGCGCGCATCAGGGTGGTGCCACTGCGGGGCACGCCGCCCACAAAGATGAGCGGCGTGGCTTTGCTGTAGCGGTACTCCACGTGGTTGGTGCCCACCATCACCAGCTCCTCCTGCTCTGGCCTCATGGTCCGGCGGGGGCCCCTCGGGCCGGCCAGCACCTCCCGACACTCCAACACCTGTTGGCCCAGCTGCACCGCCAGCACCAGGGCCAGGGTGCAGCCGGCTGCCAGCAGCAGCCTCCGCACCGACAGGCGCATGCCGGGCTGGGGCTGGGGCTGAGGCAGGCCCAGCCGGGGGGCCCGTGACAACGATGGGTCAGCAGGCAGCCGGCCAGGCTCACATCTATGGAGACAGACACACAGACAGTGTCAGTGTAGAATGGTGGGGGTATCAGTGGCAGGGGCTGTGCTCTGGAAACTCAACCAGGAGAGAAGGCACACTGACCAGCCCAGAGGGGCCTGAGGCTCGTGGGCCATGAACCACGGACTCCACCCCTCTGCCTCATCTGATGAACAGACTGGGGGCATCTTGGGTGCCTTGAGGCCATGCTGACTCACAGTGACCTGGTGAGTTTCCCGGGTGCAATCTTAACTCTAGCAGACGGAGAGCCAGGACTTTCTCCCGTGGACCCAGTACGTTGTGTTTGGTTAGCATGCTAGCTTAGGCTAGACTTTCCCAAAGTGGGTGATGCCACCCACTAGGGGATGCTGGGATTACCCAGGGGCCTGCAAAAGCAGTTAAGTACCCCAAAACCAAACACACTGCCAAAGAGTTGATTCTGACTCCCAGCAACCCTGCAGAGCAGGGTAAAACTGTCACTCTTCATGGGAGTAGAAAGCCTCTTCTTTCTCCCAAGGAGCAGCTAATGGTTTTGAACTGCTGACCTAGGGGTGAGCAGCCCAATGAACGGGTAAGTGCTATGCCACCAGGACTCCTTTGCAAACGTACAGAGGCACCAGGGGCACTGCTTGGGCCTCAGCCGCACCAGCCCCCCAGGACTCTTATTCAGGGCCCCTTGTGGAAAAAGTGGAGGGGCCAGGCTGCCTCAGGCAGGGGCAGGGGGCTGGGGCGGAAACCAGGAGGCACTGGCACTTCCTGGCCTTGCAGAGGAACAGCAGCACTTCCTCCTCTGCACCGCAGTTTCCTGAGCAGAAAACTCGGGGTGGGGCCCTGACCTCAACAAGCTGCTGGGGCAATGAGCAAGGCCTGAGGAGCGTTCTCTCTTGAGGGGCCTGGCTTCCGGGAGCCCTGGGTCACGGAGGCGCGGCCTGGAGAAAGGAGCCATTAAAACGGGCCAACAACCAGAAAAGGAGCCACCACTCACGTTGACTCAGTCTAGGGACAACCGGTGCCGGTCAGAGCGGAACTGGGTTTTCTCTACAGGGTTCCAAGGCCGTGATCTGTCAGAAGCGCACAGCACTTCTTCTGGTAGAGGGGAGGGGGGGACTCTAACATGGCCCACGGAACCAAACTTCCTGTCATGGAGTCCACTCTGACTGGCCTTTGAGCTTCTGAGACGGTACCTCTTCGTCAGAGCAGGAAGCCCTATCTAGCTCCTGCAGAGCCGTGAGTGGTTTTGAACTGCTGACCTTTTGGATTGTAGTCCTATAGGCCTGGGATGAGGAAATCTCATCTGGGCTGATTTTGTGCGGGGCTACACAGGGCAAAAAAACACCCAGAAATGCCTCTGAGGTGTACCAGCTGCTTCCAGGGCTCACAGAGATGAGTCCCTGCACCCCAAACTCTCTCCCTGCCCTCGTGTCAATTCCCACTCACAGTGATCCTGCAGGACAGGGCCGAGCTGCCCCTGTGGGTGTCTGAGACTGCAGCTCTTTAGGGGAGTAGAAAGCCCCATCTTTCCCCATGGCAGCTGGTGATTTAGAAGGTGGGTCTTGTGGTCCACAGCCTGAGACATAAGCACTAAACCACCCCCAAATCAAACCCACAGCCTCAAGTCCGTTCTGACTCACAGCAGGCCGATAGAACAGGGTAGAGGGTTACCCCTAGGATTTCTGAGGCTGTCAGTCTCTAAGGAAGCAGGCTTCCTCCTCATTGCTCTTGTAGTGGCTCGTGGGCTTGAACCACTGAACTTGTAGTTAGCAGCCTGATGTTTAATCCGTGGCACCACCAGGGCCTCTCGAATTCTGCTGGTTATCATCTCACTGTCAGCATTCTATAGGATGGTCAGCCGCACGCTAGCTTGAGTTAGCATATTGGGTCTGTTTGTCTGACCTTCAGCAGTGAATGAGGAAGTGGAGTGAGGACATTTCCCAGCTGGGTTTTGAAGGCCGCTGGTGTGTGTGTGCAGGTGGGTGTCTGGGGCTTTCATGTGCGTTTATCTCTATGCGGCCGTGGTCTGTGCGTGTGTCTGCGTGGTGTGCGTGTGTGATATTTGCCTGCATGTCTATGCATGTGAGGTATGTAAGTGTGCTTAATATACGCTCGTGTGCCTGCACACCTGGGCAGGAGAAAGGCGGAGCGATCTATCCCCAGAAACAGACCCCATCGCAGAAGCTCCCTAGGGAAGTTCTGTCTTGCCCTCGAGGGCCTCTGTGGCATCAGTCCAATGGCAGGGAGTGAGTACACATGCATGTAACGTGCATGTCCATATGTGGGTGGGAGATGTATTTGAGTATGTATCTGCACGTGTGCACATGGGTGAGTTTCTGCAGCTGGAACCCTGGAAGGCAGCTGCTGCTTCCTGGCCAGCCAGAGCCTGACCTTCCTCCTGGAGGGACCCAGGGGCCTGGCCTGGGGTGTGGAGTGCTCACAGCCCCAGGTTCAAATCCTGCCTTGACCAGTTGGCAAGACCAAGCCCAGGGGCTGCCCCTCTCTGGGGTTCAGAACCTTTGCTCCGGGAGCAAGGGGGTCCCACGTGAAGCCCTTCGTGAGAACCCTGCAGGCACAACAGGGTGGGTGGTGAGAGGGTCTCTGCGCCCCAAGTGTGCTGTGGAATGGGTGTCCCTGCACTCTCGCTGGACCTCAGCTTTGCCTCCCTGACCAAAAGCAGAATCCAATTCCTAAGGAACTGCGCAGGGGAGGGTGTGATGGGTGTATGCGTGAGGGCAGGCCTCTCCGCATTGCCTGGCTCCCGGCCCTTCTGGTCCCCACTGCCGAGACCCCAGCAATGCCGGCCCCTAGTTTGGCAAAAGGAGGCACAGAGGGGGCCGAGTCCAGTGTTTCAGGAAAAATAGGGGTTCTCTCAGGCACTTACCTCCCCCCAACACGTTCAGTCCTGGGCGCCAGCCCTCCCTTGACCCTGCTCGCCAAGGCTGTCCACGGGCAGTCCCCTGCAGAGGTAAAAAAGACACTGCATCAGGGCCAGGCGCAAAGGGCCAAGATGGGAAGTTCTGAGTCCACCTGGAGATGCTG
This sequence comes from Tenrec ecaudatus, assembly GCF_050624435.1. Lineage (NCBI taxonomy): Eukaryota > Metazoa > Chordata > Mammalia > Afrosoricida > Tenrecidae > Tenrec > Tenrec ecaudatus. The sequence goes on along the minus strand of NC_134545.1, from coordinate 28,732,633 downwards.
CGGAAGAGAGGCCTGGCGATCCAATGCTACAACCCAGCCGTTGAGACCCAACGGCACGTAGTTCTCCTCTGACCCACCCATAGGCAAAATCCAGGTTTCAGCAGAGCCTGCAAAGAAAGGCTTGGTGGTCTAGGCCAGTGAGAACCACACGGCGCCCAGGGTGGGGAGAGTGCAGTACCGGGTAGCAGTGCTTTCTGTGGTACACAGGGTCCCTGTGAGTGGGGTTCAAGTGGACAGCAGTGAACCACAAAGACACACCCCCAGGGGGTGGGGGAGTCTCCCAGGCGTGACCACAGAAACCAGACACACACACACCTGCGCCCCACCCCCAAGCTCCAGAATTCAAAGAGTTGGCATTCCTGGGCCTGGGCAGAGGTTGGCAGAGGGGCTTCGGGTCTGTCTGCTTTCAGAATGAAGCCAATTAGGAACAGGGCCCTTGAAGCTTTTGTAGAAGGGGGATGGCTGGAGCCCAGCTGTACCCAGGCGGCCCTTGAATGCCTGCCAGCAGGCTGCTCCCACCCCCACAGGCCTGGCCTCCCTTCCCCCAGAGAACACAGGCCCTTTCAGGGTGAAGACTGGCCGTCGGTGACTCAGAGGCAGCGGAGTGACACAGAGACACAAGCCTCAGTGCACAGCTTACATTTAAAGGTAAAAGGAAAACACCCCAACAAACCAAACTCTTCAAACTACAGAACGGAGCAGAACTGGTACTCGCTAGGGCTTCTAGGACTTGTCTTTCTCCAAAGCAGTGGCTGGTGAGTTTGAACCACTGACCTTAAGGTGACCAGCCCAACACTTAACCCATGTCACCACCAGGGAGCCTTAAAAACCAAACAGAAGGAAATCATATGCAAAAGCCACTTCCTCAATCTCAGTAACCATATGGCTTCTGTAAAGGACAAGTAGTTCTAGGAAAAGCAAAAACCAAACTCACAGCCATTGAGTTGATGCTGACGCACAGCGACCCCATAGGACGGGGTGGAAAGTGCCCTGTGCGTTTCCCAGACTGAAAAACCCTTTAAGAGCACAAAGCCTCATCTTTGGAGTGACCTGTGGCTTTGAACTGCTGATCTTGCGGATCTCAGCCCAACTCGTAACCACTACGCCACCAAGGCTCCCTGCAATTCTATAACAGACTGGAAATCTGTGCTCCTCCAGCCAAATCCCACCCACGGTCTGTGTGTACGGCCCGAAAGCAATGAACGGTGCGTGCGCTCGCACAGGTGTGTGTGTGTGTGTGTGTGTGTGTGTACATACACCAGATACATACTTCAGGGTTTCTTAAAAGAATATGCAACAAAGACCACATACTACATGACCCACCCACTGTCTCTGAGTCAACTCTGACTCTGCAATGTTCACTGGGGTTCGAAGGCTGTTAATAGTTCCGGGAGCAGACAGCCTCATCCTTCTCTTGAGGTGCAGCTGGTGAGTTGGAAGTGCCAATTTCGAGGTTAGAGGACCAACGCTTAACCCACGGCACCACCAGGACTCCTCTGAATGCTGGTCTCTGCTGGGGACCAGTCCCATCCCTGCAGAACGTTCTAGTGGACAGCACTAGCTGACAGGATACGCCGGGGGCCAGGGCAGACATATCAGGAATTGTTAGCTGCTGTCAAGTGAGACTGCAACGTCTAGGGACCGCAGGCACCAAGAACAAAATACTGCCCCACCCTGCACAGCCCCCAGGACTGGACATCAACAGGAATGTCGGGACCCATGGCATTTTCAGGAGATTGCCGGCACTTTCTTCCTGTTCTGGAAGCTTGTCCAGCATCACAAGCCTCCATGAGCATGAAGTGCACTGGCTGGGATTTGAACCCGGGTCTCTCCTGTGGAAAGCGCGAATTCTGCTACCAATCCACAACTGGCACGTAACATTAGTAAGAGTGAATAAAAGACCTCACTGCCACTGAGTCAACTCCGCCTCCCGGCGACTCTGTAGGTCAGGGTAGGACCGCCCCACGCGGCTGGTGGTTCTGACCTGCTGACTGCAGTTAGCAGCCAGCGTGTGCCCACTACGCCCCAGGGCTCCTCCAAGAGTGGGTCGCTCTCATGCCGCCCGGTTGTGTGGGCTCACAGCAACTCTCCAGGTAACGGTGGAGCGCACTGATGACGTGTCTACCATGCTGTGAGCAGAAGCCTAGGCTGCCTTGTGTCACCCGCCCAGCGCCCCAATGGGCGGCACCACCTTCTCTAGTTCACGGACCAGAAAGGTCCCTGTTGGAGGAGAGGTTGCAGGACTTTACCACAGGGCAGAACCGCCACGAGAACCTCACAGACCAGCAAACCAGAACACACACGTAAGGAAGACGAACATGGGAATCATGCAAAGTCACCGCCACCGAGTCAATGCTGACTCACAGGGCCCAACTGCTTCTGTGGGCTTCCAAGACTGACATGCTTCATGGGAAAAGAAAGTCTCAACTTTCCCCCGAGTGGCTGGCTTTGAACTCCTAATCTTTTGGTTCGCAGCCCAACGCATAACTACTGTACCACAAGGAAACCGGGGGGAAAATGCAAGTGGCTCCCAGGCATGCTATACCCTATTTTCTTTCTAAAGCCACACATTCTTCTTCTTTTTAAAAATTTGTTTTATTGGCATATGATGAACACATCCTACAATTAATAGCCCAATCACATTAACAGTTGTGCAATCATCACCACAATCAATTCCAGAATATTTTCTTCTTTCTTATGCTCATTGTTGTTAGTGCCCCATTTTCCTCTAACCTCCCCTGCCAGGCTGCTGGGTAATGATTAATCCGCTTCCTGTCTGTGTTACTCCAGGTAGACTAGAGAAACGAATGCACCGACACTCATCTATGTATAAGAAAGAGCTTTATACACAAGAGCAATTGAGTATTGAGAAAACATCCCAGCCCAGTCCAGATCAAGTCCACAAGTCTGATATGAGCCCATATGTCCAATACCAATCTATAAAGTCCTCTTCAGACTCATGAAACACATGCAATGGCACTGAATGCAGGAATATCACAAGCCAGCAGGTGGGAAATATTGTGGATCCAGTGGCATTGTAAGCATCCCAGTGCTGGCAGGGGTCTCCAGGTGGCTTCTCCAGCGACCAGGCTCTCGCTGCCATCAGCTTAGCTTCATGTGTCTTATGAGTAGAGAGTCTCCATGGAGTGAGCAGAGAGAGCGTCACCTGCCTCCAAGGAGGAAAAACAGAGGAATTGCCAGAATCCTCAGGAGAAGGTCATGCCCACACAGAGGCCTCATTGGCTATGACCCTACTGACAGGCTAGACTCCACCACCCCTTCACTCTGAATCCTCTCAAATCCCAAATTGACATCGGATGATGTAAACACCATACTGTCTTTATAGAAAATCCTATGCAGACTTTCCAATACAGAGAATCAGACAGAACAAAAGCAAGAAATAAACAACACCACGCGAAAGAAAAGCAGGAAAAACACCTCCAGAGAAAAGAAAGCAGAAACTATTAAAAAGCGAGACAACTTTAAAATCGGTCAAATGATAAGGCCCGTGGCATCTGACATAGTCGACATCACAAGCTGTCTGACAGCAAGGCTAAGCTGGGTCCTCTCTCGCTGAGAATTCAGCAACACGTTAGCAATTAAAGAAGCAAGAGAGGCAGAGAGACAGACTGATGCTGGAGACCCGTCAAGGGCAGCAAAAACACACCCTCCCAGAGCTGTCCTTCCAGTGGGAGGCAGAGAGCCAGTACTGGACATGGTCTCACCTTGGGACCAAGACGGTGGTGGCAGCGCGAGACGGGGCTTTCTACTGCTGTAACAGTGAATGTCACAGAAACTCCCAGGGGCAGGCCCACCTACAGGGTCGTTACGAGTCAGCGTGACTTGATGGCAGTGAGTTTGGGGTTTCTTTTTGGTTAGGTGTTGGTCTACTCGCTCCAAGGTCAGCAGTTCACACCCACCCGCTGCTCCAGGGAGAGCGATGCGGCTCCTGTGAAGACAGACAGTTTCGGAAACCCCACCTAGGGCAGTGAGGGTCAGCATCGACGAGACGGCCTATGACCTTCGGTTTGGAGAGAACTGCGTGGAAGGGAACCCTTCTGGGGGGAGACATTCAATACAGCAGCAAAGAAGGCGGTGGTGCATGCACACCTGTATTGAGTTTACATGAAAATGCACCTGAAGACAGCCCCCCCCCCACCTCTGCCCCCGGCCACTTCTCCAAGTTCAGTGGATCCTGAGGTTCCCAAGGAGAAGAAGAAGGCTGGGGGCAGCGGAGGGGGCCATGGCACACTTACAGCAAACTAAGGCCTCCAAGGGGGGCCCAGTGCCCAGCACATGTCTCAGCTCAGCCATCAGCCCAGCAAGCCCCTGTCATGGGAACCAGGTCCCAAACATTCCATCGCCATGGCTACTGCCCACCCCTGTGAGCCCCAACACTCCTGGAGTTGAGCAATCAGACAAGCTCCAGGAAGAGACTGCTGGGCGGGGGGCGGGGGGGCGGAATGGGGAGGTTGCGGCAGGGCCACGCTAGGCCCTGGACAGCAATTGGGCAGAAAGCAACCGGACCAAGGTCAGAAGGGCCTCAGATCCCAGGGAGCTTCCATGCTCTTTCGATTCCATCTTCCCACCCGCTTTGGGAAGCCCCCTCGGTGAGCACACCCTAACTGAGCCCTTGCTGTGTGTCCTGGGCTGAGGGAAGGTGCTCCATACCTTCAAGTGCTCGCCTCTGCTGCCACCGAGTCCCTTCTGGTTCACGGGGACCTCACAGGACCGAGCAGAGCTGCTCCCTCGGGTTCCTGGGACGGCTGGTGTTCCTAGAGGCTGCCAGTCATGAGCTTCTCCAGCCGAGGTGCTGGTGGGTTTGACCTTCACACCTGTGCTTCCTAACTCCACCCTTCCCCCTCTGCAAACCCCTCCCCCTTGGGGTCAGCGCTGCCCTTTCCTCCCTCGTGAGACTGCCCCCCTTATAGGTCTGCCAAGGGTTTGGCTGAAGAGAGCCACAGTGGAGGCTTCCATGTTTACACGAGCAGATTTCCCATGAACCGCTGGGAGGTGGGGGTGGGATGTGTGTGTGTGTGTGTGTGTGTGTGAGTGTGTGAACCTTAAGACTTTCGGTTAGCAGCCTAGTGCTGGACCATTGCACCACCTCAGGTCCTTCACCCTGTGGGGGTTGGCACTGCTATCAGCCCAGCTTATAGACGCAGAGACCAACGTTCGGGGAAGTGAAGGGTGGTCTGACCACTGTGATGGCTGCTGCAGACACGTCAGCTTGGCTAGGTGAGGGTTCTCAGTGGCTTGGCAGCCACTGCCATGTCACTCTTCCATTTTGGGACCTGAGGTTACTTGAAAGCCAATCCGTTTCCTGCATTCGATAGACATGGGTACTCTGACAAAGCTCCCGCCTCTCCACTTGGTATCTGACTCTCCATCCTCTGATCTCTGATGCTCAGCTGTGAGCCAGCAGCCTGCTGTCTGACTAACAGATTTTGAGTGTACCGGTCCCTGCAGCCACTTGAGCCAGAAGAAGCCTCCAGTCTGATATCTGACCCATGGACTTGGGTCTTGGGAGCCTTTTCTTAGAAATAAACCCAAATTATCTATACAGACGGCATATATGTCCATGGCTCCCTAGGGTTATAATGCAAAACAAACAATCCTCACTGCATCACGTTTATTCTGACTCATAGTGACGCTACAAGACAAGGCAAAACTACCCCCTTTGGGTTTCTGAGGCTGTAACTATGTAGGGAACTCGAAAGCCTCATCTTTCTCCCATAGGTTAAGAAATCTTGATTAAAAACAAAACAGCAGGAAGCAGAGAACACAAAGCTTCCCACCCGGAATGCGTGCATTCCTGTTTTGTGTACAAAGTGGCTGTGCTGCCAGGCGTGTGACGGCACCGTACATATAGAACCTACATTAAGTCTGATCGTCATCATCAATGCCCATTACTGGCTCATGCATGTGGTGTACTGTGCTTTCTCTTTAACTCGGGGCCATATCCTGGTACAAGCTTGCTTCCCACGCAGCACCCCCATCTCGGGTACCGGGTGTCTGTCTTGGGTGTTGTGGCTGTATCGCCCCACCTGAGGTCCTTTCCAGGATCCTCCTCCTCCTCGTGCATTGTGGCTCCAAGACACAGCACAGCGGTGCAGCTGCAGCAACAGCAGGAAGGGGCAGAGGAGGGGTATTGGACGTGAAATGAACACTCATTCAACCACAGGCAGGTGGAAAACCGGCAGATACTGATGATGGCCATTCAGACCTTCAGATATGTCGCACTGGACGGCCACGACGACTCTTGAAATCAAGGAAAAACTCTCCAGACAGGGCTGGCGCCACTGAGAGCTACACGGCTAAGGGGCATGTGAGGGCACCTAGGGAGACCATGGAGAAATGATAAATGGCATGGGGGTGGGGCAGGGGCGGTGTTAATGTGACTGAGGACCAAACACAAAGTGCATACCTCTCAGCACTGCTGCTAAGCCATGAAGCTTGTCCCAGATGCTAAAGGCAGAGCAAGACCAGGCCAGGATGTGAGATGTGCACAGTAGCCAGTCAGGTGAAGTCCTGTTTCACGGAACGTACTGTGGTTGCTGGACGAACGCCACAGATATATCATGTGTTGCTTAATTTATCGTCCAAATCAAATGGCATCTATTTCACGGAACATACCGTGGGCACAGGGACGCATGACACATCTAAGTCACCGGTTCTGCTCCCTGCTCACCCACTAGAGGCCTACAGGCCTGGAGGCAAGTCCTGGTTGTGCTGATCACTGAAAGGTGGTCCAGTGCTGATAAAGACCACGAAAAACGCCCTATGCGCCCTGAAGAACCAACAGACCTGTCTTGGCAGCACTGCAGTAGAATGTCCCCGAGACGCGAGACGCGAGGACGGTGAGACTTTATCTCCTGTAGTTGGGACACCCAGTCCTTGGACAAGGACCTCCTGCTTGGTAAAGCGGAAGGACATTGAGAAGAAGAATGGCCCTCAGGGAGGCGGACGGACACAGTGGCTGCAACCGTGGGCTCAAACAGAACAATGGTGAGGCTGGGGCAGGGCCAGGGGGTGGTGTGTCCTGTGGGGTCTCCATGAGCCGGAACCAACTCAATGACCCCTAACAAGAAGCTCGATATTAGGGGAAGGGATGACTAAACTCCTGTCTGCCTCAGTTTCCTCATCTGTCAAGGGGAGGTGACAACAACACTCAGCCCCAGGCTCATTCCAGGGGTTCGACGGAGGCTTGGGTGTAGCTGGGATGCCGAAAAGGCATCAGTGGGGTGCTTCCAAGGTTTGAGGGACCAGGAAGAAAGGCCTGGCCATCTCAATCTGAAAACCAGTCTTTAAAAGGCCTGCAGAACACCACAGCTTGATTCTGCTATGCGAGGGCTGTGTGAGACAGGGGCTGTATTAGGACGCCTCAGGACACGGCTCACATGGCTTTGGAATCAGGATGCACCACAAGCCCCCCAGGAGGGACAGGGCCTCAGTGGCACATACCACCCCCAACAGCATCAGTCCCAAACCAAGCTCGCTGCCATCGAGCTGATGCCGACTCATAATGACCCTACAGGACAGGATAGATCTGCTCCTGTGAGTTCCCCTACACTGCAATTCTTTCTGGAAGCACAAAGACCCACCTTTCTCCCAGACAGCACCTGCTGAGCTTGCGGTTGATAGCCCAATGTGTCACTTACTACAGTATCGGTAGGGACTGGTTATACCACAGAACTGGGCCCAGCTGTGGGAAGGAGGGACCGGTGACTCAGGGAGCTATCTGCAAGAAGATGAACAGTGATAAGAAGACCTCCCACTGCCACGTTGGTAAATATTTATGTTGGAAACATCACTGAGAAAATAAGTCTGAACGTGCTCAATGGGCCCCCTGCTTTAAAAAAAAAAACAACCAAAACTAAGTTCTAACAATACCACAGTAGCACGATATAAAAGTGCAGAACGATGAGACCTGGCTGATTTCTGGGCTACTGTTTAACTCCAAGACCTTAAGTGCCCAATAGAGAGTCAGCAGTGGCCTGGAGAAAACCCAGGAAAGACCCCAAGGTCAAGAGACAAGAGTCACATCCCTCGGGGAGGTGACAGCGTGGCCAGGCCTGCACCCAACATGCCGGGGCCACCTCCGCTGGCCTCACACAGAGAAGCCGGGCTCGTGGTGAAAAGCCAGGTTCTGGATTCAGATCCGGCATGGTCCCGAGCTGTGTGGCTCAGGGAAGAGCACTGGGTCCCCGTCTGTCACTCAAATGTGGCTCACACTGGCTAGGGTGTCACGGAGCCAAGAGTGAGGACTGACAGGGCGCCCGCTGACACTCACTCTCAGCCTCGTAGTGAAAGGAAGGCGATTCAGGCCACCCAGCAGTTCTGCGGAAGAAACGGCCTGGAAGTCTGCTTCCATCAGGATGAGGGAAGGCCTGTCAGGCGAGGCTGCTCCAGGAGGCTAGAGGGGTGGAGGCCAGCCAGCGTCAGCACCACCGTCTGCAGGCCCAGCGTTTCTCAAGCTGAGGCCCGGCGGACGGCCCCACGTGGCTTTCAGCACCCACCCAACGGAGGACACGCAGGCCATAAAGCACGAGTTCTTCTGCCAGGGTGTAGAAGCCCCTCAGGGGCCTAGGGCTTTGCTAATGTGCAGGGTCACCTGGGATTCTCAACCCCACTCAGCACTGAATCATCATCTGCATTTCAACCAGACTCATCCACAAACCCACAGTCCTCCAGCTGATTCGAACTCCCGGTGTACCTGCGCTGGGACAGAGCAGGACTCCTCTCAAGGGCTTCTGGGACTGTCACTCTCCACGGAAGCAGCCAGCCTCGTTTTTCTTCCTTGGAATGGCCGGTGAGTTCGAATTGCTGACCTTACAGTTAGTATCCCAATGCTTATCTCATTGTCAGCCCCCATGAGGGGGAAGCCCGAGAAGGTTGCTCCAGGGTATTTATCTGCAGGGCCTATTGGTCCCGGCACCAGGCCCAGCTATTATTCCAGCAGAACCAACCCAACCTGCCACTGAGTGGCTTCCAGCTCATAGCTCTGCTGGAGGCTAAGGCAGACTGCCTCTGTGGGTTTCTGAGAAGCAGACCGCCTCATCTTCAACCTAGGAGGGGCTGGTGGGTTTGAACCACCCACCTTGCAGTTAGCAGCCTAACTCATAACCTACCGTGCCGCCAAGCCTCCTGGGCGGTTGTTGTGGGGTGCCACTGGATTGGTTCCAACTCGGAGCGACTCTACACACAACAGAAGGAAATGCCGCCTGGCCCTGCCTCGTCCTCAGCATTGTTGTGATTTTTGAGCCTACTGTTGCAGTCCCTGTGTCGGTCCATCTCGTCCATCTGTTCCACTGCCCCCATATTAAGCCTCCTTACTGCAGTCCCTGCAAACGCCCTCCTCCAGCTCTCTATCCCCAACCTCCTTTCTCTCACCACCTCTGCCCGGGGGGTGGAGCTCACTCTCGGAATGGGGACGCAGACAGCTGAGACAATAAGACAATCCCACCAGCCCCTCCCAGTTCTGCCTTCCTGGACTTGGCCCTGGCCTGGCGGGGGCACCCATGAGCTTCCTGCCTAACCAGGAGGCGGCTGAAAGAGCACTGCTCACCTGGCCAGGGAAGGGAGGGAGCCCCAGGGAGGGGCAGGCTCTGGGGGGCACCCTGGTGCGGCTGGTCTGTGCCCACCATGTGCCGCTATGCCAGTGCCTGCTGCTGGCCTCCACCGTCTCGCCAGACCTCTGGGGGACAGTGAGGACGGGGGACATGCCCTGGAGGAAAACGCCTCGGGGGCCCAGGTGTAGGTAAGGACCCAACCAGACCTTAAGACAGCTAAATGTGCCTCTCCTTGCTTCCTCCATACCCAGGCTGCTCCATGCCGGGTAGGCAGTTCAAACTCACCCACCACACCTTGGGAGAAAGGCATGACCATCTAATCCCATATAGATTACAGCCCCAAAGCGCAACCCGATGTTTAACCCCTGCACCACCAGCGCTCCTACATCCCACCCAGCAGCAGAGACCCTGCTGTGCAAACAGGGACGAGCACCCCTCAACGGAATGCTACCTTGGAGGAGTGGGGTGACCCTGGTCTAGCTGCGTCGCCTCTCGGAGACCTCAGCTTCCTCATCAGGGGAGTGAGGACATCGCACAGGAATGAACAGCAAACTGGAGGCTCCGTCCTCCCAGGAGGCCACACTGCCACGGCCAAAGCTCCAGCCCATCTGGGGGTCCTTCTGAGGGGCATGGGCAAGGCCGGGCAAAGCTGGCAGGGCCCTGGGGAGAGAGGTCCTGGCTCATGCTCACCCAGCTGGGAAGGGTGGAGAGCCAGCAGGCAGCAGGAGACGGGGGTCTGACCTGTGTGTAGGACAGGTGGCCACCAGGACAGGAGCAGGGCCTGGATCCAGCCGAGTAGTCGGAACCAGCAGCTCAGTGATGACTGGCTCTCCCCTTGGCAGTGAGCTTGACGCTGCTGTGAAGTAGGGTCTGCCCTGGGACCTGCCTCTCCCCACTGACTCCGCCTTCCCTGGCCTGGCTTGGGCGCTTCCCATGACCAGGCAGTGGACAAGCCCTCTCTGGCAGCAGCCTATCGCTCCCTCTGAGCACCAGCCCTGCCCCGTCCTCTGCAAGGGACCCACCTGCCCCTCAGTCAGTGTCCAGAGACATGAAACCTGACCACACTGTCCTGACCCAGAACCTGCCAGGACCCCTGGCCCCAGCCAAGCCTCGCTGCCCCTCCCACAGGTGTCAGCAAGCTGACTCACGGGATCTATAGGACTCCAGTGTGCCAGTGACCCATGAAGAAAGTAGGGGTGAAATCCAACCCAACCAATGTTAAGATCAAACTCACAGCTGCCTAGCAGTGCCGACTCACGGTGCCCCAAATGACACGGCAGAACTGCCCCTGGGGGCTGCTGAGCCTGTGGATTTTTATGGGAGATGACAGTATCGTCGTGCCCCTGAGAAGCTCCAGGTGGGTTTGAACGTCTGGCCATTCTGAGAGCTTAATCTGCTGGCCTGCCAAGGCTCCTAGGTTCTCTGCTAAACCAAAACCCAGCCCACTGACATCGGATCAATTCCAACCCATGGGGACCCTATAGAACAGAGCCGAAGGCTGTGGGTCTTTAACGGGAGTCTGGTCTTTCTCCCTCGGAGCCTCTGGGGGGTGAATCACTGGCCTTGCAGTTAGCAGCCCAGCACTCACCCGACATTACCACAAAGCCTGAGAGTCTGGACTTGAGCAGAGCAACCCTGGTGAGGATGGCAGAGGCCCAAAGGACCGGGCACACCGCGTTCTGAGACACATTAGATGGCCCTGAGTTGGTGCCAACTCAAGGGCAAGTGAAAATAGGAAACACAGACGTCGGAGAAAGTGAAGTCTGGGGGAGGGAGCCTGTGGACGGTGGTGACCCGGGTGTGGATGTGAGACTGGAGGGGGCAGAGGGCGACTGCGGGAGACGGTACCAGGCACGTCCTCTTTGTGGGCCACTCAGGCACAGCGAGTTCCAGGGGCACATCTGATGCGCAGGCACTCCGTTCTGCTGTGTGAGACCCCCCCAAGAATAACTGTGCAAACTCAGTCCAGGCACCCCCATCCCCAGCACCTGTCCCCTCTGCCCCAGAACACCAGCCTCTCTCAGCTAAGCCACCAACGTCCATGGTGGGCGCCCTTCTGGCCAGGCGGTGCCGGAGGAGGACATGAGGAGGCGAAATCCCGGTCCTGCCACCACGCATGGTCCTGGCATGAACACCACAGATGCACACGTAATACACAGCTGCATCAGAGCCAACTCAGTGACGTGGGCTTCACCTCCTCTCTCGGCCACCCCACAGTGCAAGCCCTTTCCTTGATTTTCCCTGTGCGGTCCTAGCCCAGGGACCGCATCACCTCCGCGGCCATCTCACCTCCCTCCTAACCAGGGGCGCTGGTGTCTTCACCTGAGGGGGGTACTGGCCCTCTCCCCCCAGCTGACTCTCATATTCTCATCTCCACCTCAAGTATCTCTCAGGTGTCACCGTCTAGCAAAGATGTCCTTTTGATGACCACAGGGTACCTGACCCAAGCCATGGTCTTTGTAATAATGGCCTCGTCCATCCACTACCCACTGTTGTGAAGTCACCCCGGCCTCCTGGAGACCCCCGGGACAGAGCAGAACTGCTGCTCCGCAGGGTCTCCAACGCTGCCCACCCTCACGGAAGCAGATGGCCCGCTCTCTGTGCTCTGGAGAAAGTGGGTTCAAACCACGACCTTTCTGTTACCAGCACATTAACCTACTGCACCAACACCTCAGCTGCTGCCAGCGAGAGAGCTGAGGCTTTCTACTCCTGTACAGTTACAGTCTTGGAAACCCACGGGGGCAGTTCCACTCTGTCCTACAGGCTGACTGTGATTTGGAATCCTCTCCATGGCAGTGGGTGGGGGTTTTTTGTTGGTGTGTTTGTTGGGGGGGGGCGGGGGGATTAGTCCACCCACAGTCCCCAGCAGCTAACCCTTTTTATAATAAACCAAACCAAACTCACTGCCATCAAATCGATGCTGACTCAGAGTGACCCTGTAAGACAGGGCAGCACTGCCCCTGTGGGTTTCTGAGACTGTCACTCTTTGTGGGAGTAGAAAGCCTCATCTCTCGCCCTCGAAGAGACTGCAGTCTTAACCCCTTTTACACAGAGGCCCAAACCTCAAGGGCAGCCTCTGTGGCTCCTACCTCACTCTGGAAACAGCTAAGTGCAATTGTTACCTAACGGCGGGGTCATGTCCCGGGCGACACAAAGGCAAGGTGGCCACACCAGGTGAAGGGCCTAGCCACAAATTGCTTATCCAAGCATGCAGAAGCGAGAAACCCAGAGAGGCTCAGCTCTCCTTCACTGCCCACTGCCCACGTGGCAGGCTGGACACACACTTTACCCGCCTGCACTGGAACCATGAGCAGCCCAGCAATGGGGTGTTCTGATCCAGGGAAGAACCAAGAAACCCCCCTGAAGTTGCTGTACAGTCCTCAATTGTATCTTTGCAGTTCTTTGGGATGGACCTTGTTTGGCAGATTCTACATTCAAATCTACCCTTGTGGCTCCTGGGGATTTTATGGTCATCATTTTTGTACCCTGACCCACGCCCCACCTTGCAGCTCCTCTGCTCGCTCACAGTGCCCTGGCAAGTCCTCCATCCTGCACCAGTGCTATGCAGCCTTCCTCACAGATAGCCAAGCCCCGCCCCCTGCTGTGCCGGGCCTTCCAAGAGACCTCCAGGGGTCACCTAGTACGGGTTGCAACCGGCCTCCCCCAGCTCGGGACTCTAACTCCCCAGCCCTCACCATGTGACAGGCTGACTTATGATCAATGCATGGAACGCCCGGCAACTTTGACTGTCTTCTTCACTCAATTGTTGTGTGTTGTGAGTGTCCCCACGCACAATGAAACAAAACGCTGCTGGTCCTGCACCATTCCCGTGACGGGTGGCAGATCAGACCGCTGGGACACGGGGGGTTTTCACTGGCTGACTTTCAGCAAATGGCCAGGCCTCTCTTCCTCGTCTATCTTGCTTGGTCTGGCAGCGCCGCTAAAGCTTGCTCAGCATCCCGGCAACATGCATGTCTGCAGTGATGGATGGGAAAGAGTAGGCTTGGCCAGGAGCCAGACCTGGGTCTCCCAAGTCAAACACTCATGCCTTCGAGCCAATTTGACTCACAGCGACCATGCAGGACAGGCTAGAACTGCCCTTGTGGGTTTCCAACACTACTCTTTTTTAAAAAAATCATTTTATTGGGGGCTCTTACAGCTCTTATCACAATCCAGACATCCATCCATTGCAACACTAAGTCTTTACGGGAAAAGAAAACAGTGTCTTTCTTCCAGAGCAGCTGGTGACTTTGAACTTCCAGTTAGCAGCCTAAAGTGTAACTAATACATGACCCCATCATGGAAGGGGTAATTCCGCCACTGATCTCCCACTGCCTCCTGGCAGGCATGCCGCACAGGTGGTAGAAAAAGGGCAGTTTTGCAGGAAGACAGGTGGAACTGGAATGTCCACACTAGGTAGGCTCGCCCTGAGTCGCCATCGACTGGGTGGCAGTGAGTTTGAGAGGGGAACCCTCGCCCACATTCGATGGTGTAGTAAGCGCATGGGCTTGCATTTGAGCTTCTGCATGTCCCCAAAGAGCAGCCTGGCACCTCTGTGCCCATTTCCCTCACTTATAAGCTGAGGACACAGAAGTGCCTGGAGCGACATACTCACCCAGGAGCCTGTAGCGGGCTGCTCAGCGAGGCCAGGGCACCAGGAGAACCACCCATGGTTCCCTAGGAGCAGGGGTGAGGAGACTCCGCTTTGCTTCCTTGGACACATCATCAGACAAGACCCACTGCCAGCCAAGGACATCATTTCCAGCAGAGGCCGAGCGCAAACGAGGAGGACTCACGCCACCGTTACAATGGGCTCACTCCTAAGCAGCACCTGGGGAGGTCCCAGGCCCCCACGCCATCTCCTGCTCCGACACACAGGCTGCCCCCGGGACTGGCAGCGGCTCCACAACAGCAAGGGGGCTGCTCCCTGGGCGCCTCCCCAGGCGCCGGCCAAGTTCAACTCCGAAGAGCAAGGCCGTCACTGCGAGGACTAAGGTGCGCCTGGCTCAAGCCTCGGTCTTTTCCATCGCCTCCCATATGTACGAAAGCTGGCCAGCGAATAAGGAGGCCAGAGCAGAAAGGAGTCCTTTGAACGACGGTGCCGGCCAAGCACATGGAAGTACCATGGATTGCCGTGAGAACAGACCCATCTTTCTTAGAAGAATTACGGCCAGAGAGCTCCTGAGAGGCAAGGATAGCAAGTCTGGGACTCGCGTACTTCGGACTTGTCAGGAGAGACCAGTCCTTGGAGAAGGAAATCGTGGTACAAAGAGAGGAAGACTGGTACGGTGGCTACAAGGGGCTCGAACCTGAGAACTACTGTGAGGGAGGCGCAGGGCAGGGCAGTGTTATGTTCTGCTGTGCACCAGGTGGCTGGGACTCGGAACCAACTCAACGGCACGTACCACCACCAAGTGCATCCTTACTCCTGCTTCCCTTTTATAACCATGACGGAAGGAAAAAAACCCAACACAGAAAAAACCACCTCCCTGCCATCCAGTGGAGGCGGACTCAGTGACCCCATGGGGCAGGGTAGAACTGCCCGTGGGTTTCCGAGACTGCACCTGCTTAGGGGAATAGAAAACTCCTCTGTCTTCCTCCGGAGGAGCTGCTTGCTGGTGATTTCAAACTGAGGACCTTTGGGGTCACAGCCCAACTCGGAACCACTCCGCCACCAGGGCTCTGTTACAGTATAGCGAGTCTTAGTTGCAGGCAGGAGCAAGCTCCAGGGATCAATTCCTTCCCCAGCACACACTCCCAGGGAAGCAGCAACATCCTTATGGACTTTCCTTCTCGGCCCATCTTTCCACTGCAAACATCCGCTCCCTGGAAGCGGGGGTGGGGTCTGTCCAGGTCACTGCCCACCCCAGTGCCCAGCAGAGGCTGGTACACAGAAAAACCAAACTCCCTGCCATCAAATCAATTCTGATTTACAGTGACCCTATCTATAGAACTGGCTGAAACTGAGACTAACACTTTACGGGGAGTAAAAAGCCTCATCTTTCTCCAAGGGAGTGACTGGTGGATTTGAACCGCTGACCTTGTGGGTAGCAGCCTGACAAGCAACCCATTACCCTACCAGGGCTCATCGGTACTCTATCATTGTCAGCTTCCTTAAAGAGACCCAGCTGGATCCTCACAAGAGCCCAATGACACAAGCCATGGTGTGGTTGTGAGTCGCCGCTGAGTTGGTATGACTCACGGCGACCTCATGCACACACAACAGAAGGAAGAATTGCTCCGTCCTGTGCCACCTTCATGTTTGAGCCCATTCTGCCCACCCACTTCGGGAAGAGTCGCCATCCTTGCTGTGGACCTTCTACCATGCCACCAAATCCAAACCCACTGCCATCAAGTCAATTCCAACTCACAGCGACCCTACAGGTCAGGGTAGAAGTGGCCCTGTGGGTTTCCAAGACTGTCGCTCTTTGCAGGATTAGAAAGTCTTGTCTCTTTTCAATGGAGTGGTTAGAAGATTTGAACTGCTGACCTTGTGGTTAGTAGTCCAATGCTCAAACCACTGAGCCCCCACAGGAAAGGTACACAAATCGTGAATGGGCCACTCTCAAAGGGACTGTAAGGGAAGGTGCCAAATACATTGGGAGAGAAATGTAGAACAACACCTAAAATCATCCAAAGAGATGAGGCTTACTGGACAGACAGAGGCAGGTGGAACCCCCAAAAAAGTGGAGGGGCCAGGCTGCCTCGGGCAGGGGCAGGGGCAGGGGGCTGGGGCGGAAACCAGGAGGCACTGGCACTTCCTGGCCTTGCAGAGGAACAGCAGCACTTCCTCCTCTGCACCGCAGTTTCCTGAGCAGAAAACTCAGGGTGGGGCCCTGACCTGAACAAGCTGCTGGGGCAATGAGCAAGGCCTGAGGAGCGTTCTCTCTTGAGGGGCCTGGCTTCCGGGAGCCCTGGGTCACGGAGGCGCGGCCTGGAGAAAGGAGCCATTAAAACGGGCCAACAACCAGAAAAGGAGCCACCACTCACGTTGACTCAGTCTAGTGACAACCGGTGCCGGTCAGAGCGGAACTGGGTTTTCTCTACAGGGTTCCAAGGCCGTGATCTGTCAGAAGCGCACAGCACTTCTTCTGGTAGAGGGGAGGGGGGGACTCTAACATGGCCCACGGAACCAAACTTCCTGTCATGGAGTCCACTCTGACTGGCCTGTGAGCTTCTGAGACGGTACCTCTTCGTCAGAGCAGGAAGCCCTATCTAGCTCCTGCAGAGCCGTGAGTGGTTTTGAACTGCTGACCTTTTGGATTGTAGTCCTATAGGCCTGGGATGCGGAAATCTCATCTGGGCTGATTTTGTGCGGGGCTACACAGGGCAAAAAACCACCCAGAAATGCCTCTGAGGTGTACCAGCTGCTTCCAGGGCTCACAGAGATGAGTCCCTGCACCCCAAACTCTTTCCCTGCCCTCGTGTCAATTCCCACTCACAGTGATCCTGCAGGACAGGGCCGAGCTGCCCCTGTGGGTATCTGAGACTGCAGCTCTTTAGGGGAGTAGAAAGCCCCATCTTTCCCCATGGCAGCTGGTGATTTAGAAGGTGGGTCTTGTGGTCCACAGCCTGAGACATAAGCACTAAACCACCCCCAAATCAAACCCACAGCCTCAAGTCCGTTCTGACTCACAGCAGGCCGATAGAACAGGGTAGAGGGTTACCCCTAGGATTTCTGAGGCTGTCAGTCTCTAAGGAAGCAGGCTTCCTCCTCATTGCTCTTGTAGTGGCTCGTGGGCTTGAACCACTGAACTTGTAGTTAGCAGCCTGATGTTTAATCCGTGGCACCACCAGGGCCTCTCGAATTCTGCTGGTTATCATCTCACTGTCAGCATTCTATAGGATGGTCAGCCGCACGCTAGCTTGAGTTAGCATATTGGGTCTGTTTGTCTGACCTTCAGCAGTGAATGAGGAAGTGGAGTGAGGACATTTCCCAGCTGGGTTTTGAAGGCCGCTGGTGTGTGTGTGCAGGTGGGTGTCTGGGGCTTTCATGTGCGTTTATCTCTATGCGGCCGTGGTCTGTGCGTGTGTCTGCGTGGTGTGCGTGTGTGATGTTTGCCTGCATGTCTATGCATGTGAGGTATGTAAGTGTGCTTAATATACGCTCGTGTGCCTGCACACCTGGGCAGGAGAAAGGCGGAGCGATCTATCCCCAGAAACAGACCCCATCGCAGAAGCTCCCTAGGGAAGTTCTGTCTTGCCCTCGAGGGCCTCTGTGGCATCAGTCCAATGGCAGGGAGTGAGTACACATGCATGTAACGTGCATGTCCATATGTGGGTGGGAGATGTATTTGAGTATGTATCTGCACGTGTGCACATGGGTGAGTTTCTGCAGCTGGAACCCTGGAAGGCAGCTGCTGCTTCCTGGCCAGCCAGAGCCTGACCTTCCTCCTGGAGGGACCCAGGGGCCTGGCCTGGGGTGTGGAGTGCTCACAGCCCCAGGTTCAAATCCTGCCTTGACCAGTTGGCAAGACCAAGCCCAGGGGCTGCCCCTCTCTGGGGTTCAGAACCTTTGCTCCGGGAGCAAGGGGGTCCCACGTGAAGCCCTTCATGAGAACCCTGCAGGCACAACAGGGTGGGTGGTGAGAGGGTCTCTGCGCCCCAAGTGTGCTGTGGAATGGGTGTCCCTGCACTCTCGCTGGACCTCAGCTTTGCCTCCCTGACCAAAAGCAGAATCCAATTCCTAAGGAACTGCGCAGGGGAGGGTGTGATGGGTGTATGCGTGAGGGCAGGCCTCTCCGCATTGCCTGGCTCCCGGCCCTTCTGGTCCCCACTGCCGAGACCCCAGCAATGCCGGCCCCTAGTTTGGCAAAAGGAGGCACAGAGGGGGCCGAGTCCAGTGTTTCAGGAAAAATAGGGGTTCTCTCAGGCACTTACCTCCCCCCAACACGTTCAGTCCTGGGCGCCAGCCCTCCCTTGACCCTGCTCGCCAAGGCTGTCCACGGGCAGTCCCCTGCAGAGGTAAAAAAGACACTGCATCAGGGCAAGGCGCAAAGGGCCAAGATGGGAAGTTCTGAGTCCACCTGGAGATGCCGCAGAAGAGAGGCCTGGCGATCCAATGCTACAACCCAGCCGTTGAGACCCAACGGCACGCAGTTCTCCTCTGACCCACCCATAGGCAAAATCCAGGTTTCAGCAGAGCCTGCAAAGAAAGGCTTGGTGGTCTAGGCCAGTGAGAACCACACGGCGCCCAGGGTGGGGAGAGTGCAGGACCGGGTAGCAGTGCTTTCTGTGGTACACAGGGTCCCTGTGAGTGGGGTTCAAGTGGACAGCAGTGAACCACAAAGACACACCCCCCAGGGGGTGGGGGAGCCTCCCAGGCGTGACCACAGAAACCAGACACACACACACCTGCGCCCCACCCCCAAGCTCCAGAATTCAAAGAGTTGGCATTCCTGGGCCTGGGCAGAGGTTGGCAGAGGGGCTTCGGGTCTGTCTCTTTCAGAATGAAGCCAATTAGGAACAGGGCCCTTGAAGCTTTTGTAGAAGGGGGATGGCTGGAGCCCAGCTGTACCCAGGCGGCCCTTGAATGCCTGCCAGCAGGCTGCTCCCACCCCCACAGGCCTGGCCTCCCTTCCCCCAGAGAACACAGGCCCTTTCAGGGTGAAGACTGGCCGTCGGTGACTCAGAGGCAGCGGAGTGACACAGAGACACAAGCCTCAGTGCACAGCTTACATTTAAAGGTAAAAGGAAAACACCCCAACAAACCAAACTCTTCAAACTACAGAACGGAGCAGAACTGGTACTCGCTAGGGCTTCTAGGACTTGTCTTTCTCCAAAGCAGTGGCTGGTGAGTTTGAACCACTGACCTTAAGGTGACCAGACCAACACTTAACCCATGTCACCACCAGGGAGCCTTAAAAACCAAACAGAAGGAAATCATATGCAAAAGCCACTTCCTCAATCTCAGTAACCATATGGCTTCTGTAAAGGACAAGTAGTTCTAGGAAAAGCAAAAACCAAACTCACAGCCATTGAGTTGATGCTGACGCACAGCGACCCCATAGGACGGGGTGGAAAGTGCCCTGTGCGTTTCCCAGACTGAAAAACCCTTTAAGAGCACAAAGCCTCATCTTTGGAGTGACCTGTGGCTTTGAACTGCTGATCTTGCGGATCTCAGCCCAACTCGTAACCACTACGCCACCAAGGCTCCCTGCAATTCTATAACAGACTGGAAATCTGTGCTCCTCCAGCCAAATCCCACCCACGGTCTGTGTGTACGGCCCGAAAGCAATGAACGGTGCGTGCGCTCGCACAGGTGTGTGTGTGTGTGTGTGTGTGTGTGTACATACACCAGATACATACTTCAGGGTTTCTTAAAAGAATATGCAACAAAGACCACATACTACATGACCCACCCACTGTCTCTGAGTCAACTCTGACTCTGCAATGTTCACTGGGGTTCGAAGGCTGTTAATAGTTCCGGGAGCAGACAGCCTCATCCTTCTCTTGAGGTGCAGCTGGTGAGTTGGAAGTGCCAATTTCGAGGTTAGAGGACCAACGCTTAACCCACGGCACCACCAGGACTCCTCTGAATGCTGGTCTCTGCTGGGGACCAGTCCCATCCCTGCAGAACGTTCTAGTGGACAGCACTAGCTGACAGGATACGCCGGGGGCCAGGGCAGACATATCAGGAATTGTTAGCTGCTGTCAAGTGAGACTGCAACGTCTAGGGACCGCAGGCACCAAGAACAAAATACTGCCCCACCCTGCACAGCCCCCAGGACTGGACATCAACAGGAATGTCGGGACCCATGGCATTTTCAGGAGATTGCCGGCACTTTCTTCCTGTTCTGGAAGCTTGTCCAGCATCACAAGCCTCCATGAGCATGAAGTGCACTGGCTGGGATTTGAACCCGGGTCTCTCCTGTGGAAAGCGCGAATTCTGCTACCAATCCACAACTGGCACGTAACATTAGTAAGAGTGAATAAAAGACCTCACTGCCACTGAGTCAACTCCGCCTCCCGGCGACTCTGTAGGTCAGGGTAGGACCGCCCCACGCGGCTGGTGGTTCTGACCTGCTGACTGCAGTTAGCAGCCAGCGTGTGCCCACTACGCCCCAGGGCTCCTCCAAGAGTGGGTCGCTCTCATGCCGCCCGGTTGTGTGGGCTCACAGCAACTCTCCAGGTAACGGTGGAGCGCACTGATGACGTGTCTACCATGCTGTGAGCAGAAGCCTAGGCTGCCTTGTGTCACCCGCCCAGCGCCCCAATGGGCGGCACCACCTTCTCTAGTTCACGGACCAGAAAGGTCCCTGTTGGAGGAGAGGTTGCAGGACTTTACCACAGGGCAGAACCGCCACGAGAACCTCACAGACCAGCAAACCAGAACACACACGTAAGGAAGACGAACATGGGAATCATGCAAAGTCACCGCCACCGAGTCAATGCTGACTCACAGGGCCCAACTGCTTCTGTGGGCTTCCAAGACTGACATGCTTCATGGGAAAAGAAAGTCTCAACTTTCCCCCGAGTGGCTGGCTTTGAACTCCTAATCTTTTGGTTCGCAGCCCAACGCATAACTACTGTACCACAAGGAAACCGGGGGGAAAATGCAAGTGGCTCCCAGGCATGCTATACCCTATTTTCTTTCTAAAGCCACACATTCTTCTTCTTTTTAAAAATTTGTTTTATTGGCATATGATGAACACATCCTACAATTAATAGCCCAATCACATTAACAGTTGTGCAATCATCACCACAATCAATTCCAGAATATTTTCTTCTTTCTTATGCTCATTGTTGTTAGTGCCCCATTTTCCTCTAACCTCCCCTGCCAGGCTGCTGGGTAATGATTAATCCGCTTCCTGTCTGTGTTACTCCAGGTAGACTAGAGAAACGAATGCACCGACACTCATCTATGTATAAGAAAGAGCTTTATACACAAGAGCAATTGAGTATTGAGAAAACATCCCAGCCCAGTCCAGATCAAGTCCACAAGTCTGATATGAGCCCATATGTCCAATACCAATCTATAAAGTCCTCTTCAGACTCATGAAACACATGCAATGGCACTGAATGCAGGAATATCACAAGCCAGCAGGTGGGAAATATTGTGGATCCAGTGGCATTGTAAGCATCCCAGTGCTGGCAGGGGTCTCCAGGTGGCTTCTCCAGCGACCAGGCTCTCGCTGCCATCAGCTTAGCTTCATGTGTCTTATGAGTAGAGAGTCTCCATGGAGTGAGCAGAGAGAGCGTCACCTGCCTCCAAGGAGGAAAAACAGAGGAATTGCCAGAATCCTCAGGAGAAGGTCATGCCCACACAGAGGCCTCATTGGCTATGACCCTACTGACAGGCTAGACTCCACCACCCCTT
Organism: Tenrec ecaudatus; assembly: GCF_050624435.1. Classification (NCBI taxonomy): domain Eukaryota; kingdom Metazoa; phylum Chordata; class Mammalia; order Afrosoricida; family Tenrecidae; genus Tenrec; species Tenrec ecaudatus. The sequence goes on along the minus strand of NC_134545.1, from coordinate 28,710,742 downwards.
CACTCTGAATCCTCTCAAATCCCAAATTGACATCGGATGATGTAAACACCATACTGTCTTTATAGAAAATCCTATGCAGACTTTCCAATACAGAGAATCAGACAGAACAAAAGCAAGAAATAAACAACACCACGCGAAAGAAAAGCAGGAAAAACACCTCCAGAGAAAAGAAAGCAGAAACTATTAAAAAGCGAGACAACTTTAAAATCGGTCAAATGATAAGGCCCGTGGCATCTGACATAGTCGACATCACAAGCTGTCTGACAGCAAGGCTAAGCTGGGTCCTCTCTCGCTGAGAATTCAGCAACACGTTAGCAATTAAAGAAGCAAGAGAGGCAGAGAGACAGACTGATGCTGGAGACCCGTCAAGGGCAGCAAAAACACACCCTCCCAGAGCTGTCCTTCCAGTGGGAGGCAGAGAGCCAGTACTGGACATGGTCTCACCTTGGGACCAAGACGGTGGTGGCAGCGCGAGACGGGGCTTTCTACTGCTGTAACAGTGAATGTCACAGAAACTCCCAGGGGCAGGCCCACCTACAGGGTCGTTACGAGTCAGCGTGACTTGATGGCAGTGAGTTTGGGGTTTCTTTTTGGTTAGGTGTTGGTCTACTCGCTCCAAGGTCAGCAGTTCACACCCACCCGCTGCTCCAGGGAGAGCGATGCGGCTCCTGTGAAGACAGACAGTTTCGGAAACCCCACCTAGGGCAGTGAGGGTCAGCATCGACGAGACGGCCTATGACCTTCGGTTTGGAGAGAACTGCGTGGAAGGGAACCCTTCTGGGGGGAGACATTCAATACAGCAGCAAAGAAGGCGGTGGTGCATGCACACCTGTATTGAGTTTACATGAAAATGCACCTGAAGACAGCCCCCCCCCCACCTCTGCCCCCGGCCACTTCTCCAAGTTCAGTGGATCCTGAGGTTCCCAAGGAGAAGAAGAAGGCTGGGGGCAGCGGAGGGGGCCATGGCACACTTACAGCAAACTAAGGCCTCCAAGGGGGGCCCAGTGCCCAGCACATGTCTCAGCTCAGCCATCAGCCCAGCAAGCCCCTGTCATGGGAACCAGGTCCCAAACATTCCATCGCCATGGCTACTGCCCACCCCTGTGAGCCCCAACACTCCTGGAGTTGAGCAATCAGACAAGCTCCAGGAAGAGACTGCTGGGCGGGGGGCGGGGGGGCGGAATGGGGAGGTTGCGGCAGGGCCACGCTAGGCCCTGGACAGCAATTGGGCAGAAAGCAACCGGACCAAGGTCAGAAGGGCCTCAGATCCCAGGGAGCTTCCATGCTCTTTCGATTCCATCTTCCCACCCGCTTTGGGAAGCCCCCTCGGTGAGCACACCCTAACTGAGCCCTTGCTGTGTGTCCTGGGCTGAGGGAAGGTGCTCCATACCTTCAAGTGCTCGCCTCTGCTGCCACCGAGTCCCTTCTGGTTCACGGGGACCTCACAGGACCGAGCAGAGCTGCTCCCTCGGGTTCCTGGGACGGCTGGTGTTCCTAGAGGCTGCCAGTCATGAGCTTCTCCAGCCGAGGTGCTGGTGGGTTTGACCTTCACACCTGTGCTTCCTAACTCCACCCTTCCCCCTCTGCAAACCCCTCCCCCTTGGGGTCAGCGCTGCCCTTTCCTCCCTCGTGAGACTGCCCCCCTTATAGGTCTGCCAAGGGTTTGGCTGAAGAGAGCCACAGTGGAGGCTTCCATGTTTACACGAGCAGATTTCCCATGAACCGCTGGGAGGTGGGGGTGGGATGTGTGTGTGTGTGTGTGTGTGTGTGAGTGTGTGAACCTTAAGACTTTCGGTTAGCAGCCTAGTGCTGGACCATTGCACCACCTCAGGTCCTTCACCCTGTGGGGGTTGGCACTGCTATCAGCCCAGCTTATAGACGCAGAGACCAACGTTCGGGGAAGTGAAGGGTGGTCTGACCACTGTGATGGCTGCTGCAGACACGTCAGCTTGGCTAGGTGAGGGTTCTCAGTGGCTTGGCAGCCACTGCCATGTCACTCTTCCATTTTGGGACCTGAGGTTACTTGAAAGCCAATCCGTTTCCTGCATTCGATAGACATGGGTACTCTGACAAAGCTCCCGCCTCTCCACTTGGTATCTGACTCTCCATCCTCTGATCTCTGATGCTCAGCTGTGAGCCAGCAGCCTGCTGTCTGACTAACAGATTTTGAGTGTACCGGTCCCTGCAGCCACTTGAGCCAGAAGAAGCCTCCAGTCTGATATCTGACCCATGGACTTGGGTCTTGGGAGCCTTTTCTTAGAAATAAACCCAAATTATCTATACAGACGGCATATATGTCCATGGCTCCCTAGGGTTATAATGCAAAACAAACAATCCTCACTGCATCACGTTTATTCTGACTCATAGTGACGCTACAAGACAAGGCAAAACTACCCCCTTTGGGTTTCTGAGGCTGTAACTATGTAGGGAACTCGAAAGCCTCATCTTTCTCCCATAGGTTAAGAAATCTTGATTAAAAACAAAACAGCAGGAAGCAGAGAACACAAAGCTTCCCACCCGGAATGCGTGCATTCCTGTTTTGTGTACAAAGTGGCTGTGCTGCCAGGCGTGTGACGGCACCGTACATATAGAACCTACATTAAGTCTGATCGTCATCATCAATGCCCATTACTGGCTCATGCATGTGGTGTACTGTGCTTTCTCTTTAACTCGGGGCCATATCCTGGTACAAGCTTGCTTCCCACGCAGCACCCCCATCTCGGGTACCGGGTGTCTGTCTTGGGTGTTGTGGCTGTATCGCCCCACCTGAGGTCCTTTCCAGGATCCTCCTCCTCCTCGTGCATTGTGGCTCCAAGACACAGCACAGCGGTGCAGCTGCAGCAACAGCAGGAAGGGGCAGAGGAGGGGTATTGGACGTGAAATGAACACTCATTCAACCACAGGCAGGTGGAAAACCGGCAGATACTGATGATGGCCATTCAGACCTTCAGATATGTCGCACTGGACGGCCACGACGACTCTTGAAATCAAGGAAAAACTCTCCAGACAGGGCTGGCGCCACTGAGAGCTACACGGCTAAGGGGCATGTGAGGGCACCTAGGGAGACCATGGAGAAATGATAAATGGCATGGGGGTGGGGCAGGGGCGGTGTTAATGTGACTGAGGACCAAACACAAAGTGCATACCTCTCAGCACTGCTGCTAAGCCATGAAGCTTGTCCCAGATGCTAAAGGCAGAGCAAGACCAGGCCAGGATGTGAGGTGTGCACAGTAGCCAGTCAGGTGAAGTCCTGTTTCACGGAACGTACTGTGGTTGCTGGACGAACGCCACAGATATATCATGTGTTGCTTAATTTATCGTCCAAATCAAATGGCATCTATTTCACGGAACATACCGTGGGCACAGGGACGCATGACACATCTAAGTCACCGGTTCTGCTCCCTGCTCACCCACTAGAGGCCTACAGGCCTGGAGGCAAGTCCTGGTTGTGCTGATCACTGAAAGGTGGTCCAGTGCTGATAAAGACCACGAAAAACACCCTATGCGCCCTGAAGAACCAACAGACCTGTCTTGGCAGCACTGCAGTAGAATGTCCCCGAGACGCGAGGACGGTGAGACTTTATCTCCTGTAGTTGGGACACCCAGTCCTTGGACAAGGACCTCCTGCTTGGTAAAGCGGAAGGACATTGAGAAGAAGAATGGCCCTCAGGGAGGCGGACGGACACAGTGGCTGCAACCGTGGGCTCAAACAGAACAATGGTGAGGCTGGGGCAGGGCCAGGGGGTGGTGTGTCCTGTGGGGTCTCCATGAGCCGGAACCAACTCAATGACCCCTAACAAGAAGCTCGATATTAGGGGAAGGGATGACTAAACTCCTGTCTGCCTCAGTTTCCTCATCTGTCAAGGGGAGGTGACAACAACACTCAGCCCCAGGCTCATTCCAGGGGTTCGACGGAGGCTTGGGTGTAGCTGGGATGCCGAAAAGGCATCAGTGGGGTGCTTCCAAGGTTTGAGGGACCAGGAAGAAAGGCCTGGCCATCTCAATCTGAAAACCAGTCTTTAAAAGGCCTGCAGAACACCACAGCTTGATTCTGCTATGCGAGGGCTGTGTGAGACAGGGGCTGTATTAGGACGCCTCAGGACACGGCTCACATGGCTTTGGAATCAGGATGCACCACAAGCCCCCCAGGAGGGACAGGGCCTCAGTGGCACATACCACCCCCAACAGCATCAGTCCCAAACCAAGCTCGCTGCCATCGAGCTGATGCCGACTCATAATGACCCTACAGGACAGGATAGATCTGCTCCTGTGAGTTCCCCTACACTGCAATTCTTTCTGGAAGCACAAAGACCCACCTTTCTCCCAGACAGCACCTGCTGAGCTTGCGGTTGATAGCCCAATGTGTCACTTACTACAGTATCGGTAGGGACTGGTTATACCACAGAACTGGGCCCAGCTGTGGGAAGGAGGGACCGGTGACTCAGGGAGCTATCTGCAAGAAGATGAACAGTGATAAGAAGACCTCCCACTGCCACGTTGGTAAATATTTATGTTGGAAACATCACTGAGAAAATAAGTCTGAACGTGCTCAATGGGCCCCCTGCTTTAAAAAAAAAAACAACCAAAACTAAGTTCTAACAATACCACAGTAGCACGATATAAAAGTGCAGAACGATGAGACCTGGCTGATTTCTGGGCTACTGTTTAACTCCAAGACCTTAAGTGCCCAATAGAGAGTCAGCAGTGGCCTGGAGAAAACCCAGGAAAGACCCCAAGGTCAAGAGACAAGAGTCACATCCCTCGGGGAGGTGACAGCGTGGCCAGGCCTGCACCCAACATGCCGGGGCCACCTCCGCTGGCCTCACACAGAGAAGCCGGGCTCGTGGTGAAAAGCCAGGTTCTGGATTCAGATCCGGCATGGTCCCGAGCTGTGTGGCTCAGGGAAGAGCACTGGGTCCCCGTCTGTCACTCAAATGTGGCTCACACTGGCTAGGGTGTCACGGAGCCAAGAGTGAGGACTGACAGGGCGCCCGCTGACACTCACTCTCAGCCTCGTAGTGAAAGGAAGGCGATTCAGGCCACCCAGCAGTTCTGCGGAAGAAACGGCCTGGAAGTCTGCTTCCATCAGGATGAGGGAAGGCCTGTCAGGCGAGGCTGCTCCAGGAGGCTAGAGGGGTGGAGGCCAGCCAGCGTCAGCACCACCGTCTGCAGGCCCAGCGTTTCTCAAGCTGAGGCCCGGCGGACGGCCCCACGTGGCTTTCAGCACCCACCCAACGGAGGACACGCAGGCCATAAAGCACGAGTTCTTCTGCCAGGGTGTAGAAGCCCCTCAGGGGCCTAGGGCTTTGCTAATGTGCAGGGTCACCTGGGATTCTCAACCCCACTCAGCACTGAATCATCATCTGCATTTCAACCAGACTCATCCACAAACCCACAGTCCTCCAGCTGATTCGAACTCCCGGTGTACCTGCGCTGGGACAGAGCAGGACTCCTCTCAAGGGCTTCTGGGACTGTCACTCTCCACGGAAGCAGCCAGCCTCGTTTTTCTTCCTTGGAATGGCCGGTGAGTTCGAATTGCTGACCTTACAGTTAGTATCCCAATGCTTATCTCATTGTCAGCCCCCATGAGGGGGAAGCCTGAGAAGGTTGCTCCAGGGTATTTATCTGCAGGGCCTATTGGTCCCGGCACCAGGCCCAGCTGTTATTCCAGCAGAACCAACCCAACCTGCCACTGAGTGGCTTCCAGCTCATAGCTCTGCTGGAGGCTAAGGCAGACTGCCTCTGTGGGTTTCTGAGAAGCAGACCGCCTCATCTTCAACCTAGGAGGGGCTGGTGGGTTTGAACCACCCACCTTGCAGTTAGCAGCCTAACTCATAACCTACCGTGCCGCCAAGCCTCCTGGGCGGTTGTTGTGGGGTGCCACTGGATTGGTTCCAACTCGGAGCGACTCTACACACAACAGAAGGAAATGCCGCCTGGCCCTGCCTCGTCCTCAGCATTGTTGTGATTTTTGAGCCTACTGTTGCAGTCCCTGTGTCGGTCCATCTCGTCCATCTGTTCCACTGCCCCCATATTAAGCCTCCTGCAAACGCCCTCCTCCAGCTCTCTACCCCCAACCTCCTTTCTCTCACCACCTCTGCCCGGGGGGTGGAGCTCACTCTCGGCATGGGGACGCAGACAGCTGAGACAATAAGACAATCCCACCAGCCCCTCCCAGTTCTGCCTTCCTGGACTTGGCCCTGGCCTGGCGGGGGCACCCATGAGCTTCCTGCCTAACCAGGAGGCGGCTGAAAGAGCACTGCTCACCTGGCCAGGGAAGGGAGGGAGCCCCAGGAAGGGGCAGGCTCTGGGGGGCACCCTGGTGCGGCTGGTCTGTGCCCACCATGTACCGCTATGCCAGTGCCTGCTGCTGGCCTCCACCGTCTAGCCAGACCTCTGGGGGACAGTGAGGACGGGGGACATGCCCTGGAGGAAAACGCCTCGGGGGCCCAGGTGTAGGTAAGGACCCAACCAGACCTTAAGACAGCTAAATGTGCCTCTCCTTGCTTCCTCCATACCCAGGCTGCTCCATGCCAGGTAGGCAGTTCAAACTCACCCACCACACCTTGGGAGAAAGGCATGACCATCTAATCCCATATAGATTACAGCCCCAAAGTGCAACCCGATGTTTAACCCCTGCACCACCAGCACTCCTACATCCCACCCAGCAGAGACCCCCGCTGTGCAAACAGGGATGAGCACCCCTCAACGGAATGCTACCTTGGAGGAGCGGGGTGACCCTGGTCTAGCTGTGTTGCCTCTCGGAGACCTCAGCTTCCTCATCAGGGGAGTGAGGACATCGCACAGGAATGAACAGCAAACTGGAGGCTCCGTCCTCCCAAAGCCACGGCCAAAGCTCCAGCCCATCTGGGGGTCCTTCTGAGGGGCATGGGCAAGGCCAGGCAAAGCTGGCAGGGCCCTGGGGAGAGAGGTCCTGGCTCATGCTCACCCAGCTGGGAAGGGTGGAGAGCCAGCAGGCAGCAAGAGACGGGGGTCTGACCTGCGTGTAGGACAGGTGGCCACCAGGACAGGAGCAGGGCCTGGATCCAGCCGAGTAGTCGGAACCAGCAGCTCAGTGATGACTGGCTCTCCCCTTGGCAGTGAGCTTGACGCTGCTGTGAAGTAGGGTCTGCCCTGGGACCTGCCTCTCCCCACTGACTCCGCCTTCCCTGGCCTGGCTTGGGCGCTTCCCATGACCAGGCAGTGGACAAGCCCTCTCTGGCAGCAGCCTATCGCTCCCTCTGAGCACCAGCCCTGCCCCGTCCTCTGCAAGGGACCCACCTGCCCCTCAGTCAGTGTCCAGAGACATGAAACCTGACCACACTGTCCTGACCCAGAACCTGCCAGGACCCCTGGCCCCAGCCAAGCCTCGCTGCCCCTCCCACAGGTGTCAGCAAGCTGACTCACGGGATCTACAGGACTCCAGTGTGCCAGTGACCCATGAAGAAAGTAGGGGTGAAATCCAACCCAACCAATGTTAAGATCAAACTCACAACTGCCTAGCAGTGCCGACTCACGGTGCCCCAAATGACACGGCAGAACTGCCCCTGGGGGCTGCTGAGCCTGTGGATTTTTATGGGAGATGACAGTCTCGTCGTGCCCCTGAGAAGCTCCAGGTGGGTTTGAACGTCTGGCCATTCTGAGAGCTTAATCTGCTGGCCTGCCAAGGCTCCTAGGTTCTCTGCTAAACCAAAACCCAGCCCACTGACATCGGATCAATTCCAACCCATGGGGACCCTATAGAACAGAGCCGAAGGCTGTGGATCTTTAACGGGAGTCTGGTCTTTCTCCCTCGGAGCCTCTGGGGGGTGAATCACTGGCCTTGCAGTTAGCAGCCCAGCACTCACCCGACATTACCCGACATTCTCAAGTCTGGACTTGAGAAGAGCAACCCTGGTGAGGATGGCAGAGGCCCAAAGGACCGGGCACACCACGTTCTGAGACACATTAGATGGCCCTGAGTTGGTGCCAACTCAAGGGCAAGTGAAAATAGGAAACACAGACGTCGGAGAAAGTGAAGTCTGGGGGAGGGAGCCTGTGGACGGTGGTGACCCGGGTGTGGATGTGAGACTGGAGGGGGCAGAGGGCGACTGCGGGAGACGGTACCAGGCACGTCCTCTTTGTGGGCCACTCAGGCACAGTGAGTTCCAGGGGCACATCTGATGCGCAGGCACTCCGTTCTGCTGTGAGACCCCCCCAAGAATAACTGTGCAAACTCAGTCCAGGCACCCCCGCCCCCAGCACCTGTCCCCTCTGCCCCAGAACACCAGCCTCTCTCAGCTAAGCCACCGACGTCCATGGTGGGCGCCCTTCCCGGCCAGGCCGGTGCCGGAGGAGGACATGAGGAGGCGAAATCCGGTCCTGCCACCACGCATGGTCCTGGCATGAACACCACAGATGCACACGTAATACACAGCTGCATCAGAGCCAACTCAGTGACGTGGGCTTCACCTCCTCTCTCGGCCACCCCACAGTGCAAGCCCTTTCCTTGATTTTCCCTGTGCGGTCCTAGCCCAGGGACCGCATCACCTCCGCGGCCATCTCACCTCCCTCCTAACCAGGGGCGCTGGTGTCTTCACCTGAGGGGGGTACTGGCCCTCTCCCCCCAGCTGACTCTCTCATATTCTCATCTCCACCTCAAGTATCTCTCAGGTGTCACCGTCTAGCAAAGATGTCCTTTTGATGACCACAGGGTACCTGACCCAAGCCATGGTCTTTGTAATAATGGCCTCGTCCATCCACTACCCACTGTTGTCAAGTCGCCCCGGCCTCCTGGAGACCCCCGGGACAGAGCAGAACTGCTGCTCCGCAGGGTCTCCAACGCTGCCCACCCTCACGGAAGCAGATGGCCCGCTCTCTGTGCTCTGGAGAAAGTGGGTTCAAACCACGACCTTTCTGTTACCAGCACATCATTAACCTACTGCACCAACACCTCAGCTGCTGCCAGCGAGAGAGCTGAGGCTTTCTACTCCTGTACAGTTAGTCTTGGAAACCCACGGGGGCAGTTCCACTCTGTCCTACAGGCTGACTGTGATTTGGAATCCTCTCCATGGCAGTGGGTGGGGGTTTTTTGTTGGTGTGTTTGTTGGGGGGGCGGGGGGATTAGTCCACCCACAGTCCCCGGCAGCTAACCCTTTTTATAATAAACCAAACCAAACTCACTGCCATCAAATCGATGCTGACTCAGAGTGACCCTGTAAGACAGGGCAGCACTGCCCCTGTGGGTTTCTGAGACTGTCACTCTTTGTGGGAGTAGAAAGCCTCATCTCTCGCCCTCGAAGAGACTGCAGTCTTAACCCCTTTTACACAGAGGCCCAAACCTCAAGGGCAGCCTCTGTGGCTCCTACCTCACTCTGGAAACAGCTGGGTGCAATTGTTACCTGACGGCGGGGTCATGTCCCGGGCGACACAAAGGCAAGGCGGCCACACCAGGTGAAGGGCCTAGCCACAAATTGCTTATCCAAGCATGCAGAAGCGAGAAACCCAGAGCAGCTCAGCTCGCCTTCACTGCCCACTGCCCACGTGGCAGGCTGGACACACACTTTACCCGCCTGCACTGGAACCGTGAGCAGCCCAGCAATGGAGTGTTCTGATCCAGGGAAGAACCAAGAAACCCCCCTGAAGTTGCTGTACAGTCCTCAATTGTATCTTTGCAGTTCTTTGGGATGGACCTTGTTTGGCAGATTCTACATTCAAATCTACCCTTGTGGCTCCTGGGGATTTTATGGTCATCATTTTTGTACCCTGACCCACGCCCCACCTTGCAGCTCCTCTGCTCGCTCACAGTGCCCTGGCAAGTCCTCCATCCTGCACCAGTGCTATGCAGCCTTCCTCACGGACAGCCAAGCCCCGCCCCCTGCTGTGCCGGGCCTTCCAAGAGACCTCCAGGGGTCACCTAATACGGGTTGCAACCGGCCTCCCCCAGCTCGGGTCTCTAACTCCCCAGCCCTCACCGTGTGACAGGCTGACTTATGATCTCTGCATTGAACGCCCGGCAACTTTGACTGTCTTTTTCACTCAATTGTTGTGTGTTGTGAGTGTCCCCACGCACAACGGAACAAAATGCTGCTGGTCCTGCACCATTCCCGTGACGGGTGGCAGATCAGACCGCTGGGACACGGGGGGTTTTCACTGGCTGACTTTCAGCAAATGGCCAGGCCTCTCTTCCTCGTCTATCTTGCTTGGTCTGGCAGCTCCGCTAAAGCTTGCTCAGCATCCTGGCAACATGCATGTCTGCAGTGATGGACGGGAAAGAGTAGGCTTGGCCAGGAGCCAGACCTGGGTCTCCCAAGTCAAACACTCATGCCTTCGAGCCAATTTGACTCACAGCGACCGTGCAGGACAAGAACTGCCCTTGTGGGTTTCCAACACTACTCTTTTTAAAAAAATGATTTTATTGGGGGCTCTTACAGCTCTTATCACAATCCAAACATCCATCCATTGCAACACTAAGTCTTTATGGGAAAAGAAAGCAGTGTCTTTCTTCCAGAGCAGCTGGTGACTTTGAACTTGCAGTTAGCAGCCTAAAGTGTAACTAATACATGACCCCATCGTGGAAGGGGTATTCCGCCACTGATCTCCCATTGCCTCCTGGCAGGCATGCCTCACAGGTGGTAGAAAAAGGAGGAGGGCAGTTTTGCAGGAAGACAGGTGGAACTGGAATGCCCACACTACGTAGACTCGCCCAGTCGCCATCGACTGGGTGGCAGTGAGTTTGAGAGGGGAACCCTCGCCCACATTCGACGGTGTAGTAAGCGCATGGGTTTGCATTTGAGCTTCTGCGTGTCCCCAAAGAGCAGCCTGGCACCTCTGTGCCCATTTCCCTCACTTATAAGCTGAGGACACAGAAGTGCCTGGAGCGACATACTCACCCAGGAGCCTGTAGCGGGCTGCTCAGCGAGGCCAGGGCACCAGGAGAACCACCCATGGTTCCCTAGGAGCAGGGGTGAGGAGACTCCGCTTTGCTTCCTTGGACACATCATCAGACAAGACCCACTGCCAGCCAAGGACATCATTTCCGGCAGAGGCCGAGTGCAAACGAGGAGGACTCACGCCACTGTTACAATGAGCTCACTCCTAAGCAGCACCTGGGGAGGTCCCAGGCCCCCACGCCATCTCCTGCTCTGACACACAGGCTGCCCCCGGGACTGGCAGCGGCTCCACAACAGCAAGGGGGCTGCTCCCTGGGCGCCTCCCCAGGCGCCGGCCAAGTTCAACTCCGAAGAGCAAGGCCATCACTGCGAGGACTAAGGTGCGCCTGGCTCAAGCCTCGGTCTTTTCCATCGCCTCCCATATGTACGAAAGCTGGCCAGCGAATAAGGAGGCCAGAGCAGAAAGGAGTCCTTTGAACGACGGTGCCGGCCAAGCACATGGAAGTACCATGGATTGCCGTGAGAACAGACCCACTTTCTTAGAAGAATTATGGCCAGAGAGCTCCTGAGAGGCAAGGATAGCAAGTCTGGGACTCGCGTACTTCAGACTTGTCAGGAGAGACCAGTCCTTGGAGAAGGAAATCGTGGTACAAAGAGAGGAAGACTGGTACGGTGGCTACAAGGGGCTCGAACCTGAGAACTACTGTGAGGGAGGCGCAGGGCAGGGCAGTGTTATGTTCTGCTGTGCACCAGGTGGCTGGGACTCGGAACCAACTCAACGGCACGTACCACCAAGTGCATCCTTACTCCTGCTTCCCTTTTATAACCATGACGGAAGGAAGAAAACCCAACACAGAAAAAACCACCTCCCTGCCATCCAGTGGAGGCGGACTCAGTGACCCCATGGGGCAGGGTAGAACTGCCCATGGGTTTCCGAGACTGCACCTGCTTAGGGGAATAGAAAATTCCTCTGTCTTCCTCCGGAGGAGCTGCTTGCTGGTGATTTCAAACTGAGGACCTTTGGGATCACAGCCCAACTTGGAACCACTCCGCCACCAGGGCTCTGTTACAGTATAGCGAGTCTCAGTTGCAGGCAGGAGCAAGCTCCAGGGATCAATTCCTTCCCCAGCACACACTCCCAGGGAAGCAGCAACATCCTTATGGACTTTCCTTCTCGGCCCATCTTTCCACTGCAAACATCCGCTCCCTGGAAGCGGGGGTGGGGTCTGTCCAGGTCACTGCCCACCCCAGTGCCCAGCAGAGGCTGGTACACAGAAAAACCAAACTCCCTGCCATCAAATCAATTCTGATTTACAGTGACCCTATCTATAGAACTGGCTGAAACTGAGACTAATACTTTACGGGGAGTAAAAAGCCTCATCTTTCTCCAAGGGAGTGACTGGTGGATTTGAACCGCTGACCTTGTGGGTAGCAGCCTGACAAGCAACCCATTACCCTACCAGGGCTCATCGGTACTCTATCATTGTCAGCTTCCTTAAAGAGACCCAGCTGGATCCTCACAAGAGCCCAATGACACAAGCCATGGTGTGGTTGTGAGTTGCCGCTGAGTTGGTATGACTCATGGCGACCTCATGCACACACAACGGAAGGAAGAATTGCTCCGTCCTGTGCCACCTTCATGTTTGAGCCCATTCTGCCCACCCACTTCGGGAAGAGTCGCCATCCTTGCTGTGGACCTTCTACCATGCCACCAAACCCAAACCCAAACCCACTGCCATCAAGTCAATTCCAACTCACAGCGACCCTACAGGTCAGGGTAGAAGTGGCCCTGTGGGTTTCCAAGACTGTCGCTCTTTGCAGGATTAGAAAGTCTTGTCTCTTTTCAATGGAGTGGTTAGAAGATTTGAACTGCTGACCTTGTGGTTAGTAGTCCAATGCTCAAACCACTGAGCCCCCACAGGAAAGGTACACAAATCGTGAATGGGCCACTCTCAAAGGGACTGTAAGGGAAGGTGCCAAATACATTGGGAGAGAAATGTAGAACAACACCTAAAATCATCCAAAGAGATGAGGCTTACTGGACAGACAGAGGCAGGTGGAACCCCCAAAGACATGGCCCTCAGTCACCCTTCAGGTCTGGAACTGAACATACCCTCGTGGCTCAAGTTTCACAGTCCATTGTTAGACAGGCCCATCTGACGCAAAACCAAACTCACTGCCATTGAGCCGATGTCCCCTCAGAGTGACCCTAGAGGACAGGGTTGAACTGCCCCTGTGGGTTTCAGAGGCTATAACTCTTTTTTATTTTTTCCCAAATAATATTTTTAGTGACATATCTTACTCATTCCAGTATATCCCTTCCCTTCCCAAACAGTTCTGTTGTTCAATCCGAACAATCCCATCAGGTGGGGCTGTACAACCATCAATGCGCTCAACTAACTTCCCCCCCCCCCACCCTCTCACTCACCCCACCCTCATGGAACCCTTACGCCTGTCGGCAGTGTCTCTGAAGAGTCCTCTCCCTTGACTACCATGTTCCAAGGAATATTGAGTGTGTACATGCACATATGCAGGTCTAACATGGCCAGTGAGGTATATCATGTTCGGAGCATGATAGTAAAGGGGGCAAATCTTAAGAACTAGAGGATGGTTATGTGGTTCATCAGTGCCACGAGGCACCCTGGATGCATCCTCTGTTCTGTGAGGTCCTGTCCAATTGTCTTGCTGGTGGACTCTGGGTCTCCACTACATCCACTCCCCTTCATATCAAATTGGATCCATGTTTGTTGAACTTCTGATAGCTCTTCCCGTCAACACCTCAGGATCACACAGCCTGGTGAGCTTCCTCCGTGTGGGCTTTGTTGCTTCTCTGCTAGGCAGCTACTTTTTAACTATAAGCCTTTAAGACCCCAGACGCTATAGCTTTTGATAGCCAGGCACCACCAGCTTTCCTCACCACATTTGCTTATGCACCCATTCTGTCTTCAGTGATCCTGTCAGGGAGGTGGATATCCCATACAGTACCACATTATTAGAACCATTATTATTCTTTAAAGTAATCATGTCATTGGGGGACTCTTACAAATCTTATGACAATCCATCATTCAATAGTATTAAGCACACTTGTACATATGTTGCCATCAACATTTCCAAAACACTTTCTTTCTATTTGAGCCCTTGGTATCAGCTCTACCCCCCTCCCACCCTTGTGACTCCTTAATCAATCAGATATCATTAGTGTTATTTCATGGCTTACACTGTCCATTGTATCCCTTCACCCACCTTTGTTATTCATCCCCCTGGGGGGTATATATGCGACCTTGTGATGGGTTCTCCCTTTCTTTCACCCCCCCTCACTGCATCTCCCTATCTTCAATGGCATCACTCCTCCCACTACTGTTCCTGAGGGTTTTCTATCTGTCCTGAATTCCATGTGTCCAGAGCTCTTATCTGTACCAATGTGTGTACTCCGCTCTAGGTAAGGTAGTGAGTCATGGTAAGGTAGTGAGTCATGGTAGTGGGGAGGGGGAAGCATTCAGGAACTAGAGGAATGATGTGTGAACAAACCATTCTTGTACAAAGGTAAGATTTAAATAGAAACCCAAATCCATCTGCTTTCTTGTCATATTTACATATATACATGCACATACATAAACAAATATACACACATTCGTATATATTTATATATATGTATATGGGTTTGTTATTTCCTCCTTCCCCACTATTATGCGTACCTGTCATTCACCTCTCAGTAATTACTCTCAGACAGAATTCGATTGATCAAACACGCCCAGGAAAGCTGCACCCTCCTCGCGGTCCATTTTAAATTCACTATCCCCTGCATCCGTCATTGTTGGCTCCCCGCTCACCACCCCCCAGTGGTGCCCCCAGGAACCTTCAGTCCAGCCGCTTTCTCCATAAGACTTTCCAGCCTACATTTCTCGTATAGATCAACACCAAAAACCAAAACAATAATAAAAAAAGGAAATAAATAAAAATCTAAAAAATTTTTAAGCCAAGACTATAAATCTTTACAGGAGTAGAAAGCCTCATCAGTCCCCAGAGAAGCAGCTGTTGATTTTGAAAGCCGGTGACCTTGCGGTTGGCTCCCCAACACAGAGCCTGTCACCAGGGCTCCCCACACGGGTCTACCAGGGGCACATTAACACGAGAACCACCTGCCACTGCAGCTCAGAAGGGCAGCACTGACCCATGGACCACGCTCAGCAGGGGGAGGACCGAAGGAGGGATGGGAACATGAAACACAGGGAGGAGGGGGGCGGGATGCCGGCAAAGAGAGGAAACAAGATGCCACTGAAGGTCGAAGGGAAAACAGACAACCTGCTCTGGCCACCATCACCCAATTCACATGAGCCACTTACTAAATCAGTAACGGTGATCACGACCCCCAGAACCCGATGGCAGAACCAGCCAAGACCCTCCCTCACCAGGAGAGCTCTCACGCACATGGGCCACACCACCTGCTGACCCGACTGGCCTTCCGGGGGCACCGCCAGACTGGCACCACCTCCAGGAGCCAGCTTTGTGCCAGCCAAGGCCCAAGTCTAGCTAGAAGCTGCCCCAGCAGGGAGCTCACCGGTGGCCTGTTATCCCAGTAACTGGTACAAGAGAGCTGGAGTGTCAGGGAGGTCGTGTGACCAAGAAGTGGGTGGGGCTCTCAGCCCACAGGGGTGCAGTGTGGGCCAGCACCCCAGGCCCAGGGAACAGCTGGAGCAAGTGCCAGAGCTGGAAGGGACTCATGGGGATCTTGTAAGACAGAGTGCTCTGGCTGTGAGTCTACAGAGACTACCTCACCTGCCCCACCCCCATCCCCAGGCTCCTGTGAGCACCTGGCAGCCGACAGCCAGTGATCAACCCATGGCAACACCAGGACGCCTCTGCAAAGGCCCCTCTCCCCAACAAAAAAACCAAGCTCACTGCCCCTGAGTTGATGCCCATTCATAGCAACCCTATAACACAGGGTCTAACCCTTCCCACCCCCTGCGGGTTTCTGGGACTGTAATTCTTTGCAGGAGTAGAAAGCCCCCTTCTTTCTCCCAGGGTGTGGCTGGTGGTTTTGAACTGCTGACTATGCAGTTAGCAGCCCAACATATAAGCACTATACCGCCAGGGCTTACTCTGACGTACTCAATCTCTTCTGTAAATGGATTCAAGAATTTAAAAATACAGTTCCAAAGGAAACTACAACCCACTGTGTAATTGGAAAAAATAAAATCAAAGGTGCCCTGATTAG
This sequence comes from Tenrec ecaudatus, assembly GCF_050624435.1. NCBI lineage: Eukaryota > Metazoa > Chordata > Mammalia > Afrosoricida > Tenrecidae > Tenrec > Tenrec ecaudatus. The sequence goes on along the minus strand of NC_134545.1, from coordinate 28,694,656 downwards.
AGAGAAATTGTAAAAGAAATGCAGAGGGAACCATGTGGTGTGGGAGGGCTGGAGGTGGGCTTAAGGCTGCCAGCATGGGGGGGGGGGCATTGGGGGGATTCCGGGGACCTGCTCTTCCTAGAACAACAAGGGGCTTGGAGGTAAGTACCAAGAGGAGACTTTCTCCCAGAAGCCAGAGGGTGGAGGGCACTTGAAACAGGAAGCCCGCTTCCACGCTTGTGATTTAATAGTCCAGGCTGGCCACACGGGGTCCCCTCCACCTGTGTCTGCCACCAAGTCTATTCAATTCCCAGTGACCCTACAGGACAGAGTAGAATGGCTCCCTAGGGTTTCTGAGGCTGTCGGTCTTTACAGCAGCAGACAGCCTCATCTTTCTCCTGAGAAGCAGCTGGTGGGTTGAACCTCCGACCTTGAGGTTATCAGCGCCATGTTCCACCTCCTGCACCACTAGGGGTCCTTCCACGATGGCTCACTCAGGGTCAAAGCTATGGTGTGGGGCCTGGCCCTCCATCATGTTGCGACTTCTTGACCCCTGCTGACCACTGGTCCAATTTTCTCTCTCCCTCTTTCTCTCCATCCCAGTATCTCATACCGCCAATCTCCTGTTAAACCTCCCCTACATTCTTACTGGTACAACTCATGATGTCTGTGTGTGTGTTTGGCAGGGAAGGGGTGGGTACAATGAACAGTGAGTTTGCCTGTTGATAATCAAGTACCGGAACTAGAACATCATTTGTGATTGTTTTTGTTTTTTTATCCACACTGTAACAGTCATCTAGCCCCACCCCATCCCCTCCAGTAAAAATTCCTCTCAATGCTGATCAATAGAGGTGTCCTAACTCCTGAAGAAGGCAAGCAAGCTTATGTAGCCGACTCAGAGTCTGATAGCACCTGGAGAAATGTAACCATCAGTGGTTCCGGGGATGCCTGCTGCTTCTGTCACACGGTTTGGGGTCCTACGGTCATCACAAAGCATGCTCACTTCCTGGATCATGGCAAAAACCCGTTTTTTTGGTGGGGTGCGGTGGGGGCTGGCACATACAACTCGCTTGATTTTTGCTGAACCTTTGAAGCCATTTGGAAGGAGCAAACCCCACTGTTTCCACTCGTTTCACACTTTCAGAAGTAAACGTAGAGTTTCTCAAATCAACCTCATTCCCGTCTTTGGCTAAAACTCTAAAGTAAAAACAAAAAACCCCCAAAACCTCACTGCTATCGATTCAATTCCAACTCAGAGTGACCCTGTACGACCGAGTAGAACTGCCCCAGTGGGTTTCTGAGACGAACTCTTGGTGGGAGTGGCCAGCTCTCTTTCTCCCGAGCAGCGGCTGGTGGTTTCCAGCCGTGGACCTCGAAGTTAGCAGGCCAGTGCATAACCACTCGGCCACCAGTGACAGGCAATCACAGACCCCTGTGTCTCACAACACAACCCCTAGAAGGTGCAGAGCTGGGACTTCATCCCAGTCCCCAAACCCTTCTCAGGAGTCAGCATGGCGGCCATCTCCCACCCACCCACGGTCAAGTTGGCTTCAATACATAGCAACCGTCCAGGGCAGGCAGAACTGCCCCTTGGGCTTCCCGTCCATCTTCACAGGAGCACACGGCCTCGTCTTTTGCCTTCAGAGAAGCTGGTGGGCTCGGCAGCAAGAGTGCATGATTTACTCCGGCTCTACTAACCCATCTCTAACCCCCACCAAGCCACCGTTCCCCACACGGGTTTGGTAAGGTCGGGGAACGTACGACTTCGCCTGTGAGTGACTGTGACCTTCTCCTGCTGAGAGTAAACTGAGCCCTCTGAGCGGCGGGAGGGATCTCATTACCAGCAAGAACCAGGAGTGAGGCTTGTCCTCTGGATCCCAGATGCCTGTGTCATGAATCTCCCGGATTCAGATGACAGCTATGGCATCAGAGGGGCCGCGGCAGCAGTGGCAGAACCAGGAGCCAGAGCACGGAACAGAGACAAAGCTGAGCGCGTTTGTTTCAGGGGCCTGGCATCCAGCGTGGGGCGTCTCTGGGCATAAGTCGGACCTGCTGACCCACAGAAGTGGAGCTGAGTGACTTCGGTTGACGCTTCCAGCAGAGTGGTGTACCTACCCCTTTGGTGATTTATTAGCAGGCCTGCAAGAACTCCTGAGCATTTCTCCCTTGCAATACTTGTTAACTGCCTTTAGAAGCCCTTAGAATCGTGAATTAGACCTGTGCGTTCTGTGTAGAGATTGCCACAAATATTAGATGCTAGAAAGGTAAAATACCAAAACCAAACAAAACAAACCTCGCTGCCATCAAGTGAACTCTGACTCACAGTCACTCTCTAGGACAGGGTACAATTGTCCCGGTGGGTTTCCCCGACGGTCCCTCTTTGCAGGAGTAGAAAGCCTCCTTTCTCTCCCTCAGAGCAGCTGGGGGTTTTGAACTGCTGATCTCGCAGCTAGCAGTGTGATGCAAAAACCGCTTTGCCACCAGGGTGCCAGGTTCGTGAGAAGCTCGGCAGTGGATTCCCGACTTCCGAGAGATGCTGAGGCTGCAGCACAATCAAGATCATCGCCCTGAGATCATCTTCAGAGCGCTTGCCAAAGACACTCCCTGAAGTCTGAAAACCAAACGAGGGGTTGGCGTAGCCAGTAATGAATACCTGCCTTGAAAAACACGGTACCTTTCAAGATCCATGTGTGGGCCAGCAGACCAACCGGTACAGTTAGAGAGGATGTTTAGAAGGCAGAGACTTTTGAGAGTAAGTCAAACAGAATGGCAGCGAAATCCTGGCAATCTTCATGGTTGCCGTCGAGTCAGTAACCTTTAGTAAACAAAAATACCCCAAATGCAAAGTGACTGCTTCTCGACGTAGCCTCCATCTGGCTCTCTACCCTTCTGAAGGCTGCGTCTCCGTCTTTCTAACCCATCTTGAAGGTGGCGCAGTGGGGTAGCAATGGGCTACCCACAAGGTCGGTGGTTCAAATCCAACTGCCCCTCGGAAGAAAGGCAAGGCTTTTGACTCCCATAAAGATTTGCAGTCTCAGAAAGCCACAGGGGCGGTTGTACCTGTCTTGTAGGGGCACTATGAGTGGGAATCAGCGCGACGGCAGGGGACAGACAGGCGGTTTCCTTCCTGAAAGAATGTCGCGCCCAATGGACAGGGCGTCAAAGCAGCCGTGTGGGCGTCCTCCAAGGGCCCTATTCGTGCTGAAGTGTGCTGTGGCAGGATCAGGGCTGGAGGGTGGAGGCGGGAGGTTTTCCGAGGACGTGCTTGTACGACAGGGCTTGCGGTCCTCAAGCACTGGTGTCATGATGGGAGGGGGAAGGGAGGGCGGGATTCCTTTGTACAACTTGCTCGGCCTTTCCCCCCCCCCCCCGCATAGTTTTCTTGAGATGCAATTCACATGTCATATACTTCCAGAGCTCAGTCATATTTGCAAGCGTTGCAGACAAACCACCACATCAGTTCCGGTGCATCCCCCCTCCCATATGCATGATTTGTTCCCCAGTTCCCTTCCACCTCCCGATAACCTATTTCATCAATTATTGTCTATATCCTGCTCTTTCTGTGCCTCATATACTTGGAAGCACACCAAAACATAAAACAAAACAAAAACAATAATAATAATAAGGAAAAACCACCAGCAACATTAGAATAAGCCAGAGAGAAAACCTCTAACGAAGAATATTTAAACCTAGAACAAATCCGGGATAGGTCAAGAGGGAGATCAGCTGACCAGGTACCTGATGATACCGTATAGCTCCATCCACCCATTATCAAGTCTACAACAATCTCTCTGATAGGAAGGCGATTCACTTCCCTCAAGTGTGGTCACAGGGGATCGGCCGGAGGTTTAATCCGGATACGTACTCTGCAGATGGACTTGGGGCTCCCAACGCCCTCCATAGCCTTCTACAAATTGGGTGTTCACAACTTGAGCTCTGCTACCTTTCCCTCCATCACATTTGGATTTTGTTCTTTCTCATCTTTGGATGGCACAGGGTGGTGTGCTTCTTGCATGAGGACTTAGTTGGCGTGTCGCTTACATGGCTGCTTCAGCCTTTAAGACCCCAGTCACTGTCGTGCCTACATCTTCAGTGATCTCTTCAGGAAGGCGAGGATTGAGCAGGCTTGCCTTTTCCTGACCAACCTGGTTTTCCATTTCATTAAACCTCTTCCTAGCAAGCCCCATGACCATCCTGTGTCCTTCTAAAAACCTGTCCCCTGGGGAGTCTCCCCAAGCAGGCACCAGAAGCTTCTGAGCAAGGCCCCCTTGGAAGGCATTGCTTTGGTCAACTTTGTGCCTTGAAGGTTCCCTCCTGAGACTCAGAGGAACAGTTGCCGAGAGAATTTGTCTGCAGCCCCTCCCCCACCAAGTGATGGCAGAGACATGTGTGTCGGACAGGTCTTGTTTGGCATATGCTGGTGGCATGGAGGAACGGGAACTCCAGCTGCAAGACTCAGTGACTTCCCCGTGGCACTGAACCCTACTGATAGGTCTTTCCGACGACCTCCCCTCGTGTGGTACGGCTGCCCAAGCTGAAGGACATCTGCAGCACTGGACTGTACACATGGACACTGGTGAGCTGGGGCACAAAGATCTCAACAAAGAAGCCCTGGTGGCGCGGTGGTTACGGGTTGGGCTGCTTACCGCAGGGTCAGCAGTTCAAGTCCACCAGCCACTGTGTGGGGGAAAGATGAGGCTGTCTGCCCCTGTAAAGAGTCAGTCTGGGAACCCAGAGGTGGTTCTACTTTGTCCGACAGGGTCTCTATGAATCGGAATCGGCTTGAGGGCAGTGAGGTGTTTTTGTTTTGTTTTCAAGTTTCCTTAATGCACAGGCAATTCAGGTTTTCAGAAGGAGCAGAGAGCCTCGTCCTTCTCGCTCGCAGAACCTGGTGGGTTTGAACTGCTGGCCTGTGGTTCGCAACCCAGCATGCAAGCCACTAGCCACCAGACCACTTCAACATGCTGACAGACTTGTAAATACCTGAGGATTAGAAAGGGCTGGGGCAGGAACAGGCAGGAGGGTTTTCTGAGGCAAGCAGTTTTCATTTAAAATATTCTGAGCCAAGCCCCCCAGTGGTCTCTGGCCTCCTTGGTCCAGTTGCCAGTGTCAGGTTACTGCCTGCTCCCAAGGCCGCCCTTTGAACTGGATGTGGGTCCAGCCACTCAGGCCTTGCCAACTCTCCGTGCATAGAAATTCAGGAAGAGCCTTCTAGTAGTGAAACTTATTTTCAGATCCTCTTGAGTAAGGTTTAGGGTGGAAAAATGCTTTTTATTTTCAGGTTTTGAAAACAGTGTTTCCTAACAGTGTCCTGCGGTCAACAGAGTACACGTGGAGATTACTCCGGCCCAAACTGAGTGCTGTCTGGGCGAGGCTGTCCAGGCCAGAGAACTGTCCTCACAAGGCTCCTGAGGGTACACATCTTTATGGAAGCAGCCTGCCTCTGCTTTCTCCCCCAGAGCAGCCTGGTGAGCTCGAACCCTCAACCTTTTGGTTAGAAGGTGGGTGCTTTAACCGCTATATGACCAGGCGGCCTGTATTTTGTACTAAGCCAGACCCGTGGCCAGTGAGTCAATTCTGACTCATAGCGACTGTCCAGGAGAGAGGAGACCTGCTCTCCAGGGGTTCTTTGACATCTTTACAGCAGGGAGGCTGCCTCATCTGTCTTCCGAGGACTGGTTAGTGGGTTCGAACCGTCGACCTTGAGGTTAACAGTCCAGGGCTTAACTGGGGCATCACCAAGGCATATTAAATTGTACAACAGCACTAACAAATTTCCTGGTGCCTGGACATGTGCTCGGGAGGAGCAGTCCCTGGAGAAGGACATCTTGCTTGGCAAAGACAAGGGACGGCAAAAAAAGAGAAAGCCCCCTGATGAGATGACCTGGCATGAACCTCTCTAATTGCTGGGCCACAGGAGGGATTCCGACTCATAGCAACCCTACTGCACGGTGTAGAGCTGCCCTGTGGGGTTTTGAGCACTAACTCTCCATGGGAGTAGAAAGGCCTCCTGCAGAGAGGCTGGTGGTTTCGAACACCTGACCTTGAGGTTAGCAGCCCAACATGGAACCACACCACCACCAGGACTCCGCGGATGAGCACAGTGGGGTCAAACAGAGCAGTGAGGGTGACAGTGGCAAAGGATGGGCGGTGTTTCCTTTTCGGTACTCAGGGTCGGCTTTACTACACCTCACGACAATCTTTACCGATGGCCCCTCAGTTACAGGGAATGAGCTGCTGCGTCTAGTTTCTTCTCGGTGGTATTTTCCCGGTGGAGTCAGCAGGAAGCCCTGGGTAAAAGAACACAGTCTCTGCGCCTGGCCTCGGAGGACCCTCACCCAAGCTTTGAAGCTAGAAACTGGGACCTAGTCACCACCAGTTGCCACCGATTCTATTTCGACCACAGCATCCCCGTAAGTCAGAGAACTGTGCCCCACAGGGGTAGCAAGGGCTGAATTTTGAGACTGCAAGGCCTTTCTGCCTCGTATTTCTGACATACTATTTAATTGAAGCTTTTTTGGTGGGCGCATTAAAGCTTATCCAGCCAAGCTGCTTCCCCTTGGACAATTTCCCCATGAACTGGTCATGACTTAGTGACCTTTATCACAGTGTCCACATTCTTTTTTTAATGTGTTTACTTTGTTTTTCAAGCCACAGAACATCCGGGCTGGCCCAGGGTGCCCTCCGAGGCCCGAGGACCTGTACACATCTGATAGCGGAGCAGGGGAGAGGCAGCAGCCAGGACCGCCCAGGCCATCCAAGCAAGACCCAGCACCAGGCCACTGCAGCTGCCCCATGGAGCGCCTGACTTCCAAGAAAAGCAACCATCCTGCTAAAAAGGTTTGCACATGGGTCACTTTTTAAAAATCCCACGGGATCAGAGCAAAACACCACATTGAGAGTCGAACACACCATTAAATGACAAGTCTCCAACCCACCCACTCATCTCACAGCGCCCGAGAGGACAGGGTAGGACTGGCCTGGTGGATTTCCGAGATTGCACTTCCTTATGGGGGTTGAAAGCCTCATCTTTCTCCCAAGGAGCAGCTGGTCATTCCTAACTGCTGACCTGTGGCTAGCAGCCCTGCTTGTAACTCACTCCACTAACAAGGCGCCTCGCTATGAGTCAGAATGGGCTGGACAGCAGTGAGCATGGTTCGGGCCCAGTCAACAGGTGGGAAAACAGAGGCCCAGAGAATGCCTGGCCCTGTGACACCGCAATACGGAATGGGAGCTGGGCCTTCGCTGTCTCTAAGCTGCTCATGAGGGTGGGAGGTGTGTGCGCGTGCGCGTGAGATGGGGAATTGAGGCCCCTGCTTGTTCTGTCTGAGCTAGAGTGGGTTTGACCACAGGGGCCAGGGGCACTTGTTTCTTCTTAATATTTATCATACCCCCCCACCCAGGCGGCCAGTGTGTGGAGCAGATACCGGAGCCCACACAGAGTGTGTTCGAATATCCCCAGGGTCCTCCGAGGAGGGCCAGCTCCATCAGACAGTTTAGGGTGATAAGAATTCAGAAAGTGAGGCATGAGAATGCCACAGATCAAAATAGAACCCTGCCTGAGGAGACGGCAGCAGGGCGCCCCCGAGCCTGGAAGGCACAGCAGCGCCCAACGCCCCCACGCAAGGCACTCACCCACAAGCACTAGAAAGAAGATACCGCAGGACTGCATAATTCCGACCAAGCGGCAACCAACAGCAACGTTTCTAATGACAGTTTGCCAGTGTGGAGGGTTTGCTATGTCTTGGGTATTAAGATGGGGCCAGGGTGGTTCAAAGGTACCATAGTGTCTCTGGTTGCTAACTGCAAGGTCAGTAGTTTAAGCCCACCAGTCACTCCTGCAGAGAAAGAGGAGGCTGTCTGCTCCTGACGATCCTGTCTCAGAAACCCACAGGGGCAGTCCAGCTCTGTCCCATAGGGTCACTGTGAGTTGCAATGGCCTTGATGGCAGGAGAAAGATGCCCTGGTGGTGTGGCTGGCTGCTGACCAAATGGCTGGTGGTACAGAGCTGCCCAGATGATCAGAGGAAGCAAGACCTGGTGATCTGCTTCTGTACCGTATACGGCACTGCATCTGCCCCACGTGGGGTTTGCTGGAGAGGGGACCAACTCGCCAGCACACAGCAACATCACCACCAACACGCCACTCACTCACTGCCATTCCGGCTCACCGTGAATCTATAGGACAGGGCAGAGGTGCCCCTGTGGGGTTCTCAGACTGTAACTTCATCTTTCTCCTGCCAATATACCAGAGGGATTTAAAATGTTCATGGAAAACATTCACGTATCTTTTCATCGCATGTTTCTATGTGCATTTTGACGCCACCCCCCTCTCATTTACGATGATTGTACAGTGATGAGGCAGGGGAGACTCACCCCTGGAAATGCCTTCAATTCCCAAGAACATTTGAACCCCAAAGCCTCCCCCCACAGCCCAGCCATGCTGGAAGGTAGGGCTAAGACTGCCCACTCATTGGCCACCACCTGTTTCTGGGCAAAAGCAGGTTGGAAGTCAGGTCAGACCGCAGAAGCTATCCCTATGCCCACACCAGGGGCCCGACACCCCCAGGGCGCATGGCACTGCCCTCTGCAATCCTCCCCTGAAATGTCTGGGGCTTGACCTGGCTCCCATAAAAACTGACAGTCTCGGAAAACGAGGAGCTAATAACACTGAGGATAGCATGAAGAAAATGTTCTAAAACTGGCTGTGGTGATGCCTCTAGGTCCACCACTTCTTGATGTGACTGTACTATTGCACTGTGTGCCAATAAAACTGTTGGGAAAAGACAGTGGTGGACACCTTACAGAAGGTCGCTATGAGTCAGAATCAACTCGGCGGAAGCAGGTTTGGGTTTAAAACTGTCAGATAAAATAGCATGTTTCCAAACAAGCAGCCATCTAGCGTGAGATGTCGACTAAGTCCACATGGAAGAAGCACAGCAAAGGGTTGGGAATCATATCCTCCGAAGTCGCAGACGGAATAGTATCAGAGGCTAAACGGTGAGAATCTGGTTTTCAGGAGGGTATGTTTGACAGCGGGAGTCCAACATGCATTTGTGGGATCTACATAGGAAATAAGCCTCTGGCGATGTCCCTTTATGCATAATGGAAGGATTGGAGAGATGATGATAGCTCAAAATGATAAACCTGACCTGAACAGTTAAAACCTTGGCAGTTGATTCCCCCCACCCCACCCCCGACACACACATTGGGCTTGATCTGGTTTTCAACATTTTCTGTTCATTTTTTTTGCTTTTGTTCTTTTTCATATTAGGGTTTAATTCTGAGGTATCTTGTCACTGGGGGACTCCCTCTTGAATTTTTGTTACGTGTTTTCTGTTTTTCGGTATATGAAGCCCAGGACTGATGAACTTATAGAGACAGCACAAAGAATAAGGGGTCCTGGGGGGATGGAGGCGAGGGGAGGGGAAGAGCAGCTGATATCAAGGAGTTCAGGAAGGAAGAGAATGCTTGGAAACGGACTGTGGTAGCAATCGAACAGTACTGCTTGATGTGACTGAACTATGGAATGGTTTATCTGTATTCGTTCCCAATAAAATGGTTTTGAGGGGAATAGAAAACAACATGTTAATCTAAAAGGTCCTCCCACCTCCAATGGCCACCCAGGGGAGGAGCTACGTGACAATCTGGGTCCAGTGGGCGGGTCGGGCAGGGTGCGATTAGATGAGAGTAGAACTGCCCCATGGAGTTTCCCCAGGAGTTTTAGTGGTGCAGTGGTGATGCATTGGGCTAACTACGAGGCCAGCAGTTCAAAACCACAAGCTTCTCTGTGGAAGAAAAAGGAAGCTTTCTCCTCCCATTAAAGAGTTACAGTAAAATAAAGAGTTCGACTCTGGGAAGCCCACAGGGGCAATCTTATCCTGTCCTATAGGGTTGCTCTGAGGCAGAATCGACTTTCAGGCACGGAGCTTTTGGGGATTTTTAATAGGGTTTCCGACATTGTCACTCTTTACTAGACAGCCTCGCCTTTCCCCCATGGAGCAGCTGGTGGATTTGAACCACTGACCACATGAATAGCAAGCCAACACTTAACCCATTATGCCACCAGGTCTCCTTTAAAGTTACCACAGGACTCAGCAACTGTACTCCTGGGTATACTCCCTAAGTCTGAGGACAGGGTAGAACGTACCTCTGTGGGTTTCTGAGACTTAAACTCTTTACAGGAGTAGAAAGCCTCGTCTTTCTCCCAGAGAGCTCCTAGTGGTTTCCAACTATTGACCCTATGGTTGGCAGCCCAATGCTAATCACCAATGCCAAAATATGCTATAGCCATACCCACTAAATCCACTGCCAGCTGTCTGGGAACTCTAAATCCTCATGGGAGCACACAGCCTCACCTTTCTCCGAAGAAGCAGCTGGTGGCTTCCAACTGCAGGCCTTTGTGGTTAGCAGCTGGACACCTAACCCACTGAGCCACCAAGGCTGTGAAGCCATACGCTAGAAGATGACTCCGTGACAAAGAAAAGAGAATGAGTACTGATCCGTGCAGCCAAGTCGTTTGGCTAGGTCTTGAAAGCACCATTGTAGATGACAGCCATCAGTCACCAAAGGCCAGTGTGGGAAACGCACACTTGAACATGATGAGTCCTGCATGGGCAAACCCACAGCGGCAGGGAGCAGCTCGGTAGCTGCCAGGATGGGGAGTGACTGCTAATTGGTCCCAGGTTTCCTTTAGGGGTGATGAAAATGTGTTAAATTAGGCAGTGGCGAGGATGGTGCAGTGCTGTGAATACAACAAATTGGATACTTTCAAAGGGCAGATTACAGGGTATGTGACTTATAGTTCCCTAAACCCATTATACAAAGTTATATAAGATTTTAAAAATAAGATGGCATAAGGACACATTAATAATAGCCCAACTGGAACCCAACATAGTGACATGATTCACGCACGGCACAGACACCCTTGGAGGGCAGTGCCACAAACCCAATCTTATAGTCATGGAAACTGAGGCCAGGAGAGAAGGGGGATGCCTAGGCCGGGCCACACTGCTAATAAACCAGTGGGTCACCTGCAATCCAGAGGCCTGCCCTCAGACTTTTGGCATGCTAGTCCATCAAAGGAGCCCTGGTGGCGTAGTGGTTACCAGTTGGACGGCTATCTATAAGGTTGGCAGTTCAAACACGCCAGCTGCTCCGAGGGAGAAAGAGGAGGCTTTCTACTCCCCTTATGAGTTACAGTCTTAGAAACTCAGAGGGGCAATTCCACCCTGTCCTATCGAAGCACCATTAGTCAATATTGATGTAATGGCCGTGAGGCCATCAAAGGCAGCGCTGCAGGGGCAATGGACAATTCAAGTGTTCAGCTGTCCTAACCATGTGGTTGGAAGTTCAAACCACCAACAGCTTGGAGGGAGAATGGGGATGGGCTCCCTTGAAGACTTTGGCCTAGGAACTCTGCAAGAGTTCTAGTCATCACGGGCCCTTTAGGGGTTGCGAACCTAGCTACCATCAATCCCGAACAAGAGTCAGTTGCCACAGGCTGACTTCAACTCACAGGGCAGAGGAGAGCTGTGGCCTAGGGTTTCCAAGCTTGTGAATCCACGAGGAATCAGATCGCCTAGAGGAATCAGATCGCCTATCTTTGTACCGGGGGTGCCGGGGCTGGGCTTGGGGCGCCACAGAGCCTCCACCTTGGCTACTTGCTCCCGGGCCCAGCAGAACTGCCAAGCTTTATGGTAACATACTGTGTCCCTGGGATTCTTCCGATCACAGGCCATGAAATGAATGTGTTGGGAGCTGGGATGAGATGGGGTGGGGAGGGGCGTTCACAGTCCCGTCCATGAATCAGACTCAAGGGTGGATAGTTCTGACAGGGAAAGGGTGCATTCCCCCTGTGGGGTTCAAAGCAGGAAGGACCCACCAGAAGGAAGCATTGTCCCACGAGGCTTCTGTAGGATGCCTAAGAGTTCTAACCCCACACACACCCCTACATGGCACAGGACATGAAGGCAGGAGGCCGGATGGCACATTTCAACTCTGCTACTCCTTCCCAGCGGTGGGGACCAAGACTGGCACATGATCTATCCCAGCCTCAGGTTGGTCAATGTAAAGAAGAAAGGAGCGTGGCGACACAAGGAAGTACCTTATAATTACTGGCCTGGAAATGGGTGATTCTCATGCCCCGCCCCTTCTCCCCCTCCTAAGGGCGCAGGCTTTGGGTGGGAAAGCCAGCCTGGAGTCTCTGCCCACTGGACAGGAATAATGACTTTGCCAGGTCGGGCGCCCACCTGGGCGACCCTGTCCCCCTCTGCCCTGCTGCCACTCCACCCCTGGTTCACAAGGCACCTCCCACCGCGGGTTCACACAGCAGGGAGGAAGCTGCGGGGGCAGGGAGGGACTGAGGGTACGGCCACAGTGATCAAATCCCCCCCTCTTCCTCGCGGTGACCCCCCCAGTTCACCTGGGGTGGCCCCCCACCGTGCGCTTGGCTCCGCCCCCTCTGCAGCCAGCAATTTCCGCCCCCCCAAGCCTCCACTTTCCGTGCCTCCAAACTCCACGGCGCCGGCAAAGTTAACTTCCACGCGGCCCCTCGCGTGTCTGGGCGCCCACCTGGGGGTCACAACGCGCCGGGGAGGGGTCGGGGGTCCGAGGGCAGGGACACCCGTCCCCGTGGTCCCCCACTCCCCCTGCACACACATGCCGGCGTGGGGCGCCTCCTCGGCTCAGGGTCCGAGCGGGCAGCGCGGTCGGACAGGCCCGGTTCTGGCCGCACCCCGCGGACAGCGCGCGGTCGGGGTGCCCGGGCGGGTGCGGGGTGCCGGTCCCCGAACCAACCGCCTGCCCGCCTGTCCGCCCGCGCTGGGCCCGGGAGCAAGTTGCCAAGGTGGAGGCTCTGTGGCGCCCCAGGCCCAGCCCCGGCACCCCCGGCTACAGCCCGAGTCCCCCGCGCCGCCCCAGGCCACCTACCGTGCCAGGCGCGGCGAGGCGGCCGCGCGCGCCAGCAGCGACTCCCGGCGCCCAAGCCGCCCCAACCGGGGAAGGGGGAGGAGCCCGCGCGGGGGTGGGGCCGCAGCGCCCTGACGTCATCTGGGGGCGTGCCCACAGCTAGGCTCCGCCCATGGCCCGGCTACGACCATTCAAAACGCTTCCAGCCGGTTTCCCCTGCCTGGGGTGGGCGGGTGGGGCGCTTTGGGAGGGGGGTGGGAGGCAGGGACAGCCCCTGAACTGTGGGACCCTCAAGGACTTGCTTTAGTTTCCCTGTGTGACCACAAGTCGTGAGGGGTCATGAAGGCCCAGAAGAAGGGTCGGGGAGCAGAGACGCCCCCCGAAAAGCCACAGTGACAGGTGTCAACTTAGAAATGCGGCGGGGACGCCTGTTTTTCTGTATCGGCGGCGGGGCTTCCTTCTCTTGCATGATCTGCCTAAAAATCAAACAAACAAAACTTTTCATTTAAAACTTTTTTTTAAATTGAAAAACAGTGTCAGAGCCTCAGGGTTGCATTCAACACCCCAGGGACGCTCTGTTTCATCTCTTTCGGTGATCCCTCCCCCCCCAAGTGGGTGTTATGGCCCCCTGGGGAGCGCTGCACAGGCTGAGGCCCACAGCCAGGCAGCTCATTGGGATGATGCTTTCCCTCCCCACTGCCCCAGGAGTTTCGCCGAGTCACCCTGCTGGGGTTAGGGCACGGGCACCGCCTTTTAAATTCAGCAGCTAGGAGGAAACTCCCGAAGTCAGAACAGGCAACGCCCAGAAGGTTTGAGGAGCCCTTCTGGCTGCGGAGAGCCCAGGTGCACCCCTCCCTCCAGCGCCTCTGTGAGTGGCCATGACTTTGATGGGCCCCTCAATGAAGTCCAAACTCAAAAGTTTAGATATCAAGGTCCAAACACAAAAAAACCTCTCATCTTAAACTGAACTGCTCCTTCTGGGTTGATGGTTCCAGAACCCGCAGAGGGAACAGCCGGGTTTGTAGCAACACAGGCACTTGTTTCTGGCCTTTTGCCATGTTGTTGAGAGTTGACCAACCCTGGCTCATGGGTGACCTTAGGCATAGCAGAAGTTAAAACATCTTTCCTGAGAAAGATGAGGCTGTCGGTTCCCACACACATTGACAGCCTCTGCCCATCCGTGTTCATCTTAGCACTGTTCACAATAACCGTTAGATGGAAGTACCCCAAATCCCTGGCGGTACAGGAATGAATCAATGAACCAACGTATAGTATTTGGGCAAGTGGTCAGGAGAGACCAGTCCCTAGAGAAGGAAATCATGTTTGGCAACATAGAGGGTCAGCGTGAAAGAGCAAGAGCCTTGACAAATGATGGACATGGTGGCTGCAACAGTGGGCTCACACATAACAACTGAGAGCAGCGTTCCATTCTGGAGTACATAAGGTTGCTATGAGCCAGAACCGATTCGAGGCACCTAACAACAAGACATGGTGGGACTCCCCGACGGGTCCCTGAGACTAAATCTTTATGAGAGCAGATACCCTCATCTTTCTTCTGCGGAACAGCTGGTGGGTTCAAACTGCTGAACTTGCGGTTAGCGACTCACTGTGTTGCCCACTACACCACCAGGGCTGTTTATGAACAAAATAGCAAATTAAATATAAATTAACCGCTTTGTTATTCTGTTGGTCTGTGTTTTGCCTTGTGTAACTATCTTATCTCATCAAGGCTAATATGTACTTTTTGGAATGAGTCAACAACTTGTGAGACAGAAGGACATCGATGACTTTGAGTGGAAAACATTCTAAGAATAAAATCCAAGAATGCCAATTGTAGTCAGTTACCGTTCTGGTCTGGAACTGAACTCACACCCATGGCTCCGTTTCCAGTCAAACATTGGGCAGGTCCTTAGGAGGAACTGCTGTTTGTTCTGCCTGGAAGCTTGCCATGCCTCCTCTGCCCCCCAGTTTCTACCAAGTCAGCTCCTGCTCCATCCACAAGGCCCCCTTCAAATGTCCCCTCTTGCAGGAAGAGTTCCACCCTCCCTCCCAGCAGGTTGCCCAAAGAGAGGAAAGGATAACCCCACTCAGTACTGACTGCTCTATGGGAGGGATGGTGCCTGATACAGATGGCTAATGGGCAGAATGAGTCCCCTTGTGAGCAGAGGAGGAGGGCAGGTGGAACACAGGACAGATACAGGGAAGAGTACATCCTCGTGCCACATCTTTGAAAGCATCAGGGAAAGCCATCTCCATGTGGTGCTCACCTACTTGCCACACTCCTTGCCAGCACTTGCCAGCACTCTGCCCATGAGCAAGCAGCAGACCCCAACAGGAGAGCCTTCCACATCTTTGTTGGTAGTGTCAGCCCCCGCCCACAACAACCCCAGGTACCACAAACGGAATCACCGCCTGGTCCTGCAGCATCCTCACCTAGTTGTTACGTTTGCACCCATCGCTGCAGTCACTGTGTCAATCCATCTCTGTCCAGGGCCTTCTTTTTCGCTACCCCTCTACTTTTGTGGCTCCTCTACCAGAGCCTTTGTGATGTGGAGGTTAGGAATTGGGCTGCTGTCTACAAGGTTGGCAGTTTGAGACCACCAGCCACTTCTCAGGAAATAGACGGGGCTTTTACTCCTATCAAGAATTACAGTCTCAGAAACCCACAGGGCGATTCTACTGCCATTTATGGTCACTGTGAGTTGAGATTAACTCCAGGGCATCACATTTGGATCTTTGACTTAACCAAACATGATGTTCCTTTCCAGGGACTGGTCCTTCCTGATATCCAAAATACATGACACACAGTCATGCCACCCTGTCTCTAAGGAGCCAGAGCTTTCTGCTGGAGATTAGATATCTTATTCATGACTGCATTCAATCTATGGGATATGATACTGATTGCCCACTTCCTGTAGAGTTATAGACTTGTATTTACAAACCTTGAATGAATGAAGCACAAACTAGTGAGCCCGGCTCAATGAAATGATTATGTCAATAACCAACCAGGTGGTGTGCAGATAGGCTGTAGCGTCGGCTCCCGCTCCTCGTGCCCAGGAGACACGGCCCGCTCCTGCGCCATGCTCACAGCGTCCCGGCCTGGGGCTCATTGTTGTCGCCACGGTGTCAGTCCATCTCCTCTTGCACTTTCTTCTCTCGCGTGTCCCTCTGCTTCACTATGCATGACATCCTTCTCCAAGGATCGGTCTCTCCGACAACAGGTCCAAAGTACGTGAGATGACGTCTCCCTGACCTTGCCTCTAAGGAGCATTCTGGCTGTACTTCTTCCAAGTCAGGTTTGTGCAGAGAGAGGCCTAAACCTCCAGGCTGGCCTCATGAAGGACTTCTCACTGCCATCGATCCAGTCATTTCTGACGCAGAGTGACAGCGTAGAATGGCCCCTTTAGGGGCCCAACTCTAGCCACTATGCCACTGCAGCTCCTCCTGAAGGACTTCGGCTCGGGAAGCACAGATCTGCTTAAGCGTGCAGCCTGTGAAGGCAGCCTCACCATTATCGAGTTGATTCCATTTTACAGCCACCCTGGAGCACAGAGTAGAACTGCTTCGTAGGGTTTCTGAGGCTGTAAGTCTTTACAGGAACAGACAGCCTCGCCTTTCTCCTGAGGGATGCCTGGGGGGCTTGAACTGCTGACCCTGTGGTTAGCAGTCCAGAGCTTAACTCACTGTGCCACCAGGAGTCCTTTCTAGAGGCAGAGTGGAGTCTGGTTGCCACGCCCCTGGCTGAGTCTCAACTTCACCCCCTTGTTAAAGGGAATTATTATAGCACCCAGGCCCTGGGAGGTAGGGGACGGGGGGCACAAACATCTGGCAGCTTGAAGCCAACTCAGTAGTACCATGGAAGAAAGGCCAGGCAACCTGCTTCTCTGTAAGATTAAATGCTCACTGCCATCAAGTAAGGAGCCCTGGTGGCCCAGTGGGTAATGTGGCCAATGTGTCTCAGAAACCCACAGGGGCAGCTTTCCCCTGACCTCTAGGGTCTCAGGGAGGGAGTGAGCTTGAGCAATAGAGTCAATTCCAAGGAACCCTGGGGAGCACACGTCTGCTTCGAAACAAGTGGGGTCTCTGTGAGCCAGAATTGATTCAGCAACTTTTTAATTCAATGCCAACCTCCTGTTACTGGTTGTTAAACCAAAACCAAATCCGCTGCCATTGAGTTGATGCTGACACATCGCGACCCTATAGGACAGGGGAGAGCTGCCCCAGTGGGTTTCTGAGGCTGTAACTTTTTAAAAATCACTTTATCAAAATCCATCCATCCATTGTCAAGCACATTTGTAAATATGTTGCCATCATCATTTTCAAAACATTTTCTTTCTACTTGAGCCCTTGGTATCAGCTCATCACCCCCCCCTTCCTTCATGAACTTTTGATAATTTATAAATTATTATTTTTGTCATGTCTTATATCAAACTGATGTCTCTCTTCACCCACTTTTCTGTTGTCTACTCCCTGGGAGGGGGTTATATATAGAATATTGGAATCAGTTCCACCTTTCTACCCCTGCCTCCCACCCCGCCTCCCCGCACCTGCCCCGCTACTCTCATTATTGTTCCTGAGGGGTCTGTTTGTCCTGAATTCCCTGTGTTGCAAACTCTTATCTGTAGCAGTGCACAGATAAGACCAGCTAGCTCTGGTCTAGCTGGATTTGTAAGGTAGAGAATTCGGTTCATGATGGGGAGGGTGGGGGCATTAAAGAACTAGAAGAAAGTTGTATGTTTCGTTCATGCTGTATTGCACTCTGCCTGGATTGCCTCTTCCTTGTGACTCTTCTGTGGGGGGGCTGTCCAATTGTCTACAGATGGGCTTTGGGTCTCCATTCTACCCGCCCCCCACATACACACACACATTCACATCAATATGATTTTTTGTTCTGGGTTTTGATGCTTGATACCTGATCCCGTTAACACCTCACGATCACACAGACTGGTGTGCTTCTTCCATGTGGGCTTTGTTGCTTCTCAGATAGATGGCTACTTGTTTATCTTCTAGCCTTTAAGATCCCAGACACTATATCTTTTGATAGCCAAGTACCATTAGCTTTCTTCACCACATTTGCTCATGCACCCATTTTGTCTTCAGTGAAGATGGGCATCACAGGATGCCAGGTTATTAGAAGAAAATGTTGTTGTGTTTAGGGAGAACTTGAGTGGAGGCTGAATGTCCATCTGCTACCTTACTTAACATATAAATCTATGTACATAGATCTATTTCCCTATCATTATATATAACTATATTTACCTATGTACGTGCCTGTATTTAGACCCCTATAAATGTCTTTTGCCTCCTAGTTCTTCCTCTATTTTTTTTTACTTTCCTCTTGTTCCACATTTCATATTAGCAGTGCTTACCTCAGCCCCACTTGGTGATCCACGTGGAGAGAGGGGAAGGGGAAGGAGGACAAGGGAACAGGGGAGAGGAGAGGGGAAGCTGAGGAGAGATCAAGGGAGGAACCAAGAGAGAGCTCTTTATTGCTAACCAAGGCTTATATATCTTTGGGGGGAGTGCAAGCCCAGTAATTACAGGTAAAGACATACGTCACAGGAAGGGCTTGCACTATAGGTTATACAGCATGAGAGGGGGACAATCTAGGGACATACATGCAACAGGAAAAGGAGGGATTGGGGGTATACATGGGACAAGAAGGGTGGATCCTAGATTCAGGATGGCAGCCTAACTTTGGATGTCACTGAGCCAGTTTGACCTTTCTCTGGATCTCCATAGAAACCATTATCAGTAGGGTGTAAACCCCACCTACAGGAAACAAGTTAATGGTCTCAAGCCTTTAGGGAAAAGTAGCCCATTGTCCTTAACAGCAGGGAGGGGGGCCTACCTGTCTGGCAACTGCCTTCAGGGAGGATGTCTCTAAGCATCTGACCTCCCCCCACATGCTAGCAAAAAGCCCCTAATGTTTGGTATGGTTTTTTGGGGGAGACAAAGCTGGGGAAAAGTCTCTTTATAATCCCACACAAACTCACTACCATCAAGCCAATGCCTACTCATAACAACCATATAGGACAGGGTAGAACTGGCCCTGTGGGTTTCTGAGACTGTCACTCTTGAAAGGAGTAGAAAGCTTCATCTTTCTTCAGTGGAGCAGCTGGTGGTTTTAAACTGCCTACCTTGTGGTTCACAATGCAATGCACCCAAGCCCACTTACTGTGGAGCTGATTCTCACAACAACTCTGTCTGCTCCCTGGGGTTTCTGAGGCTGTCAACCTTTAAGGGAACAGGTGGTCATCAGTCCCCCAGGGTTGAACTGCCAACCTTGTGGTTAACAGGTTATGTTAACCCAGCATCACCAGAGAAGTGTGGGAAAGGCCTGTCTTGGCAATCACAGGAGGCCCTCAAGACATGCATATGTTCTGAAGACCTAGGAGACAATGTCTTGGCCTTAGAAGCTTTATTTGCTGGGGTGGGGGTGGGGTGGGGAGATGATGTCTGAGGAAGGGGTGAGGCATAAGGGTAGAGTGACATGGGGACTCAGTTGGGCACCTTGGGCACCAGAGCAGGTCTGTTGCCCTTCTCCGAGCATCACTGTCTGTCTCGCAGGCCTGCATCTGTGACTGGAAGGCCCCCCCACTCATTCCAGCGCCGGAAGTCCCCACACTCCAGGAGGTACTGGTACCCGTGGTAGCCTGTATACTGATAGGCAACCCAGCTGGGGGAAGGGGCAAAGAACAGGAGCTGGAGACCCTGCCCAGTTAGTTTCTACCTCTCCTGTGGTCCTTGCTCCACCCTTCCCCAGTGAGGTGCAGGCTTGGGACCCCAGAACTCTCCCTGATGGCCTTTCTCACTGTGTGTCCAAGAAGGATGCTATGTGCACCATGGGTTCCCAGAATAAGCAGCGCATCTGTCTTTTGCAGAAACACTACCAGGCATTCCAGGATGCTCACCTTCCCGACACGATTGCTGAAAAAAAATGTGTGTATAAGCACATGTGGTGAAGAAAGCTGACGGTGCCCGGCTATCAAAAGATATAGCGCCTGGGGTATTAAAGGCTTGAAGATAAACAAGTAGCCATCTAGCAGAGAAGCATCAAAGCCCACATGAAAGAAGCACACCAGCCTGTGTGACCACGAGCTGTCGAAGGGATCAGGTATCAAGCATCAAGGAACAAAAATCATATCATTGTAAATGTGGGTGAGTGGAGAGTGGAGACTCAAAGCCCATTGGTAGTCAACCAGACACCCCCTAACTGAAGGGTTATGGGGAGGAGATAAGCCAGTCAGGGTGCAGGATAGCAATGATGAAACATATAACTTTCCTCTAGTTCTTAAATGCTTCCTTCCCCCCACTATCATGATCCCAATTCTACCTTACAAATCTGGCTAGACCAGAGGATGTACATAGGTACAGATAGCAACTGGAAACACAGGGAATCCAGGACAGATGACTCCTGCAGGACCAGTGGTGAGAGTGGTGATGCCTGGAGGGTGGAGGGAATGTGGGACAGAAAGGGGGAACTGATTACAAGAATCTACATATAGCCTCCTCCCTGGGGGATGGACTGCAGAGAAGAAGGCGGGGGGAGACATCAGACAGTGTAACATATGACAAAATAATAATAATTTATGAATGATAAAGGGCTCATGAGGTAGGGGGGAGTGGGGAGGGAGGGGGGAAATGAGCAGCAGATATGAAGGGCTCAAGTAGAAGGCAGATGTTTTGAGAATGATGATGGCAACAAATGTCCATATGTGCTTGACACGGTGGATGGACGGATGGATTGTGATATGAATTGTATGAGCCCCAATAAAATGATAAGAAAAGAAGGATACACCACCAGAATGTTCTTCGAAGTGAAGATGACAAGGCTTGGTCTTGCTTACTTAGTACATGCCATCAGCCTGATGCT
The DNA here is from genome assembly GCF_050624435.1 of Tenrec ecaudatus. Classification (NCBI taxonomy): domain Eukaryota; kingdom Metazoa; phylum Chordata; class Mammalia; order Afrosoricida; family Tenrecidae; genus Tenrec; species Tenrec ecaudatus. Next base: position 28,673,893 of record NC_134545.1, on the reverse strand, counting down.
GCTACGAAAGACATCCTCTCTGCTAAAGAACAAAATTGGGAGAATCCCCTCCCCCATCCCAAACAGACCACAAATGCTGGCTGAGCTGCCAACATCGTGTTCTACTGTATATTAAGGTGGCTATGAGCCGGAGCTAATCTGATGAACAGCAGACACCAGCGATCGATGGCAACCTGGACAATGGCTTAATGTCTCTGACAGACCTCAGTTTCCACTTTTGGAAAATGGGGGTGCTCAGAGTAACTGGTTTAGGAGGGTGCTGTGGGGGCCACATGGGAAAATAAATGGGGTTACTTTAAGGACTAGGGTGCACCTGACCCAAGCCATGGTACTTTCAATTGCCTCATCTGCATGTGACAGTTGGACATGGACCAATGAAGACCAAAGGAGAATCAATGCCTTTGAATGACGGTGTGGGCAAACAATATCTAAACTACCAAAGGACAAACAGATCTGCCTGGGAAGAAATACAGCCAGAAGACTCTTTCGAGGCCAGGGCGGTGAGACTTTGTCTCACATACTTTGGACATGTCAGGAGAGACCAGTTCCATCATGCTGCCTTAGTGAAGTGCTGCAGAGGAAGGTCTTCCACAGGCTGGACCGGCACCATGGCTGCATGGATGAGCTCAAATCTCAGAGCGGTTGCGAGGCTGCCTGCAGGACTGGGAGTCCCCTCCGTTGTCCATGGCACCGACCAGCAGCACCCATGCAAAGAGCTTGCTAGTGCGCAGAAAGTAAGAGGCTGGGAAGAACTGCAATGGACACGGAGCCAGGCTTGGCGCCAGAGGCAGGTAAGGGAGAGGAGCATCTTGAAGGACATCTGCATGTGGCGGTTGGGAGGGCATGCTAGGGTATCAGACACACCGGGGATTAAATCGCAACACGACCTTTGACCAGCTGGAGGCAGTGGGACTGTGGAGCTGCTTTATACGAGCTTCCGTTTTCTGACTGTGAAATGGGATGGGATGCTGCTGCTGATCGTTTGCTCACGCATCGGTGGCGAACAGTCAACAGTTCAAAGTGGTCCACGCGTGCTTGGTACAGAATGAGCACACGGAGCCATGGGTTCAAGTTGGTTCCGGTCCATTGTTACGCTGTGGGGAAGGTAGAACTGCCCCATCTGGTTTTGAAGGCAGTCATGCTCATGGGAGCAGGCTGCTATGTCGTGCCTCCTGGTGGCACGCCATCCCCGCACGTGTTCATGGCTGTTGCTGCTTTTCGCGGTCAGCAAGTCAGTCCCGACTCAGAGTGATCCTCTTTGTGGCCCGCAGAATGAAACCCTGGCCGGCTCTGTGCCCGCTGCCCAGCCCATTCTGCTTGAGCCAGGGTGTCCCTTCCTCCCCTGCCCTTCTGCTTCACCAAACAGGATTCCCTCCTTCAGGGACAGGGCCCTCCTGCTAACAGGGCCAGTGCGTGAGACCCAGTCCTGCCAGCCTCCTTCTGAAGGACTTCCCCTGACACAGACTCCTGTTCCTTCTTCGGTCAGGGATGGTGTTCTCAGCCAGCACCACCATAGCCAGGATATCAAGTCCTCTCTGGCTATTTGTTAGAACGATTGGCCTCTAACTGGTGTTATCACTGGGAGGGGTCTTCCCAGCCTTCTCCCAGGACCCACCCATCTTTCAGCATCTGTTCTCAAGCTCAGGCTTCTGGGACCAGCCCCCCTGCCACTGGCCCAGGACCCAGAAATCCTCCCTTCTGCTAGGTCCCACGAATGCCTGCTGGGACTCTCTCTTTCCATCTCACAGGTAAGCCCCTTGCAGGTAGGCAGTGCGCCTTCCTCATCTCTGCCTATCCGGCCCAGCACCACACTGACAGGCCCAATTGAGATGGGATGGCTGGGATGTCTTCGGAATCGATCTCGGGGAAGAAAGAGGGAAGAGAAGAAGTTCAGAGGATTTGAGGAGTTCAGAAAGAGACGGGCGGGGAGATGGTGGCTGTATCATTGGTGAGAGGTCAGAGCTAGCTGGGAGGCAGGGCGCTGGGTGAAATGACCTCCCCTGGGTAGGCAGCCCCTCTGCACTGTGATCTCTTGGAGGTGGGGTTCTGGGGCTTGGGGAGCTTCAAGTCCTGGGAATTGAGAGGGGAGAGCTCAGGGACTCTGGTTTACCCTTTGTACTGGTGCCAACACCGAGATGCAAAGAGGGGAGAGGGGTTCACCCAGGTACCACAGGGCCCTGACCCTTTCTGCTGATGGCCTTTGACCTGGACGCCCCTGAATATTCTCTGTCCCTGAACACATCTAGAAGCTTCCATTGCACCAACTCCAGCCTGGTGCCTGACTATGCTCCCAAGCCCTTCTGAGCTCTTCTTCCTCACCCTCCCCTCTCAGGATGTGGGCGCGTTCTAATGTATCACCAGCCTGACTCGGAGCCCCTCGATCTTGTTCCGTGGGAGTCCCTGGCCTCTGGGCCTGCCCTTTACCCACACCTCCGACCGGATACCCCATGATGCCACAGCCTCCAGACTGCTTGTGCTCGAAGGGTGGGGTGAGGGCAAGACCCCAGGGATGCTTACGTGCCCTGGAAACCTGCACACTGCCCACTCGGTCCTGGAAGTCATAGACCCAGAGACTGGCACCTCGTCCTCCTGGACCTCCATGGGGTTGCCCTTGAAATCGGCACCCTCAAACAGACAGATCTTGTGCTCCTGGTAGGGAGACGGAGGATCAGCCCTGCCTGCACCAACAGGGGGTGGAAGGAGACGTGCCTAGGTCTCCTCGTGGGTGCTGACCAGGCAGAGGTTGGAAGAGAGGCTGCTAGGTGTGGCCCAACCAACCGCGTACTGTCCTGGAATCTCCACTAGCTGTCTGGCAGGGTCCCCTCCTTTGGGGACGGAGGTACAGCAACCTCTACCTCAGGGAGCCCTGGTGGCTCAATAGTTAAGCGCTAGTTTCAAAGTGAAATGCCATTGGTTCAGATCCACCCACAGCTCCTGGAGGGGGGAGGGAAGGACATAGCACACTGTTCGGTTCGAGATTGCAGCCCAGACCACCCTTTGGAGCATGTCGACTCTGTCCTGTGGGGTCGTGAGGAGAACAGAAAGTCTCTCCTGGCGCAATGGTTAAGCACTTGGCTGCTCACCAGAAAGTTGGTGGTTCTAAGCCACCAAGCTCTTTGGCAGGGGGCAGCTCTACTCTGCCCTGCAGGGTCACTGTGAGTTGTACAGGACTCTGCAGCCATGGGCTATGCGTTAGGATGAACCTGGCCTTCCCTAATGCCACGGAGGACATGCTCCACTCCCTAAGGGGTGTCCAGACAAGGCATTCATGTGCTTTTGCTTATGGTCAAGGGCAGGACCAGAGGGGTCAAGGCTCTTGTCTCACATTGCACAGCATGTCTCTCATGACCTGGCTGACCGTGAGGGATTGAGCAAGCACAGCTCTTGATTCAAATCCTGCTTCTGACACTTCTGCGCTGGCGACCCTGGGCATTTCATCTCGCCCCTCTGAGCCCGAGTTTGCTCATCTGCAGGGAGGGGACGTGCTGGCCTCACAGGGCCCAGAACTTGCCACACTCCCTGGCTACCATTCCCTCCTTCGACCTCCAGCCCCTATCCTCACTCACTGAGGTCCGAGAACCTGGCGCTGCCCAGCCCCGCTGGTTCCCCCAGCCCTGGGCCAGTACCACGTTCACCATCCTGACTGGCCAGAAGGATGTCAGCCGGTTGCTGCGGTGGCTGCTTGACCACGCGTCCCAGTGCGGGTACACTCCCTTCTCCGGGACAAATGTCTCTCCACGGAAGCTGGACAATTCAAAGGCCACCCAACTGGACAGAAGAGGGACCATGGAGGTGGAGACAGAGAGGAGAAATGTCATCAGTGGAAGCCACTTCTTCCTGCCTTTCCACCTTCCTGTTGAAGGTGGCGCCCAGGCCAGTGGGGATGTCCAAAGGGGGTTTGCTCCCCCATGCGTGTGCCTCTTGGCCTTGCCACGTACTGGCCGTGTGATCATAGATCGTGCATTCACCTCTCTGAGCCTGTTCCTCACCTACACTGATCTGCCCACAGAAGCTGTGAAATCAGAGATGGCACCAATCAGAGGATCGCCCCCCACCCCCACCCCCAGGGGAGACGCACACTCACCGCTGGAGGTTCTGCAGAGGCCGGGGCGCTCATTGCTGAATGGGGAGGGGCTGCTTCCGTGCCCCTTGCAGACTACAACAGTCCAGCCGGAGAATGAGGGCGGGGCCAGGCTCCTTGGAGCATGATCTAGGGAAGACCCAACTGAAGGCAGAGACCCGAAAGATGGGGTGGGAAGCAAAGCACAGGGGCCCCTGGAGTTTAAGACGATGGTGGCAGCCTCATGTTGAAAAAGACCGTGAAGAGTTGCATGAGCCCCTAATAAAACGATTAAAAAAATTGTTAGAAGGTGGAATATTCCATTTTAAACAGATAATCGGATGTCAATTGTGGGTTTTTGTAATGTAATGGAAACTTCAACAGATAACTTGAGGTTGCAAAGAGAGACTGACTTCTAAATTAATGGAATGCACATATAAATGAGAGTCCAGCAAGTCCTGTGTGAGGATTTGCATTTCGTATTTGTGTTTACACGCAACACTTTTACTGCTTTGGTAGGTAGCAACAAGGGTCTTAATTAAAAGCCCATGATTGAACTATAGAGTGTTATGATATCTATAAGAGCTGCCAATAAAATGATAATGAAAGAAGAAAATGAGAAACCTGATCAGAGCCACTGAAGTCAACACGTGGGTGTCATTGGTGGACCCTTGGCTCTGAGTCTTCACAGAGAAAATGACGGGCAAGGTTAGCCCGAGAAGACACTCCGTAATGCGTGTGGAAGGGGAGGATGGTACCCCCTACCTGTCAGATACCTGTGAGAAATCCATGTGCCACCGCACAGAGAGGGTGCCATTCTATACAAGGACGAGTGAGAAGGCTGAACGGGAACTTCCTCTGGATTTCGCAGGGCCATCGGACTTGGGCTGGGCACTGAGCTGGTGCTACAAAGAGACCCGGGCAGCTGGGGGGAGGGGAGGAGGGGACTGATTCCATAGCTGAGAAGACTGCCGCTAAGGGACTCCTTGATCTTTCCTCACAGTGCATCCAAGGGCTCTCAAGGCACAGGAGCACCACCATCAACTCCCTGGGGGCTGCGGGCACCTTCTCCTACACAGAGTGAGTTGAATGCAGAGCAGAAGCTCAGAGTCTCATAGCATCCAGACTTTCTGGAGCCATTGAGGCTGGAGAAGCCCCCAGAGGACTAGGTCAAGATCATCTTTACATGTTAAGCCTTAAACCAGAACCATTCCTTGAAGCCTGCTCTGAAAAGACAAGAGCTTATCTGAGCCTGCTGCTTGGGAGGTTCAATGAGAAGCTTGGGGGTACTGAGTCAGTTGGGGGAAGTGGAGTCCTTCGGAAAAGGCTCCGTGGAAGGGTCTCACAGTTTGAAGCAGGAGAGCAGAATCACTGAGATGCTCAGGGAGAAGTTGCTAAATGGCGTTTCACCACCAATTTATTAATTGTGGGAAGGCAATGGTCCCTTCTTTACAGCACACTGTCTGTGGGATCATCCAGGAAGCCCTCAGCACCTAACAGATGCTTGTCACGCTCAGGTCTGTGTGACACCGGCCCCGAGGTGGGGACAGTTAGTGGACACTTGAGTCTTTGGCCTCCTCCTGGCCTCCATCAGGAGCCAGGGCTCCTTGGGTGGTAGAAACAGGTCTCTCCCCCAAACACACACACTGGAGCTCAGAACCCAGACTTTATACTGATCTCACCCTTCACCACGCTGCATCCTCATTCGAAGCCCGAGAAAGAGAATGGGGCTTCTCTGGGGCGGCGGGCATGTTGCCATTAGCCGGTACAGAGTAGAGCTGCCCCAGGATTTCAAGGCGGGCCTTTTGGAAGCAGACAGACAGGCCTGTCTTCCCGGGAGGCCCTGGGGGTGGGGCAGGGGCAGGGTTGAAGCACCAACCTTCCGGCTCCTAGTGGCATGCTGAGCCATCTGCACCACCACAGCCCCCCCCCCCGGAGGGGGGGATGGAATTCATTTACGTGCACGCGCAATAGCAGGCCCAAGAGGGGTCAGGCTGGGGATGCCTGCGGTCACTGTGTGGTCATTAGTATGTACAGCGACAGAGGACGGAGGGACACCAGCACACTCATGCACGCGCACACATTTACACTCATGCTTACACATCTCCATTCACACCGCCTCTCACATAATTTACACACATGCACTCTCACATTTACCATGCACACATACCACTCTCACCACACACACGTGCACACCCAAACTCACACACACCACAGACACGCACATGCTCTCACACACCTACACACTCGCTCATAGTCACAAACACACATTCAGGCACACCCTTTGTCACATGCACACTCTCACCCACTAACAGTATCTCACACACCCTCTCACACCCAATCTCTGGCATACACGCTCACATGCACATATACTTACATGCTCACAGACTCTCTCCAACACACACTCATTCTCTCGCACATACTCCATCACACACACACTCACACTCATTCTTTCACACTCTCTTTGATGTACACACATGCTATTTACCCTCTCTGATACACACTTACACCCATACATTCTCTAACACACACACACACACATACTCCTGGGCATGCATACTCATACCCTACACACTCTCTCTGACACACGCACACTCACTTTCCCACCCACACTTACTCACTCTTGCACACTCTTTTTTGTACTCTTTTGTACACTCTAACGCATGCATATTCAGCTCACACATTCTCTGACGCACACACTCTTGGGCACCCACTCATACTCACGCACTATATCTGACACACAATCTCTCTGACACACACACTCACACTCTCACTCAGGCACACACGGTTTACACACACACACACACACACACACACAGTCCTGAAGTGATGATCAGGCTGCTCACACGCTCAAAACTACACCTTCCCAGGTTCAAGCGCTCTCCTGAGAATTCCACTGGTCAGCCCTGGGAGTTCTCCTGGCCTATGACCACCAGCTGAGAGAGAGGCTACATGCATATGTGGTGGGTGTCAAACGCTGAATGAGTCACCACCAGACCCCCACCAGCCAGGCCTGGCCCACCAGAGGGCCTCAAATCAATACCAGCCTTCAGCCCGAGAACCCCACCCCCTTTTCCAGGCCATTCTCTGGGCTGCCCTGGCTTTCCCACCCCAGCACCTGCAAACCCAGACTCAAGCTCCAGTTCTCAGCTCAGATGCCTGCTGCCTCCAGGGAGCCTCCCTGCTGTTCTCCTCCACTGGTGCCCATCCCAATGTCATTGCGGGGGGCCATGGAGGCCTTGGAGCAGCTCGGGGGAGGGAGAGGACCTCCCTAGCTTCCTCCCCTCTGACCTTTAAGGAAGCAGACCCTCAGGGAGTCGGTTCGAACTGCCAACCTTTTGCCTCACCGCAGGGTTTAACCGAGGGTTTAAGTGCTGTTCTGCCAGGACTCCTGGTGCACTGCACTGGAAACCAGGCACAGCCCAAGAAGTCTTTGACAGTCCTGGCTGCTTCTCCCTCCCTCCCTGCGCTCCTCGGACCCACCCCTGCCCTATCACCCACCCTTCAAGTGGGAGGTCCAGGGGCTGCTCCAAGTCTCTGTCTCCAGCCCCAAGAGGACCCAGGAAACCCCACCCAGTCTTCACACCAGGACCCAGCGAGGCTGGGCTCATCTCCCTTGAGAAGCCTCGGCTCCCGGTGGCTTCCACCCTGGCCGGATGCTGGTGGTGTGGCCTGCCCTTACCGACTGTCCCTAGCAAAGCAGAGGGAGTCCTGGGCTTGATCCCTGGTCCCAGTCCCCCCGGAGGTGCCTTGGAAGAAAGGTCTGGCGATCTCTGCCCCCGCCACCCCAGCCATTGACAAGCTTACGGAGCACAGTACTACTCTGAAGCACTGGGGGCTGCCTGGAGCCAGCTGGCTTTCCCCACATACTGTGGGCCCAGCCACACCACGTCCTCACTGACCTGTTCTACAGAAACCCTTGTGGGGGTGACCCTGGAGACCCGGAGAAGCACACCCCAGCCTCGCCGCCCATGACAGCAAAGCCCAGTTATGACCCCCTAGTCCTGAGCAGGGGAGTGGCGGGTCTGCAGGGGGCAGGGAAGGGGCACTCTGTGACAGTGCCCAGTAGCTGCACCACGGGACCCACCACGGGAGCACGGCAGTGCGGGTATGTGTGGAGGGGCTGGGGAGTCTCCTGGTGAGTGCAAGGAGGAAGGAAAGGACAGAAAGAGTGCTGCTGCTGTCTGGACCCTGCGTGGCAGGCTGCCTCGTTCTTCCTCAGAGTCGCCGGGCGAGTTTAGAACCACCCACCTTCTGGTGAGCACGCCACTGTGGCAGCACCGGGGCTCCTTTCCCGAACAGTTACCCGCAGCACCGTCCAATGTGCTCACGACAAGCTGGGTGCCCCATTGTTTGAGTCAAACCCTGCTCCGTCGGCAGTGGTGCCGTGACGGCTGCTGCTTGAGAAGCAAATCTCCAGGGTCTTACTAGCGAGGCGCCTCCAGGCAGAACCGAACCTCTGGTCTTTGGGTCTGCAGCCGAGCATGGTGACAATTGGTCCCACTCAGGTGCCTCCATGAACACCAGTGGGCCCTGCATGGACCAAACGACCACTGACTTTGAAAGGATCTAGGTCTATGCAATGGAGGGTGACCCCAAGCCAATGCAACCCCCAAAGGATAGGGACCCTGGTTTTTTAGGAGCCCTGCCAGCCCCAACCTCAGAGAGGAGCTCTCAGGGGAGTCTGAGACCACCCCTCAGGCCTTATTGCCCCGTCTTCACTGGACCCATCTGCTCTGTCTACGACTTGGCCCAGGTCTGGCCCGAGCATCCCCTGAGGCGTGTGGAGTGATGTCTTGGTGGTGGTGTTTATTCAGTTGTCCCCCTGGGTCCCAGTGTGCTGGAGGTCCTGGCTGTGTCCTGTACCCCCTCAGATGCGGCCATGTGTCTGGTTGGGAAGGAGGATCAGGTGAGGGAACCAGGGAGGAGCCATAGGAGGAAAGAGAGAGGCCAGGAAGAGGGGGAGTGGTAGAGGAGAGGAATTGAAGGCTGGGGGTGGAAGTGAAAGGAGGAGGAGGAAGGAGAAAGAAGAACAGGGTGGGGAGGAAGGGAGGGGCTAGAGGAAGAACAAGAAGAGGAGGAGGGGGGAGAAGATGACAAGGAGGAGGAGGACCAGGAGGAAATGGAGAGGAGGGGAGAGGTAGAGAAGGAGGATGAGGAGATGGAGGGGGCAGGAAAGGTGAGGGGAAGGAGAAGGGAAGAGGAGGAAGAGAGACAAAGGAGGAAGAGGGGGATTAAGAGAAAGAGGGGGAGGGCAGGGGAGGAGGGAGAAAGGGAGCACGTAGCACCCAGCCACACCACCCCAGTCCTTACTCTGTAGTGCCCAGGAAGAAGGTCATCCCCTTTGGGCCTGGCCATGGACCCACATCCTGGGGCTGGGGTGGGCTCAGTGGGGGGGACTGGTCCAGCAGGTGGGGCCCCCTTCCCCTTCCTGTTGGGCTGTGGGCTCACTGCAGCTGTTGCTGAGGCCTTCATGGGCTGAGACGTGGTCCCCCTGTAGCCATCTGCAGAGAAACCACAGGGCAAAATGACGTCAGGGCAACCCCCAGCTGCCCCTTCCCGCCTTCGCAAACACAAGCATCAAATGTCATGGTCTCACACTCACCCCAGGTCTGGGGACCACTCAGTCCACACAGCCTTCCTCGGGGCCTTTGACCAAGCCCTCACTAAGCACGGGTCTACTACCCCCACAGAGATGCCACAGAAGATGGGCCTGGTGATCTAATTGCAGGTGGTAGCCACCCTGTTCTGCTCAGACCTAGGTGGGGTGGCTATGAATCAGCACCAACTCGAGGAGACCAGTCTGATTTGTTGTTGCTGCTCAGACTTGGTCGTGGGGTCTAGTCACCTCACTAGATGATTGTCACGAGTTCCGTTGTGCCCACCCCATCACCACCTCACTGCCAAATAGGTGACCGCTCGGCTGGGCCAAGGTTCTCAGTGGTTTGGCAGTATGGAATGATGCACTGTGGTGACAGTGATCCACCAGGACGTGCTCTGATGTGACAGCCAGAAGAGGATTGGGGAGGAGCAGGTGGTGATTTTCAACTGTAGACTTTAAGAGTAGCAGCCTGGTGAGGAAGCCACTCTACCACAAGGGCTAAAAGGAGAGAGGACTGAGCAGAGATCAGAACAATCTACTACTCCCCCTGCACCCCCCCCAAAAAAAAAGCCAGGAGTGAGTGTGTCCCTGGGATGCAGGGTCCCAGAGCTGAGAACCTCCTAGACTCAGGAGACTGATGCTAAGACACGTGGAGCTCTCCAGGATATGCTGGGTCCACAGATGTTGACAGATGGGGACCTTTCTTGTAAACTGTGAGCCAATAAGGAAGACAGCTTCCCCTCGAGTCAGCCCTGAACCTGGATGTGCAGCCTCCTGGAAGTCAAAGGGCACACTTCCGTTTGTTAAAGCCACCCTTGCGGTGTTTCTGTTAAAGCAGCAGTGGTTACACATTTGACTGCAAACCATGAGGTCATCAGTTCAAAGCCACCAGCTGCTCCTCGGGAGACAGATGGGGCTTTCTACTCCTGTAAAGAGTTGCAGTCTCAGAAACCCACAGGGACAGGCCTACCTTGTCCTGTAGACTCACCATGAGTCAGAAATGACTCGATGGCAGTGAGTCTTGAGATAAAGTGAGCTAATAGTTATTTCTGTTAACAGGCTCCACCGGTCCCCTTTTGTGGGGTACATACTAACAATTGTCACAGACATCACTGGACTCAGCTGACCCTCACCCTGAGCCTGTGTTGTTGGTCCAACACATGGAGACCATACGGCTGGTCAGACTGCCCCGTTGGGTTGGCTAGGGCCGTGTCTTTATAAGAACAGATTGCCAGCCCTTTCTTCTGAAGAGTGGGCTTGAACTGGGGCGGTTACACCACCAGGGTTCTGTTCCTTAGAATCCCACGGGGAAAATGCTGTCATTTTCTCACTGAGCAAACAGGCTCAGTAGCCCATGCTGTTAAAGAGCCCTGTGGCATAGAGGTTGTGCTGGTCTGCTCACCCCAAGGTGAGAAGTTCGAAACCACCACTTGCTCTCTGAGAGAAAAGTGAGGCTTTCTACTCCCATAGAGTGACAGTCTCAGTGTGGGGATTGTGCCTGATCTGACCTGACCACACCGAGGCAAAACACTAAGGGCGTGCAACAGAATAGCAAGGGGAGCAGAGCAATGAAGTCCCAAGGGAATACCAGAAATAGACTTTGGGGCCAGGATGTTGCCACCCCATCTGACTGGACCAGAAAGCACTCTTAAAGGTCAAAAAATAGACCTTGAACTATTTACGGGCTTTTCTTCTTTCTTTTTTTGGTCATTGGCTTTTTGCTGTTGTTTTGTCTTCTTTTGTTATTTGTTTTGCTCTGTTTTGTTTTTTGTGCATATTATTATTTCTGCATGTCTATCTAGATAGCATAGGCAGGATAAACAATCTGGAGGAGAAAACAATGGGACCAACAGTTCCTGGAGAGGGAGAGGCAGGGGAAAGGAAGTGGGTGTTCACATACCCAGGGACAAGGGAACAAGTGACCCAAAATCCATGGTAAGGAGGCCTGGTAGGGCTTGATCAAGGGCAATGTAACCGAGAGGAATTACTGAAACCCAAATGAAAGCTGAGAATAATAGTAGGACAAGAGGAAAGTAAATGGAAATAGAGGAAAGAACTAGGAGGTAAAAGGCATTTATAGAGGTCTAGAAAAAGGTACTTGCATATGTAAATATATTTATATATGTTGATGGAGAAATAGATCTATGTGCATATATTTACAGGTTTACTATTAAGATAGCAGATGGACATTGGTCTTCCACTCAAGTACTCCCTCACATGACACGATAGCTGAAGACAAAGTGGGTGCATAAACAAATGTAAAAAAAAGCTGATGGTGCCTGACTATCAAAAGATATAGCATCTGGGGTCTTAAAAGCTTGAAGATAAACAAGCAGCCAGCTAGCTGAGAAGCAACAAAGGCCACATGGAAGAAGTACATCAGCCTGTGTGATCATGAAGGGACCAGGTATCAGGCATCAAAGAACAAAAAATCCTATCATTGTGAATGAGGGGACATGTGGAGTGGAGACTCAAAGTCCATCTGTAGGCAACTGGACATCCCCTTACAGAAGGGCCACGAGGGAGAGATGAGCCAGTCAGGGTGCAGTATAACCCTGATGAAACATACAGCTTTCCTCCAGTTCTTTACGGCTTCCTCCCACCACCACTATCATGATCCCAGTTCTACCTTACAAATCCGGCTAGACCAGAGGATGTACACTGGTACAGATGGCAACTGGAAACACAGGGAATCCAGGACAGAGAAAGCCCTCAGGATGACCAATAATGAGAGTAGCGATACTAGGAGCGTAAGGGTAAGGTGGGGAGAAAGAGGGAACCGATCACAAAGATCTACATATAACCCCCCCTCCCAGGGAGTGGACAACAGAAAAGTGACTCAGGGGAGACATCAGACAGTGTAAGACATGACAAAAGAATAGCAATTTATAAATGATCAAGTGCTCATGAAGGAGGGTGGGGAAGGGAAGCGGGAAATGAGGAGCTGATCCCAAGGACTCAAGTAGAAAGAAAATATTTTGAGAACGAGGACGGCAACAAATGGACAAATGTGCTTGACACAATGGATGAATGTATGGATTGTGATAAGAGTTGTCTGAGCCCCCAATAAAAGGTTTAAAACAAAAAGAGTGGCAGTCTTGGAAACCTACATGAGCAGCTCTACCCTCTTCTTGAGGGTGGCTGTGGGTGGGCATCGACTCAATGGCAGCACCTCTGGTTTGGGGTTTTAGCCCATGCTGTTTGTAAGCAGCATGCTGAACCCCACTCTGGCTGACTGCTCCGTGCTTTGACAGGCTCCGTGTCAGTCACTCCTTCTCCTCCCCCTGCACTTGGACCTGCGCTTGGAGACTTTCAATCCGCAGGTGCTGTGAGCATGCGTGAATGCATTTCTTTCACCCATTTCTTTCTCAGCGCTGCTGCTGGGGCTCTCTGGGCTGGGGCGGAGGAGGGCCCAGAACCCACATCCACGTGATGACGGGTTTGCAAAGGAAGGTTGTGGCCGAGTGGGAGTTGGGTGGGGCTTCGGCTGTTCCGCTGTGGGGTCCTGGCTGCTTTTGGTGGATGAAAGCTTCACCACATGATTGTCATCATCGGGAAAAAAAGGCTCCCTTCCATTTTTGAGGACATTTTAAGGGATCCAAGAGAGCTGGCAGCTCTGGTGACGTCTGCTGGCCTCCTGGGCGCAGCCCAAATCCACCAGCCACTCCTCTCCCGAGAGACTGCGCTCTCTGCTCCCACCCAGGGTGAGGGGCCTCAAAATCCACGGGCGCAGTTTTACCCTGTCCTGCAGGGTCGCTGTGACTTGTCATCAACTTGACGGCAGCCAGTTTGGTTTGGGTTTGGTTGGCTGGGTAGACAGGTCCCTCCTCATCAGCCCCCAGCAGGGTGCTGGCTCCCACCACTGTGGCCACCAGACAGACGTCCGGGCCAGCCGTGGGCCTCCCTGGTCTGGACGTGTCGCAGCAGGGCTGTGTGACAGCTCTCCCTTGCTTGGGGATGCTCTGGCCTGGGCTCTTCTCATTGCTTGCTTCTCTGTCTGTGCTGCTCTGTGGCTGTCTTGCTCTCTGTGACTCACTCTTTCTCTTCCCTGTCCGCTCCCTCTCTCAGCTTTATCTCAGTATCTCTCCGACTCTAGCATTCCTGCCTGCCCTCCCTGCTCTCACTCGGATTCCATCTCACCTGAGGACCTGAGGCTCCAGCTCTGGGTCAGAAGGAGGGGCCTGTGGCGGAGTGGGGGGGAGGACTCCCTGTTGTATAGTCACTGACACTGAAGCAGGGAGCTAGTAGGGAGCAGGTGGGGCAGGGCCCCACTAACTGCTGGACCTACACTTCTCATTGTGCACAAACCCTGGACCCTGCCCTGATACCTCCCGCTTGTCCTCTGCTTGCCCCCTACTGCCCCTCCCTCCATGACTGGGGGAAAGGCCAAACTCAGGATCCCTGCTGCTGCCAGCCTGGGAGATGGGGAGCCCCAGGGAGCTGGGAGACCTGCGTTTGAACCCTGGCTTGGTTTGAACCCTGGGTGCTATGTGGCTGCAGACAAGTGTCTACCCTGGTGGCCCATTGGTTAAGCACTATGCCACCAACCCAAAGATTGGTGGCTGGAGCCCATCCTGTGGCCCTGTGTCAATCTGCCTCTGTGAAGATCTGCTCCCCGAGCAGAGTCCATCCAGACTCATAGCAACCCCGCAGGCCAGAGCAGAACTGCCCCGCCGTGGGCTTTCCCTTCTGGCCTTCAGACTTTGGCTGTGACGGGGCTCCATTCCCTCACAGAGCAGCTTCCCGCCCCACCTTCCCCTGCAAGGCCTTTTCCCACCCTCCTCCTCTGCACACCCTGCTGAGCGGGCTCCCAGTGGTTGATGATGCCAAGGCATTCAGAGCTCTCTCCCACCTGGTTTGCTTTCTGCCTCAACAACCCCCTCAAACTCACTGCCATCCCGGTGATGCCGACTCTGAGAGGCTCTCGGACAGGACCGAACTGTCCCTGTGGGTTTCCAAGATCATACGTTCTGAAGGGAGTGGAAAGCCTCATCCTTCTCCCACGTCTCTGCTTACAATCCCCTCATTATCTGACCCCAAGTCAGTGAGGGGCCCAGGCAGTGAGCACTAGGTGACTGGATAGCCATGCCTGCCAAGGGGTCATACAAGAAGGTGGGGGTAGGAGGGGAGTGGAGGAGAGATATGATGGAGTCAGAGATCAGAGTGCAGGGAGGGAGATGGGTGGCAAAGGAGAGACACAGAGACATGGCCAGTAGTCCATCGTAATAGCACACGCACACTGTGTCAGTCTGGGTACTTTAGAGAAACAAATCCACAGAAACACATGGATAACAGAGTTTTATATAAAGGTTAAGTGCGCATCAAGAAAACATCCCAACCCTGTGCTGCCCAAGTCCACAAGCCCAACATGAACCCATTAACCCATATGTCCAACACCAGTCCACAAAGTCCCCCTCCATCTCACAAAACACACACTATGATGCTGACTGCAGGAGGAAAGCTGAGTCAGTGAATGTGTAAGCATCTCAGCGCTGGCAGGGGTCTCCACACGGCTGCTACAGCACCCAGGGCTGCATTGGGGTAGGTTCACATGGCTTCTCTTCAGGGAAGTCTTGCAGGAAGTGAGCCTTGCCAGCTGAAGCAGGGAACTGCTAAGGCAGCTACACCCTGGTGCGACCATCAGAAAGCAAGAGATCCAAGAACTAGAAAGGCGAGGCTCACCGAACCATTTATCCCTCTGTCTTTCAATTAACCTCACGTGTTTATTGACCAGGTTGGCACAATAAACTAACTACCTCACACACACACACACACACACACACAGATGCACATGGTTAGATACACACAGACAGGGGCATAGGTAGTAGCATGTCCTGATACACACACACACACACAGACACAGATGCACATGGCGACATGACGGGATGCATGGTTAGACACACACATGCAGCCACAGAGACATGGACAGTAGCGCATCCTGATAAACACACGCACACACAGATGCACATGCAGACATAGACGCATGGTTAGATGCACACAGACACAGAGCGGTTGACAGGCAGACATACTTGCATAGAGACACACACATTGGCATGCATGGAGAGACACACAGACAAATGAAGGGAGGCACTGACAAAGAGGGACTCGTACACACCCACACACACACACTCACACACACACACACACATCGATGTAGTACCATGAAGATACTTAGAACAATGGAACCAACATAAAAAACCACACCCACAGCCCTCCCCCCCAGTCACAAACAAGGAAACTGAGGCCAGGTGGTGCATCCTCAGCCAGCAGAGGGACCCAGGGAAATGGCTCTCTTGCTCAAGGCAGGGTAGGGGGTGTCTGCACAGGTTCCTGTCTCTTCCTGGGGGGCAGGGAGAAGGGGTGTCTGGGAATCAGGTTCCCCACACAGCACAGATGTGTTGGGATCATAGTGGCCTGCCCACAACTCTACCCACACCCTGCCTCAGCACCCATCCCGCCTCAGCACCCCAACTCTCCAGTTTCACACCCAGCCTTTCATCTTGGGCCAAACCCACAGGATGCGGGCACTGGAGCCATGGCCAAGATTCCTGTGGAGGGGAGGGCCACCCACAGGTCTGGGCTGCTCGGCCAGGCCGCCTCATTTCTGGGCAGTTCCTGACCTATGGTGGCAATGAGCCAGCTGTCAGAGGGCCAGGTGGGGGTGGAGATGGGGTGCCCCCCGCCACCTTTAGGAGCTCCTCTCTGGGCTTTGTACAGTCTCAGCTCGGCAGTCTTCACCATGCCCGCAGATTTCCAAACTGATTTAAGCTACTATCCCTCTTGAGAAACAAACAAATGCACAGCGGCCCTGCAGTGAAAAGCTCACATGTCCAAGCGGGCAGCCATCAAGAGCTCAGGGCATGTCTGCTACACAGGACACCTTGGCACATGTGGGAAAGCAAGTTATCCCTCTGAGGACTAAGGCAGGCCTGACCCGAGCCATGGTATCTCCAATCACCTCCTTCCTGTGCATGTGAAAGTTGGACATTGAATAAGGAAGGCTGAAGAAGAATGGGCTCATGTGAATGAGGATGCTGGTGGGGAGGCTGACAGTACCATGTACCGTCACAAGCACAAATGCGTCTGTCTTGGAAGACGTACAGCCAGGATGGCCACAGATGTACACGGGTGCTTAATACAGCTGAGTTAGGGATGGTTATAAGATCTGTAAGAGGCCCCAATAACATGATTTTTAAAAATAAAAGAAATGAAGCCAAAAAGAAGAACAACAACAACAGCAACAGGAAGGAAGGCCCCCCAACAAGAGCGTTGACAGGGTGGCTGCAGCCGGGTGCAGCCGTGGGAACAACGGTGAGGATGGCGCAGCCATGACCAGTGTTTCCGTCTGTCGTGTCTAGGGGCCAGAGGATCGCTAACAACCACACATACAACGGCCCATGCCCCGGGGCTAAATGGCAGCACCTGCTTTCAAAGCCTCACTGGGTCATCGGAGCACCAGGAGCAGACACAGCCTCATCGTTCTCCCGAGGAGCAGATGGGCAGGGATTGTACCACTAACCCTTCGATTAGCAGCCTAATGCTCAACCTCGGTGCCACTAGCACTCCCTAATGACGATGCTGGATACTTTTTTAATGTAATGTTTTCCTAAGAACAGTCTAATGTTATATTCAGGTGTAACTCACATAGATGCTCCTAATCGCCCCCTCTCTTAGGTTAAGCCAATTCATCTTGTTACGCTCACTGACAATCCCAGTTTTCCTTCTTTCACCTGTTCTCATTCTGTTGAATGATGCTTGGGGGTGGGGGGGATCTTGAAAGAACCACAGGCTGTCACAAGAATAAACCGACCTATATTAGAAGTGCAGTGAATGCTCCTGAGAACAGAGCAGGGCGAGGCTAAATCTCGAGAAGTTTGCACATGGTGTCAGGAGAGAACAGTCCAGGTGTGTGAGTCTGGGTACTTTAGAGAAACCAACCCACAGAAACTCACATATAAGAGAGAGTTTTATATAAAGGTTAAGCACTCATCAAGAAAACATCCCAACCCAGTGCTGCCCAAGCCCACAAGTCCAACATTAACCCATATGTCCGACACCAATCCACAAAGTCCTCCTCCATCGATGATGCCGACTGCAGGTGGAAAGCTGAGTCAGTGAATGTGTAAGCATCTCAGGGCTGGCAGGGGTCTCCACACGGCTGCTCCAGCACCCAGGGCTGCATCGGGGTAGGTTCATGTAGCTTCTCTTCAGGGATGTCTTGCAGGAAGTGAGCCTTGCCAGCTGAAGCAGAGAACTGGCTAAGGCAGCTGCACCCTGGTCCGACCATCAGAAAGCAAGAGATCTGAGAACTAGAAAGGCGAGGCTCACCGGCCATGTATCCCTCCTCCCTTCAATTAACCCCACGTGTGTTTATCGGCCAGGTTGGCTCAATAAACTAACTACCTCACTCAGTGTTGTCAGGCTACAAGGGGCCCAGGAAGGCTGGCACTGTATCAGCCCACAAAGCACCAGAGCCCATTTTGATGAGAGAAATTCCAAGTTGATCCTGCCAGCGCTCAGAGAAGGAAAACAGCCAGGAGTCTCCTCCCATCTGTCTGAGTTCAGTCCTGACTATGCAAGTTAGTATCCCTTCAACTAAGTGATAATTAGCAGGGTTTGTTTGTTTGCATACAGGAAGAGATCAGCAGGCTTGCACAGTGATCAGAGGATACAGTTTATTCTCTAAGAAGGCAGAGTTTGCCCTGATCATTAGGAAATGATCGAGACCTACGTTTCTCCAAGAGCCACGGGGCACCACCCTGTGCAGCTGCACGGGCCCTCGTTTATCTAAATTGAGGAATGTTTCCGTGCCTGGCTGTATCCGACCACCACCCTGGAGGCCTCTGAATGGGGGGGTGCTTCATATCTGCTACTTACCTGAATGACCTTGCTAGTCTCCGCCCTAGTCAGGACAGCCCCACTGATTAAGCTTTAAAGGAATTTTACTGCAAGAGTGGGGGGGGGGGGGGGGGGAAGAGTGTGTGTGTGCACACTATATTTTAGATTTTTAACAAACTTAATCTTAAATGATATTTTGATTACCAGCAGGCTAGTTCGTTCACATCCTCAATCACCTGGATATCTTCCAGGCTGCCATCTCTAAGGGAAGAGATGGCCACGTCTTTTTCCTTTATAGCCGAAGGGTGGGCTTGAACCACCAACCTTTGAGTTAGCAGCAGAGCGTTTAGTGTTAACTGTTGACTGCAGGGTGCTTGGCGCTCCCCAGAGAGCACTGGTATTGCCCCCTTTGCAGGCTGGGAGCAGGGGCTGAGGCAGGTGCCAGGTGATCCAGGTGGAGAGAACACTATGGGTTTCACACCTTTGGCTCAACCACTCAGTCAATCCTATGGGTCGTGGGGAGCCACCATGCTCCGTCATTTGCAAAGCCTGTTTATGCCACCCACCACCAGCTCCTTCCTTCTGCCCTCAGAGCCAGCTGCCCCACCCCCTCCAGCCAACCTCTCCTCCCCTCTCTCCATCAGCTCCGCTTCCAGGTCCCAGAGCTTCTTGCCACATCAGGCCACACGCTTCTTGTTTATCCACCCTGTCCTTCCAAGTAAAGTTTAGATGCCACCTCCTACAAGAAGCCCACCTTGATTGCCCCTGCTGGAAGATTGCGCCGAGTATGTCAGAGAACCTCCCAGTGGCCCTTGTCTGTTCTTGGAGGAGACTTGTCTCAGGTCACAAGACCAGGCAGGATGAGAGGAGGTTCTTGTATGCTTCAGTCAACGCTCCCTGACAGACGTTCTCCAGCATCTTCCCTGGGCTGGCTGTCCTGCTCTCTCCCATTATGCCATAAGGGCCCTGTGGACTGCATGTAGATCCTTTGGGTTAAGGACTATCTCTGCCTAAGGCAGTTGTGACAAAAGAAGCTTCTCCCCCAAGGTGGGCGAGGCAGGAGCAGTCAGGACTGAGAGATGATCCCAGGAAGGTCCAGGGTGGCGGGGAGGGAGGGAGAGGGATACTGCTCTTCGTCCAATCACATCTGGACCCCATCTGGAGCTCACTGCAACCCACGTCAATCATGGGCATCACAGGAGTCATGGGCATCACAGGTACAGATAAATGCAGGATGATCGCAGGCCAGTGGGTGGAAAGTCTTGCAGATCCAGTGGCAGTGGAAGCATCTCAACGTTGGCAAGGGTCTCCACGTGACTTCTTCAGCTCTAGGGCTCTAGTGTAGCTCCATGTGTCTTCTGCACAGGAATGTCTCACAGGGAGTGAACATGTTTCCCGCCTCCTGTGAGCTATGCATCTCCTTAGCGCCTCCAAATGAGGTCATCAAGCTGCGACCTGATTGACAGGCTCGACTCCACCCCTTCATTCTCAAGTCTCAAATTGACAACAGCTGATGTATCTACTGCACTCTATTAGCACCTGGCCATTCTTATTCCGTCTGACTCTCACTGTTTATTCAGGGACTTCAGCATGGCACCAAGTGTCCAGGTTCTTTCTGTCTTTCTGCTCTTCCATCTTCAGTTTTGACTAGGCTCCTCACGGCTATTGAAGCTCCAGTAGTTCCAGACATTACTTCACACCAACAACTCCACAGTCATGACTTCATGACTAGCAGAGAGAGAGAGGGAGAGAGTACGAGACTGCAACTCTTGATGGGAGTAAAAAACCTCTTCTTGCTCTCTCAGAGTGGTTGGTGGTTTTGAACTGCTGACCTTGCTGATAGCAGCCCAGTGTGTTTCCCACTCTTCTACCCAGGCTCCTCTCTGTCTGACTTGGGCACTTGGGTTGGTAGCTGCCTTATCTTCCCAGGCTCTATTTTTTGTGCCTCCTAAACATGCAACGACTGAAAATGATTTAAAACCAAATGGGTCCTGAACCCCAGTGTTTCTGGCAGCACACTCCTGGGCTGTAAATTTCCCGGATGAGAAGGGCTCTCTGGTGGAAAATGCTTAAGAGTCCTGCATAGGGTTGCCTTGCGTCGGAGAGGACTCAGCGACAGGGGGCTTGATTTCTGATGCTCCTCCTAACTCTTCCTGACTGCTGTCCCTGGGCAGATGTTGCCCTTTTTGGTGGTCCAGTTGTGGTGCTGAAGCCCAGCCAGCATCTCAACTCCAGGGACACAAATCTCCACTGACAGGCAGCTGCTCTTAAGGTACTCTGGACAAGACTTGAACCACGTGGCTCCTGCATAAACCACACCAAACTACCCACCAGAGAGCCCACTCTGACTCGCCAAGATCCTCCAGGACAGGGTCAAATGGCCCCTGTGAGTTTCCCAGGCTGTAACTTCCAGGAGTACAAAGTCCCCCCTGTTCCCGAGGAACCGCTGGTGGCTTTGAGATTCTGGCCTTGCAGTGAGCCGTCCAATGTGTGTATAACCCACTGCGGCACATTCCAGCCAGGTTCCACAGAACTTTCTGCAGGGAAGGGAATGTTCTTTGTCTGCAAGGCCTCACTCCATGTGCAATCAGGGCTACAGAAGGCTCACTGTTTGACCATGTTTCTCACTTTTATTCCTCTTTCCAAGAACCAACTGTGAGCTTGGTGTCAGTGTTCTCATTTGTCCGTGTTCTATTTGTCTGATTTTTTAACTCTTTATTCTGATTTTTCCTTCCTCCTGCTTATATTTATTTTGCTGTTCCTTTTCAAATTTGTCAAGGCATAGTCTTGGCTCACTGATCCTGAAGGTTTCTTCTTTTGGAAGACAGGCGTTCAAGGCTACACATTTCCCTCCAAGTATCCCTTTCGCTGCATGTTGTCTCCAACTGTCCTTTGATGTGTTTTTAGTAACATTCAATCTGATTTTCCCTAGTTTCTCATTTGATTTCCCCTAGGGTTTATTTGAAAACATGTTCTCTAAATTTCAAATATCTGGGGATTTTCTAGATCTTTTAATGCCAATCGTTTGTCATTCAATTTCATTGATCCCGGAGAACAGGCTCTGTGAGGTTTCAGCCATCTGAAATGACCTGAGATTGATTTTATGGCCCGGCATATGGTCTATCTTTGGTACATTTGGCCAGGCACCTCAAACAAGTTATAATCTGCTGTTGTTGGGTATGGGGTTCGGCAAATGTCATCTCAAGCTGGTTTGCAGTCCTAGTTAGATAATTTTCTATATGGTCATTGATTTGTGAAAACATAACATTTTATCTGTTCCTGAGTGAGGACTGAGAATGTTGCCTACTATGATTGGGATTTATCAGTTTCTGTGCATTTTTGCTTTCAGATTTATTCTAGAGTTTCAAAGCTATATTATTATTAGGTGGACACATATTTACAACTGTTATTACTTCCTGGTAAGTTGCTCCTAACTTGTCCTTTTCCAAAAAATGCATGAAAGCCGGGGTTTTTCTTTACTTAGCAAAACTTCCCACAGCCCCTCTTTCCCTTTCCAACTTGCTCTTACACATACTGAACTGGAGTCTCTTTGAACTCCTTTGCAGGACTGCTAACCAAAATGTCAGGGGTTCAAACCCACCAGCTGCTCCCAGAACGAAGACGAGATTGCCTGCTCCTGTAAACACTTAAACCATCAGAAACGGTATACAGGGTTTCTCTGGGTCAGAATCATCTTGATGGCTGTGGAGTCTTTCCTTCACCCTCTCAAGAAAGCCTGTAACACAGAAGCGTTCACTCGCATTCCACTTCCGGCCTGAGAAGGGCTGGCCTAGCTCTCTGTGTAACACATTGTATTTGTAATTTAATACAATGTAACACAATATGTCTAGGCTGTATCATACAATGTCATGCAAGAACAATCTTGAGAGTGGGGCAGGCCCTGCCAGTGTTTCCCTCTGTTGAACATGGGAGCACTATGAGTTGACTCCCACCAGGCAGTGCAGTGCAGTGTGAATCGACCTGAGAGCAGGCTGCCTCATCTTTCTCCCTGGAGTGTCTGGTGGGATGGAACTGGCGATCTTTTAGCCAGCAGTTGAGCGCTTTAGCCCCTGTGCCACAGAGGTTTCATAATATCAATATACTATGATATGATGCAACATGATGTAACCTGATGTAGTATGATATATAGCATGATATAACAATATAAAATACAATATATAACACATGCTATGTAGAGTAATATACCATACCCTACTCACCATTCCATAATTAATATAATGAACACATCATAATATAATATTTAAAACTTGTATTTTATGCTAATTTTATTGTGCTGAGTATATGGGATGGTGTGGTATGGTTTATTATTTATATATTAAATAAAATGATATATTATGTAGTATGGTATGAAATATTAATAACAGTGGAATACAGTATGGTATATCTATACCATACAACACTATAATCATATTATACCATATCATATGTGATGACAACTAGATTTTAGGTCAACTGGGGATAGCTGGGTGAAGGTAGGGGTGGAGCCCAACCTATCAATCCTATCACAGCCTAATGGCACCTCTTTGGGGGGAGTGGCCTTCTTATAAGGGAGCCGCTGAGCCCAAAGGGCTGAGCTCTCTCTGGCCTGTTGTTGAGACTCTGTGTCTGCCTCTGGGGGTCCGTGTGGATCGCTGACTATGGGAGCCAATCTGGAGGCTGTGGGCACCTGGCCGGGTTCCCACTGACTTTGAATCTGGAGACTCTGCGCCCACCTGCAGCTACCTGCGTCTGCAGAGGGCTCCAGCAAGCCTCAGGCCCATGGACTCAATTGAGTTGGAATGGGCTGGGACACCTTCTTGCTGTAAAATTACTTCATGATCTAAAATTTTTCATGCCTGCATAGGTACGTTGTTGGCTTTGTTTCTCTAGACAAGCAGCCTAACACGCATGTGCACTCTCATCTGTCCCATATAAGCACGCTCCCTCTCCTACACACACACACACACACACACACACACATACACACACACACACACGCTACTTTCTTCTATAGATTGTCTCAAGCACTTGCCCTTGGCTTCATTTCCTGCCCACATTGGCTCCCACCCCTGTCCTCAATTAGTGTGACAGATACAGGAAGGGGGGTGGCTGAGCAGCCCATGGAAAACATAATGTAATCTGAATCAGGAAGTGGGGGCTGGGGAGACTTTGTACTTTAATCCCTTTTTAACCTTGAGTTGCATCAACCCATTTGCCTAGAAGGCATCGTCCCTGGGATATACTGGGTCACTAAGCCTGGCGCCCACCCAGAGTGACCGAGGGACCCTGACCCCTGTGGAAGCAGGGCTGTGGCTATGGCTGTTCTACCCTGTCCTGTAGGCTCATCATGAGTCAGAATCAGCTTAATGGTCGGGGGGGGGGGGGGTGTTTATCTGTTTGTTTTGAGCTCTTTACAGGAATGGAAGGCCACATAATTCTCCCCGGGGGGCCCAGAAAAGTTCTGTGGAAAACACACTGCAGAAATAGGGGCTTCTCTGCCTGGTTCTTCCTTTCCCACCCCCTCAGTCACCCCTGCCCCAGCTCCAGGGAGCAGAGGCTGTGACAAGGACATGGGTAGAAGCATCCAATAAAAAGGACAGAAGCCACCTGGAACGAAGAAATGGGCTGGGTTGTCCCAGGTATTCATGGAGCTCCCAGACAGACTAACTAGGAAGAAAGGGCTGCCTCAGGGTCTACTTGGAGAACCAGCCAATGAAAACGTTGTGGATCATAGCAGGGTGCTGTCAGACAGAGGTGCCGGAAGACCACCTCACTGCTACGGAGTCAATTTCCACGCACAGGGACCTGGTAGCACCTTGTGGGTGTCTGAGACTTTACATCTTTATAGGAGCCTCATCTTCCCCTGAGGAGCGACTGTTGGGTTTGAACCGCCAACCTTGTGGTTAGCACCTCAATGTGTAGCTCAGTATGCCACCAGGGCTCCTTCCCCAGGCTGGGAGGCACTTGAAACACACAGTGACCGCCACACTGGACTGAGG
The DNA here is from genome assembly GCF_050624435.1 of Tenrec ecaudatus. NCBI lineage: Eukaryota > Metazoa > Chordata > Mammalia > Afrosoricida > Tenrecidae > Tenrec > Tenrec ecaudatus. The sequence continues at coordinate 28,649,394 of NC_134545.1, read as the reverse complement.
CAGGCCACTGATGTGGAAGCTGGTCAGTGTGTGGGCAGGCAGTGTGTTGACCTGCTCTGTGAGGGGCCTTCAAATTGGTCCAGAGAGAGAGAGAGAGAACTTTCCCACAAGGTTTTTGGAAGCTTCTCCGTTCATACACAGGCCACCTTGCTTCGGACCCGGTGGCAGCTCAGAGCAGAAAGAAGTCAAACCCAAACCAACCCCACTGCCCTTGGGTCCATTCTGACTCAGTGAACCTAGTTTTATGGGAGTAGACAGCCTTCCTCTCCAGGAGTGGCTGGTGGGTTTGAACCCCTGACTTTGTGGTGACCAGCCTGATGCTTACCAAGCGGTTTCATGAGGTCTCTCTAATAGAATGAAAGGGGATGAGAAGGTGAAAGCCTTACCCATCTTGTGTGTTTTTGAGAGCTGGGGAAAGAAGAGAAGGGGTGGGAGAGTGGGAGGGACAGGGGAGGGAGAGAAGAGAGGGAGGAGGATGGAGGGGGAGAGGAAACTCATTCCTTACACAGTCCCAGGAGAAGTGGCCTCTCAGGCCACCTGTGCGTCAGGGAGAATGACACAGCTCGCGCAGGCACTCGGTGGAGGGAGAAGGACACAGGATCCATTGGGGGGGGGGGGGAGGCACCCTCTTGCATCTGTTATTTCTAAATCCCCGACTAGGGTGGCCCTTTCCCTCTGCTTGGCCAGTGTGGGGAGTCCCTGGTCAGAGCCACTAGCCCCTGACCAGCTACGACTCAAACCCAGATTCCTGAGACCCGAGGCACCCCCGCTGTGTGAGAGTCTGTCTAGCCCTAGGCTGTGCTCACTGTGGGTGGTGAGTCCACCCACCCACTTCCTGGGAGCTCTGTTTACAGTTACTTTAATTACAAGATTAATGGAGAGGAAATATCAGTGGGTGGGCAGGGCCTCCTTCCCCAGCTCCCTGGGCTCTCTTGCTGCAGAGAGCTGGGGGGTTGGGGTTGGGGGTGGGGGGCGGGCAGGCAGGCCTGTGAGTGCTGGTGCTCTCCCCACACCCTACCTCCCAGAGCAGCCCTCTGCCATTTACTTTCCCAGGACCTGGGCTAGTTTCTGGTCGGTCTTAGTTCAGGGGCTCACCCTTCGCCCTCTCTTGTGCACTGGGTCTGCCCCGCCCTGATAGCAGCGGATGGTGTGGGCAACCCCAGTTCAATAATGACCACCTGCTGCCCCGTGGATTCTGACTCCAGTCAAAGTCCAGTGGGATTAAATTCTCATTCATTCATCCCATCAGGATGACCTATTTTGTCTCCCCAAGACCCATGGGGCTTTCTTATGGTAGATGGGCAATTCCCCAGTTGTTCACACTAAAGTGTGAAGGGCTGTTTTCTTAACCCTGCACAAGAGGGACAGAACTGTGCTCTGTAGGGGTTTCAGCCACTGGTCTTTTCAGGCCTTTCTTCTGAGGCACTTCTGGATGGACTTGAACTAGCAGCCTTTTAGTCAGCAGCCTAGTGAGTTTACCATTTGTAACACCCCCCCCCCCCAGGGAAGGGTCCATAAGAATCACCATGATCGGGCGAGTTTGTACCAGTCACAAGACCCAGTTTGACCCAGTGAGAGTCAAGGCTGGGATGTGGGTTAGACTTAGCTGGAAACAGGAGTTTTTTGCTGGAGTTGTGAAGTCCATAGAATGTTTCCTCTGTGCTTGCCACCCCCAAAGCAGGGGGAGGGGGAGCACTCCACCTGGTTGTTGAGATGATGGTGATTCCGATGAATTGTTCAATAGCTTTCTGTAGGTTGCCAGCGCTATGAAAGAAACCTGCTGGCACAGGAATTAAGCGATTGGCTGCTCACCGCAAGGTCCGGGTTCAAATCCATCAGGCTCTCCATGGGAGAACAATGAGGCAGTTTGCTTCTGTAAGGATGAGCAGCCCTGGAAATGTCAGGGGCATTCTATCTTATTCTGTAGGGTATTATGAGCTTCTTGTTTGTTTAATTTTTCCCCCTCCCCACCCCCAGTGCATATCAGAAATGCAGTTTTATTTTTATTTGAAAACAACGCAACGTCTTAGACAAATGATTTTGTTATATAAATTTGATTTTGACCTTTATACAGACTATCCCTCGGGAATCTTCTGCGTGGAGGGCTTTGCGAGCCTATGGGAAGATGTTGTTTGCACACAGTGTGTCTCTTCTGTGGGCAGTAGTGGGAACCAGCGATGTTGTGCTTCTACCCGGGAATCCAGACATGTGGCATCAAGGAATAAAATGAGGAGCAAGAGTCAGAGTCAAGAAGCAAACATGACACAAATCTGTGCCTCGAAGACGCAGGCAGTCACTACTGTGAGGATCCTGCAGATGACACCGGAATGACAGGCCACCAGGCAGTGCAAACCACAGAGAACAGTGAGGGAGAGCTATTGATGAGGGATATTCCCTAAAGCAAACTCACTTCTTGTCAACTCCCCAAACGAACACAGTCCAGCATGAGCCTGAGGGCTGGTCGGCACATGGCGGGCGTGTTACAGAACGGTTTCTGTGTAGCATGCTAAGAGCTAGCGAGAACTGCTTCACTGGCCGTACGAATCGTGAATAGTCCTGAGAAGCTGGCTTTGTTTCTGGCCTCCTCTTTTGCCAAATTTCAGGCATGTCTTATTTTGGATGGAGCATAGTTGTGATGTTGTGCTAGTTACATAAAGTGTTGTCAATTTCAGACTTAAGAGTGAAGGGGTGGAGTTGAGCCTGTCAGGTCGCAGCTTGATGACCTCATTTGGAGGCGCTAAGGAGATAAATAGCTTGCTGGAGGCAGGATGCAGGCTCACTCCCTAGGAGACATTCCTGTGGACAAGACACATGGAGCTACGCTAGAACCCTGGAGCTGGAGGAGCCACGTGGAGACCCCTGCCAGTGCTGAGATGCTTCCACCGCCACTGGATCCACAAGGCTTCCCACCCACTGGTCTGTGTTCATCCTGCATCCGGCTTCATTGCATGTGTTTCATGAATCTGGAGAGGACTTTATAGATTGGTATTGGACATATGGGCTAATATCGGACTTATGGACTTGATCTGGACTGGGATGGGACATTTTCTTGAGGTTCCATTGCTCTTGTGTATAAAGCTCTTTCTCATGCACATATGAGTGTCTCTGTGAATGTTTCTCTAGTCTACCCAGGTGAACACATCTATGATTTCCTGTAACAACATGTGAAGGCAGCGCCTGTTTTGTGCAAGAGGTTGCCCAGCAACCTTGGTTATAAACAACTGTAGCCCCAACTTCCTTTCCTCAGCAAAACTCACATCAAAGACCCCTTCTCTCCCTCGAGGGAAGCTGGGGTGAAAATGCTTTTCCAGGGAGTGGGGGAACTGCAACCTCACTTTCTCTTTCTGATTCACACGGCAGCCAATCAAAGTCACCGCGTCTTCTCCTAACAGTAGATCCCATCAGCTTGAGAATAAGACTTGTCTTGACCCCGATTCCATAGGTGTTGAAGTAGCCCCTGTGGGTGCTCATATCGATCTTCAGGACGTTGCTGGATGTCCCGTCCCACAGGCCTGGTGATCAGTGCAAAGTGTCCTCCCCCTCAATGCCAGGTTGCCGCAGCCACTGCCACTACTGTCGCCAGTGAGGGGACATTGGGGCTTGTGCTCAGCGGTGGTCAGTTTGTTTCATCTTTATGGCCATAGACCCCCAGCCCTTTCTTCTGCTGTGCTGATGAGTGGCTTCAAACTGCCAAACTTTGGCTGAGCACAAACTGTGTCACCCAGGGACCTACTTGCCTTGACTTAAAACAAAAAAAGTGCAAATCAAACTCACTGCCATCCCAGTAATGCTCACTGAGACCCTGTAGGACAAGGTAGAACTGTTTCTCCCTGAGAGTGACTGGTGGTTTTGAACTGCTGACCTTGCAGTTAGCAACCCAGCGTGGAACCATGACACCACCAGGGCTCTGTAGACTTGCCATGACAGGCTGCCTGAAAGCCAAGCTGAGGTGAGGAGGGAGCCGAGTCAGGGAGAGGTCTAACCTGCTCTGTGAACCTCTCTGTGGCAGTTACATAATCTCCTGTCAACTTGCGAAGGGGTGGAGTCCAGCCTGTCAATCAGGTCGCAGCTCGATGACCTCATTTGGAGGCATGAAGGAGATAAATAACTCAATGGAGGGCAGCCACCCTCTCTGCTACACAGTCCTGTTGACAAGCCAACGGAGGGAGCTCTGCTGATGAAGCCAGAGCCCCGGAGCTGGAGGAGCCACGTCAAGACCCCTTCTGGTGCTGAGATGCTTCCACTGCCACTGGACCTATGGGACTCTCCACCCTCTAGCCTGTGATCACCCTGCATTCGGCTTCGTTGCAAGTGTCGCGTGAGTCTGAGAGGAATTTATAGACTAGTATGGGATGTATGGGTTAATGTTGGACGTGTGGACTTAATCTGGGCTGGGATGTTTTCGCAATATTCAATTGCTCTTTTATATCGAGCTCTTTCTTGTACACCTGTGAATGTCACTGGATTTGTTTCTCTAGTCAACCCAGACTAACACACTTTGCATCCCGGGTGTCTTCTTGTGTTTGGTTAAATACATTTTAGGATGGGTTTCTATCACGCACACTTGAAATGGTCATGCGCCTTTTACGTCCCCAAAACTCTCTAGAGGAAATGAAGAAGAGCCCACCGCTGCCCCATCCAGCCCTTACACAAGGCTAGGAAGGGCCCCTGCCCTCTTGGTCTCCCCTATAACTCAGAATCTCATGGTCCTTTGCCTGTGACCTTGGCCATCCCCTGTCTCTGTCCAGCCCACTCCTCTGCCAGCAGACATGATCAGTCAGCCCTTGCTCAGATGAGAAGGCTGAGGCCGAGGCACTCAAGTTGACATTTTAGTATCTAGAAAGCCGGAAGCACAGCTGGGACTTGCCCTCGGGTTTTTTTTCTACTAGTGTACCCTTGAGGTGCAACCTGACCTTGGGGAGTGTGGGACGGATATCCCCTTTGAGGCTCCACTAATGGGGCAGGTGGGGGGTGGGAATGACTCAACAAGGGCGGCACCCTCCAGTCCAAGGGGCTCCAAACACCTACCCTACACTGACACCTGGTGGTCCAATGTGAGACCACATCTTCCAGAGCTGGATTAGAAAATTCTGTGAGCTGGAGGGCTTGGGAAAGGGGATGGCGATGGGGAAGTTGTTGGGATTTAGGGGATCCTGTGACCCTATTTTTTTGTTCTCAGTCCCAACAAGAGCTGTGTGTCTGTGAAAGTTTGAACGATGACCTGACCCTATATTGCAGTTGCTTTATTTAATTTTTGTTACCACCGCCAGCGAGCTCTTTCTACCTCATAATAACCCTACATGGTGTTCCCAAAGCCGTCACTCTTCATGAGAGCAGACAGCCGAAGCTTTCTCCCGCAGAGCGGCTGGTGGGTTTGAACTGCCAACCTTGTTACCAGTCTGATGCGTACCCAACAGCACCACCAGGGCCACTCCCACGGCAGGAGCATCTGGAATTGTTTACAGTCCAGAGGAACAATCAGGACCCCAATCCAGACTACATCAGACACATATCCACTCTCTGGCTCCTTTGGAACTCCTGACACCAGCCTTCCACCCATGATACTTTCTACTTCTCTTCTGGGAACAAGAATTTGTTGGATTGGCTACACAGGACTTAGGGAGTACACTCACAGTGAAGTGGTTTGTAGTAGGATGGGTTCTCTATAGAAGCAAAATCAGCGATACTTATATGTATACGTACATGAGGAACATCATGTACACTAGTGGAGGGAACTCTATACCAAGAAATGGCTCGCATGGTTGTAGAATTGGGTAAGTCCATTCCAGGTCCAGTCTCTGGGTCAGATGTTAAACCGGAGGCTTCTCCTGACTCGTAGCTGTGGGGGCCGATGAGCCAGGGTGACCATAGGCTGGTGGATGCAAAATTGAATAGATTCCAGCCTGACAGGCTGCTGCTGGCTCCTGGGATTGGAAGGCAAGATGGCAGGAGGTCGATGGACCAGCTGCAGGATCCACACACAGCTGAAGTGACCAGCCTCCCCACTGATTCGGGTTTAATAGGAGCATGCTACACCCTCCCAAGGAATCTTCCCTCCGATTACATCAATGCTGTGACCTGACCAAGGGGGCTGCACACTGCCCCAAACTGTTAGCTGCTCCCAGAGCTGAATGCGAGATGTCAGGTTCCATCATGGCAATTGATTGCATTATGCTACATCCCATGATGAAGGATTACTGCCGAGCTACTGAGAACCTTGGTGGAGCCAAGTTGACACAAAGCCTCACTGTCACAGGGTTTATTAAGAAGTAACACAATACAATTGGCGTCAGGATCAGGAAGTAAACAGGCAGAGCCTGGAATGTGAGCCCAGAGAGGGAGAATACATCTCTCCCTTCTTCAGGGCAGGACAGTTCTCCCCAGTGCTCTTGACCATGCAGGCAGGCAGGTCCTCCTCTTCCCTGAACCCTCCTGTCAGTGCTCCAGGCCTCCCTGCCAGCGCTCCTCTGCTGCCAACCGATCCAACTCACGGCCAGCCAGCAGCTTGCTCAGCTCTCCTAGCAGCTTTGCTAGTAGAAAGTTTCTGCTGCTCCCACCAACTCTGCCACAGGTCCTTCTGGGGCTGCTGCGCTACCAAAGGGCCCCTTTTGTCATTCCTGTGACAGTCCTTGGCTTGTGTCACTGATCTTTCAGGAGGCTTTTCAACCCCCTTTCCTGTTTCTTCTTCCTTGTCCGCTTGCTTTCTAAAACGTCGGCAGGGCCGCTGCTTATATAGCGAACTCCATGTGAATTCCGAGACCTGGCGCTCTCAGCAGGGAGCGGTGGGCCTTGCTTGGAGCCCTTGTTCCAAACACCTGGTTCCTGGGGAACCAGGACACTGGCCGATGCCGCTTGTCTCCTGCAGGCACCAAGCACTTGTGAAGCTCTTCGTACGCCCTCTTTGCACTGGCTGCCAGGATGTTGGAAACCAACGCACTGTGTACCAGCAGCCTTGGGGGCACGGCCTTGTGCCAGGCACCTGAAAGAGGAGTGTAGTACCTGGGTCCACCTCCCTTTGTCTGGGCCTCAGTTTTCTATCTCAGTCACATTTAGTTTCCTGGTTTTGCCGAGAGCACTTTATAAGCCATCTGAATGCCCTCGGGTGCGTGTGTGAAAAAGCAATGTTGTACCTTCAGAAAGAGCCTGCTGACTTCTGCTGGCCTCAGTTTCCTTTCCTGTAAAGTAGGCTTTGCCTAGCTTGGTGTGAGTTCTTTGATGAGACAAAAACCAACCAGACTCATTGCCATAAATGCTGACTCATAGTGGCCTCCTTGGGTTTCTGAGACTCTGTTTATGGGAGTAGAAAGTTCAGTCTTTCTCCACGAAGCCGCTGGGGGTTTCCAACTGCTGACCGTGGGGATCACAGTCCAACGTGTAACCTTTATACTAACAGGGCACCATCCCTATGCATGTCTGTCTAAGTCCCATCTGCAGGGCTCTCTGCTGCTGGGCAGGGCGGGGCGGGGTGGGGGTTGGGACACTATGCAAAAGGGGACCTGAACCATAGACTGCTCTGCCACCACTCCCACTCTGTGCTGTGCATACCCAAATGGGTGCCCTGGTGTCTCATAGCCTGTCCCCACCTGGTCCCTAGAGCCCTTCCAGCTGCCAGAGCCGTCCTGCAGGCTCCGTCTTGCAGGTGCTGAGGGCTGGCAGCAGTTCATGCCTGGTTTGCAAGAGCCCAGATGCAGCTCATAAAGAAAGACAGCACTGTTTTGCAGTTTGGCTGCAGCAGGCTGTGTGGGGTGTGGGCAGGCTCATTGGACCTGGGTGGGGGTGGGGTGAGGCACCAGGGAGCATCTGGCAAGCAGGGGAGGGGGGAGGGGTTTGGGATGATGAATGGGACCAGGGTGGGGAGGGGGCTCTTGAGTCCAGGCCCTGGATGCTGCCTGTGGGGCCATATCTGGGCGCAGTTACCTTGTAGCTACAGCCCACTGTATGAAGGAAATGTCGCAACACCAAGCCAATCCTGCCCCAGGCAGCCCAGGAGAGGAGTGTGCAATTCCCTCCGCATGGTCCAGAAAGCAGGCAGATGCCCAGTGCCCCTCCACAGCCCTCTCTCTATTGTCTTTATTGTCACAGCAGAAGCGGGGAGAGCATGTGCTTAAGAAGCCAACCGCCCACCCCAGATCTGAAAGGGGGGTGGGGTTGGGAGATGTTTCTTGCTCATCTTTTGTTTCCGAATTTCTTATTGTGAATAGGGCGAGGGTGGACAGAACAGAGCAGTGTCCCATTCAACCCTTCAGCCGCTCCTGGTTTCGTGTCATTGAGGGCCATCCCACCATTTGGCACCCCCTCCCCGCTCCTCCCTGTGCTTTCTGTCCCCTCCTGTCCTCTCTCCTAGCCCTGTTCACCTTGGACCTGGGGTCAACGCTGCCCTCTGGCTCTCCTGAGAGGAGTGGGGCCCTCTCTCCTGTTAAATTGAGCCACAGGGGTGAGTTAAGTTCCAGGCCTGAAGCGTGGCTTGTGGTAGTTTGATGATTTCATGTCAACTTGAAGATGTAGGAAAGTGGAGGCGTGGAACCCAACCTGTCAGTCAGGTCACAGCCTGAAGCGGCCTCCTTGCGGGGTGGCCTTCTCATAAAGCTGAGAAACTGGGAACCTCCTTCTCTCTCTCTGCCCCTCGCCTCCCTGCTGGCTGGGACTCTATTGCTGACCCCGAGAGCAGTCAGCAGAGACCTGGGACAAGTCACCTCCCTTCTCTGGGCCTCTGCCCATCTGTAGAAGGACCGCTGGACAGTTATTCCTTCTTCTGGACAGAGTCACATGGAGGGTCTCCTGGGTCCAAGCCCTGCTGAGGAGCATGATGGAACAGAAAGATGGATAGATAGATAGATAGATAGATAGATAGATAGATAGATAGATAAAGAAATAGACCAACCTCTTGTGAGGACACACAGGCCAGTGTGAGTGGGAATCACACACAAACATCAACAATGAGCAAATGGATGAATGACCTCAAAGTGCAATCAGTGCCCTGAGGAGTGGGCCTGGGACAAGCTAGTGAGCATATGAAAGGACGTGTTATACTTGGACCTGAGTGATGCTTTTTCAGGGACCATGAGGCAGGCCTGGGCAGGGCAGTGTGGGGCTGGGGTGGTGGACTCTGGGTGACAGATGGAGGTAGGGCAATCAGCAGACAGATGGAGGTGGCCAGTGAAGGCAGAGAGCTTGCCCCAGGCAGTCTCCACTGAGGGGCTTTGTGCACAGACTGGTGTGGTCAGCCTGTCCCTCTAGAACTCTGTGGGCGCAGAAGTGAGGGGCTAGATGAGAGGAAGCTAGCCTAGCAGCCAGTGGCCCGGGTTCTGTGGTGGAGGCAGTGGGATGGGTTTCTGAAATGTCCATTAGGGTCAGTGCAGCGGGAGGGGGGTCCTGAATCTGCAGGTGGGGGAGGGCGACTGGGCACAGGGGTGTCCAAGTGAAATCTTCTGCAGGGCTGGGTCTCCCTGCCCTCCCCCACCTTGGCCCCGCCCCTGCAGGAAGAGCTTTGAGCAGCCTCTGGGCCCCTTCTCTTGCTTGGTGGGCGGGGCTTGCTGCTGGAGAGGTGGGGTTGGGAAGGGCCAGGGAAGCAGAGACACCAGCTGTGGGGGTGGGGTGGGGAGGCCTGCACCCTCTCCCCTCTGTATGGGGAGGAGGTTCTGCACACACACCATGCACGCAGCACTTGCGAGGGGCGAGGCGGGCAGGAAGCAGGTGCAGATGGTCTGGAGGGTCTGTTTGCAGATGGATAAGGAGGGGGTGGGGGGCGTGAGACCAGCACATGCTCAGCCTTCTCTGCTATCTGCTCAAAAGCCAGACAGAGCTGCAGCTGGGAGGCTAGTCTGGGAGCGCCTGGCGCGCGCGAGCACACACACACACACACACACACACACACGCACACGCAAGCCAGGGAACAAAAGAGGGCAGGCAGAGGCCAAGGCACTTGCAGAGCAACAGAAAAAGGGTGAGGGGGGGTGGTAGGAAGAGGGGTGTGTGTGTGTGGCTGTTTCCCAGGGCCAGGCCTGCCTTGTCTCTGAGGCTGGTTTGGGGCAGTCACCTCACAACCAAGCGGCCCCTCACCACCACTGAGCCTGTCCACAGACACCAAGCAGGGCAAGGTACACTGCCAGTTCACACAAGAGCCATGAAAAGCCAGCAGCCACCATGAGGGGGCTGAGGGTCACCAGGGGCAGCTGCCCCCATGTCACCCCAGCAGCATCTGTTGGGACAGACCACTGGCCTCTTGCAGACAGGGCTGGGGGCAGCTTCATTCCAAGGGCCCCTTATAGCAACTTCCCAGTGATAAAAGCTTCAGGTCTTGGGGCAGGGCTTTCGGATCAAAATGAGATATATCAGAAGTCCGAAAGTATTGCTACAAGCGATAGACACCAAATTCACTGCCATTGAGTCGTTCTGACTCATAGCAACCCTATAGCACAGGGTAGAACTGCCCCTGTGAGTTTCTGAGACTGTCACTCTTTACGGGCATAGAAAGCCCCGTCTTTCTCCCAAGGACAGGCTGCTGGTTTCGAACTGCTGACCTTGTAGTTAGCAGCCCAAAGTGTGACCATTGTGTCACCAGGGCTTCTCACCACCAGGGCCACAAATATCAGAATGGGAAGCTCTTTCTCACCATAACCGCCATCTGGCTCCTGCAGACATGCCTGCAGATGGTGCGTCCACCTTGCTGACCCTTCCCCGGTGCGGGCTGCCCTCTTCCATTGACACCACATCGAACGGGCAGTTGGGCCGCCTCCAGGGGCTTAGTTCGTTCCCAAAGTGCTTTGAGTTTGGGGACCTAAAAGAAGCCCGAAGAGGCAAGATTGAGGCTACAGGGTGGAGTTTCCAATGAAATCCTCATAAGACAGCCCGGGCTACCCTTGAAGAAAAAGCAGCTCCATCGATGGAAGAATATTCCGTAGGGCCAAGTTTCCTGGCTATTCCCTCACCAACAGTTTTCCCTCTTAACAAAAAAAGTTTCCCTACAAAGTCTCCATGGTCATCCTGTGTCTGCTGAGAAAATCTATCAAGACTATTGTGTCAATCTGGGTTGACTAGAGAAACAAATCCAAGGATACTCATATATATATATTGTGTCAATCTGGGTTGACTAGAGAAACAAATCCAAGGATACTCATATATATATATATATATATATATATATATATATATATATATATGAAAGAGCTTTACATCAAAAAGTAACTGTGTGTTAAGAAAACCTCCCAGCCCAGTCCAGATCAAGTCCTTAAGTCCGATATTAGCCCACATGTCCGATTCCAGTTTATAAATTCCACTTTAGACTCACGCAGCACATACATGATACAAAATGTAGGAAGATCACAGGCGAGTGGGTGGAAAGTCTTGTGGATCCAGTGGCGGTGGAAGCATCTCAGAGCTGGCAGGGATCTCTACGTGGCTCCTCCAGCTCCAGGGCTCTGACTGCCATCAGTGTGTCTCCAGGTGGTTTGTCAACAGGAATGTGAAGCAGAGAGAGAATGTGTCCCGCCTCCAGAGAGGAAGGCAGGAAGAATTCCCAGAATCCTCAGGAGAAGGCCATGGCCACACAGCGGCATCATTGGCCATGACCTGATTGACAGGCTAGACTCCACCCCTTTGCTCAAGTTGACAGGAAAGTATGTAACTGCCATAACTACCCTTTGGAACTGCCCCCAGACAGCTGTCATAGCCTTCCGAGCTGACTGATCAGCCAGGACTGAGCTGGCCCAGCAGCTTCCTTGGGAAGCCACTGGGTGGAATGGACCTTGTTTTTTGAAGGCGCCTTCACAAGACTTAATCGCATAGAGAGCCAGTTGGCAGCCACTCACTGGTGACGGAGACCGGTTCCAACATGCTTCGTCTGGAAGGAATCCATACATGTGCGATAGGCACCCTAGCCATGAAACAGAGGAGCCCCGGTACTCGATGGCATCAGTACTGGACGTAATGGGATTTCGACGCGAAATGTCGAGAACATTTTGCATCAGAGCTCAAACAAGACATGGGAATCTGACCCGACGGATGTGACTTTTGTAAACAAAAGCAGTTTGTGTTTCGGTCACTTGGCGTTAGTTCGTGCTGTTAGTACACGCTGCTTCAATCTTTTGTGGCGGTGTCCCAAGTGTTGTGCTATAATTTTCGTAGTTCTTGTGTTTTTTTTTTGGTACTGTTTTTAGATAAACAACATGGGTTCTAATGAAGAGTCTTTTGAAAGAATCATCATGATAAGGAACTAGTTACTTACGTATTGATATTGTTGACATTTATTTAGTATGTAATCCCTTTTAGAAAACAGTTAAGGAAACACCGACAGCAGACCACATTAGACAGATTTTTTTTTAGAGAAAGCCAGCCAGCAGGTCCTAGAGAAAAAAGGCAAAAAAAGAGGGGGAAAAAACCTCCTGAAAAGCAGCTACCAGTTGATTTTATGGAAGGGGATTTTCCTTCCAAACAATGATTCTCTCTCCATCCCTTCTCCCCACATCCATGTCCACAGATCCAGATCCTCATCAATCTCAAGGTCTGGGCCATACTGTAGTTGTTAAAAAAACTTTTTAAATGTTGTATTTCTTATTTAAATTATATTATTTAACTCTGAACTTAATTACTTTGAAATTTCTGTATCATGTTTTGTATCAAAAGGCAAGGTTAGGGTGAAAGCTTGGTGGCCGAGAACGGACCACTTTCAGTTATTTCTTATGGGAAGAATTGATTCCGAACTTGACGGCATCGCATCTCTACGGTCCTTCTAGAATGGACTGGCATGGAGGCCCAGGGTTCTACTCTACTTTTTACTTCCCTGTAAGAGGAGCCCTGGTGTTATAGTGGGGTACCCGTTGGGATGCGAACTACAAGGTCAGCCGTGGGAAACCACCAGCTGATCCATGGGAGAAAGATTGGGCTTTCTACTCCCATAAAGAATTACAGGCACGGAAACCCAGTTCTACTCTGTCCTATAGGGTCGCTGTAAGTCAGCATAGACTCACTGGCAGTGAGGTGTTTGTTGTTGTTGTTGAGGGAGGGATACATGTTATATGTAGCTAGGCAGCGCTGTCGAGTCATAGCAAACCCATATGACAGAGTCATACTGCTTGGTTGGGTTTTCTCGGCTGCGAGCTTTTTTCATTCATTTTATTTTATTTATGTGTTTCTTTTTAAAAAAAAAACCATTTTATTAGGGGCTCATACAACTCTTATCACAATCCATACATATACATACATCAATTGTATAAGGCACATCTGTACATTCCCTGCCCTAATCATTTTCGAATAATTTTGCTTGGATCTATGACCATGGAGGCAGCAGTCAAGAAATCAAATGACATGTTGCATTGGAAAAATCTGCTTCTAAAGACCTTGTTCAGGGGAAGGGAGCAAAGATGTCCCATTGAGGACTAAGGTGTCCTTGATCTAAGCCGGGGTATTTTCAGTCTTCCGTATGCACCCGGGAGCGAGGCAATGTACAAGGAGGATAGAAGAACTGGGGCCTTTGAAATGTGATGTTGGCAAAGAATGTGCACTATCCCATGGCCTACCAGAAGAACAAACAACTTTGTCTGGGAGGAAGTACAGCCAGAATGCTCCTTAGGAGTGAGGATGGTGGGACTCACTCTCGCGTCCTTTGGCCATGTTCTCATGCGGGCCCTGGCGAAGGACTTCATGTTCGGTAAAGTAGAGGGTCAGGGAGAAAGAGGAAGACAAGAGAGCCTGACCCAGTGGCTGCAGCAACGGGCTCATTCACAACAATTGTGAGGATGGTGCTGAACTGGGTGATGATTCTGCTGCTGTGAGTGGGGACGCCACGAGTCAAACGGACATGGCAGTGACCAACAGCATACATCTCCAGAGAGAGAGAGCGAGAGACCAGCATGGAAGGAGGTAACTTGTAGGAGGCCAATGGCAGAGCAGAGATACCAGCAAGCATTCTGTAGTCACAAGCAGGGGTGGTCTACAGGGAGTAAGACAAAGGGTATTTCATACCAAGAACAGAGAGAGGAGGAAGAAAGAAGGAGGGAGGAGATGGAAGAAGCGGAAAAGAAATGGGGAGAGAGCTGGAAAGAATGGAGAGAGAGAGAGAAGTGGACAAAACAGCATAAAGAAAGGAGCCAGTGTTTTTTGAACGGTCACTGGAAAAATTACAGATGTAATTCTTCCAATTCCCCCCCCCCCTCTCAGGAGAGTATGCTCTCCCCATTTTTCAAACGAGGGACCTGAGGCCAGAGGGGTGAAGCTACTTCACCTGGAGGATAACTAGGGCAGAGGAGGGATTGGTACTTGGGTGATTCCAGAGTCTGTGTCTTGCCCTCCAGCCCTGCCTGTTTATTCTCAGCTATCACCCACAGCTACTGAGTGATTTCAGCTCAGAGCCACCCTCCCTATTGGACAGAGTCCAGCTGCCCCATAGGGTTTCTGAGACCGTAGCTCTTTAAGGGAGCAGACAGCCTCGTCTTTCTCATGAAGAGGGGCTGGCGGGTTTGAACTGCTGAATTTACAATCTGAAGTCCAACCCTTCATCCACTCTATCACCTGGGCTCCTCGGATCTTGAGACGGGCTATAATTTTTCAAGGGCAGAGGCCCTTGGGCCTCCTCTGGGACCTCCAGGGCTCCTGCCATGGCCTGTGTCTGTCACTCTGAAAATACACTGTGCTACTCACTGCCATTGAGTCAATGCCAACTCATAAGGAGCCTTTTGAAAAGAGTAGAATGGCCCCTATGGGTGTCCAAGACTGCCACTCTTTATGGGAGTAGAAAGTCCCATCGTTTTTCTTCTTCCCATCGTCCAACAGTTATTTATTGAGTATCTGCTATGTCCCTAGAATTAAAAAAAAACATTTTATTGGGGGCTCTTACTACTCTTATAATAATCCATACATCCATTGTATCAAGCACATTTGTACATACGTTGCCATCATCATTTCCAAAACATTTTCTTTCTATGTAAGTCCTTGGTATCAGCTCCTCATTTTCCCATCCTCATGAACCCATGATAAATTATTATTTCCATATCTCACACCATTGATGTCTCCATTCACACAGTTTCTGTTTTTCATCACCCTTGGTGGAGAAGGTTACAGTCAATCATTGTAATTGGCTCCCCCTCTCTCCCCTTACCTTCCCCCTATCCTCATGGTATCACTAGTCCCATTATTGTTCCTGAGGTGTATATCTGTCCTGAATTCCGTGTGTCAAGAGTTCTTATCTTTACCACTGTACAAGCTCTGGTCTAGCGGGATTTGTAAGGTACACATGGGGTCATGATAGTGGTGGGGGGAGGGGCAGAGTTTGGGAGGAAGCATTAAAGAACTAGAGGAAAGTTGTTTTGTCAGTGCTGCGCCCTGACTGGCTTGTCCCTTCCTTGTGACCCTACTGTGAGGGGCTGTCCAATTGTCTATGGGTCTCCACTCTGCCCCTTCCCCACTCATTCACATCAATATAATTGTTTGATTTGGGTCTTCTGATGCCTGACACCTGATCATGTCGCCACCTCATGATCGCACAGGCTGGTGTGCTTCTTCCATGTAGGCTTTGCTGCTTGCCAGCTAGGTGAGCACTTGTTTATCTTCAAGCCTTTAAGACCCCAGACACTATATCTTTTAATAGCTGGCACCATCAGGAAAACCCCATTTTTATCCTGAGGAGCAGCTGATGGTTTCAAACTGCTGACCTTGTGGTTGGGAGCCCAATGCATCACCAGTGCAGCACCTTGAAAATACACCCTAGGCTTGTAGAGTTGGGTTTAGAGTTTCTGGGGGGCTTAGCAAGGATTGTGTAGTAGAGAAAAGGTAGTAAAGGCAGGCCTTGTGAAGTTGGGTTCAAATCCCACCTGGGTCTCTTGGCAGCTCTCACTGTTTCTGTGAGCAAGCAATGGATCCCCAACATGCACCCGTGCACTGTGCATGAATCCACTCAGACTCCCAGCAGCTCTCTAGGGTGGGAGAATTACCTCGTGGGCTTTTCAAGGCTGCACATCTTAGAAGCAGACTCTTGATCTTTCCCCCTCAGAGAAGTTGGTTGGCTTGAACCACTGAGTTAGCAGTTGACAGCTGGATGCTTAGCCCACTCTACCACCAGTGTTCCTTACAACCAGCACCAACCCAACCCAATCTGACTCAAGACTACCAAGCCACCGATGACTTGTAGCGACCCATACGACAGGGTAGAATGGTTCTGTGGGGTTTCTGAGTCTGGACATTTTTATGGGGGCAGACAGCTTCAGCTTTCTCCCTTGAATGGCTGGTGGATTCGAACTGCTGACCTTTCAGATTCCAACTGCTGCTAGGACTCCTCGAACAATATACACAGAAGTATGAAACTTAGGGGAGAAATCATAGTGTAATCATTAGTATGCGCTTTGGGGCCCTCTTTGCAGACACAAGAGTGCACTGAGGACGCCCCCACCCTGTGCATTTTCTCATTCAGTGTACAAAAACCTATGACAAAGATGCCATCATCGCTCTAACCTCGTGGCCTGAGAAACCAAATATTGGGAGGGGTAATTAACTTGTCTCCATTCACAGCCAAGGAGTTCTGGTGGCATTGTGGGTAAGGAATTGTACTGCTCACCACTAGGTTGACAGTTCAAGCCCACTACCTTCTCTGATGGGGAAAGATGAGGCTGTCTGTCCCCTTAAAGGTTTACAGCTCCAGAAACCCAAAGGAGCTGTTCTGTGAGTTGGGATTGACTTAATGGACAGTGGCAACAGGTTTGTACAAACAGACGGGGTTGACCCTCAGGACACTCTGGTGTTCTCAGACAATGGTAGCAGGTCAGAATTCCCTAGACGGAAGAGGGCTCAGAGATTCTGATTCATGGCTCTGGGGCAAGGTCTGAAAATGTGCCTTTGTAGCCAGCTTCTGGGTGATGCAGACGCTGACTGGTGCCCCATGGCAGTTTGAGGACCACTTCTAGAAAATGTTCTGGGTCCTTGAGTGGAGTCTAATTACTAAGCACCCTGAATGGAACCGAGAAGAGAAAAAGCTGTTTATTTAGGCAGCCAGGCGCACGGACCTTCCTACTACAACAAAGACTGGCGGGTGCCCAGTTCATGGCAGTTTCCAAGCAACATTTCTACTAACTTTCCCAACAATGTTACTCAGGTAGTACAGGCCACAAAAAGTCATAAAAGTGCCTGAAAATAAATTAAAGCGTTCTAGAATCTATTTTCTTGACATTCACATTCCAGATGACTGCTCTGGTGGTGCAGAGGATTACACATGGGGCTGCTAACTGCACATTTAACAGTTCAAAACCACCAGCTGCTCTGAGGGAGAAAGACGAGGCTTTCTACTCCCATAAAAGCTCGCAGTCTCAGAAGTCCACAGGGGAAGTTCTACCCTGTCCTGTAGAGTCACCATGAGTCAGAATCCACTCTGATGGCAGTGAGTTAAGGGCTCTTTATGACTCTTAAATGCTGGCCAGAGGAACTGGGGTGGGGTGTCAAATTGACTCCAAGCAGGGGTCAAATAGTAATTAGCATTCTAAATTCAGGACTGAATCCTAATGATGAAATAATATGAAACACTAAGCAGGTGGATTACATTTAAACATGGCACCTAACCACCACCACCACCTTTACCACCGTTACTACCACCACCACATCCTCCTCCACATCCAGTTCCACCTCTACCACTACCACCTCCACTACCACCACCTTCACCTCCACCTCCACCTCCACCTCCACCTCCACCTCCACCTCCACCTCCACCATCATTATCACTTCCAATTCCACCACCATCACCACCTCCACCATGTTCACCTCCACCTCCTCCACCATCTCCACCACCACCTCCATCTCCACTTCCACCTCCACCTCCTCCTCCTCCACCACCACCACCACCACCACCATATCCACCTCCAACTCCACCTCCACCACCATCACCACCTCTACCTCCACCACCTCCACCTCCACCTCCACCTCTACCTCCACCACCACCACCATCTCCACCACCACTTCCACCATCACCATCTCCACCTCCACCTCCACCACCTCCACCTCCACCAACACCACCACCATCTCCACCTCCACCGCTACCACCACCACCATCACCATCTCCACCTCCACCTCTACCTTCACCACCATCTCCACCTCGACCTCCTCCTCCTCCTCCTCCTCTACCACCACCATCATCACTTCGAATTCCACCATCACCACCATGTCCACCTCCACCACCACCACTACCACCTCCACCACCACCACCTCCACCTCCACCTCCACCTCCACCTCCACCTCCACCACCTCCACCTCCACCTCCACCACCTCCTCCACCTCCACCACCTCCACCACCTCCACCACCTCCACCACCACCTCCACCACCACCTCCACCTCCACCTCCACCTCCACCTCCACCTCCACCTCCACCTCCACCTCCACCTCCACCACCATCAATCCACCACCTCCACCCTGACTCCAAATCAAAGTGGCTGCAGCCCTGTTCACAGTTGACAGCAGGGACCCTACGAAACAGAACTGTCCCCATCAGGCTGCGAGGAGTGCACTCTTCACAGGAGTGACTGCTGGCTCTTTCTCCTTCGCACCACTCACTGGGTTTGACCGGGCAAACTTCTGAAGACAGAGGGCAAGTCCCTGGGTGGAGCAAGGGTATCAGTGCTTGAACATTGGTTCCTGGAGCTCACTTCCGGTGCCTGGGAGGCAGACCTGGGCCTCTGTGTCTGGAAGGTCCCTGCCTAGAAAATTCTTTGAAGTGCAACTTTCATCCCCAACACACAAAGAACGCAAGGGGGTCTGAGAGGCTGCTGGTGCTCTGTGGGGGTTTGCGAGGGCTGGTTTTCACGAAGTCCACCACCAGGCCTTTCTTCCCAGGCACCTTTGGGTGCACTCAAACCTCCCACCTCGTGTGTTAAGCATGTGCTTTGCCCAGGAACCCAGTGGCCTTGCAGTCACTGGCCTGGATGCCAGTCCTGAAGAGCCACAGTGGTTCAGTGGTTGCGTGTTGGGTTGCAAGGTCAGCAGTTTAAATCCACCAGCCTCTCCCAGGGGGAAAGATGAGGCTTTCTCATCCTTTAAAGAATGACAGTCCCCAAAGCCCACAGGGGCAGTTCTACTCTGCCCTACAGGGTCCCTGAGTTATAATGGCCTCCATGGCTGTGTGTGTGTGTGTGTGTGTGTGTGTTTGTGTGTGTGTGTGTGTCTGTGTGTGACCAAACCTTGACTTCCTTGGATCCATCTCCCCACCTGGGGAATGGGGAGGACCCCTCTCACCGCCCTCTCCGCCCCAGGGCTGCATGGTAAATGGGAGGCAGATCCTCACAGCCCTGAACTACTCTATGAGATCAGCCTCCTTCCTGCGGAGTCCAGAATCCACTCCCTGGGTCCGGTTGACTCAGCCCTGCAGGCTTCGCCTCCAAGTCCAGCCGGGCAGAGCGTTGCCATGGCATCGCCATGGGCGAGGAAGCGGGAGGCACCGCCCAAGTCTCCCCTTTGTGCCGCGGGGGGGGGGCGGTGGATGCGCGACCCCCCCATCTTGGCCCGCGCCCCGCCTCCCAGGTCCAGGTCCCCGGGCGTGGGTGGGGGCCAGGGCATAGGGTTGCAGGGGTGCGGCGAGGCGGGGGAGGGCGAGGCCCAGGCTGGGGACGTGGCACTCCGCCCGCCCGCATTAAAATTTCATGGGCGCTGCAGCAGTTACAAAGCGGACGCGGTCTGCGCTGGGGGACCAGAGCGAGGGGGGCTGCGGAGAAGTGCAGAGAGGAGTTGGCGATGGGAGGCGCTTGCAGCACCCCCACAACCCCCCATTCTGCTCCCGGATCTCCGGCACAAAGAGCCCTTCGCACTCGCTGCAGGACCATGGACCCCACCAGGTAAGTAGCAGCCCCCTCCGAAAGCCCCCCACCCCTCCGCAGGCGTTCTGGTCTTGGAACGCTGAGGAACCACCCAGTCCCCAAGGTCGAGGTGAAGCTTGGTGGTGCATCCCAGGACAGACCTGAGGTGCCTAGCCTTGCTTGGGGTGAGGCTAGGGTGGCTTAGGGTCTTGCGGTCCCAACAAAGACACCGTCCCGCCCCCCGCCCCCCTTCATTGTCCCCTTCCTCCTCACGATCAGACCTGGGGGGGCTTCCTTTCTCCTTCATGGCCTTCTCTAGGCGCCAGGTCCCCAGCTATAGGCCAACCCTTGGGCAGAGTCTGGGGACTGGGGGGATGGGCTGGGGTGGGGTCCATGACCAACCCCTGTAGTCCCCCTACTCCCACCCCCATGCCCCAGGACCTGCTGTGCCCCTATTTCTGGGACCCAAATCCTAATGTGGGGCTAAAGGAATGGAGGTGAGCCGCAGAGCCTCCTTTGTTGAGAACAGCCATCCCGCTGAGACTGAGACGGTAAGGATAGTCCTTTTGATGGTGACTCCCCCAGGGCTCGGATAGCCCCAACCCGAGTTGGGAGATGCTCCTGTCAGAGATGAAGACCCAGACCCGAGAGGGGTAGCCACATGTCCAAGGTCACACAGCCGTGGCTTTCGATCCCACCTGGTCCAGAGTCTAAAGTCCATGTTGTTCCTCTAAAGCCCCACCTGCCCTGGGCCCCAGCGCTTCCCAGGCTGGCTAGCGATTTGGAAAGGGACTGGCCACCAGCAGTCCCTGACTGAGCGCTTGGACAGGGAGGGGGAAATTGCTGGGGAAGGATTAGGAGGGGAAGGTGGGGGGGGTGGCTGAATTCTGCCCCCTCATCCCAGACTAGTGCCCCCCATGCCACCATGGGCCCAGTTGGCTGGTGATGACATCTCACTGCAGTGTGTGTGTGTGTGAGGGGGGACACCCCCACTACTGCAGGGGAGGGGCATGATGGGGAGGTGGCTGGCTTTGTTGTTCACAGGACCAGCTTCCAGTCAAAGGTAGCTTGGTGCTGAGCCCTTGCCTCTGGCCAACCAGGCTTCTGTTTTCCCCATGCTCCCTCCTACCCCTCCCCATTGCCCCCGCAGGGTAGACACACAGGATGAGTCATTCCACTTGACAGACTGGAAAACCCGAGGGCCTCCGATTGTAGGGATATCGCTAAAATTGGAATGGAGTGGAGTGGAGCAGACTGTGGGGCCAGGGAATGAGTCAGCAGGTCTGGAGTGGGGCTGAATAATCTGAGCCCCATCCTTACTGGGCAGGTGGCCCTACAGATGCTCTGGATGGAAGGATGCCCTCCCACCCCACCCCAACCCCCAAGAAGTTGGCCAATCCCTAGCTTTGTAAGGCCTTGAGCTGTCTGAACACCCAGTGTCACTTTCATCCCAAAAGATTTCTCTCAGGATGAGGTCTTGCCCTCCATGGGAGCCTATTTTGTTAAAGACCTTGACACTGACATCTGCCATGAACCTAAAGGTGGACAGTTGGAACCCACCGAGCAGTGGGCAGAAGAGCCTGGTGACCAGCTTCTATAAAGATTACAGTCAAGAACATCCCATGGCGGGGGTAGGGGGTGGGGGTGGGAGGGGCATTCTCCTGGCTAACACATGATGGTCTCTGTGGGATTGACTGGGTGGCAATGGGTTTGGGTTTTAGCAGTCTGACTAGAGAGAATGCATATGAAATTTGCCTTAGCCCCAGCTGATGTGGTGGGGGTGGGGTTCCTAGACCATCTGCTTCAGGGAAACCATGCTCTCTCTCCACTTGCGTTCAAAATCAGACTTTATAGCAGTGATTGTTCCAGTGATTTCCTTTTTTCAAATTGGAAATATTGGATGAAAGGCATGATCGTGGTAGGAGATTTGGAAACAAGCAGAAAAGCCGAGATGGGAAGAAGTGAACACTCCCAGGTTTCATCACCATGGTAGCATTTTAAAATCATTTTCTTCTGGTGCATTTCCTCATAGCCATGTCCCCGGATGACTTTGTGGTTACTTGTTGGGCTGCTAACCTCAGGATCAATACTTGGAAATGACCGGCCACTCCTCTGGAGAAAGACAGGGTTGCAGTTCTCTTAAAGGCTCCCCGTCTTGGACACCCACAGAGGGGGTTCTGCTCTGTCACATAGGGTCGCTGTGAGTCGGAGCCCTCTCACTCTGTGGCGGCCAGTGTGGCTTCGTTTGGTTTACTGCTTCTGCACGGTCTCTGTCCGGGGCTTGTGCTGACACATACCACTGTCAGCAGAGCTGGTGTGCGGGAGTGGATGAGGCTGCTCTTCCATCCATTCCCTGTGATTGACTCTGTCTCAGACGCTCACGGGGCAGTTCTACCCTGTTCTGTACAGTTGCTGCGAGTCTGCATGCACTGGATGAATGGTCCTGAGTTTTTTAAAAGCTGCTTCCCAGCTGCCCCATGCCTTCATTTTTAAGGACCTTCCCCGTCCATTCTTGAATCCATCATTCATCATGTGTAGTAGAGAGAGGTGTTGGAAGTCACACAGAATCTTCTTCAGCCATTGGTTCTCTGAGCTCACTTCCACCAGGAAGTACCGCCCTCAGTTTTGTTCTCTCTCACATGGGGACCACTCAAACTCTGCTTGGAACACGCTGTGAGGCTGGGGGCCAGTGCGTGCTGTGTTTTTGTTAGTTGTCCATCAGTAGGTGTCCACTGATGCATACCACCAAACACCACGTAGGGTAGGGTTGTCTCAGCTGTCTGTCCTCTTAATGGAAGCAGATGCTCAGGCCTTTTCTTCAGCCACACTCATGGGTGGGTTTGAACTGCCCATCCTGCAGGGAGCAAGGAGCGAACACCATTGGTACCACAACTACTGGGTCCTTAGCAGAGACGGTTGGTGCATCCATGGGGTGCCAGTTGAGCTCACTGGCTGAAGGACCGGCCTTGCATTGGTGCATCAACATTGGGTGTCATTCTCGTGGGAGCTGTCTGTTGGGGTTAGTCAGCCTTTGCTCTCCTGGGCTGGTGGGTTGAGCAGGGCTCTTTCTGGGGTATTGAGTGCATTGTGCGTGCTCAGCGAGCTGGTGAATAATTTATGGCCTCATCTTTTGTTCTCTCCCTGGTCCCCCGCAGGCCCTTGCTAATCTGCTCTCACTCCAGATCCCTGGAACAATAGGCAGGGGGGCAGAGATGCTGCCTGGCTCCCAGCACTGTGACATCTGTCTCCCTCTCTCTTGGGAAAGGCTGAGAGGAGGCAGGTGTCCCTGTCCTCCTCCTCCTCCTGCCAGGTGGGCCCTTGGGAAGCCACCAGCTGTGAGATGGCAGGACGGTGGGGGTGGCTGGGTGGGGGTGCTGAAGTGTTGTGAGTAGGGAGTGGTGGGGGAGGGGAGAGCAGGTGACTCACTGCAGCCTTCTTTCCCAACTCCTGCTTTGTAACCATTCTCTCTTGGTTCCTGTCAACTGGGTGTCAGGTATGGCGGAGGCGTGAACTTCATCAGGGGACATGATGGGTGCAGCTGGAATAAAGGGACCCAGAATGGCATTAGCAATCTCAGACCGGTTTTCCAGGGTGCCTGCCTTCCCTGGAGCTTTTCTCCTAGAGTCCCCATCACCCTACTTGACTAAAGAGCTCGGGTGTCAAGGCTAAGTGTTCAAACCCACCCAGAGATGCCATAGAAGAAATGCCTATGCTGTTTCATAGACATCCCCAAGCCTAACCCACGGCCATCAAGTCGATGCCAACTCAGAGTCACCATACAGGACAAGGTAGAACTGGCCCTGAGGGTTCCGGGGACTGTCACTCTAGGGGAGTAGAAAGGCCCGTCTTAGCAGTAACCGATACACCACCATTACTCTCTTCTAGTGAACAGAGCAGCCAAGGACACCCTAGGAGGCAGGTCTTTCCTTTCACGTGGGTTCACGGCCAGTTTAAATGGCCTCAACAGCACCTCACAGCAACAAGGAGCCTTGGCTGCTCACCAGGCTACTCACCACAAGGACAGCCGTCGGAATCCACCGATTGCTCCTTAGGCAAAAGAGGAGACATTCTGCTCCCGTTTAAAGTTGTAGTCGCCGGCACCCACCGGGGCAGCCCGACCCTGTCCTATAGAGTGGCTGTGAGTAGACTTGACAGTAGGTTAGATTTTTTTTTTTTTAAGATTAGAATTTTTTAACAAGAACATCCTATTGGAATGTTGTTGGTCTCTGGCCCCTTTCCAGGTCCAGTGGGGCCATTTAGAAAATCCCAGAGCCACCACTTCTTAGCCAGCGACCTTGGAATTAGGCACCTTGCTCTTAACCTCCGGCTCTTCACCTGCAGAATGGGAAATGGAACTCAGCGTGCTGTGCCATCCTTGGCAGAGGGGCGCCCAGTGAGAGTGGGACCAAGGCTACTTTCATTCCTCTTTCTCCTGGCCCGCCTTCCTGCCCATGCCAGGTGAAGCCCAGCAGGGCCGGGAGGGAGATGTGAATTCGCAAGCTCCTTTTCCTGGAAATGGAAATGCTTTGTTGTCCTGGTGCATGCTTCTGGTTTCGCTCTGCCCCCGTGCCCACCCCTCTCCCTAGGAGCTTGTCTCTGGCACTCACTCCTGCAGAGCGTGCGCCCCCCGCTTCAGATCTCGGGCAGCTCTTTGACTCCAGAGCCAGGGCAGGCAGGAGCCAGAAACCCAGAGGAGCCCTGTAATACCTACAAAAGAACTCACACAGCTGAGCATCCACTGCCATTAACTCCTGCCTACTCCACAGTGCGGGCTTTAGTTTTTATCGTGAAGTCACACACGCCTGGAAAAGCAAGTGGAACACGGTTGTCTCCCTCAGTTCCATTTGAGAGTAAACACCCTGGCCAGAAAGCACCCCCTGTATACGGCCCTGTCTTTTTTGGGAAGAAGAATCAGAATCGAGTTTTTTTTAAGAAAACAGCCAAAAGGTTTACAGCTGCCGAAGATGCAGTTGCACGACCTTTTGCAGCATAACTGTTCACATTGATCAAACGTTCGCCCACCAAAATGAATTCTGCACTTCTGGGAAGTGTAGTGACCACCCATGTGCCTCTGGGGAAATGTTGACCAGCTGTACTCAGTTGTCTAAGGAAGCGCCTCGCTCAATGGAGTCCTTGCTTCTTTTAGAAGTCCATCGATTATTTGGCTGAAAGGCGTCCTGTGGAAATAGCATCAAATCCAAGCTCAAAGGTGATCTTAGGGCTTCTCTGTTGGTTCTCTTGGCCCAATAAGTCTGACCTTTTTTGGGCAGGGAGTGGAGATTGAGGTTTTTTTCCTCTAGATTTCTCTCCCATTCCATCCGGGCCCTTTAATTGTGCCCTTGGTCAGAAGGGTTGGTGTTGGTAGCCGGGCACCATCTAGTTCTTCTAGTGTTTGGTTCCATCAAGTTTTCTTCTTCAGGTTTATTAATTTCTGAGTTTTCTTGGCTCTGATTTTATGGAAGCAGATTGTCAGGTCTTTCTTCCCCAACACTTACCCTTTCAGTTGTTGTAGTCTTTCTTGTTTTCTTTCTCCTTTTTGAAAACCCACACTCACCACCTTGGCATTGGTGCTGACTGTGAGTGAGCCTCCAGGACAGGGTTGAATGGGTGCCGAGCCAGCTTCCCAGACGGCCATGCTTGATGAGGGCAGGAAGTCCCATCCCTTTCTCATGCTCCGGAGCAGCTGGTGGTTTGGAACTGGGGACCTTGAGGATTGCAGCCCAATTTGTAACCACTACACCATTGCTCCATAGAGGAGCTTTTTGTTCCTTATGTTAAAAACAAAAACAACTTTTTACTGTGGACTGGCTGACATTATACAGCACAAATCAGTTTTCCATTCCACAATCCACACACAATTTGTTTCATGGATTTTGCCAT
The DNA here is from genome assembly GCF_050624435.1 of Tenrec ecaudatus. Lineage (NCBI taxonomy): Eukaryota > Metazoa > Chordata > Mammalia > Afrosoricida > Tenrecidae > Tenrec > Tenrec ecaudatus. Next base: position 28,623,757 of record NC_134545.1, on the reverse strand, counting down.
CCCTGTGATCTCACTTTTTCCTGTTTCCATTTCTCCTTCTTTTCCGCCCCTTCCTGCCTTGGGGACTTCGCCCTTGGGCAAATGTTGCCCTTTTGATCTCTAGTGGTTGATGCTTCCCAGGTGTGATACCTTCCCGGTGGTGGTGTGTTGACCTTACAGACCTGCCTAATGTTTGCCTGAAAATGGAGCCACAAGAATGAGTCCAATTCCAGGGGTGGAATTGGATGACTAAGGGTCATAGTCTTGGGAATTCTACCACCCTCTATTTGACCAGCCAGTAAACCTGGTCTTTAAAAATTTTTTTTAATAGTTTTGAGTTCTGTTCTACATTTTTCTCCAATTTTATCGAAGATCTTCTAATGTAATCTCTTTCAGAGCCATCATCTGTGATAGCTGGGCACCACCTAGTTCTTCTTGCCCCAGGGTCTTGCGGGCTGAAGGTCAAATAGTCCATTAATCCATTAGACTAACTGTTTGTGTATCTTGTTGGGTTTGTCTTCACCCTTCTTTGCTCCTGGTGGGGAGAGGCCCTTCGTTGCTCATCCGATGGTGGCTCCCAGCTCAGTGTAAACCAGTTACCCTCCCTATACCCCGAACTTGTTCCATGGTGCTAACGAGTTGTGGGCAATGGTATTGACAGTCAGACCCAGTGGTTAAGGATGTGGCTGCTAGCCAAAAGGTTGCCGGTTGGAACCGCGCCCCGCCCCACCTCCATCGACTCAAAGGGGGAAAGGCCTGGTGATCAGTTCCCATAAAAATGACAGTGAAGCACAGCTCACTGGGTCTCACAGGGTCACTGTGAGTGAGACTGGATGGCACAGCACCTAACACCATTGAAATGGCAGATGGGAGCTCCTGTGGAACATCTGTCATTTCCATGAATCCTCACACCAGCCCTTTGATGTGCGGTGGCCACTGCTCTGAGACCCATGTCCTGGCACAGAGGCCTGGGTGAACCGATCCTGGCACAGGGTGGAACCCATGACGTTGGGAGTTTTTGTGGACATTGGCCTGAAGGGGCCGTGTCCTCAGATGTGCCCGGGATGAGACTGCTGGCTGCAAGTCCATCATGTGACTTGAGCATAAGGTGACCACAGCTCTTGCCTTCTCTCTCCAACAGCTGGAGGCATCTCCCCGCCCACCCACGTTGTTCCTGATACATCCTCCCAGCCACAGCGCACCCACAGCATCAAAGGAGTAGCCCAGCTGATGTTTCCTCCCAGTTCTGGGCACTTCCGAGGGGTGGTACAGACCAGCTTCCAGTTCTACCGTCGAAAGAAGAAGAAGAAGAACACCATCAACCCAGCTGTCATGACGTCAATTCCAAGGCATGGCGGCGCTGGGGCTGCAAAGTAGATGCTGCTCCGTGGGGTTCTCATGGCGGTGACCATTCGGATGTTGACAGCCAGGCTTGTCTGCTGAGGCATTTCTGGTTGAATTTGAACCCTCAACTTTGTTGTCAGCAACTGAGTGCTTCCCCACCCACATCATCCCTGTTCTTTGCTATGTGGTCAGAATTCTCCAGAATCTCAGAAGGGGGAACCTCTCAGGGTCCATCCAGGGTATTGTCCCTCAATCAGGGAAACCCATGGGGGGTGAGCTTGTGGGAGCTGACAAGTTAACTAAAAACAAAAGTAACTTGAAGGGGATCTGATTAAGATATCATAAAATATTCCCGGGTCCATTTGCAGCTATTGCTGCCATCCACCAGTACTAACTCCTAGTGACCCTATGAGTTCTAATCTACAGGGGAGAACTGTCCCATAGGTTTCTGAACCTGTACCTGTTTACGGGAGTAGAAAGCCCTGTCTTTGTCCTGAGCAGCCGCTGGTGGTTTCAAACTGCCGACCTTGCAGAGTGCAGCCCCTTGTGTAACTACTGCACCACCAGGGCTCCTCACATTTGTAGTTTTCACTGCTATCGAGTAGATGCTGACGCATAGCTACCTCCCTGTGAGTTCCCAAGACTATAACTGTGTATAAGGAGTAGAAAGCCCGGTCTTTCTCCTGTGGAGTTGCTGGTGGCTTTGAACTGCTGACCATTAGGACCACAGCCCAATGCATTACAACTATACCACCAGGCAGAGGTTGTTTATTGAACTTTATCAAAACATATTTGAAGGTATCACACAATGTATCCCTTTCGAGTATACACCTCAGTGGCTTTTATTAAGTTGGCCAAGCTATGCAACCTGACAAAATCTATTGAGAACTTTCTCATCACCCAGTAAGGTCTTCATACTGATAAACTGCTAGTCCTTGTCCCAGCCTCAGCCCTCAGCAATGGAGACTACTTCCTGTCTACAGACTTGCCTTTCAGGACATTTTATGTAAATGGAACTGGGTAGATGACTAACCACAAGGTTGGCGGTTCAAACCCACCAGCTGTTCCTGGGGAGAAGGATGAGGCTGTCTGCTCCTGTCAGGATGAAACCCACAGGAGGCAGTTGTACCCTGTCGTGTAGGGCTGATGAGTCAACTCGATGGCAGGGCGTGACAGACTTTAGGCAGCCCTGGTGCTTGTCATCTCCCAGTCAGCATGATGTTGTGTCTTTGTCAGAGCACATATGGATAGTTTGCTTTTATGGCTGAACACAGCCCGTGAGAGAGCCCTGGGTGCGCTATGGTTCAGTGCTCGACTGCTAACTGAGAGGGTGGCAGTTGGATCGAGGCAATGCATCGTCTCCGGTAACAGTTTAAAGCCCTGAAAGTCCAAGGAGGGAATTCCCTTCTTTCGTACAGTGTTGCTATCAGTCAGAGCCCACTTGACCCAAAGAAGTTGTTTTTGGGTTTCTGGTTGGGTTTCTTTGAAGACCCTGTGTTGTTGTTTGGTGCCATCCAGTCAACTCCTGCCCATGGCGACCCTGTGGCACAGTAGATGGAAACTGCCGGTCCTGCACCAGGCTTATGGTTGTTCCTAGGCTTGAGCCCATTGCTGCAGCCATGGGGTCAATCTGTTTCCTCACGGGCCTTCCTCTCCTCTACTTTATCTAATATGCTGTCCTTGTCCAGGGACTGGGCTCTCGTCTCCTGCAAAGAGTCTGCACTGGACTGCGAGGGAAAGCTGAGCGCTACGAACCCACCTGGCGGAAGGGCAGAAGCAAGCCCTGACAACCTGACTGACGCCAGCCTAGCAACTGCTTGTCACACATGGTTGCCCTGGGTTGGAATCAACTCGAAGGCAACCAGTTTGGTTGAGCTTTTCTTGGGTGAGGGGTGAGCATAGGGCAGGATACATTTGGCCCAGAGTTCTAGAAAAAAAAAATCATTAAGCTGTGTTTCAAGTTCAGTCATCAGCCACTGAGATTCATCTGGGGAGGGCACCGGCGAAGTGTGGAAGGCCTTCGGCTCCGAGACATCAGCTGAACTCATGGGGTTTCAGCACTCTAGTTGCACCCAGGTGTGCGTGACCCCTATTGCCTGCTGCTGTCCTGTCCTGGAAGACAGCTGGCGTGTCCTTCGAAAGCCCCACTCCCTTGTTAATACCTGCTCTACTGGGCCCACAGGGCGAAAGGGTGAGTGGAGGTCACACAGAGCGGCTCACGGTCCCTTTCCAGAGCACAGCCAGTGCTGGGATGGAGGCGAGAGGAGGAAGCAGCCTTGCAGATAAGTATTCACACTGACCTGTGCAGGAGCCTCAAATCTCGTCATGCGAGGAGGCCTGGGGGGAGGGTACCCCTGAAAGGGTGACACCCCCCTTGGCTTTTGGCCTTGCAGCTCCTATTTTATAAACCATGGGGTCTGGACCTTCTTTGATTACTTACTTGAAGACCCTGTACATCTTGAGTGACAGGGGGCTGGGGACCCTGCTGCCTTAGTCTGGCCCTCCATCCTGCTCACCACACTGGGCCAGCCTTCTCCTGGCTGGGGGCGCTTTGCCTGGCCTTCAGGTGTTTGGAGGACACTTTCCCAGCTCAGGGCTCTGCAGGCACCCGGGGCCCCAGGCTGGTCAGTGCCATGCGTTGCCCTCTCTGGACATATGGTGGCTCCTGTAAGGGGAATGAGTTGTCGCCCAAAGTCAAACTTGACAGATGGTTGCTTGGCGATGGTAGGAGTTCCTGGCTATTCTTTGGGGCTCGCGAGAAGGAGGCATGGGGCGGTCTTAAAAGAGCCCTGTTCCACCTTCTGGTCTTATTTCTTGGGGCCCTCAAATGTGTGGGGCTGGAGGAGATGGTCGGGGTGGAGGGGGCAGGGCAGACAGCTATAGGTGTCCAGGCAGGAGGGCCCATCCTGTTTCTGTCCACTGCCTCAGACCGTGGGGGCAGGTTAACCCTGAATCCAGCCGTCCTGTCTTGCGGACACCCAGCTGTAGCTTTCTCCTGGGTCACATTTCCCCTGGTTGGGTGGCAGGAGGGTATGTGCTGGGAATGTAGGGAACTCACCCCGGGTGGGGGAAGGGAGGAGGAGGGGGCTTCCCCCAGGCCCCACCTCCCCGGCCCCCAGGCCTCCTCCTTGTGAAGAGAGGACTGTAGCCAGACCTGGGCCTGGGGAGGGGGCCTGGGGGAGTCTTGTCCCGCGGTTGGCTGGCTTTGTTTTCTTCCAGGGCCTGTCCTGGGGTCTCCATGGGCCAGGAGCTGAGAGCTACCTGAGCTGCCTACTTGTAGGTCGGATGCTACTGCCAGGTGAGTTCTTGGAATGGGTGAGGGCGGATATGGCCCTGGGTAAGAGTGTGCTTTCCCAGCCAGCCCTTCCACAGGCCCGGGTGTAGTCGAACTCCATACTTGTGGAAGAAGCCAGCTAGGGAGCTGGGGGCTGGACAGTGTTCTGTGTGTTGGGGGGTGGGGAGGGCTTAGGTGGGACCACCGTGGGCAGGTGGGGTCCTGGCATAGGTTCCCACACATTCCTCTGTTCAGCAGACACTGGAAGGCTTCTTCTGGAGCAGAGGTGAACAGGACAGATGTGGCCCACCCTTAGGGATCTTGACAAGACACGCTTCCTCACGGTCCCTTCGAGGGGACACCAGGGGCTAGACCCCTCATCGTGGAAGGTGTGTGTCTCTGAGCGTGAGTGTGAGTGTGTGACATAAAGAGGATTCTTCACAGGCTGGGCCCTCTCTCCCACCCTCTCCCACCCCTCCTCCTGCCCTGATGCTTGGGCAACTCCAGGCTCCCATGGGCCTGTCTGTCATCACTTGTGTGCTCTGAAAGTTCTGCGTTCAAAGCCGTCCCTCCCACCCTGGCTGGGGGCTGGGGGTGCTGAATGAGAGGGCTCTCTGAATGGGCCCAACCTCAGCTGGGGTGTGTGTGTGCTGAGAAGGGGCTGGAGCCTGGTCCTCATTGGCTCTATTCTCCCCCGTCCCCAGGTGGCTCTGCTCCCACTGGGCCCCAGGATCATGGCCCCACCCTCTCTTTGGAGCCTGAGTAGGCGACTCTGGCCTGTGGTTTTCTGGATCTCTGGGTCATCTCTGGTTGTGGACAAGGCCCCTCTTTGGACTCTGGAAGACAGCTGCTGGGGGTGAGAGGGCCGCCGCCCCAGCTCATCCTCTCTATCACCTAGGGGGATTCTGCCTGCTGGCGCTGGAGGCCCTGTCCTGACTCACAGCTTCCCCAGACCAGGCCTCAAAGGGCTGTGCCGGCGGGGACCAAAACACAGACCTGGGCATTGGGGTTGGGTGAGGGCTGGCAGGGCCTCAGTTGGGGGTCTCTGTTAGTTGCCCTCATTTATTTTTGGCTTTTCCCCTGCTTCTCTGCCCCGTGATGGTCAGAGGGAGGAGGCAGTCAGCTCTTGGATGGGTGCTGGAGGGGCAGAGGGGGCGCCATTTTGAAATCATAGGGACTCCTTTTGAGAGAGGAGAGGCCTCAGGCCAGGGGGACTCACTGGAAAGAGCCAGCCTGCTCAGGTCCTGAGTCTCAGGTCATTTGCCCAGAGCAGCGGTTCTCAACCTGTGGGTCACAACCCCTTTGGGGGTCGAATGACCCTTTCGCAGCGGTCAACGATTCATAACAGAGGCAAAATTGCAGTTATGAAGTAGCAATGAAAATAATTTTATAGTTGGGGGGGTCACCACAACATGAGGAACTGTATTAAAGGTTTACGGAATTAGGAAGGTTGAGAACCACTGGTCCAGAGGGAGCTGAGTCCTCAGGGTCTTAGAGCCCCAGTGTTGCTCTTGCTGTCCCACCTAGACCCAGGTCCAAGGGACAGGCCCTGCACACCCGAGGCCTCTCCCAGTCACAGGCATGTAGACTCACTCCCACCCTGAGTACAGCCTTTCCAGAGTAGGTGGCGCCCCATACTGGTACCAGGCTAACCTTCCTCACTACCCCCTAAGCCAACCCATGGTTGGCGAGGCAATGCCTTCCCCAGAGAGGTCTTGAGGTTGGTACTTTGGATGTAGGTTGATCATGAACCACCAACCTTGCCATAGCCAAGCTGAGTGAAGCTGAAAGCCCCCCACTTCTTCAGGGTGGGTTACTGCAACCAGCGAAGCTGCAGCCATTGCCTACGGTGGGGCAGAACAGGGCAGGACCAAAAGATATGTCAGGAAAGGAAAGAGGGGCCAGTACTGTGATGAGGCGGGGCGGGGGGAGGGGGGAAGAGACACTGGAAGTCCTTAGGGATACAGAGCTGGCTGGATCTAGTGGGGGGTCCTCTCTGTCCAGCCTGTCCTTGCCTGTTTCCTGTCAGTCCTCTCTGACTCGCAGGCACCCCCTTTTGTGTGTCAGAGTAGAACTGGGCTCCATCAGGTTTTCAGGGCTGATTTTTAGAAGCAGATTGCTGGACCTTTGTCCTGAAAGCCTCCAGCTTGGACTTGAACCTCTAAACACTTGGTTAGCAGCTGGGCATATTAGCCACTCGCACTCTTCAGAGTCTTCCTCTTCCTAGTAACCCACATCCCACGGCCTCCATGTTAGCTCGAAATGCATCCTGGGCCAGTGAGAGGCCATCTGAGTCAGAGGGTGCACTGGCTGTGTGCTCTTTGCTGGCCTAACCGTGCAGGGGGATGCAGGTGAGGGGCACACCTTCAGATCTCACCCCCAGGCCAGGGGGAGGAGATGAGCTGTGGGGAGGTGTGGCCCAGGGCAGTGCCATAGGGCAAGCTCCTGAGTGCTGTGTGGGTGCAGCAGTCTGGGGAGGCTTCAGACGAAGGCTTTGGAGGATGAGAAAGCTGGGACTTAGCTGAAGGCTTTCAGGGAGAAAGGTGAGCTAAGGGCCACCAAACTCAATCCCCGTGAGAGCCGCTGGTGTGGTCCAGGACAACAGGGGCCTGGGAGCTGCCAATGACAATGAAGAAAACAGGCCGGGACAGAGCATGAAATGTCCCCCATTTTCCGGGAGCATTGATGACGGTGTAGGAGATGTGAGCTTCCCATGGGGGAACAAGCCGTCCTATGAGATGGTGGCCTAACTGGGCCTTTGGTGGGAAGATGCTGGTGTGTGTGTGTGCACACAGGTGACAGGAATAGGCTCACTGGGAAGGGGCTGACCAGAACCAGGCAGTGGGGGTTTACGCTCCATCGGCAGGGGCACAGAAGATAAGCAACAGAGCCAATGTACCCCGCACAGGATCCATGGTGGCTTGGCCCGATTTTGGGGGTGCAGACGGGCTTTGGGGGTCCTGCTCTGTAGCTGGTGGCCTCAGGCATAGTTGCATGGTGTGGTTAAGCTACTAACCCAGGGCTCGGCCGGGACTGTTGTGGCGTGTGACAAGGTGCCTGGCCTTCTGCCAACAGACTAACCCACTAACCAGGCCCGAGCATGCCCTACTAACCCCTCCCCGCAGGCAGACCCTACTAACGCAGCCGTCCACTGGCCTTTCAAGGGGCTGGGACATATGGGCAGCTGAGGCTCCCGAAGGCCTGGCCTGGGGGCTGGGATCTTTGTGCAGACCCGTGTTTGAGGACAGGGCATAGCAATCAGACAGACCATGCTGTCCTTTTGGTTGGGTGGCTCTGAGAAAATCCCCTCACTGCTGGGCACTGGCTTGGGGGGTGGGGGGCAAAGTATTTGGCTCAGACGCTGCAGGGAGACTTCCCAAGACTAGACAGGCCTTGGCTCGTGACAGATACTTACAAAGAAAATGAGGGTGGGGGCGGGAGGCTGGAATACCTGGCTGATCTAATCATGGACCCCTGCCTACGCCCTGGTCTCTCTGGGTACTCTGCACACAGACCCTTTGGCCCCGGGAGGCAAAACCTCGCTTTGAACGCTAATATCTCTTCCTTCTCCCCATTCTCCCCGCTCCTTAGCTCTCGTCACCATAGGCAGCTCTCTTGTTGGGTTACTAACCCGGTGGGCGGCAGGGAGGAGGGGGGCTCAACAGCGCCCACCACCCCTAACACACTAACGAACCTGCGTGTTCTTCCTTTTCTCTAGTGGCCCCCCTGTGCGTCTGCTGAGGGGTCCCTGTCCGCTGGTGACTGCTCTGACTTACTAACCCAGCCTCTACTAACCCTGGTTTTTCTTACTAACCCCGGCCCTGCCGAGCTCTGGGTCCCTGGGGGCTGACCCCTCTCCTCTTGGCAAGCAGACGCCCACGTTCAGAGGCCACTGGGACAGGTCTGGCGTAGGGGACAGCCCTATGAGCAATGCCCGTGGCCCAGAGGAGGTGGCAGTCATGGGCCATGGAGGCCATAGAGGCTGGACCGGACCACCAGAGTCTCCTCTGTGGGGGAGTCTGGTTGCCACTGGGAGCAGGTTGGGCGTCCCTGGGTGTGTGTGTGGAGGCCCGGTGGTCCCACAGAGGGTCCCGCAGAGGGAGCAGAGACAAGGCTCCCCGGAAGGGAGCCCGGCAGGGGTTCCCCGTGGAGCGTGGTAGTGCGCAGAAGGTGCCTGCATAGGAAGTCAATGGGGTGGGCGAGCCCCCGTACTGGAAGTCCTGCAAAAGGTACGCCACACCTGAAGTCCGGCAAAGGGGCGTGCCCCGCAGCACGTAGAAAGCCACGGGCGTTTCCTTCACGGAAAGTGTCCGAAAGGGCTCCCACCCACACAGAGGGAAACCGGAGTGGAGCACTCGCTACCCGGGTGTCCACCAGAGTGGCACGCCCGTGTTAGGAGCTTGGGAAGCAAGACGCACATGACCCCAGAAGCCCGCCCGGCTGCCCCTCGGCCTAAGGCCATGAGAAGGGCCGGTTTGGAAGCCTGTGGGAGGGGCCCTGCCCACACCGGAAGTCCTTCCATCAGCCGCTGGAGGTACCGGAAGTAGACCCAGGCGCCATGTTCATACCGGAAGTCACTGAGATGGGGCCTCTTCCGTTTCCTTGGTTGCCACACTGAGAAGGCAAGGAGGGAAGCAGAGCTCCTCGGTGCCAGCTGGGAGTGGACATGAACCTTGTGGGCCCCCCAGGAATTCATCTCTTACTCCCTGTGTCTGCCCACCCACACCCCTGCCCCAGCCCAGCTCCCCAGAGCCCGCCAGCCACTAAAGCCAGGGCCACACCTGGGGGTGACTATCTCACCTCCAGTAGGCACCTTGGTCTCTTTGGGCTAATCTTTTGGCTCTCTCGCACTAACTCTTGCTCTCCCCCAGCTAATCCCTGGCTGCCCCTGGGGCTGCCCACTAACAGCCAGCCCGCTCACACGGGCTACAGGCTCTTGGCCTGGCTCCGATGGCTCCTACTAACGGCTGCCTTCCTGGTCTGTTCCTTTCAGCAGAAACTAACGGCTTGTCTCTTTCTTTCTGACTAACAACAGGTCTAACACTTCCTCATTAACGATTCCTATTAACAGCTTGATTTCTGCATGGCTGGGAGGGGCCTAACACAAGTTGGGAAGTTGACTGCTCTAGGTGGGGCAGTGGTTGACTTTCTGTAAAGGAAGGGTTGGCCAGGCGAGATAGGGCAGTAGGTGATTGTGGCTGGAGTGATTTCAGAACATCACTGGTAATGGAGGAGTCCTTAGCCTGGAGGAGCCAAGCCAATACACTCCCTCTAAATCAGAGGAAGGAAGAAGTTTGTTAGAAGGGGACCCCAGTGAACTGGCCGGCAGCAGACAGATTGTCTTGGTGGGCAACTTTTAGAAACTAGCATACAGGGCAAGTCAATGCATTTTACTTTGGGACATCCACTTTGGGGAGTCACAAATCGTTGTCTTGGTCAGGCTTCAGGAGAATCACAGGAAATAGCGTGGACACCCACAGCGCCCTCCAAATCCGGCAAGCGACAGAACAATAATCATGTCAGGATGTCTTGGTTGGTTGGAGTCGAGGAATTTGCTCTTGTTTTGGGCCCTCACAGTCAAACAAATAAGAGGAGATACTCAGAGTTAGCTGCCCCTTTCAGGAAACATGCACACCCAGCCTTTTTGCCTCTGAGCAAGGAAACAAATGGTTAAAAAAAATCACAAAAGCTGGGAGTCAAAGCAGAGATGGTATAAACGAGACTCATTGCGTATAGTATGGCGGACTTTCTAACTCATTCCATTTCAGTGAAATGACGTGGGTTATAAGTAGCATGGGCCACTCTCAAGGTTTTGGCCACTGGACAGGCCCCTGTAACTTCTCATAATCACTTCCTGAGTTCCCAGGCCGCAACAATAGCATCAGGTTCAGTAGTCCACAGGCATGAACCTGGCTCCCCACCCCAGGTGGCACATAGAGAGGTCATGTCATTATGTATGCAGTGAAAAAGCACATGGAGCCAGGGCCCAGAGGCCTTGACTTTGGAGACGTTAGCACTTCAAAAACCCTGTGGCTGAGGGCATTAGGTGGGACTAAATCCACTACTTGCGTATACCATTATGTGAATCAGCTCAGCTTTCGCGTAACATCTATGCAGTTGAGCTGCCCTGGGGAGACTGGGGTTTAGTTGGAAAGAGGGCAGGTCATTTTGGGATTGACTCAGTGCAGGATGAGGGAGGGTCCTTGGGAAGCAGAAAGGGAACTTGCAGACTGGAGTCAACTGGTGAGAGGTGTCACCAAGTTGAGTTGTGGAATGGGAAGAGTTTAGCTGGCTCAAAAGTCAAGGTCTGGGAGAACACAGCTCAGGGCAAGGCTTGAAGGACTGGGTCAGCTCAGGGACAGCACTAGAGGGTGACAAGATGATTTGCAGATAGGTAGCCTGGACTACCAGCCACCAATCTTGGGTTGAGAGCTTGCTCACTGCAGCCAAGAGCTTGGCGCTGACTGAATGAAGCTGACGTGAGGCTCAGTGAAGGTGATGCAGAGGCTTGAGCTTCTAAGGGTACAGGAGAGGAGAGATGTCACCAGAAGAATTCTGAGAAAGTTTTAACCGCTGCCCTGGACTTGGGATGGGTAGAGCAGCCCTGGGAAAGTGCCTGCTGCTGCCCTCTAGTGGCAGCCCATCTCTGTTTCACTCAAATCCACAAGTGTAGAAACATCCCTGGGACTGTAATTACAAAGATTTTTTGTTGCCAAGGACCTACTGGGTGCCTAGAACTATTGTGGGTGCTGGCACGGAATTACAGATGGGGAAGACAGTGGGAGCAGTGTTGTGATGGGATAGAGCGCCCAGGAGAGATGAGAATGATGTACTGGGTGTATAATGAGTGTCAGGGATATAATGCTGATTAGATATCAGTGGGTGGTCAGGAGATTTAAAATCTAGGAGACGGGTGTTGAAGGTGGACACTCAATCTAGCTTTCCTGATGAGGGTGACAGGTAAGCGGAGATCTGGGTGATGTGGGAGTGGGTTGAGTTTCAGATGGTAAGGAATGGTGGGCACAGAGTCCTGAGGAGAAGCGAGAGGAGTTCTGGGAGGTTGGGGGAGGGTGTATTGGGAGAGGAAGCCCAGAAAATGGGACAAGATCCAGACTTTTTTTTGTCCAGAAGTTCAGACTCAGGGCGGTGGTGAACCCAGGCAAGGCTGAGAAGTGGAGAGGAGTGGAGGATGGTAATTTGACCCCAGGTAGAGCTTTGGCTAAATTTTAGACAATTGCCCAGATGTCTCAATGCTATGAGGACTCATCCTCCTCCGGGGATGAATGACTCCTCCATGCTTTTCCCACTGGGAAAGCAAAGGGCCACATGCATGCCAGGGGGAGGCCGGGGAGAGGTGGCAACAAGGATCTTGGAAGGGAGCAGCCTCAAGTTCATGTCCCTCCAGGATCTGGATGAGCAGCACCCAGGACAAGTCTAAGGAGACCTAGTCACAGTGTGAGTCAGCAAAAAGGGGAGCTCATGTGTTCCACAGGGGTGTCTTCTGGGTCTCCAGGGGACAGGGATGCAAGGCCGGGGTAAACTTTTGAGAAACTGGTCTTAGCTCCAGAGAAGATAAAAGCACGTGTTGGTCGTTCATGCATGTTCTGTCCCTGGAAGCCAAGGGATTGGGAATCAACCAACTTTGAGACTGGTGAAGGCTGTGGGATCCTAGGGGAGTGTGTGTGTGTGTGTGTGTGTGTGTGTGTGTGTGCGTGCGTGAGAGAGAGAGAGAGAGAGAGAGAGAGAGAACACGAGTGAGAGAGCAAGCTGAGCCGAGCTCCAGGTGCCACATTCCCACTATCCCTCTCTGATTCAGATCTGCTGATAGTTGCTCACTCTGTCTTGGAGTCCACAGCATAGCAAGGACATGGTTAGCTAAGGGATCTGACCTCCCAGGCCAGAGAGATGTCTTAATCCCTTCTCGGCAGGGCATGTAGGTGGGGGTGGTCTCTGCGGACCCTGCCTGAAGGGTATACGGGCCTCATTGGGGACACCATGTCTAGGCTGGGGGATTGGTTCCCTCCCGACAGAGTATCCCACAGCCCCTGTGTAAGGACCCATATTGAACATTGCCTGTCTGGAGAAGACATGTTCTTAGTTATTGCTTGCTGGGGACACTGAGGTGGGAACAAAAACATTCTGCTGTGGATTAAAAAAAACCCAACACTTTTTACCTGGATCTCAGTGTAGAGTGTAAATGTTACTTTGTTTTCATCCATGAATGTGGCTTCCTCTGTAAAATAAAATGTTGATATTAAAAAACAATTCATATCCAAAAAATTGACCATGATTGATGAGTCAGAAAGGATGTGTGGTTTGAGGGAGATGTATGTGTGTGTGGGGTGTGTGTGTGTGGGGGTGTGTGTGTGTGTAGCTAGCGTGGGTGGGCTGTATGGTGGATTGGCCTTTTCTCAGGACAGTGACTTAGAAGTCAATACAACAGGTATTTATAATTTTTTCATAAGAGTTTTTATGGTACCTTCTCCATGCCTGGGAACTCCAGGTTCTTATTGTCAGTGAACTTCTATTTCATCGGAGATTCCAAGACTTTCTTGGTGATGGAGAATGGTTGCAGAGTTTACTGTATTGTCATGATGGGCTGGGAGCTATATCACGAGCACACAGCTTCTCTCCCCTCCAGTAGTCATGACAGACATTGCTAGTTGATCACCTAACTCCAAGGGAACCTGGAAGCATCTTGAGCATCTTCCCACCAGCAGCCATGACAGACATTGCTAGGCAATTACATAACTCTCTGTAGGAAGATGGATGCATCTTCAGGAACTTTCACATGGTAGTTTTTGAAGATTTGAACAGAAAGAGTAAGTTTATTGAGGGGAATATTTCGGACAAGAAGTCCAAAGGGCCCTTAGCTAGTCTGAAAGTTTTCTAGGGATCCAGGGCTGGCCTGTGGGGGTGCGTTCAAGAACTTGGGAATCAATTCTGACAGATCGTAGTTTGGGTCCCAACATTGCCACTTCCCCACTGTGAGACATTGGGGGCGATGTCTCACCTTCTCTGAGCAGTCATCTCCATTTCTACCTGATGGGGTGGTTGTGAGACTTCCCCAAGGCAAGGCTTGCCCAGAGCTGGGGCTGAGCCTGGGGCCTTGCAACTCTCCCACCGAAGTCGTGCTCTAAGTGGGTACAACATGGAGGAGGGAGGCTGGAGGGGCTGCTAGAGAGGGCTCAGGTGGGCACAGTGGAGTCCCTTCCCATGGGCATCATGCAAGGGAGGATTCTTGAGAGGAGGGGAAAACCCAATTAACTGACCGTGGGCAGACAGGGCAGGGCAGTTCAGCGGCTCCTTCAAGGACCATCAGGGTCGTTCTGTAGACAGTGGAGGTGCCCAGGTGGTTTTGCGCACAGCGGGCATACAGAGGAGGCCAAATCCTGCGATACAGGTGGAGGCTGCCCCGAGCGGCAGTGCTCACGATGCTCATGCCCTGGAAGGTATCTCTGGGCTGGGTGAATTGAGGGCCAGCAGAGTCTAGCCCCTAGTGCTCGATGGGAGAGGGAGGAGGGCAGAGGTGGGTGGTCAAGGAGCAGCTCTGAACTCTGGCCTGAGGAAAAGGGAGCCTAAAGTGGGGGAATGGAACTAGCGCCAACAGCAGCCAGAACAGCACCTGGGGGGTCAATGAGATGCACACACACACACACACACACACACACACACACACGAGTTCCTGACACCTGGACCTTGCAGTCAAAGGACTAGTCTCTGACCCTGCAGTCCCGGTACCTACTGGACAGTGATGAGTGGCTCACTTCCCCCTCTGGCCTTGAGTCTCCTGTGGAGAAGAAGCAAGCCCATTTCCATTGAAGGAGACTTGGGGGTTCTGTCCTGCAAGGACTAGAAGACATCTCCAGAGAAGATGGCCTCCCCTTGTCATGCACAGTATGATAGAGGGTCAGGGACAGAGGGCGACCCCAGTGAGATAGGCTGACACTGTGCCCGCTGCCTTCGACCTTTTCCGGGTTCCCTCCTGTGTATCAGGCACTGCACCAGACTCCAGCTGACAGGCTGCGGGCCTCTCTGCTACCCTAACATGCCCACTCTGTTGGCATATGAGGAGCCTGGCATGAACTGCTCCCTCTGCCGGCCACCCACATCCCTTTGTTCTTCGGGGGCTGGATTTCCTCCTGGATCCCAGGTCTCAGCCAACGTCATCTCTTCAGAACACTCTCCCCTCACTGTGACATGAGGGAGGGAGGGGGCAGGTCTTGGAACAGCCCAGGGGTAGGGTTGACCTGAGGACAAAGCTCATAAGGGTCAGGCGAGAAGGGGGACTGGATGCACAGGGCGGGAGGAAGCTGGAGGGATGAGAGGTGGCCCACGGAGGGGACCGTCATGAAGGAGAGGAGCGAGAGAAGTCTGAGATGTTGAATGCAAAATGGATCTAGTCTGTAAACCTTCACACAAATCATCCTGAAGAGAATGGGTGGGAGGAAGGAAGGAAGGAAGGAAGGAAGGAAGGAAATAAGGGAGTTCTCCCCTGTTTTCCCTTTCAACAAAGCCAAACACAAACAAACGCACAGCCATCCAGTGGATTCCGACTCACAGCAGTGAGCGCTATAGGACAGGGCAAAACTGCCCCTATGGGTGTCGGAGACTGTACCTCTCCTAAAAAACAAACAAACAAAACCCAGTTTTATTGGCATATAATTCACAAACCGTGCAATTCAGTGGTTAAATACGAAGAGTCATGCTTTGTAACCCTTTATAGGAGTAGATAACATCTTTCTCCCACGGAGAGGCTGGGGGTTTAAAGTACTGACCTTGCGGTTAGCAGCCCAAACCCTCTTTGTCACCAGGGCTTCTGGCTTCTCTGTCCCTGAGGGCCTTTGCTGTAGGACCCCTCTGTTTTCACCAGATGATTGAGGGCAACTCTGGGGTGTGCGAGAGGGCTTCCCTGGCTCCTGCCTCCTTCATCCACCAGACTTAGCAATCCCCAGCCCTGTGGACACTGGGGTGCCCTGGGGGCCCTGGGCCCAGCCATGAAGCAGGCAGCCGGGTCCCCATGGAGCTCACAGTCCAGGGAAGGAAGCACATGAGCAGGTGTCGCTATTTGTCATAGGATTGCTTTCCACGTGCCACCGAACGGAGCCCTGCCCAGCCCTGAAGTGTCCTTACACTTGTCATGGTTGAGCTCATCATTGCAGCCGCTGTGCCCATCCCTCTTGTCCCGGGTCTTCCTCCTCCTCCCTGACCCTCTACTTTACCAAGCATGATGTGCTTCTCCAGGGCCTGGAGCCTGCTGAGAACACGTCCAAAGTGTGGGAGATCAAGTGTCAGCAGCCTCGCGTCTGAGGCGCATTCTGGCTGCACTTCTCAGGATAGCTCCCGCGAGATTATCACCCCTGGTCCACTACAGAGGACTGCACAGGGCTCACAGGCAGGAGGCAGGAGGGAGAAATGGACATGGACAGAGTGTGGGTATTGACAGCAAGTGGAGAGCCAGCCCCCAAAGCATGGGGACTCCAGGCCAAACCGTCTCCATGATCGGTCGTGGATTTGATTGCAGACCACTGGTCCTTTCATCCTCGACTGTCCGAGTCTGGAAGCTCCGTTGAAACTTGTTCAGCATCCTAGAAACACAGCCCTGTCCTGCCAGAAGGGGGCGGGGTCTTCTGAAGCGCAGTGGCTGGCAATTGCACCCACGCCTCTTGCATGGGCGATGAGCTTATTGTTGGACCATCAGGACCTCTCAGAGAGTCAGTCATAGTAGACATGAACACTGGGGTGTTTTCAAGAGACTTGTTTATTGATTAACGACAGTAAAAAGAATCCCTCTATGAGCCCATTATAGATATCCCCCCTACAATTAAATACCTCCAAAACCAAGCTTACTGACACCACACTGACTCATCACAACCCTATAGGACAGGGTAGAATGGCCCCTGTGGGTTTCTGAGACTAACTGTTTACGGGAGTAGAAAGCCCTGTCTTTCTCCCTCAGAGAGGCTGGTGGTTTCGAACTGCTGCCGTTGTAGTTAGCAGTCCAAGGCAGAACCACTATCCCACCAGAGCTCCTACAACTCTGTAGCTCCACGACACTAAGGATGCTTGTGCAATCTCACCACAATACATTTTAGCACATTTTCTTTCTGGAACTCACAGTTGGCTTCCTCCCCACCTCCCCGGCCATGCTCACAGGACATTACTCACCCAGGTACTCTCGCTGTAGGGGAACCTAGCCTGGATTTCCTAGGCAGAACATAAAAAACAAGACCCGACCAACAAGGACTAAATAAAACAGAGAAATGTCCATTGAGAAGAAAGCAGAAAATATTAAAAACTGGAACACTGTTCACACCAGCACAGGTGCTTTATGAAAGAGAACCAGATTTTCCAAACCCAAACCTTTTGGGGAGAACCAGCGTTGCTTGTACCTTTCCGGTAAATAGGTTACATCTCCACCCGAGCAGAGGGCACGGTCTTGTTGGGCTTGGAGCCCCACCTCTGCAGTGACTGTTAGTCATGTTGGGTTTGTTCTTTCCTTTGGAGAAACCCTTTATTTATCTATGTGCCTCCAGTTAATTAAAAACATCATCGTGGATACATAACGGGCAGCCCTTCCACCTTGCCCTCCCAAGGCTGTCGTTCTCCACCATTTCTGTCCAGCTCCTTCTGACTCACTGCGCCCCACCTGACGGCAGAGTAGAACTGCAGGCTGTGACCTCTGGGAAGCAGCTCACCAGGGCCTCCTTTCAAGGCACCTCTGGTGGGTCTGACCTTGACCGACCACCTCTTGGTGTGAAGTCGAGTGCCTACCCTCTGCTTCACTGGGGGTGCGATAGTTGAGGTTTATTGTGCCAACCTGGCCGATAAACAGGGGTTAATTGAAGGGTGGATGAATAAATGGCTCCGTAAGCCTTGCTTTTGTAGTTCTGGGGTCTCTTGCTTTCTGATGGTCGGACCAGGGTGCACCTGACTTAGCCAGTTCCCTGCTTCAGCTGACAAGGCTCACTTCCTGCAAGACATCCCTGAGGAGAAGCCGCATGGACCAATGCAGCCCTGGGTGTTGGAGCAGCCATGAGGAGATCCCTGCCAGTGCTGAGATGCTTACACACTCACTGACTCAGCTTTCCTCCTGCAGTCGACTTCATTGCGTGTGCTTTGTGAGATGGAGGAGGACTTTGTGGATTGGTGTTGGACATATGGGTTAATGTTGGACTTGTGGGCTTGGACAGTAGTGGGTTGGGATGCTTTCTTAATGATACTTACCCTTTATACAAAACTCTCTCTTATACATATATGAGTTTCTGTGGATTTGTTTCCCTAATTTACCCAGACTAACATGGGGGGAATGACCCCATGGGATAGGGCTGACCATAACAGCTCCTCAGGGCAGTAGCGGAGTGCAAGGCCCCTGCCCAGGGGAGGGGACCTGTGGTGTATTGGGGGAGGGGGGAGAAGGAGTTAATGAGGCTCTCGAACCTGTTAGACATTTTTTTTATAGCTTGTAGAACGGAGACCTGGTGACCTAGTCTTGTGGGCTGTTTTGGGCTGCTAACTGCAAGTCTGGTTTGAACCCACAAGCTGGGAACCCACCCGGGAGAGAGGTGAAGCAGTCAGCTCCCATCAAGCTGGACAGCCAAGTTAGTCCAAAGGGGGTGGTTCTCTTCTGGCCTGGAGAAGTCTCTGAATCTCAGCATGCTTGGCGGCAGTGTGGTGGAATCTTCCAGAAAACTCCACCTGGGAGAACATGGGTGTGAATGAGGCCCAGGACCATCCCCCTGGGTCTTCAGGTTCTTGGGCCACGCTTTGAAAACCACTTTTTCATCGAAATCGACTTCGTTCCTGCTCAGTATTCAACCCTCTGTGAAAGAAGGCAAGGACGGTGAGAGTGTGTCTCACACACTTGGGACATGCTGTCAGGAGAGACCCATGCCCAGAGAAGGACATCTCAGGGGCGAGTCTCTCTGGGCCATCGTGTTTGCTAAAGTGGAGGGGCAGCAAAAAAGAGGAAGACCCTTGATGACCTGCACCGACACAGTGGCTGCTACACTGGGCCCTGGCAGAGGAGCATCTATGTGGCCGGCGCAGGACCGGGCAGCGTTGTATTCTGTTGTGCGAGTTGACAGGATGATACCTCACAAGAACAAGAACATGTGAAGTCATGCGAACGCTTTGTCACTTGTTTGTTGATTGTCTCTGCCCAGGTGGACTGCAAACTCATGGAGTCCATCTGTTGCCATGGTTAAGTGTTGCTGAGTTGATTCTAACTCATCTCAACCTCATATGACAGGGGAGAGCTGTCCCAGAGGGGTTCCTAGGCCGCCATCTTTATGTTGCCATGGTTACGAGATTTGGCTGCTAGCCCAAAGTTCAGCAGTTGGAAACCACTAGCTGCTCCAAGGGAGCGAGATGGGGCAGCGTGCTCCTGTAAGGATCCACCACGGCCGTTCTCCTCTGCCGCAGAAGGCAGGCTTTGAGCTAGAGCCCAGTGGATGACTCTGGGTTTTGTTTTTTCAGTTTAATCTTCTAAAACTTGTTTTAATCTTTGATTTTTACGGCCGCATCTTTTCTCCTGTGGAGCCCTGGTTTGGGTGGGTTGAAACCGATGACCTTTCGTTAGCATCTGAGTGCTTAACTGCAGTGCCACCGAGCCTATTAAAACCAGCCAAGCAACTGTCCAGAGAGCATTCTGATGCATAGCAAGTCGATGGAGAGCATGCAGCCTTGGAAACCCTATGGGACCATTTTCCTCTGCACGATGGGGCCGCTAGGACCCCTGGAGGCATAGTGGGTTTATGTACTGGGATGTTTGAAGCCAGCGGCTACTTCTGGGAAGAAAGATGGGAATTTTTCACTCCCATAAAGAGTTAGTCTCGGAAACCCACAGCGGCAGTTCTAGCCTGCCCTATAGTGTCACTGTGAGTCAGCATTGGCTTGATGGCAGGGAGTTTTGTTTTGGTTTAACAAACAGACAAGAAGTTGGCATCAAAAAAAAAAAAAGCTACTCAATCGATTCTGGCTCATGGAGACCCTGTGTGGAGACAGCTTGGCAAGGTGATGGGGTCGCTATGAGTCAGAATCAACTTGGTGACATCAGGATTGTGGGTTCAGATGGATGGCCTCTTGCTAGCAGCTGCATGCTTAGCCTCTGTGCTAATAGACACCACGCCAACCAGCCAACCAACCAACCAACCAACCGACTGCCATCAAGTTGATTCTGACTCAAAGCGACCCTACAGGACAGAATAGGATTGCTTCCTAGAGTTTCCAAGACCGTCCATCTTTATGGAGAAGCCTCATCTTTCTCCCGAGGATCAGCTGATGGATTACAGTTGCTGACCTTTCAAGTTATCAGGCCCCAAAGTAACTCCCTAGCATGCTCCATGCAGAGCACATTATAGGCACTTGGCCTTAGGCTGCTGAATGCAAGTTCAGCAGTTCAAAACCACTTGCAGCTTTGAGGGAGAAGATGTGACTTTCTACTCCCAGAAAGCGTCACAGTCTTGGAAGCCCACAGGGGCAGTTCTCCTCTGCCCTTTAGGGGTCCTATAAGTCGGAATGGACTCTGGCAATGAGTGGGGTTTGTTTCTGAAAGTGATGAACGCAGAGCTGAAGTTCTCCATTCTGGCCAGCAGATGGTGATGTTGCACCAAGACTGCTGCTGCTGCCTCTGTTCTTGGAAATCTTGTTCCTAAGGTGTTCAGAGTCACTGTGAGTCTGAATTGGCAGGATGGCAGTGAGCTTGGGTTTTGAGCTTACCCATGGTTTCACGGAAAAGGCAAGTCTCGCTTGGGCCAGGGGAGGGAAGAGCCGACTGGACAACAAGTTTGGAAGAATAAGCCCAACTTTTGACCTTATAGAAGAAGGTGTGCCCTCGGGTCATGGCCCTGAAAAAATGGGCCATCCCACCCTGCTCCTCTTGGAACGACAGTTCCCACGGAGCCTAACGCACCCGCACTCTTTTTGTTTTTTAAAGTAGATAACCAGGCCTTTCTTTCAAGGCACCACTGAGAGACAGGAACTAGTGAGCCCAGGGAGAGAGAGAGAGGACAGGAACCCACAGGAAGCAGGGGGGCCGTCAGGAAGTCTGGAGGGGTGATTTCCACTGCCCAGGATATTTTTACAACTCCAGTCAGCAGTCACCAGCCCCCTAGGCTGATTTTAAACTCCCCCGTTTTTGTGCTGACCTCTGCTTACTGACAACTTTGTCCATGCCCATGCCAGCCCTGGCCCAGACAGAAGCCAGCCAGGCTCATGATTGGACCTGAAGAATATGACCAGACCAGTATTGATCCTTCATAACTTGGAGACACAGCTCAAGTACAACCCCACCCACCCACCTCCCGCCATCCCAATCACATAAAACTCCCTAGACAGCGGTTCCACAGGCAACTCATTCGAGACCCAACCTCCAGCGTCCGGTTTGTCTTTGCTTTCAAAGGAAGCCTTGCTTACCACTGGCTGTGTGTGGTCTATGGGCACAGTCTTCGGATTGTGAGACCCAAGACCCCAGGACCCATCAAAATAGGTGCAGCACCTCTGGGCGGATTTGAATCTCCAGCCTCTGTGTGAGCAGCTGAGTGGGCTTGCTTGCCACCGATTGCATCATATTGACAAGGCTCACTTTGCTGTGATTGCCCTGGAGTTGCCAGCCATGGAGGTCCCCACAGGACTTGGGCACCCCCCGCCCCCACCCCCCTTTCCCCCTTCCCCTTGCCACCTGGAATCTTTCCTGAAAGAGTTCCTGCTGCTTTTCTCATTTCAGCTGGAGATGACAGACAACAGCCAGGAATTAAAAAAAAAAAAAAAAAGAATTACAGTCTTGGAAACTCACAGGGCCAGTTCTGCCCTGTCCTACAGGGTTGTCATGTCTTGGCACCAACTCGATGGCAGGGAGTTTGGTTTTGGCCTTTCCCTGTCTGGAGGAGGGAAGAGTGGCAAGAATCTAAGTTGCATGGACAAAATTACTCCAATTGACCAGAAGAACTAGATGGTGCCCAACTACTGCTCTGAAAGGAAGTGCACTAGAAGATCCTGGAGAGAGGAAGAAAGATGTGGAGCAGAACTCCAGACCCTATAAAAGAGGCCAGGCTCGCTGGTCAGCTAGAGACTGGTGGAACCCTTTAGACGATGGCCTCCGTCACCCTTCAGGTCAATTTTCAGTCACACAATACTGTTGTTGAGTCGATTCAGACTCACAGCCACCTTAGAGGACGGGGCAGAAGCCTCTTCTTTCTGATGAGCCAACAGACAGGTCCACAGGGGAGCAGTGACACTAGGGACACACACACACACACACACACACACACACACACACAACCCCCCAAAACCCGTAAAACACTGCCATCCAATCAATTCCAACTCACAGAGACCTCTTAGGGTAGGGTAGAACTGCTCCTGTGGGTATCCTGAGACTGGAACGTTTTATGGGAGTAGAACGCCGATCTTTCTCCCTCAGACCAGCTGGCGGTTTCAAACTGCTGACCCTGCAATTAGCAGCCCCAAGTCATCAACCATTTGCGATCCGAAGGGCAGCCTCTGTCCAAGCACAGATTTCAGAAGGGTTAGGGAAGGAGGCGAGGGGACCCACAGGGTAAGCATTGTCACCTTGCAGGCCCAGGCCCTGTGTCATGTCCCTGGGAGCTCACTGGGCCCTGGATCATGGCTGGCAACAGCAGACCAGGAAGAAGGCAGCAGGCCGCTGGGTCATGCGGACTCTGTTCTCTGCGCGCACTATATAGCAGGGGGATAAGGGCCTTAGGAGGAGTTGATGATGGTTAGCTTGAGAGGCAAGAGGCTTCCCAAATCCCCTGCTCCTACTCCCCCTCCCCTTCCCAGCAGACCTGCTCTGCCCTGTGGGAAGGAGGCTCTCTCCCAGACAAGCCAGGCATGTGAGGAATGTGTGCTAGCCTCCAGGGGGGCCTAGGGTGGATTCCTGGGAAGCCCAGGGCCTCTGGGGCATTTTCCCAGGGAGCTCAGGGTGATGGGATGGGGGTGGGGTGGGAAGCTCAGAGCAGACGTCACCTCCTGGTGTGGTGTGGTGGCTGGCTCTCATGACCTTGATCTCAGCTTTCCCAGCCCCAGCACCCAGGCCAGGTCTTGGGCTGGGCATTGAGTCTTGTCCTTGTGAACAAGTGCCACCTCCCATACCAGGAGAGTCACTGGTACTGAGGAGCATTGGGTGGCATTGGGTCACCTCTTCTAATGGGGCCCACTCTGTGCCTGCCCTTTAATTGCTCACTGCCATTGAGTTGATTCTGAATCATGATTACCTGTTAGGACAGGGTAGAACTGGCCGTGTGGGTTTTGGAGACTTAACTCTTTCCAGAAGTAGAAAGCCTCCTCTTTCTTCCCCAGAGTGGCTGGTGGGTGGGCACTGCTGACCTGTGGTTCGCAGTCCAATACACATAACCCACTGCACACAGAAATTTGTGGGCATGTCCAAGATGCACAGTTGAACGGTGGAACTCAGACTTGTTCTTTCTTGGCCCTAAGGTTCAACTTCCAGGAGCCTGGTGGTGCAGTGGTTACAAACCGGGCTGCTGTCCACATGGTTGTCAGTTCAAAACCACTGGCATCTTTGTGGGAGAAAGACTGGGCTTTTCCCGTCCATAAACAGTTATAGTCTCAGACACCCACACGGGGTCCATATGAGTCCATATTGACTCAATGGCAGAGAGTTTGGGCTTTTAAGGATCAATGGACTTGGTTGTTTTTCCACCTTGCTGAATGCAGGATGGGAGTCTAGCCCCCTGTCTGCTGTTTGCTTCCTGCGATTCCCCCTCCTCCAGCAGGCCGCTGTGACTCAAACAAATGGAGGGGTTAGATGCCATCAGAGAAGATCCCTGTTACTGGTGCAGCTGCTCCCGAGGGAGCTTAGGAAGTGCCTTCATCATAAGTCTCCTGCAGGGTGATTCTTATGCTTGAAGGCATTTCAGAACCCCTTGGGTTGCTTACTGTAAGGTAAGCAGTTCGAACCCACAGGCCACTCTGTGGGAGAAAGATGAGGCTGTCTGCTTCTGCGAAGATTGACATCCTCAGAAAGCAAGGAGAAAGGTCTATTCTGTCCTGCGGGGTTCCCGGGTGTCAGAACCCACTTTGGCTGCAGTGGGTGTGGGTCTGGGGTCTGAGGAGCACTGATGGCACATTGGGTTATGTGTTAGGTGGGTAATGCTTAGAATCTACCCTCTGCTCTTCAGGAGACAGAGCCCCGGGGAGGCCCCTTTACTTCGTTCCCTGCTCAAAACCCACTCATTGCCGTCAGGTGAATGCTGACTCCTAGGGGCCCTGGAGGACAGGATAGAATTAACCCCTCACCGGCACCCCCACCGGGTTTCCATGGCTGTAACTCTTTATGGGAGAAGAAAGCCTCCTCTTTCTCCTGTGGAGTGGCTGGTGGTTTCGAAGCGCTGACCTTGCATTTGGCAGCCCAACGCATAACCATGCCTCCACCAGCCAGTGACTGAGACTTTAGCCAGAGATGTGGGGATTGTAGCCTTGTGTCTCACGCAGGACGCTCCCTGCCCTCCATGGGCTGTCCCCCACGAGGACCTGCAGCCTCACCACATTTCCTGGCCCTGGGCAGCATCTCTGATCCGAATACCCCCCTGCCCTGCCCACTCCCCACCCCCACCACTGTATTAATGCACTCATTAATACACAGTATTGTAAAAGTGAACTATAATGAGATGCTAACTGAGTTTGCCGTAAACTTGGGTGGGCAAGGTCAGCAAGGTGAGCGGGGAGCCAGCTGATTGTTATGATCAATCAATAACCTATTTATTTCCCAACATTTCTATTAACCTCTGCCAGCCAATCACAGTTTCCATTTGAAAGGCTGGGCTCCGCTTTGCTGACTGGACAAGTCTGATTGAAAGCAGGCCCCTGACATGACCCCAAGGGTGAAATCCAATTAAAATCATTTTCACTTGTAGATTAATATTTTTAGCATGTTCTACATTCCAGGATTCATCATTCCTGGTGATAACTAATATCTTGTGACAGGAGCAGGTGGCTTGGCACTGCCATAAATAATCATTGTGATTTATTAGCTCGTCAGGGTCTAGGGTGGGCTTGGGGTGCTTGGTGGACTGGCTTTGGGGACCTTCTCCCACCCAGCGCTGGTTGTAGGGCTGACTGCAATTCTTGCCTCTTAAATAGCCTGTTCTAGGTGGGAATGGAGTTTCTCTCCTGGATCTGTCTCCCTCTTGAGACTATAAATCCCTTGAGGGCAGGGGCTAGGCCTTAATCTTCTCCCCCAGGCAAACTCAGCCCTCCATTCTCTGGAATTTCCCCATTTGCTCCCTCCCTCCACCCCTGACAGCAGGAGCCACCATGCTGGTCTGATATGGCCCTGCCCCTTGGCTGCTGTTGATTGGATAAAGAGGCAGGGCCCAAGCCAAACTAGACCAATGGAAACCTGCCCTGGGAGCTTGAATTCGACTTAAGAAGCATCACCTGGCTCAGGTTGCCTAGTTAGGG
Organism: Tenrec ecaudatus; assembly: GCF_050624435.1. NCBI lineage: Eukaryota > Metazoa > Chordata > Mammalia > Afrosoricida > Tenrecidae > Tenrec > Tenrec ecaudatus. Next base: position 28,598,718 of record NC_134545.1, on the reverse strand, counting down.
GAATGGCTGCTATGATTGGCCCTGCGGACTGAGAGGTCCTTACAAATCAACCCAGGGAGGAGAGAAAAGACGAGAGACAGAAAGACAGCTCCAGTCTTCTGGCACATCTCCGTTCCATGCCCAGCCCCTTGCTGAGACCCAGCCCTCCTCCAGCTTCCTGCGCTCTTTGAACCCCACCTCCCTCCATGCCACCCCGCTCCAAAGAATTGAAGTGAGTCTGCTACCTTGAACCAAAAATGTCCCAAGAGATTCAGAACCCCAAAGATGTCCGGCGTCACTACCCTGCAGGCTTGTGGCAGAACCGCCCATCTTTCTCCTGCTGCACGGTGTCCATGGCAACAACACTCTGGTCGCCGGTAAGCCAGTTCCAAGTCATGACGACCCCAAGTGCACGATGGCACGTGGCGTGTGTACGAAGGAGTGTGTCTGTCTGGGGTGTGCCAATGGTGGAGGCACTCTGCAAACCACTGAAGCCGCACATCTGCCTGAGAGAGTCTTCCGACAGCCCTGCGGCTCGCATGGCTCTGGTGCCCAGGGCGTTACCATGGATGAGAATCAACGATGGGCTAGTGATGTGGGCACTCCCGTCATTGCCTTCAGATTATCGTTGAGTGGGGCACAGGAACCCTTGCCCACCAATGGCAACACTGGCACGAGTGTGGTGTGTTAAAGTTCACAGCGTTGCCCCCATGACATCCCCGGCTTTGACTCTTCACGTTGCTATTCCCCAGTGTGTTGCGGTTTGAAACCTCCTAGGACCTCCCTCGTTCTCCCGGCCTCCCATATCACCCACCTCTACAGAGCTGGGCTTTGTCTCCTAGCAGGCTTGGATCCTAGAGAAGAAGCCTTCTGAGAGAATTGGGTAAGATTAGGCGCTCTCGCATTCCCTGTCTCTCCCGCCTCCCCTCTACTCAGCCACCTGGGGATGGACGAGAATCTGTCAAGGATGCCCTCTTAGGGGGAATCCGCTACAGATCGGTTAAAGTTGGCCTGCACGAGCCCTTCCCAGTGACGCCACTGCAGCCGGGGTCTCCAGGCAGGAGAAGTAGCCCTGGGCTGGGCGGTACAGTTGTCCCAAAGCACAACAGCTTCTGGAAGGTGAGTCATGCACTGTGCAGAGTTTTGACTTTGCAGTGGGCTGAGGGCATGCTGGGTAATGTGGAGGGGCAGGGAAAGTGAGGAAGGCCCTCCACCAGTTGGATGGACGCGGTGGCTGCAACCATGGCCTCAAGCCCAGGACCCCTGGTGCGGCTGGTGCAGCCCCGAGCGGAGTTTCCTTCTGTTGTGCACGGGGGTCGCTACGATGGATGGATCGGAACCGACTTGATGGCACCTAACAACAACAGCAACAAGGACAGGGGAGTGGGTGGGACAGGCTTCTGCGGGCTCTTGTGGGAAAGAGGTCAGCCCAGCCATCCATCCCTGCATGTCTGAGTACATAGCAGGTGCCTAGTGCAGCCCGTTGCTCCCATCTCCTTCTACAGCTGAGCAAGGGGAGACGCGGAGCTCTGAGCACTGTGACATTCGGGAACAGCACAGGACCAGTGGCACCTTCAGGTTAAACAAACAAACTCACTGCCCTCAGCGACTCCGGAAGACAGAGCAGGACGGCTCTGGTGCGTTTCTGAGACCGTGGCTCTTACAAGACTCGAACCTTCATCTGTCTTCCGTGAAGTGGATGGTGGTTTCGACCTGCTCACTTGGTTATCGGCCCCATTGCAGCCCATTATGCCACCAGGACGCCATATTCCAATTTGTCTGCTTTAAAAGAGTTCAGGAAAGGTAGCATTGGGTGCCAGGGCGGTGCACAAAGTCACGCTAGGCTTGCGGTTGTTGTGGCGGGTAGGTACCACTGGGTCGGTTCTGAACCATAGCGACCGTATGCACACCAGAAGGAAAGCCCTGTGGTAGCCCTGTGTCCATCCATCTCCCAAGGACCTTCCTCTTCTTGCCGTCCCTCCCCTTTGCCAAGCATGATGTCCTTCTCCAGGGACTGGTCTCTCCTGACGACATGGCCAACGTCCAGGAGACAAAGCCTCGTGACCCTGGCTCCAAGGGGACACTCTGGCTGACCTTGCTCCAAGAGAGATTTGCTCCTCCTCTTCTGGCAGTCCACGGTAATAGGCTACTAACTGAAGGGTGGATGGTTCAAATGCCCCCAGGAAGAAAGGCCCGGCTCTCTGCTTCCATAAAGAGGATAGAGAGATTGCCGTCAGTAGGGATCGATTGGGAGGCAGGATTTTTTTCTTCCCACAGGGAAGGGCAGTGTGTGCAATGCAGTTGCTGCACCGCACACCAGTGGCAGCCCGGGCACTTAGTTAGTGGTCAGGCCTGCGGGCAGGAGCCCTGCAGGGGTGCAGCTGCAGCCCTGGGCCCTGCTCAGGCTGTGTGTGCTCTGCTGTGGAGTCAGGGCTGCCGTTGACGGCTCGGCTGCAGTGCAGGGGCCTCTTCTCAAGCTCCCTCCAGCCGGCAGAAGCTGAAGCCCTGTCTTCGTGCTGGCTGGTGGCCAGGAGCGCGTCTCAGCTCCTTGGCTCTCCATGGGACTGCTTGCTGCTTCAAGACTCGCCCACTACCTCCGGGTCCATCCTGACTCAGCACCCCTACAGGACAGGCAGAGCTGCCCCTGTGGGTTCTGGAGGAGGTAACTCGTTACAGGGACAGCAAGCCTCAGCTATTTTCCGCAGAGCCGCAGAGGGATGTGGGCCACTGACTTTTGCATTAGCAGCCCCAAATGCTTAACCCTCTGTGCTACTAGGGCTCCGTTCCCTCCAGGGAGTAGGGCTAATAACCTCTTCTCCCAGAGACCTTTGGTGTCCGCCTGCCTTGAAAGGACTCTGGCGGCTCCCTGGGGCCTTGTGACCTCCGCCCCTCCATGTGGTCATTTGAGGTTGGTGGGAGGGCTTTGCTGGCTGGCAGAAGGCGGTTCTCAGTCTAGGAGGAGAAATACCAGCTCCCCACCGTTGGGGGCACGAAGCCCGGCCTTCTTCCTGCACCGGATTTCTCTGCTCTCAGGTGTCTTGGCCAAGGCTGGGGACATGGTAGGCAGTGAAGGCAGCCTCGGGGATCTCTGAGCACTGGGTGAGGAGCCAGAAGGGCCCCTCCTCTGGCGTCGGTCCCCAGCTTGCTGCCACTACCAGGCTCTGTGACTTTCATTTAGCCCCTGGGGCGCCATTTTGAGAGGGACTCGCATCCCCTTTGGGAGGGCCCAGCGTGAGTGTTTCAGTGGCAGGTTTATACAGGCTCTCTGTGGGTCCCCCTCCTCCAGGCAGGCCTGTGACCCCTCCCATGGCCTGGGTGATTCTCCAGTAGCTCACGGTTATGCTGTCCTGACGGGTTCCTTGGTGTTGGGGCTACCCGATGAAGGGTTTCTAATGGCATCATCAATCAGCACGTTGAGACAGGACGGACATGGGTTTAGGAGTTTCTGCTCAGGACCCTTGGAGAGCTTCTAGCCTTTGAGGGTGACCCCGGCTCAGGCCTCAGCGCCAGGGCTGGTCCGACTGGCTCTGGCCTTCACTCCAGCATCACCTTGCATGGTCCTCCCCTTCGCAGCCTCTGTTCCAGCCACCAGGATGGCCCGTGTGTCCGTTACTACTGCTCTTCCCACTGCTGGGAAGCCCTTTGCTCCTTTTGTCACCTTCTTGACTGCCACTCATCTTCCAGATGCCAGCACAAGCACCTGGTCCCCAGGGAAGCCTTCGAAGAGTCCCTGAGATGCGGCTAAAGCCCTCTGCCAGCTCCACAGCACCCCTCTTGGCTGCATGGGCCACGCTGCTGCCTTCATTGTGGGTGCCTGGACGCTCACCGCATGCCCTGCTTTGCTGGTGGTCGAGTTCAGTAATCCGTGGCAGTGGCCACGCAGAGTCACACACCAGAGTCGTGAGGAGAGGGCTCATCGGAATACTAGCAGACCGAGATGCAAGTGAGAGGTGCTCGGCCTACAGCTGTTCTTCAGGACGCCTCCCCAAGTCCTCTCAGGGCTGTCATACATGCTTAAGGGCGTGCCACTGCACTGTGCGCCTCAACCTGACGGCCTTCAGCTCGAACGCTGTGGGGGAGCAGTTCCCAGCTCCTTACTCTAGGTCCCCAGAGGACCTCTCCTCCAGTAAGCCCAGCTCCCTGAATTCAGTGCCCAGAGGCACCTACTCCACAAGCCGGCCTCCTGCCCGCAAGTGTTACTTGCTCCGTGGGCTGTGACGTCCACCACTCTGTTCCAGGCTCTGGCTCCTGGCTCTGCCAATGCTCCTCTGATGTCACAGTTGTCTGCTGGATGCAGGAGGTTCCCTGGGTAGGGATCTCAGGGTCCAGAGGACCGCTCCACACCTGGGTCTTTCTGGCAGTGAGATCCCATCTCCTGCTTCTCAGAGGGCTCATTTTACACCTAGGGGTTGGCAATCCCAGGTGAATCCTATCTGTGTCTTACCCCACCCTCTTACCCAGACCCAGGCGGGGAAAGTTCATTTGGAAAAAGTGACAGAGAAATGGGTTAGAAGAGCTACATTACGTAATTCATTGCCCCTGCAGTTGGGTGAGTACATGGGCATCCTTATACCATGCTGAGAGCAGGGGTGACCCATGCCTGTTTGTTCTCCACAGGAGCCACTGTGGATAGCCCACCATGGATGCATGGTGACCTCATTAAAATATACAGGCCACCTCTTCTAGGCAGCCCAGTGACCCTTTCTTTTTTTAAAAAAACATTTTATTAGGGGCTCATACAACTCTTATCACAATCCATACATATACATACATCAATTGTATAAAGCACATCCGTACATTCTTTGCCCTAATCATTTTCAAAGCATTTGCTCTCCACTTAAGCCCTTTGCATCAGGTCCTCTTTTTTTCCCCTCCCTCCCCGCTCCCCCCTCCCTCATGAGCCCTTGATAATTTATAGATTGTTATTTTGTCCTATCTTGCCCTATCCAGAGTCTTCCTTCCCCCCCTTCTCTGCCGTCTGTCTCCCAGGGAGGAGGTCACATGTGGATCCCTGTAATCAGTTCCCCCTTTCCAACCCACTCACCCTCCACTCTCCCAGCATCACCCCTCACACCCCTGGTCCTGAAGGTATCATCCACCCTGGATTCCCTGTGCCTCCAGCTCCCATATGCACCAGTGTACAACCTCTGCCCTATCCAGTCCTGCAAGGTAGAATTCGGATCATGGTACTTGGGGGGAGGAAGCATCCAGGATCTGGGGGAAAGCTGTGTTCTTCATCGGTACTACATAGCACCCTGACTGACCCATCTCCTCTCCTAAACCCCTCTATGAGGGGATCTCCAGTGGCTGACAAATGGGCCTTGGGTCTCCACTCTGCATTTCCCCCTTCATTCACTATGGTATATATATTCTTTTTTTTTCTTTTGCATGATGCCTTATACCTGGTCCCTTTGGCACCTCGTGATCGCACAGGCTGGTGTGCTTCTTCCATGTGGGCTTATTGCTTCTGAGCTAGATGGCCGCTTGTTCATACCAGTGACCCTTTTATTGTGTCTTGTGACTCTCCACTGAGTTGGGCTTAGGCTATTAGGGCTGGTTCCATTGAGTTGGGCTGCTCTGACTCTGGGTCAGACCATCAGCTGCAACCATCTGATAAGGAGTCCAAAGCTAGCATAGAACCATGCTCCATGGGGGTTCCACCAGCTTCTGAGGCACCCTTGGGTGGCCTTGAATCTCCAGCTTTTCTGTTAGCAGCTGGGTGTGTTCACTCTTTGCAGTGCTGGGTGAGTAGGTGTCAAATCCATGGTGAATGGATCCTGCCATCTCAAGGTCTGGGGGCCAGGGTTGGTATATGGGCCAACACCCCTCATCCTATTTCTGCTGAGTGACCGACTGTTCCCCACAACTTTCGGGGAGCCCATGTCTGCTCTGTGTGGTGCTGATAGCACGTGCTTTGGGGCAAGCAGACCCGTGCGCGCAGCCCTGCCGAGTTACCTTGGGCAAGTTCTTTCCTCTGGAGACTCCTTTCTGGGTCTGCCCACTGGGCGTCTCCCCCTGGGGTAACTGAGAGGATGTCACAGGAGACACTTCCACACCTTATCTTCATGGAACCCACTGCTAGGGAGCCGAGTCCACTTGGAGTGGCCCCACAGGACCAAGGAGAGCTGCCCCTGCAGATATCTAACACTGTTGCTCTTTAAACAAAACACTAAATTTAACATAGTTTTATTGACACATGGTTCACATAGCATACACTTCCATAGTTCAGCCGCATTAAAAAGAATTATCCAATCATTTCTAGAACCACTTTCAGAACATTTTCTTTCTTCTTGTATTTGTTATTAGCCCCGAGTTTTCTCCAACCTTCCCTCCACCTCTGTGCACCCTGTAATCTTGTTGTTAGTGTCTCTGTAGCTTCCCCACTGCCAGACATCATTTACTGGAAAACATACACACATGAGAGAGAGAGAGAGAGAGAGAGAGAGAGAGAGAGAGAGAGAGAGAGAGAGAGAGAGAGAATAGCAAATTAGACCAGAGGGAAAACTCCAAATCGAGAAAAAAAGCAGGATGTATTAAAAACTAGGAAAAACATAAACTAGGTCCAGAGGAAGATCAAATGGTCAGGTATCACATTTTCCCTGATTACATAGCTGAGATTGAGTTCACAACGTCCTGTAATAGCTAGGCTCTTCATGTCCCTCAACTATGGCCGGAGGGACTCACCAGAGGCTTAATCCATGCAGGGACTCGCCAAATGAATTTTGGGTTCCCACTGTCATCCATTGTCTTCTGAAAACCAGCTGTTCACCATTTAAGTTTTGATACCAGTCCCTCATTCAGATTCGGATTTTACTCTTTATCCTCTTGGACCCCAAGACTGTAACTCTTTGCAAGAGTAAACGCCTCATCTTTCTCCTGCAGAGTGGCTGGTGGTTTTGAACTGCCGACTTTGTGGTTAGCTGCCTAGTGCCTAACCACTAGGCAACCAAGGATCCCTCTCTTCACAGAAGGCCTCTGCACATGCTCTCTTCCACATCTGCCCAGCAAGACAAAGTGGTTCAGACCCTGATGGGTGAACCCATGGTCACATCTGCCCTGGAGCTGGGGGCTGCTGCCTGGTGTCCCCACCGTCCTGTCCCTTCCCATCCCCGCTGCAGAACTTAATCAACAGTGGTCCTGGCTGAACTCTCCAGCGCTCTGAGGGACTGCAGAGTAGGGCCACAAATTTGAACAGCTCAGGCGTAATTTCCGACTCTACACAGGCAGGTGTCTGAGAGGCAGGAGCAGTAGGACAGATTTAACTGCAAGGATGTGCAGGCTCCTGCTTCAGTGTTGTCTCCCTGCTTTATGGACCGTGGGGGGAAGTCTGAGTGAGACTGCTGCTGGCTGCATCCTCTCTCTCCCAAGGTGGCTTGCCTGGAGCTAATTCTCACCACCTTCTCTCCGTTAGTCTTGCTGGGATGTTGGCAGCGATGCCACTGTGGTCCAGAGAGAAGCAGCATCACTCAGGGAGACAGGCTTCAGCAGAGCTTCCAGACTTAAGAAAGACTAGGAGGAAGGACCTGGTGATCTACTCCCCCCCACCCCATCCCCACAAACATGCACCATCCTAGCCAGCGACCACCAGCAGAATCCGGAAAGCACTCAATGTGGAACCAAAACACGGTCTTCCAGCTTGGGGGCTGTGGGTTGGGGCTGTGTGAGACCTTCCCCTCATGCTGCCCCCATGACTGGCCCCCAGTGGTGGTTTCTCTGGAAGTTCTTTCCTCCCCACCCCCACTGCGAGTTTACTTATGTTAAACCAGGACCCTATAGGCATTGTATTGAGTCAATGCCAACTCATAGCGACCCTAGAGGACAGGGTAGAACTCCTGAGGTTGTAAATCTTTATGGGAACATACAGCCTCACCTTTTCCTCTGGAAGCTGCTGATGGTTTTGAACTGCAGTGGGAAGCCCAACAGGTAACCCAGGGTTTATCCCTTATCTGTACCCATGTACAGTTTCATACTCACTCACTCACTCACTCACTCACTCACTCACTCACTCACTCACTGTCATTGAGTTGATTCCGACTGATAGAGACTCTACAGGGCAGGGTAGAATTGCTCCAGTGAGTTTCCAAGACTACAACGCTTTACTCTGGATTAGAAAGCCTCGTCTTTCTTGCTTGGAGCTGTGGGTGGTTTTGAACTGATGACCTTGAGGTTTGCAGCCCAATTCTTTTTTTTTATATAAATCATTTTACTGGGGGCTCATACAGCTCTTATCACAATCCATCCATCCATCCATCCATTGTGTCAAGCACATTTGTACATTTGTTGTCATCATCATTCTCAAAGCATTTGTGTTCTACTTGAGCCCTTGGTATCAGCTCCTCATTTCCCCCTCCCTTCCTCACACTTCCTCCCTCCCTTACCAACCCTTGATAATGTATAGATTATTATTTTTTCATATCTTACACTGTTTGATGTCTCCCTTCATCCACCTTTCTGTTGTCCATCCCCCCTGGAGGGGGTTATATGTAGATCATTGTGATCAGTTCCCCCTTTCTCCCCCCACCTTTCCTTTACCCACTTGGTATCACTACTCTTATAGTTGGTCCTGAGGGTTTTATCTGTCCTGGATTCCCTGTGTTTCCAGCTCTTATCTGTGCCCATGTACATGCTCTGGTCTAGCCAGATTTGTAAGGTAGAATTGGGATCATGGGATCAGTGGTGGGGGGAGGAAGCATTTAGGAACTAGAGGAAAGTTGTATATTTCATTGTTACTACTTCACCCTGGCCAGCTCATCTCCTCCCCGCTCATATCCTCCCCGCGACCCTTCTGTAGGGGGATGTCCAGTTGTCTACAGATGGGTCCTGGGTCCCCAATTGGCACTCCCCCTCATTCACAAATTTGATTTTTTGTTCTTTGATGCCTGATACCTGATCCCTTTGACACCTCATGATCACACAGGCTGATGTGCTTCTTTGATGTGGGTTTTGTTGCTTCTCAGCTAGATGGCCACTTGTTTACCTTTTAGCCATTAAGACCCCAGACACTATATCTTTTGATAGCCGTGCACCATCAACTTTCTTCACCACATTTGCTTATGCACATATTTGTCTTCAGCAATTGTGTTGGGAAGGTGAGCATCATGGAATGCCAGTTTAATAGAACAAAGTATTCTTGCATTGAGGGAGTACTTGAGCGGAGGCCCAATGTCCATCTGCTACCTTAATACTAAGCCTATAAATATATGCCCATAAATCTATTTTCCCATTCTCATATATAAATATATTTACATATGTACATGCCTTTATTTAGACCTCTATGAATGCCTTTTGCCTCCCAGTTCTTTCCTCTATTTCCTTTTACTTTGCTCTTGTCCCACTATCATGCTCAGCCTTCATTAGGGTTTCAGTAATTCCTCTCAGTTACATTGCCCTTGATCATGCCCTACCAGGCCTCCTACATCCTCCTCACCACTGATTTGGATCACTTGTTTTTCCTTTGCCCGTGAGTTTGTTAACACCACTTCCTTTTCTCCCACCTGCCCTTCTCTCATGTCCCCCTGGTCCTGTTGTTTTCTCTTCCAGATAGTTCATCCAGTCTATCTTATTCAGACAGACCTGTGGAGATAATAACATGCACAAAAGCAAAACACAGCAAAACAAAGCAACAAAAGGAAACAAAGCATCAACAACAACAAAAAGCCAATGCCAAACGAAAAAAAACAAAACACCAGCAAAAAAGAAAAGCCTGTAGTTAGTTCACGGACTGTTTATTGGCCTTTAGGAGTGTTTTCCAGTTGAGTCTGTTGGGGCGCTAAGGACTGGTCCTAAAGTCTATTTTTGGTATTTCCTGGGGACTTCATTGCTCTGCTCCCTTTGCTGTTCTGTTGCACGCCATTAGTGTTTTGCCTTGGTGTGGTGGGATTAGATTGGGCGCGATTCCCACACTATGTCTCCAGTGTTGTCCCCTGTAGGGCTGTGGGTCAGTGAGGGATGTTGTTTCTCCTAGTGGGTCCGGACATATGGTCTTCTCTGTGGATTGACTGCTCTGAGTGGGAACATCATCCTCAAGGATTGGTGGGCCAGGATGTGCTCCACTCTCTCTTCCTCCCTCTTTATTTGCTCCCATGTGCTCTGATCAGACATGTTTCTCTCCCTGAGCTGCAGTTTCAGTGCTGTCCTCTGGAGTAAATTCTTCTTGGGGGAGGGGCAGATGTCCATGTAGTTGGGATTGGGGCCAGCCCCTCAGACCTCTACTCCATGCCGGTATGTTGCATTCACATCTTGGGGTGCTGGGTTGAAGTCTGGTCCCTCTTTCCCTGTGGAGATATAAACAACACCCTCCCCTTGGGTGGGTTAGTGCTCTGTTCCCCGACTACCCATTTCTTTCTTTCTTTTCCTTCCCTTCCTCTCCCCCTCCTTTTTAGTTGGCTACCATATGTATCCATGGATTTAGTCTGGCCCTGCCATACTACCTGGTCCTCACCCCAGTAATGTTTGTATATAGTAGTTTTCCCCCCATGACCCATTTGCATTTTTTAAAGCTTACCTCAGTGGACTCATGTGGTACTTGTCCTTTTGTGCTTGGCTTACTTCACTCAGCATGATTTCCTCCAGTTCTTCCCATGCAGCCATGTGCTTCATATGTTCATCACTGCTTTTTAGCGATGCGCAGTACTCCATTGTATGTATGTACTACAGTTGTTTAATCCACTCGTCAGTTGATGGAAATTTGGGTTGTTTCCAACTCCTTGCAATTGTGAACTGTGCCGTGATGAACATTGGAGCACAAATGTCTGGCTGTGGTTTGTTTCTTGCCTCTTCTGGGTATATGCCCAGTAGGGGGATTGCTGGGTCACATGGTAGCTCAATTTCTATCTGTTTTAGATATCTCCAAATTAATTTCCATAGTGGCTGAACATACCTAAAGGTCCACTAGCAGTAGATAAGAGTTCCTATCTCACCACAGCCCCTCCAACATGTGTTATTTTCTGATTTTTTGAATTGGGCTATCTTTGACGGTGTTAGGTGGTATCTCATAGTTGTTTTAATTTGCATTTCTCTTGTGGCTAATGATAGGGAACATTTTCTCATGTGTTTATTGGCCATTTGGGTTTCTGCCCTTGGGAAACTTCTGTTCAGGTCCTTTGCCCACCTCCTTGTGGGCAATTCGTTTTTTTTCTTTTTTGAAGCTAGCAGAGTATTGTAGATTTTAGTAATAAGGCCTTTGTCTGATGTGTCATTGCTAAGATGTTTTCCAGTCTGTGGGCTCTCTTAATACTCTCTTGGTGAATTCTTTTGATGCACACAGGTGTTTTATCTTCAGTATATCCCACTGGTCAGTTTTGTGCCTCCTCTGTATTTGTGTCCTTCCCTATTTCTGATAGCCTGTGTATTCCCTGTGCCAAAGTTCTCAAGTTGGTCCCAATTCCCTCATTGATGGCCCTAATAGTATGGGGTTTTACCTCTAGGTCTGTGATCCACTTTGAGTTTATTCTTGTGCATGGACTGAGATAAGGGTCTTGCTTCATTTTTTCTGCAGGTAGATCTCCATTTTTCCCCCAGCACCACTTGTTGAAGAGGGCATCTGCTTCCCATTGGATATTTTTGGGGTCCTTATCAAAGTTCAGTTGTCTGTATGCTGATGATTTAATTTCTGGGTTTTCAGTTCTTTTCCATTGGTCTGAGTATCTATCATTGTACCAATACCCTGCGGTTTTGACAACTGTGGCTGTATAATATGTGATAAAGTCAGGTAAAGCAAGCCCTCCCATTCTGTCCTTCTTGAGGAGTTCTCTGCTAATTCTGGGCTTCTTCCCTCTCCATAAGAGGTTGTTAATCAGTTTTCCATTTCTTTGAAGGAAGATGATGGCAATTGAATTGGGATGGCATTAAACTTATATAGTGCCTTGGGCAGAGCTGATACCCTAACTATTGAGTCTTCTGATCTATGTGCATGGGATATCCTTCCATTTGTTGAGGTCGCTCTTGGTTTCTTGTAAAAGTGTTCTTCAGTTTTCCTCATATAGATTTTTTTGTTCTTTTAGTCAGGTATATCTGCAGATATTTCGATTTGTGTTTGGCTATTGTGAAGGGAACCACCTTTTTGAACTCTTGTTCTGTGGTCTTATCCGATGTGTGTAGCAGTTGGGTGGATTTCTGTTTGTTGATCTTGTATCCTGCCACCCTGCCATATTTCTCTATTGCTCCAAGGACTCCCTTTGTGGAATTTTGGGGTTTTCCATATGTAAATTCATATCATCTGCATATAATGATAGTTTCACCTCTTCCTTCCCCAGGCAAATACTTTTGATGTCTTTTATTTGTGTTGTGCTGTTAACTAGACCCTCCAGTATGATGCTAAATAAGAATGGGGACAAGGGGCATCCTTGTCTGGTCCCCCTTTTTCAATGGCATTGTTTTTGTCTTTTCTCCACTGACTACCTCATTGGCTATTGGTTTTTCATATATAGCTAATATTACAATGAGGATTTTTCTTTCCATTCATGTCTTCTTGAATGTCTTAAACAGGAATTGGTGTTGAATGGGTTTTCCACATCTATTGATATTAACATGTGGTTCCTATAATTTTTCATGTCAATGTGACAAGTAAACAAATGGTCTTTCATATGTTGAACCATCCCTGCATCCCTGGTATGAATCCCATTTGGTCATGGTGAATGACTTCTTTTATATACTTTTGTATTCTATTGGCCAGTATTTTTTAAAAAGATTTTTGCATTGGTGTTCATTAGGGATATAGGTCTGTAGTTCTCAATTCTTGTGGGATCCTTGCCTGGTTAGGTGTCAGAGTCATACTAGCTTCATTGAAAGAGTTTGGGAGTTTACGGTCTCTTTCTATGTTCTGGAAGTGTTTGTGTAGGATTGGTTTCAGTTCTTCTTTGAATGGTTGGTAGAGTTCTCCTGTGAAGTCATCTGGCCTGGGGAATGTTTTTCTTGGTAATCCCTTGGTAACCTGGTGTATTTCTTCTACGCTATGGATCTGTTGACATTATTGACATCCATCTGGGATAGTCTAGGGAGGGATTGTTTTTCCAAGTATTTGTCCATATCTTCTAAGTTGTTGAATTCATTGACATAATGGCCTTTATAGTACTGTGTAATTATCCTTTTGATTTCATTAAGGTTCATTGTAATGTCCCCCTGTTTCATCCCTCAGTCTTGCTATTGAAATGTCTTGCTATTCCTGTATTTGGTTAGGTTGCCAGTGGTCTGTCGATTCTGTTAATCCTTTCAAAGAACCAACTTTTAGCGGCTTTGCTTTTCCCCATCGTTTTCTTGGTTTCCCTCTCACGAATCTCAGACTTGATTTTTATATTTATTTTCTTTTGTAATAGTAGGATTGTCCTGTTGACTCTACTCTAATTGCTGTAAGTTTTGTGTCAGCATATCAATCATAGGTCCCTCTTCTTTTTCATGTGTGCTTGTATTGCTATCAAACTTCCTCTGATAACTGCCTGTGCTGTGTCCCAACAGTTTTGGTACACCGTATTCTCATTCTTGTTAGTTTCTAGAAACTTCCTAATTTCATCTCTGATCTGGCCCAGAACACACTCCTTTTACAACAGACAGTTATTCAATCTTCAGTTGTTTGCCCTTGTTTTCTTAATCATGCTTTTATTGATTTCCAGCCTTATAGCATAGTGGTTAGAGAGAGAATTCTGTTCATATCTATGTGCTTTAATTTACACAGGTTCAACTTGTGTTCCAGCATGTGGTCTGTCTTCGAGTGTGCATTATGTGGGCATGAAAAGACTGAGCTTTTTTTTTCATTTGCGTGGAGAGCTGTGAAAATATCAGGTCAAGTTGTCTAATTGTGTTGTTTAGAACTGTGGAAGGCAGGTAGAGGTGCCTCCAGCCGAGTGGAGCACCCCAAAGGACCAGTAGGAGTTCCCCTAGCCACTTAAAAGGCCTTGAAGGGTAGGTGGGGATCCCCCTGCTGCAGAAGGCAGGAAGGATTTCTCCAGCCATATGTTAAGCCACAAAGGGCGGGAGCTTCCCCAGCTGAGTCGAGGGTGGTTGTAATTATTCTAGGCAAAGGGGAGTGGCCTGGAGGCTGGTAGTGCATCCCAACTGTTAACCACTAGGCCACCAGTCCTGCTCATACTTCCATAGACGAGTGTGAAATATAAAAGTGTTGGTTCCTCCTGCCTCATTCCAATATTATGTCCCAGGGTAACCAGTGCAGAGGGATGGGAGTAATTCAGGCCCCTGTGGGCATGGTAACCCAATAAGTGTTGAGAGTTTGACTCAGGGAGACCCCAGGTGTGTCAGACTGAGAACTGCACTCCATAAGACTTTCTGAAACGAAAACCAACCCTTTTATTGTGGATTATGTGAAGGTTTATGGGACAAATCATCAGACACACTGCCATCCTTCAACAAACCATCTCTTATCTCACTTCCTCGCTGTGATTTCTGTTTCTAGTCCTCTTTATTTCCTAACCCGCTGAACTTTGATCTTGGGGAAAATGCTGCCTTTCTGATCTTAAATGGTTGGTTGTTTTAACATGGGTCAGTTCAGTCAGATTTGAATGGGGACTAAGGGCCATCACCTTGGGGGTCTCATAAGTCTCCATCTGACCAGTAATCCTGCCTTTTTTTTTTCATGGTTTTGAGTTTTTGTTACACATTTTCATGCCACTCTATCCGGATCTTCTAATATGATCCCTCTCAGAGAAGTTGTCAGCGGTTTCTGGGTACCATCTAGTTCTTCTGGCCTCAGGGTTGTGCCTGACTTTTCAGAAGTTGATCATCAGGCCCTTCTACTGAGGTGTCTCTGGGTGCACTTGAACTGCCAACCTTTCAGTTAACAGCTAACTGTGTTAACTATTTGCATTAGTCAAGGACTCTGATTACAATAACAGTGATGAACTAGGTGAATTATGTTGTTAACTGAATTCAGTAAGTGAATGTAAGACTTTATTGGCTTCATCCTTCATCAGCTTGAGGACTACGGCATGCCTGACTCAAGAAAAATCGATGCATTTGAACTGGTTTTGGGGAAGAATATTGAAGGTACCATGGACTGCCAGAAGAACAAACACATCTGTCTTGGAAGAAGCACAGGCAGGATGCTCCTTAGAGGCAAGGATGGTGAGACTTCCTCTCATACACTTTGGACATGCTATCAAGAGACACCAATCCCTGGAGAAGGAGAACCCCCCCCCCAATAAAAAGAGGAAGGCCCTTAAGGAGTGTATGGATATAGTAGATGAAACAATGGGATCAATCCTAAGAGCAATGTGAGGATGGTGCGAGACTGGGCGGTGTTTCATTTTGTTGTCCACAGAGTTGCTATGAGTCAGAACTGATTCGACGGCACCTACCAACAATACCGTCACCCAGAGGTCTACAGTGACAACTTTTCTGAGAGCACAGCCTTTGTGGGTGCCCTTTTCTTCCTCATTCATGTCCCTTCTCTCTTTGAGTCCTTTTGAAAGTTCTTCTCAAATAAACCACTTGCAGTCAAATATTCATCTCTGAGTGCTTCTGAGAGCTCCCAGGCTAACCCAGGATGCCTCATCTAGTGTGGGGGAGGGAGCAAATATGGTGAAGGGGAGGTGAACTCAAGTGATTTCTCTACATTGAAAAAATAGATGTATGTTTTTTTTATAGGCACCCTGGTGGTGTAGTGGTTACACACTGGCCTGCTAATCGTGAGGTCAGAAGTTCAAAATCACCAGCAGCTCCACCAAGGGAGAAGAGACTTTCTGTTCCCATAAAGAATTACACTCTCAGAAACCCACGGTTGTGCACTGTCCTATAGGGTTGCTATGGGTTGGAACCCACTGGATGAATTACTTTTTATGCAGTGAAATGCTTCACCTGAGAACTAGATCGTTTGGACAGTGCATGTGTGATAAAGGCATAAAGCATTTGTGTCAACACACCTCCCTATCCAGATACAGCATGCCCATCATTCTAGAAAGTTCCCTGTAGGATGTCACCCCTTCTCCCTAGACGCAGCCATTGGTCTGCTTTTATCATTACAGGTCAGGTTTTCCTATTGCAGGAATAGGAAATAGGAGTTTGTGTGCTTTTGTGTGTCTTGCCTTTTTCACTCAACATAATGCTTCTGAGATCTACATATGTCAGTAGTCAGAAGTCCTCATGCGTGGTAAAGTGGAGGCTCAGAGAAAGAGAGGAAGGCCCTAGAGGAGATGGACTGACACAGTGGCTGCACCTATGGGCTCAAACCTAAGAACAATCGTGAGGATGGTGAAAGACCAGGTGGTGTTTCGTTCTGTTGTACGTTGGGTTACTGTGAGTTGGAACTGCCTTGACAACACCTAACAACAACAACAACAACAACAGCAGCAGCAGCAGCAGCATAATGTGTTCTTATTTTTTGCTGAACAATATCCCATCATATAAATAGAAGGAGGCTTAAAAAGTCTATGGACAAACAGAACTCAAAGATGGAATTTCCCAGAATTCTTAAAAGCCCACCTAGTATACTTACATTTTTATCGATGGTCACCTGATGACCATGCGAGAAATGTCTGCGTCTTGCTTATTCTAAAATGCAGCGGCTGTGAACATCTTGTGCAGTCCTTTTGGGGGTCTTATGTTCCTTGGGTAAAATTGCGTGAAGCTGGTTCCTGAGTCATATGATTAAGTGCATGTGTTTGTAAAACAGCTAAAACATTTCTGGACTAATTTGCTATTTGCATTCCCACCAGCAATGCATAAGCAGTCCAGTTCCTCCCCAGCCCTGCCAACAGTTGATGCCATCAGTTATTTTCCATTTTACCCACTCAGTTGCGTGTGTGCTGGTGAGCTGAAGAGTGAGAAGAGGAAGCGGGGAGAGACCCAGGCCCATTAAAAGTGAGCAAGTACCAAGCTGCGATGTAATTTCCAAATAGGGGTGATTTCTTTGACAGTTTCAACAATCATCCAGCCTTGTGTGGGCCCCTGTGTAGAGAGCTAACTGAAAACACCTTTCTTTGCCCACCCACCAACCCATCTTCCCCTCCTGATGCAGGCGGCCGACAGGAGCCCCCTCAGACTCACATCGAGGAGAAATCTGTGAAGACTTTCAGGTGTGGCTGGTACTTCTTCAATTTTCTTTTGACTTTAGGAAGTCTTTTCTCTCTGCTTCTGTCTGGCCAGGGGATGAAGCTTATTTACAGAGTGTAGGACGCTCTTCTGAGAACCTTGGCAGCATGTACTGAGCCATAAAGGGAAAATGGGGGTAAAGGCAACTGTAAGGGTCTGGATGGACAGTGACTGATCTCGGATGGCCACGCTTCCTGTCATGCTTCAAACTATAAGCTGCATTCTGAAAGTTCATCCTCCACCCCATTAATCAATTTGCATTACCAGAAGAGAAAAATGCACCCTCCCTAAACCCTCAGTGGTTGACTTTCCACCTCACTGCCATCTGCTCCCTCTCTATGTTCCAGCTCCTTGGATGATTGCTATCTAGGTATGATTATTACTAAGTGGAGTTCATATTTATTCAGATTCCCTTGGGTTGTACCTGATGTTCTTTTCCTGTTCCAGGGCTCCATCATCTCGAGCACCATCAGATCTCATTGTTGCACCTTCTTAAGCTTCCCCTTGGCATGGCCATTTCTCAGACGTTGCTTGTTTGGGTGAGTTTGCCAGGTCTCTATGTTAATTTTTAAAAATTGCGAGTTGATTGAAGGCTTCCAGAGCAGATCGGTTTTCCATTCAGTAATTCAGACACACTCTATTTCGTGTAGCATCTCCCATCCCACCTCCTTCCTGTGCGTCCTCTTTCTATTCTTCCTTTTTCCCCAAAAACCCTTCTGAAGTTGGTCCTTGGGTCAGTGCTGCCATTTGGAATGGAAATGATTGATGATTCTTAGAAGTGCAAACTTGCATAGTGTTATTGCTCCAATCATAGACCTATCTATTGTTTGGCTGAAAATGGAGCCACGAGGGTTCCAGGCTTGAAGGGTCACTAAGGATGATCATATTAAGGGTCCCACCAGTATCGTTCTGACCAGTAAGTCAGGTCTATTTTATGATTTTGAGTCTTGTTCCACATCATTCTCCCACGCTACCTATGACATTCTAATGTGATCCTTTTCAGAGCAGTTGGTGGTGGTAGCTGGGCACCATCCAGTTCTTCTGGTCTCAGGGATGTGGAGACAGATGTTTGTGCAGTTCATTAGTCTACGGAACGAATGGTTTCTGTGTGTCTTTGCTCTTTATCAATCTTCTTCACACTAGCGAGGCAGAGACCAATAGTTGTGCCTTATGTGGCCTCTCACAGTTTGTAACATTTTAAGAATTTTCAAATTGTGAATTAGATGGAAGTTTCACATTTCAGCACATCAATTTTGTGTTTAACAGTTTCAACTACTTATCAACTTCCCCAATAGCTTGCCTGGGCCCCCTCCTTTGGTATCTCTTCTCCCTCCTGTGGATTACTATCTCCCCTTCACCCAAGTTAATACTTGTCAATCCTCTAGCCTACTGACTGCTTCATCTTCCCTCCTTTGCTTCCCCCATTGCTTGGTAACCTCCCAAGTCTGCTTCTTTTGGTACGGAATTCTGTGTCTTTTCTTCTTCTTCTTCTTCTTCTTCTTCTTCTTCTTCTTCTTCTTCTTCTTCTTCTTCTTCTTCTTCTTCTTCTTCTTCTTCTTCTTCTTCTTCTGCTTCTTCTTCTGCTTCTGCTTCTGCTTCTGCTTCTGCTTCTGCTTCTGCTTCTGCTTCTGCTTCTGCTTCTGCTTCTCCTTCTCCGTCTTCTTCTTCACAGTGATCTCATACAATACTTGTCCTTTTGTGATTGACCAACTTCACAAACCAATCTTGGAAGCAGTATGCTCCTTAGAGGCAAAGATGGTGAGACTTCCTTTTAGAGACTTTGGACGTGTTGTCAGGAGAGACGAGTCCCTGGAGAAGGACAGCATGCTGGGTCAATAGAGTAAATAAGGAGAAGAAAGAGATGGATTGACACAGTGGCTGAAATAATGTGCTCAAGTACAGGGACCATAGTGAGGATGGTGCAGGACTGGGCCGTCGTTCATTTTATTGAGCACGGGGTCTCTACAGGTTGGACCCAACTTGATGGCACCTAACAACTACAGCAGCAGCGACATGATTAAGATCCAAATTGTAACTGACCAAGGGAGGCTGTCGAAGATTGTCTCTATGCTACTCCAATGAGCTTCGGTGTCCCCAAAACTATGGTCCTGAGCCCTCAGGCCCAGCAACTCATCAGCCTTGAAGGGGATAGAAGGTTCTGATGACCTAACTCTTCTGCAATGGTAAAATGGCAGCCATGCTTCTTCCATGGTCCACTGGGACGCTATGACTGAGTCCGTCCATCACCAGGTGAGAAAACCGGTCACAGCAATGCAGTTATTTCTGGAAATGATCTTCACAAAAGCTGACAACCCCTTCTAATGTGATAGGGGAGTTCCAAGACGTGTTTACTCACAATAGACTCTGAACAACAAGTGGATAGGACTTAGAAATATCCACGTTAGCCTCCTCGTTGCGTGGCGACAAGATGGCGGGCTCCTATAGGTGCTTGCACCCGGGGGTCTGTCTGATTCCTTGCCCTTTGTTTTCTGATGCACAAGGATGCGTGTCCTTTGGTCACTGCAGGGTTGAGGCGCCTTCCCTTGCAGCCCCTCATGTAATTGTCAGCATTTGCTTGCTTATGTCTATGCTTCAGAACTTCATTATTTGGTTAAATAACAATAATAATTAATAATCAGGATAATTATTAAAAGGGTAGATTCCCCAAACTCCCTTTTCCTGGCAGGAATGAAGAAGGCGACGGAAAGCACTTTATCTAAGAAGAGTGAAATGAAGAGCCCGTCCCATGAATCTTTCCAGAACTTGCCACCCTTGAAAGATTGTCTTTGAGTTGGGTAGGGTCGTGGGGAAGTGACATGGAGAAGAGCAGGAGGAAGCATTAGCTGCACTAACAGGTAGGCTACTACCTGGGCAACTGGGCTGGGGGGCCGGGAAACCCAAGGAAGCTGTGTGGGCCCCACCACTGGTGTCTCATTGAAGGCGAGTTGGGCTATTTATCCCCTGAGCCCATCAGTCATTGCTCCAGGACTGCTCCGGAGAGGGACACGAGAAGGCTCCAGTTCTTCCTCTAGGCTCCCTTTGTACCGGGCAGCCAGAGGGAGTCCTGGAGCAGAGCCAGCTATGTTGTTATCATTAGGTGCCATCAGGCCCAAAGTGACCCCGTGCACAACAAAGCACTGCCTGGCCGTGTGCCCCCTCATCTACAGGTCCCTCTGCAGGCATGGTTTTATCAAAGCGTCCGTGGGTTGGCGGGAAAGGGGATGCAGACAGGAGCGTGACGGCGCTTCTAGCGCAACCATCCAGCTGCCTCCATCAGATTCACACAGCTGCCCGTCAGGACGGAGTGCAATTGCCTTCCATGGTTTCCAGGGTTGCAATCTCGATGGAGAAGGAGCCCTGGTGGTGTGGTGGTTATGAATTAATCTGTCATCGCCAGGTCAGCAGTTCGAAACCACCAACCTCTCCAAGGGAGAAAGACAGGGCTTTCTATTCCTGTAAAGAGGCACGGTTTCAGAAATGCACAAGAGCACTGCTGCCCTGCTCTATAGGGTTTATGTAGGTTGGCATCGACTCCATGGAAGTGAGTTAGTCTCCATGGAAGCAACAGTTACTGATGGGTTTGCACCAATGAGCAGCCACGTGCTTCTCCGCTGCACCACCTGAATTCCTTAGCAGCAACAGCAGTGGCTGTTCACGAGGAAGAAGCATGTACAAGATGCTATGTTTGCTAATTCATGTGAACTCATTAAAAAAATATCTCACGGTGACCCTGGAAAGAGGGACCATCACAACCCTTCTTACAGGGTAGTCAAACAACTTTGCTACGGGCAGTTACTAAACAAGGGCCCTGGGATTCAAACTCAGTTTCCATTGCCTTCAAAGGTCCAAATTTATGGCACACTGAATTGATTGTTTCCTCTGGATCCTCTTGTCCACGGCTGTGATGTGAAGCGGAGGGATGGAGCACTGCTCAGGCACTGGCGGAGAACAAGAGCTTAAGGACCTCACCACATACCTTTGGGGGCGGGCAAATGATTATGAGCCCCTGCTCCCCAGAGTCCTCCCAGCCCTGTCTGTGACCCACACCTGTGGGTCACCATCATGCTGGAAGCTCTGCCACAAGTATCTAAAACACCAGCAGGCTCCACCATGGTGGGCAGGCTTCAGAGGAGCTTCCAGACTAAGATGGCATGAGGAGGACCACGGAGGTCACTAGGTTAGGATTCAAAGCTCATGTGGGGGACAATGTGGACACAGTAAATGTTTACTGGGAGCTTCTTTGATGACTGTGACTCTGGTAAGCCCCAAGGGTTCACAGCAGGATCTTGTCTGAGATTTTCACTCTCCTTCCCCTGGACATGTCATCAGGAGGGACCCGCCAGTGGAGGACATCCTGGCTGAGAACATGGAGGTTCTTGAAAGTGAGAGAAACCCTCAATGAGATGCACTGGCACAATGGCTGCCACCCTGGAAGGGAGCATGCCACCGACCAGGAAGATAGCGAAGGACCAGACAACGTTTGATCCTGTTGTGCCTGGAGCTGTCATGAGTCAGAGACAACTGGGTAGTAACCAGAGTGCTACTGACGTGGGAAAGAACTGAGCTTCAGCGAGGGGAAGTGGCCCATCCAAGGTCACTCCATTGGTAAGTGGCTGAGCTGGCCCTGGAACCCAGGTGTTCTTGCTCTTAGCTTTTGACCTCAGTTTCCTCCATATCCTATGTCATAGTGGGCACCCTGGGCTGGCTGAAGGGAGGTGAGCTGGGCAAACAGCTCCCTCAATGTGGAAATGCAAGGGTACTATGAGAATCATGGGAAGGAACATGGGCTCTGGGATCCAGCTGCCTGGGCTTGAATCACCACACCACCACTACATGGTGTGGAGGCAATTCCCTGGCATTTCTGAGCCTCAGATTCCATGTCTGTAAAATGGGAACAACCAGGGTGTTTTCATGCCAGAGTGACTAAAGACATAGCAAGCTCTTCGCATCATCACAGGCCTTTAAAGAGCTCCCAATAAACATGTCCAGTGTCTATACTGTCTCCACAGGGGATTTGAGTCTGCCCTGGCCTCCCTGAGTAGCACAGAATGTTTGTGTTTGCAACATAAAGGTCGATGGGTCAAACCGACTCCTGGGTACCCAGAAAGAAAGGCCTGGTGATCTGTTTCTGCAAAGATTGCAGCTGAGAGGAAACCCTGTGGAGCTGTTCTGCTCTATAATAGAAGGAACCCTATGGAGCAGTTCTGCTCTATGATAGAGGGAACCCTATGGAGCCGTTCTGCTCTATAATAGAGGAAACCCTATGGAGCCATTCTCTATAATGGAGAGATCCCTATGGAGCCGTTCTGCTCTATGATAGAGGAAACCCCATGGAGCCGTTCTGCTCTATAATAGCAGGAACCCTATGGAGCCATTCTGCTATATGATAGAGGGAACTCTATGGAGCAGTTCTGCTCTATAATGCACAGGATCGCCGGGGGTCAGAATGGAGAGTGACTTGGTGGCCAGGTGCTTGCTTATTTGTTTGTTTGGTCTCCATCATGGGAAAGGGGAGTGTGGTGTTGTTCCATGCTGTTGAATTAGTTCCCGGGCACAGCAGAAGGAAGCGCTGCCCGGTCCTGCACCATCCTCACAATTGTCATGTTTGAGTCTGTGTCAGTCTGGGGACTTCAGAGAAACAAATCCACAGAAACTCATGTAGAAGAGAGAGTTTTATATCAAGGGTAAGTGCACATCAAGAAAACATCCCAACCCACAAGTCCAACATTAACCCATTAACCCATATGTCCACCACCACCCACAAAGTCCTCCTCCATCTCACAAAACACACACTATGATGCCGACTGCAGGAGGAAAGATAAATCAGTGAATGTGCAAGCATCTCAGCGCTGGCAGGGGTCTCCACACAGGTGCTCCAGCACCCAGGGCTGCATCAGGGTAGGTCCATGTGGCTTCTCCTCAGGGATGTCTTGCAGGAAGTGAGCCTTGCCAGCTAAGGCAGGGAACTGGCTAAGGCAGCTGCACCCCGGTCCGACCATCACAAAGCAAGAGACCCGAGAACTCGAAAGGTGAGGCTCACTGAGCCATTTATCCCCCCGCCCTTCAATTAACCCCACATGTGTTTATTGACCAGGTTGCCACAATAAACTCCCTACCTCAGAGTCCATTGTTGCAACCACTGTGGCAATCTGTATTGTTGAGGGCCTTCCTCATTTTTCCGGACTCTACTTTACCAAGCATGCTATCCTTCTCCAGGATTCTGGGTGTGAAGATGCATTTGGTCGTCTGGAAGTCCATGGTATATTTACTCTTCTTCATCCAAAACAGTATTCAAAGGCAGCCATTCTTCTTCGCTCTTCCTTATTCATTGTCCTGCTTCCACATGCATATGAGGCCATGAAAAATACATGGCTTGAGGCATGTGTATGGAGCCCTGGTGGTGTTGTGGTTATGCGTCAGGCTGCAATCGCATGGTTGGCAGTTCAAAACCACCAGCCGCTCTGAGGGAGAAAGACGAGGCTTTCTGCTCGTAAACAGTTATGGTCTCAGAAACCCACTGGGGGTTGCTGAGTCAGCATTGACTTGATGGCAGTGAGTCAGTTTTTTTGTTTTCGGGTGGATGCGTGGGTCTTGGTCTTCAAAGTGGCATCTTTGCCTTTTAACTCTTCAGAGGAGGGTGCAGGTGAAAGCCTTCCCACCGAGGCTCTCTGTGCTGTCCAGAAGGTCAGGAGGACACAGGACAGGGGATGGAGAGCAGTTGGGGAGGGGACACACCCAGATGGACCAGGAGGGATTTTTCCATTTCACCCACTTGTTCTGGTCAAGTCTCCCTCCACCCCAAAAGTCTTTGTGTGCCACTGGGGTTGGGGGACACCATTTCTCAGGCCCCTTGTCCTTCTCCCTCCTCCCCAAATCCTCCCCATTTCGCCTGTCCCAGCGGGATCTCTCGGCCGATTTTCCTAGTTAACCATAAACACAAATCCTGTTATCTCCTCTGAGCTGCACTTGCCCCTTGATTTAAGCAGCCTGTCCTTCCCCTCTCGATGTGCTCAGCCCCTCTGGCTGTAGATCTTCCCGTTTATCTACTTCCCTGCGGTCACCGGCCTGCTGGCGATCGATAGGAGGGGGGAGATGGCAGGGCTCGGCCGGCCTTGGTGCTCCATCTTCTTCCTGGGAGCTGGGGCCAGTATTTCTTGTGAAACTTCACACTTGCCATGTCCGGGTTCTCATTAGCTTTCTGCCTGAACGCAGTAGTATTTCTTGTTCCTCAGTCGCACGGCCTGGAGACCCCTAGTAATTCTTAGATGGGAGGGTGGGGAGGGGCAGTTTCATGGCACTCTGGATGCCTCTAGGCAGGGATCGGGTGTGACTCATGGGTGGAAGGATAGTGGTCATGGCCTGTGGATGCTTGGCTCAGGTACACCCTCCTCCTGCCCCACATCGTGGCATCACCCCACATCATGGCAAGCACCAAACAGGTTGCCAGGGCCTGACTCCTGGTGACCCCACTGCGCTCGACAGGGATTCTTCCAATGGATGCTTTGCTGGAAGTGGATAACCAGACTTTTCTCTTGTGGCATCTCCGGGTGAACTGGAACCTGGAACCTTCTGGTTAGCAGCCGAGCATGGTGACTATTTGCACCCCTGCCAACCTGGAGGGCTCTGAGCCATTGCAAGAGGCTCCCAGCTGGTTTCTTTCTCTAGTGGAAGCCCCCTCCTCACGGGGTTCCTGGAAGGCCGGGGTTGGAGGACAATTCTCCATCAACTTAGGTGTGGCTTTGGCCAAGTTCTCCCCACCCTCATCTCACGGGCAAAATGAAATGGTTTCTCTTGATGGTCTTATAGACTTTAGATGCCGATACCTTGTTACCAGGAACCTGAGTCGGTCCTTGCACACGCCTGTTCATCACAGAACTCTTCATGGCAGCCGCATGGTGGACACAGCAGGAGAACCGAGGGCCACAATTGCTACAAAGGTGTATTATTCAACCACAAGGGCAAATGATATCCAGGTACACGCTGTATCTCGAGTGAATTTTAAATGCGTCTTGCGCAGTGACATCAACCCGACAGGAAAGGACAAAGGCTATATGAGCCTGTTGTTGCCAGGGGCCTCCAGGTTGACTCCAACTCACAGCAGAAGGAAACCCTGCCCAGTCTGGCACCGGTTTCACAATTGCTGGTCTGTTGGAGCCCATTGTTGCAGCCACCTTGTCATTCCAGCTCACAGAAGTGCTTCCTCTTTTGCACTAACTCGCTCCTTTTTCGAGCATGGTGGCCTTCTCTGGGGACTAGGTTCTCCTGATCGCATGTCCAAGGGCCATGACATGAAGTCTCGCCGACGTCTTGTCTAAGGAGCACTCCGGCTGCACTTCTTCCAAGAAAGAGTTCTTCTTCCTTCCGGTAGTCCATGGTATAGTCAATCGTCTTTGCTAACAACAGAATTCCAAGACACCGATTCTCCCCGGTTTTCCTTATTCAGTGTTCAGATGTGACTCTGCTTAGAGGAAATTTGTGGTTGTTGTTAGGTGCCGTTGAGTTGGTTCCAGCTCATCGCAAGCCTGTGCACCTCAGAACAAAGCACCTGCATCCTTCTCCCAATTGTTCTTATAGTTGAGCCTATGGTTGCAGCCACTGTGTCAATGCATCTCACTGCTCCACCACTTTACCAAGGACTGGTCTCTTCTGACAACACGTCCAAAGTATGTGAGACAAAGTCTCAGCATCCTTGGCTCCAAGGAGCGTTCTAGCTCCATTTCTTGCAAGACAGATGTTTGCTTTTTGGGCAGTCCAGAACACATTCAACGTTCTTCACCAACACCGTCGTTCAAGTTCATCCAGGTTTCTTCAGTCCTCCCTTTTCAATGTCCACCTTTCATATGCATATCAGGTGATTGAAAATATGATGACTTGGATCAGGGGCACCTTAGACCTCAAAGTAACATCCTTGCTTTTCAACATGACTACATGAAATAGATGTATAGGCAAACCCAGGGAGACAAAAGCAGATTAGGGGTTCCTTGACCAGGGGAAGAATGGAACGTTATTGCTTCATTTCAGGGGGGTCAGGTTGGTAATGAGCTCCCGGTCAGGTTGCTGAGCCCCTGGAATACATTGAGGAGTTAGTGGTTAGGTTGATAGAACTCTTTTGCAAGCTGATTGCACCACATGACGAAGGTAACAAGAGTCACTGCGTTATGATATGCTTCAAAAGGAAATGATTTGTCGTATGTAAGTTACCATGATATTAATAATAGTAATAAGCTCCAGTGTGATCTGAGTGTATGACACCCAAGAAGAGACAAGCCAGCGGGGGAACGTTGCATAATGGCAAACATCCCTCCAGTTTAATCCGAGGCTAAGCTATGCTGAGCCTCCCCTAGAGCCTGTAGTAGCAGCTCAGCGTTATGTGTGAGGTGGGTGGGTTGGCCGCTCCTGATGCCTTGAAATGAGATCATGCTTAGAGGCAGAGGTTGTGTTTTGAGGGCAAAACCTGTCTCTGTCTGGTTTTGGAACCTGCAGAGATCCACGCTGCCTCTGCGGATGGTCACGACGGGATAGGCACACTGTTTCTGCCATGCCACAAAGGTCCCTCAGGTGTCTGTCTGTCTCCAAGGAGGCTTGGCAGGTGTGAAGCTTTGCTTTTTGTCAGAGCTGGACTTCAAGGATGTCTATTGGCCCCTTCACCCCGCCCCCACTCCCAAAGCAGGGGCTCTCATCTTGGGGCCCACATTTCGAGGGGCTCATCCTCCGGCACTCTCTCCAACAATGTTTCACTTCACCATTCGTCAGACCCTCAATATCTGACAGGGTTTCTAAGCTACGTGGAAGGTTTTCAGCCGCTTCTTCCTCTGAAGTGGGAGCCAGTCCTTCCTGGTCTGTTCTTAGTCTGGAAGCTCCCCTGAAACCTGTTCACTTTGGGTGACCCTGCTGGTGCTAGAAATCCCAGTGACATAGCTTCCAGGGTCACAGCAACACACAAGACACTACAGCATGACAGCCTGACAGACCAGTGGTGGAGTGCCAACATGGAGACATTCATCTTGCAGTGGTCCTCTTCCCAAATACTTAAATTTTCTGTACTCCCTCTTGCTGTAAAATGATCCAGCCTCTTGAATACCCCCAGAGATGGGGAGCTCATTACCTGTCCCAAAGCCAGGGAGGTTGTGTGATTCTGGACTTTCCCCAGAGGGAGGAGTGGCTTCATCACTCTGGGTCAGAATGTCCCTTCCCCTTGGAATGAGGGGATTGGCAGCAGCCCTACCTTATGGCCATGTGGGATTGAATGTGACGATGCCCATCAATGAACCAGTGCAGCAACTGGCATAAAGTGAGTCATGCCCATCAACACTTGCTGTGGTGAATATCCTGCCCACCTGGGTGAGGGTGGGCTATGAGCAAGTGAACTGCTAGGTCTCTCCCAACCTGGAAAATTCCAGAACCCCAGACATTGGCAGAGGAAAATCCCGGGCTTTGGCTTTGGGGTTGTTTCACATTAATGCTGGCTGTGAATTTTTTTTTGCAAGAGGATGTGGCCCCTGAGGGTGTTGGGAAAAATACCCCAAACCAAGCCAGCTGCCATCAAGTCACGTCCAACTCCTCGCCATCCCATTTGTCTCAGAGTAGAACTCTGGACACAGTGGCCACCAGAGTGCTCCTGAGAGGCCAGGATGGCGAGACTTTGCCTCATGTACTTTGGACACGTTGTCAGGTGAGACCCGTCCCCGGAGAAGGACATCCTGCTCGGTAAAGTAGAGGGTCAGCGAGGGAGGGGGAGCTCTCTACTACATGAACTGACACAGTGACCACAATGGGCTCAGACGTAAGAGCAGTTGGGAGGATGGCTCAGGACCGGGGGATGTTTCGTTCTGTTGTGCACATGAAGTGGAACCGATGCGATGGACTCTAACAGCAACAGGCACAGCAGCAGCAACTAAACAACGGTGCTCAGAGGGCTCCTATTGGTTGATCTTGGGAAGTAGATCTCCAGAGTTTTTTTTCATGCTGCCTCTAGGTGTATTTGAACTGCCGGCCTTTTGGTCAGTAACTGCGAGGTCAATTGTTGGCTCCACTGGGGACTTTTGGGTGTAGGAAAACATGGCTTTCTGATCCACCATGAAAGCAGACAGATTTTTCTCGTCAAGGTAGTAGGGTTAGGTGAGGGGTTGGGAGATAGACAGTTCTGAGACCCACTACTCATTCCACTCACCTACCCACCCACCACCCACCCATTCATCCACCTATGTATCTATCTATCTATTATGTATGTATGTATTTATCTATCTATGCATCTATCTATCGATCTATCTATCTATCTATCTATCTATCTATCTATCTATCTATCTATTATCTATCTAATGTATCTCCCTATGTACTCCACCCACCCATCCAGCAATGCATCTACACTGGCATCCAAGTATCTCTGCTCAAATGCAGGACTCTGGAGGGATAGTCGGGCTCAGGTTGGACTCCCTCCTCCCATCTAGTAGCTGCCAATCTATGCGAAGCGCTCCTATCATGCTGGGTGCATGCAAATCCTCGATCTGGTTCTGAGTAGTCTCTGAGAGAGTGCTATTCTTACCCCCCACTTAATGGCTGAGGAAACCAAGACTCACAGAGAGAATGCCTCTTGCCCATGGTCATTCGTGAGAAGGGACGCAGAAGCACCCAGGCCTGTGGACTTTCTTCTGTCTTTCTGGGCGTTGCTGCCTATGACATGTTATTCGCATGCACCCTGTTAGGATTTCATCATCACCTCTAAGATCAACAACTGTAGATTCACTAATCTACTAAAAAATTCCTACTGTTGATGTCCTGTAATCTCTCCTTGGCATCATGGTGGGTCACAAGCTGCGATCCTTGGGCAGCACTTAATTCTCTTGGCAATGATGTGTGACACCTCGGACAAGGTATTGCCAACCCTGAAAGCTCACCCAAGGTTTGTGTCCAGGGTTTTTATTGGAGGGTCAATACTATCGGCACAGAGCATCTGCACACCAACCTTAGCTTCACTGTCTCCATCCCCTCCAGAGGTTGAGACATCCCCGGTAAATCCCACTGTTAGCACCACAACCACCATGGCCCGAGGCCTCAGTTCGACAAAGACGCTGTCACAAGGCAGGATGATTCCAAGATTTAGAGGTGATCTCCCAGGAGCCAGCCAAGCCCTTTCTCTAGAATGTGCAGCATTTGAATGCCCCAAACCCAAATGCATGGACACGGCATCCATTGCTGCTCACAGGGGCCCTCTTATACAGGACGTCCAAGGCTC
Source organism: Tenrec ecaudatus (assembly GCF_050624435.1). Taxonomy (NCBI): domain Eukaryota; kingdom Metazoa; phylum Chordata; class Mammalia; order Afrosoricida; family Tenrecidae; genus Tenrec; species Tenrec ecaudatus. The sequence goes on along the minus strand of NC_134545.1, from coordinate 28,569,470 downwards.
TACATCTTCATGGGAGCAGACAGCCTCATCTTTCTCCTCATCCTCACCCTCACCCTCACCCTCACCCTCACCCTCACCCTCACCCTCACCCTCACCCTCACCCTCACCCTCATCCTCATCCTCATCCTCATCCTCATCCTCATCTTTGTCTCAGAAACCCACAGGGGCAGTTCTACTCTGTCCTATAGGGCTGCTATGACTCAGAATCAGGTCAACGGCAGTGAGTTTTCTTGGCTGACAGTTGTGTCACGGGTGAGCGTCTCACCCACCTTACCCTTGCCCCAGCCTCACTGCTGCCTGCAGTCATGTGCCCTGTGCAGCTGGAAGCCCACGGTGCTCACACAGTAGAGCATGTTGTCCGAGGGTTCGCCTGGCTGCCATTGTCGTGCAGATGGCTCTCCAGGACTTTCTTCCACTGTGCTTTTGGGTCAGTTAATTGTTGAGAGCACTCTTCCCTTCAGAGTGGGTCTCCACAAATCACTATTGAGTGGGTAGAACATTTTGCTTATTTTCCACCACACTTGTGAATGTGATATTCACAGCTTTAAAAAAAGAAATTCATTGACATATAATTCACATTTGTTTATTGTTTTGTTTTGCATGGAGGAAATGGAGAGAGGTGAGGCCCAACATAAAGAAGCCTGAGGCAGGATTCCTTCCCCAGGTGTCTTTTTCCAAACCCCAACCAAACTCACTGCCGTTGAGTGGATCCTGATTCCTAGTGGCTTTATAAGGACAGGGTAGAACTCCCCTATGGTTTTCCCAGACTGTAACTCTTTAGGGGAGTAGAAAGCCTCATCTTTCTCCCGCGGAGCAGCTGGTAGGTGAACATTTATTCATGACTTCAATCTGCCTCAGAGTATCCTAACAGGGTGGGGTGGTGTGTGCGTGTGATCGTGGGGGGTGATGCAGATCTCCTGCGGAGGGGGTGCGAGGTGCGAGGAGGAGAGAGAGGTCGGTAATTGGAGAGGGCGTAACACATGTTCCAGGCGCTGGAGAGAAATTGGCATGCTCAGGGCGAGACAAGCTCCCACCCCCCCTGCCTGCGACCCCACTCCCCCGCCTTTGTCACTCACTGTAAATTGTCCCCCAATCATTGGGTGACAGAGATGGATTTGTAGACCCCACAGCACAATTAAGCTCTCTCGGGCATCTCGAGGGGGTGGGGGCTGGTTTGGGGGGAGGCAGTTGGTTGGTTTGCAAATGCTCGGGGGTGATTTTCTAATGTCCTCTTCGCCATTCTGGTTCTAATCTCTTATCCTATGTAATTCCTGATGATTTCTCTGCTATGTCCTGTTTTATTAAAGCGTCATTGAACTATACCCTATTGATTTAGATTTCACAGACAATTGAAATTTAAATTGACTCCAAATTGAATGTCTCCGTGTAATCTCTGTTCTGCAATAAAGATAGATAAAATGCTTCTATTTTTGATAACAAGTTATACTGGAGGCACATTTTAATTTTGGGAGGGAAGGGGGAAGATAGGGGACAGAGTCCCGACTTTTCCTTGGAAAGGGGCTGCTCGCTCTGGGTCTGGGAGGTTTTCATTTGTTTCGTCCTCCCAGGGTGGCAGGAGGCCCCTGAATGATGCATTCTGGAACATGGGTGCTGACTCGCAGGTAGTCACTCATGATGAGATGGTCTCACCCATTCATTGAGGACCTAAGTGGTCCATGCGTAAACACAGCATATCCGTCCCGTGAACGCAGCGGGCTGGGAGGGTTGGGATGGTGGGGACGAGGATGGTGCGGAGGAGGAATCCTTTAACTACAAGATGTGAGCTCGATTTACATCACGGGAAGGTGGAGGCCAGAGAGTCATTGCGGCGAGAAGGGACATACATCATTGGCTGGCCAGTCTGGTGATCTTGTCACCACACAGGATGGGAGCTGGGGACGGCAGGATGAGTGGAGTGGAAAGATACCATCTCCTGAGTTCTTTATGACATGGACTATCTACAAAAGAGGCGCCCTGGAGGCACAGGGGGTGCCTTTATGCATTTGGATGATGGTGCTGGTGGAGAACAGTCGCCTTACCAGGGACTTCCCAAAGAGCAAGCAAACCAGTCTTTGGAAGAAGTCCAGTCACAGTATTCCTTAGAGGCAAGGCGGGTGAGATGTCATTTCTCGTACTTTGGACATGCCAGCAGGAGAGACCATTCCCTGGAGTAGGACATCATGCTTCCTAAAGCAGAGGGGCTGCCCCAAAAGAGGAAGACCGTGGATGAGATGGATTGACACGGGGCCTGCAACCATGGTCTCAGACATAAAAATAATGGCAAGCCATTGTCTGTAAGGTCACTTTGAGTTGGAACCAACTCCACAGGACCAAACACCAGCAACAACAACATGCACCAGATGGCGAATCGCCAGAGCCTCCATCCAACCCTGGAGGGAGATGGTCGAAGAAGGCTTCATCCAAGGTCAGGGAGGAGGGAGCAGGTGACTGGCTGCAGAAATCGTTTCATTTGGGTGTTATCTGGGGGTGTAGCACAGGGACTGTGTGAACAAAGGAAGAGGAGCAAGGGGTTGGCCTCCAAATCTCAGCCTCCACTCGCGAGGACCACTCATGCCACGATTCCTGACTCGTCTCCTGGCTCTTCTGTGGGAGGGCTCAGCATCTTCTGTGCTCTAGAGACTCGGGGTCCCAGAGGGTTCTGCCCATCTGCTGATTGATGGCTGGGTCCTCCCTTTAGTGCCTTCTGTTTCTGATGCGTCCTTCTTCCCACCCCACCCTGCTTCTGCCCACCAACTTCTTTGGCCACGCTCTTGGGATTCTCTTGCACCTGGGCGGGATCCAGGCTTGGGTTCGTCCTGCCCCATGACATACTTCGTGTATAGGGGGTCGCCATGAGTCAGAACCGACAACTCTATAACCCCAAAGACAACCACACCAACGATGACAGCAGAAGCAGCAACAACTACATTCATCTCAGCCACTGCTCCTCCAAAGTACCCCCTGCCTTGGACCCTGAGCTCACCCCACATGCCCCCTGAAGATGCCTTCATGCCCTCTCTCCCAGCCTTTCCCCGGTCCATATCCTGCTTGCCCTTGAGTCTCCTGGGCACGGGGAGTGGGGAGCACCTGGCACATAATTGCTGCTTAATAAATGAATCAATCCTCATTAGGACTTGATTGGTCATTAGCCTCATTATCTTGTGAGCAGAGGGCGGGTGAGTTTCAGAATGCCAAAGCAGCAGAGACCAGCGGGGGTGCAAACTCCAGCCATTCTTACCTTGTGGTCAGGACTCCCCAATGCGTAAGGACTGCCCAATGCGTAAGGACCATGCATTAGGCCTCCTTTTATGCACAGTGCCTCCCATCTAGCCTTCAGTTATGTGGCTTGCAATGGGCTGTGATGCTGGAAAATAGGCCTCTGGTTTTTCAGATACAAGTAGGATCACCCATAATAGACGGGTTTCCATAGTGATTCTAAACTGTGACAGATTGTCTAGGAAGAAAGGCCTGGTCTACATTTGAGAATTAGCCAATGGACACCCTGTGGATTAAAAACAGTGCCATGTTTCTAATTAATATGTTTACAGAGTCCCTTCCAACCAAGCCAAACTCACGTCCGTTCAGTCAAGTCTGACTCATAGCGACCCTATAGGACAGTCTAGACTTGCCCCCTGTGAGTTTCCTAGACTATATCACCTTACAGAAGTGGAAAGCCTCATGTTTCTCCTGAGAAGTGGCTGATGGATTCAAATTGCTGACCTTGTGGTTAGCAGTCCAATGGGTAACACTTCTACTTTCTTGTGGTTTTTTTTTTTGTATTTGTTTTAGGCCAGAGATTGGCGTCATCCCCAAGACCTCATTTAATTGGGCAACAATTTTCTCATTAAACTCACTGCCATTGAGCTGATTCTGACTCACAGGGACCTTCTATAGGGTTTCTGAGACTGTCAATCTTTATAGGAGTAGACAGCCTCATCTTTTTTCCTGCACGGTGGCTGGTGGGTTTGAACCACCAACCTGGCTGTTAACAACACAATGTCTAATCCACAGCAAATTTTCTCATTTAGATCCTTAAAACCACAATACCCTTACACCAAATTATTGTGTTTGGGGAAATTTATATGAAGGCAAGGCTTCAGAAGAGAGCTAATAACTCACATGCTCAAACATCCAAGGCAGTAGCGTGTACAAATTTGACCAAGGTTAATGTGCCCAAATGCCTCACGACAGGGATAGTGAGTTTGTTTCCTGCTACTATTAGTATGTTCTGTTCCACAGAAGCTTCCAGTCCAGAAGATTCAAGCTCAGTGTTTGTCCCACATTACCAACAGGCCAAACCCACTGTCAAAGAGTCTACTCCCATTTATTGTGACCCGACATAGGGGCCCAGTGTTTGGAAATCTTTATGGAAGCAGGCAGCCTCCTCTTTCTCTCTTGGAGCAGATGAGAGGTTTGAGCTGCCAACCTTTCAGTTAGCAGTCCAATGCTTACCAGACCTTGCCACCAAGCGTGCCTTTGGCACAGATTGTTAGGTGCCATTGAGTGCGTTCCAACTCCCAGAGGATTGAAGGACAACAGCATGTCGATCTGTCCTGCACCAGCCTCACACTGTTCTTAGCTTTGAGTCCGCGGTTTCCGCCACTGTGTCCGTCCATCTCATGGAGGGTCTTCTTTTTTCTGTACCCCCCGCTTTAGCAAGCATGATGTCCTTCTCCAAGGACTGCTCTCTCCCGATATGTCCAAAGTACTCGAGAAGAAGTCTTGTCGTCCTTGCTTCTAAAGAGCTTGTGGCTTACTTATTCCAAGACCGATTTGTTTGTTTTGACAGTTCATGGTACTTTCAATATTCTTTGCCAAAATCATAGTTTAGCTGCTTAATTCTTCTTTGGTTTTCCTTATTCAAAGTCCAGCTTCCGCATGCAGATGAGGCGATGGAGAGTAGCATGGCTTGGGTATTTTTTCCTTTATCCTTAATGTAACCCTCTCGCTTTTCGACACTTTTGGCAGTCCATGGTACTTTCCACATCCTTCACCAGCACCGCAATTCAAACTCATCGATTCTCAGATTAGATCCTCAGGAATGCTTGTTAGGGATTGAACAGTTTACTGAAACAGTAGTCATGGAGCGTATAAAAACACAGAAAACCCCTTAGGATTAAGTGGAAAAGCAAATCAGGCTACAATATTGAACATAAAGATCGTCACCACACTCTCCCCTGCCACCGAATCCATTCTGATGCACAGTGACCCTGGAGGACAGAGGAGAACTGCCCCTGTGGGCTCTGGGACCCTCAGTCCGTTTGGACGCAGACAGCTTCACCTCTGTCCCTTGGAGCCCGATGCTTATGCCACTGAGCCACCAGGGGTTCCCGATAGTACTGTCACAGCTCTACTGAACGAGGCCTTGGCCTCCTGTGGGCAAAAGCCAGGGGTAGGACAGTCACATGGGTGTGTGTCCCACATCCAAGATACTGCAGTCTCCAGAATGGGGTCTGCCAGTAGTAGTCACCGGGGGTAAAATGTTGACGGTGAGACGTGAAGGAGAAAATGCCGAGGTCAAAGGCGGCAAGGTCAAGCAACAACCCAGGGTCATGTCAAGGTGAAGTAGGTTTTTGAAAAAGGGTCCAGAGGGCTTTCCAGGGTTATGTTCTTGGAAGTAGACCCCCCCAAAACTTCCCAGGCAGGCCTGAACCTCCAACCTTGAAACTGACAGCCGAAGGCGCCCATCGTTTGCAGTAGGAACTTCAAGACTGTTACAGCGGTCAACACCTGTATGAAATAGGATCTTAATTTTTTGGTGTGCGTCAATACATATCTGCTATCACACCCACATCTAACACACGTGTGCGTGCACACCCCCTAACAGGAGGGAAATAGCCCCATATATTAACAGTTGTTTCAGGTGGGGGAGACAAGGATACTTCCCCCCTTCCCTCCATATTTCCCCTTTTCTAATTCCCCCAATTTTCTCATTCAGTGAGCACGAGTTTCCTTGTATCACGAAGAATGTAATATGGCTTTAGTGGGTTTTGGACCCGAGGCAGTGGCTCAGTGGTCAGGAGAGAGGCCTCTCTCGGGTTTAGATGGCCGTTGTTGGTGGAGCCTGGCTTGTCGGCTTCCTTCATCTTGCCTATGCATCTGGACAGCGAAACTGGGAGGGTGGGGTTATGAAACCCTGATGGAATGACTGATTACCTGGGGGCACGGGAGTGGGAAGAGAGGATGGGGGATATCGGGAGTCGGCATCCCCGTGGGCTGCAATCCACCTGGTCAGCAGTTGGAAACCAGGAGAAACGTGTTCTACTCCCATAAAGAGTTACAGTCTCGGGACCTCCCCGGGGCTGTTCTGCCCTGTGCTACGAGGTCACTACGAGGAGTCAGTGTGGGAAAGATGGTGGAGACAGTTCTAATGCTGCTTGTGGAAGTGACAGCACAGCCCTTCTAGATCCGATGGAACAACTGCATTGCGTGGTATGTTAATTACAGCTGAATGAACGACCGGAACAAAAACTCACCAGCATCGCGTTCATCCTGAACCATCATCGAGGTCGCTGTGACTCTCAGCAGACCTAGAGGACAGAGTAGAACTGCCTCTGTGGGCTTCGGAGCCCGGAAATCTTTTCAGGAGCAGCCAGCCAGCCTTCTCTTCTTTCCCATGGAGCAGCTTGTGGATTCGAACTGCTCACCTTGAGGTCAGCAGCTCCACGTCCGACCCACGACAGCACCAGGGCCCCTCCGGAGGGATGGATCAGTCCTTGGAAAAGGACATCGTGCTTGGTAAAGCACAGGGTCAGCAACACGAGAGGAAGACCCCCGACCAATGTGTTGGCCCAGTGGCTGCAACAATGGGCTCCGACACGGCAACAATGTGTGATGGCACACAGGGGCCTCTTGCTGTCCAGGCAGCCACGGTGAGCTGGAACCAACCCGATGGTACCAAACAGTACTGCTGTGTATGAGACGCAGGTTTGACTCCCAGTCAATGCCCTTCTGTTCAGCCCCGCCCAGCTGTCACCGGAGGCAGTGAGCTCTGATGATGTAGAACCGCATCCAGGGGCAGCTTCCAGACCACAAAGAAGTGGGAAGAAAGGTCTAGCCCTAACCAGCCACCGAAGCCCTTATGGAGTACAATGGTCCAGTCCACGACCCGTCGGGGGCTCGGGGCAGGAAGGACATTCTGTTTCATTCTCTTGGGTGCCGGGGGTTGGGAGGGTGACTCCTTGGCCCTTAACAACAGCAGGAGGTGGGAGAACCAGGGAGGGGAATGCAGCCTCTGGGGACTACGGAAGGTCAGCCGTCATCTCGCATCAGCCAGTGTGGACTGATTGTGTCCAAATCCATGGTCTTCCTCAGCAGGAAGCTGTTGGGGGCTAGGGCCAGAGGGGGACTTCCATCGACTGGGACAGTGTCCACTTCCTCACGGGGATGGCTTCGGCTCTGAATTGCAGCCAATAGACCCCGCTGAGCTCTTCCCGGGGAACCCCGCCTTTGCTCTGTGTCCCGGGTCCCTCCAGTTGCTAAGAATGATCGACAGTAATTAAAACTAAGCTAATAACCTCCTCACTCTTGACATTTCTATGGGGTTTTTGTTCACCATTATCTACATATAGATTAAAAATTGTAATTGGACTGGCGATCAGGTTAGGAAAATCAACCACCTTCCAACTCGTCGTTTGCCAGGGACTGACACTTTGAAATTTTATTTAATCTGAGAAAATTGAGTTGAACTCTGGCACCCTGGGGGGTGGGGTGGGGCGGGAGCGAGAAGCATGTATCCTTAAGGAAGGAAGCGAGCTAGGAACAGATCATCCTCTCGGCAGGCAGCATGGAGTGGCTCCAGATGCAGGCGTAGCAGCAAAGGCTGAGGCAACTGCCAAGCAGACCCCTCCGCACCAGCAGCAGCCATGGGGGAGTGGGGAGAGCCGGCTCACAAGGACCGTGTCGGAAGGCCACCTTCCATGAAGATGCCTGTACTGCTTTCTCAGAGTGGGAGCCACTCAGAAGTCTCTAGGTGGCATATACTTCTCAGGGGTTCCTTACTGCGCAAAAGGTTTATGGTTGAGCCCACCCAGAAGACACCCCCCCCCCCAAATCCCAATCTACTGTCATCGAGTCAATCCTGGCTCATGATGATGCCAAGTTCAGGGCAGGGCAGAATTGCTCCACCGGGTTTTCTTGGCTGGACTAGTTACAAAAGTTGATGGGTTTGAACCTCACACCTGGAGGTTGAGCACCGACTGGTTGAGTTGCAATGGAAGAATGTGGTCCACCCGCCAACACATCGGAGGTCATCCAGAGTTGGAATCCCAGCAAGCGGTTGGCTCCCTGGTGTGCTCGGCAGCCTATCCAGTCTCTTCCTTTGCGGAGGAAGATTGACCTTCTGGGCACATTCATCGGTGAGCTCTGCTTCATCTTCTGATTGCCAGTGGTTTCCAGATGCGTCCAGTCTCCCTTCGCCGGAAGTGGCAAAGGGGTTCTCCTGGGAGTTCGTGCTTCGGTGAGCCTAGGGTGCATGGGTTCTCAGAGCCACGGAGGAGAATGACGGCATCAAATGATGGCTGCTTGTCAGATTGTCCAGCTGCCTTGATCTCGGATCCATTAATTTGTCTAACTGGAGACCTTTACATTGATATTAATTTGTAGCCTCTGACCCCAAGGTGGCAGCCAGCTGGAGAAAATTTATTTCCAATATACAATTTGACCATGTCATGCCCTTGCTTAATATACTGTATCTCATGATCCTCCCACCCCTTTTGGATCAAGTCCAACCTTTCGATAGTGGCTTATAAACCAGGTGGGGGGTCTGCCGTAGGCCTCTCTCCTGATTCGGGCGTCTGGATTCTTACACTCAGCTCCCAACGGAAGCCCCCCAGCAACTCTCACGCACCACCGTGCGATCCTGCACTGTCCTCTTTCTTTTGGTCCACGGATTCTCGGATGATTAACATCTCCGCAGCTTGAGATGATCTTTCTCTTTACCCCAGTACCAGCCCCCTAGGTTTGCCTCCTTCCACCCAAATCTCATTATTGTTGTGAGTTACTGTGGAGGCAACCCACCCAGTCCTGTGCCATCCTCACGATCGTCAGATGTTCACATCCACTGCTGCAGCCGAGCCAGCTCAGCGCTACGGACCCTCTCTCCACCTTACACGGTGTCCCTTTCCAGCAATTGGTCTTCCTCAAAGGCATGTTCAAATCCAGCCAGGTGAAGTCTCACCATCCTTCTTCTAAAGGACATGCTGGCTACAGACCTTCTGAGAACAATCTGTGACTCCTTGGGTGGCTTGCTGTGGTTGTGAGGGGCCATCGCGTCAGCCCTGACCCAGAGTGGACCTCGTGTACAACAGGACACCTCACTGCGCAGACCTGAACCGTCCTCTCAATTGTTACGGTTGAGTCTGTAGTTTCAGCCACCGTGTCAATCTATTTTGTTGAGGGTCTGTGGTGTACCAGCCCCACAATCGAATGGGCCTAGGGGGCGGTTGTGTAATCAAGGGGTAAAATTAAAGACATCAGACAGGGCCTGCAAATGCTCACCTCCAGGATGGCCATGACCTCAGGAGCCAGGTCCATGCAGAGAGAGAGAATATATTTCCAACCAAGGGGTATGCAAGCCTCCCTAATTACAGGTAACCACATATGTAACAAAGTGGGCTGTACCCTAACCCTAAAGGTTAGGAGGAGTACCCTAACACCAGTGCCTGGGGCAGGTAAGGGTTGGAGGTTACCATGTAAGAGGTAACTTTGTAAGAGGAAACTTGAAGGTAGCACTACTATGGGAGGATTTAGTGGGGGAACAATATTACTTATGAGAATGTAATTGGGACTCACCTCCACCTCACAAGGGTGAAGGCTGCCCTCCACCCCAGAAACCCAGCCTGCCAGGCTTCTTCATATATGAGCATGAAGGATTCCTTTGTACACACACTCTTCCTGTCACCTGCTTCCCACAAGGGTCCAGGGCCTGCCTTCTTCTGGTGACATGCCCAAAGCGTATAGTCAAAATTCTTCACCAACTGTCAGGTCAAACACATCCATCTTTCTTTCATTGTCTCTCTTCATTGCTCGGCTTTTGCACGCATAGGCAGTGATCAGAGAGACCAGGGTCAGACGCGCCTTACTCATCCCCACCTACGTTCTATTGATCTGTCTGTTCTCTTCTTGGGCTCCCCTCATCCAGGAAGTGCCCACTGCCTTTGCAGCTCTGTCTGCTCTGCTCGGTTGGCCCCCATGACCCCCAGTTAAGTAATTGATTACATCCACTACATTATGGAAAATGACTACATTACATTACACTACATAACATCCACTTACATGATGGAACATACATAACAACTTCTCTAGTATTTGACTGACTAACCGGCCACCACAGCCTAAACTGAGTCGACAGATGAACGCATCCATCACAAAGGCAGAAGTGCTCCCGTGCTGTATTATCATGCGGCCCAGCTGTGGTGGAGGAGTGAGTGGCCCCATAAGAGAAACACTCGTGGGCAGGGTGCCAAGAGTCATGGCTCCCTTACCCTTGGGATAATGCTCCTTTTTAAATAATTGAATAAATAGTTATTGACCATCGACTTTGTACCACGCTCTTTCCTGAGCCTTGTGGCTATAGCAGTAAACAATATAGCCAAGTTTCTGCTCTACGGAAGGGGTGGGGATATCTGATGTAAGCACACACACTTACGTATTTAAACACATATTGGGGTGAGTACCATATGTACAAAGTAAAGAGTATGTATCACGTATTTATCTGTAGGAACCCTGATGGTGTTATGGCTATGAGTTGGACTATGATCCTTGAGCTCAGCAGTCAAGATCACCAGTGTCTCCTCAGGAGAGAGATGGGGCTTTGTACTCTCATAAGCAGTTACAGTCTCAGAAACTCACAGGTTAGTTCTACCCTATCCCATAGAGTCACCATGAGTTGACATCTACTTGATGGCAGTGAGTGTTAGTATCTATCTACCAATCTACTTAAAAATCAATCAATTGATTGAATATTGTGTTAGTCCGGGTAGACTAGAGAAACAAATTCATAGACACTCATATGTGTATAAAAGAGAACTTTATATCAAAGAGCAATTGTATATTAAGAAAACATCCCAGCCCAGTCCAATTCAAGCCCTAAGTCTGATATTAGCCCATATGTCTGAGATTAGTCCATAAATTCTTCTTTAGACTTATGCAACATATGCAATGACATTGAATGCAGGAAGATCACAGGCCAGTGGGTGGAAAGTCTTATGGATCTAGTGGTGGTGGAAGCATCTCAATGGTGGCGTGGGTCTCCACGTGGCTCCTCCAGCTCCAGGGCTCTGGCTGCATCGGTGGAGCTCCCTCAGCAACGTCTCGCAGGGAGTGAGCATGTGTCCCACCTCTAGGGAGCTATTTAGCTCCTTAGCAGCTCCAAATGAGGTCATCAAGCTGAGACCTGATTGACAGGCTAAACTCCGCCCCTTCACTCTTAAGTCTCAACTTGACTCCAGATTATGTAACTACCACAACTCATCTATCTGTTCTTGTTGCTAGATGCCGTCCAGTAAGTTCTGACCCACAGCGACCAAATGTACAGCACAGAAACACACTTCCCAGTCCTGTGCCATCCTCACAAACGTTCTTATGTTTGGGCCTGTGATTGCAGCCACTGTGTCAGTCCATCTCATCTAGGGCCATCTCCTTTGTGTCTGTCCCTCTATCTAAACATCTATGTATCTCTTCCCATAAAAAAAATGAAATACAAAAAACCCACCCTTTTGTCATCAGTGAGCTTCCGACCCCTGGGCCCTCCCTCCCTGTGTGGCAGAGCAGAGCAGCGCGCTGTCCCACAGGGGTCTCTTGATTGCCATCTTACAGAGCAGTTCACCAGCTCTGTCTTCCATAGTATTGCTTGGGGGTGGGGCTGCGTGGGGTGGGTGGGTTCGGGGGTTCAAACCGACAATAATTAGTTGGGGAGGGCAAACCATTTACCCCACCCAGAGACCAATTCAATTGGTCCCTAGGTCCCAGGGACCTAGATTCAGTTGAAATGGGGGAAGAATTTGGAGGACATTTAAGAAAGATCCTGAAGGACAAGTTGCAAGACAACAGTCCAGGAAAGAAGAGGCCCAGCAGCCTGAAGCACAGGGCAGCCTGCCAGGCCAGAGCAGGGGCTGGTGGGAAGGGTCCCATATACACCCAGACAGTGGGCAGGACCCAGGTTGTGGTGAGGCACTGGCTGGATTTTCAGCATGAAGTCACATGACCCATTTTGAGCTGTGAGAAGTTCATTTATTCAATGAGCATGTCTGTGGGCCAGAGACAGGCAGCCTGTGGTGTTTCACTCCTGCAGCTCTGCTGCTTCAAGCTTGTGGCTTTAATCTCTGTGGCACACTTTCACCTTTTGCAACCACTCTGCCTGGAAACTCATTTCCATTCTAGAAACAGACTCGGCCTTCCTTGGCCTCAGCAGAGGTTACCTGACCCAGCTCTGACCAATCACAGCATTCAGATCTTCTGGTGACCATGAGTAGTCCAATACCCAACCCAGGGGCCCGTTGAAGCCTTTCTGTAGATTGGTGTATAGGCTTAGCAGGAGGAAGTTCCATTTCCAGTGGGGTGTGTAGAGCAGGTGTGCTGGAAATAGAAGCATTTAAGGCAGTCGTGTGGGGAGTCAAGAGATGCACAGAGCCGAGGGAACAGGAGCCAAAGGGAGAAATATGCAGACCTTATTCTGAGATGGACGAGGCGCTGAAGCTTTAGTATTATTGTTCCCCGCCCCCCGATAGTTCTATTGTGGTGTAATCCACATCTCACGCACCTCCAGGATTCAGTTGTATTTAACGAGAGTGCTCTATATACCACCGCCATCGACTGCTGGTGTTCACCATTTGCCCCTTAAGTTCCCTCAACCTCCCTCTTCACCCCAAGAAAACCATCACACCAGTTAATCATCTCTATCCACCCACTCTTTCTGTGCTTTATATATTGGGAAATATACCAAAGACACACACAGCACACACACACACACACACACACACACACACACACACACACACACACACACTACACACTACACAGAAAAGACCACCGGCAATATTAAAATAAACCAGAGAGAAAACCTCTGGGAAGAAGTATTTAAACCTAGAACAAATCAAGGATGGGTCAAGAGGGAGGTCAGCTGACCAGGTACCTATTCAGTTCCATCCACCCATTATCAAGTTGACAACAATCTTTCTGATAGGAATGCGATTCACCTCCCTCAACTGGGCTCAGAGGCTGAATAGACTAGGTATTCTGCAGATGGATTTTGGGCTCCCCCTGCCATCGCTTCCTACAAATTGGGTGTTCACAATTTGTGCTCTGATACCTTTCCCTCCATCATATTTGGATCTTGTTCGTTGTCATCTTTAGATTCCACAGACTGGTGTGCTTCTTCCGTGTGGACTTGGCTGACGGCAAGTCCCAAAGCACTGGGGCTTTTATTCTGGTTGTTAGAATTATCCCAATGCTTTGTTAGGGTTCTCCAGAGACGAGGAACCAGTGACACACACACACACACACACACACACACACACACACACACACTCAAAGAGTATGGACCCCAAATCATAGAAACCTGTAATAAACAAAAATATCCGTGCATGAGGCGATTGTTTTTCTGTCCAGAATCTATCCACTTCCGTCTCTCTCACCCTTCCCGGAAGACTTCTGCCCTCTCTGATATACATTACGTCCAGCAGTGGTTTTGGCAACCTCCAGGGACTGTTCCCAACACGTTCCCTTTACTCCAGCAAGCAGTGTGGATGGAATCAGGTTTCCCAACAAGATTCGCACGGGAAAGCCCTTGCTACCTTAGAAGAATGCACTGGCAAATGTCGTGATGGGGCAGGATCCTTGGTCTAACTCCCTGAGACTTTCCCCCGCCAGCACAGTTCTCAATTTGCTTAAAACTTCTTCATCATAGGCTCTTGTGAACATCCTGGGTCCTGCAAGAAAATCTAACCAGATGAGGTTGATGAGTCCCCCAAACCAGTTCCCATCACCTTCTGAGCTGACGTCTCTGCCTTGAATTGTACTGGATCTTGGAAGCCACTGCTTTGATTGGCCCTCCAGTGAGAGAAAGACCCATGTGTTACTGAAAGAACTTGTCTGCAGCTATCCATGAATCCAGAGATGTGCTCGAACACATTTGTTGGGAATAAATCCAGGAGGGTGAATCGGCAAGTCCAAAAGCCACCATTAGGCCATAGCCTGGCGACTTCTGTTGGTTCACAGGATGTGTGTGGAGGACTGGTGAGTCTCAGTCTGTAGGGCAGGCCGCAGTCTGGGCACTTCTGTGCCTTGTGTCCTGAGACACCTAGGTCAGCGGACCAAGGAATGGAGTGGAGAGAGTTTGTAGGCTCTGTTCAAATACCTACTGATCGTCTGGAAGACAAGAACGCCCTGACTAGGACAAACTGACCAGGAAAAAGAGTGGAAACATTCCTCGCTTTGAAAGAACAGCTCCGAAGTGACGTACACTTTCTCCCCAAAGGTCCTTACAGGTGACAAGACATGGTACTATTCTTACGACCCTGAAAGCAAACTCCAGTCAGACCAGTGGAAGATGCCACCATCACCTTGCTCCCCGAAAGCTCAGCAAGTGAAACCAAAGATCAAGATGATGCTCTCTCTCTCTTTTTTTAATGTAAGAGTGATCATGCATTTGGAGTTCTTTCCATCATGTTAGACTGATAATCAAACTTTATATTTAGAGGTTCTGAAAAGATTGCATAACAGTATGAGACAAAAAAGGCCTGATTTGTGGCAGATGGGGGACTGGTTTTGCCACCACGACAATGAACCTGCTCATGCAGCCATCTCAGTGTGCCAGATTTTGATACAAAAGTAGCATGCCTCTCTTGCCCCATGCACCTTACTCACCTAACCTCACTCCGTGTGACTTCTTTTTGTCTCCACGAATGAAGAGGGACATGAAAGGACCACTGCTTTGACGACCTGGAAGAGGGTGAAGAAAAAAATGAGGAAGGTGCCGTCAACCATCCAAACAGACGAGTTTGAAAAATATTTCCAAGAATGGAATCAGATTTGACAAATGTATTAAGTGTAATGGATAGTACTTTGAAGGGGATAAGGTTGTTTTGTAAAAAAACCCAAAAAATCCCAAAGCTTAAACACATAGCTTTGCAAAAATTTTTTTTATTTTTAAATTCTGGGGTTTTGGGGAGACCGGCTTGAGGAGGAGGAGCCTGAGGTTCAGGGAATTGTTGAGCTATGTGTGATGTTAGGGGCAGAGGTCAAGTCAATTGATCCACTCTTTCTTCAACCCATCAATCACCACGCATCATGTTCTTCTTCAGAAGATGACAATTCTGAGGAGTTTCTGGGCTAGACTTACTGAAAGGTATCCTCCCTCACCGCCTACTACCCAAATGGTCCACTGATTTGAAATGAGCTGCCACATCCCCTTAAGTACTTCACCATTTCTCATCAGAAATGCGTGTGTGCCCATAGGTATGTATGTATGTCGCTTATTGTTACTGATGTGGAGGGTACTGTAATGATGCCGCGATATGTTGGTACACTCTTTGAGTGCCGTTTGGACAGGAATGCTGGTTGGCATTTTTGTTCCTGAGGAAGACCACAATGGCATACCTTGGAAATTGACTTGGTGATCAATTGACATGAACAATGTCTTTGTTGAATTGAATAATGGTTTTAAAATACTGGATGTGTATTTCCTCGTCTTACAAAAAATAAAAAGAATCTTCCCGGTACAGCAGCTACAGACAGGACGCACCTTTGAGGTTAACATTCTTTATTAACGTGCCCTGCCCCCCTCCATTTTCTTCAGTCAAAGCAATCAACAAAGCAATGGCCTCGACCCTGATGTGTGGGGAGCCAGCACAGATCTCTGGGCTCTAGGATCCTTCTCCCCAAGGATGACTTCAGGCCGCCCACTTGACGTCACTGAACGTGGCATGGCAGAGAGATGCGTGGGTTTGGCTGGACAGGATGCCAAAACTGTAATAATAAGGAGCTTTCAGAAATCGCTAGGAAGTGGTGGCTTCTGAGTCTTTCTTTCTCTTTTAGTCTAGCTTATTTAATAGTAAACGTAGGCACGCATAGTTCATGTAATTTCATTTCTAATGAAGGCCAGCATTTAGCAACTGGCGCACCTCCTTCTGGAACCTGGAACCCCTGGCACTGAGGACCCGGTGCGCACTGCACTCAGCCCACTCCCAGACCACTCAACTAACCAACTCCTGGCTTCGTGGGCATTTCCCGGATCCTGGGTCAGTCTGCTCACTGCTGATGATACCTGCCATTTTACTTGATTCACTCATGAGCTTTAATAGGTTTCCTGCGGAATCTTCAGGTGTGGTGGGTGTTTATGTCACCTGCCAAAAGGCGCAGTTTTACTTCCTATTTTCCCATTTGAATACCTTTTGTTTATCATTTCTTTTTCTTGCCCGCTTATTCTGGCTAGCACGATCAGAATAGCCCTGGATGGTGGAGGCGGGGGGGAGTGGGCCTACATGTCTTATTCCTGCCTTTAATGAGCAGGCTCACTCATCTCCATGAGTATGCTGTTAGCTGTGGGTGTTTCATAAACACCCTTAATTACGTAAATTTCCCTTCTATTCTCTTGTGGTGTGCCTTTTATCCAGACTCGCTGCCATCTAGTGGATTGCGCCTCCCAGGGACCGTACAGGACAGAGTAGAACAGTCCTTGTGAGTTTTTGAGATTGTAAATATTTACAGGAATAGAATGTTCATCTTTTCCGGCAGGGAGGCTGGTGGTTTTGAACTGCAGACCTCAAGGTTAGCAACCCAACGTATCATCCACTATGCCACCAGGGCTCCCCTTTGATCACGAAAGGACCTTGATTTTGTCCAACACCTTCTCTGTAGCAATTGAGAGAATCCTGTGGTTCTTTCCCTTTGTTATGTTACATGTGTTATGTTAATTAATGACCAAGATTCAAAAAATGATAGAAATCACAATTTAGAGGTTGATATGTAACGTATAGTAGAACTTTTCTTTTATCATATACCTTTTGTATTTCATGCACATATATAGTCTGCCCTAATAATGTTATTAGTAAAAATGATACAGAAAAATAAATAAGAAAGTGTGTTATGTTACCTTGAGTAATTTTCCAGTGTTGAACTGCCCTTGCATTCCTGGGTTAAATACTTCATAATCATGTATGCAATGCCACTTATATGGTTTCAAATTCGGTTGGCTAGTGTTTTGCTGAGGATTTCTGCATCTATGTTCCAAGGGATTTTGGCTTGCTTCTTCCACTGGGTGCTGAACAGCTGCAGCTAAATGCCTCTCTGGAAATGGCCTCTCCTTCTCTCCCACCTGGGATTCCCCAGCCTGCAGGCTTCTTCCTAAACAGGGCTCCTAAAGTAGGTAATGCCGTCCCCTGAGGGAGCTCTGATTCACAGGGGCCCCAACAGCAGATACCTACACTTTATCCTGGACAATGGGCTGGAGGACAAGCTTTTTTCATTGCTGGGGGTCGCTAAGCTATTATTATTTTTTTTTTCTGAAAAGGGGCTGTAGGGCAAATAAGTTTGGGGACCTGTGTAATCTGAAAGCCTCCTTCCAGTACAGATAAAGCAGGGACCTCTCCCGTTTCTTGTCTTACCCAGGCCCCTTGAAAGCATTGAGCAGAGCGTGTAAAGGCCTCTTCTTTAGCTCAGTGTGGGTGTATTTACTTCCCAGCATGCTGGGAGATAGAGCCTTGAGGCCAGGGCGGGATCTGCCTTGCTCTTGCTGGCATTTCAGAGCCTGACTCCAGGTGTCACCCAGGGAATGACAATGGCTTAAGGTCTGTGTGCTGCAAGCCCCAAGGAGTAGTTGCAGCTAAACACTTGCTGAACATTGGTGAGACGAGGAAGTGACAGTGTAATGCTGATTATTATCTTGGTGGACGGAGCTACCATGGGAGAGAGTGGTGGCAGTCTGCTTCTGTCCAGGTCCCAGGGAGGTGGGGGTGCGTGGGGTGCTTTTCAGGCTCTTTTATAGCAGAGTGACTGGTTGTTTCTGCATTTGGGGGAAACAGCTGGCAAGACCACAGAGGGCCTTTTATATGGATGTTGGGGACCAGGATGGTGATGATGTTGGCCACCAACCAGCCAACCCGAAGCAGCTACCACCGAGCCAATCCCCACCCTCTGTGTCACGATAGGAGGGTGCTCCACAGGGTTTAACATTTTTTAATCATGAAAGACAATCCCCACAGGGTTTAACATTTTTTTTTTAAATCATGAAAGACAATCTAATCAGTCACCTCAACATTTTTTTGCATGAGCTTTTTTGTCATTGGCTTTATTTTTAATAATTTTGCCGACATACAGTTCACACATTTGAATAGTTCAATCTCATTCATAAAGGTTGTCAACCACCACCAGCTTCGATTCCTGGACATCTTTTCCCCCTTGTACTCGTTAGCTCCTGTTTCCCACCAGCCTCCCCTGCCATGC
Source organism: Tenrec ecaudatus (assembly GCF_050624435.1). Classification (NCBI taxonomy): domain Eukaryota; kingdom Metazoa; phylum Chordata; class Mammalia; order Afrosoricida; family Tenrecidae; genus Tenrec; species Tenrec ecaudatus. The sequence continues at coordinate 28,551,029 of NC_134545.1, read as the reverse complement.
TCCTGTGAAGTGATTAATTCAGTTGTTCTTTCTATAGGTTCCACAGACCGAAAAACATGCCCCAGGAAGACAACCCACAAACAAATGACCCGACAACAACGGCAGACGGAAACAGAGAAATCTCACTCAAAAATGAGCAGAAAATATTAGAAACTGGAGCAATCAAACCGCAGATCAAGAAGGAGATCAATGGAGAGGCATCATATTTCAGCTGGTCATCTAGATTTGTTATGTTTTAAGTGCACACGTTAAAAATGGAAGAGACGATTTTGTCAGCCCCTGACCCTTCCCTTGTCAATTTATATTTTTCTTTCAAGAATATTTGAAGGTGTTTTTGGAGAAAGTTTGCACCAGAAACTGTGTGTGTGTGTGTGTGTGTGTGTGTGTTCCCAGTGGGCTTTTGCAGGGAGAATGCCAGGCCTTTCTTCTCAGGTATCTCTGGGTGGTTCGAACCAAAAACAGTTTGGTTAGGAGACCAGCGTTCAGCACTTTGAAACCACCAGCACATCCGAGGGAGAAATATAAAGCTTTCTATTCTGAGTTATAATCTCAGAAACCCACCCGGGGTTTCCACCCTGTCCGATATGTTCCACCCTGTCATAATGGCCCCTGACTCATCACGAAGCACTCCAGGTGAGTGTGGCCAGTGCACCTGAGTGTGCTCTTGGAGTGTGATGCAAAGTGTCTCTGATGTTGAATTGCTTCTGTCTTCTGAATGTAGCCATCACGGCCCAGAGAGGTTAAGGCATTTCCCCAAAGCCACACAGCAATGAGGGATCATTTCACCACGAAGCCCATCGTCCCACCATCTTCTTACAAACCTTCGTCTCATTGACAAGATAAACCTGAACAGGAGGAGAGGCATGGGACCCCCCTTTGGCTGATGACCCTGGACTCCTTTCTTCTTTAGGGTCACCCCTGTGGCCATAGAGGCACAGAGCCCCACTCCTTTTGCCCACACTCACCGACTCGGCCAACCTGGTGCTAAGACTGAGCTGTCAACTAGGAGACAGGAAGAGAAGAAAAGCAATCTCTCCCATTTCTTGGCTGCATCCTATGCCGTCAATAGTGTTAACCGTAAATCAAATCTCAGGTCTGCACTGACCCGGAGAAAGGCCAAGGGGGGGAGGTGGGGAAGAAACAATCCCTGAACCAAGGCCAAAAGTAGCAAATGAACTCCCCTGGGCACTGAGGAGGGGGGCCCAGCTGCCCAAGGAGACCTTCACCCCATTTTCCAAAACCCCAGGGGTGGGGGTGGAGCAGGCTCCACTAGGAGAGCCCCTGGGGTTGCTAAAAAGTGATTCTGGGTTTAGAAGCAGCCCTGGTGGCACAGTGGCTTAAGCACTTGGCTGCTAGCCACAGGTTGGTGGTCTGAGCCCACGAGCTGCTCCATGGAGCAAGGTGAGGCTGTCAGTTTCCAGAAAGGCTGACAGTCTTGGGGACCCATGGGTATGGGGGTGGGGGAGGCTGTTCTCCGTCCTGCAGGGTGGCTGTGCGTCAGAGCCAACTCCATGACCACAGGTTTGGTGCTGTGGATTGTTTGTTGTTCAGTGACCCAATGCACAACAGAACCAACCTGGCCTGGTTCTGGGTCATCTTCGCAGTGATTGTTATGCCTGAGCCCCTGGTTGCAGCCACTGTGCCAATCCCTCTTTTCCTGTGCCCCTCTGCTTTATGACGCGTGATGTCCTTCTCCGGGGACGGGTCTCCAAAGTACACGAGGCAAAGTCTCGCCATCCTGGCCCCTAAGCAGCACTCCGGCTGTGTTTTTTCCAAGACACCATTGTTTGAGGTCCCTAAACAATCCCCAAACCAAGCCCATGGCTATTGAGCCAATATTGTCTCGCAACCCACCGATGCAGTGTCTCCAAGACTGCCAAGCTGCGTGGGAGAGACCGTCCCGTCTTGTCTTCCTTCCTGAGCTCTAGAGAGTGTGACCTCAGTCCGTGCGGTTAGCAGCCTGGGAGCTCACCCCACTGCGTCATCAGTTCAACACCCAGCTACAGATGGGAATGTTGCCAGTCTGGGTTCACTCAGAGGCAGCTCAGAAGGAAGGCTTGGTGATCTCATTTGAAATATAACCCAAAGCACCCCCTCCCCAAACCAAAACCAAATGGAAAACCAAACCCAAAGCTGATCTCATTGCCATCGAGGCAATTCTGACTTAGGGCAATCCTATCTGGCAGGGGCACTGCCCGCTGAGTGTCCCAGACCATGCCTCTTCATGGGGTCGAAAGCCTCCTCTCTCTCCGGAGGGGCGGCTGGTGGTTTCAATCTAGGTGGTGGTTTCAATCTAGGAACCTGTACTTGGCAGCCCACCAGGGCTCAGACACAGCAAACCCTAGGGGGTTCAGGCCTATTCTGGAGCGCATGAAGGTGCCAAGTCTCAACATCAACCCAATGGCACCCGGTGGGTGGGCGGTTGGCTTGCATAAGGCCAAGGCTCTAATCTCCAGGGACTGCTGAGCCAGCCTCGAGCCACCCCCTCCCTGGGAAGCTCAGAGCCTTCGCCCCCTGACCCTCCCTCAGTCCAGTCCGCTGTCCTTGCCCTGGTGAAAGACCCAACTATCAAGGGGTCTCCTGAGACCTGGGGAAGAAGCAAGCCCACACAGCAGAGCCCAATATAATGCCCTTCCAGGCCAAGTCCTGAGACTTACAAGGTCTTCCCCTAAGCAGGGCCCCGGGGCTCGGCTCCTGTTTTGTGCAGCAAAGTCGTATGCAGCGTCCTGCTCCCAGGCCTGAGAGCACCCGGATGGCGTCGGGCCACAGCTTTTCTTCCTGAGAGGCCAACTTCCAGAGGGGCCAACTTCAGTTTCCCATCTCTTCTTGACTGTGTTGTTTCCTCCACAGCGGATCTTCTAGAAGGATCTCCCCACCCCCACCCCACTCCCATTGCGCCGAGTCAATGCAGACTCATGGCCGCGCTCTAGGACGGAGCAGAACTGTCCCTGTGGGCTTCAGGGGCTCTGCAGACACATTTGTGGGTCAGGTCACCAGGATTTTCTTCTGCAGTGGTTCAGAGTGCGTTTCAACCACCAGCTTTCAGGTTAGCAGCTGATCACAAATGACTCATGCCACCCAAGCTCGCCCTGTCCACAAACAAACAAACAAACAAACAAACAAACAAACAAACAAACCCATTGCTGTGGAGTCCGTTCCCACTCATAGGCATCCTATAGGGCAGAGCAAAACTGCCCCACATGGTGTCCAAGGCTGCAGATCTTTACAGGAGCAGACTGTCTCATCTTCCTTCCTTGGAGCAGCTGGTGGGTTCGAACTGGCAACTTTGCATGTAGCAGCAAGACATGTAAGCCACTTTGCATCCCCCTGCGAACACCTCTGTGCCCGCTTCCCCAAGCCTTCAGCGACGCAAGAACTCAAGTCAGTGACATGGAGTTTGCCTGCCAAGTGCAGTCGGCTGAAATGGGTGGGGTGGGGCGAGGGGCCTTAAGGGGGGTGGTCCAGGGCTGTGCTGCCCTGTGAGGGTCACCAGGGGTCAGTGAGCAGGGACTTGGGTTATGAATTTCCTCCCAAGGCCTCAGACAAAGAGAGAAGCCGGCTGCGATGTGGTTACCTTGGCAACTCTTTGTGCTGGCGAGTGGGAGAGGAGGGGAGGGAAGGAGGGCTGCAGCCAGGAAGGAGGAGGAGGGGATGTGGCCTTTAAAAGGAGATGTGGGCTTCAGGAAAAGTGAAGGAATTCTCAGGAGGGGGGGGGGGGCTGGCCTGGGTGGGGCATCCCAACCCCGCTCCGCCCCCTCTCTAGAAGTTCTTCCCACAGCTCTCAGAACCACGAAGGACAGCACCCAGGTCCTAGCCCGGCCTTCTTGCAACTTGCTGTTCGTCTTGGGCAGGTTACTTCCCTTTCTGAGTCTCACTGGCCTCCTGACAGAAGGGTGCTACAAATCCAACAGCGTGATGGAGGGTCTTGTGTCCAGTGGGGCTAAGTTGCTAACTGCAAGGACAGTGGTTCAAACCCACTAGGAGGAACACAAGCTATTAACTCCTGAAAAGACGGACAGTCCTGGGAACCCCTTATCAGGTTTCCCTGAATGAGGATAGACCGGATGGCAGTGGGTGCGCTTTGTTTGGTGGTTCTGAAGGCCTCTGGGTGGTGTGTTCCTGGTAAGCGACTGAGGCTTCTCAAAAGGTGTGTGGCTTGAATTCACTTGGAGGACCGTGGGAAGAAAGGTCTGGCAACCGAATTCAAGAAAACAGGATTGTGAGAAGGCTGGGAGCTGAGTTCCACTCTGACACACGGTAACCTGGAGGCAACCAGCGCTCTTGTCTAGTGCGCACCCAGGGCTGGGCCTTGCAATGCAGTGCATTGCCACGTAATCAATCCCAATTCATAGGGATCCTCTAGGGCCGAGTAGAACTGTCCCTGTGGGTTTCCCAAACTGTGGCTCTTGACGGGAGCAGAAAGCCTCATCTTTTTGCCAACTGTTTGGCTTGGTTTTCATTGGATGGCCTTGTGACCAGTCCCTTCATCCATCAATTGAGGTCCAGAAAGTTTCTATCCAACACGCCTGGCTTTCATGAGCCCTTGCTGTGACTTCACGGCCAGAGTTCTTGACTTTGGGAGGGTGGGGGTGTAGTGGGGGCAGCAGGGGACCAGGGGAGTCCATCTTATTGGATCTCAGAGTCGTGTGGTCTTCATGGAGCCAATGTGGGTGAGAGAGGGCTGAAGAGTTTGGGGGCCTGGAGGAGGGGCCCTGGCTGTGCTGTCCCAGTGCTGGGCCTCCGTGTTGCCTGGATCTCTGTTCCTGGTACCTCCAGAGGCCCTGGGTGAGCCTGGCAGCCAGTTTCCCTTCCAGGCTGCTCTGGCTGCTGAGATGGGGAAGGTAGGGGAAGACCTGAGCAGGGGGTGTGTTTGGGTAGGATGGTGGAAATCTGGAATGTGTCCACTGGGGAGGGTGTCCTGGGTGTCTTAGGGCTCAGTTCCATTCTTGTCTAAGAAGCCCTACCCCCAAGCACTGATTGAGGCCCTGGTCCACCGGGTGGCAGCTGGCTCAGGAAGATGGCCCACTTACTACCAATGGCCCCAGGCAAATCCCTCCCCATTCTCTAGTGATTCCCAAGCCTCCTCAGTGGTTACGCATTGGCCTGTGATCTGAAAGCTCAGCAGTTTGAAACCTCCTGTGCTTAAGGGTCCACCCTTTCAGCAGGCCTTTCTATTATTTTGCACATTCTTTTATTTATATTTATTTATTTAAACAATCATTTTATTGGGGGTTCGTACAACGCTTATCACAATCCATCCATCCATCCATCCATCCATCCATCCATCCATCCATCCATCCATCCATTGTGTCAAACACATTTGTACATTTGTTACCATCATCATTCTCAAAATATCTGCTTTCCACTTGAGTCCCTGACATCAGCTCCTCATTTCCCCCCTCCCTCCCCGCTCCCCACTCCCTCATGAACCCTTGATAATCTACAAGTCATTATTATTTTGTCATATCTTACACTGTCTGATGTCTCCCTTCACCCACTTTTCTGTTGTCCATCCTCCAGGGAGGAGGTTATATGCAGATTCTTGTAATCGGTTCCCCCTTTCTACCCCACCCTCTGTCTACCTTCCCGGTATCGCCACTCTCACCACTGGTCCTGAAGGGATCATATGTCCTGCATTCCCTGTGTTTCCAGTTCCCATCTGTACCAGTGTACATCTTCTGGTCCAGCTGGATTTGTAAGGTAGAATTGGGATCATGAGAGTTGGGGAGAGGAAGCATTTAAGAACTAGAGGAAAGTTGTATGTTTCATCGTTGCTACACTGCCCCTTGACCGGCTTGTCTCCTCCCCGTGACTCTTCTGTAAGGGGATGCCCTGTTGACCACAAATGTCCTTTGGGTCCCCACTCTGCACCCCCCCTCATTCACAATGATGTGATTTTTGTTCCTTGATGCTCTTCAACACCTCGTGATCACACAGGCTGGCACACCTCTACCATGTGGACTTTGATGCTTCTGAGCTAGATGACCGCCTGTTTACCTTCAAGCCTTTAAGACCCTAGATGCTATCTCTTTTGATAGCCAGACACCATCAGCTTTCTTCACCACATTTGCATATGCACCCATTTGTTTTCAGCGACTGTATCGGGAAGGGAGCATCATGGAATGCCAGTTTAATAGAACAAAGTGTTCTTGCATTGAGGGAGTACTTGAGTGGAGGCCCAATGTCCATCTTCTACCTTAGTACTAAACCTATAATTATATGCGTATAGATCTATTTCCTCATAATCATAAACAAATATATTCACATATGTACATGCCTGTATTTAGACCTGTAAAAAATACCCTTTACCTCATAGCTTTTTCCTCTATTTCCTTTTACTTTCCCCTTTTCCCACAATCATGCTCAGCTTTCATTTGCGTTTCAGCATTTCCATTTGGTTACATTACCCTTGCTCAAGCCCTACCAGGCCTCCTACACCCTCCTCGCTGCCGATTTTGGACCGATTGTTGTTCTCTTGTCCCTCAGTTTAACACCACTTCCTTTCCACCCTCCTCTCCCTCTCCCATGTCCCCCTGGACAGTCAGTCCTGTTGTTTTCTCCTACAGATTGTTTATAGGAAGCCTTTCTTGATCCCCACACCCCGGTGGCCAGGGCGTTCTCAGGGTGCAGCAGCCCCCGCTGATGCGCATTCTGCTCTGTTGCACACACCCTCCCGCTGAGCCCAGGCTGGAGTGTTCCTGGCAGGACAAGGGCCATGCCCATTTGGTCATCACTGAGCTCTCCAGGCCAAGGGCCAGTGGTGCTGGTGTCCAGCTGATACCCAATACATTACCCAAGGCAGGCAGGGATGGAGGAGGCAGGGGCAGGGAGCCACCAGCCTGTTGGCTGGGAACATGGCAGGCATTTGGATAGTGGCAGTGGTGAGTTTTGGATATGTAAGTGGATATAAATTGGGCACTCTGGGGTGGGGGTGGGTCAGACTAGGCAGAGAAGACTGTATGGACGCCAGGAATGTGTGGAAGACAGGCTGGAAGGGGAAGAGGGAGTGTGTCTGGGGATGGAGCAGACAGTGGGAACACCGAGAAAGGGCTTGACGGGTCTGTGAAGGTGGAGGAGCAAAGGTGAGGGAGGCCAGGAACTGAGCCCAGGAGGGGAACCCGTTAGCCTGGGCAGGAGTCCCTAGGGGGAATCAGAGTTAGACGGGGCAGGGGCAGGCAGGGGACCCCAGGGCAGGACTCGGCAGCCACAGCTGTCTTGTGGACTCACACTGGATGTCATGGCTGTTGGAATCCCACATTATGGCATTTGGCCCTTCCTTACACGTAGGGCTGCCAGCTGCCAGGTCAGCAGTTTGAAATCACAAGCTGCTCCTTGGGAGAAAGCTGAGGCTGTCTACTGCCATGAAGAGTGGCGGCCCTGGAAACCCACAGAGGCAGTGCGGCCCTGTCAGACAGGGCTGAGCTAGGTGAGAATCTACTGCAGGCCAGTGAGTTTGAATCTGAGTTCGAGTCCTTCTAAATTCTAAGGGGGGCCTGGGTGGTGGTGTTCTGGGGTACCTGTTGGATTGCTACCTGCTAGCATCCAGTTTATAGACTCCTCCAACAGGTACAGCCAGGGAAACCCTGTGTAGGATCACTGTGAGTAAGAATCAACGCGATGGTAGCGGGTTTGGCTTTTGTTTTCCCAGACCCTATGCACACCAGGCGCCTTGGTGGCGTAGTTGTTCATGGTGGGCGGCTAACTGCAGGGTCAGCAGTTTGAAGCCACCAGCTTTCCACTCCCTTGGGAGTCACCGTCTCGGAACCTGACAGGCGCAGTTCTAGTCTGTCTGAGAGGCTCAAGGCAAGGATGGCGAGACTGCGTCTCACAGACTTTGGCCATGCTGCCCGGAGAGACCAGTCCCTGGAGAAGCACATCTGTTTGGTAAGGGGGAGGGGCAGCGAAAAGAGAGGAAGGTCCTCGACAAGATGGACTGACACAGTGGCTGCGACCCTGGGCTGACTCTTAGCAGCCTCTGTGCGGTGGCCCAGGAGCAGGTGGGGCTTCACCCTGTTGTACCTGAGGTCGCTGTGAGTCAGACCCGGCTGACAGCACCTCACAACCGAACTCTACAGAGAGCTGGGGAGTTGGGCCTTCCCATCCCATTGCAGCCCACCCAGCAGTCCTGGCAACAGTCCCTCCGGCGTCCTGGTTCTGTTGAGGCACACAGAGGTGAAGCGCAGCTCCCAATGTCACCTGCCACGGGGGGTCCGGGTGTGGAAAAACCAAACAACACAGTGCAGGAAGGATGCCCAGCCAGGCCCATTTGAATCTCAGCCAAGCAACAAGCGCTTCTTCTTTTTCTTTCTTGAGTACAATGTAGCCGGTGACATGTGTGGGGCTCCAGTTACATGGAAAGACGATCTGCTGTTTATCAGAAATTTAAATCGGATGGCACACCTTGTATTTTTTTACCTGGCCATCCTGCGCAGGTTTGGAGTCGCCAAGGGTCGAATTAGAGAAACTTGGGGGTGGGGTTGGGAGGGGGTGGGGATGAGGGGGCGTGGTTGTGCGTTGGGCTGCTAACAGCAAGGTCAGCCATTCAAAACCACCAGCTGCTCCGACGGAGAAAGAGGGCGGGGGGCTTTCTGTTCCCATAAAGAGTTCCAGTAGAGGAAACACGTTATCAGGGCGGTTTGACCCTTTGATATAGGGTCACTATGAGTCAGAATGGACACCATGCCAGGGAGCTTAGTTTTTGTTTGTAATTCAGACTCAAACGCACAAGACCCCAACTCACTGCCATCAAGTTGATCCCAACTCATAGCGACCCTATAGGACCGGGGATACCTGTCCTTGTGCCTTTTTCCACCATCACGCTTCACGGGGTACAAAGCCTTGTTCGGCTGAGCGGCTAGAGGTTTTGAACAGCTGACCTTGTGGCTAGCAGCCCCCTACTGCACCAGGCCTCTTGGTTGAATAATGGCAAGGAGGGCTGTCAGAGATTTCTTGAGGGTCCGCTATGCGCACGGCGCGTCGCTACACGATTTGCATAGATTTCTAGTACAATATAAGGCCCGTTGAGTTCCACTTGGGATGGCCCCTCGCCGGGTTCCTGCAGCCCCGCAGTTCCGCTCGTGACCACGCAGTGTCGCCCTCGGCCCGTGGTACCCGGGGCGGCAGCGGGGGCGGCAGGGCGCGCGCGGCCCATTCATCACCGCGCGGCCGCGGCGCGCAGACAATGCGGGGAGCGGCCCTTGCCCGCGCCCGCGCGGGTGTCGGTACAAAGGATGAGCTGTTAACACGTGTACGGTAATGGGCTCCCCCACAGCCTCTTCCCGGGCCGCCCGCTCCTGGCCTGACTGATGGTCCCAGCCATCCATCTAAATTATGTCACTGCTAGCAACTGCCTCTGGCCATCCCTCCTGCGTCCCAGGGCCAGACTGGCCTCCAGTACCCTGCCTGCGTGACCCTGCTCCCCGCGCCCGGGAAGGCCACCCCTGCAGGGTGAGCACCTCCAGAGTGCACAGAGGCCCAGCCGCCTCCGGTCCGTGCAGTGGGCGTGGTTTATTTTACGGGGCGGGTTCTCAGGAGGGAACAGCCCTGGGCTGGAAGTTTTTAGTCTCAGGGCACACAGCTCTGGGGTTAACTTTCTGAAGGCATCGTTTAGCTACCATGAAACCCACTCGTCTAAAGAGTACATTGCAGCCGCGTTTGGCTTCAGAGCAGAGCAGCCATCTTTGGGCTCCGACTCCTGACACGTTTTCAGCATCCCCCAAAGAATACCATGCCTATTAGGGGTCACACGTGTCCCCTCCTGCTCCTGCGTCCCTGGCATCCACTAACCAATGTCCTGTCTCGGACTTGCCGACTTCTGAATAGACGTCCTGTGTAGATGGGGTCATTCAAGGTGTGACCTTCTGTTATTAACTTCTTCCCCGTGGCATAAAGGTCTCCTGGTTCATCCACGTGGCCCGGTTCAGCGCTCTACTCCCTTTTGAGGGCAGAGTAATATTCCACTGCGAGCCATTTTATTCGTTCGTTTCCGTTATCCTTTCATCAGCTGACGGCCAGTTTTTTACTTCGGTTTGAGTGGCAGAAATACCAAAGTATTATGTCCTGTCTTTAAGATAAACTCTCTTTTCTGGCTATTGCGAATGCTACTGCCACAAGCACTGATGTGTAAGATTTTTGGGTGGATACGGGTTTGTATTTTTCTGGGGTGTAACTAGCTGTGGAGTTTCTGGGTCTTATGAGAAAGTTACGCCTGGCAGAGGAAGCCCTCAGCAGCCAGTTGTCTAAAATTGGTTGTACTTTACATTCCCACCAAGAGGAGAGGAGAGTTCTCATTTTGCCACTTTCTCACCGACACTTGGTAGTGTGCATCTTTTTAACCATAGTCATGCAGTGGGTGGGACGCAGATCCTGGGTGGTATAAATAGCCTATGCTCCACGATCGGTGCTGTGAAAGACACGGCCTGCTGGCTGCCTTCTGTAAAGAGGATAGTTAAGAAACCCCACGGAGCACTTAATCAGAAAGGACTCTACGGCGTGGTTGTTGTTGGGTGCCATTGAGTCACTTCCAACCCATAGTGACCTTACGTACGTCCTTGTCTCTCAGGACGCTTTGGCTGTATTTCTCCCCCGATGGATCCGTTTGTCCTTCAGACAGTCCCAGCATCGCCGTTCCAAGGCATCGAGTCTTCGCTGGCTTCTGTGTTCACTGGCTAGCTGTCACACGCATAGGAGGTGGTTGAAATGCCATGACTTGGGTCAGGTGCACCTTGGTCCTCAAAGTCACACCCTTGCGTTTTCCATCCTCTAAGAGGTCTTGGCGCAGCGGATTTGCCTAAGGAAACATGTCTTTCTGTCTCTTGATTGCTGCTGCCATGAGCACCAGTTGTGGATCCAAGCAAGACAAAGGCTTTGACAACTTTAACTTTTTCTCTATTTATCCGGATATTCCCTATTGGTCAAGCTGTGAGGATTTGGGTCTTCTTGACATTGAGCTGTCGTCCACACTGAAGGCTGCAATCTTGGTCTTTATCAGCAAGTGCTCAAGTCCTCCTCACTGTCAACAAGCATGGTAGTGACATCTGTGTATCACAGGTTGTTAATACATCTGCATGTGGTGGTGTTTAACTCCTACCAAATGACTGGATGTGTGAAACTCTAATAGGGGGTGGGTGGGTAGACTACTGCGTCTCTTCCTCACTGCTATTGAGGCCACCCCGACCCATAGCAGCCCTAGAAGACAGGGTAGAACTGTCCTTGTGAGTCTCCAAGATGGTAACTCTTAACGGGAGTAGAAAGCCCCATCTTTCTCCCCAGGAGCGACTGGTGGTTTCAAACTCCTGACCTTGTAGTTAGTAGTCCAACTCGTAACTAATATGCTGTCAGGGTTCCTGGAGAGGGTAGAAACATGAAGCTAGAAGAGAAGCCCAGTATGGGTCAAGGAAGAAGACCCATCAGTAGAACACTTTCTAAAGTGATGGAGGCAGAGAGCAGAGGCTGTGTCATGGAGACTGAGGGGCAGAGTGAGGGAGCCAGGCTGAGACAGAGCAGAGAGGCTGTGCTCTTGAGATAGGAGTCTGTGAGACTGGGACTGGGTGCAGCAGACTGACTCCCTGGCCCTCAGAGGCGACACCAAAGGACCCTAGGACTGAAAGGCCGAGACCCCGAGAGAGATGTGACTGCTGGCAGAGGAGAGGTGTTGCTGTGCCCCTGATCTTGACTTGTGAGAACCCGTTAACTCTCTTAAAAAACAACGACCCATCGTTGTGAGTTTCGTCTGCGAGTTCTGTGTGGCCAGTTCTGTAAATTCTGTGGGCCAAACCCAGGAGAACAGTTGGCTGTTTCAGGGAGGAATGTTAGTGTAGGAGTGGGGTAAAGAAAGGTGGGAGGAGGAGGCACTGCCTGTGGCAGTCGGCCTGGGGCCCGTGTGGAGATGGCTTTTCCTTCTTGGTGTAGCCAGAGGGAGTCGTGTGTGTGTGTGTGTGTGTCCGTGTGTGACACTGCCACATATGGATGGCAACTGGGCCTAGTGGGGGTGAAGTGGTATCTCATTTGGCATTTTTATATGCATTGCCCCAGTGAAGGAGCCCTGTGGGCTCTATTGGGTGGTCATTGAGCTGCTAACCCGAAAGTCGTTAGTTCGCACCCACCAGCCGCCCCGAGGGAGAAAGATTTACAGTCAGGGGAACCCTATGTAGACAGGGTCGCTCTGGTTCTGAATGACCGGTTTGAAATGATGGTGACACCGAGCATCTTTGAATTGCCTTCTGACCATTTGCACATCTTGAAACAAGCCCACCCTCACTGCCATCGAGCTGATGCCGACTCATAGCCACCTTATAGGGCAGGCTCGAACCGCTCCTCCGGGTTTCCTAGGATGTCACTCTGTATGGGAGGAGAAAGCTGTATATTTTCCCCCAGGAGCGGCTGCTGTTCTCAAACCGCTGACCTTGTGATTTGCAATCCAAAGCGTAACCACCGCAGCACCAGGCTCCCGTGCACGAGTTCGGAGCAGCACGCATTCAGATGCCTGGCGTTCAGTTTGGAATGGGATCGCGGATGGTTTGTGTTGCTGAGTTGTGAGTTCCCTGTGTTTTCATCGCGCAGCCTCAGTGGGTTCGAGATGCACATGGGCTTTCTCCCGGGTCATGGGCTGTCAGCTTCTCAGTGGCCTCATTGACAGGACCAAAGTTCTAAATATTTGGCGATACTAGACTTCCCTGCTTGTCACATCTGAGGCCCTGCTCCGTGTGGCCTGAGGATGTAACTCTGCTGTCTATGCTCCAGTGCGGGAGGCAGAAGCGGGGCAGGGGCTCTTGGTGATTTGAGGCTCTCTGTGAGGGGGTGAGCACTCCAGCTGGGGGAGGACACCTGCAGGGGACATGTCCTCCCTCCCAGGTTACCAGGGAGGTCATGGAGGCTCAGAGAGGTGAAGCCACTTGACCTGGGCCACACAGCATTGTCTGAAGAAGCAACATGGAGGCGGCTCTTTTCCTCTGGGGAGACACCCCAGTGTTGCCCTGGGACATGGCGGGGGACACTGCACCTTCTGCCTGGGAGGTCAGTCCTTCCTGATGGCCCTGCTGCAAACTCGCTTCCCCTGGGACGCAGGTGCCCGGAGGACAGCGGGTTTCCCATCTGCCACTGGGCTTGGGAGAGGCTGAGGCTGATCCAGGCCGTGCCTTCTGCAGGCAGCTAGCCTGCCTTCTCGTGCTGGGATTGGTAGTTAGCCACCCTGGGCCCCGGCAGTGCAGCAGAACCCCCTACCCCAAGACCCACCTTCTCTCACCTGGCCTGGGTCTGAGAAGCACAGAGAGAGATGTAGGAGATGGATTTGGCCCTCAGGATGTAGGTGACAGTGCAATTACTGAGTTTGGTAGAGCTGCTGGAGATGAGGGGATCTGGGGTCACTGTCCCAGTGACCCCATGCTGCTGCAGGCCAAACTCCCATATCAGTCAGCTTGGATGGGTCCAAGAGCATCCCCCGCCCCCTGCCAGTGCTGCCAAAAGTCCCCTGGGAGACCATCAGAGGGCCATTTCTGGATGGTTTGCCCATGACCCCTCCGGGAATTTATTTCTTGGGGCTGGTCCCGGCTCACTCTAGAGCAGTGGTTCTCAGCCTTCCTAATGCCGCGACCCTTTAATACAGTGCCTCATGTGGTGGTGACCCCCAACCATAAAGTTATTTTCGTTGCTACTTTATAATTGTAATTTTGCTCCTGTTATGAATTGGGCGACCTCCATGAAAAGGTCATTCGACCCACAAAGGGGTCTCGACCCACAGGTTGAGAACCGCTGCACTCGAGGGTACTCACTGCATCCTCCGGGGATGGGTCCAGGCTGTCTGTCCAGAGGTGGACGTGGAGCAAATAGACTCAGCCATTGGCCACCTCCTGGACTTTCCTTCTGGTGATGAGAAGTCCAGAGGCCAGGGTTCTGCCCGAGCCCCAAGCCCTGCTGTCTCCTCTAGGGGCTGTGGCTCTAGACCAGCGCTTCTCAACCCGTGGGTCAAGACCCCTGTGGGCATCAAACGACCCTTTCACAGGGGTCGCCGATTCAGAACAGGAGCAAAATGAGTTACGAAGTAGCAACAAAAATAATTTTCTGATTGGGGGGGTCACCACAACATGAACTGAATGAAAGGGTCGCAGCATTAGGAAGGTGGAGAACCACTGCACTAGATGGAGGCTGGATGGACATGGTGCAGAGCAGGGATTAGGGGACAGGCCCTGGGTTTGATTATGACTCCAAGCGTCCTCACCAGAGGAGCTTGGCCAGGGGTCTCTCTGGGTCTTATTCTTGTCCTCTGTAAAGTGCGGCATGTGTCGTGTCTGCCTGGTGGTGCTTGAATGAAGATGCCTAGGGGTGACACGCTCAAGAGCAGTGTCCTGCTGTAGTGAGACCCCCACAACCAGACATAGCAGGAGCCCTGGTGGCATAGTGGTTAACCTGCACTTCAAAACCTCTAGCTGCTCCATGGGAGCGAGACGAGGCTGTCTACTCCTGCTCCTGTCGACAGGCTCAGAAACGCACAGGGGCAGCGCTGCCCTGTCCTGTGGGGTCGCTGTGAGCCGCAATGAACTCGACGGTGGCTTTTCTTAATCTGATTGTTCAAGGGCAGTCGTGGCTCGGTGATAAAGTCCGCTCCCTGCCCCGCCCCTGTTGTGGTGCCCTGGCTTCCCTGTCCAGTCCCTGCAGCTCACACCCAAACTCCACTCATCCGTCAGGGGTGGTTTGGGTGTGACCGCCTTGGACAGGCTGCAGCAGAACTTCCTCACGAAGGGCGGCTTGTAAGAAAGGCCTCGCGATCATGCTCCCAAAGCCCTGTAGATTCTCGGTGTGGATCAGGACCTTCTCCTGAACCAGCCATCGTTTCTTCCCATTTGGCATGGTGTCCCTTTGCCCTGGGGTCCGAATGGAGGGCCACTAACAGCAGCTGCCAGGGCAGCAGTGGCCCCATCCCAGGGAAAAAGGAGGAAGTAGTGGGGGTCGCGGTGTGGGCCGGGCTCAAACACAGCCTGCTGGTCCATTTCCTTGTCCCTCACTTGCCTTCTCACGCTTGTTTCATTTACAGATCCACTCAGAAAACCCCACTGACACGGAGTCGCTTCTGACCCACGGTGACGCTAGAGGACGGGGCTAAAAGGGCCCTGTTGGTTTGTGAGATGGTAACTCTTTACAGTAGAAAGCCCTGTCCTTCTCCACCACGGCCAGTCTATGTGTCCTTGTGATGGGCTTTGGGTGGGACTGAGCAGGCTGGACTGTGAAGGGTGCGCACAGGTCTGGAGCTGGGGTGTGGTTAAGTGGGAGGCTGTTGGCGGAGGAGGGAGGGGTTGGGAGCATCAGGGCTGGCTTGGAGAGGACCACGGATGCTGGGAGAGCAGCCGCGACAGAGCAGCCGCGACAGATGTGACTATGCCTCCAGGTCTGCAGGGATGCTCCGGGACCTAGCCCTGGGAATGTAGGTAGGGTCCCCGGTGCCCAGCTTGAGAGTGGAGTCTCGGAGGCACTCCAATGGTGCACAAGGAACAGATGGATGGACTCCAGGGTGCTAGAAGGTGGTGTTGGCGCTTGATTTATTTGCCTGGTTGGAGTTAAGTCTGTGTTCTCAGAGCTTACCTACCAACCAATGCAGGGCTGTCAAATTGATTCCGACTCATAAGGATCCCGTAGAACCGAGCAGAACTGCCCCATAGGGTTTCTGTGACTGCCAATTTTAATAGAGGCAGACATCTCACCTCTCGCCCAAGGAGTGGCTGCGGGGATAGAACCCCCGAACTTTTGGTTAGATCTGAACTTTCCAAAAAACCCCACTGCTGTTGAGGCAATTCAAACTCCTGGCGACGCTAAGACAGAGCAGACAGTGCGGGTCCCTCACTCAGGGTCCCCAGACAGTGAACCTACCAACACAACCAGCCTGTCCTTCTCCCTTGGCTTGGCTGCCAAGCAGCCGGCTGTTCAACCACTGCTGTGCCCAGGTCTCCTGGAGCAGGCTCCAGGGAAAGACCGAGGTTCCTGGTGTTGGGGGGCTCTCCCAGGACTGTGTAGGCAGGGCCACTAAGGGGGTATGGCAGGGTGGGGACTGCACTGGTGACACTGTATGAGGGGCAATACCAAATGGCTGTCTGAGATTTTTGTGCAAATTTTCAACAGAAATATATCTTTTTAAAAAAAATTAAAAACATCCCTGTAGTTTATTATAACCACCAACATTTTTCTTCAGTCCAGCTTAAAAAAGCTCAGTGCCATTGAGTTGATGCTGACTCATAGCCACCCGCTAGGACAGGGTAGAACTGCCCCTGTGGGTTTCTGAGGCTGTGACTCTTTGCAGAAAGTAGGAAGTCTCATCTTTCTCCCATGGAGTGGCTGGTGGTTTTGAACTGCTGACCTCACGGTGAGCAGCCCAACATGTACCCGCCAGCTTACATGTGTGAATATGCTTGCAAGGCTAAAGCTCCACCCCAGTTTCCTTTGTGAACATTGGGATAGTGGCCTGTCTATCCACAAGTTCAGCACTTTGAACCCACCAGGCGCCCCGAGAGAGAAAGATGAGCTTTCTGCTCCCATAGAGAAAGAACCCCAGGGGCAGGTGTGCTCTGCCCTGCAGGGCTGCTGTGAGCCAGCATGGCCTCATGGGCAGGGATTGTGGCTTCGTGCGCTCAGGCCAGAGCTGTCGTTATTCCCCCGTTGCAGTGATTATCTTTGGCTCACGTGACTTCATCTGCTGGCGTGCCGATGCCATCGTGCTTTTGTGGTCACCCATTCTGCCTGGGCGCCTGGTGTTTTGGTTACAAGTCCTATTTACGAACCCATATCAACAACTGATTTTTGGATATTGAAGTTATCATGAGAGCCAAGGGAGATATGTCAAAAAGGCTTCCTTCCTATCAGTGACTCATAATGTTGCAACTAATAATAAGTCAGGGTGGAAAGATTTGACCAATTTCGCTGTGTTGATATCATTTAAGAAATATTCCATGTAAGGACTTTACAAGCAGGTTTGCTACATAGTATTCTAGGATTAAAATTGATACTAAATATCACTAAGGATTCTGTACAGAGTGCTGGCCTGTGGGCCATGTGTTGGCCACTTAACTTTAAGGTCAGTAGTTCAAACCCATCAGCTGCTCTGAGGGAGAAAGACGAGGCTGGCTACTACTCCCAGAGAGAGTGACAACCTGGGAAACCCAGAGGGGCAGTTCTATTCTGCCCTGTAGCATTGCTCTCAGTCAGAATTGGTTCAATGGAGGCTCATGGGAATGAGCGTGGTTTAGGCTCAGGAGGAGGTTCATGTGTGTGTGTGTGTGTGTGTGTGTGTGTGTGTGTGTGTGACACCATGAGTTGTCATCGTGGACCACACCAACCCTAGTGCACCACTGAGGAAGCCCAGGACTAGAAGGCAGCTCTTCTGGCGCTGCAGCCTTGAGAGCGCACAGCCGGCTGCAGTTAGGAAGATGCTTATTCACAACACAGCAGCCTTGACAGTCAGAGCCGCTTGCTGGCTGTGAGCAGCAGCGTCCCTCGGGGTTAGTGCACGATAGCTCATTTCCAGGGGGTTCAGATGGGATTTCTCGGCGGATTCCATTGAGACTTGGAGAAGTGAATCCTAGCAAGCATCGGCCTGTCAACTCTTCATCTCAGATGTGTTTACAAATCACCTACTGTGTGTCAGGGTCCGAGAGGAGATGGGGCTTTGGTAGGTGGAAAGAAGAAAATCTCTTTCTGAATTCAAAAATAATCGCTATCTATATGGCTAGGTTCCATTGAGTCAGCTCTGACCCATAGTGACCCCGTGCACAACAGAATGAAACACTGTCCGGTCCGGCACCAACCTCACCACCGTCCCTATGCCTGAGCCCATTGTTGCGGCCACTGTGTCCATCCATCTAATTGAGGGCCTTCCCCTTTCCCCCACCCCTCCAGTTTCCCAAATGTGATGCCCTTCTCCAGAGACTGGTCTCTCCTGATACTATGTCCAAAGTATGCAAGATGAAGTCTTGTCTTCCCTCCCTCTAAGGACACTGGTCTTGGGTTTGTCCTTTGAGCAGTCCCTGGTACTTTCGATGTTCCTCTCCAGCGCCATGATTCAAATGCGTCTTCACGGTCAAACGTTCGCATGTAAATGTATATATCCTCTATCGCCATATACCGGTGTCTGTATCTATGTCCATATCCACACCTAGATCCATATCATCTACATATCTACACTCTTGCTGTCTCAGCTCCATGGAACTCCATGTGTAACTGGGAAGCCTGTCTTAGAATCAGGGCTAGGCAGGTGACAGGTCAGGTTGGAGCAAGGACAAGAGGGAGGAGCTGGGAGGCCCAGGGGGCATGTGGCTGACCAACTTGGGGGCCAGGAAGGCATCCTGAAGGAGGCGATGGTTGAGCCTAGGTCTGGTCTGGTTTCGACCCCAGCTTTAAAGCGGCGAGACATCTGTCCCAGGAGTGCCTTTGGCTCTTGGAAGGCTAGGCCAGTGGGCCATTCTACCTGCGGTCCAGTTTCCATGCACCACGTGACCACCGTGTCCACAGCACATTCTATGTCAGTTGTGCCGATATTCCAAATGGTTTTCCTTGTTCCTCAGGTCTATGGGGTGGCCCTTCCCTGGGTCATGGCATCGAGAAGTCGGCGCATCCCTTGCTTCTGACTGTTTGCTGGTGCTGATTGGTAGCTGAAGAGACCTCCCCCCTCCACTGGGCATTGAGGAGAGCTGTACCCTCCGATTTTCCTGGATGGCGTCTCTAGGACCACGGGCCACCACGCCTTTCTTCTGCAGTGCCACTGAATGGACTTCAACAGGCCACCTTTGGGCTGCCAGCCCCCAGCACTGCTGTTTAGACACCACCTGGAAGTGCTATCGATCGCTTCTGCAGGTCACAGGACCAAGCAGGGGACAGCATGGTAATTCTTCCCCAGGAAGGGCGTCCCTAGGGGATGCGCCTGTGACACTCGCAGGAGGGGCTCTAGGACAGCTCAGAAACCAGAGGGAGGGGGGACTGTGATGTCACAGACACAGAGCTGGATGTTCTCAAAACTATGGCCCTCTTTCTCCGCCATGCCTGCTCTGCTGTGCTTTGCTAATGATCTGACGCAGCGGCTAATTTGACAAGCCAGTTGGAAGCCCCCTGATTGCTTTTGACTTTCTGACTGCCGACAAGAGATGAACTCCATCTTCGTCTCGGGCAGCTTACAGTTGGACCGCCTAGGGCCACCGCCCGATCGGGTGTTCGCAATGGTACTGGGTAAATTGTCTAATAAAGTAATGGAGGGAGGGAGTCAGCTAAATGATTGGTCTCTTAACCATTGTAATGGGATTCCTATTTTTGGGGGGTAACATTGTTTTATGTGAGAATGCAAAAAAACAAACAAACAACATAATTAGAACCATTTCCATTCCAAATCTCTGCCCCGGTGGACGCCTTCTGGCAACTTCTGCCACACTGTAGAGCAAGTCAGCTCTTGAAATAGCAGGCCATTTTTAAAGGCAGGCAGGTTTTTTGAGTGGGAGGAGGTTGCCCCAATGGGGCCATTCCCCTGAAGGGAAGGGACAAAACCAACATGAGGAGAGGGGGCAATACCCAACCCCCCACTGTCCAGCCGATCCTGCCTCATGGCCACCCCTTCTGAGCAGAACTACACGGTGTGGGTTTCCTGGCTGTAACCTTCATGCCTTTGAATTGTATGGACAAAGAGCATTGGACGTCCCATGGCCTGCCAGAAAGGGGAACATCTCTATCTGGAGAGAAGTCCAGCCACAGGGCTACGTAGACGCAAAGGTGGCGAGATTCTGCCCCGTGTACTTCAGGCACGTTCTCAGGAGGACCAGACCCTGGAGGAAGGCATCATGCTGGGCCACGTCCAGGTCAGCGGGGAGGCAGAAGGCCCTCTGTGTTAGACAAGGTTCTCTAGAGAGACAAACCAGATTGCTAATAATTTTATATATATTTATACCAATATATAACATAAGAAATAAACAGTTAATTAAATTATAAAGCAATACAAATGGCTCAGTGCAACTCACTCCCGTGAGACAGTTGTGAGACACTGACAGTCCTTCCAGTCTTGAGGGCCGCCAGGGAGTCCTCTGAGAGCAATTCAGGCTATCCGGGCACAGGCAGCAAACAGCAAGGCAGGTCACCAACAGTCAGCCAGATGACAGGGTCTGAGAGGCCCCAGCTCAAGAGATGTACATTCCAGTAGCGTGGTGAAGCAGGTCTTGAAGGAACCTCAAATTACAGCGACACAGTCCACGGGTTAGGTGTCCCACAGGTAGTGTAGCTTGCAAATGGAGGCACAGAACAAGCAAGGCAGCCGCACACTGGTCTGAGGATCAAAGAGCAAGAGACAACAAAGGTGAAGCTCACCGGGCCATTTATCTCTCTGCCCTTCAATTAACCTCACACGTGTTAACTCCATGGCGTGAAGGCGACCCAGGACTGCGCAATGCTTTGTTCTGTTGTCCCTGAGATTACCGTGAGCTGGAGGGGACCTGATGACACCCAATAACAAGAGCTCTCGTGGGCTATAGGTTGGGCTGTGAACCACAAGGTCAGCAGTTCGAAACCACTGCAGTCTACTCTCATAACACTGTCCTCTGCCCACAGTCCTTGCTCTTGGGAGCGGCAGCCAAAGATCCAAAGACGCGCTGCATTAAGGACGTCTGCTGCACAAGGTCTCTTTGGAGCGTTGGAAGGCAAGGGGGTTACTTTGAGAACTAAGGTGCGCATGGCCCAAGCCATGGCCTTTTTAATCCCTTCAGATGCTGGTGAAAGTTGGACCTTGACCAAAGAAGAATGGATACATTTGAGTTGTGGAGCCGGAGAAGATACTGAACGTTCCACGGGCTGCTAAAAAGACCGGCTAACCTGTGTCCGAAGTACGGTCGGAGTGCTCCTCAAAGGCAAGGATGGCGAGACCAGGCCCTGGTGAAGGACATCCTGCTTGGTAACGTGGAGGGGCAGCAAAGGAGAGGAAGGGCCTCCAGGAGGCAGATTGACACGGAGGCTGCCACCAGGGCTCCGGCCTCGGAACCGTCGTGAGGATGGTGCAGGTCCCGGCAGCGTGTCAGTCTATTGTGCACAGGGTCGCTATGGGTCAGTACGGACTCGACACCCAACAGCCACCACAACAGCTCTCTGGTCAAGACGGACAGCCTGTCTCTGTCTGACAGAGTCGCTGAGTCTGTCACAGCAGCGACTGTTTTCTGGAACAGCAGACAATTACCACAGTTACCGTCCCTTGGCTAAGCTGTGAGCCCCCAGGGAGAGGAAGAAGGGAGTGCGGGAGAGCCTACCCCACTGGCCTCTACCTCAGTGGCCTCACTCAGGGTCACGGAAGCATGGCTGGCTCTTTACAGGTGGGGAAACCTGAGGCGTTAAGCAGGGTGGGGCACTTGCCTCCTGGGGGATGCTGCTGCTGAGCATGAGCCCAGTCCCACCTGCAGCATGCACTTTCTTTACCTGTCAGGTGTACCTGGGGTCCGCCACATTTTAAAAACTCCGTTGAAAACAGTTTTTACTTGTGCTCTGGCTGCAGGATTACAGAAGAGATCAGCAGTTCTCCAGCCAACAAGTCCCACACATTGATCTCACCAATGGCCTCTGTCTGTCCCCTCCTTGGCACATCCCTCCCTCCTGTGTTTGCTGTTGCTATTCCACCCCCACGCTGAACCCTGTCCTGGGTCCACACTGCCCTCTGGAGCTCAATGGTGGAGGAACCTAAGGTGTGCCTAGATTCTTCCCCAGTGTGATTGTTCTCTGTATGTGTGACTGAGCCTTGGAAATGTGGTTGGGGTGGGGGTGGGGGGTAGGGTGAATTCAGTTCCAAACAGGAAGGGTGATTCAGGGGCCTGAGTCTTGAGGGCCCCACCAGTCTCTATGTGGCCAGGAAGCCTGGTTTCTTTGATGCCTTTGAGTCTGGCTCCACATTTCTCTCCTGCTCTGCTGTGATCTCTTTCTGAGCAGTTGGTAGGGATAGCCGGGCACTGCCTAGCTCTTCTGGTCTCAGGGCCATGGAGGCTGTGGTTCTCGTGGTCCGGTGGACTCACGGTTTCCGTGCATCTTCCGTTTTAATCTCCCGTCATTCCTCTGATGCGGAGAGACGACACCTTGGATGGCGGCTCACAAGCTTGCAGACCCCAGTTGCTACTCCCTAGAGCAGGGTGTAGAACACTGTTTGGATGAGCACCAGCTTTGAGGAGTGTTGGGAGGATGAGATCAGAGATCGGACACGGCAGTGCTCCAGGGGGATCTTTCATGGGGGAGGAACCTGGAGAACGCTGGCGTCAGCTCACACCCACTGCCACCGAGTGGATTCTGGCTCGTGGCGACCCTGTAGGTCAGAGTAGAACCGCCTCTGTGCGTTTCCCAGATATAGATCTTCATAGGAGCAGACAGCCTCATCTTTTTCCTGTGGAGGGCTTGGTGGTTTTGAACCACTGCAGCTGTGACTAGCAGTTCATCGAGTAGTCCTCTGACCAACCAGGGATCCCTGGCACAGGCATCGCTTGAGTCAACACTCTATTCTGGGTGCGGAGATGTTGGCCTCCCTCCCTGACCCCAGTGAGCAGCTCAGGTGTTCAAGGAGGAGGAGCAGGGGGCTCATTTTACAGGTGAGGACACTGAGGTTCCAAGAGGAGACGCATCCGGTCCAGAGCGTGGACGTGGTAAGGCACGGTGGAAGGTCCCTGGCAAGGTCATGAGGGTTGGCGCCATGGACCCAACTTACAGAGGAGACATGGGTGATCCTGGGTGGGAAGCTGACAGGTCCATCTCCCTGAAGAAACCAAGATTTATCTTAAAGAGAGGGAAGGAAATATGACCCCTTCCTAGTGTTATTGGGTACCACAAATAACACGGACACCCTGACTTTTTATTTTCATGATATTGTTTTGCTTTTAACCCTTTCAAAGACCAAGTGTAGAATCAGCAGCAAATGACCGATGCAGAGCTCGGGATCATTGAGGTCAAAGGTGAAAGTGGGTCAGAAGCAAGCTATTTATTAAGCTCTTATTGTATGCACTGTTGGCACAGTAGTTACGCCTTGGCCTGCTAACAGCAAAGTCACCAGTTCAAAGCTATCAGCTGCTTCTGGAGATGAGAAAGCTGAGGCTCTGGGGAAGATCAGTAGTCTCGGAGACCCACAGGGGTTATTCTACCCTGTCCTGTGAGGCATGCTGAGTCTGGCATGGCTTGGGGGCAGTGAATCTGTTTTCTGATTTCTACTGTCTGCCAGGCCCTTTTTTGTTGTGATGGCAATACACAGAGAGGTTGACCTTTCATTACAGGATCACAGCCCAGGGCTGACCTCCTCATGTTGACCTTGAAGTGACTTCTTGAAAATGGCCCTTATAAATCTGGCTGGACCAGAGGATGTACACTGGTACAGATAGGAACTGGAAACACAGAGGATGCACACTGGTACAGATAGGAACTGGAAACACAGGGAATCCAGGGCGGATGATCCCTTCAGGACCAGTGGTGAGAGTGGCAATACTGGGAGGGTAGAGGGAAGGTGGGGTAGAAAGGGGGAACTGATTACAAGGATCTACATATAACCTCCTCCCTGGGCGATGGACAACAGAAAAGTGGGTGAAGGGAGATGTTGGACAGTGTAAGACATGACAAAATAATAATAATTTATAAATTATCAAGGGTTCCTGAGAGAGGGCATGCGGGGAGGGAGGGGAAAAATGAGGAGCTGATGCCAAGGGCTCAATTCGAAAGCAAATGTTTTGAGTATGAGGATGGCAACAAATGTACAAATGTGCTTGACACAATGAATGGATGTATGGAATGTGATAAGAGTTGTACGAGCCTCCAATAAAATGATTTTTAAAAAGAAAGAAAGAAAATGACCCTTCTACTTGGCCTATAGGAAAATTCCAACCCCACAGGGAGACAGAATTTCCCTAAGGCCCCATAATCATCATCATGTGTACCGGAAAGTAGTGTGTAGCGGTGTGTGAGCAGACTCGGAAATGAGCAGAGGGGCACCTGGGCTCTCAGGGCCTCTGAGCTGTGTGACTCTTGGCAAGTTACTTAACCTCTCTGAGCCTCCATGCCTTGGATGTGAGTTCTCTTAGCAGCAGGAAAGAATTCTTTTCAGAGATTCTGGAATGTCTGACTCTTTGTTTTTACTCCCCCCTCCTTTTTTTAGCATGAGAATCTTGCCTTGACTTTGTGTAACAGTGGTCTCATGCAAAATTTCTCATATTCATCGCGACTCTCTAAGATGGAGTAGAACTCCCCTGGTGAGTTTCCAAGACTATATATCCTATGGGAGTAGAAATGCTCATCCTTTTCCTGAGGAGTGGTCAGTGGTTTCAAACTGCTGACCTTGTGGTGAGCCCACTGGGCTCCTTTGTCATGCAGCAGAATCGACTCCATGGCAGTGAGTCAAACAATCCTTTACCTTTGGTGTTGACAGATTTCACTGCACGATGCCTTCCAGGTTCACCCGTGCAATGGTATCTTCCCAGACCAATGGCTATTCTGTAATGCTGCGACCTATTCCACTGTGTGGAGATACCATGGTTTGGTTACGTATTTCCCCCTGACAGACATTTAGCTCAGCCCCTCATCTTGCAGGAAGCACGGCTTTCCTGGCCATCAAGCCAGTTCTGACCCACAGTGACCCCTGGGGTGAGCATGACTCCCTTGGTGCTGCAACTCTGATGTCTCTAGGACAGGTACCATGGGGAGGGATGGCTGGGTCACATGGCACCTCTGTTCCTAACTTTGTGAGCGGGGCGCTGTACAACTTTCCACAGTGGTTGCGCAATTTTGCAGTCCTATCAGCAGCACGTGAGGTACCCATCCTCTGTGCACCTCGACTCTTGACCTGGTTTGTCCTCCTCACTCTTGCCATTTGGCTGACCGAATTTGGTATAAAAGGAGCAACACTCAAAGGAGGAACAGAGCATTATTTTCTCTCCAGCTCGAGGTTGCTTCCAACTTCCTCATCGACACAGAGACCCGTGGCCTGCAAGCTCAGCATTGCCTACAGGGGACCGTGGTTGCCTTGTAAGCAGGGTCTCCAGTGTCTGGACCTCACCAGCTGCATCGGACAAATGAAGACTATTGGCCACACTGCAGATTCCTAGGGACGACTGAGGTAGTTAGTTGATTGTGCCAACCTGGCCAATAAACACATGTGGGATTAATTGAAGGGCGGAGGGCTAAATGGCTCGGTGACCTTCGTCTTTCTAGTTCTCAGGTCTCTTGCTTTCTGATGATCGGACCAGGGTGCAGCTGCCTTGGCCAGTTCCCTGCTTTAGCTGGTGGGGCTCACTTCCTGCAGGACGTCCCTGAGGAGAAGCCACATGGACCTGCCCTGATGCAGCCCTGGGTGCTGGAGTAGCCATGTGGAGACCCCTGCCAGGGCTGAGATGGTTACACGTTCACTGACTCTGCTTTCCTCCTGCAGTTGGCATCATTCCATGCATTTTTTGAGATGTAGGAGGACTTTGTGGATTGGTGTTGGACATATGGGTTAATGTTGGACTTGTGGGCTTGGGTAGCACTGGGTTGGGATGTTTTCTTGATGCACACTTAACCTTTATATAAAACTCTCTCTTATACATGAGTTTCTGTGGATTTGTTTCTCTAAAGTACCCAGACTAACACAACCACACTTGGCTTCGTGAGAATCAGGAAAAGTGGTGTGGATTTCGTGGCTCAGTAACCTTGCTCATGACTGATATTTGGCATAAGATGTGTACCATGGAGAAGAAGAGGATTTCTGCTCCGACAAAGATGCATACAACCTTGGAAACACACTGCAAACACACACACACACACACACACACACACACACACACACACTCACGGCCTTCAAGTCCACTCCGACTCATAGCGACCCTGTAGGACAGAGTAACACTGCCCCTGTGGGGTTCTGAGACTGTCGCTCTTTATGGGAGGAGAAAGCCAAGTGTTTCTCCCAAGGAGCAACTGATGGGTTTGAACTCCTGGACTTGTGGTTATCAGCCCAACCCTGTCCTATAGGGTTGCGATGAGTCATCATCAGCTCAGTGGCAGTGAATTGGAGAGTTATATGTATCATGCTTCGGCCAGGTAAGAAACCATTGTTTTTATATTGGAAGCTAGAAAAATGGCTACCAAGGGGTCAAAAGGGTGAAGGTGAGGGGTGTAATCTCCCTCCCAACATCTATCCCAAAGGATTGCAATGGGTGTTGATGAGAGGATTTAGGCCAATGGCTTCACTTCCTAATGCCTTCCACCCCCTGAGTGAAGATATGAGGTGTGATATTGTTGTTTTCATCAGTGGTCAAACCCCAAACCCACTGCTGTCGAGTCAAGCCTGACTCATAGCGACCTTATGGGACAGAGTAGAATTGCTTCCTAGGGCTGCTGAGGTGGTAAATCTTTACGGAAGCTAGTCTCATTTTTCTTCCCTTGAGTGGCTGGTTGATTTGAACCCCTGACCTTTCAGTTAATAGCCCAACATTGAACCTACTGTGCCATTGGGGCCCTTTAAGAATGCTAAAACACACTCTCAGTCTATCGATGAAATTGGCAGCCAGGTTTCTTCAGGATGAATTAGGAAAACAGAAACTTCTTAGTGTATTTCAAGCAGAAAGGTATTTAATACAAGGCTTTGGATGCTTAGAAACATGTGTGGAGGTCAGGGGAGGTGCTGGACGTTTCACGTGTGGAGATCATGGGGTACGACCACTGACGGATTCAGTGACCTGCAGCACTGGTAGAGGAGAGTCATGGGCGCATGCCCAGAAGATGCCAGGAGAAGCTCATGTCTGCCTTTTGCTCAAGTCCACAGATGGATCCATCACTGTTGGGACAATAACAATGTCATCTTCGCTCCCATTTCACCTGGGCGGACTGTGACTTTCCACTTTCCTGTCAAGGGAGCCATCAGATACAGTCTCCAGGGTCCCAGCCCCGGTGATGCTGAGGAGCACTGGGAAGGACATGCCCCGGGATCTGGCTCTGTTGTCATCCCATCCAGTGACTTTTCTAACACAGCTTGAGGTCCTCAAGGAGGGCAAGGAGCTTCCAAGGAGGGACAATACAGGAGGTGCATAGCAGGGCTTTAACTTTACCTTCTAGTTCCAACCTACCCAACTCTATTCTTATTCTTGGGTTTTATTTGAGAAAAGCTCTCTCTCTCTCTCTCTCTCTCTCTCTCTCTCTGTCTCTCTCTCTCTCACACACACACACACACACACACACACACACACACACACACACACACACACACAGAGCTTACCTCTCATAGTACCAACACACTGGTGAAAAACGGGGCAGATTCTCCGGTGAAGTTATGAGAACCAGATGCCTCAGAGCCCAACCATCATGCCTTGTCTTCCATCTTCCTAGACCCCAAGTGCAGGCCCTGCCCCGCCCCCAGCCCAAAGTCCCCTTGCAGATCAACTCATGCAAATACATGCCTGAGGGTAGAGCGGCCCCCGACATGCCAAATTTCCACTTGGGCTCAGCTGGGATCTATCGTTCTGTGGTTTTTAAGATCCTGTGGTTTTAGTAGCCTTTGATTCCTTAGCACTGTCCTAAACTTCTATCGCGCTTTGATTTCCCATTTCTTTGATTCTGAGATAGGATGATTCTGGGACTTGGACGCTGTGGTTCATTTATTCACCACAAGCATTCTTTTGGAGGAGGGGCTGGGTGGGTGAAACCAATGTGTCCAAGCCCCGTCGTGAGACACTGGGAGTGTAATGGGGAAGACAGAGACGGAGATGCAGGCAGCGGCCACTTGTTGGCTGTGGCCAAGGTCAAAACCAGAGGGGCAGCCCCAGATGGCAGCAGCATCAGGTATCTGGGGAGATGGCGCCAGGTGATGTGTGATGGGCTAGCTGCTCAGTGCACGAAGGATGGAGCAGGAGGGGACAACAGCCATGGAGAGGAGATCTGCGAGCGTATTTGCTGCAGGTGGTCTGGGATGCCCGAGTCCTCTCCTGAGGCTTGGGCTGTACGGTCTAGGGCTCTCTGAGCCAAACCTTTACTATCATTTATCCCCTAAGGCCCCTAGGGGGCGCCAATGGTCTGCACTCAACTGCTAGTCTAAAGGGACAACACACTGCCTTAGAAAGACCTGGCGATCTACTTTAATAAAATCGACAGCCGAGAAAACCCTGTGGAACGGATCTACTTTGCAACACACAGGGCTGCTTGACTCCAAGTCAACTGTATGGCAATGAACTGATTTTCATTTGTGGTAGCCTCTCTCCCCACCAAAGTGACCTGCCATCTGCTTCCTGCTGGGAGCTAGATAATGCGATACCTGGGGGTCAGTTAACCATCCTCGGTAACCTACTTGTATTTAAATGAACACCTTCTACAAAGACAACAACACCTGCAGTGACTACAGAATTAACAACAACAACAACAACAACAACAATGTCTCACTGCCATAGAGTCAATGCCAACTCATAGTGACCCTGTAGGACAGGGTAGCACCACCCCTGTGACTTTCTGAGACTGCTTATGGGATCAGAAGTCCCCGTCTCTCTCACACGGAGCAGCTGGTATTAGGCTAGCCGAACAGGGTTGTTATGATGAAAACCACCAACTTCAGTTGCTTCACGTAACTGAAGTTTATCTCTCACCCGGACAAAAATCCATTGTGGACCCAGAAACTTCTGGGAGCAGCTGTGGTCCACATGGTGACTGAGTGATCCATGAAGCCACTCAGGGGTTCATATGATGACATTGGCCATTGTGGAGTCTCAGTTAACCACGACGTGACTCTGTGATCCATGTGGCGACTCAGGGACCCAGGCTCCTTCCACCTTGTGGCTCTGCACTTGAGCACAAAGCCTCCCCACTTGCTGTGGCCCAGGAAGCGTGGCTCCCAACCACAACGATGTCAACCGTAACGATGAGCCCAATGTCCACGACACTAAAACCTCGCCCAGCCCTGCACAACTTTCACGACCATCTGTTATGCTGGGGAGGCATCTTTGCCCCTGTGCACTTTGAGTGCCTTCCAACCTCGAGGGCTTATGTCAAACCTGAGGTTTTCATTGGCGAATCTTGAGAAGATCACCAGGCCTTTCTTCCTAGTCTCTCCTAGTCTGGACGCTCTGCTGACAACTGTCTCTCACGCCTGCTGCTGTTCGAGATACTGGCGGCAGAGCTTCCAACAACAAACTGGTGAACGAGCGGCCGGACTCTCCATTCATTTACTCAGCTCCTCACAGATGTAGAGGATGCGGTCCAAGAGGCTAGCGAGCTCTTTGAAATCTCACTCAGGTAACAGAATCTCGGCTTGGGGTGTAGCTGGAGCGGGGCTGACGGAGCTCGGAAGGTGCTGTGGTCGCCATGAGTCGGACTGACTCAGTGTCAGTGGGTTTGGGTGTGGAAAGTGAGCCCATATATCAGCCCCAGCTTTTTGGCTTGCTGCCGCCAGGCCTGGATCCATGAAAGGAAACGGGCCCCACACGCATGCCAGCAACCTCCAACTGTGACACAATGGCTTCTGACAATTTTTTTTTTTCATTTAGGCATGAAATATGGAAAACATATTCTGGGCTTTGCTTTCCTTCCACGCCCATCTGTCCTTCGTTAGGAGTTCAAACTCAATAACCTCCTCGCGTTGGTATCAGATCCGAAGGCGACGCTCCTGGGAGAGGCGTGGGGTGGAGCACTCTGATAGTTTCTCCTTTCTGGACTGCTTGTAAGGAGCCCTGGTGGCACAGTGGGTAGAGTGCTCGGCCGAGAGCCAGAAGGTCACTGGTTCAAACCACCCCCTGCTCCAAGGGGGAGAGATGAGTCTGTCTGCTTCTGTAGAGAGGAGCAGTCACGGAGACCCCATGGGACAGCCCTGCTCTGTCTTACAGGGTCACTGTGGAAACCGTGTGATGACATGGGCTTCTGCTTTCCTGCTTTTTTTGGTGGTGGTGGAGGATTGTTTCATTTGTTTCTCTTGCTGTCTCTTTCTGATCCTTCATGAGGGTGAAGCGGGGCACCTCTGATGAGAACTTTTAATGACCCTCCAGGCCGCCTGCCACTCACACCCTGTGTCTCATGTCCCATCATGAAAACCCCTCCCCGGCAGATCTCCTGAGCTGGGTTCTGTGGCGCCAGTGCAGGTTCACAGCCATCCCATGTGACAGAGCAGACCTGCCCACAGCACCGTCTTTACCAGGAGCAGATGGCCGGCCCTCTCTCTCCTGGAGCCACTGGATGGATTCGAACTGCCAACCTCTGGTCAACCGATCAGCGTTTCTCTGTTGTCAGTTCCTCCTTTCTCTTCAGTTTTCCCTCTTTGTAAGCTGCATGCGAAAGGTCGTCGTGTGGCAATGAACTCTTTACAGAAGGTTGGGGAACAACGCAGACCTCAGAAGAGGAAGAAGACAGGGAGGCTAAGGAGACGTTGGAGTTGTGACAAGAGCACCGACTTTGAGTCTGACAGCCTTGGGATCGAATCCCACATGTGCCACCAACTCTGAGAACAGGCCGGCCAAATCTCCCACTCTCCCCGAGCCGGTTTCATCATCTGTAAAATGGGCCTGCTTCATATATAAAGGTTTTATCATATGTATTGCTAGGAAGCATACGATCTATGAGCATTGGGCTTTAACTGCAAGGTCGGTAACTCAAAACCACCAGCTGTTCCATAGGTGAAAGAGGAGGCTTTCTACTCCCGTAAAGAGCTACAGTCTTAGAAACCCACAGGGGCAGTTCTACCCTGTCTGATAGGACCACTATGGGTCAGAATTACCTTGGTAGTGGCGAGTTTGGTTTTGGCTATCTGTATCTATATCTAAGCCTATGTCTATTATCCATCTAAACTCACTGTGGGGTTTTGAAGCTTTAACTCTTTACAGGAGTAGAAAGCCTCTTCTTTCTCTCATGGAGTGGCTGGTGGTTTCGAACTGCTGGCCCTGCGGATCGCAGCTCCATGTGTAACCACTACGGCACCAGCGTTTCTTATATCTAGACAGAGATGGGTAGCTATTTGAAATAGTCACGGTGAAAACCAGCAGAAACGATGCCGAGAACTCACCGACACGCTGTTTGAAGGTGTGGCAGGGGCACGTCTTGCGGCCTGCACTAAGGTTTGCTCTTCCCCCTTGTTTCCCCATTCTGTGCATTCATTTATGTCAGTGCCCAGTCTCCCAGTCTGGCAGGAGCCGGACCATGTGGCATCTATTGCCTCAGGAGGAGAATGACACAGCAGAACTCCAATAAGGAAGGCGTCAAATTCTTGGCTTTGGAATTTCAAAAGCCCGCCAAGGCCTGGGACCAAGAGGAAGGACTTGGAGAGATGCGGGAGCGAAGGCTCTCTGTGTCCCAAGCTGGGAACAGCTCCCTTCCCTGTGGCTAGAGCCAGAGAGGAGGAGGCAAAGAGCACACAGAGCCCGGTGCATCTGGAGGAAGGGCAGATGGGGACGGAGGGCAGGAGTGGAGGACGCTGTTTACCAAGAACTGTGGGCCAGGCAGGAGCGAGCGAGGGCATCTCAGGAGAAGGCTGTGGGGTACACATGCTGCCAGCTGTGAGAGGAGCCCCATCCTGACCTCTCACGGGGTGGCCAGCCTCCACTGAGCCCACTCCCTGGTGAGTTCCGGACTGTGTACGTGGCTTGATCTACAAGTTGGCCTCAGAAAGTTCATGGAAAAATCTCACCATCCCTCATTCTGTTTCTTCCATGGACTTTTAGAAGCCTCTGTTTGGTGTCGGTGGTGAATAGAACACAGTAGGGGTGAGGCGTGACTTCCGAGGGAGGTCACATGCAGGCACTGTGGTTTCCACGGCACCTGCTCGGATTCCTTGCTCTGGATGGAGTCAGAATGGGAGCAAACCTGAGCCGCTGTGTGAGGGGCCCATGCAGAGAGCTGAGGTCCCCAGCCAACCGAGCCAGCGCCGAGTGGCCAGGCATGTACACCAACGCCTTGGTAGTGGACCTTCCAGTTGACATCTGACTGCAACCTGTGAAAGACATGGAGCCAGAATCCCCCCCAAGGGAGGAGGATGCTCACAAATGCCTGCCCTACTGAACCCATGCAGGAAAGTAGTTATTTGTTGTTTTATCTAGACCCCTAAGCTGAGGTTATGCTGCAGAAGATAGCTTCTATCTACCATGATCCTTCTGGTCTACCCTGGAAACTAGACACAGCCCCGGAGAAAGAGGGGCAAACTAAAGCAAGCCAAGGGGCACTGCGTGCTTTTGGACTCATAGCGACCTTCCAGATCAGAGTCGAACTGTCCCATAGGGCTCCCAAGGCAGCCCATCTTTATGGAAGCAGACTTCCCATCTTTCTTCTGCAGAGCAGCTCGTGGGCTCGAACCACCAACCTTTCGGTTAGCAGCTGAGCTCCTCACCACCAGCACCACCAGGACTCCTGACCTGCACCATAACCATCTGTAGGTGGTTTTGATGATAGTTTTATCATCCGTGAGAATCCACGCTGGTAATAGAAATTATACTCCAGGTTGGCAAAGCACATCGAATAGGCTGCTGGAAGGGCAAACACAACAGTGTGAGAAGCCACACAGACAGAGGGCCCCTCAGAAGGGAGGGTGGGGAGACCCCAGCTCACACGGGAAGGCCATGCTAAGAAAGGACTGGGTGCTTGGTAAGGTGGAGCGCCAGCCCGAAGGAAGGCGGTCCTTGGTGAGATGGATCCGCACGGTGGTCATGACCCCAGGGTCGTGGAGATGGCCCCGGAGCAGGCAGTATTTGGTGTTGTTTCCCGGATGCTTGGGTTGAGTCAGAGGTGACTCACAGCCAGGAGCTAACAAGAACAAGACCAAGAGCAGAAAAGAAGAAAAGGCAGTCTCCAAGGAGCCCCGATGGCCTACTAGTTACCAGCTGGACGGCTAACTACAAAGTCAGCAGTTGGAAACCACCAGCGGATGCTCAGGACAAAGACATTTTCGAATCCTCTAAAGTTAGTCTCAGAAACTCCCCGGGCCAGTTCTGTGGGGTTGATGTCCTACAGGGTTGATGGCAGTGAGTCGTTTTTTTTTTTGTTGTTGTTGTTTTTTTTGTATCACTCCGAACAGGTCCAAAATGCTTCTGCAGATATTTTCTGGACCGTGGGATTCTTGGGGTGCCAGGACAAGAACCGCTTGATTTTGGGGCCCAGGGCCCCCTTTCCCCAAGTGGGTAAATGGGAGCTTGAAGATGTATGCTCAGCAAACCCTGCACTCCTGGGGTGCTGCTTGGCCTCTGTGCGTCTCTTCTCTGGCCTTCTTGC
Organism: Tenrec ecaudatus; assembly: GCF_050624435.1. Classification (NCBI taxonomy): domain Eukaryota; kingdom Metazoa; phylum Chordata; class Mammalia; order Afrosoricida; family Tenrecidae; genus Tenrec; species Tenrec ecaudatus. Next base: position 28,517,870 of record NC_134545.1, on the reverse strand, counting down.
TGCTCCTCAGGGTGTGCACAAGCTCCCCTGGATGCCCAAGCCCATTCACTTGTCTCCTCAGAAACCCCCCCCTCCTTGTGTTAAAGAGCCCATTAAAAAAAGCAGGGAAGATAAATTGCCTGAAGCTGCAGGGCCCAGGAGAAAAGGGGAGAGCAGGTGACAGAAAGCAGAGCAGTGATTAGAGGGCAGGGGGTGGCATGGGGACCGGAGCAGGCAAACCCTTCCACAGGAGATGTCAAAATATTTGAAGATCCTCATCCTCCTGTGAATTGAGTTACCAAAATGCGTCCCCCCACCAAAACTGGAATAGTGGTTAAGAGCTCGATTTCCAGAGACAAGCTGAGCTGGATTCTAGTTCTTCCTAGTTTCTCTCTGATCTCAGGCAAGTCTCTTAACTACTCTGACCTTCAGACTCCTCATCTGGAAAGAGGAGATAGTCCTGGACCCGCTGCCTTTGTGTGCATCCTTGTCCTTTGCAATGTGGCTCCACAGCTCCTCCCCTGGAGGGGCAGACTCTTCCCCCACCTCTTGATTCTGGTTGAGCGTGGGGTTTGCTTTGGCCAGTTGTGACAGCATGCTAGTCGTGGACCTGGGCCCAGGAGGCCTTGCACATGGCTGATCTCTTTGACTCTGGTGGCCCTCACAAGTAGCTCAAGCTAGCCTGTTGGAGGTAAGAGGCCACACGGGGAGCATATGAACCTACCCAGCTGAGCCCATCCTAACACATCCATCTCCCAGTCAATTACCGACGGGAGCCGAGACAGACTCAGCTCAGCAGGATACTTAGACGATCCATCATGGGACAAGTGATACAAATGGGTCTTGCTGTAAAGCTTTGGGTGTGACTGGGTAGGCCGTGACAGCTAAGGGGCACACTCCTATCCTCAGATACTGCCACGGGGGTCATATGCAATCCTGCAGGAGAGCGACAGTTACAGGAATGAAGAGCACTGACTATCTATGTCTAGGATTTACCAAGACTTGCAGACAAAGGCCTGAGTTCTGGGGCCACCTTGCCTATCGCGCCTGGTGTACAGGGCCCCCTTCACACAGGGCACCAGGAAGGACAGGCCCGAGCATATGCTCCTGTAAAGAGGACAGCCGGTGAAGCACTGTGGAGAGATTCTGCTCTGCAGCACACGGGCCTCTGTGAGTCAGAACCAACTGGATTGGCAATGGGTTTCTACAGCATGTTAGCTCTACTGCAGTCAGGATCCCTGACAAAACCCACTGACTGGTGGTAGAGTCAAAATCTTGTCTGCAGCTGAGGGGTCTGGAGGCTGTGGTGAAAAATCAGTGCTTTGCTGTGGGCAGGGGCACAGGTGGTCTAGTGGTTTATTGATTGGGCTGTGAACCGCAAGGTCAGCCGTTCGAAACGACCAGTTGCTGCACAGGAGATACATGGGACTCTCTATTGCTGTAAAGAGTTAGTCTTGGGAACCCACGGGGGCAGTTCTCCTCTGTCCAATGGCTGTGAGTTGGCATCGACTCGGTGGCAGTGGGTTGGGTTTGGGTTCTCACCAGAAGGCCGGCGGCGCTATGGCAATGATCTGTGTCTGAGCAGTCACAGCCTTGAACAGCTGCGTGGGGCCCTGCTCTGTGCTGCCCAGACGGGGCTGCCCTGGGTTGGGTTTTGGGGAGCGAAGAGGTATAAGGCCGATGCACATCCAAATTCTCTTAGCAGCTTGGCAGAGCAAGTAGGATTTTACAGAGGTCCAGAGAGGCTAAGTGACTTACCCAAGGTCACACAGCATGTCTGCTTAGTCACAATCAGTGTCGCTGGGAGGGGGAGGAGAACTCACCTGTGAGAAATGCCGGGCCCTTGTCCTTGGTCGCCTGTGTGAGTGACAGCTGTCAGAGAGCCAGGCGCCAGCCCCTGCTGGGCTGGCACCCGCCTTGAGGGCCAAGTTGAGGGCCAAGTAACAGGCTGTCTGCCAGCACTGGGCAGGCAGGGAGGGTCTCTCTGGCACCTTGCTCTCTGGCACAGCCCCCAGGACACACAGCCCTACAGCTCTGAGTGGGGGCTGGCCCCTGGCACCACCCCAGCTGCCACTCGGCCTGGCATGGGGAGTGGGCAGAGGCTGCTTTGCCATCTCTCACTGTCCCCTGGAGCTATGGGAGCGGGTGAAGAGGTGTGTGTGTGTGTGTGTGTGTGTGTGTGTGTGTGTAGCGGGACGAGGGGGGGGCAGCTGGCAGACTGGGTGAGAGCTAGTTATCGACAAGTTGATGGCCGCCACGGGAGACTGCCCGAGGACATCAAGGCGGGAGCGGTGGTGAGGCCTGAAGCTCCCGGGTGCTGGCTGCCAGCGTCCCTGCCCAGGGCTTGGCTTCCCCTCGCCATCTCATTAATCCTGATTTACAGAAAAAGGCAGCAGGCAGGGTCCTCTTAACAGGCGGCGCAGGCGACTGATTTGCCTTCACTGAGCACAATAGTGCCCAGGAGACTGGGATCGCTGAATTATTCAAATCAGCCGTGGCAGGGAAATCGGAGGACCAGGGGGCTGGGTGCCCCCGCCTCCCCAACAGCCCTCCCTTCCTGCCCCGGGCGTGTGGGCTCCCAGCCTGAGGCACCTGGCAGGTCCCCTTGTACCCCCGGCCACCCCTTCTCCCTGGAGGCGAGTCTGAATTGGTGCTGATCACCTGTAAGCATTTTAGAACGTTGGTAATAGATCCAAAGCCGCATTTCCCACCTGCTGATCCCCGAGGGGTGGAGGTGGCCTTCTGACAAGGGCCTTCTGGATCAACATGTGATGGGGGTGGGGGAGGGCGGAGCAGGAGGAGGTGGCTCCTCTGCCAAGGTGTGTGTGTGTGTGGTGTGTACAGGCACCTGTGTGCCTGCTTGTGGTTCAGAGGACGTGGAGTGAACCCTGACCTGCCAAACTCCCAGGTTTCTGAAAAGAGACTAATTTTGTTCGTAGGTCTCCTTGCTGGATGTGGAGCTGCACAGACACAGCGCTGGCTGGCAGCCGGGCAGGACTGAGTGCGCTAGGGGGAAGGGGAAACCGAGGCCCAGCGAGGCTCTGAGTCTTGGTGTCAGACTTATGGTGGGACCTCGCTAACTGCCTCTCCCTGGGCCTTCTTTCAGACATACTCATGCTACCTCCAGGAGGCTCAGACTGGGTCTTCTCCATTCCATAGATGAGGAAACTGAGGGCTAGACTGCTTCAGCTGCCAGGCAGACCAGAAAGGGGCGGACCTGGGATTTGGTGGCAGGCAGCTGGCTGTTCCTGCTAGCCCTTTGCTGCTGTCCTGTCCACACAACCTCCACAGGGAGGGGGGGGGGGATGGCATCTCTTGGGTTAAGTATCGGCAGCCACCCACCGATGCTTGTCCTAGCCGCCAGAGGACCACACAGCCACCCTCTCGATGCCGTACAACTGCCCGTCTGGGGCCTCTGACACCGTCCAACTGGTGAGTTTGAACTCCTGACCTTTCAGGTAGCAGCCGAATGCTTCACAAATGGTGCCCCCTCCCCAAACCCACTGCCAGTGAGTTACTTCTGGGATTCACAGGACGGGGTAGAACTCTCCCTGTGGGTTTCCCACACTGTAACTGTTCACTGGAGTCGAACACCCGGGCGTTCCCCCCTCGGAGCTGTTGGTTTTGAATTGCCGACCATGCAGAGCTCAGCCTAAGGTGTAACCAGGCCTCTCTGTTAAAGACTTCACCCGTGTTAAAGAGGGGGAACGACCGTGTCCCTGTCTGTTTCAGGCAGCCCAGGGGAGATGGCCCCCTCGGGGAGGTCCTGGAAGGTGGGGGCTCCACAGGTGGGAGGTGGCTCATGGATGAAGAGGTGCAGCAGGGTTGGAGACAAAATCTTCCTCTTCCAGGAAGTCCCTGGTGATTCTGTGGAGTGGCTTCCCATCAGGCTAAACCCGGCCACGTTCTGAAGGGAGGATAGGATAAGTCCGTGGCTAAGGAGACAGCCCTGGTGGTGCAGTGGGCTGAGCAGAGGCTGCTGACAGAAGGGTGAGGTCCTTGCGAGAGAGATGAGGCTGTCTGCTCCCGGACAGATGGACAGCTTCAGAAGCCCCCAGGGGGCAGGTCCCCTCTCTTCTAGAGGGCAGGTAGGACTCACCGCGGACTCAACAACAGTGGGCTGGGCATGAATTAGTCTCTGTGTTTGGCATTAGCTTCGACAACAATACCAGCTGTGGGACTGACCACCTTTTCTGGGACTTCCAAGGGAGCGGTTAACTCGCGCGGGTGCAAATCCACCGGAAGGCTGGGGCTTCCAGGCCCCTCGGGCGATTTGGAAGAAAGGCCTGGTAATCTGATTCCAAACCCCAACCAGCCCATGTAGACCTCAGAGGGTGGGAGGGCAGTACTTCTCAGGCACACTCGGGCGCTGGGTGTCGGTGTCCACCCCAGGGGGCCTGGGTGGAGCCCTTCAAAGGCCTTTGCCCTGAGGAGGGATGCACTGGACTCAGGCTGCCGCTGCTGGGGTTACAGGGAAGGGGTGGGCCCGGGCTCTGCAACCCCACCCAGCCCCTCCCATTACAGCGGAGGCCCTTCCGCTCCACCCGGGTGCCCCACTGGCGACTCATTCCCAACCAGGACCCCAAGGCTGGAGTTCTCAGATGGAGCTCCTCAGAGCAGTTTTATCCTCTCTTCTTACAAACTTTCTTAGCACCTCCGGCCCCGCCACTTTGGGGGTGGGCGTGGGGTGGGAGTGACAAACCTCCCTCCCTCCTGCCCTCAAATCAGCGTCCGCATTGGCTAATCACCATCTGAATATGCGTGTGTGTGTGAGAGATGTGTATGTGTCTGTGGTGTGAGGTGTGTAACTGTATGTGTGTAAGTGTGTGTAAATGTGTGTGTGGTATGTGTGTGTGTGGTGTGTGAGAGGTGTGTATGTGTATGTCTAAGTGTGTGTTGCATGCATGTGTTGTGTGCATGGTGTGTGTAAGCATGCATCTGGTGTGTAAGTGTGTGAGAGGTGTGGCGTGTGCGGCATGTGTGTAAGTGTGGTGTGTGTAAGTGTGTGTTGTGTATGGTGTGTGTAAGCATGTGTGTAGTGTGTAAGTGTGGTATGTGTGTGTGAGGTGTATATGTGTGTGGTGGTGTGTGTCTAAGTGTGTGTTGCATGCATGTGTTATGTGTATGGTGTGTGTAAGCATGCGTCTGGTGTGTAAGTGTGGTGTGTGTAAGTGTGTGTTGTGTATGGTGTGTGTAAGCATGTGTGTAGTGTGTAAGTGTGGTGTGTGTGGTATGTGTAAGTGTGTGTGGTGTGTATAAGTGTGTAAGATGTGTGTGGGGTGTGTGAGAGGTGTGTATGTGTGTGTTGCATGCATGTGTTGTGTGCATGGTGTGTGTAAGCATGCGTCTGGTGTGTAAGTGTGGTGTGTGGTGTGTAAGTGTGTGAGAGGTGTGGTGTGTGTGTGGCATGTGCGGCATGTGTGTGTGGTGTGTGTAAGTGTGTGTTGTGTATGGTGTGTATAAGCATGTGTGTAGTGTGTAAGTGTGGTGTGTGTGGTATGTGTAAGTGTGTGTGATGTGTATAAGCGTGTGTGGTGTGTATAAGTGTGTAGGATGTATAAGTGTGTGAGATGTGTGTGGGGTGTGTAAGTGTGTGCGGTGTGTGGGGTGGCTCCCTCAGGCCTCTCAGGACCCCGTCCCTCCCCCCCGCAGACCAGCCTGACTGCAGAGAGACTCATCTCCTGGGTCAGATAAAGGTGACTAAATGCAAACTGGCCGATTCCTCTCGGCAACAGTTCCCTGGGGAGGGCTCCTACAGGGAGGAGAAGAAGCCATCCATCAGCCGAATGCTCTGAGGTGACTTACAGGGGAGACTTAAAGGAAAAGTCCTCGTGTCTTTACAGCCTCCTGTGACCCATTCAGCCTTGTAGCTGCCCCCATCCCCCCTTCCCAACTCCCTAAGCCCAGGAAGGATGGGGCTGGGCCACTCTCCATGCCTGCCTCTCTCCCTTACTCACCAAGCCTCTGTGAGCGCCTACTGCATGCCCACGAAGCATTTTGAGGGGATTATCCCACCAAGAGGGCGCGCGGTGGGCTGCTAAGTGTGGGAGCTGTGGTTCCAACCACCAGTCTCCCCCAGGGAAGGAAAGGGGCAACAGTCAGCATCCATAAAGGTCCACAGTCTGGGAATGGCATGGGGCGGTTCTCCCCTTTCCTGTATGGCCACGATGAGTCAGGATCAACTTGATGGCAGTGGGATCCTGCCCTTCAGGCTAGGTCCATCCACCTCCCCACACCCCCCCTCCCTGCCACCCCGCTCCCCCAGCTCTCCTATCTGGAGAAGGGAATGGGGTTTGCTATCACTTTGATGCCAATTCATAGCTAGAACGGACTGGGCACATTTCCAAGATGGAAATTCTTTCCCGGAAGAGAAAGTCCTGTCTTTCTCCCATGGAGCTGCTGGTGGTTTCGAACCGCTGACCATGCAAGTTAGCAGCTGAGTGAGTGAGTACTGCACCACCGGGGAATGATGCCAGCTGCCACCGCCAGCTCCTCCACAGCAGCAGGATGGTGAGGGGGGCGCAGGACCAGGTCACTGTGAGGCAGAATGCACTTGAGGGCACCTAGCAACAGCCCTGCCCTAGGGGGCGGCCACATTTGTGGCTCTGCGGCACTGCGTGGGACCCTGCTGAGCCCGCTGGACAGTGTCACCGCAGCTGCCTTTGATGCAACCCCAGTTCATGACAACCCTATGCACTCAACCAACCCCAGTGCCATCCAGTGCATTTCGATTCACAGCAACCCTACCGGACAGGTAGAAAAGCCCCTGGGGGTTTCTGAGACGGAAATTCTTTCCTGGAACAGAAAGCCTCCTCTTCCTCCTGTGGAGCAGCTCGTGGTTTTGAACTGCTGATCTTGAAGTTAGCCACCAAGCCACCCAACCACTGTGACACCAAGATTTCTTGGAACCATGCTGGGTTTCCGGGACTGCAACTGTGTATGGCAGTAGTGAGCCTCATCTTCCTATAAGTAACATTCCTGAGGCTGCCATGCCATGCCCCTCTTTACAGGGACAGGCAGCCTCATCCATCTCTCTTTCTCTCTCTCTCTCTCTCTCTCTCTCTCTCTCTCTCTCTCTCTCTCTCTCTCTCTCTCTCTCTCTCTCTCTATCTATCTTTTTTTCAGCCTCATCTTTCTCTTGAGGAGTACCTGGTGGCTTTGAACCACTGTCCTTGGGGTTAGCAGTCCCTGAGCTAATCCAAGGCACTGTTGCCCCAAGCACAATGGAAGAAAGAAAGAACTGCCTGGTGCCCACCTCCCGTGATGGACTATAGAGCAGGCCATTGCCATCCACAGGGTCTTCATGGCTGAGTTTCAGGACACTGACAGGTCTTCTCCCTGCCCCACCTGCCTCGTCTGCAGCTTTGCCGACACCTGCTAGGCATCCGCCACACACAAGCCTCACCGACAGTCATGGAGTGGAGGCAGCACAGGAGGCGCCCTGGGCGGACAGATGTGAGACTTCCCCTCCCCCCGGCTCCAGCCTTGGGTGGCATTCTTATACCTACTTCTGTCAAGACGGGCCAGACTCACGGTGATTCCTCATGCTTAAGACTCAAATGGGGTTCCCCTTGGAGTTTCAAGCCTGGGAGCTTTTGGAAGCAGAGAGCCAGGCCTTTCTTCTGCTATGCCTCTGGGTGGGCTGGGACTGGTGTTGGCGACAGTCTACAGAGGAAATAGTGGTCGTGCAACTGAAATGAATGTAGGAAGAAGCATGCTATGGAGAAACCCGGGTCTTAAAAACAGTGCATTGAGGGGAACAGGACGAGCCCTGACAGGAGCAGGGCAGACACTGTGGCATTGTCAAAACTGGAAGGACCTAAGATTTTGGTGTTCTTTTCAAGTGACCACCCTGGCACTCTGATGACTTGGGAGGGATGGAGTTTCTGTCTCCTTTGGGGCTGGACTGGCTGGCCTTCCTTGGGGTGATGGTCTGTGAAACTCAGGATGCCCCAAGGGCCTCTGGTTCCTGACCTGGGTCTAGAAAGACCGGCAGGGTGGGTCCCACCACCCAGGGCTGTCTGGTTGAAAGCATTTCACACGTGACCAATTCATCTCTTACTTACAGATACAGTTCTTCATTAGCTGCACGTGAGTCTCTGGCTTTGAAGCAGAGAGCCAGGTACTAAAGTACCTGTCAGAGGTAGGTACTAAAGTACGTTGTGGACCGAGATGAGCTTAACCCCATTGGGTCCCAAAGGAGCTGGGGGTGGGGTGGGGCAGAGGGCAGATTTGGGAAGCACAGAGGTGCTGCAAACTACATATAAGACCCCCTTCCCTTCCAAGTGACCGGGCCTGGTGACTTGGCGGCAGCTTGTCCAACACAGGTGATGCCTCTAAGCCATGCAGGTGGACTTGAGAGCACTCATTTATAAATCAGTGTCATCGTCTGCATAACGACACCCCCCCCCCCGCAGGGTCCTTTGGAGGACCCGCTGAGCTGTGACCTAGTGCCCATTGCCAGGCCCACGGTGGCCTCCCCACCCACTTCCTCTCTGTGTGACACGAGGAGGGAATGTGGGGTGTGCTGGACTCAGGGCTGGATGCGGAAGGAGATTCGGCTGAGGCTGCCCGAGAGCTGAGTCCACACTCCACATGGGAAGCACCAGGCGTCAGGATTGCAGGCCTTGTCAACGGCTCAGACTTCCCATGGGCGCGCTGCCTAGGAACAAGCCCGCCACAGTTTCATCCAAAGACAGAGACCAGGCAGACTGGAGAAACTCTGTTGATTTGGAAATGCAAGACAGAAGGAGACAGTGGAGTTTGCTACCTCCAAACGGTGAAAAGCTCCAGTGGGAATCAAGCAAGTTAGAAGCCTTAAAGTACGCGATGAAAGCAGAGCTTTAGGATGATGGCAGGAAGGGAGTGGCAGGTTTTACAATGACCGCAGGGTAAGATCGATGCAAACGATGTACAACTGATACAATGGTGCTGACAGGATACAATTGGACAAGAAGGCCGGTCTTTATCACAGGAAGTTTTCCATACCTACATTTCTCCAGGGATCATTAGACCACCTTGCGCCCTTGTTCACCTGCATGGCGAGATGCTTCTGTGTCAGACCTTCCCAGACCGCCTCCACCTGTGGTCTCACACAGGCTGTCAGGTGCCTGCCCACGTATCTAAGTGGCCTCGCTTGCCTCCTTCCTGAGTTAGGATGCTCCCTGCTGATCAAGCTTAAAGAGACTTTTACTGCAAGGGAGGGGCCAGTTACATTTGGAATGTTTACCAAATTAAAATTTACTTATGTTACATGTATAGTGTTTTGATTGATAGCAGGCTAACTTTTTCAACCCCTCTATTGGAAGTGGGAGAAGATGTGGTGCCCAAATTTCAAACCTCTTACTATTGTTAGGAATTCTGGTGGTGTCAGCTCTGAGAGGGAATTGACTCAATGGCAGTGAGTTTATTATTAGTAGTAAATATGTATCAGAAAAGTCTTCAACTTGTCGAGGGAACAGGAGAGGGACAAACGAAGGGATCAACCCTCAGGAGCCATTTGGACCCTCAGGGTGGCGAGTGGGATTCCTGCCCCTCATTCTGGACGTGGGTTTGGTGTCCCCGCAGGCTGTAGAGAGAGGAGTCCAGGGTTGGAAGCCGGAGACTGAACTGCCACATACGAGTCGATCTTGGAAGAAGTACAGCCAGAGAGTCCCTTGGCAGGGAGCATGGTGAGACTTCACCTGGAGCACTTTAGACATGTTCTCAGGAGGGACCAGTCCCAGGAGAAGGGCATCATGGTGAAGTGGAGAAGCAGAGGGAAAGCGCAAGACCCTCGATGAGATGGGGACACAGTGGCTGTCACAATGGGCTCCAACAGAACAATTGTGAGGATGGCCCAGGGCCGGGCAGCGTTTGGTGCCCTGGTTCCTCAGGCCCACCTAAGTTGGAACCAGCTTGATGGCCATGCGTGTGAGTGCTGTTGATCCACCGCCCTCCCTGTTGGCACAGCCTTCTCCTTCTCTCTGCTGACTGCTGACCCCTACCCTTGACCATCCCACGTGGCACACATGGAAATACGAGGGACCACCAAGAAGTTCCTGGACTTAAAAGGGCATGGAGTTCTTCTATGAGCTATTGGCAGGCTCCTCTTGGCAGGCCTGTGTCTTATTTCTTCTGACATCACCATTTTTGTCCGCTGGGGACCAATTATGGGTGAGTACCCTAAACAAACAGGGAAGCACTTGTTGGCTCTCCATGGGGGGACCCTGGGAGCAGCAAGTGGAGATGCGAACATGCCAGGCTCCATGTGACGTTGGGGGTGTGTTCCTGGAAGGAACTGGGGGTTCCCTGTGTGATGCTAGGTACTGAGATGAGGGGAAGGCTGGGAGAGAAACAAAGTAAGATAGTGGGTCATCTTTCGCCCCTGGAGTGGCTGGTGGGTTCAAACTGCTGACCTTAAAGTGAGCAGGCCGACTCATAATCCTCCGTGCCACCAGGCCACAGAGAAGGAAGCACACATGGAAGGGAATATGGGTACATGCCACGTGGTGATGGCCGAAGAGCCCTGGGGAACTGCCCTTGTAAAGATCCGCAGCCTCAGAAGCCCTCTGGGACAGCACGACTCCGTCCTATAACACGTCGCTGTGAGTTAGAATGGGTGCGATGGTGGCGGGCTTCCTTTTGGCTTGTTATTGGTTTAACAAAGACTTCAGGGATATTTTTGGTGGCAGCTTTAAACATGACCTCTGAGTCGTAGTTTAGGAGATTCACTCAGCACCCATGACTCCTGAAAGTCATGATTTTGGAATTCAGTTCCCTTCCCTCTCCCTATTTTGATCAGGACTCTGTTGCAGTGGAGTACGGTCTGAGCTAGAAACCAATCTATCAGAGGAGGGGTGGCCCAGGTGGGAGGGCTGGTGAAGGCCAAGCACCTGCCTTGGTGAGTCCTGGAGACCAGTGGGGTAGACTTGTGAGCAAGAGGAGGTTGGGCATGGGTGTGTATGTGTGTGTGTGTTAGTGTGGGTTGACTAGACAAATCCACAGACACTCATATGTAAGAGAGAACTTTATATCCAAGAGCAATTGTCCATTAAGAAAACATCCCAGCCCAGTCCAGATCAAGTCCATAAGTCTGAAATTAGCCCACATGTCAATACTAGTCCAACATTTCTCTTCAGATTCACACAACACATGCAATGACGCCAAGCGCAGGAAAATCACAGGCCAGTGGGTGGAGAGTCTTGTGGATCCAGTGGTAGTGGAAGCATCTTAGTGCTGGTATGGGTCTCCACGTGGCTCCTGCAGCTCCATCAGTGTAGCTCCATGTGGCTTGTCAGCAGGAAGCTGAAGCAGAGAGAGTGTGTCTCCTGCCTCCAGGGATGAAGATAGGAGTTCCCAGAATCCTCAGGAGAAGGCCACGCCCACACAGGGGCATCATTGGTTATGGTCTGATTGACAGGCTAGACTCCACCCTTTGCAAGTTGACAGAAGATTATGTAATTGCCACAAGGGGAAGCCAAATCAGAGAGGAAATAGGTTCCAAGATCTTGTAGAGCCTGCAACAAGTTGGGTTTTATCAAAAATGTATGGAAAGGCCAGTGGTGGGTTCCGTGCAGGAGGCCCCCTGGGCGGGACACGTCGTTAGCATGCCCAACTGCCAGCTGAAAGGTTGACGTCTACCCACAGGTGTACTGGATGACAGCGTGGTGACCAGCTTCTGAAAAAACCAGTCTTGAATGACCCCGTGGAATCTCCTCCTCTTCCGACACACATGGCCGCCCTGAGATGGAATTGACCGGACGGCGACCGTATGTGCGGGGGAAGGACATTATTTTTTGACACCCCTAACAATACATTTTTCCTTTCCCTGGCTGAGTAATCATAATCATTGTTGGGATTTACCCCTGCTGTTCACCATTCATCCATGGATGGACGATTAATCTCTCGCCGTCCTTGATGTTAGGCGGCACTGAGTTTCGAGTTTTCCCAAGTAGAATTCTCCCATAGAGTTTGATAGGCTGTGATCTGTATGAGGTGGTGTAATGGTGGAGGTGATAGGCAAGGGTTCAAAGTCCTGGAAGCATCAGAAACGCAACTAATGGTGATGGAGACCTGGTCCGGGCAGATCGTAGAGGAGATGATGGGCAAAGGCTCAGATCCTGGTTGTATCCTGCCAATAGAGTCATCCGGAGGAGCACACTGAGCAAGGAGGCCATCCCTCATGCAATGGGAAAAGCCGAGGCTGAGGCCCAGCCAAGACACCCCGACTTCAGCTGGGCTGAGTGTCTTTGCAGTAGTCAACTGGCCGGTGTGCATCTGCCCCAGTTCCCTAGATGCCTACAGCCAGCCGGCAGCAGGAAGTTGGATGTTCTATCTGGGGCAGGAGCAGGGACAGGCTGTTCATCAGCTTTGCAAGCCATTTCCCCCTCCGGTGTCACAGCCACCCCCCGCTAGGCAGTGTGCATCGTGTGTGTCTTAGCAGGTAAACTGGCTCCTGTAATGGAGATGGATGACAGCCCAGTTTTGTAATAGAGAACCTTTCATTAAGGAAAACCACTGTTTTTAGATGATCTAAAGGCACTAATGGGCCAGGCCCAGCTTGGGACTTAATTATATTACCACCAATGAACTGCAATTCACCCTCACCACTGCCTCTCACCAATGCGCCCCCCCCCCCCCATACCCTCCTCGGCCTTGGGCTTGTTTTCTCCCAGCTCTGTAAGATCCCAGGGGACATGATGGACGCCTGCCAGGGACACTTCCTGAGAAAGGTCTCCATCCCCTAAGGTTCAGGAGATGCCCAGGGCAGGAGATAGGAAAGCTAGGCACGTGGAAGAAGTTTCCTTCAGGAGGCTTGGGAAAAGCTCAAGCAAAGGCTCTGGGGCTTTCCACTTCCAAACCAAGTTCACTGCTACTGACCCGATAGGACAGGGCACGACTGCCCTCTTGGGTTTCCAAGACCAACGCTGTGGGAGCGGCTGGTGGTCTCAAACTGCTCACCTTGTGGTTGGCAGCCCAATGTGTCACTACTATGCTCATGCCTGGGCCTGAGAATCCTTGCAGGGTGAGCAGGGATCGGAAGAGACTAGTACAAAGAAAGTCAGGCAACCCCCCCACCCGCCCCAAACAAACAAACAAACAAACAAACAAACAAACAAACAAACACACATAGATAAGAGTCCATGAGAAAAACAACAAACCAGGATTACTAGGGCTTTAGTCCATGCGTGCATGGTTTATTCCAAACAAAACCTGTTGGAACCTGCTTTTGCCAGCAGTGAATGGCCACAGACAAGTTCTCTGAGGAATGCCCTTGTCTGGGACCCATTAAGGTGCCTTTCACAATAAAATGCTCACTCACCACAGGGGCTTTCAAGGGGCTGCGCTGGACCCCACTCAAGTCTGGGCAGAGCGCTCCACTGCGAAGGTTATGGTGCCTGTTTGTTTCCGCCCCAAGGGATCACTTGGACCCAGGACAACCCCGGGGGCTTCTTAGGAAGCAGGTCTAAGAAGAAGTCAGCCACATCGGAGAGAAAGAGGCCAGGACAGGTGGGCCCAGGATGGCGACGTTCCCCATCAGGACAGTGCGCCTGCTCTTCCTTCCAGGGTGGCAAGGGGTGTCCTCAGAGACTCACTGGGTAACCTGGCCCCGTCCACCCCTGGCCCTGTCCTTGCCCACTCAGACATCTTTTTGGCTCCCCTGACTCAAAGTACATGGAACGGAATGCTATGTGGGTCCCTTGCGGGTGCCCAAAGTACCGTGTCAGCAGGGCATCAAAGGAGGAGTGGCGAATTCTCTGGGGAAGGGTTAGAGAGGTGGACACCACACCTTCAGAAGGGCGTGCAGCGAGATGGCCCAGGCGTTTTCAAACCGTCGCTCCGCACGTTGGCATTTTTGTTCCATGAAGATTTCGATGATGCTGCAGCTTGATTTTACGACTTCCCCTTGTGTGCGAGGCAGGGTAACTCCCGGATTTCAGGACATGCACTGGCTCGCTGTTTGCATGGCTGATTGTTTTAGGTCTCAGGGGAGAGGCTAGCTCTTGAGGGAGCCCCAGGCAGACACCGCAAAGGCACAGTCCTCTTTCCACTCTCTCCTGAGAGCACTGCCATTGTCACTTGGCTTTTTGTGTTTTTAACAAAACTAGCCAACCAACCAACCCATATTTGGGTGCAAGTTTGTAGAGCGAGTTGGTTGTTCATTCAACAATCCTAGACGTTTTGCTTCGTAGCTTTGCTGGCTGTCCACGCAGTGTTTAACCAACAGTCCTCTCACTTTCTTTCCTCCCTCTCCCTGCGTCTGAGCTGTATCCCTGGGTGAATGCTGCCCGGTGGGTCTGCTATGGTTGATTAGCCTAAGAGATGGATGTGCCCCTCACCCCTTAGATGCCCGTCTATTACGTGGCTGCAGTTGAGCTATGAACTTTCCATTCTAGGCCTGAAAGGTGTCTCAGGACTAGAGTCCAAGGGCCACACCAGGGTCCACCTGACCAGTAAGCCTGGGCTTCATGATCATTTTTGAGTATTGTTCCACATGTGTCTCCCACTTTAATGAGGACCCTCTACTATGGTCCCTTTCAGAGCGGTCAGTGGTAGGAGCCGGGCACCATCTAGTTCTGGTCTCGGTCCTACACACTGGCCTTCGCATGGTCCATGTGTCCTTTGGGCTGGTCTATCGTGCGTTTGATCTGCTTCTCTCTTCTTTGCTCTGGAAGGGGGGAGACCAAGAGTTCCACCTTAGGTTGGCTGCTCATGAGTTTTCAAGAGCCCAGTCACCACTCACCAAAGCAGAAGGTCAAATCTTGTGCTTGTGGACTATGTTTTGCCCATTGGCCTTGCTGTCTTCCCAGGCTTCCCAGATTCAGCAACTCACTTCCTCAAGGAGTTTAGTTGGGGACAAGAAGATTCTCTGCCCCTGTAATTAGATCTGCAGATCAAATTACATAGGTAGAAATAGTTTTCCCTCAAATACATACACGTTCACGGGCAGAGTTGGATTTGCATTCCTATACCGATTCTCCTCGCATGTCGATCGTTGTACTCATCCTCCAAATGAGCGATGTTAAGAACCCCCAAACACTCGGCAGGCGGCTGGTTTTCACAGGGGTGTAGGCTGGTCTGGAGGCCCAGGTGGGCAGGGAGAAAGGCCTGGCGATCTACTCCGAGCAAACCACCCACTGACAGCCCTGCGAGGCCCAGCTCTCCTCTGCGAAGGAGAATGAGCCTAACAACCCCTGAGGTGCTAGAAGGAGCTTTCCCCTCGCTTACGGCAGGTAGCTAGACCCGCAGGTGGGTTGCTTTCTTAAAGGTCCGCTGTTGAAGGACTTGGAGCCCAGAAGGATTTGACCTCTGGGTCTTTTGAATCCACGTGTCTTAAAGGACAAGGGGCTAGAGGGCTTGTTCCAGGTGACCACATCCACCCCACCAGACCTCGCCCGTCCCTGTCTGTAAAATGGGCGTTGGGTGACCCTGACCCTCAGGTTTCCTCAGTGCTGGCATTCGACAGACTCATCAGTTGATGCTCTGTAGTCTCCGCGAGCGGGGCCATGGCCTCCTGGGGAAGTATGGAGTTGGCCCTGGAGCTGCGGTGACCGTGGCTGCTTCTCCAGGAATGTTGGACAGTCTGGAGAGTGAAGAGGTGCCAGCCAACCCGAAGAAGCCATGCATACCTCATTCTTTACTGGCAGCAATTTTCCATGTAATTAAGTTTATTCATCATGTGTATTAAGGGGAAAATGGAGATGCACGATCATCACAGCCCATTTGTTGCCAACATCCATCTCTCCGGTGGCATGTCTGTTTTCCAAGACCAACTGCCATGATGGATGTGGGGGCCCAGGAGAGCCGTCTGGTGCCGGTTTGGTGGGAGCCCAGTGTCTCCAAGGACCTATGCTGACCCACTCAGACAGACACACCGACAAAAGGATTCCTGCCCTCAGGACACTTGCTCTTGTTGCTAGCCGCTGTGATATTCATGGGGGCCTGATATGTAACAGCACAGAACCCCGTCTGGCCCTGTGACACCCCCCACACCCCACCCCCACCCCCGGTCAGTTGCAGACAGAACCTCTATGATCTGAAGGGTTTTATTGACTGGCTTTCAGAAGCAGACTGCCAGGCCTTTCTTCTTACCCCTTTCTATTCGAAAGCTCTGCTTACACCTGCTCAGTATCATAGCCACATGTTATCCAGAAGGGTGGCGGTGCTATGCCTGAGGGGTACCAGCCAGCTTTAGACTCGAATCTTCCAGAGAAAAGAGGAGAGGTCTCCTGTTGAACCCCTGCATTCCTCAGGGATCTCCCAACCCAGGAGTCTCTGGTCCATGATGCCATTAACATGGGGTATTGCTTCCAGTTAGCTTTTCAACCAGCCTTCCTCTGACCCGTGGCACAGCCAACTCCGAGGGAGAAGGATGAGACTGTGTGTTCCCAGAAAAGTCAACCGTCTCAGAAACCCACAGGGGCAGTTCTACCCTGTCCTACAGGGTCCCGATGAGTTGGCATCCACTCGATGGCAGTGAGCATTCCTCTGCTGAATGCTGACCAGGTCTGACTGAGCGATGTGCGTGACCTTGCAATCTTCCCATGTCTCTGGACCTTCTAGTGTTCTCTGCCTTAAAAACAAACCCCGATGGTGCAGGGAAGCCACAGCCTGACCCCTTGCATGACAGAGCAGTCACTTCATATACCAGTTCACTCAACCAACGTGTGTGGGTATTGACATGTACGGAATAGCCAGTGGCAGACACCATGCCTTTGGAGAGAGAGCAGGGAAACCAGTGAAGAGTCATGGTCTCCCAAATCTTACTAGGTGGACAGTTAAGAAGGAGAGCAAGACGGAACTGGCAAAAGCACTTGCTTTGATTCCTTACTTCTTTGACAAGGCCAGGGTGTCCTGGGGACAGCTCTGGGGCAGTCACTGATGGAGAGGATGTGTTTTAAATAGTTTGCCCTCATGGAGTTTATGTTTTAGCGGAGAAAGAGGAAACGAAAGAATCATAGCCATGCAAGACTCACAGGGCTCCTGAGAAACAAAAGACGTGGCTTTTTGAGTGTAGTGGGATTCAGGATGACTTTTTGAGAAGGTGCCTGAAATAGGAGACAAACGTGGAGTGAGAGAGACAGAAGGATGGTGTGAGGCTCCATTGGAGAGGATGGATTCGGCCGTCAGTAACTGAAGAGCCAATGCCAGTGGCTCAAGAGTAAGGACAGGTCATCGTCTTGTCTAACCAGAAATGCAGAAATAGAGCATGGTCAAACTAAAACACGAAACCATACTCACTGCCATCGAGGCCACTGGGACGCCCTGTGGGTTTCTGAGGCTGCAAGAAAAGTTTGTCTTTCTCCCACAGTGCTGTTGGTGGTTTTGAGCTGCTGATCTTGCAGCTGGCAGCCCATTGTGCTTCACCAGGGCCCTAGAACAGCACCAGAGTCGGTTTAGTCATATCTGGACCCTGCTCAGCTGTATCCCCGAGTCTGGCCCAGGCTCACCCTCTTCTCTTACTTCCCAGTTCCCCTGTTGGCCTCCAGACACATAGGGGTCCCTTATAATTTTGGGGAAGCCGTGAAGACTCGGTTTCCCTTGTGATCTCTGGATTCATCCCAGCCTCCCCTAGTTTAACCAGTCCCTGCTGAACTGCCTGTGCCCCAGGACGACCTGTGCATCTGAGTCGAGCAGTGCCCCACAGAGTTCACAATGCCTTATTTTTCAGCCGGAAAAATGCCAGGCCTTTCTTCTGAGGCCCTTCTGGGTGGATCTGAACGGCCAACATTTCAATTAGCCATCAAGCTTGTTAACTGTTTGCTCCAAGCTCCTGCAGGCCCTGAGCCCGCGCTGCCTTCTCAGAGGCCTGATTACGCCATGGAGGTCATCAGCTCCGTGGTGTGGGCAGCAGATAGGGGGCAGCCGTGGGTCCCAGCAAGGTGGGCGAGAGGGAGCAACACGAGTGGCGCCGATGTAGTAGAAGAAAGGGCTGCCAGCAGGAGCTGCCGTGGTTCTCAGTAGCCCCAATGGCATTAGGCAGTATTTTCAGTTCGTCCTTGGGGCCTGACGGAGAGACGTGGCCCTCCACTTTGCCTCCTCCTCAACCCAGCCATCTCAGCCAGCGTCTCGGAGCTGGTACCCCATCTGGAAGACCCCCTACTTGGCCTTGAGGTCAAACCCTTGCCTGTGGTGATGTTCACATTGGATGTTTCCTGAGAAAGAGCCTGAGGCCTCCGCAAGCCACGTTCAAGGCTGTAAGTGATGGAGCCAGCGTCAGTCCTGCAGGACTGTGGACTGGCCCCTTGTGGAGAGGGGTTGACTGAGGCTGGAGAGGGCAGGTTTCTCTGGGGGTCACCAGGGCTGTGGCTGGCCCCGGGCCGCTGCAGGGCATGGGGCTATGGCGGCCGTGGTCTTGCTGATGAGGCAGTAGCCAGCGGCTCGGGATCCCGACCGGTGCCCCGGCAGCTGGTGCCTCAGGGAAAGCAGCCTTATTAGTGCAGCCGCCTGTGTGGCCCTGGGGCAGCCGGGGGCAGAGAAGGCCTCATTTCCCATGCTGGACCCTGCACACAGTGTCCACCCCCCCCAGTGGGGGCACCATCAGAGGCGCAGCGTGTGCATGGCCAGGCTTCATATGCAGGGATGCGGGCGAGCAGCCAGGCACACAGAGGCAGGCAGGGATGCTCTCACCCACACAGCACAAGGCCCATGTATGTGTGCTCTGCACACACACATGTATCTACACATGCACCTACACACTCACACGAACATGTACTCATACACTGTCACACACACACCACGCCATGCACACACTTATGTTGATATATGTATACCTACTCACATATGCACACATGTATATACACACAGATGTAGCACCATCACGCAATATACATTTATACACATGCACACACTCATGTACACACACCACACATGCCTTTACATCCACACATACAGAAGCACACCCAGCAGCCACATACCTACCCACATGTATACATGTGTATAAAGCACACAGGCGCAAACAATGCATGCATACTCATTCATATAACTGCATCCACACCCGTACACGCACACACACACACACACAGATGCACACACAGACGCACAGATACATGTCCTCATGCACACATATATCCTGCACACTTGCAAACCTGCACCTACACATGCACACACATACGTGTGTTCTGCTCGTCTCGCTCGCCCACTGCAGAGACGCTGCCGGACAGGGCAGAACTGCGCATGCGGCTTCCTGAGACTGTCACTCTCTGTCCTGCCGGGCGCTGGTGGGGGAACCTGTTACCCGCCCGCCATGGATCCCACTGCACCACCAGGACTCAACTCACCCGTGACTAGCACTTCACAACTCTTCAGGCTTGTGTCCCCGACACCCGTGAGCCTCCCGCGAGGCAGGGGCATCTCCCCATTTTACAGATTGGGAAGCAGCCTCAGCTTGGCACTCACCAGGAAAGTGTTAGCCCTGGTGGTGGTGTGAGCCTGCACACAGGTCTGGCTTTGAGTCCCAGCTCCACCACCACCAGCTTGTGGCCTTGACAGGTTACCAAGCTCTGGGGACTTTGTCCTTCCTCCTAACAGTGGGGGGATGGCAGCAGCTGCAGTACGGACGCTCCCAGGTAGGGGCGTGGGCAGGGTGGCATTGACTTGGTGAGAGAGGGCAGGCACGTCCGGTGTCCAGCAGCTGTCGCCCATCTCCAAGAACCAGTGGCCGTCGGGTCGACTACAACTGACCCCGAGGGTGTCAGAGGAAACCGTGCTCCGTCAGGGTTTCCCTTCAAAAGAAGATAGCCAGGCCTTTCTTCCAAGGCACACCGGGTGGACTAGAACCTCCCACCGTGTGACTAGGAGTCAAGAGCATGTGTCGCTTCAGGCTCCACCCACCTTCCTGTGGGTCTGCAGCCCCCTGGCACATGCACCAGGTGGTGGCAGCATTCTCTCCCCATCTCTCCTTAGGCTTCATATAGTACTTAGGGAGAGGGGGCCCCAGCCTCTCTGAGAAGAACCCCCACAGCTCCAGGAAGGCCAGGGAGCTGGGAGCCCCAACCCAGGCTCTGTCGCTGTGGAGACAGCCAGGCTCACTCTGTGACTTAGAGCCGATATAACTGCTCTCGTATTCTTTTAGTGGGGCTTGAGAGGTGCTATTAAACGGAATATTGAGATAAGGAAGTGGGAGTCGGGAAAGGTTACACACTGTTTATTCAGGTTTTCACAGGGCACTAAAATATCCTCTTGGCGACGGCTGGGGCTGCCGGCTGGCTGCGGGCTCAGCTCCAGGCATGCCACACTGCCTCGCTGCGCAGGGCTGGGGGAGGCAGCCTGGACCAGAAATAGCCTGGCCCCTGGTCCAGATCCTACCTCTGGCTTCCAACTTGCTCATGACTGAAATAACAAGTGATCCAAACACCCAAAGTCGATCGCCGTCATCGCAACTCCATGAGTCCCGAAGTGGGGTACATGGTGACCGACATCTCTTGGGTTGGAGTGCAGCCACGAGTGCCTTGGAAGAAAGGCCTGGTGACCTGTCTCTGAAAACCAGCCCCTGAAAACCAAATGGAGCAGAATTCTCTGGCACACTTGGCACTCTCATGGGTGGCACCGGGCAAGCCTGCAGGTTCTCGGCTGGAGGCCCCAGGCCCAGTGGAGGGCGAGCACATCCCAGGAGCTGGTGGGTGTCAGTGTGTTTCTGGATCTCACCTGGGGGAGGGCAGGGATGAGGACTGTGTCCTCAGCATCCTAGTCAGTTCTCCCGCTCTCAGCCCTCAACTGCCCCAGCCTCTGCTTGCTTCTCCCCTTTGACAGGAAGCTCACCACCTCTGGAACTAGTCTGCTTTTTCTCAGAGGCCTACCCTCCTTTTCTCCTCCTCCTCCCCCTCCCTCCCTGCAGCTACTATGAGGGAGAAGCGTTGTTGGGAGGTGATGTCAAGTCAGTTCTGACCCATGGTGACGCTGTCTGTGGACCACAGAGCGACAGACCGCCCAGTCCTGCACCATCCCACACGCGTTCTGATGTGTGAGCCCATCGATGCAGCCATGGTGTCAATCCATCTTGTTGAAGGTCCTCTGTTATTTTGAGCCCCTAAATTCTGGACTCGAATGTCCAGTGGAAGTGTCCCTCTCTCCCTAGGGGAGGGTGATGTCTGAAAGGGTGGCATGCTGGGAGCCCCATGAAGACAGGCTGTGAGCTAACCTTCCTGTTGGTCTAGCCCTGTGCTTAGCAGAGGGTGCCTACTCAGGCTCCCGGAGTGCTACAGAAGGCAGGAGCAGCAGGAGGGACACTGACGGTGGTAGTTATGCAATTTATGTCAACTTGAAGCTATATGAAAGGGTAGGGGTGGTATCTAACCTATCAATCAGGTCACAGCCTGATGGTGCCTCCTTGTGGGTGTGGCCCTCTCAAGAAGGAGCCCCAGGAAGCCTCCTTTTCTCTCTCTCTGCCTTCACCTACCTGCTTGCTGGCCACCCCGAGAGCTGCCACAGCCCTGCCACTTTTCCACTGACCTCGGATCCTCAGGACTCCGCACTCACCAGCCTGTGCTCTTCCTGCCTTCTGCATCATTGCATGTGGCTGCATGAGTCTGAAGGGGGACTTATGGACGAGTGCTGGACTTATGGACTTGAGTTGGATGGGGCCAGGATGTTTTCTTGAGACAGGATTACTTCTTGATACAAAGCTCTTTCATAAAATTATATGAGCATCACTGGATTTGGTTTCTCTAGTCAGTTTGGCCAAACACACCAACCAGCCAGCCAACCAACCAACCAACCAACCAGCCAGTCAACCAACCAACCAGCCAGCCAACCAACCAACCAGCCAACCACCAACTAACCAGCCAACCAACCAACCAGCCAACCAACCAACCAACCAACCAACCAACCAACCAACCAACCAACCAACCAGGCAAGCTTTGGTATCTCACAGATGTGGGTTCCATACTCCCTAAAATTCAGTGACTTAATCTGCAGCATGGGTATTCAAGGAGACCTTCTCCTTCCTCCCTGGAGCCAGCCCCTCTCCCTTCTCCTGATGTGGGTGGACAAGCAACTCTTTTGAAGGTCATGGTTTGAAGTCGGAGGTGACCGCAGGTATGCCTCTGGGTAATCTGGAGACCAGGAGGTTCAGAGACATCAGCACTGCTTATAAGTAAGACAGAGGGTCAGCCCGCTGGTTCTAACTGCTGAAAGCAATACAGTTCTAGAGGAGAGGGGAGGGCCTTACAGGCAGGGGCAATAGCAAAGCCTTGTGGCTACAGAAGCAGGGTGAGCTGGAGATGGAGGTGGGGTGGGAGTAGAGGGAAAGAGGGACAGAATGGGGAGGCAGGGCTGAGGAGTGGGTAGGGACAAGTCTTGTAGAGCCAGGAAGCTGTGTCCCACGCTTGGGTTTCATTCTAAAGATGATAAGTTTATTCTAAAGAAAATGGGGAATTCTCTAGGAGTTTGAAGCAGAAGTTTCAATAAACTAGGAACTTTGTGGCTGAAAAAAAAAATCCTGATTGTAGCAAGATGCTGAGGCAGAAATCAGGGTGGGGCAAGAGAGCAGGCTGGGGGATCGATGAGGAATTAAAAGCTGTGCGTTGTGTGCAGCCATCTATTACAACAATTAGTCTCGACACCTCAGGGGCACAAGAGAAAGGAAACCCAAAATCTCAGAGAAGAAACAAGTCCACAGGGTGCCCTGGCCTCTTCTGTCTTGGGACCAGAAGAAACTAGATGGTGCCTGGCTACCATAGCCAACCACGCTGACCAGGGTCACATGGAGGGAGAAATCTAGAATGGGAGGAAAACATAGACGTGAACAAAAATTCTCTGAAAGTCCAGGTGGACTGGACCATCTGAGACCAGAGGTCTCCCTGAGAATCTGGCCCTGAACGAAAAAGCCTGAAGCCAACTTTCATCCAAGATCGGCATGCAAAGCGAAGGGTATTTATTATTCATGAGTGTGGTACTCCAGGAGGGGAGTCCTGCTGGGTAAGCGCTAGACTGCTGTGGTTCAAATTCACCACTTGCTCTGTGCTGCTCAAGCTTTCCAGCCGTGGAAACAGTTCATTGGCTTGCTCTGGCAGTCACACGACTTCACCTCAACTTGAAGATGTAGGGAAGTGGAGGGGTGGAGTCCAGCCTGTCAATTGAGTCACAGCCTGATGATGCCTCCTCGGGGGTGTGTGTGTGGCCTTATTGTAAGCGGGGACCTCCCTCTCTTTCTGCTCTTTCACCTTCCTGCTGGCTGGGACTCCGCCACTGGCCCTGAGAGCTGCCAGTTCCCACCGACCTTGGATCCACACAACTGCGCACCCACCAGCCTGTGACGCCCTGCAGTCTGCATCACTGCCTGTGGCTGTGCGAGGCTCAGAGGGACTTATGGACTAGCATTCGACTGATGGGCTTGAGTTGGACTGGGCTGGGATGCCTTTTTTGATACATAATTACATCTCGATATAAAGTGCTTGCTTATACTCAGATGAAGGCGGCTGGCTTTGTTTCTCTAGTCCACTCGGCCTGACGCGTTGCTCTGATCTGAGCTGGAAGCTGGAAGGCACGTGATGGTGGATTTTCTTTACAAAACCCTCTATGACCCAGAAAGGTCAAGAAGTATCCTGAAGCAAAGACGAGGAAACCAAGGAGCAGGGACGTTCAAGGACTGACATGGACCCACGAAAACCATGGCACCTTGTGAGGAAACCTAACGACCATCACCGCACAATTTGAGTAGAAATGGTCAAATGGGAGCCTCCTTGGCTGTGTATGCATTTACCAAGAAACACAAGGAAAGGTGATCTTTTCAAAAGCAGAGGGGCAGGGGAGGGAGTGTGTCCAGTGCTGAGGTGGGTCAGGTGCGAATGTCCCTCCATCCTGGGCTGGAGTAGGGGCGTGTGGTAGCAGACCCCAAAGCAATTGGGCAGTAGGAGTCATAAATGAGGGTTTTCTTAGAACTCTGAACAGAGCATATTATTCCATCCTTGTCACAGCCTTACCATTGACTACTTTCAAATGTTTATTTTCGTGCATTAGGGAGAGCCATTCCTCGCAAACTTCCAGCCGCTCCGTGGGAGAAAGATGAACTTGTCTGCCCCTGTCAGGATGGACAGTCTCAGAACCCACAGGGGCAGTTCTCCCCTGTCCTGTAGGGGCGCTGTGAGTCGGCATGAACTCGAGGGCAGTGAGGTTTTTCCACTCTCCGCCTCTTCAGGGACCCATCTGAGAGAGGGGTCATGCTCACTTTACAGAGGAGGAAACCACGGCCCAAAGAGGGTAGGCAAGGGGCCCAGCCTTATACAGTCAGGTCACGGGCAGGTCTGAGATTCGACCACAGCCAGTTTGGCTCTCAAGGGAGCCATGGTAGTGCAGTGGGTGAGGCGCTGAGCTGCTCACAGGAAGATTGGCAGTTGGGACCCACCAACCACTTGCCAGAGGAGGAGGTTGGAGATGAATCAGGCTGCTTCCCTAAAGATGGAAAGTCTGGGAAACCCTCCACAGAGGGCAAAGGGTGGGAGTAGATCCAATGGCAGTAGAATTTTTAATTCAGTGGTGCCATGCGTTAAGCATGGGGCTGCTAACCAAAGGCCCACAGAGGCTTGAACCCACCCATCACTCTTTGGGAGAAAGCTGAGGCAGTATGGCTCTGTAAAGACTAACAGCCTCAGAAGCCCGATGGGGCACCACTACTCCGTCTGTCCCAGTAGGGACTGACCAGGGAAAGACCCCGGGGAACTTCATGGAGATGCTGGTTTTATTGTAGGACATTTTGGGGGAGTTAGAAGCTATTTTGAGCTTTAAAACAGAATCTTGTTTCACACTGAGGTCAACGCCGGAAAGCAGCAGCTGAGATTAAGCCCCAGGTTCCCATGTAGGGTAAATGGTGTGCTTGGCTGCTCACCGAAAGGTTGGACATTTGAGTCCACCCATAAGTGCCTCAGAAGAAAGGCCTGGTGATCTGCTTCCAAAGAAAACTCAGCCTTTGAAAACCCTGTAGAGGACAATGCTCCTGTGGGGCACAGGAGGATAGCATGAATGGAAACCAGCTTCCTGGAAAAGAGAAGGATTACAGGTGAAGAGACGGAGGGTCTGAGAGGCACAGTGGCCTGTCCGGGGTTTCCCAGGGAGGGCATGTTTGGGGGGGGGCAGTGTTTCCAAACCAGCTTTCCCTTCACCCTAGCTCCTGTTTCCCGAGGATGTGCACCATGTCTGCGCTTGGGGTGGCCGGATCCTGTGGTCCACAGAGCAGACTGGCCTAAGGGTGGGGAGGTGAAGAGGAAGGCAGGCGGGCATTATACTGAGGGCCTGCATTAAGCCAGGAGATCCACATGACAACGTCCATTTTACAGATGAGGACATTGAGGGCCAAGGCAGAGAGAGAGTCCTGCAGCTAGCAAGGGGCACGCAGGCCTATGCTGCTCAGACTGCCCTGAGTGCCAGAGAGAGGAAGCCTGAGGTAGTTAGTTTATTGTGCCAATCTGGCCGATAAACACATGTGGGGTTAATTGAAGGGAGGAGGGATAAATGACTCAGTGTGCCTCGCCTTTCTAGTTCTCAGGTCTCTTGCTCTCTAATGGTCGGACCAGGGTGCAGCTGCCTTAGCCAGTTCCCTACTCCAGCTGGCAAGGCTCACTTCCTGTAAGACATCCCTGAGGAGAAGCCGCATGGCCCTACCCTACTGCAGCCCTGGGTGCTGGAGCAGCCGTGTGGAGACCCCTGCCAGCACTGAGATGTTTACACGTTCACTCACTCAGCTTTCCTCCTGGATTTGGCATCATCGTGTGTGTTTTGTGAGATGGAGGATGATTTTGTGGATTGGTGTGGGACATATGGGTTAATGTTGGACTTGTGGGCTTGGGAAGCACTGGGTTGGGATTTTTTCTTGATGTGCACTTACCCTTTATATAAAACTCTCTGTTATACATGAGTTTCTGTGGATTTGTTTCTCTAAAGTACCCAGACTAATACAAAGCCTTCCCGGTGATGACAACTGACCAGGTCAACAACATCACTTGCTTGCAAGTCACCACACCCGGTGCTAAAGGATTTTGTAACCCCCTAAATTCATTACACAGCCACCCAAATGAGCTAGGCCCGGCGAACTCCCCGGATGAGGGAAATGGGGCTCAGAGAAGACCAGCAACTTGCCCACCAGGGTGCACCTGAGCATCTACCCGTTGAGTGGTGCGGTTGACAAGGGGCCCGCCATCCTGGCTATGAGGAGGGTATACATTTTGTGGCCCACCCTGGTGGCATATGGTGATGTGTTGGGCTGCTAGCTGCCAAGTCAGCAATTGGAAAGCACCAGATGCTCCTTGGAAGAAAGATGGGGCTTTCTACTCTTCTAAAGAGTTATAGGCTTAGAAACTCACAGGAGCAATTCAACCCTGGCCTATAGAACCTCTCTGAGTTGGAATTGATTTGAGGGAGAGTGAGTTTGGCTGTGGAACTGGACTTGGAATGATGGGTATGATTCTCTCCCACCTTCTTGTCTTCTTTCTCCTCCCTTGCTTCCCTCCAGTGGGGTCTGCCAGCTTAGAGTCTAATTCTGCCCCACCCCCCAACCCCAGGCAGGCTACTTTCCTGATGACTCTGTGATTATGACCCATCTCCACCTCCTCCCTAGATGAGGTGGCCATCAAGTAATTATAATGGGCATTGGAGTGGAGAGAGCCGAGTTCAAATCCTGACATGTGCTCTGTCCATGTGCCTCACAGCTTCAGGTTTCTCCCAATCAGTAAAGTACAATCATCTCGACCTTCAAGCCTCCGGGGAGCCCTGGTGGTGCTGTTGGGGAAGCGTTAGCTGCTCATCACAAGGTCGGCAGTTCAAACCCACCAGCTGCTCTGAGGGAGAAAGATGACACTGTCTGGTCCTGTCAAGATGGACTGTCTCTGGAACCCAGAGTCACCATGAATCACAATCAGCCTGATGGCAGTGGGTTGGGGGTGGCTTCATGCTCTCTGAAGCCTTTGGGGGCTAGTGGAGCTCAGTGGGCATTGTCAGTGGACACGCTTGGATGCCACGTATGTTCCTCTGTTTCCACGTCTGTCTTCACCATCGATGCTGAGATGCTGGGGGCTGGGGCCTTGTTAGAGACCACTTTGTACATAGACACCCCCCCGTCACTCACTGTGAATCAGTCCCCCTCCTAGAGACCCTCTAGGAAGGGGAGAATTGTTCCCTTGGGTCTCAGAGACTGTCACCCTTGAAGGGTCACCTCAGCTTCCTTCTGAGGAATGACTGCTTGGGGAGCACCAACCTTTCAGCTCACAACCCAAGGCTTCACCCACACTGCAGGCAGCAAAACCAAAACAACAAATGAAAACCCAAGCCCACTGCCACCCAGTTCATGCCAACACACAGTGACCCCATCTAGGACTTGGGAGACTGCCAGTTTGGACCTAGCAGAGGACGCTCATTTTCTCCCTGGGAACAGCTGGTGGTCTGAATCACCAAGCTGGCATTTAGTAGCCCAGTGCAAGTCCTGGGGGTCCTGGCTGTCCATAGGAAGTACTTCCCAACCCAACCCAACCCAATCCCACCCACCCCCATTGCTACCTGGCCAGTGCTGACTCACAGTGACCCTACAGGACAGAGGTGAACTGTCTCTGGGGGTTTCTGAGACTGTAAGTCTTGATAGGCGTAGAAAGCCTTGTCTCTCTCCTGCCGAGTGGCTGGTGGTCTCAAACTGTGGACTTTGTGGGCAGCAACCCAGCATTTACCACTCCACCACCGTGCTCCCTAGGGAGTGCTCAGTAAATGACAAAGGGATGTGCCACTGAGTGGGTTACCCTTTTGTGGGTTAAAAAAAACATCTCTGTGGGCAAGTGGTGGGCTGTGAGCTTCTTTCAGGGCCCACAGGTGAAGAGGATGCTTATTATTCCCGAAGAGAACCAGGACACCTGCTCTCTCCATCCAGCCCTTTCTGGTGGCTGGTGACTCTGCCCTTCACCCTTCACCTAAGCTAGGCACCGTCATCACACCCACTTTTCAGACACACCAAGAGAGGCTCAGCGATGGGGTCTTCCTGGTCGAATATCACCCACTATATTGCTGGGGGCGTGGGGGGCGCTGTTGGAAGATTTGAGCCCCATATCCAGATCCTTTTGATCTCCAAGCGAGGTCCCCAAATCCTGGGGGCCCTGTCTCCAGAGGGCCCTGTCCTCACGTCTGGCTGGAGAGAGGCCAGGATGAGTCTGCGGCCGGCCAGCGGGGTAGCGGCAGACACTAAAAATGCAGTCAATTGTCGCTTTCAGGCTACAGTGAATGTTTCTCCCCTTGAACAAATCGTTTACTGTACACCAAATGTAGGACGGGTGGCCTGTTTACACGCCGAGCCGAAGGAATTTCAATCGGAGTTTAATTATTGATGTCGCAGCTATTGTGGCCTTGGGAAAGGCCTGCTTAATTGCGCAGATTAATACCTGCCACTGTGGGAGCTTTGTCAGAGTTTGACTGGGGGTGGCGAAGAGAGGGGTCCTTGCAGCGAGCATGCAGTGCCAGGCCCAGACCTCTGGTCACAGGAGGGTACGTTGCGTTCAGGATGTTGCCATTTGTGGGGCGCTGGGAGGAGCAGCCTGAGTGGGGCTCACTTGGGCACCCGCCAGCTCCCACCCTAGCAGGTGCTGCCTCCTTCTGGCCAGGGAGGGGCAGCAGGAAGCTGGGAGTTCCAGGCTCTGACTTCTGACTCACCCAGAAGCTGGGGAGGGCCTGGTTCCTGCCTGAGCCTCCATTTGCCCATGTAGAGAATGGGGTGGCCGCCCACCCTTAGATCATTGATGTAACTTGTGTGTTTATCTGATGATAGGAAGCTCTGTAGATGACAGCGGGGTTGCCCATGGAGAGCAGGTTTCTGGGGTGCTTCCAGGCTGAGACAGAGGAGGAAGAAAGGCCTGGTGTTTTGCTTCCCAACATTAATGTATTAATCCGGATGTACTAGAGAAACAAATTCATGGATACTCATATGTGTATAAGAAAGAACTTTATATAAAAAAGCAATTGTATATTGAGAAAGATCCTAACCCAGTTCAGATCAAGTCCATAATTCCAATACTAGTCTGTAAATTCCTCTTCAGACTCATGTAACATATGTAATGACACTGAATGCAGGAAGATCACAGGCTAGTGGGTGGAAAGTCTTGTGGATCCAGTGGTGGTAGAAGCAATTTTAGCGCTGGTATGGGTTTCCATGTGGCCCCTCCACCTCCAAGCTCTGGCTGCAATCAGCGTAGCTCCATGTGTCTTGTTAGCAGGAATGTCTCGCAGGGAGATGAAGCAGAGAGAGAGCTATTGATTCTTCCCAGTGCCTTCAGATGAGATCATCAAGCAGTGACCTGCTTCACAGGCTGAACTCCATCCCTTCGCTCTGGCTAGTCTCAAGTTGGCAGCAGATTCGGTAACTGTCACAATCAGCTAAGGAAAACCTTCCAGCTCACAATACAACATTTCTCAAACCCAACCCAACCCAACCCAACCCAACCCAACCCAACCCAACCCAACCCAACCCAACCCAAGCCCAAGCCCAAGCCCAAGCCCAAGCCCAAGCCCAAGCCCAACCCCAACCAAACCATACCATACCATACCATACCATACCATACCATACCATACCATACCATACCATACCAAACCAAACCAAACCATACCAAACCGCCAAGGAGTTGATTCTGATTCAGAGGGACCTTATAAGACAGGTTACAACTGCTCCTGTGGGTTTTCTGGAACTGCCATTCATTATGGGGTTAGAGAGCCCTATCTTTCTCCCAGGGACTCGCCTATGGTTCTCAACTGCTGACCTTGCTGTGAGCGGCCAAACTAGTCACCCGTGCCAAGTGGACAGTGGCCTTCACGGTGGCTTTGCCCAAGCAGCAGATGGGCAGATGGAGCAGGACCTGGGTGGTTGGTCCGACTCAACAGCAAGGCACAGGGACAAGTGTGACCACAGGGGGTTCAAGGGGCCCTATCTCACGGAGGCAGTGGCCCTGTGAATTCTGGGGCGCTAGAGCGGCTGGAAGGAGTTTGACTAAAAATACAGAGAGTGGTGGCTGAGGTGTGAGGAGACTCAACTTCCGGTCTTGGCTCTGGCTCACTAATCACTGTGTGGCTTTGGAAAAGATCTCTTCACTTGCTTGGGCCTCAGTTTCCCCAGCTATGAAAGAGCGACAATTTCACCTTCCTATTTGATGCCTGGGAGCTCTGGTGGCCTAGTGGTGACTCACTGGGCTGCTAACTGAAAGGTCCGAATTTCGAAACCACTAGTCACTCCTCGGGAACAAGACAGGGCTTTCCACTCCCGTAGGAAGTTACAGTCCCAGAAATTCACAGGGCAGCTCTGCCTTACCCTATAGGACCATTATGAGCTGGCATCGCCTGGACGGCACTGAGTAGGGTTGGTGGGTTGGTTTGATGCCATGTGGAATCTGCACATAGGACCCTGAAGCTACCCCCACCCCTACCCCCGAAGGATGGGGCCGTGACTGTTTGTAGCACGGGTGGGCTGCCATCTTGTAAAAGGAGCAAGATCAAGTGCCGTGTGGGGGTGGGGTCCCAGGCAGAAACATCAGTCTTTCCGATGACACTGGGCTACGTCTGATTTCATCTCCAGCCCTTCCAAGCTGGGGGCACTGGGTGATAATGATCGAAAGCACCCCATAGACTGTACTTGCTGTGTACTGGGGCTGTGGGGCACAGTCGAATGTTTACACTAAACCCTGTGGATATTGCTCGGATGGTTGCTATTCACAGTTTAAAAACTTTTTAGTGTGAGTTCGGTTGGCAGAGCAATGTCCCATTGAACCCTTCAGACACGCCTGGTTTCATGTCACTGAGGGGCGCCCGGCCATGGAGCACCCCTCCCCTCTCGGCTTCCTGTCCTCCTGGCTCCTAGGCCTGCTAACTTGGCCCTGGGGTCAACGCTGCCCTCTGGATCTCAATGGTAGATGAATCTAAACTCATTGTCACCAAGCCGATGCCGACTCACAGTGACGCTATAGGACAGGGTAGAACTGCCCCTGTGGGTGTCCGAGGCGGTAACTCTTTACGGGGTTTGTCTTCCTGTTGGATGGGTAAGGATTCAGAGGTCTCAGAGAGGTCAAGGAACGTTGTGAAGATTCAAGACCAGCGTTGGTTATGACTGGGGTTTGAACTCAGTTCCCTGTGACTCCAGAGCTGTGTCTTCCTGCCTTGGGCTGCTGTAGCCTTCCTCCCTAGCAAAGGGGCTATTGGTGACCCCATCTGAGCGATGGTCTTGTAAGGACTGGGTGAGGTGGATGAGGTGAGAGGAGCAGGGGGAGAACCACATTCCTCCCACCCCCCTCCCACCCCCTCCCACCCCTTCACGTTTGGTGCTGTGCGTTTTCTGAAGTGACATGTTGTCATCGTGCATTAGGTACCACCAGCCCCACAAAGAGATGACCTGGGAGCCTGATGCCATGTGACCGATAAAACAAGGTGTGGGTCCCCAGGGGGTATCTCGGGCCTTGACAGGAGGCCTGCCCTCTCCCTCCCCTGACTTCTACGGGGAGTGCCACCCGGGCTTGTTGGCAGAGCTGGCACAGCCCTGAGGGGGTGAGGCACGGCAGGCTGGTCTGCAGCTCCGGGAAGGGATGTGCCTGACACCTGCCTGTGTGAGGTCGCCAAATGAAAAGCAGCAAAGTGCCCCGCCCGTTGACTGATGTACCCTAATTACTGCGGGTTTAATATTAATAGGGTTGATGCCAGGGGGCTGGGACTCAGCCTCCAAGGCGAGGTGTCGGGAGAGCCTCCCTGGTGGGGGACACTGAGCCGGGCAGAGTGGCCCTTTATGTAGCAGTGACTGTGGATTGGCCGCTGAGCTCCCAACTGGGCTGCCTAGAGGACCCTGCAGCTCAGTGCTTCAGGGGTAGGAGTTCTAAAGTCAGGGCTGTCTCGGTCCTTAACCAAGTCTGATTTCCCTCCCTTGGGTGAGCGGCCGCACTTTCCGAGCCCCCTTGAACTTGTCTGTAAAATGGTGGGTTTTAGTACGCTCCCTGCTGTGTGGTTGCTGTGAAGGTCATATGAGGAGAAATTGACAAAGTGCTGAACACAGCGCCTGGCACATATAGGGGAAGGGGTTTCATAAAGCTGTTGGGGACATTCCATTGACCCAAACTTTTTAAGGCCCTTCGGATGCTTAGTAAACAGCAGTCATATTTCGATCCAGGGACTCAGCTATGGTATAGCTCGCCATGGCGAGGCTCAGCAAGGGGCCCCGTGATCCTGCCTAGACTCACTTAAGTGGTTGGGGCTCATTCATCTGCGCTGGGCTCAGCTGGGTGGCTGTGTGGTTCTGGCTAGGCCCACTCATTCAGCTGGGCTCATTTGTCTGGGTGGGGCTTAGCCGGATGGCTCTGTGATCTGAGTTCATGGACATAGCTGGGACTCAGTCACCTAGGTTGGGCTCAGCCAGGTGATTCTTCTGCTCTTGACTGGGCTCACACCCACAGCTGGGGCTCACTCCCTTGGTTGGGCTCAGCTGAGTGGATCTGGAATATGGGCTCACTCCCACAGCTGGGTTCTGTCATCACTGCTGGTCTCTATCCACATGGTGCACTTCTTATTCTGCGACTGGCTTGGTCCTGGGCATTTCCTTCTCTTGGCAATAGCAGATGCATGAAGATGATTGTTCCTGAAGAGTAATCTGATCTCTCTTTCCCCTTACTGTTCCCATGAATGAGGAGTAACTAGTCCCGTTAGCCTGGAGAGGCAACTGAGTCACAATAGGTGGGGCAGTGACCTGCACACTTCAAATTCCATGCTCTTTTCACCGCTCCACCCCCCCCCCCCCAGATACTCGGAGCTGTCCTCTGACAGCAGGGTGCGCTATTATTAAACACGGTGCGCCAACTGGAGTCGTTGCGCCACAGCGGTTGCCCGTTGGGCAGCTAACCGAAAGGCCAGCCGTTGGAGCTAAGCAACTGTGAAGATCTACAGCCTCAGAAACTCAAAGGGGCACTTCTACACGGTCTTACAGGTTTGCTACGAGTCAGCGTTGACTCGATGGCAGCGAGTTTGGTTTGGGTTTGGTGTGCTAATTGCTTTGGCAGGAGGTCTCTTGAATCCAGAAATAATCTTTGACGGTAGGCACGTGGATCCCCATTTTATAGACAAGGAAGTGAAGGTTCAAAGGCTAACTAACTTGTCTGAGAGCTTGTGACTAGTAAGCATGTGAGAGTCAGGATGGGAACCCCGAACCGAACCAAACTCACTGCCATTGAGTTGATTCAGGCTCACAGAAGTCCTACATGACAGCCTAGAACCACTCCTGGGGGTTTCCCAGGCTAGCCCTTTGCAGGCTAGAAAGCCTCACCTTCCTTCCACGGGGTGCCTAGTGTTTCCCAACTGTGGGTGCTGTCATCACTGTACCCTGGCTTCCTTGGTTTGGAACACAGATCTCTTTAATCCATGCCAACAAGTCAGTGTGGGGACCAGTGGTTGTCTCCGCCTGGACTATCCTCTCTCTCCCTCTTTCTGGAACAAGGCTGTGTGTTCATCCAAACACTATCCAGTGAATTAAAATGAAATCATGGGCGTTAAGAACTAAGTGTCTGCTATGTCCATTTTAGGGGGTTCTGAGTGGTGGAAGAGGAGCCATGGTGGCTTAGGGGTTACACATTGGGATGCTAACCACAAGGTCTGAAGTTCAAAACCATCAGCTGCTCTGAGGGAGAAAGAGCAGGCTTTCTACTCCTGAAAGGAGTTTAGTCTTGGACATTCACAGAGGCAGTTCTACATTGTCCTATGAGTCAGAATGAACTTGATGTCAGCGAATTTTATCTTTTTAGGCCCTGGTGGCAGAGGGAGTTGCATGTTGGGCTGTCAACTACAAGGTCAGCAGTTCAAATCCACCTGCTTCTCTGGGAGAAAGATGTGGCACTCTACCCCCACAAAGATTTACAGTCTCAGAAACGCACAGGGGCAGTTCTACCCTGTCGTCTAGGGTCTCTATGAGTCAGCATGGGCTCGATGGCAGCGAGTGGTTTTGGGTGATTGAGTGGTAGGAAGAGTCAGTTGCTCCCAGAGTGGTTGGCAGCTTGAATCTACCGAGAGACGCGGTGGGGGATCGATCGGGGATTTCCTTTAGGAAGTGCAGTCTTAGAAGACCCCGTGGAATGCCGTGCGAATCGGACACACCAGGGGGCGGTCTCCATGGACTTGAGGCCCGCTGGTGACCTTCACGTTAAGGAAGGACAAACTGAGTTTGGCCAAGCAAGATCTTCTCGCGTTGCCGGGTGACAGAGCCACAAGTGGCGTCACAGTCCCTGTACTGTGACCTGCTGCAGGGCAATCCTGGGTCTTCGCTGCTCAGTAAGGCTCAGGGTCTAAGAAGAGCCAGGTGCTGTGCGTGGTGGGAGGATTGGACTCAGGTTTCTCCCGCCTCCCCCTCACCTGATTCACTCTCTGCCTGGATAACTGATGCTACACCCCTCCCCATGAAAGGGGTCCTGGTACCTCAATGGGTTAAGCATTGGCCTGGGAAAGGAGAGGACAGCAGCTCTCTTCCTAAGTCCGAATCAGCGCAAGGGCAGTGGGGTTTTCCATGAGGCATCAATGTGCAGTCGGCTGCCCCGAGTTCCAGTCTTTCTCTGGAACCGGGGCTGCCACATCAGAAGCATGTGGGCAGGACTGGGGCTGTTCCTTCATCATGCACTGGGTTGCAATGGGGGGAAACCGACTTGCTGGTATCAAACATTAAGCTCAAAGCATGCTCCTCCCCACTCCCGCAACATCGGGCCTTGCTGGGGACTGGAGTCCTCTAGCCCGTGGGTACAGCCGCCTCGGGGCGTAGGGCCAAGGATGGGGTCTCCAGGGCCCCCTGTTGTAACCCACTGGTTTCATAAGGGTGAACATGCTTTCCCTGCACTGAGTCTCAGGGAAGTGGGTGGAGTCACCCGTTTTTTTGGAGGGCTGGGGTCTGCTGGCTCTGCTCCGCTTATAGTCTGAACCGCCGCGTCTGGCCAAGAGAAAGCACCCAATAAATGTAAACTATTGTTATTGTCAGCTGGGCCCTGCAGTATTTCCCCCCCAGAAGTTGTGGGGGAGGAGTGAAAAAGGATGGAAGTGGGTGGACTTACATTCCTAAGTCATCATCCTGCAGAATGGGAAATGCTCTAAGCTCCATCACCCCGCCCCTCCCCCACCCCGCAGAGCCCAGGAGAGGAAGGGGGGCTGTGGGGGGCGTCACTGTTGCCCAGGAAAGTGGGAGGAGGCGTGGAGGATGTGTTGTTGGCGAGTGAGGGGCGGGGGGTTGGGCAACACGGTCCCCATTGTGGTCATTGTACACACCGTGGGCTCCCAGAGGCCCAGGGCTGCTCTGACCACCTGGCCGAAGCTGAAGCGACTCTGACCTGCTCTTTCTCTGCTCTGGGCTGGCACTGTGGCTCCGCGGGGTGTCAAGGGATGGCAGCAGCAGGCTCCCGGCATGGGGGAGCAAGAGGAAGCTGCCAAAGCAATTCTCAGCACACTCCCCGGGGCCCTGTGTCAAGGACAAGATAGTGCATCCCATGGGTAAATATAGTTAACACAGCTGCAAAACAGAATTTATTTCTTGTTTGAGATATCATTTTTAAAGCGTGGCATAGGGAGAGCTTTAAAAATGAAATTATAGCTGGCAATAAAAAAACCTCATAGGCACTGTATTCAAATTATGCTACAGTAATAGGCCAAGTTCATAAATAAACATCAACGGTTAACCCTTTATTGAGCCCTGTGGGCAGGCAGGTGGCATGCCGCCGAGAGAGGACAATTTGGACCCCAGGGGAAGGAAATAGAATTGCCTGCCAAGAGTGCTGCTGTCACTTGTCCCTGGTCCCTCCCACCTAGCCCGTCCATGTAGGTATTCAAGATGCGCAGACTTCTCTTTGCTAACGTGTGGGGGTGGAGGGTGTCAAAGGAATCCCAGTAGTGTGGTGGGTGAGCTGCTAACTGCAAGGCCAGCAGTTTGAACCCACTCGCTGCTCTGAAGGAAGAAAGAAGGGGCTGTCTGTTCCCATAGAAATGCACAGAAACCAAGGCAGACAGTTCTATCCTGTCCCAAAGGGTCACTGTGTGCTAGAGGCTACTGGAGGGCAATGAGTTGGGCTTGGGTTCAGGTGTGTCTACTGGACTTGAAGACATGTGACACCCAGACCTCTGAGCTGGGGATGTTTTGGATTTGGGGGAGGTGATCCTCCCAAGCTGCTTGTCTTTCCTGCCCCTTTTAGAAGTAACATAGCGCAATGCAGTGCTATACAATGTAGCACAACTGGACGCTACACAATACAATGTAATGTCACACTAGGCAACACAACACAACATAACACAATGCAATGCAATACAAAAACTCATGACTGTTAACTCAACTCTGGCTCATAGGGCCCCATACATGACAGACTAGGACTTCCTCCAAGCAGGTCCCAGCCTTCTTTGTGGGCCACCTTTGGGTGGACTGAAGCCGCTGACATTTTGGGCGGCAGCTGAGGATGCCAACTGTTTCACCACCTGGGGACTAGTGTGTCTGCAAAACTAAATCAAACAAGAAATTCAGCTTTGCATCGATGTTAACTGCATTTACCCAGGGACCCAGCCAACACACTCTTCTGTCCTTGGCAAATCTATTCTTACTTGTATGTCTCTGGAGAACACATATGGTTAAAGGCTTGGCTACCAACTTGAAGGCTGGAGGTTGAAGTTTACCCAGGAGGGTCTTGGAAGAAAGGCCTGGCAATCTACAGCCTCCATTGAAATCCCGGTGGGGCCCCGTTCTTCTTGGGTACAGATTGTGCCACCCACCAGAATTTGGAATTGACTTAATGCCAACAGGGTTCGTTTCAATCTACCCAGCTAGCTAGTCATTTACCATACCTCTCTATCTTTTTAGCTATCCGTTCATCCTTCCATGTCTCTCTCTCTCTCTATATATATACATATGTATATCTATCTCTATCTACCTATCAATCATTTCATCTGCCCACACACACATTTTCCCCCCATTACGTTTTAGCATCATGATTTCTGAACCCAGAGTTATTTTGTTCCCAAGGGGCATTTGTCAGTGCCTGAAGGCATTTTTGGTTGTCACAAGTGGAAGGTGCCACAGGTACCTAATGGTCCGTGACCAGGGCTCCTCCTAGGAGCCCCGCAGTGCACAGGCAGTCCCATTTCAAAGAATGGTATCACCCCAATGTCAACAGCAGTGATGTACAGAAATCCTGGTGTAGGATAGCTACTTTTTCTATGTCTCCCTTCCTCCTGGAAAGCTAGATGCTCTGATCTCTTGCCTGGTGTGGAATTCCCACTCAACCAGGTGCTGGGCACAAAGCAGATCTCCAACTGGGGTTTCTTACAGGATTTAAGGAATTATGGGAACTCCTTCTCTGGCCCCTTCTTTTGTTCCTGGCTCGATGATGGCTTTCTTAAGGGGGCCCGAACCCAGGTTCCCCTCCCCACTAGCCCTTCCCATCATTGCTCATCCCTCATCCTTGGATTTATTTGTCTGCATTTAAGTCCTCCTCATTTGCCTCAGCCACTCTCTCTGGCCCCTTTTCATCCCGGCATTCATCAGTAGCAGAGACCATTTCATCATGGTGACCCCGCATGTTACAGAGTAGGACTGTCCCATAGGTTTCCCTAACCTGTAATATTGGTAGAAGCAGGTGGCCAGGCCTTTCTTCCACACCTCTGTTGGGTGGGTTCAGCGTGCCAACGTTTTTAGGTTTGTCATTGAGCAAAAACCATGTTGTGCCACCCAGGGAGCAGGAGTCCACACAAGTCAGAATGGACTTAATGGCCAATTCTTCTTATTGTTGTTTTTTTAAAAAATCTTGTTTATTCTAGGGCAGCAGGGGGACGGTCAACCACTGGGTCTCCAGTGCCCAGTGGAGCACTGGACCGTGGTGTGACCACATGGCCCATACTCACGGCGAACACCAGCAAGCATCTGTGATAGAGGAGAATGCCGCCTACCCTGGTTCACCTCTCTGCCTTTTGCTGATCCCATCTGGTCTTTGGAGTTTGAATGAGCCTCCTTCCTGGGATTACAGTCTGCCCTGGCCTTCCCTCCTCCCCTCGGCTCCTCCAGGAACCTGCAAGGAGATCCTGACAAACTCCTCTCCCCTTCTCAGCCACACCAAGGCCCTGAATCAGAGCCATGCTTTAACACAGGCGTGTGGGTTTCAGAGCCTACCCCTCAGACCTGTAGAGCAGACCCTCAGTGCCCGGTCTAGGAGAAGCCCCCCCCTCAAAGAAGCTGCACCAGCCCGGTGGAGAGTCAGCACCCCGGAGGATACGAGCCCCTGCCAGCTCCAGCGTTTGACATCTCCATGATTCGAAGAAGCCCGGACCGGGCCATTTGTCTGAGCAGCTCTCCTCCCAGGCTCCCTTGGCACTTTTACTAATTTAATAGCATTTAATTTAATTTTAAAATGATTTTTTTTTAACAAAAAAAGGCGTATCTCTGCAGAAGCCCCAACCACCTCATTCCTCTTTCTTCCCGAGGCTGGGAATACATCTTGTGACTGGAGCCAGGCTTCTGACCACGGACAGCCCTCGGAGGGCCGACAGCCTTTTGACCAAAAATGCTGACTTTGCACTTCACCCATTGGGCATAATTGCCTTTCTCCTCTCCAGAGCCCCACACAGTCCACCACGAAGAAGACAGGGCTGGGAGACCAGACCGAGTGAGAGACTGCCTCATGGACTCCTGCTGCAGACAAAGGGATCAACAGAAGTCTCTCTCACTGCCCCCCCCCCTTTCTCTCTCTCTCTCTCTCTCTCTCTCTCTCACACACACACACACACACACACTTCTTCACATTCTTCTGGAATGTGCTGCTACCACTGGTGGCTGCATTTCCCATTGGAATTTCGCCTGAGAAATCAAGTCTTATCATGTTGTTGCTTCTTTTAACTAGGTTTTTTTTTTTTAGGCTTTTGTTGTTGTTGATGGCAGTTTGCATGGGGTAGAGGACGGAGAGTCATCTCAGATTCGTGCACTCATTAATGAATGGGTTACGTTCTTTATTGAGCACCTGCTGTGTGGCCAGTAGGAGGACCCGAGAGTGAGTCAGAGAGACCAACGCAAGTCCTCAAGGAGGAGAAAGGAAAGCCTGCCGAGGGGGAGAGATGGGCAGGTAAGATTGGGGGGGGGGCTCTTAGTGAATTTGGGGAGGGGCTCTGGTGCACAAGGATGGGAAGCTGACTCATGGAGTTTGGAAGAAGAGCTTCGAAGGGGATCATGGTATCATTTGTCTGGGTGGTGAGCTGGAAGAATAAAAGCGGCATCATGTTAGAATGGGCCCGTGTTCTGGTGGCCGAGGTGGCCAGCTCTTTTCCAAACCTCTTTTGTCTTCTTCCTGACTACGTGGCTCCATTTCCCAGGCCATAGGTTGTGAGTGCAAGTGGATTGAGATTCCAGGTTGGGTCATGAGACCTTCTCCAATAGGATCCACTCACCTCCACTGGTTGAATCCAGATCACCTGGTAAGTTTAGGAATCCCGAGTTGAGAATGCAGCAGCCCAGGGAAGGAACTGGGGTCTCCAGCTGTTTCGTGGAGGAAATTCACTCTGGAGAGCAACCAGGAAGGTCTGTGCTGGCCTTTGCCTGGCTGAGAACTGAAGAGACACCTCCTATGGTTGAGCCATTGCACATTTCGGGGTCTGTGTGTCACACCAGCTCATGTTACCCATGCATGGGCCCTGCCAGCTGATTTTCTAAATTAAAGTGTATTATGGCCAAAGCCCACGACTGTTGTCAGGCAGAATTGAGTAGCTGTCACAGGGAATATATGTTCTACAGCGTCTACGATGTTTTCTCTATCACCCTTTGTGGGACACGTTTGCCCATCCTTGCCTGAACGCGTCTGTAAAGCATCTTGCCAGAACGAGAGCCAGTCTAAGTTCTTCTGCTCAGAGGCCCTGCTTTCTTGAGACAGGTCCGTCCCACCTGCTCTGGCTTCCTGCTCCCACGTAGTCCTGGTTTCCTCTGGAACCAGGGGAACAGGCCCATTTCAGTGGGGGTGGGGGGTGGGGACAGGTCTTGTGAATTCTACCTACAAAAAGTTCCAGGATATCATGTATCCGTTTCCTTCACTGCTTGTTCCAATCTAGCCCTACCCTTCTCTTCCCAGAGTGGGGAACAGACTTCCCAGGCCAGGGAATGGCTGAGGTGTCCTTCAGGGAAAAGTTAGGGGCAGGGCAGACACGGTGTATAACACCAGCTAGTGATTAGTGAGGACACTTGACTGTCAGTGTGCCACACTATGATGGCTACGAGGCTGGAAGCTACACCAAGTGTTTCTGATGCCACCAGGAACACTGGTGATTACAAGTTTCAGCAGAGCTTCCAGACTAAGACTTGGAAGAAAGGCCCCAGGATCTACTGAAAACTAGTCAATGAAAACCTTATGGATCACAATAGATTGTCACGGAGAGGGCATGCTGGGAGGTGAGTACCATAGGTTGTAACGCACTCAAAATGCACAGTAGTCACAACAATGAATTCGCTTATTGATGTTGGAGACGACTATCGACCATCCCATGAACTTGCAGAAGAGCAAACACTCCTGTCTTGGAAGAAGCACAGCCAGGAAGCTCCTTAGAAGCAAGGATGGTGAGACTTCCTTTCACGAACTTTGGACATGTTATCAGTTCCTGAAGAAGAGAAACGTGGCTAATAGAGGGCAGGTGATGTAGAAGATGGATCGACACCGCGGCTGGCTGCAGCCATGGGCTCAGACCTGACGATTGTGAGGACGGCATAGATTGAGCAGTGTTCCATTCTGTTGCCCATCGGTTACTGTGAGTGAAAGTGGACTTGATTAGCCACAAAACCAAATGGCTGTGAACATGGCACGTAATGGGGCCACATCTCCCCTGTTACCCATCAGGTGACCATGAGTCCGAGGCACCTGCATGGTGACCAACAGCGACGACGGTTACAGAACACTTGCCATGGACTCAGGACACGTGGAAACACTTCCAACACACTTCCCAGGCGTACCTAGAGGTTAACACGCCCATGACCCCCATTGCAGATGGGGAAATTGGGTGGCGGAGGGAGGCTAACTCATCCAACGTCTACTCAGTAGGTGGGGCTGGGAATTGAACATGGCAATGAGAGTTTGGTGCCCATGTTCTTATCTGCTGTACTATCCTGGACACTGCCATCCTTGCTTACCTGGAACCTTGAACGTTCCCCCCAATCACCCTGCCCCTGAACCTTCTGTTGTGGTTTGGGTGCAAGTTTGCAGAGAGAAATTAGTTTCCCATTCAGAAATGTGCTCACATCTTGCTTCATGGCGTGCGTCCTTCAGGGTACCAGCAATCTTCACACTGGTCTCCCTAGGGTATCCCGTTTGTATTCGCCCATCTGCTCTGGTCCTTCTTGTCTTCTGAC
This sequence comes from Tenrec ecaudatus, assembly GCF_050624435.1. Lineage (NCBI taxonomy): Eukaryota > Metazoa > Chordata > Mammalia > Afrosoricida > Tenrecidae > Tenrec > Tenrec ecaudatus. Next base: position 28,476,598 of record NC_134545.1, on the reverse strand, counting down.
CGTTACTTTTAGTCAAATGCTGCCCTTTTGTTCTTGCCCGAATGGATTGTTCTGAGGTCCCCCTCCTCTTGATGATGAGAACAGAGTCAGGTGTACCGACAGGGCTACCGGGTGGGCTCCCCCCACCCCCAAGCTTCTTTCCTCTTCCACTTCCCCACGTTCTTCAAAGCCCAGAACGGTTCATCAATTTTGTTTGCATATTCAACTCGAGACACTGTCGTTTCATTAACTCAAGCGAGAGACTCTTTATACAAGGGTGGGCTTCAATAATTCTCTTTAAAGTTACGGAGAAATGTATGCTTAATTATATTTGCATATGAAAAATAGGGTCTAATTAGTTTGATTGATTATTATTTTAACCCTAATGGCATTTTGAGTATCTGTCCCAACTAATAGCTGCCATATCACTAATAAATCATTGAGTTTTTATGGTATGGTCTATTGAGCTGGCTTATGAAATATATTTTACTAATATCCCAGAATGTATTGAAACTGATACAAGTCAAACAACCGCTCATTTATTAAACTGTTTCAATGTCAGCTTCATACAAGAATAATAATACAGGAAATACGCTTACTCAGAAGACATCAGTAGGCCACAGACACTCAAAATATTAGCTATCTTGGAAAAATATATTGTAGAAATAAAATTCTAATTATGTCATTTATTGCATTAAATAAATCTATATTGACTAACACAAATGTTGTACATTAGCAAATACGCTTTCTTTGAAACTTTTTAATTACCAGAGATTGAACTCCAGGGTGCAGTGGAGGCCCAGAGCCTCGGCTTCGGGGGGGTGAATTTCTCTGTGGGGAGCTGAGGTGGGGTTTGTTCCTGCTCTGAAGGCGCCCTGTGTCCTAAAGCCAACCCCCGGCCCCAGGAGTTCCCTCTTTTGGGGTGTCTCTACTGGAATATCTCCAAGAACTGTAACTGGGATGGTAGCCCTTCAGGGACACGCCGTCACCCTTCACTCATTTGCTGAGGGGCATGTGTACCAGCCATGTGCCACAGAGACGGTGTAGACTAAACCAGGTGCAGAGTGGCTCCCAAGAGGCGGCATTCTCGTCGGGAAGAGAAGCACAAAGGACAAACATGGCGCCATCCTGTAAAGTGACGTGGGCTGGTGAGATGGAGTACAGAAAGTCAGAAAGATGGCAAGAGTGTCTGGAAGGAGACAGCCAGGTGGAAGGAGTAGGGAAGCCAATTTCCTGGGAGAGGAAGACAGCAGGTGGCAAGGCTCCGAGGTCCCACGGAGCTTGGCTCACTCAGGGGACAGGTTGCAGGGCTGGGGGGCAGGGGTGAGGATGGGGAGGGGCAGGAGAGAGGTGTCGAGTGGTGGGTTGGATGTTAGATCTTGAAAGGCCTTACAGTCAGAAAGGCTGCGTGTGGGATTAATTTTAGACCTGATGGGAAGTCACTTTGGCGGCTGGGCTCAGGAGAGGGACGCCGTCTGGCTTCTATTTTTCCAAGGTTGGTGGGGTGTTGGGAAGAGAATGGAATGCTCTGGGCCAGGCTGGCCATGAGGATCCAGGGAGGAGAGTTGGTGCTGGGGAGTGCTGGGTGGGGCATGACGGGGAGGAGGATGCTTCCGATGCATCCGAGGTCAAACTGTTAGGACACCCCTGCTGGACTGGATTCCGGGGCCTGGAGAAGGAGGAGCCATGGATACTCCTCATGTTTGGCTTAAGCTTCTGGGAACTTTGATTTAAAAAAAATCATTTTATTGGGGGCTCGTACAACTCTTATCACAAGCCATCCATCCATTGTGTCGAGCACATTTGTACATTTGTTGCCATCACCATTCTCAAAACATTTGCTTTCTACTTGAACCCTTGGTATCAGCTCCTCATTTCCCCCTCCCCTCCCTCCCTCATGAACCCTTGATAATTTATAAATCATTATTATTTTGTTATGTCTTATACTGTCCGACATCTCCCTTCACCCACTTTTCTGTTGTGCGTCCCCCAGGGAGGGGGCTATATGTTGATCCTTGTGATTGGTTCCTCCTTTCTCCCCCCACCTTCCCCTTACCCTCCTGGTATTGCTACTCTCATTATTGGACCTGAGGGGTTTATCTGTCCTGGATTCCCTGTGTTTCCAGCTCGTATCTGTACCAGTGCACACCCTCTGGTCTAGTCAGATTTGTAAGGTAGAATTGGGATCATGATAGTGGGGGGAGGAAACATTAAAGAACTAGAGGAAAGTTATATGTTTCATTGTTGCTATACTGCACCCTCACTGGCTCGTCTCCTCTCTGAGACCCTTCTGTAAGGGAATGTCCAGTTTCCTACAGATGGGCTTTGGGTCTCCAGTCCTCACTCTCCTTCATTCACAATGATATAATTTTTTGTTCTTTGATGCCTGATATACCTGATCCTATCGACACCTCATGATCACACAGGATGGTGTGCTTTGTTGCTTCTCAACTAGATGGCCGCTTGTTTATCTTCAAGCCTTTAAGACCCCAGACGCTATACCTTTTGATAGCCGGGCACCATCAGCTTTCTTCACCACATTTGATCATGAACCTGCTTTGTCTTCAGCGATTGTGTCGGGAAGGTGAGCATCATGGAATGCCAGGTTACTAGAACAAAGTGTTCCTGCATTGAGGGAATACTTGATTAGAGTCCCAATGTGGGGACCTTAATTTGAGAGAAAATCCACTCTCTTTTTGGTCTCATCAGTGTTGGTGGGACCAATAGAACTCAAGTTCATCTGAGGGTGTCAGACTCCCCAGGGTGCTTAGAAAAGGCAGAGCCAGGAGCTCATCCCCAGAGCTCACTTGGTTGGGATGGATGGTAGAGGTGAGCATTTGTGTGTGTGCCTGTGGCCCCTGGTAAGATCTGGTGGCATAGTGGTGATGCCTTGGGTTGTTAGCTGCAAGGTCAGCAGTTCAAATCCACCAAGCACTCCTCAGGAGAGAAACTCACAGGGCAGTTCTACCATGTCCCATAGGGTTACTATGAGTCAGAATTTATTTGATGGCAGTGGGTTTGAGCTTGAGGAGCCCTGGTTAGTCTGATGTGCAGCTAAGTTTGAGGACCACTTGCAGTCTCCCGCATTCATTGTGTTGGGGATAGAGTGCGGATGTCAGCATTTTGTTATGTGCCTGTGGCCCCTGGTGGCGTAGTAGTAACACATTGGGCCGTGATCCACATGGTCTGCAGTTTGAACCCACCAGTCACAGGACAGAAGAAAGATGAGGCTTTTTTCTCCTATAAATGGTTACGGTCTTGGAAACTCACGGGCAGTTCTACCTTGTCCTACAGGGGAGCTATGAGTCTGCGTGGACTCAATGGCAGTGAGTTGGGAGTTCTGTGTCAGTTCATAGTTTGGGAAACAGGTTCTGGAGAAGAGACTAGACTTACAAATCTGGGATGGCAAACCCAGGCATCTGGACTCTTGGCACAGTGTTTTCCTGAGGTTCAGGTTGCCCCGGTCTCTGTACAAGAAGACAGGGATATTTCAAGGGCCGCACGCCAGGACCCAGGCTCAGATGTGTTCTGGAAAGAGGTGTGGTGGATAAGACGTCCTTTGGGTCAGAGGAGGCAAGAGCCTGACACTGAACTCTTGCTTTGAAACTGTGAGCAATCTGCACAACCTCTGATTTTCAGTTTGTTATGGGTCCTCAGCTCAGTGTTGGAAAATGTGGGCCTAACTCAACACCATAAAAGAGGCAAGGATTCTCTTCGCTGGAACATTGTACGGGTTTAATAAAAGCTTTATGGGAGGTAATTAGGACCATGTTTGGCTCATAGCTTAGTGCCTTTGAATTGATTCCAACTCACACTGATCCTATGGGACAGGACCGAACTGGACCTGTGGGTTTACAAGACTGTAACTCTTTACAGGATTAGAAAACCTTATCTTCCTCCTGTGGAGTGGTTTTGCAATGTTGACCTGTGGTTAGCAATCCAACACATAGCCCATGAGGTCACCGGGGCTCCTCCGCCTGGCTCATGGTAAACCCTAAAGGCACGTCAGCCCTAAATGGAGTACAAATTGCTAGGAAGACAAATAGCTGCACTTCAGATGTCCATGAACTTTTATGACCCAATCTCTACTCAGAAGAGTGAGGGAGATGGAAACAATCAGGCCAATGAATTACTGGACGATGCAGTCTTGAGATCAGAAGATCTAGATGGTGCCCGACCACCACTAACGAAATTTTCTGAAAGGAAACACATTGAAAGGACCTGAGTTGGAAAATGTGGACCCAAACTCAAAGTCATATAAGAGAGTAGGATTCTTGGTCACATAGAGGCTGGTGAAACCCTGAGACTAAGGCCCTTCTGAGCTGGAATGGAACTCACCCCCACAGCTCTATCTTCAGCCGAATAGCAGATAGGATCTATTCAGGAGGAACACTATCACCAGGGAAATATGTACCTATTAGTATTAGAATAATCGGCTGGTTGAGATCCAAGGACCAGCATTTTCCCAAGGACAGAGTTCAGAAGGGTTCGGACAGGAAGAGGAATGCAAACAGGAGAGGCAGGGAAGACGTGGGAGGAGGGATGTCCACTGCGGGGATGGAAATGGAGCAGACGAAACAAGGTGCTCAGAAATTGTGGGATGTAAAAGCGACCTTGCTCCGTCCACCAGCCCTGGTTCACTACAGGCAGTCCTAGGGAATGGCCACAGAGAGACAGTGCAGAGACGTACTGAGAGCCTAGGCGCTGCCATCAGTCCCGGTTAAAATTCCACTTCCTCACGGGGTGGGGAGGGGGATACGAGCAGGCAGTCTATTTCTCCGAGCCTCAGTTTCCTCACCTGCAAAGTGGAGGATGAGATTTGTGGGACGTGTACTCAGAACCTGCGTTACTTCCATCACCTTAATTATTGAGCGTGATCGGAATGATGATTATTGGAATTAGGGAGCGTTCTTACATATTCTGTTATTTATAAAGGGGACTGGGTGGCTCAGACTGTTGGCACTCAACTGCTTACCCACAGGGTGGCAGTTGGAAACCCTCTCCCGTGCCCCATGCGTCGTGGAAGGAAGACCTGGTGAGCTGCTTACAGTTCAGAAAACCCCAAGTCTGACTCTGTAGCACAGGGTGGGGGGGGTGGGGGTGTCACCAGGAGTCAGCATCCATTCCACAGTAATGCGCTTGCTTACATTGTATCTAATACAGATGCTACCTGAGCAATAACCATTCACAATGGAATGACTACAACCATTTCATGTGGATTCGGATCCCAAGTCTGAGACAGCAGCCCAAATCCCAAGCCACTGCAACTCCTGGAGTGGCTGCCACCCACCGCCAGGGAGCCTCCGCCCGGGGTCCTGCTAACTGGCTGCGTGACCCCAGCGGAGCCTCTGGCCCTCTCTGGCCCCTGCTGCTTCATGTGTGAAATGAGGAGGCTGGCTTGATTAATCTCCAAGGCCTTTTTTCAGAGCCTTTAAAGAAATCGATGATTGTAAAGGTCTGTCATTAGTGAGAAACCCATCTGCCCCAGGCGAAGCACAGGCCCTCCCCACCCTTTCAGGGGAGGGGGTGAGTTTGGGGTGGGTGGGAATGAAATAATAAACAGACGGCTTAGCAAATTGCCCTGCTCCGCACGCCTTAAAAAACGAATATCTGCTTTTGTATCAGCCTTGATTGAAATTCTTATGCTACGGCAGGCGTCCTAGCCATCAATGCCTTAATTAGAAATTAGGACAGTCACATTGGCATAAATTAAATCAGACTAAAGATGATTAACAAAGTAATGCAAGAAATCATTAAATTAAACCATTGTGCCAAGTCCGCTGCTGATCTATCACAAATTTGGGCTGCTAATGAGGTCTTAATTAGTAAGTTAGGTGGAAATAATTCATGTCATTCACTTCAAAGACAACCCTCTTTCTTTTTCTTTTATTCTTTCTTCTTTTTTTTCCACCCCCTCTGCTCTTTCTGAGTCCAGTCCCCTCCTCTCCTCTGCCCCAGTGCAAATTTATCCCAGGCTGCAGAGGGAGGAGGGCAGTGGCGTTATCGATAAATGCCAGTGTTCCTTAGATGACCCAAACCTATGTGATCACAAGGGCAATTGGTGGGAGGCTTGTTCTGTTGTCAGACTAGGCTGGAGGGGGGCTAAATAGCTCCTGGTGCTATGGTGGCAGTCTCCCGGGGATGGCAGACTGAAGCAAGCTTCATTACACAGATGGGAAAACTGAGGTCAAGGGAAGGGAAGGGGCAGAGGCAGGAATCTTGGGGTCTTAAGTAAGAATCCACTCTTCTCTTATTTAGCTGCTGACCCAAAGGCTGGAGGTTCGAGTCCATCTAGAGATGCATCAAAAGAAAGTTCTGGTGATCTACTTCCAGAGAAACTAGTCCAAAAAAAAAAAAAAAAAAAAAAGAAAGAAAGAAAGAAAAAGAGGAGCTGATACCAAGGGCTCAAGCAGAAAGAAAATGTTTTGAAAATGATAATAGCAACAAATGCACAAATGTGCTTGACACAATGGATGTATGGATTGTTATAAGAGCTTTAAGAGTCCCCAATAAAATGATTTATTCATAAAAAGGAAAGAACCCCCCCCCCTGGAGCACAGTTCTACTTGGACCAGACATGGGGTCACTGTGAGTTGGGACCAACTCAACAACACGTGTGTGCTTTGCTCTTCCTTTTATTACGTCATGACGTCTTTGTGGTATCATGATGGGAAGGAAGTCAGTTCAACATGCTCCCGTTCAGGTCCATAGGACGTCCTTTGTTCCCTTTGTAGGAAACAAAGCCTGGTGCCTTCTTGACCTGGCCATTGGCTAAACCCGCCCCACCTGCCAGGCACTGTGCCCAAGGCATTCCTTGCCCTTTCACCTTTAGCCCGAGGAACCCTTCATAGTGCAGAGGTTACCCTGGTCCTCATATGATTGATGAGGACATTGAGCTCAGAGGAGTGAATTGACTTGCCCAGGGTCACTCAGCCAGGAAGAGATGGAGCTGGGATTTGACCCGGTTCCGTTGACTTTTGGCCCACATGGTAGAGTAGCTGAAGGGGTAGAAGGTAGAAGGTCTTAGGAGCTTGCTAGAAGGGCTCACGATTGTAGGCCTGGGCAACCTCCCCAAGGTCATGGCGGACAAGCATCTGCTGGGGCTAGAACTTCAGATGAACATGCATATTCAGCAGAGCAGGAAGAAGCCACTGAAGACTAAGTGACCTGTGGAGGCCGGCTGACTGGACATTGATTCCTGGCTCTGCAAACGTAGCCATAGGGTCTTAAATGAGTTACTTCTCCTCTCTGAGCTTGTGTCTTCATCTGTCATATGAGTGCGGTAATGCTCACCTGTGGGGAACGTGTGAGGTTGCCACGAGATCATGTGGACATTGTACTGTATACACAGTAAGGGTTTACTAAGTGTCATCAATACCTACTGTGCTGTCATCAGGGGTCATCGGGTGACTCAGTCACCTTTTCCTCTGTATCAAATCAAGTGCATCTTGGTGACCATTTCTTTCGTTCAGGTTTCTGTGGCTTACTAGTTTGAGCTGGGCTCAGCAGGAGGTTTTTCTGCTGGGTCTGGCTGGGTTGAAAGGGGGCCTTCCCTCCCCTGCAGGTTACCAGGGAGGGTCCACCATGGGGGCTGGCTGGCAGTTGGCAGGGGTGACAGGGTAACTGAGTCATGTGTTTCTCAGCATCCAGTTGGCTAGCTTGAGTTTGCACTCATGAGCCGGATGGGTCCAAGGACCAAGAAAGAAGGCAGGTCTCACTTCCCCAAATCTTCTCAGAGGTCTACTCATGTCACATTTGCTAAAGGTGCCTTGGCTTTGGATAGCAAAATGATGTGGACTCCTGCCAGTCCCCCACCCTGCAAAAGATCCTTACTACCATCGGCCAGTTTGTGGTACTTCAGTGGCTTGCGTGTTACTCTGTTGCTGGAGGCTGTGGCACGTATTCCAAATGCTAAAGGCCACGATGGACAGGCTTTGGCAAAGTGTCCAGTCTGAGACAGATTGGGAAGAAAGGCCTGGTGCCCTACTTGTGAAAAGTCACCAGTGACAACACTAGGTTAAAGAAAATGAGTTCCCTAGGCAAAAAGGCATTAAATACAAGTGACATTAAAACTATACTGGATTATAACAATGAGGACGACAGTTGTGGGGGACTAGGGAGTGTTTTGTTTAATTGTACACGGTTGCCATGAGTTGGAGAACCCGCCAACAACGGCCTGGCACATGCTCACTGTCACCACTGCGAGGCAGCATGTGCCAAGGCCAGCCTGTGCCTGCCTGCGGGTTGAGCCATGGTGTTGCAGGAGGTTCTCCTTGGCTGGTTTGGCAGAAGTTGATGACCAGTATGATGTAACACAGGAAAACAGACCTTGTCGATGTGACGAAAGGAAGAAATTTGGGATGGGGAGGGCACCTTGCAAGATCCAGATAGGCCTTTCTTCAACTGGGTGGGGCCTCTGAGGAGCAAAACCAGTAGACTGTTGATGTATTTTCCACAGGAGAACAATGGGGCGGGTGGGCTGCTCCTATAGAGACTGGCAGCCGTGGAAACCCCCAGGGAGCAGTTTCACTCTCTCCTACAGGGCTGCTATGAGTTGAAATCCACTTAATGGCTGTGTTATTTTAGGGGGGTGGGGTGGGGCAGAGAGCAGTGGCTTTAATAGCAGCCAGATAGTGCCATGAATGTGGAATTGTGGCATGGGTTTGTCTGGGAACTCTAGAGAAACAAATCCACAGAGACTCATGTATAAGAGAGTTTTATATAAAGGTTAAGTGTGAATCAAGACAACATCCCAACCCAGTGCTGCCAAGCCCACAAGTCCAACTTTAACCCATATGTCCAACACCAATCCACAAAGTCCTCCTCCATCTCACAAAATAGATGCAATGATGTCGACTGCAGGAGGAAAGCCGAGTCAGTGAACATGTAAGCATCTCAGCGCTGGCCAGGTTCTCCACACAGGTGTTTCAGCACCCAGGGCTGCATTGGGGTAGGTCCATGTGGCTTCTCCTCAGGGATGTCTTGCAGGAAGTGAGCCTTGCCAGCTAAAGCAGGAAACTGGCTAAGGCAGCTGCACCCTGGTCCAACCATCAGAAAACCAGAGACCTGAGAACTAGAAAGGCGAGGCTCACTGAAGCATTTATCCCTCCTCCCTTCAATTAACCCCACATGTATTTATTGGCCAGGTTGGCCCAAAAAACTGACTACCTCATTGCTCTTAGCTGCTGTCTGGCTGCCCCCTGATTCATCGTGACCTCATGCAAAATGGAACAGAACACTGACCCATCCAGTGGGGAGTTGCAGGTCCAACGATGGGGGTCTCTCGTGCTTTCCTTGGCTGATTTTTGGGAGTTTATCTTTCAGTCTGTCATAGGCTAGAAGCTCCGCAGAAACCTGTTCACATCGCAGCAGCACCCGAGTCTCTACATGAGGTGCATTGTGTTGAAAATGAGCCGGGGTCTCCAGCATTGAAAGTGAACATTCTATCATGGGACCCCCACCACCTCCCGAGTCCATCCTCCAATCCTGAGACAACCCTCTGGGGGAAACAGAGACTCCAAGAGATGCAGCGACTTGACTGTGGCCATGCAGCTTCCGGGAAGTGGGGTGTTGGTGCTTGAGTCCCGATCTCCTGGAGTCCCAAGAAGGGGCATTTACCAATCAAGTCACCTGCCACTTCTCCATCTTAATCCTCCAGCAGGGGCAGTGCGCCTCCCCCAGGTCTGCGCACTTGCAGCTCACCCATGACTCAATAAAGCAGCTCATCCCCAAAGCCAGCCAGTCGCTCCTTTCCCTCTGCAAGGTGCCTCCCCACCTGACCCGGGCCGAACAATCACTTCTCCATTGATTCCTCTTGAATTAATTAAAAAAATCCATCCACCCACTCCATATCTTGATAGACTCAGGGATCCAGGAGGAAACACAACAGTTTATTCTGGGAAGGGGGTGGAAGCCAGGCAGTGGTGGGCAGGAGGGAAGACTTGCACCCTAGCACAACCCAAGGGAGGTCTGGGCACTTCAGCAGACCCCGAAACTTGGAAGTTGTGGTCCCACAACCATTATTTATAACGTTGTCCTTAGCTCCTGTCCAGGACCGCTGGTGGCGTAGTTGTTACTCGTTGGGTTGCTAGCTGCAAGGTCAGCGGTTCGAAACCATCAGCCACTCCATAGGAGAGTCACAGTCTTGGAAACGCACAGGGGCAGTTCTACCCTCTCCCATGAAATTGCTGTGAGTTGGAAAAGACTCCATGGCAGTGAGTTGGTTTTAGTGGTTGCTGTCCAGGCAGCCGCTGACTCCTGGTACAAAGGAAGGACACACGACTTGCTCCTCCACTATCAGATTGCTATCCATGGGCTTTTCCATGCTGGCTTTCAGAAGTGGATCACCAGGTCTTTCTTCTGAGTCTGTCTTAATCTAGAAAGCTCTGCTGCAGCTTGTCCTGCACCCCAGTGACTCCTAAGCCCCCAGAAAGATGGAAGGTGGCTGCTCCCCAGCACGGTTGTTGAGGAATTGAACCTGGATCCCCTGCATACTGGAAACAAAACTCCATGCCATCCAGTCAATGAGGACTCACGGAGACCCTGTAAGACAGGGTGGAACTGGCCCTGGGAGTTTCTAAGACTGCGACTCTCTATGGGAGTACAAAGCCTTTTCTTTGCCCAACTGGGCATCCGGGTGGTTTTGAAGGGCTAGCCGTGGGGTTAGCAGCCCCACGCACAACCTACTACGCTACTAAGATCTGTGAGCCTGACGAGAAAACAGGCTGCTGCTGGTCTGCAGTCACCCAGATGGAACCAACAGGGCAGACCTCACTTCCCAGAGTACTTCAGCATTGCTGTTTTGGATGCATTTTCTTCCTTATCTTTTCATTCTACAACTTTAAGAACCAATTTAACCTCCCCTCCCTGCCCCTCCTTCTCCACCTGTGCTCTTGTGGAACATTCTCTTACACTTCATCCACGTTAACAATGGACTACTTCCCTCAACAGGGCTGGTAACCATCAAAGTCTTTCTCAATTATTTTAATCTCATTTTTTATTTCCTTTCAAGAGAAGAGACACAGCAAAGCCTGCCCCTGTTTCCATTGCGAGATGCAATGAGCAGAGATACCGATTAAATTCTTCCCATTGTGACAACGTTTGCTTTATTTCTGTTAGTATCACTTCACCCCCATTGACTTTAATCTCCCCGCCAACCAAGTGGGGTGTGGTTTCTGACATGCCCAGTGTGGGACTCTGGGGATCAGGACAGGTGGCCAATGTCTGTGTCCTGAAGGGAGGGCTTGGGGAGAGCAAGCTTGGAGAGCTATTGAGGGTTGGGAAGCACGTTCCCAGGTCATCTGCTTTGGTGGCTTCTGTGCTGTTTTAATCTGAAGCATCTGGTGCTGACGGAGCCCTGGTGGCACAGCGGGTTAAAAGTTGTGTTGCTAAATGCCCGTTCAGCAGTTTGAAACCACCAGCCACTCTGCGGGGAAAAAAATGAGGTTTTCTACTTCCATAAACAGTTGCAGTCCTGGAAACTCACAGAGGCAATTCTTTTTCTTAAAAATCATTTTATTAAGGGCTCAGACAACTCTTATCACAATCCATACATGCATCAATTGTTTAAAGCACATTTGTACATTCATTGCCCTCATCATTCTCAAAACATTTGCTCTCTACCTAAGCCCCTGGCATCAGCTCCTCATTTCCCCCTCTCTCCCTGGTTCCTCCTCCTTCATGAACCCTTGATAATTTATAAATTATCATTTTGTCCTATCTTGCTCTGTCCGACGTCTCCCTTCACCCACTTTTCTGTTGTCTGTTCCCCAGTGGGGAGGTTATATGTAGATCCTTGTAATTGGTTCCCCCTTTCCAACCCACCATCCCTCCACCCTCCTAACGTTGTCACTCACACCACTGGTCCTGAAGGGATCATCCGCCCTAGATTTCCACCGGGGCAATTCTACCCATAGGCTCACTGTGGGTTAGAATGGGTTCTCTGGCCCTGCCTTCTTTGTTCTCCAGTGCGGAAGCATAATGTCATGTAGCTTTATTAGAAGTAAAAGCTCCAGCTGCTTGGTTGCATTGTAGCAGGGCCAACAACCTTGCTAACAAGGGGCCTTGGGGGGTCTAGGGCTTGTGCACATTGGCTCGCTAGAGGCAATGGTTCAAGGGCCAGGTTTGTGGACAGCTTCAACTCAGTCTTGGTGGAAGTATTTATGCCATAGCAATAGATTCTGACTTAGTGGCTCTGTAGGACAGACAGGGTTTCTGGGGCTGTCACATTTTTGCAGAAGCAGACTGCCTCCCTTGTTCTCCCAGGTGTATTCCAACTGCTGACTGTTAGGTGAGAAGATCAATGCTTAACCCACTATGCCATCTGGGCTTACTGAGAAATAGCACACAGGACATATCCGGGCTTCCCCCCATCAATGGCCCTGCTAAGCTCTGGCTGACTAGGGAAACCCGGGTGGTGGTGGTTGCTTGCTGCCCATTGAGTAGGTTTGGACTGGCGGTGGTATTCTGTGTAACAGAATGAAATGCTGAACTTGTCTGTCTGGCACCACGTTCAAGGTCTTTGCTATGTTGGAGTCCATTGCTCTGGTCATTGTGTCGACTCCCCTCCTGGAGGGCCTTCTTCATTTTCCCTGGCCCTCCATGTTATGGACCGACTTCCTTTTCTAGAGCTTGGTCTGTTCGGAAAACCCACGGCCAGGGAGTCGATTCTCACTCATAGCGACCTTGTAGGATCGAGTAGAACTGCCTCTGGGGGGTTCCAAGACCGTAACTCCTTGTGGGAAGAGAATGCCCCATCTTGAACCACCAGGTGGTCTCAAACCCCAGATCTTGTGGTTAGCAGTCCAACACATAACTCACTACGCCATCAGGGTGTGTCCCAGATAAAGGAGCCATCCTTGCTTCAAGAAGGTGCAAGCTGGTTGAATTTCTTTGAAGGAATGTTTGTCTTTGGGGCGGTCCACAGTATCGTCAATGCTCTTTGCTGAAACCACAGTTCAAACGCATCAATTCTTCTGCGGTCTTCCCTTATGAAAACCATTTAATGAACACCGACTGAGGGTCACATGCGGTGATGAGCACTTGGTTTTAAAAAAGGCACCCCTTCAATGTAAATAACACTTGGAGAAATTGGCTATTAATATGCTCTTCTCTCAGGTGGAAGAAAGGAGGCGTAGAGAGGTGCATGCGGCCAGTTACACAAGGTTATCAGCTGGCAAGAGTCACCAGGACTCCATCTGCCTCACCCTGCATCCCACAGATTTTCACACAATCCCAGAAGCTGGACCTCTCCTGGTTTCCCATGCCTGGTGGGAAGGCAGAGTGGGGCAACGACCGAGGTAGACAGTCTGGACGTTGCTCAAAAAGTTGAACATAAAATTACCATAACTCAAAAAACCAAACGCACTGTTATTGTGTCCATTCTGACACAGCAACCTTATCGGACTGAGTTGTGCTGGCCCTTTGGGTTTCTATAGATACCAGTCTTTATGGGAGCGGAGAGCCTCGTCTTTCTCTGGCAGAGAGTCTGGTGGGTTTGAGTCATGGACCTTGTGATTAGGCGCTCAATTCAGAGCCCACGACCCCCCCATGGCTCCGAATTGCCTAGGAAAATCCCAATCCTAGGCATCTGCCTAGAGGAAGTGGAGGCAGAAATGTAAACAGAAACCTACAGGTCAAGGGTTATCACAGCACCTCTCACAGTAGCCAAGAGGTGGAAACACCTGGGTATCTTAAAATGAATGGATCCATCACATGGGGTCTAGGCACTCCGTGGGTGGTGATTCACACATAAATAGAAATGAAGTCTTGATGCATACTTCAACCTGACTGTTGTTGGGAGCCACTGAGCCAGTTCCTACTCATAGCGACCGTGTGTGCAACAGAGTGGAACGCTGCCAGGCTCTGTGCCATCCTCACAGTCTTTGTCATGTTTAAGCCCATTGTTACAGCCTCCACGTCAATGCATCTTGTTGGCGTCTTCCTCTTTTCCACTGCCATTCCACTTTGCCTGATAACTCCTCCTGATAGCATGTCCAAAGGATGGGAGGCTTTGTCCTTGTTTCTGAGGAGCATTCTGGCTGTACTTCTTCCAAGGCAGACTTGTTGGCTCTTTTGGCAGTCCACGGCACTTTCAATCTTCTTTGCTAGCACCATCGTTCAAATGCCTCCATTCCTTCCCAGTCTTCCTTATTCAATGCCCATATTTCACATGCATATGAGGCAACTAGAAATGCCATGGCTTGAATCAGGTGCACCTCAGTCTTCAATGTAATGACATGGATTCTACAACTCAAATTCCTTGCCATTGAGTCGATTCTGACTTATGTGACTCTCTAGGACAGGGCAGATGGTTCCCGGGGGTTCCCGAGACTGCCATTCTTTAGGGAGCAGAACGTCTCACCTTCTTCTGACAGCTTCTGATGTTTCTCACCACTGCCCTTGTGGTAAGCATCCCATCTCATAACCCATGATCCCATGAGCGCTCCTACAACGTCGTTCAACCTTTAGAACATTTTTGATGACAGAAATAGGTCAGTTGCAAATGGCTGTGGTCGTTACATAATCTGGTGTCAATGTGAGACTTGAGAGGATTAAGAGTGAAGGGGTGGAGTCTAATCTGGTCATAGCCAATGAGTCCTCTGTGAGGGAATGGCCTTCTCCTGAGGATTCCAGGAACTCCTGTATTTCCTCCTTGGAGGCAGGGGACACACACTCTGCAAGACATAGCAGCTGACAAGACACGTAGAAATATGCCAGTGTCCTGAGCTGGAGAAGCCACATGGAGACCCCTGGCAGCACTGAGATGCTTATAACCCCACTGGATCCACAAGACTTCCCACCCATTTGCTTGTGATCTTCTTGCATTCGGCATCATTGCATGTGCTGCGTGAGTCTGAAGAGGAATTTATAGATTGGTATCAGACTTATGGACTTGATCTGGACTGGGCTGGGATGTTTTCTCAATATTCAATTGCTCTTGTATATAAACCTCTTTCTTATACATATATGAGTGTGTCTATGAATTTGTTTCTCTAGTCTACTCAGACTAACAAATGGCCAATACCACGTGATCTCACTTACAGGATATAAGTGAAAATATAGAAATGCCCATTAGAATCAGCAGTCAAGAAATCACCCGGTGCATAGCTCTGGGAAAAATCTGCTGCCAAAAGATCTATTTCAAGTGTTGAAAACCAAAAATGCCACCTTGTACACTAAGGTGTGCCTGACTCAAGCTGTGGGGTTTTCGATTCATTCACCCGTGTTCAATTGCTGCACAATCAGTAAGGAAAGCTCTCAAAGTATGGAGGCCTTTGAACGAGGGCGTTTGTAGAGAATACTGATGTACCATGGACTGCCAGAACAACACACCAATCTGTGTCGGGAGAGGTCGAGTCAGAATACTTCCTAGAAGTGAGGATGGGAGAATTGGTCTCACGTAATTTTTACCAGGAGGGACCAGCCGTCATAGCTGGTGGAGCAGCAGCAGTTCATGGAGAAAGGCACACCCTTCATGAGATGGCTAGACACAGTGATTGCGACGGTGGCCTGAATCCGGGCTAGGACTGGGACGGTGGTGCTGGACCGGGCAGTGTCTTGCTTTGTTGTGGAGTAGGCTCACTGTTGGTTGGAGCAGACCAGACAGCAACAACAACCGCATGTAGACCTGAGATGGTTAGCGTGTGGGAGTGGGGCAGGAAGGGGGTCTT
The DNA here is from genome assembly GCF_050624435.1 of Tenrec ecaudatus. NCBI lineage: Eukaryota > Metazoa > Chordata > Mammalia > Afrosoricida > Tenrecidae > Tenrec > Tenrec ecaudatus. Next base: position 28,460,948 of record NC_134545.1, on the reverse strand, counting down.
GTGTAGGGGCAGTGAGGGTGTGTAAACATGGTGGACTGATGTGGGCAAGGATTGTGAGACATGGCTGCACAATTTGAAAAACATAATTAATGTCACTGCGTTGTCGAGGGAGAAAAAGTTGAGATGGTATGCATCATTATGAATAGTTTCAGCATGATAAAACTACATATCACTGGTGTTCAGACAGGGACTGGACTTGCTCTGGCTCTGTGGGTTCTATTGTGAGTTGGTTGCATGGCTAAGACCAGTAGCCTGGTCCCCACCCCGTGACTTGGTTGGTGTAAGTGGGGAATCTCAGTGATCCTTTTAACTTGTTTTCAGCTAAAGCACCCTGACAATTCTCCTTCCCCCTGAAATGTCAGTTTTGGGGAGCCATAATCCCTCTGCCCTATACCTGGGGGCTGGGGAGGTCAGTCCACTAGGCAACCTCAAATCTCCATCCAGGTCTAAGAATCGGCCTCACCTGTGTGGCAGGGTGGACAGCAGGTGTCCTCAGCTGTCAGGGATGCTAAGCTTAATAGCACCTTCGTCTGCTTTCCTCCAACATCTGCTGTTTCCCTGGCCCGAGGAGCCAGTCTCCTGGCCTCTGCAAACCTATCCAGTCTAAGAGAAGGGGTATGGACCCGAACGAGGTGCACACACCTGCTCTGTGCCTGGCAGGTGGCAGAAAACCAAGAGTGGGACCCAAGAAGGGCCAAGCCTGCTCCTACCTCTCCAGTTTCCCTTATCTGTTTCTGTACTGAGTGTGTGTGTATGGGGGAGGGTGTGGGGGGCATCAGGCAGGGGACACTGGCAGTCCTCGGATGTTGAATGTGCAGTTCTAGGATTAGGGATGAACTCACCCCCCACCCAGACCATATCCCATGGAAGGCAGAGGTGGGAGATACTGCAGGCCTGTGGGAGGAAACCCTCTCTGCTGGGAGAAGGACCAAAGAGGCTCATGTATATGACATCAAACATATGCTAGATGCAGCTGAGGCCATGACTGGTCTCTCATACAATTTCCTCAGTCTGACCCCCATTTACAGGCAGAAATATTAAGGCTCCAAGACAGGAAGCAGCTTATGCAGAAAGAGGCTGAGCTCAGAATAGAACTCCCAAAAGTAGACTTAAAAATTACTTATTTTAAAGCTCTGGCTGAGTACTATCCAATCAAGATCATACATGAACCCTACTTATGATTGACATAACAATCTAAATTCTGTCGTCACTGGTAAAAAGGCAAAAGAAGCACGCAGAATTAACTTGGTATGGCAACATAGATCTTCATAATATATTCTATTTAGCCCACAGTGAGATCAAACACAATCAACCTAATATGGAATCAACTGAAGTCAATACGACGTATTTTTTTTCTCTTATAGTGGTTACACATGGAAAGGTCAGCAGTTTGAAGCCACCCATCACTCCTGAGGAGAAGGCTGAGGCTTTCAATTCCTGTACAGAGTTATAGTCTTGGAAACTCACCATGGCACTTCTACCCTGCCCTACACGTTTGCTGTGGCTGGAATTGGCTCGATGGCAGTAAGTTCATTTATTTATTTTAAAGGTGATTCTACATTTATAGTATAGCTCAGTTCAAACTAGCCCTATTTCATTTTAATTTGTTCTATCTATCTATCTATCTATCTATCTATCTATCTATCTATCTATCTATCTATCTATCTATCTATCATCACTTTTGGGGGGTAGAATTGGGTAAAGGTTTATGGATTGGATCAGTCTCCCATTCAGCTGCTTGCTGCCTGATTATGAGCCAGGACAGCTCGGGGAGAGGAGCATGACCTGGGAGGTGGGAGCAGATACCCAGCTCTCACGTTTTCTCTCCCCAACTTTCTCCCTTTCCATCTGTAAGGCATACACTTTAGTAAGCGATGCGATGTTCATGCTCACAGTCATCGGTGCTTCTGGGCTGTTTACCAGGACCAATCAAGGTAAGGATTCCATCAGCCCTTGGAGGGAGGTATGGCTCTACCCATTCTGCAGATGGGAGAAACTGAGGCTCACAGAGGGCACGCTCCGCCCCCAAATCACACAGCTTTTGTATGTCACAAGTAGGAAACCAACCCGGGGCAAGCCTAGATCCTTTTATTTCCTCCTAATTTTTAAATTTGTTGGCGAAAATCCACACAAAACGCTCACCCGTTTGATCAGTTTTGCACGGACATCTCAGTGATGAACGGAGACATCCTTCACACGGTGCCACCCTTCGTAACTCTGTGCTCCTTTGGTTCCACCACCACGTGTTTTACAAAGTGGTATGCTGATAGCAGCCGCTGGGGGCGCTGTACATGCAGACTCCCCACTTTATTCTGGATGAGGGCCTCCTTGCCACAAGGGGGCGGAGAAATTTTTTTGTTTTCTCTCTCAAAAGGGGACAGTAGGCTAATAGGGGAACCTACGACTTTTTCTGCTCCATGCAAGTTCTCAATTCTGTCTTAACACACACACACATGCACACACACGCACACACACACACACACACACGCACAATTTACATACCACACATTTCAATGATTTAGTAAACTTTCAAAAAAGCTGTGCAATCATTACCACAATCAATTTTAGAATTCTATTTTCTTCATTCTTGTACCATATACATATGTGTGGCATATATATGGTATACATATTTACACAATATATGGTATATATTAATATATATGTGGTATGCATGTTAAATATAGATATTTAATTAGCTCCTCTAAACCTCTCCTGCTATAATCCCAAGGAACTATTGATCTGGTCACTACCTCTATAGATTTAACTACCTGGATTTAATATTTTATAAGATCACACAATAAAAACCCAGCTTAACAATAACAAAATAACACACGGAAAAACCCCAATCCAAGAGCGAGATGAAGATAATAGAAACTAGAACAAATTTAACATGGATCAAAAGGGAAGATAAATGATAATATGTCAGTTTTACCCTAACTATATCTCCAGTAATCCACTTTTCAATGCACTCTGTCTGAGGGCGAGACAATTTATATCTTTGGTCAGTGAGCTGAGGGAATTCAATGGAGGTTTAATTGGCAAAAGGGTCCTGCAAATAAATTTGGGTTTTCACTGTCATGCATAGGAGCGTGGAGGTGTCATGGTTATCCACTGGTTATCGCCAGAAGCACCATGGGAGAAAGGCTGGGTTCTCTGCTACTATAAGCAGTGACAGTCTTGGAAACCCACACGGGTCCCTGTGAGTCTGCATTGACTGGATGGCAGTGACCTTGATTGTTTGTTTACTGTCATCCATAGTCTTCTGAAAACTGGGTGCTCAGCATTTAAGCTTTAATATCATTCCCTCCTCTGATCTTGGATTTTATTATTTACAATCCTTGGATCATTTGGGCTGATATGTTCCTTTTGCATGAACTTAGTCAACACCTTATTTAGATGGCTGCTTGCTCTAAGACAGTCAGCTGTGTCTTAGAGTGATGGGTGTTCATTTGATCACATATAAAAATTCTTTAAAAGAGTCAAGTGCTTAAGATGAATGCTCTTCATTAAATAAGCTTGATTGTTGTTTAGCTTAAAGATAGCTTTATGGTCTGGTATCAGTTCAAGGCTTCAAAGTTGTTTCCAGATAACACATTCAGGAGTTCCCCCAGTCTCAATGGATTCAGTAAACCTTGATTCCAATAAGAACTTGAACTTTTATTACATAGCTTTCCTCCTTTGATCAAGATCTATCAATTGAGTTCTTGAGCAAAACGTTTAGTGATTCTTGTGGTCTCATGGAGAAGGAGGAAGTAGTTACAAGTGTAATTACTGAACCTGGTCAAGGGCAACTCACTCCCTTCAGTCTCCCCTCTCAGACCTGTCTGTCAGACGTGGGCGGGTTTCTGCTGGATCCCCTGTGGATTCCAGAGGAATCCTGCGATTCTTAGGTCCAAGTTGTTCTTCTGCCATGAGTTCTGGAGTTAAAGGTGCCTGGGACAGAATTTTTACTTCCTGGTTAGGTCGCCTTGAGCGTGTTACCTCATCCTTCTGGACCTGGGTTTCCTCACACCTGAAATTGGGCTCCAATGCCCTTGTTCAGGGCCACCACAGAGAGCATGTGGTGTGGCTTGTGGTGGCTGCTACATGGACCCTGGTTTATCTTGTCTTCCATTTTGTCAATGGGAAAGCTCTGGTCTGTAGGGAAACGTGACAGTGTTGGGAGAGGACCAAGACCTCGTCTCTCAGGCGCAAGCACTTCCTTTCCACCAGCCTCCCCAATCTCCTGAATGCCTCAGAGGAAAGACACCTACGTCTGTGCTTGATGCCTGGAGTGCCATTTCACACACACATCACTGTTGCTCTCCAGCAGCATCAGCTTGCTCTGTCGGGCTCTGGGTCTCATAAGCCCTGTTGGCTCCTCTCCGAAAGGCTGGTAGGTGAGTTAGGACCAGCTGCCCAAAGAGATTTGTTTGGAACTTGGACTGAGCAGGGGAACAGGTCATAGCCTCCAGGGCTCCACCAGTGTCTGTGCAGCCAGTAAACCTGGTCTCCTCTGTGGTTTGGAATTGGTTCCACCTTTTCCTCCCACTCTATTTCTGACCTTCCAACGCGGTCCCTTTCAGAGCAGCTGGCACACCTTTTCGTTTGTTTGTTTTTGCTTCTTTGTTTTGTCAGCCTTGTTGCCCTCAAGCCAGTTCCTGACTTCTGACAACCTCGTCCACAAAGAAAGGGACAGAATGCTGCTCTGTCCTGTGTCCTTCCCATATGGATCAATTTATAAAGTTCTCATTGCCTGGTTTTCAGAAGTTGATTGCCAGGCCTTTCTTCCTAGTGCATCTTCATCTGTAAGTGCCGCTGAAACCCGCTCAGCATCATCACAACACATAAGCCTCCCCTACCTGGAAACTCAGAAACTCACAAGGGCAGTTCTACCCCATCCCATAGTCACTATGAGTTGGAATCAACTTGCTAGCAGTGAGTTAGTCATTTACACAGTCACTTATTAATTTAACTGGTATTTGCAGTTGCTGACCTTGAAAGAATAAACAGGCCCATGATAAACTGTGTGGATTCAGTAGAAAATGGGCCCCCTATCTCAATGGAAGGCCAAACTTATTCTTACCAGAAATGTGTACAAAGAACTATAACTATGAATGGGTGAAGAGACAGCTTCTTATCAGATGGGGCATTTGACTTTGAGTCTGTAGTATGTATAGGAGGTCTCTAGGCAGGAAAGGGCATTGCAGGTAGCAAGGACACCATCAGCAAAGAAGAGGCAATGTCTAGTGAGAGGTAAGATATTGCTTGACTGGCACATGGGGTACATGACAGGGTGTATAATGTGTGTGTAAGGAAGATAGGGATGGGAGGTGGACAAATGATCAAGAGCCTTGAATGCCATGTGTGATTGGTAGGTTTATTGTGCCAACCTGTCCAATAGGAACATGTGGGATTAATCAGGTAGCAGTTTGATTGGAGGGCAAAGAGATAAATGTCTCAGAAAGCCCCACCTCTCTCCCTCTCTCTCTTTCTCTCTGGTGATCAGAGCAGTGTAGCTGCTTTAGCTAGTTCTCTGCCTCAAGTTGTGAGCTACACTACTTGTGGGACATCCAACCCATGGATCATGTTGCTAGAGCGTGAGGTTCCTTTAAAACCTGCTTTGTTGCTGATATGTGTATCATTTGAACTTGAATTTGAGGCTGGTGGATCTTGCCATCTTTCATTGCGTGAGTTTGATATTTCATCTGGGCCTGAGCAGTTTACTGCTGGTGACCCACCCTGCTGTCTGCTTCCTGCAGGCAGACTCTGCCTGCCTTGCCTAAGGGAAGACTATGCTCTCTGCTTCCTTGACCTTGGACCTGGCAGCTCTCATGAGCTGAAGGACTTCTAGTATATTGACTGTTCCATGTAAGTGAGTTGAACTGAGCCCCTGTACTGCTGTGTGGACTAATTAGCTGTTATATTCCTTTGTGCTGTATAAATCTATCTATCTATCTATCTATCTATCTATCTATCTATCTATCTATCTATCTATCTATCTATCTATCTATCTATCATCTCTATATTTATAAGTGTCCTGGTTTTGTTTCTCTAAAGATGATTACATCCTACTCAGCTGGAATGGGAGGGCAGCAGACAATGACTCAATGACCCAGATAAGCTTGCCTGCTCACTCCTCATCCCCACGGTATGGCTGGTGGGTCAAAGCCCCGATCTGGACTACCAGGAGCACCTGGATTGAAATTCCAGACCCCTATTTTCTCATCCTGCCTCTTAAGAAGACCCTTCATCCCTGGGGTGGGGGTGGGGGGCAGTCTCCCTTTTCCCCCTGAGGAAGCACATTAGTGACTACAAATACTAGGCTGGTAAGACCAGTTTGAAACAGGTGAGATCCCTAGAAGTGCCTCATAACAGGGCTCAAGCCCAGGTAAGGGGGTGGGGGCGTGGCATGCCTTCCCCTCAACTCAGCCTGAATTGTCCACTGCATAAGTCCACTGTCCCCTCCCTCCTGGAGGCGTCTGCACTGGCAGTCTTAATTTTATTTCTTTTTGGGATGGAGGATCAGGGACAAAGTGAACCCTCTTCATGCCACGAGTGCTCATAAATTATGAGATGAGAATATTTTAATATCAACCAAAGAATCTCAAGTACAAAGAACTGCTCTGAGAATGTGTGTGTGTGTGTGCGTGTGTGTGCGCACGCACGTGTGTGTGTGTTTTCTTTCTCCTCCCCTGGTACTTGGGGCTGAGAAGGCTCCTCAGGGGATTTATAACAAGTGGAATATTGAAGGGTAGGAGCCAAAAGCCCCTTTGGCATTCTCTTTTCAAGGGGAAATCACCTCTGAGTGACTGGTACGGGCACGAGTGACATGAAAAGAGACCATGCACAGAGAAAGGGAGACTATGCCAAGAATTGTCAATTATGCAAAAAAAAAATGCTGTCCCAAAGAGTGATATGTCTGGCTTTATTCCCCAGATGGAGCTCAGCGTTCCTGCCAAGGCCTCCGTCAGCCTGCGTGAGGTTTTCTGGAAATGCCCGGTGGTCTGTGGCTCCTCCATCTCACCTGTGGCGACAGGTCAGTTGGTCACATGGTGGGGGGGGGTGGCTCACTTTCTGCCCCCTCTCTCAGTGGCCTGTACTTTGACCAATCTTGAAAAGGCCCTCTGTTTTGATCCCTGGGGCTGAGAGAGGAGTCCCAGGGTCAACCTGTGCCCGGAACTAGATGTGGATTCAATGGATGCTGAGTTATCTATTGCCATAATTGTACTACACAACAAAGAGAAATTATAAATTAGAATTGTTATCAACTTTTTTTTGGTCTCATGGGGTTTCTGGATATTTCTGCTGATATGGACCAGACTTGGCTGATCTCAGCTGAGCCTGTTTGTGGGAGCTGGCCAACTGGTGAGTTGATTGGGGGCTAGCTAGTCTAGCATGACCTCATTTATGTTTTTGATGGTGGTTTGGGTGGTGGCTGGGGCAATAGGGTGATTGGGCTATGTGTCCTTTGTCTTATTTGTCTTGGATGGATTCACCTGCTGGCCAGCACGGTTCTAAGAAAGAGTAAAAACAACCAGGCTTTTCCAAGTTCAGGCTTGGAGCTTGTCCCAGTGTCACATCGTGTTGGCCAGAGACAGGCATGAACCAACTCAGATTCTGTTGTTGGGTGCCATCAGTAGACCCTGACTCATAAGGATCCCATGGGGCGGAGTAGCAATGCCCATCGGTCTCAGAGGCCTCCATGTTTAAGGAAGTCCACTGTCAGATAGTTCTCCCTTGGAGTCACTGAGTGGACACAACGCACCAATATTGTGACGATCAGCCAAACTCTTAGCCATTGTACCACCAGCTCTCCTTGACCCAGCTTCTAGGGGTGGGGAAAGCCTCCTTCCTTTGATCGGAGGGATTTCACATCGCAATGGGCAAGGATGTGAGGAACTACAGAGAATCGGGCCTCTTTGTGCTCCATGTCCCAAAATGTGATAAAAGAAACAGACAGCATGGGTGGCAATGCATGCTGGGTCATCTGTGGGGTTCTCAGAATCAGAAGATGATTACCCGGCAGTGAGGCTACAACAGGAAGCGCTCCCTACATGGAGGTCACGGACGGAGGTCACTTTGACGTGAGCTGTGACATTGGAGGAGGAGCCCATTGGTGACGGACATGTAGAGCAGATGGTAGAAAAAGAAGCCACTGTGGAGGAGGGCTCAGTGCACAAAGGTGGACATGAGAGAGGCCCTGTGGATTGGGTGAGTCTAGTCCTGGTGGAGGCTGGCAGGAGGGGGCAGACGTGGTGTCAGATAAAGCTAAGCTGGAGAAGCCTATGGTAACCTTGAAAACTGGCTGCCAGTCAGGTTCTGAGAACAACAGGAGCCGTTGGAAGGTCTGAGACCTTGGGCAGGTGACACCACATACAGCCGGAGAAAGTAAGACTAGAGGAGGCTTAGAGGGAGGCGACCTGAGGGTGGATGGCATCTGGGTCAGATCATCAAGTTAGCCAGCAGTAGGTTTTTACCTGGAGTCAACCAGAAAGCCCGCGTTTCCAGGAAGTTTTAATTGCCAGGCAAAGAAAGGGATGAACCAGTCCCTGAAGGTCTTAAATAAAAAGTAACTCTTGCTCACCCTCCAAAGTTTTTGGACCCCTGAGTGATTTCAGCTCCTGGCTAATGTCCCACAGAATCCTCAGTCCTAGCACGGTCAATCCCATCAATCCCAACATCTCCTTCATTTCCTTCTTAGGAATGCTCTTTGGAAGGTTTCTTATAGCATGCTCTTTCCCCTGCAAACCTTCATCTAATTCCAACAAAAAATTAAAAACAAAGCAACCACAAAACATGTGAGCCTAATGTTCCACATAGACACCAGGCTCCAGGATTCTGAGACCAGAAGAACTCGATGGTGGCCAGCTACCACTTCCAACTGCTCCCAAAGGGTCACATTAGAACGCTCTGGATAGAGTGAGAGAAAAAATGTGGAAAAGAACTCAAAGCCACACGAGGGATCAGGGTTACTGGTTGCATGGAGAGTGGTAGGATTCCCAAGACTGGCTCTTATTCATCCTTCAGATCTATAAATGACCTCACTCATTAGCCATTGAAGATCAAAGGGCAGCATTTCCCCCAAGAAGAAACTCCAGTTAGTTTAAAAGGAGTCACAGAAACAGGAAACATGGGGAGGGAGGGAGGTAAGTGAAGGTACGGCAATGGATGCGTTGAAACAAGATGCGTATGAATAGCTGAATGTAAAACTAATGATCTGCTCTGTAAATCTTTAAGTTACAATCAAATGTTCTAAAAAGTGGCCATTTTCGCTGTTTTGAAGGGCGTGACTCAATGACCTTGACCTTTACCATGTTGGACAACCAAGACCACTTCCTATTTCCCAAACCTTCCCTCCACCCCAAACAAGAAGCCCCAGCAACCTCTTCTTCTCTTCTACCCCCAGGCTCTGGGAGTCACTCATCTATGCTGGTCTCTCTGCAGGGGACTATTCCAGATTCTCCTTAGAAGTGAGATCGTCCAATATTTGTGACATCTGTTTGTGACTGACTTTGTTGAGCTGGTGGGATGCTTTCAAGATTCACCCACGTTGTCCCATGTATCAGACCTTCATCTCTATGACTGTTCTGTTTTGGCATACTGTGTTAGGCAGGATTCTCTAGAGAAACAAAACCAGGACACTGATGATTTTTTTTATATGGATGGGTATATACAGCAAGAAGGAATATAACAGCTACTTAATTAGTCCACACAGTAGTATAGAGGGTTCAGTTCAACTCACTTCCACGGAACTGTTAATATATTAGGCTGCTGGGTCCAAGGTCAAGGAAGTAGACAGCTGAGTCTTCCCTCAGTCAATGCAGGCAGAGTGCCCACAGGCAGCAGACAACAGGGTGGGTCAGCAACAGTCAGTAACTTGGGAGCTTAGCAAAACAGGCCCTGATAGGATATGGAACTCAAATACAGCGACAGGATCCACCAGCCTCAAGTTCAAGCAATAAACCAGCAGTGAGGTTAGGTAAGGCAGGTCTCAAAGGAGCCTCAAGCTCTAGCAACATGATCCATGTTTTGGCTTGGCCCATAGGTCATGTAGCACACAGGTTGAGGCAGAGAACTAGCTAAAGCAGCAGCATGCTGGTTCGATCACCAGGGAGCAAGAGTAAGGGGAGCGGGCCTTGCAGAGCCATTTATCTCGTTGCCCTCCAATGAAGCTGTGACCTGATTAATCTCCTCCCCATGTTCCCATTGGCCTCGTCGGCACAATAAAGCTAACTCTCACAGATGCATTCACAGTTCAGAGACAGAATCCTCCTCTTCCATGTGGGAGACCTAGGTTCCACTCTGGGCCAGCGCTCCTCAGCATAACCATTGCTCATCTGCTGGTGGGGGTGAGCAGGTATCAGTAGAACTTCCAGAAGACAATGAACTTGGAAGGAAGACTTTATAATTTATAAATTATTATTTTGTCATATCTTGCACTGTCTGACACCTCCCTTCACCCACTGTTCTGTTGTCCGTCCCCCAGGGAGGAGGTCACATGTAGATCCTTGTAATCGCTTCCCCCTTTCCAACCCACCCTCCCTCTACCCTCCCAGTATCGCCACTCACACCACTGGTCCTTAAGGGATCATCTGCCCTAGATTCCCTGTGTTTCCAGTTCCTATCTGTACCAGTGTACATCCTCTGGTCTAGCTAGACTTGCAAGGTAGAATTGGGATCATGATAGTGGCGGGGGTGGGGCAGGGGAAAGAAGTATTTAGGAACTAAAGGAAAGTTGTATGTTTCATCGTTGCTACACTGCACCATGACTGGCTCACTACCTCCCCGAGACCCTTCTGTAAGGGGGTGTCCAGTGGCCTTACAAGGGCTTTGGGTCTCTACTCTGCACTACCTCCCTCATTCACAATGATATGATTTTTTTTGGTTCTGATGATGCCTGATACCTGATCCCTTTGACACCCTGTGATTGCACAGACTGGTTTTCTTCTTCCATGTGAACTTTGTTGCTTCTGAGCTAGATGGCCGCTTGTTTACCTTCAATCCTTTAAGACCCCAGATGCTATACTTTTTGATAGTTGGCCACCATCAGTTTTCTTCGCCACATTTGCTTATTCACCTGCTTGTCTTCAGCGGTTGTGTCGGGAAGGTGAGCATCATAGAATGCCAATTTAATAGAAGAAAGTATTCTTGTATTGAGGGAGTACTTGAGTGGAGGCCCAATGTCCTTCTGCTACCTTAATACTAAACCTATAAATATATGCACATAGATATATTTTCCCATTCTCATATATAAATATATTTGCATATGTACATGCCTTTATCTAGACCTCTATAAATGCCCTTTGCCTCCCAGCTCTTTCCTCTATTTCCTTTGACTTTCCTTCTGTACCACTATCATGCTCAGTCCCCATCTGGGTTTCAGCAATTCCTCTTGATTACATTACCCTTGATCATGCCCTACCAGGCCTCCTACACCCTCCTCACCACCGATTTCGATTACTCATTGTTCCCTTGTCCCTGGGTTTGTTAACACCACTACCTTTCCCCCCACCTCCCCCTCTCCCATGTTCTCCCCAGAACTGTCGGTCCTATTTTTTTCTCCTCCAGATTGTTCATCCAGCCTATCTTATTTAGACAGACCTGCGGAGATAATAACATGCACAAAAACAAGACGGAGCAAAACCAAGCAACAAAACAACACCAACAAACCAATGACAAAAAACAACAACAACAAAATAAAACACAACAAGAAAGAAAAGCTTGTTGTTAGTTCAAGGACTGTTTGTTGGCCTTTAGGAGTGTTTTCCAGTCTACTCTGTTGGGATACCATGCTCTGGCCCCAAAGTCCACCTTCGGCATTCCCTGGGGACCTCGCCGCTCTGTTCCCTTGCTGTTCTATTGCACCCCCTTAGTGTTTTGCCTCAGTGTGGCGGGATCAGATAGGTCGCAATTTCCATATTGTGTTTCTAGTTTTGTCCTCTGTAGGGCTATGGGTCAGTGAGGGACATCATGTTTCATAGTGGGGCCGGCCATGTGGTCCTCTGTGGACTGGCTGCTCTAATTCAGAACTTTGTCCTCATGGCCTGGTGGGCCAGGATGTGATCCACTCTCTCCTCCTCCCCCTTCATCTGCTCCCGTGCGCTCCGATCAGATATGTCCCTCTCCCAGAGCTGCAGATTCAATGCCATCCTTTGAAATAAATTCTTCTTGGGGGGAGGGCAGGTTTCCACATAGTAGTTGGGATTGGGGCCGGCCCCTCAGACCTCTCCCCTGGTTCCCTACTCCACGCTGGCATGCTGCATTCACATCTTGGAGCACTGGGTTGAAGTCTGGTCCCTCTTTCCCTGTGGAGATATAAACAATACCCTCCCCTTGGGTGGGTTATTATCCTGTGCCCCCACTACCCATTTCTTTTTTATTATTATTTTTTCCTTTCCCCACCTCCTTTCTACCATGTATATCCCTGTATGTGTCTGGTCCCTGCTATATATTACCTGGTCCTCATCCCAGGAATGTTTGTATATAGTAGCTTTTCCCCTATGCCCCCTTTGCACTTTTTTTAAAGCTTATCTCAGGGGACTCATGTGGTACTTGTTCTTTTCTGCTTGACTTACTTCGCTTAGCATGATTTCCTCCAGTTCTTCCCATGCCGCAATGTGCCTCATACGTTCATCACTGCTTTTTAGTGATGTGTAGTACTCCATTGTATGTATATACCACAGCTTTTAAATCCAATCATCAGTGATGGAAATTTGGGTTGTTTCCAACTCCTTGCAATTGTGAACTGTGCCACAATGAACATTGGAGCACAGATGTCTGGCCTTGGTTTGTTTCTTGCCTCTTCTGGTTATATGCCCAGTAGGGGGGATTGCTGGGCCGGATGGTAACTTGATTTCCATCTGTTTTAGATATCGCCAGATCGATTTCCATAGTGGTCGTACATACTTACAAGTCCACCAGCAGTGGATGAGAGTTCCTGTCTCCCTACAGCCCCTCCAACACTTGTTGCTTTCTGATTTTTTGAATTGGGCTACCTTTGAGGGTGTTAGGTGGTACCTCATTGTTGTTTTAATTTGAATTTCTCTTATGGCTAAAGATCGGGACCATTTTCTCATATGTTTGTTGGCCATTCAGGTCCTCTTCCCACCTCCTCATTGGACAATTAGTTTTTTTCTTTTTGGAAGCTAGCAGAGTATTGTAGATTTTAGTTATAAGGCCTTTGTCTGATGTGTCATTGCTAAAGATGTTTTCCCAGTCCATGGACTCTCTTATTACTCTCTTGGTGAATTCTTTAGATGTACACAAGTGTTTTATCTTCAGTAGATCCCATTTGTCAATTTGTGCCTCCTCTGTGTTTGTGTCCTTCCCTATTTCTGATAGCCTGTGTATTCCCTGTGCCAAGGTTCTCCAGTTGGTCCCAATTCCCTCATTGATGGCCCTAATAGTTTGGGGTTTAACTTCAAGTTCTGTGATCCACTTAGAGTTTATTCTTGTGCATGGAGTGAGACAAGGGTCTTGCTTCATTTTTCTGAAGGTAAATATCCACTTTTTCCAGCACTACTTGTTGAAGAGGGCATCTGCTTCCCATTGGATATATTTGGGGTCCTTATCAAAGTTCAGTTGTCTGTATGTTGATGATTTTATTTCTGGATTTTCAGTTCTTTTCCATTGGTCTGAGTAGCTGTCATTGTGCCAAATCCATGCAGTTTTGACAACTGTATCTGTATAGTATGTATTAAAGTCAAGTAAAACAAGCCCTCCCACTGTGTCCTTCTTCTTGAGGACTTCTCTGCTAATTCTGGGCATCTTCCCTCTACATATGAAGTTGGTAATCAGTTTTTCCATTTATTTGAAGAAAGATGAGGGAAATTATATAGGGATTGCATTAAACTTATATAGTGACCTTGGTAGAACTGACATCCTGACTATATTGATTCTTCCAATCCATGAGCATGGGATATTCTTCCATTTGTTGAGGTCGCTCTTGGTTTCTTGTAACAGTGTTCTGTAGTTTTCCCCATATAGAGCTTTTGTTCTTTTAGTCAGGTATATCCCTAGATATTTCAATTTGTGCTTGGCTATTGTGAAGGGTACCACCTTTTTGAACTCTTCTTCTGTGGTCTTATCAGATGTGTATAACAGTCCAATGGACTTCTGTTTGTTGATCTTGTATCCTGCTACTCTGACAAACTCCTCTATTGCTTCCAGTACTCCCCTTATGGAATTTTTGAGATTTTCCATATATAAAATCATATCATCTGCAAATAACAATAATTTCACCTCTTCAGAAGGAAGACGCTGTGATTTGCCTCTTAAAAATCAGCTAATGAAAACCCTGTGGGTCCCAGGGGGACCCCTTGGAAGGGGTTTGATTCAGGGTCAACTTGAAGGGCATGCCACGGCATGCCTACACCACACGTTGTCTATCTGTTCCTTTACTGATGGACACTTTTGTCCATTAGGAATAATACTGTGATGAACAAATGGTGTGCAGGCCCCTATGTGAGTCTTTGCCTTAAAATCTTTGGGGGTCTATGCCTATGAGTGGAATTTCTGCCTCATCTTCTGGCTGCATACGTAATTGTTTTTGGAACTGCCAAATTGCTTGCCGCAGAGGGAATATCATTTTATATTTCTAGCAACAAGGTCTGAGAGTTCCAACCAAGTGAGCTTTCCAAAAAATTTTCCAACCCAAGGGGGATACCTGAAAATGACCACTGCCCATGCAGGCAGGTGGAGGAGGAGTCAGAGGACCTGCTCCAGGTTGAATTTAGCATGAGCACACCTGGAAATGGGAACACAGGAGTGCAAGCCAAGCCGGCCCACCAATCAAGGTCCCTTGAAACACTTTTCACAGCAGCCAAGAGGTCGAAACAGCCCAAGTGCCCAACAAGAGATGACGGAGAAAAGGCATGTGGCCCCCACACACCATGGGGCACCCCTGAGCCATAAAGAGAAACAAAGTCTGCGTGCCTGCTACCATGTAGAAGTTGCTTAAAAACGCCATGCTGACTGAACCAGCTGCAGTAGGACCAGTGACCTCACGTACATGGACTGCATGAACACAGGGGTCTTCATGGAAACTCCCTGGGTACACATGCTGGTGTGAGGGGAGATGGGGCTGTTGTTTCTGATAGCAACCCCAATGTGACAGAGAAGACTACCTCGCAGGGATCTTATGGCTGCCATCTTTGTGGAAGCAGATCTCAGGTTTAACCCTTCTGGGTCGAAATCCCCAACTTACAATTAGTTGTCTAGTGCTGACTCGCTCCACACTAGGCCTCCTTCAACAAAGATATAGAAACCAACGACTACCAGTGGTGGTCAGGCTTGGGAGAGGAAAGGAAAGCAGGGGTTTTGCTTAGAGGGCATTGGACGTATATTCTTGGTGGTAGGATCATTGGAGAAAAAATAGGTAGAAGGGTTGTGTCATTTGAAGACTATCATCAATGTCGAGGCAGGAAAATGAGGAGCTGATGCCAGGGGCTGACATGGAGAGCAAATGTTTTGAGAATAATGAGGGCAGCGAATGTACACATGTGCTTGACATGATGTATGGATTGTGATAAGAGTTGTACGAGCACCCAATAAAATGATTAAGAAAAAATTAGAATGTTCTGCCAAGAACACCCCTGGATACTCCCAATTGCTCTGAGATTGAAGCACACACAGTACTTACATTTATATCCGTCACTTCCTCCAGACCCAAGTAACCTGAAGAAATGACAATGATCTGACCCATGTTCTACCTGAGTCTATATCCCACCTGAGAGATCTATCTGGGGACAGTTCTCAGGCACATGACCTACCAACTGGACCTCTGTTTATGGACAGTAAATTATAGGACTGGGATGGGAAGGAAGGAGTCAAAATCTCTTCAGTCTAAAGGGATAAAGGCACCAGGAGCTTGTAGTACTCCAGTCCCGACAGCCCCTGTGACTCCTTGTCTACATGATCAATAAAATCCTTTTCTGTTTCGGTCACAAAATATAAAAACTTAAAAAAAGAATATCATCAATGTATTTGCATGGCATATGCAGAACCTGTTGAGATGGAGCATGTTTTACCTGTATCTGTTGTCAACACACACACACACACACACACACACACACACACACATAAGTAGGAAAAAATAACCCAAGAGCTAGAGTTATTTTCCAAACATGAGCCATTTCCCTTGTTTATCTTTGTCTCAGGCAGGAGCCCCGGTGGTGTAATGGGTTAAGCATGGGTTGCTCACCCCAAGGTTGAGGTTGGCAGCTCAAACCCACTGGCTGCTCTGTGGGAGAAAGAGGAGGCTGTCTACTCCCCTGCCAAGACTGATGACCTTGGAATCCCAGGGAGCAGTTCTGCTCTGTCCTAATAAGGTCACAGGCACTGGGTTGCTTTTATATTTTTTAAAATCTTACTCCTGGCACTTTAAAAAAATCCACCAGACACCCCCTTGCTCCCTGACACATTCTTCCGAGTCTTGAGTCTCTTTTATTTGGATCCAGGAGAAACAAAAATGACCCAAGATATCCAAGTGGTCCAAATTGGCCAGACAACGACAGTTTCCCGCTGTCAAGTGAGCCCCATCGGACCCAGGCTTCTGCAGTCAGGAGTCTTCCCTCCCTAGGCCAGTGAGACTCAGCTGGCTCACGCTGTCCCCCCAATTCCTATCCTGGCATCGGCTAAAATGTGATCCCTTTTATTCGAGTAATAGAGACGAAGTTCCCGGACCTTCGAGGAGCATCAATCCCGAGATTTATTAACCAATTTAAAATACTATTGTCTTTCACTTCAGGGCAAGATTGAGGGGTGTTGTTGGAAGAATGTAAAGGCAGAGGGACTGGGCCACAGAGCCAGGAGGTGTCTGTACCTGGACTCAATAGATATTCATGAACATTCCCGTATTTAGTGAAGGAAATAACTTAATACCGGCAGTGCGATGGAATAATAGCTATTTCCTGGCTGACTTGCAGGCCTCAGAAAATGAGATTGCAGGGCCTTCATTTTTCTTGTCTTTTCCCGCGCTCCCTGCCAGCACAGGCAGCCCCGGCTGGGATTCTCTCTGCATTGCCAATGAGTTGGGGGCCAGCAGCCCCCTCACAGCCAGCTGCCTGCGCTCCGCTACCCCTTCTCCTGTGGTGACCTTGGCCTGGGCTTGGCTGGGAGGTCACTCTGGGCCTGTTAGCTGTGTCCAAGTGGAGATTAAAATCTCCGAGCCTTTGCTGAGGTTGAGAGGCAGGCAGACTGGTCTGCTTGGGGGCTGCTTTGACATTTGTTCATCGACTCATTCATTCGGTGTTCACCAAGAGCCTTCTGTGTTAGATGCTCAGGGTACACCGAGGTGAGTCACAGAACATCCTTCCCTTCAGAGGAGCTCAGAGTCCACTGATGGAGACTCACAAAGAAAGCATTCCTGGGGCCCCTGGAGATGTCAATGAGGAACCCCAGTGTCACTGTGCTGAAGGGAGGACACCCCAGGAGCTATGCAAGAGCTGATGATCTGCTCCCATGAAGAGAGCAGTCTAGGAAACTCTCCAAGGCAGTCCTTCTCTGTCACAGAGCATCCCTTGAGTTGGGATCCGTCCAGTGGCCCACCACCACTGCCACCACCACCAGAGCTGCCCGTACAAGACTGAGTGGAGTTCAGAGAAGGGCAAAGTTCTGACACGTAGGGAGACAGAAGAACATCATGCACAATGACTGGGCTGGACCAACGCTCCTTGCAGTGTTTTCACAATGGTTCAAAGCTGGAGACAAATGGAATGGAGCAGGCAAAGGTCTTTCCTGTGTGTGGTAACAGCCATGGGGAACAGACAAATAACTACCACCCGGTTTTAAAGAGCATTGTATATTCTTAAAGAATCCGGATGCACTGGACCCACTGAGGCCTGAAAAAGCCCCCTTGCATATAGCTCCACAGAAGCAGCAAACAAGAGATCAAATGACACATTGCATTGGGTCAATCTGCTGCACAAGCTTTCTGTGCAGTGGTGGGTTAATTTGAGAAATAAATTCACAGAACATATATATATATGTATATATATGTATATAAACTCATATGTATATAAGAGAGTTTTATATAAAGGGTAAGTGTACATTAAGAAAGCATCCTAACCCAGTGCTGTCCAAGTTCATAAGTCCAACAGTAGCCCATATGTCCGACACCAATCTACAAAGTTCTTCTCAGTCTCAAAAAACAGAAGCAATGATGCTGACTGCAGGAGGAAAGTCAAAATCATTGAGCATGTAAGCATCTCAGCGCTGGCAGGAGTCTCCACGCGGCTGCTCCAGCACCCTGGGCTGCAGCAGGGTAGGTCCATGTGGCTTCTCCTTAAGGATGTTTTTCAGGGAGTGAGCTTTGCAAGCTGAAGTAGGGAACTGACTAAGGCAGCTGCATCCTGCTCCAACCATAGAGAGTAAGAGACCCGAGAACGAGAAAGGCGAGGCTCACAGAACCATTTCTCTCTCTGCCCTTCAATTAATACCACGTGTGTTTATCAGCCAGGTTAGCACAATAAACCTTAACTATCCCACCTTCATTAAAGGGATAAAAGCAAGGATGTTATTATAAGGACCTGACCCAAGAAAGCCATGGCATTTTCAATCTGCTTCATATGTGGAAATTGTACATTGATTACAGAAGACCAAAGAGGGATGGTGCCTTTGATTTATGGTGTTGGTGAAGAATATTGAAAGGACCATGGACTGCCAAAAGAACAGCTTTGTCATGTGTGATGGGTAGGTTTATTGTACCAACCTGGGCAATAGGAACATGTGGGATTAATAAGGTTGCAGTTTGATTGGAGGGCATTGAGATAAACGACTTGACAAGCCCCGCCTCTCTTTCTCTTGCACTCTGGTGATTGGACCAGAGTGCCGCTGCCTTGGCTAGTTTCTACCTCAACTTGTGAGCTACACTACCTGTGGAACAGCCAACATGTGGATCGTGTCACAAGAGCTTGAGGTTTCTTCAAGACCTGCTTTGCCACATTGCTGGTTTATACATCTCTTGAGCTTGGGGCTGTCAGATTCTGTTGTCTTGCATTGGTTGAGTTCAATATCCCATCCGGGCCTGCTTCATTTAGCTCCTGAGCTGCTGACTGTTGGTGACCTGCCTTGCCATTTGCTACCTGTGGCTGGACTGTCTGTATTGCCCTAGGAAAGACTCAGCTGTCTAATTCCTTGACCTTGGACCCAGCAACCCTCATGAATTGAAGGACTTCCATTATATTGACTGTTCCAAGGAAATGAGTTGACTGGGCCCTCTGTACTGCTGTATGGACTAATTAGCTGTTATATTCCTTCATGCTGAATATATATATATATATATATATATATATATATATATATATATATATATATATATATATATATATATATATATATATATAAAACCTGGCTTTGTTTCCCTAGAGAACCCTGCCTAACATAATATGGAAGACGTATAGTCACAATGGTCCTTAGAAATAAGGATGGTGAGATTTCATCTGACATAGCTTGGACATGTTATCAAGAGAAATCAGGTCCTGGAGGAGGACATCATGCTTGGCAAAGTATAAGGTGAACAAAAAATATGGAT
The DNA here is from genome assembly GCF_050624435.1 of Tenrec ecaudatus. Lineage (NCBI taxonomy): Eukaryota > Metazoa > Chordata > Mammalia > Afrosoricida > Tenrecidae > Tenrec > Tenrec ecaudatus. The sequence goes on along the minus strand of NC_134545.1, from coordinate 28,441,435 downwards.
TGACACAATGACTGCAAGAATGGGCGTAAACATAAGATGGTGCAGGACCCAGTGATGGTTCGTTCTGTTGTATAGGGTCGTTACGAGTCAGAACTGAGTCAATGGCACCTAACAACACAACAGTAGAAACAACACCTTGAAGTGATCTTTCGATTAAGAAAAAGTCTAGCCTGAAGAGTAAAGATCGTCCTCCTTGAGGACAGCGCTGAAACAGCAACAAGAACATCAATGACAAGTCTCTCTAAGGCCCTGGCATAGAAGAGAAGATTGGGTGGCAGGGAGATGAAGCAAATGGAAAAGACACCGCTGGACTAGGTGTATTGATAAAGTAGACACAAGCTAAGAATGCAATTCAGGCCAAAGATCATGAGTCTAGAAACTATCAAATGGGGGCCAGGTTCTGCTGGGCATATTTTACCCAAATAGCATTAAACCAGCAAGAGGAAAATAAAGGGTTGTTGAAAAACTAGAGCCCACATTCATTGCTGGTTTGAATATAAATGGTACTCATTCATCTCAACCCTGTAGGACAGGGGAAAATTAGCCTTGTGAATTTTTGAGACTGTACTATTTTACAGTAGTGGAAATCCCCATCTTTCTCCCATGAGTGTCTCGTGGTTTCAAACTGTTGATCTTTCATTTAGTTGCTCATCATGTAATCAATATGCCACCAGGGCTCCTGTAGTGTCACTGTGAGAAACAGAATCAGCATAGGAGCCAGCAATTCCACCCCAAAGAGGTGATGATAGGAACACAGTATGTACATGTCCACCAGTGTTCCTCATCATACTCCTCACAGTAGCCCAGGGCTGGGCACGTCTCAGTGTCCATCAACAGAGGCTGCCCAATACAATGGAATAATACTCTGCAATAGAGAGCAATGAAGGCCTGATACATGGATAAATATTGAAAACATTATACGGACACAAAACTGACAATCAGACACCAAACATTAAGTGTTGCATAAACCCATGTAGTTGACATATCTGGAATCGACAAATGCCTGGGGACCGAAGGAGATGAGTGGTCACCAGGAGTTGGGAATAGAGGGGACTGAGGAGTTAATGCTTAACATGGTTTGAGGCAATATGTAAAGAGTGAGAGATTTCAATGAGGAATTATTTATTTTAACAAGATGATCTAGGCACACATAGACCAATAGTATGATTTATTATGCAATCAACTGCTGAGGACTTTATGGGCATTAATTGCTGAGACCTCATAATAGTAGCTTCATGATAATGATGCTGCTATTAGATGCTGTCAATTCCGTCCCAATCCACAGTAACCCTGCGTATGCCAAAACAAAGCGCTGTCCAGTGCTGCACCATCCTCACAATTACTGGATGTTTGAGCCCACTGTGCAGCCACGGTGTCAGTCCATCTTCTCAGGGTCTTCCTCTGTTGCTGCCCCTCTACTTGACCAAGCGTGAGGTCCTTCTCCAGGGACTGGTCTCTCCTGACAACATCTCCAAAGTCTGTGCGACTGATTCTTGCCCTCCTTCCTTCTATGGGGCATTCTAGTGGCGCTTCTTCCAAGAGAGATTAGTTGGGTTTTTTTTGGGGGCAGTCCATGGTACTTTCTTTTAATTTAATAATTTAAATTTTAATTGTTTCATTAGGGGCTCATACAACTCTTTATCACAATCCATACATACATCAATTGTGTAAAGCACATCTGTACATTCCATGCCCTCATCATTCTCAAAACATTTGCTCTCCACTAAAGCCCCTGGCATCAGCTCCTCATTTTTGACCCTCCCTCCCTGCTCCCCCTCCCTCATGAAACCTTGATAATTTATAAATTATTATTTTGTCATATCTTGCCCTGTCCGACATCTCCCTTCACCCACTTTTCTGTTGTCCGTCCCCCAGGGAGGAGGTCACATGTAGATCCTTGTAATCGCTTCCTCCTTTCCAACTTGCCCTCCCTATGCCCTCCCAGTATCACCACTCACACCACTGGTCCTGAGGGGATCATACGCCCTGGCTTCCCTGCGTTTCCAGTTCCCATCTGTACCAGTGTACATCCCCTGGTCTAGTCAGACTTGCAAGGTAGAATTCGGATCATGATAGGGAGTGGGGAAGAACCAGCATTTAGGAACTAGATGAAAGTTGTATTTTTCATTGGTGCTACATCGCACCTTGACTGACTGGTCTCCTCCCTGAGACCCTTCTGTAAGGGGATGTCTGGGGTCTTAAAGGCTTGAAGATAAACAAGCGGCCATCTAGCTCAGAAGCAACAAAGCTCACATAGAAGAAGCACACCAGCATGTGCGATCATGAGGTGTGGGGGAGGAGGAAGCATTTAGGAACTAGAGTAAAGTTGTATGTTTCATCATTGTTACATAGCACCCTGACTGACTGGTCTCCTCCCTGAGACCCTCTGTAAGGGGATGTCCCATGGCCTACAAATGGGCTTTGGGTCTCCACTCCGCACTCTCCTCCTCACTCACTATGATACGATTTTTTGTTCTGATGATGCCTGATACCTGATCCCTTTGACACCTTGTGATCACACAGGCTAGTGTGCTTCTTCCATGTGGGCTTTGTTGCTTCTGAGCTAGATGGCCGCTTGTTTACCTTCAAGCCTTTAAGATCCCAGATGTTATATCTTTTTATAGCCGGGCACCATCAGCTTTCTTCGCCACATTTGCTTATGCACCCATTTGTCTTCAGTGATTGTATCATGGAGGCGATCACACAATGATATGATTTTTTTTCTTTGATGCCGATAACTGATCCCTTTGGCACCTTGTGATCACACAGCCTGGTGTGCTTCTTCCATGTGGGCTTTGTTGCTTCTGGTACTTTCAATATTCTTTGCCCACACCATAGTTCAAAGGCCATTCTTCTTTACTTGTTGTCCAACATTCACATGCATATGAGGCCATTGGAAAGACTCTGGCTTGGGTCAGGCACCCTTTCATCATCCAAGTGTCAAATTTGCTCTTTAATACTTAAAGTAGATCTTATGCAGCAGACTTGCTCAATGTAATATTCTCTTTGATTTCTTGACTGGTGTTTCCAGAACAGAGTAGGAAAAAGTTTTAGGCAGCGCATTTCAGAGGGATTAATCATTGAAAACCTTATGAACAGCAGTGAGGTAGTTAGTATATTGTGCCAACCTGGATGATAAACACATGTGGGGTTAATTAAGGGCAGAGGGATAAATGGCTCAGTGAGCCTCACCTTTCAAGTTCTTGGGTCTCTTGCTTGGTGATGGTCGGACCAGGGTGCAGCTGCCTTAGCAGTGCCCTGCTTCAGCTGGTAAGGCTCACTTCCTGCAAGACATCCCCAAGGAGAAGCCACATGTACCTACCCCGATGCAGCCCTGGGTGCTGGAGCAGCCGTGTGGAGACCCCTGCCAGCGCTGAGATGCTTACACGCTCACTGACTCAGCTTTTCTCCTGTAGTCAGCATCATTGCGTCTGTTTTTGTGAGATGGAGGAGGACTTTGTGGATTGGTGTTTGACATATGGGTTAATGTTGGACTTGTGGTCTTGGGCAGCACTGGGTTGGGATGTTTTCTTGATGTGCACTTACCCTTTATAGAAAACACTCTCTTATCCATGAGTTTCTGTGGATTTGTTTCTCTAAAGTACCCAGACTGACATAAGCAGCGACACACACCATCAGAGCTACTGCCTGAAGATGAACCCTAAGATTAAAAGGCGCTCCACATAGAGTGGTGGAAGAGCTGTCTCCTCAAAGCAGAGTTGACCTTAATGGCCTGCATGGAGGAAAGCTTCCAGGAAGGACATTGATTTGCTCATAGATCAACAATGCAAAATTAGAAGGAGAGAGCTATAAATGTTCATTAATAATCAGAACATGGGACAAATAAAGCTTCATAATGAGGACTTTATGATTTCCCCCAACTTATAGGAGAGAGAGCGAGAGACAGAGAGCGAGAAAAGCTGGCTTCACCCAGGTCATGTAAAATGTACATGACAAAACCAGGACCTGAATCCATGTGTGTTGAATTCTGATTTCCAGACTCAGAACAGTCTCATTCTCTCTGGTCAGGAGGCAAGTGTTGGAGAGGCTAGTGGTGGGAAAGCCCGTCTAGACAAAGGTATGCTGTTGAGTTGTGCTAGGATGCTGATCGTGAGATTCTGAGTCACGAAGATGGAGCAGAACTTCTCCATAGGGTGTTTGTAGCTTTAATCACCATGGAAGCCGCTGTCCAGGTCTTTCTTCTCCAGAGCTTCTAGGTTGCCATGGTCAACCTTTTAGGTAGCAGTTGAAAGCTAAAGTATTGCACAGTGGACAACAACTTCCTTGTGACCCTTCTGTGATGGGATGTCCTCTGGTTCTTTAATGCTTTCTCCGCCCCTCCCCCATCATGACCCCAATTCTACTTTACAAATCCAGCTATACCAGAGCATGTACATGAGTACAGATAAAAGCTAGAAACACAGGGAATCCAGGACAGATAACCCCCACAGGACCAATAATGACAGTAGTGATACCAGGATGAGAAGGAGAGGTGCGGGGAGAAAGGGGGAAATGATCACCATGATCTACATATAACCCCTTTCCAGGGGGATGAACAACAGAAAAGTGGGTGAAGGGAGACATTGGCCAGTGTTAGACATGAAAGAATGATGATAAATTATCAAGGGTTCATGAGGGAAGGAAGGTGGGGGAGGGGGAAATGACCTTATACCAAGGATTCAAGTAGAAAGAAAACGTTTCGAAAATGATCATGGTAACATATGTACAGATGTGCTTGACTCAATGGATGGATGTATGGATTGTGATAAGAGCTGTATGATCCCCCAATAAAGTGATTTAAAAGAAGTATTCCGATGGGGAAAGTGGGAGCCCCTGGAAGCAGGAAGAAGCACCTGTGGTTGGAATAAAGGTAGAGGGGTGGGTGGTCTCTGTCACACAGCCCAGAGTGTGTGATGTCCTAGCACAGGCAGAAGGAGGACTAGGAGTTAGTAAGGAAAAATGAATGGGGGGAAGAAAGGAATTCCAGGCAGAGGGAACAGCCCTAGACAAGTGGTTCTCAATCTTCCTAATGTCACTACTCTTCAATACAGTTTCTGTGGGTAGCGACCCCTTTGAGAGTTGAACAGCCCTTTCACAGGGGTCGCCTCATTCATACCAGTAGCACAATTACAGTTATGAAGTAGCAATGAAAATAATTTTATGATTGAGGGGGTCACAACAACATGAGGAACTGTATTAAAGGGTTGTGTCATTAGAACCACTGCCCAAAGGGGTCATGAGCCACAGGTTGAGAATCACTTGCCTCGACAAAAGCCTGGAGGCCAGGGGGTGAAATTGTTCCTAGGAGTCCAGTGTCTCCCAGTATTTGGGGGTGCACTGAGGCTGGATGTGGAAGAGCAGAGGAGCTGGTAAAGGGTGAAATCAGGAAGGGCTCGATCTAGCAGTTAGGGTTTAGTCCAGGTGGCCCTCCTGTGATCCCTGTGGTCCTGAGTACTCTGAATGTCATGGCCTCAGCCCAGAATGGCATTTGTCACACAATCTAAAATGGTCTTTGTCACTCAATCCAGAATGATCTTTTGCCACACAGTCCAGAATTATCTTTGTGACACCATCCAGAATGGCCTTTGCCACACAATTCCGAGTGGCCTTTTGGATAAACAGCCCAGAATGAGTGTTGGCACACAATTCAAAAGGATCTTTGTCCCTCATTTAAGAATAGTCTTTGCCATTCAATCCAGAGGGACTCTTAGCACAATGTCCAGAGTGACCTTTGCCACTCAATGCAGAATTATCACAGTTCAGAGTGATTGTAAGTACGTAATTCAGGATGACATTTGTCACGTAATTCAAGAGTCTTGTCACTTACTCTAGAACTGTCTTTCCCACTCAAGTCAGAAAGGCTTCTCTCACCAATTCAAAATTATCTTTGGCTTACAATCCACAATGGTCTTTGTCGCACAATTCAGACTGGTCTCTGTGACCCAGCACAGAATGAAGAGTGGCCTTTCTCACACAATTAGAATCCCCTTGTCATAAGAACCAGACAGTCATTGTCACTCAATCCTGAATGATCATCATTGTGCCGCCCAGAATGACCTTTGTAACTCAACTCGGAAGGACCTTTGTCACTCAGCCCAGAATAGCCCTTGTCACATAATCCAGAGTGACTTTTACCCCCCAATTCAGAATGACCTTGGTCACACAGCCTCTTTGTCTCAGTCCCAAGTGGGCCTTTGTCACACAATCCACAGGGGTCTCTGCTGCTCTACCCAGAATGCTCTTTTCACAGAAGTCAGAGTGGTCTCTGTCACTCAGCCCGACGTGATCCTCAGCACACAATACAGAATGACCTCTGTCATGCAAAGCCACATAACTTGGTCACACAATTCAGAATGGCCAGAGAGTGATCTTTGTTGAAGAAGACAAACTGCTCCTTCTCCCTCACTCCAGGACAGCCCTCATCATACAATCCAGAAAGACCATTGTCACCCAACCCAGAATGGCTGCTGCCCCTTACTCCAGTGTGGTGCTTGTTACACACGTCACATATCCAGACTGAGCATGAGCGCACAGTCCAGCACGTCCCTGGTCAAACAACCAGAATGACATGTGTCATAGAATCAGCATGGTCTTTGTCACTCAATGCAGAAGAGCATTCGTCACATCCACCCAGAGCACCTTGTACCCTCGACGCAGTACGGCTTTAGCACCATGCTCCAGAACGGGCTTACTCACCCAATGTGAAATGATTTTTAGCACGCAATAGTCACACAATCTGGAATGGCTTTTGTCCATCTAATGTGACCTTAGCAACTGAATCCAGAATGACCTTAATTGAACAGTGCAGAATAAATGTTAGCACACAAGTTAACTTGATTGATAGCATACAAATCAGAATGCCCATTGTCACACAATCCAGAATCATCTTTGTCACCCCTTACAGAGTGACTTTTGTCACCTCATCCAGAATGGCTTTTGCCACTCAACCCAGGAGAGCCTTTTCCTAGTGATCCAGAACGACACACATGTGCCACCGTATTCAGAATGGTCTTTGCCAGGCAAAGGATCCGGAAGGATCCTTGTCAAACAATCCAGAATGGTGCTGGCCATTGGGTGCAGAATGCTCTTTGTCACTCACTCTGGTGTGATTTTAGCCATATATTCCACAATGGCCTGGATCACACAACGCAGAATGATCGTTACCACACAAGGTAGATTGACCGTTGTCACACCAATAAAAATAGCCCATCTAGAATGATCTTTGACACGCAATTCGGAATAGTCTTTGTTACTCCATCCAATGTAGGTTTTGTCCCTTGAGATAGAATGACCTCTGCCACTGAATCCAGAATGGCCTTTGTCACACAACTCGCAATAGCCCTTTGCCACAAAGTCCGGAATCTTGACATGCTGCAGCACAGGCCCTACTCATGTCAATTCCATGTTCTACATGGAGAAACCGAGTCACTTGCCATAGGACGACGTCCCTCCTCCAGTAACACCACAGCGTTGAGCCATGGGGTCGCACTCAGTTTGTTCTGCCAGCTTTGCCCCGTGCAATCATCTGAAGCTCAGCCCGAGCCCCTAAGCATGGGCCTGGCACCATCTAGGTGTGTGGTCTGACACCCGAGTTTCTCTCAGGGCTCCTCACTCTGCCTCCACTCGGGCTATGCAGCCTCGGGCAAGCGCTCTCCTCCTCTGAGCCTCTTCTGTGTGACGGCAGCATCTTCCCGGCCTGACACCGAATCGGTCTGCAGGTAGGCAGACAATGACCTGGACGCTGGACTAGCCCCGCGCTTGCGTGTCAGCTCAGAGTCTGCTTTCCAGAGCCTCCTGGGACAGTTTGGTTTGTCCATGGGCCTGCTGTGCAGATTGGGATCAGAGGCAAGGGACCAGTGTGTGTGTGTGTGTGTGTGTGTGTGTGTGTGTGTGTGTGTGTGTGTGGCTCTGTGGTCGCTTCCCCCAGCCAGCAGCTGTCTCCTTGGGAAGAGCTTCCCAGGAACAGCCATCCATCAGCAGCTTGGCATGAGCATTAAGTACCAGCCTTCAGAGGTGAGGGTGGAGAAGGCTGCATGAGGGGCCTCTGCGAGGGGGATCAGCTCAGGGCCAGGAACTTGAAAGGGCGCAATCAAGACCGAGGGTTGCAGCAGACCAGTTAACATACAAGCCCTGAGTGAGGGGCTCTAGGTTAGATCCTGTGCATGGGGCACCTGAGCTTTGGGGCCTCCTGTCCCTTCTGAGGTTTCTGCTAACGGAGTCTTCTTCCTCTGTGGGCAGAGGGCTTTTCTACGTCCTTCAGTCCTCCCCAGCCTCAGGGTGGGCATGTGGCTTTGGTCTGTCTACAGGACAAGTTAGGAGGGTCACATGACCTCAAGTCCCTCTCGAGACGGGTATTGCTGTGGTTGAGGGGACATCTAGACCTCAGTGGCCCTCCTGTTTCCCAGAGCGGAGCATCTTCCCCAGAGGGAACGGATCCCAAAACAAAACCCACGCGAGTTGAAAGACTCCTGAGTGCCCTTAGACATCTCCACTATATGAAGCTGTAAGCTCTCTGCTATATGAACCCCAAAGTTTTAGTCTCCACGGTTAGTCCCTAAGGCCTCTCTAATGTCACCTCTCTGGACCTGAGTTTTCTTAGCTATAAACTGGGGAGGACAGTACTGCCTTGGGAGGCTATCGTGTTGTCTTAGTAGAAAAGTACATGTAAACCAATCATCATAGTGCCTCTGTGTGTGAAACGTCCCTGAAGCACAGTGAGTTATACATTGGGCTGCTAACTGCAGGGACAGCAGTTTGAAACCGCTCATTGCTCCATAGGAGAAAGATGGGGCTTTCTACTCCTATAAAGAGTTATAGTCTTCGAAGCCCACAGGGGCTGTTCTGCTCTGTCCTATAGGGTCATTATGAATCAATTGTTGTGAATTTGGGTTGGGCATTACATTTAACCAGAAACATTCTCTTCTTGGGAAGTATAGATAAAATAAAACCTCTCCCCACCAAAAAAACCCCAACCCATCAAGTCCGCTGAAACTCAACGCTATAGGACAGAATAGAACTGCTTCATACGGGTTCTGAGGCTGCCCAAGCTTCTCGGAATAGGCTGCTACAGGTTTCTGCTGTGGGCTCTCCTTGTGGGTTCGACCTTGGGGTGACCAGCTGTGGGCCACTGTGATCTTTTTATAAATAAGCTAACCCCCCAACCAAACCCAGAACCATCGAGTAGATCCTGACTCATAGGGCCCTCCCCCTACATGGTTCACAAGCCTGTGCAGCTTGATAGGAGCAGAGAGCCTTAACATTCTCTCGGGGAGCAGCTTCCGGCTTTGAGCTACTACCCCTGCTGTTAGCAACCAAGTGCCTGACCACCCGCACCACCAGGGACCCTTTACCTGAGGTCTAGTAGCTATAAAAAGCCTGAACGGTGGTCTGCCATATTCTCCGTGTGACCGGCCAATGGCTTTCTGATTAGAACGTCATGGAAGTTCAATGAATTGAGGAACACATGAATTGAAAGTTCCCCAGAGACAAGGATGGCCGGTGGGCAGCAGCACTTTGAGCCAGCGGGTAGGACCAGTCATCTGGGGACTGGTTGAGTATGGTTTTGACCCTCAATAATATTGCTCCCCATTTAGCACAGTATCTGGAGGATAGAAGATACTCAGTAGCTGTGGAATAATTGAATGTGCGTATGAATACACGGAAGAGCAATTGAAAACTCAATTTAAAACCATTTCTTTCGTGGGAAGTATACGTAGCCCATGGGACATGATTTCGACAAGGTCTCTGTGTACATGTTAGTGGCATGGGCTGCTTTCTTCAAGCGAAGCTGCCGTTTCCCATGGCTTTTTCCAGACGATTTTACCACCATTACCTTAAACTCACGGTCCTTACATTTACTCTCAGCCCTTCCAGTTGCTATTTTCAATTTGACCTCACACAGTACATTCTTTCAGAGTACGATGCTCGAGCAGCCATACTTTACCTGTGATTGAGCTTTCACTGACGCTGAGGTTCAAAGACGAGCGGGGATATCATTTGGGTTGAAGGTTTAAGATCTAAAGAGGGTTTCAAGGCAATCGTTTCAGGGGCTCATCCAGCCTCAATCGCTCAGAAATTCTGTATTCCATCGAGCGTTTAAAAGTCTCTTCCACATCCCTTTCCTTTGTTCAGGAATCAGCGAGCAAAACATTCAGTAATGGTAACTGAGCACCACTTAGTGCTTCCTGGTCTCATGGCAAAGTGAATTGCTTAACTGTTGATGTGTTTGGGATTTGATCCCATGGATGGTAAAGAGCCCTGTAAGTTTTTGAGCAGAGAGGAAGTGTCTTTTAACGATCGATCATTTAAAATAATCCCTCTGTTGCATATAAGGGAGCGGGTGAGGATTCCATCCGTGAGTACATTGACAGGGATTAGGACAAGATGGGGACACAAATGAAAGGCGTCAGATGATGAAAGAAGTGCCGACAAAACCGGAGGCAGGAGCAGCACGTGTGTGCGTCTGTTGGTGAATATGTGTGTTGAGTGCATGTATGTGTGTGAGTGTACATGAGCGTGTGAGTATGTTGGCAAGTGTGCATCTGTGTTGAGTGCATCTGTGTTGGTGAATTGTGTTGGTGAGCTTATGCATGTTGAACACATACATGGATGTGTGCATGTGTTAGTGAAGGAATGGGAATTCTTGAGTTGAGTGTGCATGTGAGTGGAATGTTGAGTGTGTTGGTAGAGGTGACTGGACTGTGTATGCCAATGTGTTGGGGAGGGGGCGGGTGAGTGTGAGTTGAATGTAAATGTTTCGGAATGTGTGGATGTGTTGGTGACTGGTTGAGAAAATGGAAGTCCAGTGTGTGAGTGTACATCTGTGAACGGAGTGTCAGTATATCTGCGTGGGGGCTGTGAGACTGTGTGTCAATGTAATTGATCGTGCAAACATGTGCTGAGTAAGTGTGTGTAAGCAGGTCGGTGGCCTGGGAGTGCATTTGAGTGTGTACTGGTGAGGTTTAGTAGCAGAGAGGTCGGTGTTTATGGGTGGTGCTGAGGGTAGTGAGAATGCATTGGATTGCACATTTAATGAGTGTAGGGGAGTGCAGGAGTGAGTGTCAGCGCAGCCTGAGCATGTGGGTGTGTGTTGGTACATCGGTGGCAGTGCAGGAGTTGGATGTAGTTGTATCTGAAGGTGTGTGTATGGCTGAGCAGGTATGAGTTGAGTTTGTCTGTATGAGCATGAATGTCTGGCGCAAGATTCGTGTGTTAAATATGAATAGATGTGTGTCTGTAGGAGAGCCAGTGGAAAGGTGTGAGTTTCATATAAGTGTATGTGACTGTGTGAGCTGATTGTAAGTATATCTGAGTGTGCGACTGTGTGTAAGTGTATCTGAATGAGTAAAACTCGAGTGAGTACGTGTAGGTGTAGCTGTATGAGACTGTGTGTAAGCTAACTGTACGGGTATCTGAGGGTGTGACTGTGTGTAAGTTAACTGTACGGGTAGCTGAGGGTGTGACTGTGTGTAAGTTAACTGTACGGGTAGCTGAGGGTGTGACTGTGTGTAAGTTAACTGTACAGGTATCTGAGGGTGTGACTGTGTGTAAGTTAACTGTACGGGTATCTGAGGGTGTGACTGTGTGTAAGCTAACTGTACGGGTAGCTGAGGGTGTGACTGTGTGTAAGTTAACTGTACGGGTAGCTGAGGGTGTGACTGTGTGTAAGTGTATCTGAATGAGGCTGACACTGTGGGTGTGTCAGTTAATAGCAGATGGATCTAAGTGTGTGTGTCAGGATGCCTGAGAGCTGAGTGTGTGGGGGTCAGAGTGTGTGGCTCTGTGTAGCTGTGAGAGCCGAGTGTGACTCTGTCTGCGTGTGTGCATGCGCTGTGTCGGCTTTGCTGGTGGAAGTGCAGTTGACATTGGATGCTGGGGGCCGTCTCTTTGTCCCCTGTGCTAAGCTCTGGCCACATTCTAAGTGATGGGCATCACATTCTTTCCTGCCCTCCCCCAGACCCAGCCTCCGGAAGGCCGGGTAAGGTCTGGTGAGATTCAAGTTCCTCTGCCGCTCGCATGTTGCAGGTGCTCCATAAATAGGTGCGGAAGGAGCCGACAGGAAGGCCCTGTGGAGGGACCCCTTATTTCCTGCTCTGGGGAGACCTGACAACGGTGAAAGATCTGACCCTCCCCCATAAGAAGTCCTGTTTCCTACGACTTTCTACGAAGCTTTGTACACTTACGAGACACCATCCTCCCTCACAGCAAGCTAGCTGGCTCTCAATCGATATGTCTCCATCTCTATTAATAATATTCCTGCTATTTAATGAACTATATTCTGATTACAAATGCAACACATGCTCATTGTAGTAAACTGGGAAATTAAAGAGAGAGAGACGAGAGAGAGGAAACCCATCCATAATCCCATCCCCTGGAGATAATTACTGTTGTCAGTTTTATGTGTGCCCTGCCAGACGATGTTAAGCCACATGCACGTATATTTCTTTTCTTCTGCATTTTTTACAACATCGGGGCTCACTCGGCAATCATGTGTGTAACTCCTCCAGCAACTCCTCCTGAACACCCCCACGTTGTTAAAGGTTGTTGGTTAGGTTATTTTGCTCAGCTGGATTGGCTCCCACAATTTTTGTTTCTTGGACATTTTGGGCCCTTCTGCACGACTATTCAGCCTTTACAAATGGCTGAAATATTCTGGAATGGTCTCTAGTCCCTCCCCTTGCCAGGCTTTCCTCTAGGGTCTCCCTAGAAGGGTGCTTCTCTTCTCATCCTTGCCAAGGCTACAGGCTAGCCATGCCTCCTCCAGGGAGTCTTCCCTGATGCACCAGTTTGGGGCCAGGCACTCTTCCTTCTCTGAGCACCCTACCTGTCACTCATCCTAATGAACAGCAGAGATGAACACACAGCAGTCACCACTAACCAGACCACCCACTCCTGGGCGCCCAGGACCACATCGGATTCCTGACCATCGCTGGTTCAGTGCAGCATGGGTATACATCAACGAAAAGGTGTTGGGCTGCTAGCCACAAGGTCAGCAGTTTGAAACCACCAGCCACCTCGAGGGAAAGACAAGGGTTTCTATTCCCATAGAGTCCTAGTCTCAGCAGCCCACAGGGGCAGGTCTACTCTGCCCTATAGGGTTGCTATGAGTTGGCATTGACTGATGGCAGTGCGTTGTGGTGTGTGTGTGTTTTATTTAGGGTGTTAGTGGTGCCTTCATTGCAAGATTCCCGGATTAAATTCCCTGGCAATGCCCCTCATGTACAGCCACTGCCCATCTGCCAGTATAGGCTGGCATGTCACGATGGCGCTCAGCAGGAAGAAAGGCCTGGCGGTCCACTTTGCAAACCACCCAGTGGGCGCCTTCTGGATCGCATTCGTCCCATCCACCCCTGACCCGAGGCCTGGCAGCACTTCCTTCTACTGAGCATGAGTCGCCAAGAGTCAGGGACAGATTTGCTGGCAGGCACTGTGGATTTGCTGCGCCTCAGGAGACAGGTCAGACTGCCTGCTTCCAGAAGGATTTGTAGTCCCAGAAACCCTGCACCTAGTGACTGTCTCAGGAGGGACTCACTGCTGGCAAAGGACTTGGTGTCAACCGGTGTTTCCCAAAGCGGGTGATACCGTCTCCTGGTAGGGGATGCTAGAATGATTCAAGAGGGCTGCAAAAGTAGACGCCTCCACTTTATCCCGGATGATGGGCTAGAGCCCAAACGTTTTTGATTAACAAGGGGGCACGGAGTTCCCTTTTCTCTCTGAAAAGGGGGCAGTTGGCCAAAGAAGTCCGGGAACCTATGGTCTGAACCAGGGACTCCCTGCTGTCTTCCTCGGGTCACCTTGTGGCAGGACTATGCCCATCCTCCAGGCGGTATGGGAGGCGCAGGCCGCGCCAGGCAGAGCCGCCTGTGTTTTCCTTCGCTGCACCCGCCAAGGGCCTTCCCTCAGCTTCCACTGCTTCGCGCAGCCTCCGCGCTCCTGGAAAAGGCCGGGCGGAGCGAAAGGAGCGGCACTCTGTCATCGCCTGGGAGAGGAGCAGAGAAGATGCATGTGTCACCAGCGCTTCCCGTTCTTTCTTCCGGAGCCGAGAGCTTGGCCTCCTTCCATCGTGCCGGGGACCACGGAATCCAATCTGAAATCGACTCAAGTGCGCATTAGCCATGCCGGAGCGTTAGCAACTCTCTCCTGGCACCGGCTGGGGAGCCTATAATTAGAGGAGACACCATGCCACTTAGTGTGTGTCATTCGCACGCACAGAACGTGCGCAGGGAGGGGCGTGCGGCTGGAGATGCAAACGGGAGACCATGTCGGCGGGCCTGGCACTCGCTGTGTGCCAAAGAGACGCGTGGCCGACCGCCTTTCCAAGCGCAGGCACGGGCCTGGCTGGAGCTGAGCGTCGTCGTGTGGGTGCCACCGCGGGGAGGCGGTGTCTGCTGCCCTTAAACAGGCTTGGCTTGGAAGAGGGCAGCTGCACCCTCAGGGGCCAGCGCCAACGCTCAGGCAGGCCAGCCACCTCGGAGACTGTTTTGCCATCAGGGGTCTGTCTAGGTCTAAAGGAGGGCTACAACAACCTCAACAGGCACAGCAGCACGTGTTGTGTTGTGCCACCACCCAGCCGGCCCCTGCCCATAGCGACCCTGTGCCCAACAGAAGGAAACTCTGCCAACAATTGTTCCTATGGCTGAACCGTTGTTGCAGCCAGTGTTTCCATTTCTTTATCTCCCTGCGGGGCCTTCCTCTTTTTCACCACCCTCCCCTTTCCCAAACACAAGGTCCTCCTGCAACTTCCCCAGGGCCTGCTGTGTCCTGGCAACAAGTCCAAAGCATATAAGGTGAAGTCTTGCAATCTTTGTTTCGAAGGAGCTCGCTGGTGTTCCTTATTGCGACACAATATTCTAGCGGTACTCATTATTCTTATTGTCATTGTTATTAAAACCACCTCAACTTTTATACCATAGCAGCAACACCACTGCCAACCAAGGGACATCGTTTTTGGCAGCGGGTCAGTGGAAGCAGAAGGACCCTTCGATGAGATGGACCGACCGAAGCCTACTAATGACCACGAAGATGATGCTGGATGGGCTGTGCCTCCTTCTGTCACCTGTAAGGCTTTCTGGGGTTGGAGCTGGCTCAAGGGCACCTAATAGCCACCGCCAGCAAATGAGCCAGCATTGACTAAAAGCCATGAGCCAGCATTGACTCAGCACTTGCTATGTTTCAGACTCTCTTTTAACACTTGGCATGGATCAACTACATTCCATCACAGTGCCACACGGACCCCAAACCAAACTGACCAACAGACATCCAACCCATTCTTTTTAAAAAAAAAACAAACATTTTATTAGGGGCTCATACAACTCTTATCACAATCCACACATATACATACATCAATTGTATAAAGCACATCCGTACATTTCTTTGCCCTAATCATTTTCAAAGCATTTGCTCTCCACTTAAGCCCTTTGCATCAGGTCCTCTTTTTTTCCCCTCCCTCCCTGCTCCCCCCTCCCTCATGAGCCCTTGATAATTTATAGATTGTTGTTTTGTCATATCTGGCCCTATCCGGAGTCTCCCTCCCCCACCTTCTCTGCCGTCCATCTCCCAGGGAGGAGGTCACATGTGGATCCTTGTAATCGGCTCCCCCTTTCCAACCCACTCACCCTCTACTCTCCCAGTACTGCCCCTCACACCCCTGGTCCTGAAGGTATCATCCACCCTGGATTCCCTGTGCCTCCAGATCCCATATGCACCAGTGTACAACCTCTGCCCTATCCAGTCCTGCAAGGTAGAATTCGGATCATGGTAGTTGGGGGGAGGAAGCATCCAGGATCTGGGGGAAACCTGTGTTCTTCATCGGTACTACATCGCACCCTGATTGACCCATCTCCTCTTCTAAACCCCTCTGTGAGGGGATCTCCAGTGGCCAACAAATGGGCTTTGGGTCTCCACTCTGCACTTCCCCCTTCATTCACTATGGTGTGTGTGTGTGTGTGTGTGTGTGTGTATTTTTTTGCATGATGCCTTATACCTGGTTCCTTTGGCACCTCGTGATCACACAGGCTGGTGTGCTTCTTCCATGTGGGCTTTGTTGCTTCTGAGCTAGATGGCCGCTTGTTCGCCTTCAAGCCTTTAAGACCCCAGACACTATCTCTTTTGATAGCTGGGCACCATCAGCTTTCTTCACCACATTTGCTTGTTCACCTGCTTTGGCTTCGGCAGTTGTGTCGGGAGGGTGAGCATCGTAGAGTGCCAATTTAAATGAAGAAAGTATTCATGCATTGAGGGAGTGCTTGAGTAGAGGCCCAAGGTCCTTCCGCCACCTTAATACTAAACCTATAAATATAGACACATAGATCTATTTCCCCACCCTCATATATATATATATATATTTGCATGTACATGTGTTTGTCTAGAACTCTATAAATGCCCTTTGACTCCTAGCTCTTTCCTCCATCTCCCTTGACTTTCCTCCTGCCCTACTACCATGCTCTGTCCCCACCTGGGTTACAGCTATACCTCTTCTTTACGTAACCTTACCCTTGATCGTTCCCTACCAGGCCTGCCACTCCCCCCTCACTACTATTTTGGATCCCATGTTGTTCCCTTATCCCTGTGTTTGTTAACACCACGTCCTTACCCGCCCCCACCTCCCCCTGTCCCAAGTCCCCCAGGAACTGTCGGTCCCATTGTTTTTCCTCCAGATAGTTCATCCAGCCTGTCTTATTTAGACAGACCTGTGCAGACAATAACATGCACAAAAAACAAGACAGAGGAAAACAAAGCAACAGTACACAACCAGACAACAAAACGACAACAAACCACCGACAAAGAACAAAACAAAACACATTAAGAAAGAAGAGCTAGTAGTTAGTTCAAGGATCATTTGTTGGCCCTTAGGAGCATTTTCCAGTCCAGTCTGTTGGGGAACCACGCCCTGGCCCCAAAGTCCACTTTTAGCATTCCCTGGGGACCTTCCCGCTCCATTCCCTTGCTGTTCCGCTGCACTCCCCCAGTGCTTTGCCTCAGTGTGGTGGGATCAGGGCAGGTGCAATTCCCACACTGTGTCTCCAGTGCTGTCCCCTGTATCACCCTTAGTCACTGATTGGCATCATTTCTCATCTGATTGGCATCATTTCTCATAGTGGGGCCAGCCATGTTGTTCTCTCTGTGGACTGGCTGCTCTAATCAGGAACATCATCCTCATGGCCTGGTGGGCCAGGCTGTGCTCCACTCTCTCCTCCTGCCCCTTCATCTGCTCCCGTGTGCTCTGATCAGATATGTCCATCTCCCGGAGCTGCAGAATCAATGTCGTCCTTTGGAACAAATTCTTTTTGGGGGAGGGGCAGGAATCCACTTAATTTATGGTGCTGGGGCCAGCCTCCCAGACCTCTCCACCGGTTCCCTCCTCCACGCCGGGGTATTGCATTCACACCTTGTGGCACTGGGTTGAAGTCTGGTCCCACTTTCCCTGTGGAGATATAAACAATACCCTCCCCTTAGGTGGATTAATGCCCCATGACCCCACTCCCCTTTTCTTCCTTATATTCATCCTTTTGTTTTCCTTTCCCCACCTCCTCCACCATTGTCTACGATGTACATCCCTGGTTTTGATCTGGTCTCTGCCATACTACAGAGTCTTCACCCAAAAAATGTTTGTATACAGTAGCTTTTTCCCCATGCCCCTTTTGCATTTTTTAAAATATTTACCTCAGTGGGCTCATGTTGTACTTGTCCTTTTGTGTCTGACTTACTTCACTTAGCATGATTTCCTCCGGTTCTTCCCATGCCGCTATGTGCTTCATACGTTCATCACTGCTTTTTAGTGATGCATAGTACTCCATAGTATGTATATACCACAATTTTTTAATCCAATCATCAGTTGATGGAAATTTGGGTTGCTTCCAGCTCCTTGCAATTGTGAACTGTGCCACAGTGAACATTGGAGCACAGATGTCCGGCCTTGGTTTGTTTCTTGCCTCTTCTGGGTATATGCCTGGTAGGGGGATTGCTGGGTCATATGGTAACTCTATTTCCATCTGTTTTAGGTATCACCAGATTGATTTCCATAGTGACTGTACATACTTACAGGCCCACCAGCAGTGGATGAGAGTTCCTGTCTCCCCACAGCCCCTCCAACACTTGTTGATTTCTGATTTTTTGAATTGGGCTACCTTTGAGGGTGTCAGGTGGTACCTCATTGTTGTTTTAATTTGCATTTCTCTTATATCTAAAGATCGGGAACATTTTCTCATATGTTTGTTGGCCATTCGGATTTCTGCCCCTGTGAAACTTCTGTTCAAGTCCTTTGCCCACCTCTCAAGTGGGCTATTAGTTTTTTTTTTCTTTTTGGAGGCTAGCAGAGTATTGTAGATTTTAGTAATAAGACCTTTGTCTGATGTGTCATTGCTAAAGATGTTTTCCCAGTATGTGGACTCTCTTATTACTCTCTTGGTGAGTTCTTTCGATGTACACAAGTGTTTTATCTTCAGTATATCCCATTTGTCAATTTGTGCCTCCTCTGTGTTTGTGTCCTTCCCTATTTCTGATAGCCTGTGTATTCCTTGTGCCAAAGTTCTCCAGTTGGTCCCAATTCCCTCATTGATGGCCCTAATAGTTTGGGGTTTAACTTCAAGGTCTGTGATCCACCTTGAGTTTATTCTTGTGCATGGAGTGAGAAAGGGTCTTGCTTCATTTTTCTGCATGTTGATATCCATTTTTTCCAGCACCACTTGTTAAAGAGGGCATCTGCTTCCCATTTGATATTTTGGGGCCCTTATCAAAGATCAACTATCTGTATGCTGATGCTTTTATTTGTGGGTTTTCAGTTCTTTTCCATTGGTCTGCGTATCTGTCATTGTACCAATACCATGCAGATTTGAGAACTGTGGCTGTATAGTATGTGCCAAAGTCAGGTAAAGCAAGCCCTCCCACGGTGTCCTTCTTCTTGAGGAGTTGTCTGCTAATTCTGGGCTTCTTCCCTTTCCATATGAAGTTGGTAATCAGTTTTTCCACTTCTTTGAAGAAAGATGATGGTAATTGTATCGGGATGGCATTAAACTTACATAGTGCTTTTGGCAGAACTGACATCTTAACTATATTAAGTCTTCCAATCCAAGAGCATGGGATATTCTTCCATTTGTTGAGGTCGCTCTTGGTTTCTTGTAATAGAGTTCTATAGTTTTCCCTGTATAGTTCTTTTGTTTTTTCAGTCAGGTGTATCCCTAGATATTTCAATTTCTATTTGGCTATTGTGAAGGGTACCACCTTTTTGATCTCTTCTTCTGTGGTCTTATCTGATGTGTATAACAGTCCGATGGACTTCTGTTTGTTGATCTTGTATCCTGCCACTTTGCCAAACTCCTCTATTGCTTCCAATACTCCCCTTGTGGAACTTTTGGGATTTTCCATATATAAAATCATATCATCTGCAAATAACGATAATTTCACCCCTTCCTTCCCCAGACTAATACCTTTGATGTCACTTCTTTGCCTTATGCTGTTAGCTAAATCCTCCAGCACGATATTAAATAGGAGTGGGGACAAGGGGCATCCTTGTCTGGTCCCCTTTTTCAGTGGGATTGTGTTAGTCTTTTCTCCATTGACTACCACTTTGGCTGTTGGTTTTTCATATATAGCTTGTATTGTCTTGAGGAACTTTCCTTCCATTCCTATCTTCGCTAGTGTCTTAAACAGGAATTGGATGTTGTCAAATGCTTTTTCTGCATCTATTGATATTATCATGTTATTCTTATACTTTTTCATGTCAATGTGACAAATAATACTAATGGTCTTTGGTATTTTGAACCATCCCTGCATCCCTGGTATGAATCCCACTTGGTCATGGGTGAATTATTTGTTTTATATACTTTTGTATTCTGTTGGCTAGTATTTTGTGAAGGATTTTTGCATCAATGTTCAATAGGGATATCGGTCTGTAGTTCTCGATTCTTGTGGGATCCTTGCCCGGTTTGGGTATCAGAGTTATACTAGCTTCATAGAAGGAGTTTGGGAGTTTGCCATCTTTTTCTATGTTCTGGAAAAGTTTGTGTAGGATTGGTGTTAGTTCTTCCCTGAATGCTTGGTAGAATTCTCCAGTGTAGCCATCTGGTCCAGGGGATTTTTTTGTTGGTAATCCCTTGATAACCTTTTCTATTTCTTCTATTGCTATGGGTCTGTTGAGATTCTTGATGTCCACCGAGGATAGTCTAGGGAGGGATTGTTTTTCCAGGAATTTGTCCATGTCTTCCAAATTGTTGAATTCATTGGAGTACAATCCTTCATAGTACTGTGTAACTATCCTTTTGATTTCATTAGGGTCTGTTGTAATGACCCCTCTTTCATCCCTTATTCTTGCTATTGAGATTTGTTCCCTCCTTTCTTTGGTTAGGTTTGCCAATGGTCTATCGATCCTGTTTATCCTTTCAAAGAACCAACTTTTAGCGATATTAATTTTTTCCATAGTTTTCTTATTTTCCCTCTCCTGGAACTCTGCCCTGATTTTTATAATTTCTTTTCTTTTGCTATTAGTACGATTGTCCTGCTAACTCTTCTCTAGTTGTTGTAAATTTTGTGTCAGTGTATCAATCATGAGTCTCTCTTCCTTTCTTGGGTGTGCATATATTGCTATGAACCTTCCTCTGATGACTGCCTTTGCTGTGTCCCATAAGTTTTGGTATGTCGTGTGCTCATTTTCGTTGGTTTCGAGAAATTTCCTGATTTCGTCTCGGATCTGCACCAGTATGCACTCCTTTTGCAGTAGAGAGTTATTCATCCTCCAATTATTTGCTCTTATTTTCTTTGTCTTCCTTTTGTTGATTTCCAGTCTTATGGCACAGTGGTCAGAGAGAGAAGTCTGTATTATTTCAATGTGCTTAAATTTATGTAGATTTGCCTTATGCCCCAGCATGTGGTCTATCTTCGAATATGTGCCATGGGGACTTGAAAAGAATGTGAAATTTTTTTTTATTTGGATGAAAAGCTCTGTAAATATCTATCAGGTCAAATTGTCTAATTGTGGAGTTTAGCTCTCTAGTCTCCTTGTTGAGTTTCTTTCCCTGTGATCTATCTTTCTCAGTGAGTGGTGTGTTGAAGTCACCCACTATAATTGTCGAGTCTATGATTTCTTTCTTAATCTTTTGGAGTGTTTGGTTGATGTATTGAGCTGGTCTCTCATTCGGGGAATATATGTTTACAGTGCTTAGTGGTTCATTGTCTATGATTACCTTGAGCATTATATAGTGTCTCTCCTTATCTCTTTTTATGGTTTGCACTTTGAGATCAATTTTATCTGAGATTAGGATTGTAACCCCTGCTTTTTTTGTATTGCTGTTTGCTTGGTAGGTCCTCCAGCCCTTGATTCTCAGCCAATTTTTGTCTGTAGCCTTGAGATGTGTCTCCTGTAGGCAGCAAATTGATGGGTTGTGTTTTCTAAGCCAGTCTGCTAGTCTCAGTCTTTTAATGCCTGAGTTCAGGCCATTGATATTCAGGGTTATTATCTCCATGTGCAGACTCTGTGATGTCATTTTATACCTTTTGTGTTGGGAGTTTTCCTACTTTTCTTTTTCATTAGTGTGTTTTTTTTAAATCATTTAATATTTATTTATTTATTTTCTTTTTTTTCCCTTTTTTTACATTTTATTAGGGACTCATACAAGTCTTATCACCATCCATACATATACATACATCAATTGTATAAAGCACATCCATACATTCCCTGTCCCAATCATTCTCAAGGCATTTGCTCTCCACTTAAGCCCCTTGCATCAGGTCCTCTTTTTTTTTCCCCTCCCTCCCCTTTCCCCCCTCCCTCATGTGCCCTTGGTAATTTATACCTCGTTATTTTGTCATATCTTGCCCTATCCGGAGTCTCCCTTCCCCACTTCTCTGCTGTCCCTCTCCCAGGGAAGAGGTCACATGTGGATCCTTGTAATCAGTTCCCCCTTTCCAACCCACTCACCCTCCACTCTCCCAGCATCGTCCCTCACACCCTTGGTCCTGAAGGTATCATCCACCCTGGATTCCCTGTACCTCCAGCCCTCATATGTACCTGTGTACAGCCTCTGTCCTATCCAGGCCTGCAAGGTAGAATTCGGATCATGGTAGTTGGGGGGAGGAAGCATCCAGGATCTGGGGGAAAGCTGTGTTCTTCATCGGTACTACCTTGCACCCTAATTAACCCATCTCCTCTCCTAAATGCCTCTATGAGGGGATCTCCATTGGCCGACACTTGGGCCTTGGGTCTCCACTCTGCACTTCCCCCTTCAATTAATATGGTATATATATACATATACACATATATACACATACATACACACTTAGTGTGTGTTTTGTGTGTGTATCATTCTTGACTTCTTTCCATCCTTAAGCATTGCTATCTTGGGGTCTGTTTTCTCTTTGTTGCCTTCTGGGTGAGGTTGTTCTATGTGATGGTCTCTTATTTATGCTTGGTGAGTGTTGTTCTTCTGCCCACACTGAGTCGGCAAGGATCTTTTGTAAGGCTGGGTTTGTTGTAACATAGTTTTTGAGTTTTTCCTTGTCTGGGAAGACTTTTACTTCTTCATTGATCTTGATCGATAATTTGGCTGGGTAGAGTATTCTTGGATTTGTGTTGTTTTCAATTTTTGGAATATGTTACTCCACTCTCTCCTTTTTTTTTTCATAGTTTCTGCTGATAGGTCTGAGCATATTCTTATGTGGAAACCTTTATATGTGATTGCTTGTTTTTCCCTAGCTGCTCTCATGATTTTCTCCTTTTCCTCAAAGTTGGATAGTTTAACTATTATGTGCCTGGGTGAATCTTCTTGGGGTCCCGTCATGCTGGTGTTCTTTCAGCCTCCCGGATGGTTGCCTGGTTTTCATTCATTAGGCTGGGGAAATTTCCCTCCAAGAATTCTCTCGCTATTGTTGCAGATGACTTCTTTGTTGTGTCTTCCTCCGGTAGGCCAATAATTCTAATGTTGTTCCTCTTCATAGCATCAGACATAGCTCTTAGGTTTCCTTCAGCTTCTCTGATGCTCTTATTAGATTTTTGTTCACGTTTATTAAAGTCTGCTAGGCTGTCCTCCAAGACACTGATGCGGTTCTCTGATTCCTCCAATCGATTCTCAAGGACTGTGATTCTGCTATTGTTTTTCGTTGTCTCCTTGCTAAGCTCCTGTATCGTTGCATCCTTTTTCTGTATTGTTTCCCTCATATCCTGCATGGCTCCAAGCAGCATTCTGAGAATTTCTTTGTGTGGCATCTCAATATCTGCTTCTTCTATGTATGTTGTTATGTTCGGGACATCTTCTGCCTTTGCCTTTTGTTTCTCCTGTTTTTTTGTTGAGGTCGTTGGGGCTGATGGCTGTTTACATTGAGTTGTTTTAGAGGGACCAGGTGCCATTTTTCTAGGCTCTCTCTGGAAGACTTATAGGAATGCTTGGGATTAACCTCCCACTTTATCTTCATGTGGCTTCCCTACCAGGGGAGTGCCCCAGATGGCAGGTTGGCCACCTGCCCCAATGTTGCAGAGGCTGGGCTGAAGTTCCTGCTATTGGTTTTAATGTTGATAAGTGTTGGCTGAGCTGCCTTATGCCCCGGGGTTTGGGTTTAGTCCCTGCTCAGACAACACGGCCTGGCAAACTGTGGCTGTGCCGTGAAAAAGCCCCTGCACAGCCCTCCAAGGCTGTGTGGGAATAGAGAGCAGAGATGCAAACAGAAGCAACAATGTAGCTGAACCCTGATCCCTGATCCCTGCCGGTGGAGCCGCAAGGGTCCTGTCCCTGCCCTGAGGCAGGCAGGGAAAAACTGTGGCTGTGCTGAGACCAAGCCCTATTACAGGCTCCAAATGGTCCCGGCTACAGCAGATACAGCGGCTGGGCTAGGGTCAAGCCCCAGCCAGCTTCCACTGAGGTAAGCCAAAAACCCCCAGCCCCTCAAAACTCCGTGGGTCTGTGCCTACTTATCTTTATGATGTGCCTCCTGCAATCCAGCAGTGTTGAATTTCCCTCTAAGCAACTCTCCTGGGCTGGATTCTGCGCAGTCCCTCTGGTCTGTGTCACTCCGTCGCCATCTTCCCGGAAGTCCGATTTTTTTTTTTTGATGATGCCTTATACCTGATCCCTTTGACACCATTCTTAAGAAGTCAACCACTCCTCCTGTGACCATGCATGGTATTAGTATCTGTGTGGACATGGAAGCACACATGGAAGCGACGTGAGAAAGATCACAAATGCTGAGAGCCCAGGGGTTGATTGACAGTATTCCATGGTGTAAGAGGGAGGCCACGAGCTGATTAAATAATCAAAAAGGAGGAGGACCCTCCACGAGATGGATCGATGACACAGTGGCTGCAACAATGGACTCACACAGAACCACGGTGGTGGGATTGGTGCAGGACTGGGCAGTGTCTTGTTGTATTGCCCACAGAATCACAAGGAGTAGGAACCCACTTGACAGCAACAACAACATGAACGAGGGCTCATGGAAGGTGTAAGCTCATGGAGCAGGGCAGTCCGCACCGCCATTGTAGGATACTTGGGCCCAGAAAAGGGAAGAGGTTTCATCAGGAACGCTTGCTCCTTTGGTAGGTATAAAGGATCTGGCACTGTGGTGGCAATGATGGGCTCGAAGAGCACAATGGTGAGGAGGGGGCAGGGCTGGATGGTCTTCCGTTCTGTGGTCCACGGCGCCTCTATGAGTCAAAATGGACTCAACAGCGCCAAACAACCACACTGTGATCTACATGCCTCCCATGGGTACTCATCGAAGTGGTTATGCATTGGAATGCTAACTGCTGGGTCGGCAGTTCAAAACCACCGGTCCCTCCTCTGGAGAAAGGCGAGGCTTTTTCTTCCCTTCAAGAGTTACCGTCTCAGAAACTCCCATGGACAGTTAGTTCTGCCCTGTTCTATAGGGCTGATATGGTCTGGCATTGACACGGTGGCAGTTGTTTGAGTGACAAGGTCGAAGATGTGAGCAATAGACTCAGAGGGGTGGTGCGACTTGGCCCAGGTCACACAGCTCTGTGAGCAAAACGGTGGTCAGCTTTACGGGTGTGACGCGCCCTTGAGTCATTTCCGACTCAGAGTTATCCTTCGTGCAACAGGTTGAAAGATGGCCCGACCATGTGCCATCCTCCCAATAGTTCCTGTTTGAGCCCATTGTAGCAGCCGCTGTGTCAGTCCATCTTGTGGAGGGTCTTTCTGCCTGTTGCTGACCCCTGCCTTATCCAGCATGATCTCCTCTCCAGAGACTACTTCTCCTGTTTGCATGCCCAAAGGGAGCGAGACGAAGCCCCCCAGCCTCACTCCTAAGGAGCTTTCTGGTTGCACTTCTTTCAACCCAGCGGTGCCCATCCTTTGGGCTGCCCAAGGCTGCCCGCGGGTCGTTCAACCTTCCTTGCCAATTCTGCAATTCAAAGGCCTGCCTTCTTCTTCCTCACGCACGGTCTAGCTTTCACCTACATTCGAAGTGAGTGAAGATTCCATGGCTTGGGCCAGGCACCTTGGCCAATCCTCAAGGTGACCTCTTTGCTTCTTAACACATTAAAGAGGTCCTTCACAGCAGGTTTTCCCAAATGGAGATCTTTCTAGAAGCGATTCCCTCCTGTTAAAATATTGTAAGATTGTGAAAACCCATCAGGCAAGCTTAAGGGAAAAAAGGAAAATTGGCTGGTGTAGTCAATGGAAACCCCTGGTCTGACTGACTCATGGTGTTACAGACTCTAGGTGTCCTGGCCTGCAGTTATAATCCCATTCAAAATTGCCTTGTCTTTGTTCTCTTAATGAGATAGGCTTGGTGTGGGGTGTGTTTGGAGTGAATATCTTACAAGATATAAAAGAAGCAGATGAAGGGAGCAGAGAGAGAGGAAGAGAGGTGGCACGTTTCATGAAAAACGCAGAGGAAAAGCTTAGCAGAGCCCAGGACCTTCCTCCAGAGCCAAGAAAGAGAGGAGAGCAAGCAACCTTCCCATAGAGCCAGCATCCTGAAGTTGAACTTGTAGCTTCCTAAACTGTGAGAAAATGCACTGCTGTCTATAAAAGCCACCCCCTTGTGATATTTCTGCTGTAGCAGCCTGAGGAAATGCGCACGAGGCGCTTGCATGATGCGTGCGGGTATGGACCTTCGAGTTGTTTTATGCCTCAGTGGTGGCTTCATCTCAAGTAGGCCTTCTCCTCACTGTGGTCAGAGTTCCACTGGTCTCTGGTGTCTGGAACTAGCTGACACTTCTAGTTTCATTCTTCTGCACTGGTGATGGGGTGCTCAGCCTCCAGGGGTGCAGGGCAGGTGGGGAGGGACGAGAAGACTTGGAGAGGGCAGAATAACCAACACTTCCCCCAACTCCCCAACCCAGTCTCCAGAATGGCATAGAATCTAGGCTGAGGACTAGCTACCGGTGATCACTTCGCAGAGGCATTGACTGAGCACTTCCTCCAGGAGGCAGCATGGGGCTCTTCTCGGTTTGACCTTGCCTCGGCAAGACCCAGCACCCGCTCTACGGATGCCTGACTTTGGTTTTGTCTCTTCCCCAAGAGCCTCCTGACCTCTTGCCTGAGCCCAACTAACTTCCCATGAGCCCCTGGGCCCTGCTTCCCATGTTTGCACCCCAGCCCTGTGCTCGCTTCCTGCCACCCATAGGCCTTCCTCTTCCTTCCTCAACCGCACCCTAAACCTTGTGCTATCCAACAGTCCACTTCTCTCTTTCCCCTTTTCTCTGGGGACCAAGCCTTCACACCCTTTTCTGCTTGTCTTGGTTCTTGCCCAGCTGAACATCACCAAGCTTGCCTGTGTGATTGAAGGGCAGCGAGCTTCTGTGGGCCTCGATCTTCTCAGCGGGAGAAATGGGGATGAGAGTGGAAGGGTGAGCTGCACGATTGTCTTTACAGGAACATGAGCACAATATGGGAGGAATTACCAGGCGGCTGCCGCCTGCCACGCAGCTGGGTCTGTACTGCTGTTGCCTCCATTACCAGATGTCATGTTGCATTTGCAGAAGATGGCTGTATGGAATTTCACTCTCTCACAATGTAGGAAATAGGCCACCGCCTCCTGGGAAAGGGACCAGGGCTTCCTGGCTGATCCATTGACATCCCCGGAAGATGACGGGACCCAAGGCCTAAACCTAGCATTTGGGCCAAAGGGGTGAGGCTGCAGAAGAGGGAATGGAGGAGACTTGAAGTCTATGATGGGCTCTGGTCCATCAGAGCCTCACTCCTTACTGCTCCCTGTTGGCAAAGACTTCGGGGTAGTTTAGGGTCCAGAGAGGTTAGGTTCAATAGCTGGCGATAGTTGACTTTGAAGATACTAGGAGTAGCTTTAGGAGTGAATTTGGTGTCGAGGGTGCAACACAGAATGCAACGCATCAAATGTCTTTCTGCCTCCATTTTCCCATGTATAAAATAGGGGCAACCATCATGTCCCATGATGACATCTTTTAACCACCCAGCATAGGCTCTGACACACGGCAAGCATCTGATACCTGTTAGTCCTTCATTGAGTTACTTTGGGCAAGCCATTTTGCTTACCTGGGCTTCTGGGTTCTCATCTGTAAAATGGGTGGATACTTGCATACAGATGTTTGTTAATCGGCAGATGTTGCTTTTTGCTACCGGCAGGTCAACTCCAGGTCCAAGTGACCTGAGGACAACAGAATGAAATGCTGTCCTGTCGGCTTCACCATTGTTGGCGCATGTGAGCGCACTCTCAAGTGCCTTCCAAGCTAGGGCACTTACCTTCCAGAAATACACCGTACGATGTTGTGTTGTCGTCTATGTTGTCATCGGCAGTCAGAAACCACCAGCCACTCCACAGGAAAAAGAGGGGCCTTTCTACTTCTAGACAGCATCAAAATCTCAGGAACTCACAGGGGCAGTTCTACCCTGTCCTAGAAGGTTCCTACGAGTCAGAATTAACTGGATGGTAGTGAGTTTGTTTTTGGAGTTTAATTTTGGAAGTAGATTGACAAGTCTTTCTGTTGAGTTCAGCTCAGCCTGGAAGTTGAACACCTGATTGTTGTTGTTGGTGCTGATTCCTGATGGCCTGGTGCACAATGGGACAGAACACTGCCCGGTCCCGTGCCATCCTCACCAGGGTTGCTGTGTTTGAGACCACGGTGCAGCCGCTGTCCATCCATCTTATTGAGAGTCTGCCTCCTTTCTTGACCTTCTACTTTACCAACCACGATGTTCTCCTCCACAGACTGGCCCCTGATGGCATCATGTCCAAAGTTCAGGAGAGGAAGTCTCGCCATCTTGACTTCTAAGGAGCATTCTGGCCGTACTTCTTCCAAGATGGATCTGGTTGTTCTTCTGAGGGAGTGGGGGTGGCCAATGAGTCATGAGTCAGCTTTGTTGCCTGACCGGCTGGTTTGTCCCCTCAGACCCTCCAGAGCTCAGCTCCTGGCTCAGATGCTTCCTAAGTGACAACGACTCACCTGGGGATCTGGAGGCATGACGGTGAAGGGTTTGGTTGGAATGCACCATTGCTCTGTGGCAGGAAGTTACAGCCATCAACCCTGTAAAGGCTCATCTTTGAAAACTTTACCGGGCAGTTCTTTTCTACACTGTAGGGTGACTGCTATAGTTTATTGTGCCAGCCTGGCCGATAAACACAAGTAGGACTAACTGAAGGGCAGAGGGATAAATGGCTTGCTTGTTCTGTGCCTCAGTTTAAAGGGGTACACTCCCTGTGGGATGCCTAGCATGTGGACTGTGTCGCTGTAAGTTGAGGTCCCTTTAAGCCCACACGATTGGAATGTTCATCTCTGGAGCTGGGGACTGATGGTTGATGACAGTTGGGGACCTGCCCTGCAGTTTGCCGCCTGGGTATATATAGCCCAGCTCTCTCTACAAAAGGGGACTAGTAACTGGCAGCTCTCAAAAACTTGAAGGACTGCTCACTGCTTTATAACTTAACTGTTAATTCCTTGTATTATCTATCTGTATATTATTTAACGGTTTATTTCTTGAATTATATATCTATCTTTATAAATATATTTATATATAATTACTAGCAATCTGGTTTGTCTCTCTAGAGAACCCTATCCAATACAGTGACTATGAGTTGGGAGTGAGGCTATAAATGGGTTTTTAGTATCTTTTTGTTACGAGTCACTTTGGGATCTCTCCACTTGGGAATGGGACTTGGCATCAAAT
Source organism: Tenrec ecaudatus (assembly GCF_050624435.1). Classification (NCBI taxonomy): domain Eukaryota; kingdom Metazoa; phylum Chordata; class Mammalia; order Afrosoricida; family Tenrecidae; genus Tenrec; species Tenrec ecaudatus. The sequence continues at coordinate 28,412,348 of NC_134545.1, read as the reverse complement.
ATCCTGGGGGGAAAACTCCCAAAAACCTAGTTGTTGGGGGCTTTCATGAGATCTCAATTCCCAGAGAGTCAGACCGAGATGCTCAGAAAGGCTGGGGTTCTAGTAGGGAGGCTGGGTACAAGTATCTGTTTGTGACCCTCAGGACTGGACTGCCTATAGTGTCTTTTGGAAATTTTACTTCCTAAATCAACAGTTACAAATTCAGATATGAGGTGAAATTGCTTAACGTGGCTCTTCTCTCCCTAGCCTTTATAGCTCCCCCTACAGGTCTGGGTTACCCAAACCAGAATCACTGCCACTGAGTCAATTCTAACTCAAAGTGACCCTATAGGTCAGGATAGAACTGTCCTTCTGGGCTCCTGAGGCGGATTCTACATGTGAGTAAAAAGCCTCTTCTTTCTCCCGAAGAACATCTGGTGGTTTCAAAAGGCTGCTCTTGGATTTTGCAGCCTACTCACTATGAAATGGGGCCTCTGCATTACCTGGGTGAGAGCATTCGATTGGTCCCTTTTGCCATTCTGCTGGGCAGAAAGTGAGCCACTGTAGAGCAGGGAGAGAGACTCCCATGGCCACCAAGAAAGAAGAGCCAGGAGCAAAAGCATGCCTATGATCCTATGTGGAGAGGAGACAATGAGGCAGAGTGGTGGGCTCCCCTGCCCATGTAATGAGTGAAGCTGAGTGCTTGTGGGCATTGGCAGCACTAGAGAAGCTTTAGACCATTGACTTAAGCAGGGAAGAAGCCAAGGAGCCATGTAGTTGAGAGGCCATGGACCAGAGAGACGTGACTGCCAGCAGCACTGTCTCCTTAGCTTTTTGTAATCTGTTAGCTTCTCTAGTAAATTTCACGATGGTAAACATTATCTGTGAGTTCCATGTGGCTGTTACAAGGGATTATTGACCCCAGTAGGGAAGTAGTATGGCTTAGAGGGGGTGGTTGGTGTTAGAATAGGATCAATAGGATGCATGTCCAAACTCTGTCTTAGAAACACCATCCTTGGGTGGGTGTGGAGTTGAACTTTTCTCTCTGTTGTAGCTGGAGAAGGTCAGACATGGCCCTCACACCATTTTTGCAGATGTCTACAAGGTCTAGGCAGATAGTAACTAACAGATGGTTCCACCTCTATGCCAGGTACTGTTTAGAGAGCTTTATACATACTCATCTATTTAATTCTTACCATAATTTCCTTAGCTTACTACTTGTGGTAAATGGAAGCACCTGAAGGGAAAGTGTGGATGATCAACACCATAGATGTGGGAAGAGGGAAGATTGCATGAGGACCCATGAGGGTGCCACCAGGGTGCCATGATGAGTGGGGGGGCTGAGTGATGGAGCCACCTGGGGTGAACCCAACTCAACTCCAGCCCCCAGGTAAGCAGCAGGATTGTGTTCCCTGGATGAACGGATTGCTCACTTTTTTGAGAAGCTGGGAAATGCGACTTGGCAGTTTGAGCAATGAAACTCTTTTTGCAATGGGAGATGTCTCCTGGGGTCAAAAGGGCTTATCAGGACAGTGTGAATAGACCACTTGATCTTTGAGTGGCATCCCACTGTGGCAGGTATAAACGGGATTCACATTATGAGCATTTAGGAAACCCCCCTACCCTCCCTGAGGGATCACACGCCCATTGCGCTGTCTCCCTGGGCTTCACTTGTCTCATCTGTAAACTGGGCACAGCAAGGGTATATACATCCCGAGGTGGCTGTGGAGAGCACACAATTCAAGGGATGGATCCAGTACATCTTGAATCCTTGGCCTTGTTTGGTGGCAGAAACACATGCCTTCTTCTGCGAAACTTGCAATCTTGCATTTAGGCTACATATTGCCTAATCCCAAACCCAAAACACTGCCATCAAGTCAATTGACTCACAGGCACCATGGGGATGAGGGGAAGAGTAGTTGTTGACTTCTTAGGGTTTCCAAAGCTTTTACCCTTTCTGAGAGCATCCAGCCTCATCTTTCCCCCATGGAGTGATGGGTGGATTTGAACAGTCAGTTTCAGAGTTTAGCAGTCCATTGCTTAATCCAAAGTTCCCCAAGGCTCCTTCTATTGCCTAATAATAGAGAATGATTTTGTGGTGGGGTCACTGTAAGTGAGAACTATGGTCCTTTTATTTCCTTTCTTGGAAAGAAGTTGACTTGAGGGATTTCAGGCTATCAGAAGTAAGGTAGATGACCTCAGAATTCATTGGGCCTGTCTCCTGCATTTGAAAGTTGTAGTGAACTGAAGGGAAGAGAGAGTAAGAGGCTGGTCCATGGGCACATCTCAATGGAGCAGATGGGCTTAACAAACCCACAGGCTGACAGCCTTGTGTTGACAAACACGGTGCTGGGAGAATCCATGCTCCTTTGACGTTTCAAAGGAAATCCATTTTCTTACTTGGATACCATATCTGAAATGTAGTGCTTGTCCAACAGCTCCCATCTTCTCTCCTTTTCCCATCTGTGTCCCTCCCTTACCCTCTTTTCTCCCCCACTCATGTTCTAGGGTCGGAAAGACTCACAGGGGCCAGTGAGCACAGGTCTACGGTAAGGACCAGGGACAGCGACACGCAAACCCGCCCTCACACCCTTTGCTGCCCTGGGCTGGAAAGTAGGGTAAGGATGCTCAAGCATGATTGGAGAGATAGAGTGCCACCCTGAAGGTGGGGCCTCTGCTCTCATGAAGCATGGCTGCTTGGTTGCATTTCCTTCTAAGGGGCCAACTCTGTGTCATGGTTGAGAAGCTGGGTAAGTTCACCTCTCTCCAGGATGCTTTAGGAAGCCCGTCTGCAGGGAATGTGAATGGCTCTCTGTTCTCCTTACAGTCCCGTCCAACCCCAAGCCTCTTTGGACAATAATAAATAGATTATGAGACTTGGAAACACAAAGGATGTGTCATTAGCAAAGGCACAGACTGCAGTCCACCAGCCACTTTTAGGACAGCCGTGCAGGAACCTGAAACAACCAATTAGTGGTCACAGTCCTACTGTCCCATCACTTGGCAGATTGCGTGAGAGGACATCAGAGCCAAATCAAACACCTTTGTCCTTAGGCTCTTTTTCCGGCCCCCTCGTGCGGGGACAGAAGCCGTGGTTGGAACAAATTAAGCTATCAGTTAGGGAGAGGAGTGATTGTGTGACGGCCCAAGCCCTCCCAGGCCAGCACAACATGGCGCAACCCCCATTCTATCCCCGTCAAAGCTGGCGATGTTTAGGGTCACATCTGTGACCTGCTTGGAGTTCATTTCTCTGTTATCACAGCCTTTGTGGGTGTGACAAGAAGTGTATCTGCCCCTGGAGACTCTCATGCCATGAAGACCAGCGTCTTCATCATCTCTGCCCAGCACAGAGTCCACTGAGGAGTAGATGGCCAGTAAATACAAAGGGACTTCAACAAGTTGATGGAAAGATACTATTGCCTTTTGGTTCCATGTTTCCATATGCTTGTTGAAGCCTTCTTGTATATGACAAATGGGCAAATGACAGAAAACAAGTAGACTTGAAGTTCAATGAGGGCAGAGATCCACGCCTCTCTCTATCTTTCTCACTGAACATGCTTCATCGAGAGCAACACTTGGGACGTGGTACTTTGTTGCACAGCTGAGTGTAGGGATGAACGAAGAGAACAAGAAATGTTTGTCCTTGCCAACTGGGTGGACCGGAGGGAGAAGCTTGCTCCCCCTTTGCGGTAGAGAGCAGGAGTGTGGTGGTGATGGGGATTGCACAAGGGCACAGAGCTCACCCGGTGGAATTACAGCTGCGCCGGTTGTAGGGAAGACAAGCTCCATGGTCCCGGGAGTGTCTGCAGGTGTGGGTATCTCTTGCTTAGAACACTCAGAGACAACCCTCTGAAATACTCCCCCCCCCCAACAGTACCTCATTCCTGAGAAGTTACTGGCATCCGAGGATTTGTTTCTTTTAACTTTTTGTTGTGAACTCGGTGAAGGTTTTCAGAGCAGAGCATCGGTGTTCCATTCATCAATTCAGATACCTTTTGTTTCATCTCACTGATTGGAAGGGATCCCTTTAATGTGACGTCACTTGTCCCATGCCCTCCTCCATCTCCTCTTCCTTCTTTCCTAACTCTTCTGAATTCTGTCCGGGGGAAAGGGAGTACTGACCTCTCCTTTTTAAGGAAACTCTGTCGACAGTTTCTCACTTCTGGACCTGGATCCTGCATTTGCTTTTTGGACCTCCTGCCATATTGCCTGCCAATCCCAGGAGTCATTAGCGGACTATCAATCTTGGGTTCATTCAGCTTTGTACCTACCAGCCTGGGTCTTGCTGCTTTCTGGTTTATCAGCTACAAGAGTCAGGAGAAGCCCTCAGCTTACATCTGGTCCACCTACTTGAAGGGACTGGACTTACTTCTGCAACTGTGTGTGCCCGTTCTTGGTATCTATATCTTCTATACACACATGCACATACAAGCGCCATTGCTTTTGCTTCTCTAGAGAACCTAGACTAAGACAGCTATTCAATGGGCAGAAGGTAGGATTGCTATTTTGTTCGACACACAGAGTCTCAGTGAGGTTGTCATTTTTCTGAGGCAGAAACCAAGTAGGGATTAAAATACGGGCCTTTCTGCTTCCAAAAGATTTCCTCCCAGTGGATGCACCAAATCAAAGTGAAAAATTCCTAACTAGTTCCATCGAGTAGATTTCAATAACATGGTGACCTCATGGGACAAAGCAGAATGACACCATGGACATTTCAATGGCTGCGATCTGTCAGAAGCACATGTTGTTAGGCTTGCTGCCTCTTGGTGGATTCAAGCCATCAACCATTCAGAGAGTGATCAAGGACTCCACCATTTGTGCCCCCCAGGGGCTCCCCAGCATACTATATATTGCTGGGTGTGATGTTCAAGCAGCAGGGCCTTCTACCCACTCTACAACAATTCCATCTGCCAAGCTCCTATTTAGGCAAAGACGGAGCAATGCCTGGAGCACCATTCTTTGCATGGCAGTCCCCCCACCCGCCCGCCCCCATACCTCTTTGGTAGAATCTCTCTCTCTGCTTGTCTGTGTGTACCTCTTTCACACTAGCCAGGAGGATATAGGGAAGATCCTAATCCAAAGCAAGGCTGGGTTTGGAGAAGAAAGATTCAGGAGTAGAGCCACACTAAAGCCAGATGAAGAACACCCATAGGCCAAAGACCACCAGAGAGGATGCCAGCATCTCAGGTTCCAGGTCATTTCAATGCAGGCATCTAGTTATCAAGAAACCTGGAGCTCAGGGTGAGGTGGATATCTGTCCAAGGGCATACAGCCTGGGGCTTAGACAGTAGGGCCTGGAATTTGCGTTTCTTAACAAACTGCTCCTGTGTTTTGATGTTGTTGTTTTTCCCCGTGAGCCATATTTTGTCTATTTTGGGGAGTAGTGATGGCAGAGAGAGAGAAAAAAAAAACCTTCTTACAAGAAGGCAGCAGATTTATGGGTTAATAAACATTTACAATTAGCCGCTGAAAAAACAGACTCAGGTAGACAGAAATTATTCATTCGAATTAACTATAAATTAAGATCAACCTAATTTAGGCCTATTAAAATGGAAAGCATATTATCTCTCATTCAGAGGAATCTGTATTTGATGCAAATAGAACAAGTTCCTAAACTTGAGAGAGGGGTCTTGGATTTTTCATCCGTGTGGTTAACTGATGAGAGGATGGGTGCCCGGTTTTAAAAAACAGGAACATAAGGGACAATAATTAGTTATGTAAATAATGTGGCATTCTTGTTTATAATTAGTTCAAGAATAAAATAAAACTCACGCATGTCACAGGCCTAATTTTCGTATGCTAATGAACAATCAAAATCATAAACGGTAATAATGCAGTTTGGGAGATGTGACATTCTCAATTTATTAGCCGGGGCGCCAGTAACAGCTGATGATGGCTGACGTTGGGAGATTTCAAAGGTGCCCAGACCTGGAGAATTCTCACCCATCAAGGAGGAAATCAAGCTGAAGTGTGTTCACCTGTTTCACAGAGCTGGAGGCTCAAGAGGGAACTCAGTGAACCACTGGGGTCAGGCAAAGAGGCGTCCATCACGCCAGCGAGAGAGAGGATGTCTACAGACGCTTCCGCCAACTCTGGATCCTAGTGGTGGAAGAAGTCAAGAGATTTGCTCCAGGCTGGACCTACACAAGACTTGTGACTGTGGGCAAGCCTTCTTTGAGGTGGAAATGTGGCTAAAAAGGTGGGAGTTCGGGAATCAAACTGACCCGAGTTGACACCTTGATTTTACCCCTTGATAGCTACCTGGCCTTTGGCTTTTTTGCTTCTTAACCTACCTGCGCTTATGCTTCATCAACTGTACAATGATGATGGTAATAATATTATGTGTCTCTGAGGCAGTGCTCTGTTACCTTAAAGGTAGCGTAAGCCCATGTTTGGGACCAGGGTGCAGCTGCCTTAGCAGTTCCCTGCTTTAGTTGGCAAGGCTCACTTCCTGCAAGACTTCTCTGAGGAGAAGCCACATGGACCTACCCCGATGTAGCCCTGGGTGCTGGGGCACCTGTGTGGAGACCCCGCCCGCACTTAATGCTTACAAATTCACTGAATCACCCTTCCTCCTACAGTTGGCATCATCGTGTGTGTTTTGTGAGATGGAGGAGGACTTTGTGGATTGGTGTTGGACATATGGGTTAATGGGTTAATGCTGGACTTGTGGGTTTGGGCAGCAGTGGGTTGGGATGTTTTCTTGAGTCACACAAAACCTTTATATAAAGCTCTCTCTTTTACATGAGTTTCTGTAGATTTGTTTCTCTAAAGTTCCCTGACTAATACATGGCCTAAGGTATATGAGATGAAGTCTCACCATCCTCTCTTCTAAGGAGCATTCTGGTGTATTTCTTCTAAGACCAATTTGTTAATTTTTTGGAAGTCCTAATTCAAAAGCATCGATTCTTTTTTGATTCCTTATTCATTTTCCAACTTTGGCATGCATATAAAGTGATTGGAAATGGCCCGGCTTGGGTCAGATGTACCACTGGGGTGGGGTGCATCTTTGCTCTTTATCTTTTTAAAGAAGTCTTTTCTTTTTTAAATCAGGGGCTCATACAACTCCTATCACAATACATACACACATCAATTGTGTAAAGCACATTTGTACAGTCGTTGTTCTCATCACTCTCAAAACATTTGCTCTCCACTTAAGCCCCTGGCGTTAGCTCCTCATTTTTCCCCTCCCTCCCCACTCCTCCTCCCTTATGAACCCTTGATAATTTATAAATTCTTATTTTGTCATATCTTACACTGTCTGACGTCTCCCTTCACCCACTTTTCTGTTGTCTGCCCACCAGGGAGGAGGTTATATGTAGATATTTCTAATCGGTTCCTCCTTTCCACCCTACCCTCCCTCCACCTTCCCAGTATGGCCGCTCACACCACTGGTCCTGAAGGGATCATCCGCCCTGTATTCCCTGTGTTTCCAGTTCCTGTCTGTACCAGTGTGCATTTTAAAGAAGTCTTTTATAGCTGATTTACCAAACCCAATAAGTCATTTGGTTTCTTGACTGTTGCTTCTGGACATTGATTGTGGACCCAAGTAAGAGGAAATCTTTGGCAACTTCAATATGTTCTTCATTTATCATGATGATGTCTGTTGGTCTAGTTGTGAGGATTTTGCTTTCTGAATGCAATCTTTTATCAACATCAGCAAATGACTCACAGAGCTGTAGAAGCAGGCAAGTCCTATCCTACTGGTTTGTGGACGAAGAGGCAGATGAGCCCAAGGTCAGCAAATCTGGCTTTTCACTGGAGCCACAAATGAATCCAAGGTTGGCAGGTTAGAGAGCAGGTCAGATGACAGGTTAATGATGACTCCTGGGAATAGCAGGCCATATGGCAAATGGTTGGCTTAAGCAGGAGATTGAGGAGCCACATGCAGGGTCCAGGTTCAGCAAAAAGCAATCAAGTTTCTCCACAGTGTCTACTTAAATAGGAATTAGGTCCCACCACTGATGGGCCCTCTTTTCTCTTGCATCAGAGTCCAGAGTCAGGGGGGCAGCACTCTATGTGGTTCTTACAACTGCTCACAACAGAACCCAACATAGAGTTGCTTACATTATGTTAGATCACATTATGGGGGATTTCTGGACCTGAATTGCCAAACCATTGAGCATCTTAGTCCAGCCAAGTTGACACAAAACCCAACATTCACAGTTACATACGGTTTACCCATCCATCCATCCATCCATCCATCCATCCATCCATCCATCAGGTACACGTTGAAGGCCATGTATGCACTCAGGGATGCAGAGACTTGCTCCACATTCTTTAACTGGTGGCACTGTACGTTTGTACTAGGGATGTGTAATTATTGAGAAAATATGCATACTCTGTTCTGGGCACTGCCTCGAAACATTCGCTAAGTTATCCCACTTGTCCTAGGACACCCCTAAGAGTTACAGATTGCAACACAAGATAACAATGCATAGTATTTGAGGATCAATCACTTGAAAAGGAAATTCTGTTTGGGAAAGTTGGAGACATGAGGGACACCCTTGACACAATAAACACAACAATGGACATAGAAATGGCCACAAAAATGACACAAGACCTCCAAGGTTCCATTTATACACAGGGTCTCCCTGAGTGGGAACCTTCTCAATGGCCACTCAACATGGTACGATACAGCAGGCACTGTGTTAAGCCTTTTATATGAATTCTCTTAAGCCATGTCTGGTTTTTTTTTGGTAAATGCAATTGCCAGTACTTATCAGATTCAGAGATGCTAGGTAACTCACTCCGGATCACAGCACATTCGAGGTCAAGTCAGACCTCAACTACTAGTCTCTGGAACACCAGGTTGGCCACCGACTCCTTAACTATGACTTCTGGTGACTTGCTCCCCCCTGGAAGGAGCAATGATAACTTCAGGGCTCACAAGAAAATAGTGGGAGATGGGAGGACAAGTTGTCTCTCCATTCCTTTCTCCAGGGGGTTCACCCCCTCTGAACATGCTGACAGGTCAGCCCATCCTCAGCACAGCCCATGAGGACCCTGGATGGCTCCCAGAGGTGAATGCACACAGCTGTCAGGCTCCCAGGAGTCTCTGGATCCCAGGAACAACAGGGTCCCTGCAGGTTTAATTGCTTCCCTAGATCCCAGGAGGGAGGCACGTGGTGGAGACAGCTCAGGTTGGTTCAAGATGATGGGACGGGCAAGCGGGTGTTGGAAAGAAGTCCTGTGCAGAATGGGAGTCTGCTCCGTAGACCTAATATGTGGGAGAGAAAGGCATGTGGCATGCATGAGATACCATGACATGTCTTCCTCTGGGAAGATGTTGTTACACATCAAAGCCTTTGCCTGGCCAGGCAACTCTAGAGTCACATCACTGGGAGAGGAGTCATGGTCCAGGTTCTTTTGGTCACCTGTATTCTTTTGGGTGGTCTTCTTTCCAGTCATTCCATTGTTCTTCCACAATTACTTGCGGCACCTACTGTATACTGGAAGGAGCAGCATGGCGTAACAGTTAAACCCTTGGCTGCTAATGCAAAGATTGACCATGTGTACCCACTGAGAGCCCCCAGGAGAAAGTTCTGGTGATCTGCTCCCACACAGCCTAGAAAGCTCAGGGAGCAGGCTCACTCGGCCACGGGGGTGGGTATGAGGCAGGATGAACTCAGCACACTTGATGACAGCAACGGCCTCGGTGATAACGCTGTCAGAAGAGTAGGATTGCTCCTTGGGGGCTTCAAGGTTGCGACCTTATACAAGCAGATTTGCTGGACAGAAAGGAGCAACAATTCGAACAGCAGCCACAACTGTTCATGGAACTCTGGGGACACCTAGGTCAGGCTGACACCAGGTGGGGCATCCTGGAGCTCAGAGTCTAGTGGGAGAGATGTACACCCATGAAGTACTGACACATTTACACACTTGGCTATGTCAGAGGTGTTGGAGGCTACATGCAACAGAGTCTGATTTGTTTTAGTCCGGGTTGAATAGAGAAACAAATTCATAGACACTTATATGTGTATAAGAAAGAGCTTTTTATACAAGAGCAATTGTATATTGAGAAAACATCACAGCCCAGTCCAGGTCAAGTCCATAAGTCCGATATTAGTCCATATGTCCAATACCAGTCTATAAATTCCTCTTCAGACTCACACAACACATGCAATGCTGCCGAATGCAAGGAGATCACGGGCCAGTGGGTGGAAAGTCTTGTGGATCCAGTGATAGTGTAACTATCTCAGCGCTGGCAGGGGTCTCCATGTGGCTCCTCCAGCTCCAGGGCTCTGGCTCCATCAGTGTAGCTCCATGTGGCTTGCCAACAGGAATGTCTCTTAGGAGGAAGAAGCAGAGATAGAGTGTGTGTCCCACCTTCAGGGAAGAAGAGAGGAGTTTCCAGAATCCTCAGGAGAAGGTCATGCCCACACAGAGGCCTCATTGGCTATGGTGTGGTTGACAGGTGGACTCCGCCCTTTTGCAAGTTGTAACTGCCACAGAACCCACTGAGGAGAGCAATATCGTCGGTAGCAAAAAAGATTGATACCACCTAAGTGGGTGAGTTATGTCAAAATGCAATCTCTTTTGACCCATTTTAAAGCTGTTTCAGAAACACATGTGGGTTTAAGCCCCTGGTGAGTCTCCTCTGACCACGGACCAGGGATAGTCTGGCTCAGATGCACAATGCATTGGAAAGTGGATTTCTGCAGATGCAGTTAGGTTAAACTTTAGCGCCCTGTCATCTGATGTTTCTTATGACTCACTTAAATATGTTCTAGTTTCCCAACAAGTGAACTAAAATCGATGAAAGGAAGGATGCCTAGTGTGACTTAATCAAGGGCAATGTAGCAGCAAGGAATAACTAAACCTGAATGAAGGCCGAACATGATGGTGGGACAAGAGGAAAGTAAAAGTAAATAGAGGAAACAACCAAGAGGCACAGGACATTTATAGAAGTCTAAACACAGGCATGTACATATGTAAATATATATGTAATGAGACGGGGAAAGAACTATATACTTAGATGTATATGTTAAGAATTAAGGTTGCAGATTGGGCCTCAACTCAAGTACTCCCTCAACATAAGAACAGTTTGTTCTAACAATCCAGCATTCTGTGGCGCTCACTTACTTGACACGATCGCTGAAGACAAAATGGGTGCATAAGTAAATGTGGTGAAGAAAGCTGATGGTGCCTGGAGATCGAAAGACATAGCATCTGGGGTATTAAAGGCTTGAAGGTAAACAAGTGGCCATCTAGCTGAGAAGCAATAAAGTCCACATGGAAAAAGCACACCAGCCTGTGTGATCATGAGGTGTCAATGGGATTGGATACCAGGCATCTAAGATCCCATACAAAAGCATACCTAAGGTGAATGTGGCGGGGAGCCATGGAGTGGAGACCCAATGCCTATCTGTAGACAATTAGACATCCCCTCTGTGATGAAGAAATGAGCCAGTAAGGGTGCAGTATAACACTGATGAAACAAACAATTTTCCTCTAGTTCTTTTGTGCTTCCTTCACGCCACTATCATGATCCCAATTCTACCTTACAAATCAGATTATACCAGAACATGCACACTGCTACAGACAAGAGCTCGCAACACAGGGAATTCAGGATAGATAGATTACCCACCTCCAGGGCCAACAATGAAAGTAGAGATACCAGGAGGATTAGGGGAGGGTGGGGGGAGGAAGGGGGAATCAATCACAAGGATCAACCTGTAACCCTCTCTCAGTGGAATGAACAATGGAAAAGTGGATGAGGGGTGAGGGAGGACGACGTAAGATATGAAAATAATAATCTATAATTTATCAAGGGTTCATGAGGAGGGCAGACGGGAGAGGGAGGGAGAAGAAATGGGGAGCTAATAACAGGGGTTCAAGTGGGAAGGGAATGCTTTGAAAATGATGATGGTTGACCTCGAGCTGTCAAAGGGACCAGGCATCAAGCATCAAGGAACAAAAAATCATATCATTGTAAATGTGTGAGTGCAGAGTGGAAACTCAAAGCCCATTGGTAATGGGTGAGTGCAGAGTGGAGACTCAAAGCCCATCGGCAGCCAACTGGACACCCTTTACTGAAGGGTTGTGGGGAGGAGATGAGTCAGTCAGGATGCAGGGTAGCAACGATGAAATATATAACTTTCCTCTAGTTCTTAAATACTTTCTCTCTCCCCACTCCCACTATCATGATGCCAATTCTACCCTATGAATCTGGCTAGACCAGAGGATGTACATTGGTACAGATAACAACTGGAAACACAGGGAATCCAGGGCAGATGACTCCTTCAGGATCAGTGGTGAGAGTGGCAATGCCTGGAGGGTGGAGAGAATGTAGGGTAGAAAGGGGAACTGATTACAGGAATCTACATATAGCCTCCTCCCTGGGGGGTGGACAGAAGAGAAGAGGGCAGGGGGAGATGTCGGACAGTGTAACGTATGACAAAATAATAATAATTTCTGAATTATGAAGGGTTCATGAGGTAGGGGGAGGGGGAAATGAGCAGCAGATATTAAGGGCTCAAGTAGAAGGCAAATGTTTTGAGAATGATGATGGCAACAAATGTACATATGCGCTTGACACAATGGATGGATGGATGGATAGTGATAAGAATTGTACGAGTTCCCAATAAAATGATTAAAAAAAAAGAAAATGATGATGGCAGCATATGTGCAAATGTGCTTGACACACTGGATGAATGTATGGATTGCGATAAGAGATGTAAGAGCCCCCAATAAAATACTTAATAAAAATATGCTCTAATTTTTATATATTTTCTGCTTATTTTATTGAGTTTCAAAATTTCAATAGCACTGCATACACAATACAATTATTAAACTATATATGTGTTAGGAATATTAAATATTAGGAGTATTAAAGCATATAATATCTTTTGTATGTTTGTTTTTAATACTTTTTCTGTATATGAAATCCAGGATAGATACATCTATAAGGACAGTAACTGGATCAATGGCTCCTTAGGGGTATGAAAAGCTAATAATGATGAGTATAAGAATGCAGAAAATGTCCCCAAACTGATGATTGTTTGTACAACTCTTCTTGGTATGATTGAACTATTGATTCATATGTTGTGTGGGTTATATGCTAATAAAACTTGAAAAAATACACCACGAAGAGAGTAAACAGAGAAGTAGCCAAGTAGGAGATATTTGTAATTCTCCAGCCACAGAATAGTGCTATCTGTTTGGCAATACATAACTAATATCAAGACAGGTGGTGGAAGGAGGTCTTAAAGATGAATGGGTACAAGACACTGCATTCAATCAGTATTCCTGTGTGAAACCGCCCCGTAGTGACCATGAAAAAGGCAAACATGGTCATAGGAAAATGAGCAAAACACTTGAACAGGCCCTTCACCAACACGCTATCGACATGACCAACAAGCATAAGGAAGTGTTTCATCTCAGCCTCTCTACCACTGAGTCCATGGGAACTAAGAACAGCCCTACAGGACAGGGTAGAACTGCCTTGTGAGTTTCCAAGATTGTAACGGTTAACGGGAGTCGAAAACCCCGCCTTTCTCCCACAGAGCAGATGGTGATTTTGAACTGCTGACCTTGTGGGTCACAGCCCAATGTGTAACCACTGTGCCACCAACTACCGTTGGTTTCAGTAGTCAACATAAAATGCAGGTGAACACCACAACATGATAACACTGCACACACCATAGTGGTTAAACTATAAACATGTCAGCAAGGACATAGTAGGAGTCTTAAAGCATATCATACCTATTAAAACATTAATGTGTATTTAAAAATATAGTATACATAGATTATGAAAATACCAAGTATTAGCTGTAAAATGGAGCAACTGAAACTATCACACATCACCGTGGGAGAACAGACTGGGAAGCCGAGTTGTCAGTCTCTACGCAAGCTGACCTTCCACATTGCGTTGTTGTGGTTGCTGGTACCATTATGTTGGCTCCAACCCATAGCAACAGCCCACACAACGGAAGGAGCTATTGTCTGGCTCCGTGCCATTGTCCTGCCCTTTGGTCTGGCTGAATCCATTGTCTTGACTATCGTGTCAGTCATGGCTACAGTTTCCTCCCACCCTCTGCCTGACACTTTGCTGTTCCGAGATGGCTCGCTCGTTGCTGGGATGCTGGTCAGTGCTATTCCCAATGGTGGACTCATTTCAGCAGGTCTTCCAGACTAAGAGGAGGCACAAAGGGGTGGTGATCGACTTCAGAAAATTGTGGTTGCTGCTGTTAGGGGCCGTCAAGCCAATTGTGATCCCCAGTGCCCTGTGTACGCGGCCACAAAACACTGGTTCTGCTCCGCCCTCCCAATTGTCGTCATGTGTGAGCCCACTGCGGCAGCCACCGTGTCAGTCTATCTTGTCGAGGGTCTTCCTCGTTTCCACTGCCCCTGCTTTCCCAAGCCAGATGTTTGAAAAGGCGCCAGTGAAGACCTAATCTGCATGATGTTGTTGTGCGGCATCGACTCAGCCGCCACCCTTACCAGCCCCAAGGGACAGAGGAGAATGATCCCCAGGGGTTTTCAAGGCTGCTCTCTGTAGAGGAGTACACGGACGCATCTTTCTCCCAGAGTGGGCTGCCAGGTTCAGACTAGTGACCTTTCAGTCAGCAGCCCTGGGCTGCAATCACTGCACCACCAGGCTTCCTTCTAAATCTTCGATGTCCCAGCAATTCCACTTCTTGGTCCCAATCCAACAGACGTGTTTATATATTACGCATTAAAACACTTGTGAAAGGAAGTCTCTACCAACAATATTTATAATCACCCCAAAGGAGAATCAGCCAGATGCTGTCAGCAGAGGACTCCATAAATACCCGGTGTTGCAAGCGTAGCACAGAGCGCTAAGCACCTGTGGCCGAGCACCAGCTACGGATGCCCAGGAGAAAGCACATCCACGGTGCTGGACGTTGGACTTCTGGTTACCCCTGGGGACCAGTGACTTGAAGGGCACATGAGGATCTCCTGGAGGTGAGAAACTGGGATCCCTCTGGGGCTTGGGCTTGGTGCTTGGCCTGCGGGCCTGTTTGGTTTGTGAAAATTTCATTGGTCCACCCAATGACATATACACTTTTCTCTATGTATGCTACACATGAACAGAGTATTTTAGAACTATTTATGGAGTCGCATGGTGTGCAAAGGGTCCCGAGGTGGGGCAAATGGTTAACTCACTCGGCTACTAACTGAAAGGTTGGAAGTTTGAGTCCACCTGGGGGGTCCTGGGAAGAACGACTGGGCAATCTACTTCTGAAAAACCGTTTATTGATAATGCTATGAAAAATACTTCTACTCCACATATGGGGCCACCGTGAGTTGGCGTTGGCTTGATGGCTTTTGGAGGCTGGCTGTGCCCAAGAAGTGGTGGACTCTGGGAGCCATCAGAATCAAGAGACCTGTCATCATACAGCATCCTTATGACTCGCTCGAGGTCTCAAGGAAGACTTCCTTTTTCTTATCTATCAGTTGAGGACCCATTGGCATAGCGGGTTATACGCTGGGCTGCTAAGTTCAAGGTCAGCAGTTTGAAATCATCAGCCACTCTTTGGGAGAAAGATGAGGCTCTTGACTCTCACAAAGATGCACAGTCTCAGAAAACCAGGAGGGCACAACTGCTTCTAGGGGTCAGGACGGCAGTGAGCAAGAAGCAGATCCAGCTGGTGAATTCCTCCTTCGCCTTGCAAAGAGAAAATCTCTCTTTGCCACATGCCTCTTCATTTAGTTTCACTCTCCTTGCCTTTCGAGTATTGGCCCAGAAAGGTAGGTGAGGTGAGGAGGGGCCCCGGCCTCCACCTCTGTGCATCCCAGACCCCTTCTCTGCTGGGGGAGGGGGGACATGAAATATTGAGAAGCTCAAATTGAAATCCTGTTCGCACCGGGCCTGGTAAAGCCAAGTTCACCAGCCCAAGCACATTCGTATCTGTTTGCTGGTGTCATTTAGGGACCCCGGCTTTCCAACCCATTGACTGAACCTTTGTGTCAATCCAACACTTTTAGGGTAATTTAACTTAATAATACCTTTGTCGGCAACACGCCTGGATCTGAAGGGTGATTACCATAGAAGTTATTTTAGGTTGTTTAATGGAATGTAGTAAATTCTCAATTGACAGGGCAGAGCCTCGGAATGGCTTTTCGACGTGTTTACCTTTCAAAGCGCTCCCCCTTTCCACTTTCCCAAACTTACTCCTTGGTGCTGGCGAGGAGTTCATAAATTATTGGCAATTGTTCTCCCCGCCCTCCCCCCCTCCCTATGTTCACATGCATCATTAATTCTTTGTAAAAAGTTCAAACTGTCCGGGGCTTAATTGTTATCACTTGGAAAACGCCGGGAAATGGATGCGGGCTCTGTTATCTGTCAGAAATGGTGACTTATTGCATTTGATATTTTACCCATCATATCATATTCTCTGTGCAGCAGAAAGCCGGAAGAGGAGGGGAGGGGAGAAAAGACATAACTGCTTCTCCTGGAGACTGAAAAAAAATACATGGATTTCTGGGGAGGAAATCAAGGATCCAGTTGACAAAATAATAGTCCCAATCTCCTAAAGGGAGAGGGTGGGACCCTTTCGAAGCGGGTGGGGGGTGGATTTATACTGTGAACTTGATTGGTCCCAACTGTATTTTCATGGTAAGCTTTGAGGATTCTGTATTTGTAGGAGGTTGAGTTGCAGTTCTTGGAGTTCAAGTACCCAAAAGCTTTTGACTCAAATAATAAAGGCACCCACGCCAGGCTTGGATTCCATTACGCAAGGCTGCTAAGCATTGTGGTGCCCGGCGCCGTCCGGTCAACTCCAACTACAGTGACAGGAACAGGGCAGGACTGCCCACTGGGCAGGGTCCTCAAACTGCCTACCTTTTGAGCTCGCCATCTTATGCTTAACCATCGTGCCTCCTGGGCTCCCTGGCAGGAAACATAGTGTCAGAATTAACGATCCTGCAGGGTCACTAGGAGCTGATGCTTGCTGCTGGCCAACTATTGCACAGGCTCAAGCGTGTGCTACAGGCTGCAGGTGCATCATCTCCTTGCATCTTCTCATCAGCCCAGTCAGGTGCTCTTGCTCCATTGCATAGCTGGGAAGACAGAGGCACACGGGGACGCTGCATAACTTGCCCAAGGACACACAGCTGGTAAGTGACAGGTGACTCCAGGACTCAGTTGGGCAGAGCCTATCAATATTGTGTCCCATCTCAAGCCACTGTCAGTGGTTCTTCTGCCCCTACTTGGCCTGTTGTGGGCCATGGTGGTGCAGTGGGTTAGACATTGGCTAGTCATGGAGCGGTCACAGGCTTGAACCCACTGGCCAAGCCCTAGGCGGAAGATGAAGGGCCCTGCTCTTGTTCTTCGGGGTGGCTGTACTTTGTCCTGTTGGGTCCCTGAGTGGGGCTTGACTGCAGTGGGGGGATTCAAGTAATTTAACAACTGGTTTGCCGCCCTAATGGATGGTTTAGATATAAAAGAAACCATATTGAAAGGTAGTTTATACAGTTAATACCTGCATAAGAATAATAAAGAGGTACACAAAACTAGATGAGAAGAGTTTTAAGATAATAATGAAAAAGAATTAAAGAGCACCTGGCCAAACCCAATAAAACTGTTAGTTAAGATATTTCCAGTTTGCTTCTTGATTCGTGTCTTCTCTTGCAATGTTCTTCGCTCTTATCTGCCCATCACCGGGGGGCGGGGTTATCCTGAGCCGTCTTCTCACTGTAGGGTAGGCCGACCAAGAAGACAACAGTCAATGTGGTTGACCTATTAGAACAGGTGACATTCCCTCTGAACCTACTCTGTTCATCTTTGCAAATCCCCTCTACGCTTCTGCTCGACTTCCAGGCGTGGTTCTGAAAATGGTTTTTAGCTCTTTGAACATGTTCAGGAACCGCATCGCTCCCTTGGAACATTTCACGGGAACTTGGAGCGTAGCACAAAGCTGACATGAATGACGGCGTGTCACCGCTGATGGCTTGACATTTTTTTCCCTCTTTAAATTATATGGTTGTTTACTGAAGTAATTAACACCAGGAAATACAAATGTAGTATTACATAAAAATATAATGGGTTTTAGGAAATGAATAGATAAATATTACAAGCGTAGTTTTGTCAGTGTAGTTCTTATGTA
This sequence comes from Tenrec ecaudatus, assembly GCF_050624435.1. Taxonomy (NCBI): domain Eukaryota; kingdom Metazoa; phylum Chordata; class Mammalia; order Afrosoricida; family Tenrecidae; genus Tenrec; species Tenrec ecaudatus. Next base: position 28,394,292 of record NC_134545.1, on the reverse strand, counting down.
GTTCGATGGATGGAGAAACATTACTACGGACACACAGAACAAACTTTTGTGTAAGGAATGTAAATTCGTGATTTCTACATTGGGCAGCTGCCCGTCACCCACCTTGTAGAGAGCCCTGGTTACAAGTGCCATTTTATCAACAGCTTGCTAAACTCAACCAAAAAGTATCCATCAGTTCTGCTGAACCGGTGTGTACCGGCTCAATCCCACCACTGCTTGACTCACAGTGGGGTTTGGTAGCTTAGGCTGTGCACGGAAGCTCGGGCACCTCATTGACATGCAAGTCTGTTAGCAGACTCCTTCCAGACGCTCCAGTTCTGGTCTGTCTTTTGCCAGCATCAGTCATGTTCATCTCTTTCAGCAGGTCTTCCCCACCCATCTTTCATCTCTAGACTTCTCATTCCTCTTTCAAGCTCCCTTCCTCCAAGAAGCCTCGGTCCCGTCCTTACCACAGCTGCAAGTGATCACTCCATCCTTGGCATCTGCCCCACTGTTGGTACCTGGGAAAGAAACCATGAGGCAGATGGCAATGGGGTCAGGTACGCTTGGGTTGGCCTCTTGCTTCTGCCACTAAATCAATGCATGGACCTTGAGTTAGGCGCTTTTTCATTTGCCCAAATGGGGGCCACAACTTCTGCCACACAAGACTAGCTGCTCCCCAGTGGCCCCCAAAGAACATCACCCTTTAAAAACAGGTGGCTAGATCATTCATCCTCTTACAGCCTAGGTTCCTTGATGCACCAAACTATTCAGCACAAGGTTAGAACTTCTCCGGGAAACAAGGCGAGTTGGTCCAGTGACTGGGGGCTTTGAATACAGGGGACACAGTCGTTTATTTCTGCCTGGTGATTGGATGTGTTTCCTTTGGTCATAAGTGAGGCTATGCTATGAGCCATCAAGCCATGGGTCCCCAGCTTAGTCAGATGACTCCTGGCTTTCTGATCGAGAGAGAAAGTATCCCTGGAAACCTAGGAGGGGAGAGCATCATTGTGAAGTCCAACACATGGGAGAGGCTATGTGCATCTTCGTGCTCCGATGGCTCCTCGGAGGTTGGGACCGGCCATGCCTCCTTGACCATATGCCTGCGCCCTGATGGCGTTCTCTCCACACTCGTGATTTATTTACTGTTTGCTTACTTATGCCTGATGTCGCATGGTGTGCAAAGGGTCCCGAGGTGGGGCAAATGGTTAACTCGCTCGGCTACTAACTGAAAGGTTGGAAGTTTGAGTCTACCTGGAGGGTCCTGGGAAGAACGACTGGGCAATCTACTTCTGAAAAACCATTTATTGATAATGCTATGAAAAATACTTCTACTCCACATATGGGGCCACCGTGAGTTGGCGTTGGCTTGATGGCTTTTGGAGGCTGGCTGTGCCCAAGAAGTGGTAGACTCTGGGAGCCATCAGAATCAAGAGACCTGTCATCATACAGCATCCTTATGACCCTGTTGCTTTCCTCTCTCTTAACAGAGAAGAAGTACAGACCCAGGCAGTGGTTTGCTGGAGCTGCTTCCTCCTGGCTAACACTTTGTCATCAGCAAAGTCACACTGGTAGCTTGAAATCCATCCTGGTGAGTCTTTACACCACAGGTCAATGCTGTAAATCAGGGTCAGTGGTTAAACATTTACCAGTACCCCACTGGCCTGATAGACCAAACACTTATGAACCCACCACCCAGCTGTGATAAATCTTCACAATTTGGCTATGTTTGTTTTAGACCTTTGAAGAGATAAATATACACAGACAGACTGCTCTATCTGGTCCATCTCTCCACAATCTCATTCATTTCTTTCCTGGCCCAGAACTACAGCTCTGTTTCCAACTCGGTGTTAAAATCATATTTTACTACACGTGTCCGTAAATAATACATGGCATTGTTTTTGCATATACTTAGATTCACATCCATGGTATGCTCCGTATATACCATTCCACAAGTTTTACTTTTAAACACACCGTATCTTTTGCAAAGGGTTTCTGTGTGCTGATGTATGTAATGTTTGCTCATTCATTTTGAGTTCTATATGATGTTCCATGGTATGAAGATTCCAACATTAATTTATTATTATTTTTCCCCATCTCTGCACATGCAGGCTGTTTCGAATTCTTGTGTGTATCTCCTGGTGCACATAATCAAGACTTTTTAGGGTACAGACTTAGAAGTGGAATCTCACGGTATGAGGATAGCATGTCTTGGTTTCTATGAGGTATTGCCAAGTTGTTCTCCAAAAGGGTTGTACAGACTTATCCACCCAACAATAGGTGATTTACCTGGCCAACACTTGGTACTGCCAGATGGTTTCTACTTTTCCAATCTGATGGGCATAAAATGAGATCTTCTGGTTGAATTTGCATTTCCCCGATGACGTGGTAGAGTGTGCAACTCTGTAGATATTGATCGGTCATTTCCATGTCTTTCCTGCAGTCTCCTTCTTCATCTCTGATGTTCTTGCCACCCCCAACAGTTGGTGTGGGACATTGAATAAGGAACACCATCGGGAATTGGTGCATTTTAATTGAGATGCTGGAGAAGAATGTTGAAAGTACCATGGACCGCCAAAAGGACAGACAAATCTGTCTCAGAAGAAGTACGGTCAGAGTGCGCCTTAGAGTCAAGGATGGCAAGATTTCATCTTACATACTTTGAACATATTCTCAGGAGAGGCCAGTCCCCGGAAAAGCACATCATGTTTGGTCACGGGGCAGTGAGAGGAAGGTCCTCAATGAGATGTGTTGACACAGTGGCTCAAGCTTAGGGACAATTGTGACCGGGCAGTGTTTCTTTCTGTTGTGCGTAGGGTCGTTATGAGTTGGAACCAACTGGGTGGCACCTAACGACAACATGTTCAGTCATATCATGTAAGAATCCTCACCCGCCCAAGTTGACATAAAAATCGATCACATTGTTTAAAACCCAACTTCCCCCTTTGTTGTTTTCTTTCAATTCTAGTGGACATTTGTTTTCTGATCTTATGTTTGTTACCCCCTTTCTCTTATTTTTGGGGGGATAGAAGCTAAGATTATTCACTCTTCCTTTTTTAAAATGATAGGAATTTCCCACTTTACTTGCAGCTCACAAGCTTTTGATATGTTCATTGTAGCTTCTCATTTCATTCAATATAATTCCTAATTTTCATCATTATATATTATTGGGATTGTTTATAGTCTGTTGTTTAATTTCTAAGAAGTCAGGGCATTCATTTTGGAGTGTGATAGTTAGGTTTATTGTGCTAAGTAGGCCAGTAGGAACATGGGGGCGGAGTTGGATCAGGTTGAAGCTTGATTGGAGGTGGACCAAGATCAATGAAGACTGCTGGCATCCCATATCTCTCTTGCTCTCGGGTGATTGGAGGGAGTTCTCTCCCTCAACCTGTGTGCTACACTACCCGTGGGCCAAGCCAACCCATGGGTCATATCACTATAGCTTCAAGCTCCTTGGAGACTGGCTTCACCACGCTGCTGGTACATGCGTCATGTGAGCCTGAGGCTGGTGGATCCTGTGCTTGCGTTCCAGATCCCACCGGGCCCTGCCTCGTTAAGCTCTTGAGCTACTGACTGTTGTTGACCCACCTGCAGTCTGAGGACAGACTCTGCCTGTCTTGCCTGAGGGAAAACTACGCTGTTTGCTCCCTTGACCTTGGACCTGGCAGCTGAAGTTGAAGGACTGAGTTGAAGGATTTTCAGCATATTAACTATTTCAAGAAAGTGAGTTGAATCGAGCCCTTTGTACTGCTGTGTGGACTAATTAACTGCTTTATTCCTTCTCACTGTATAAACTATCCTCTTATATATATATAATCATAAGTGCCCTGGCTTCGTTTCTCTAGAGAACCCTACCTAACACACGGGACACAGACTTCCATTTAAGCCACTTGTACTCAGAGAAAACACTCTGAATTCTGGGGGTTACTGGGGCTTTTCTCACGTCTCTACATATGGCCAATTCAGTCACTGTGCCCCGTGAACTTGGAAAGAATGCAAGCAGCATCATTGTTGAGGGTAATGTTCAGTATTTGTCCACTAGGTCAACATTAACTAGCTTGGACCTTACACACTTGACGCACAAAACACCAAGGGAGTGTCTGTTCAATTCCCCCTGCATCAGAGCGCATTGTCTCTCTCTCCCTTCATTCTGTCCATTTTCATTTCACCACCTTCGGAACTAAAGTTGGGTTGGCGTCCACCAGAGGCAGCTTGGAAGGAAGGCCCGGGGAATGACTTCCACAGAACCAGTCCTGGGAAACCCCGTGGAGCGCTGCTCTAGTGTGTGGAGGGGAGTCGACTTGATGGCAGGTACACTGGTGACGGCCAGCAGGAGCTCTGCTGATGAATGCATCCACCCCGCGTGCCGGTTTCTGTCTCTTGGACGTGCCTTCCTGCCTCAGTGTCGACTTCGTTTGATGTCAGAGTGGCCACATCCGGTTTCATTTGGTGCATCTTTTTACACGTTTGCATTGTCAAGCTTTCTTCCTCCTTGAAACATAGTCCTTCCAAGAAGTGTGTCTTTTGAAGGCAATATGAAAATCTTTGCCTTTTATTTAGCATATCTATTTCCTCTACAAAGAGCACAGCTTCCATGGTGCAGTCGCTTGCTGACGTCTATAATGTATTTAAAAAAATTCTGCCAAATTTGATTTTCTAGTTTGTATGTTTTATGTGGTTGCAGCTATTTTAACAGTTTTACTGACATGATTTACATATCTTACCACTCAATGGTTTAATCATATTAAAAAGAGTTGTGCGATCGCCACAGCAGTCAGTTTCAGAATATTTTCTTTTTCTTTTTCTCATTATTATTCCCCCCACCTCCTCTGCCAGACTCCTAAGAAACTATTAATCTAGTTACTGTCTATAGATTTACCTATCCTGAACTTCATATACAAAAACATACAAAACCAGCAAAAGCAAAACAACAAACAAATAAAACAGGTCTAGACAACGACATGTACATATGCAAATATATATATGAGGTATATATGTGAGGATGGGGAAGTAGATCTATGTGCCTATATTTATAGGTTTAGTATTAAGGTGGTGGAAGGACCTTGGGCCTCTACTCAAGCACTCCCTCAATGCATGAATACTTTCTTCACTTAAATTGGCATTCTGTGATGCTCACCCTCCCGACACAACCGCTGAAGCCAAAGTGGGTGAACAAGCAAATGTGGTGAAGAAAGCTGATGGTGCCTGGCTATCAAAAGAGATAGTGTCTGGGGTCTTAAAGGTTTGAAGATAAACAAGTGGCCTTCTAGCTCAGAAGCAACAAAGCCCACATGGAAGAACACACCAGTCTGTGTGATCACGTGGTTCCGAAGGGATCAGTTATCAGGCATCAAAGAACAAAAAATCATATAATTGGCTGCACACCTCCATGATACGATCGCTGAGGATAAACAGGTGCATAAACAACTGTGGCAAAGAAAGCTGATGGTGCCCGGCTATCAAAAGAGATAGTGTCTGGAGTCTTAAAGGCTTGAAGGTAAACAAGCAGCCATCTAGCTCCGAAGCAACAAAGCCCACATGGAAGAAGCACACCAGCCTCTGCGATCACGAGGTGGCGAAGGGATCAGGTATAAGGCATCATCAGAAAAAAATAATCTTACCATAGTGAATGAAGGGGGAAGTGCAGAGTGCAGACCCAAAGCCCATTTGTTGGCCGCTGGAGATCCCCTCACAGAGGGGTCTAGGGGAGGAGATGAGTCAGTCAGGGTACGATGTAGCACCGATGAAGAATACAGCTTTCCTCCAGTTCCTAAATGCTTCTGCCCCTCCAACTACCATGATCCGAATTCTACCTTGCAAGTCTGGATAGAGCAGAGGATGTACACAGGTGCAGATAGGAGCTGGAGGCACAGGGAATCCAGGGCGGATTATACCTTCAGGACCAGGGGTGTGAGGGGTGATACTGGGAGGGTAAAAGGTGAGTGGGTTGAAAGAGGGAACGGATTACAAAGATCTACATGTGACCTCCTCCCTGGGGGACGGACAACAGAAAAGGGTTGAAGGGAGATGCCAGACAGGGCAAGATATGGCAAAAATAATAATTTAAAAATTATCAAGGGTTCATGAGGGAGCGTGGAGGGAAGGGAAAGAAAGAGGACTTAATGCAAAGGGCTTAAGTGGAGAGCAAATGTTTGGAAAATGATGAGGGCAAAGAATGTGCAGATGTGCTTTATACAACTGATGTATGTATGGATTGTGATAGAGTTGTATGAGTCCCTAATGAAAAGTTAAAAAAAAAACCACCACCCAACAACAATAACAAAATAAAACAGAGAAAAACCTGAATTGAAAGAATGGAGAAAATATTAAAACCTTGAACATATATAAAATGCGTCAAAAGGGAGAACAAATGATGTGAGAACCACCTGGATGGCACTAACACCATGTTAGGTCACATCCTGGAAGGGTCCTAACCCACCCACGTTGCAATGGGAGAAGTTAACCTGGCTACATTGGCATCAAGGAGCTCTGGCAGCACAGTGTGTTATGTTATGTGTTGCACTGCTAACCACTAGGTCAGAAATTAAAAACTACCATCAGCCGTTCTGTGAGAGAAAGACGAGGATTTCTCCTTCTGTAAAGAGTGACAGTCTCAGAACCTCACGAGGGCAGCTCTACCCTGTCCTATAGGGTCACTATGATTCTGCCTCAACTCAATGGCAGTGAGGGAGGGCGTGGTGTCTGCATGAACACACATTCCTGAGAGCAATGCTAATCACACCTCTAGTCCAGAATCAGAGGGAACTCCTGGAGGCTTAATCCACGTGGGGACTGAAAACAGATTTTGGGCTTTCACTGTCTTCCATAGCATTCGGCAAACTGGGTGCTCAGAAGTTAAGCTCTCATACTGTTCCTTCCTCCTGGTCTGGGTTCGATTGTTTACAATCCTTGGGTCACACAGACTGGCGTGCTTCCTCTGTGTGGAGTCAGCCAACGCCTGACTTAGATGGCAGTTTGTTTTCAGAGAGGCATTTAAGACCCTAAACACTATTCTTTTTGATAGCTGCTCCCCGTCTGATATCTTTATCACACTTTGCTGTAGCACTCATATCCTCAGTGATCTCTTCATGAGGACAAGTGCCAAGTAGGGCCATATCATAAGAAGGAACTCTTCTTAAAATAAGGCTACAATTAAGTGGGACCTCAAAACCCATTCATCTATGGTTTTTAAACATCTCTGGTTCATTTTAGGGTCATTCTTATAATTTTATTGGGGAGCATTATGTCATTACCATGTGGCATATAATAAGTCTATTGAGCATGTCATTAGTTTAGTCAATGATACAGAATTTTAAATACTCTTGAGAAAAGGAAAGCATGCATGTATAGACTAAATGTTGACTCGCAAAAACGAAAAACGTAAGTGACTAGACATATTTGGAGCAAAAAAACGGGGGTTTAAAATAGGGCAAATCCTTCAGTAATGCTCATTTACAAGGGCAGCAGTATCCTGCTAGACTAAGACATGTCATACAAAAGCCGAGAGAATATGAAAAATATACATAGCAATATAGTGTTGTCTTGAGTTGCCAGTTATTAGGCATTCTCTGTGCTTGTAACTACTCTTATAAGTAATATTTCCTCTATCTGACTTCAAGGGTTTCTCACAATACTGTTGCTGTTAGGTGCAGTTGAGTTGGCTTGCACCCGTAGCGACCCCATTCGCAACAACACTGCATGGTCCTGTGCCATCCTCATAATTGTTCCTAAGCCTGAGATCATTGATGTCAATCCATCTGGTTAAGGGCCTTCCTCTTTTTCACTGCCCTTCCACTTTACCAAACATTATGTCCTTCTCCAGGGACTGGTCTCTCTTGACAATATGTCCAAAGTATGTAAAAAGAAGTCTTACCTGATGCTCTAAGATGTGAATGCAACATATCAGCATGAAGCATGGAGCCAGTAGAGAGGTCTGAGGGGCCGGCCCCAATCCCAACTACGTAGACAGCACCCCTACCCCCCACCCCCAGAAGAATTTACATCAGAGTACAGCAATGAAGCTACAGCTTAGGAAGAGGAACATTTCTGATCAGAGCACACAGGAGCAAATGAAGGGGGGAGAAAGAGAGAGTGCAGCACATTCTGGCCCACCAAGCCTTGAGGACAATACCCCTGCTCAGAGCAGCCAATGCACAGAGAGGACCATATGACCGGCCCCAGTATGAGACACGACATCCCTCACTGACTCATAGCCCTACAGGGGATAACACTGGAGACACAGCATGGGAATTGCGCTCGATCTGACACCACCACACCGAGGCAAAACACTAAGGGCGTGCAACAGAACAGCAAGGGGAGCAGAGCAAGGAAGTCCTGAGGGAGTGCCAAAAATAGACTTTGTGGCCAGGGCATGACACCCCATCAGACTGGACCAGAAAACACTCCTGAAGGTCAACAAACAGACCTTGACCTATTTACAGGCTTTTTTGTCATTGTTTTTTTGTTTCTTTGTTTTGCTCTGTCTTGCTTTTGTGCATGTTATCTCTGCAGGTTTATCTAGATAAGATAGGCTGGATGAACAATCTGGAGGAGAAAACAATGGGACCAATGGTTCCTGGGGGACATGGGAGAAGGGAGGTGGGGGAAAGGAAGTGGTGTTAACAAACCCAGGGACAAGAGACCAACAAGTGATCCAAAACTGGTGGAGAGGAGGGTGTAAGAGGCCTGATAGGGCTTGATCAAGGGCAATGTAACCCAGAGGAATTACTGAAACCCAAATGAAGGCTGAGCATGATAGTGGGATAAGAGGAAAGTAAAAGGAAATAGAGGAAAGAACTAGGAGGCAAAGGCATTTATAGAGGTCTAAATACAGGCATGCACATATGTACATACATGACAAAGGGGAAATAGATCTATGTGCATACATTTGTAGGTTTAGTATTAAGGTAGCAGATGGACATTGGGCCTCCACTCAAGTCCTCCCTTAATACAAGAGTACTTTGTTCTACTAAACTGGCATTCCGTGATGCTCACCTTCCCAACACACTCCCTGAAGACAAATGGGTGCATATGCAAATGTGGTGAAGAAAGCTGATGGTGCCTGGCTATCAAAAGATAAAGCATCTGGGGTTTTAAAGGCTTGAAGATAAACAAGTGGCCATGTAGCTGAGAAGCAACAAAGTCCACATGGAAGAAGCACACCAGCCTGTGGGATCACGAGGTATCAAAGGGATCAGGTATCAGGCATTAAAGAACAAAAAATCCTGTCATTGTAAATGAGGGGGAGTACGGAGCGGGAACCCAGAGCCCATCTGTAGGCAACTGGACATCCCCTTACAGAAGGGTCATGGGGAGGAGATTAGCCAGTCAGAGTGCAGTGTAGCAATGATGAAACATACAATTTTCCTGAAGTTCTTTAATGCTTCTCCCCACCCTCGCACCCTCCCCCCTCTCCCCGCTCACTATCATGATCCCAATTCAACCTTACAAATCCGGCTACACCAGAGGATGCAAACTGGTACAGATAGGAACTGGAAACCCAGGGAATCCAGGACAGGTGATCCCTTCAGGATCAGTGGTGAGAGTGGCAATACCAGGAGGGTGGAGTGAAGGAGGGGTAGAAAGGGGGAACCGATTACAAGGATTTACATATAACTTCCTACCTGGAGGATTGACAACAGAAAAGTGGGTGAACAGTGTAAGACATGACAAAATAATAATTTATAAATTATCAAGGGTTTACAGGGGAGGGGGAAAACGAGGAGCTGATAGCAAGGGCTCAAGCAGAAAGCAAATGTTTTGAGAATGATGATGGCAACAAATGTACAAATGTGCTTGATACAATGGATGCATGTATGGATTGTGAGGAGTTGTACGAGCCCCCAATAAAATGATTTAAAAAGAAGAAGACGTCTTGCAGTCTTTGCCTCTAAGGAGACCTCTTACTTCTTCCAATACAGATTGGTTTGTCCTTTTAGCAGTCCACGGTACTTTAAATATTCTTCTCCAGCACCGCCATTCAAATGCATCGATTCTCTTGAACCTTCCTTATTCAATGCCAGATTTCACCTGCATAAACTGCAATAGAGAATATCATGGCTTAGGTCATGAGCACCTCAGTCCTCAAGGAAACATCCCTGCTCTTCAGTACTCTAAGGAGGTCTCCTGAAGCAGATTTACCTGATGTAATCTGTCCTTTGGTTTCTTGACTGCTGCTTCCATGAGGATTGGTTGGGGATCCAAGCAAGACCAGATCCTTGACAACTTCAACCGTTTCCCCTTTTATCATGATGTCACCTATTGGTCCCATTGTGAGGAGGATTCCGGTCTTCCGTACATCGAGTTGTAATTCATACTGAAGGCTACAATCCTTGAACTTCATCAGCGAGTGTTCCAGTTTATCCTCCCTTTCACCAAGCAGGTAGTACCATCTGCATACTCCAGGTTGTTCGTAAGCCTTCTTCCATCGTGATGACACATCCTTCTTCATACCATCCAGCCTCTCCGATGATTTTCTCAGCATACAGATTGAACAAGTTTGGTGAGAGCACACAATGAGTATGAATCAATCCCTCCTTCCCCATTTACACAGGTTCCCAGATGACACCACTGATTTACAGGGATTACCATGCAACAACAACAACAACAACAACAACAACATGCACACACAGAGGCAAGCGCATACAGACCTGAAAAGTTGCCAAAGCACAGACACACGAAAACCCAAACCCAAACTAAAAGATCCATTGCGATCGAGTCAATTCCAATGGAAGGCAACCCTCTACAGGACCCGGTGGAACTGCTCTTTGGGCCTTCAACACTGTGAATCATTATGAGAGTGGGCAGCCTCAGCTCCCTCCATCAGAGAAGCTGGTGTGTTCAAACTGTGGACCTTGCAATTAGCAGTCCAATGTGTAGCCCAGTAGACAACTAGGGGCCAACTCCGACGAGGCTGTGGGAGTAACACGGTGTCAACAGGAGCACCAGGTTCAATACACCTCTCTTTGGTCCTAAAAACAAAATAAAGCACATTGTCTGGCTTCACATTCCCAGTGTGCCCTACACACCTCCTGTTGTGAGAGCGGCCAACGAAGCGTGGGCCGCCAGGCACACGAATGGCTCCATCAGAGAAATCCGGGGGCCTCCAGCAGGAGTCACAGCTGATATCCTTAGGTCTAAGCCACCTTTGCCCAACTGGAACTGCCAGGACATCTGGCTCCAAAGTCAGCTGGCTCCCCAGGAGGAACCAGGCCTAAATGCGTTCTCATTGCAGCCTGGATGCGGGTTAAGCATCCTAAGTAACATGGTGCCCACAGCCAGATGGACAGCATGCCAGACTGGGGGTTGTTTCACCTGCCCCAACGGAGACAGTCCTGGAAATAGAAGCAGAGGGGTGGGAAGGGCTCGAGGAGTTATTGTGTCTGTCCCCAGCGTATGCTGGGCATTCCCCACCCCCTCGATTTGCTGGAAGGAGATTCCTCTTGTATTTTTTGGGGGGGACAGGTCTCCATAGAGAATGAAAAGACGACTTAGTCCCCTCTTCTTTTCCATTTTCCTTTTTGGCAGCAGGGTCTTGTTGTTGATTTAGCTCCCAACTCATGAGGACATCATGAAAAATAGACTTGGATTATTGTAATCCATAGGCTTGTCATTGGCCGAATTCCTGAACATGATCGGCAGGCCTTTGCCCCGTGTCTGTCTTACTCTGAAAGTTCCATTTAAACCTACTCTCCCACGACAGATAGGTGGTAGCTGGAATCAAACGGAGTCTCCTGCATGGAAGGGGACGACTCTACCACTGAAATGCCACTGCCCCCTTGGAAATGGCCAGTGCCATGGTAAAACCATCCGGACGCAGGATTGCATTCAGATCCTGTTGGAATCTCCCACAAGCTGTGTGACCTCAGGGAAGTTACTATATGTCACTGAGCTCCAGTTCCCTCCTCATGAACACAGGATGAGCAAAGAACTCATTCCAAAGGACTGATGTGCGTGTTGGGTGGGCCATGATTCAGAGTCAATGCTCAGGGGATGAGAAGGATAATTTTAGGGAGGCGCCAAGTTAGCAGGAACAATGAATGAGCCAAACAGGAGACTGAACTTTCCATCACAGAGCCATCTGTCAGGATCCAGGGCCACATTGTTTCAAGTCTACCCACGTCCTCCGGGAGGTAGAGCAGCATCATGAAGGACGCAGGATGAGGCCCTGGATCGCCAGTGCTGGCCTGGTATATTAGTCTGGGTACTTAGGAGAAACAAATCCACAGAAACTCATGGATAAGAGAGAGTGTTACATAAAGCGTAAGTGTGCATCAAGAAAACATCCCAACCCAGTGCTGCCCAAGCCCACAAGTCCAACATTAACCCATATGTCCAACACCAATCCACAAAGTCCTCCTCTGTCTCACAAAACAGACACAATGATGCCTACTGCAGGAGGAAAGCTGAATCAGTGAACATGTAAGTATCTCAGCATTGACAGGGGTCTCCACACGGCTTTTCCAGCACCCAGGGCTGCATCGGGGTAGGTCCATGTGGCTTCTGTTCAGGGATGTCTTGCAGGAAGTCAGCCTTGCCAGCTGAAGCAGAAAACTGGGTAAGGCAGCTGCACCCTGGTCCGACCATCTTCACAATGCAAGAGAAAAGGTGAGGCTCACTGAGCCACTTATCCCTCCGCCCTGCAATTAACCCCACCTGTGTTTATCGGCCAGGTTGGCACAATAACTACCTCACTTGGGGAACTAGAGGAGAGCTGTTGTTATCTCTGGACCATGACTATATTGTGAGCCTGGATGATGGAGTTGTACAAAAGCAGCCGGTTCTGTGGATTTCACACTATACTTTAGGGAGCAGGGAACTCAAGAGACACGTGGTTCAGTCAGGGGTGTTGGTGGGACTCCTCTCAACAACTTGGCCTAGATTCTTGATGTTTCCTTTTATATAGAGGCCAGAAGGTAGGCAGGTACTAGCTCAGATGAAGGGGGAAGACAGTATTTCCCAGGAGGGAGAAGATATTACAAAATAAATGAGGGTATGAACAGGGTAGAGCAAACTGTTGGGAAGGTTGTTATGTCATTTAAATCACTGCATATTAAAATGATGATCTGAAATATAAACACCCACCTAATTCACAATTAAGATTAAAAAAAAGACTCCATTAAAAATCAGTTCATCTGGAGCCTCGGGACCTGAGTCTCAGGGGACATCCAGATCAAGTGGCATAACCTAGTTCACAAAGGTATGTTCTACTTCAGAGAGTGTTGACTAGGGGCTTAAAGGTTTGTGAGTGGTCCTCTAAGGTACAGCTATTGCTCTCACCCCTCTCGAGAAAAGAAGCATGGAGGGAGTCACAGGTGCCAGAAACAATGAGTCCAAAAGGCTAAGGGGACCCCAGCCTCCATGATCCCGAGACCAGAAGAACTAGAAGGTGCCCAGCTCCCACTGCTGAAGGGCCTGAGAAGAGTGGGAGAAAACTGTGGAACCAAATTCCTCCTCCTCCTACTAAATGCAGGCTTCCTGATCTGATAGAGATTGGTGGAACCCTCAAGCCTACGGTCCTTAGACTGGAAATTGAATGGACTCTCCTGGTGCAGCTTCCGGACAAGCAATAGACAGGCCTGTAAGGAGAGCGTTAACCTCACACTAACATTCTTAACAAAATTTTAAAAAGTAAAACAAAACCAGAAAACAGCCAATGCTGTAAAGGATGTAGTGAGATTGGAGGGCTCATCCATTGCTGGTGGGATTCTCGAATTGTACCACCAGCATGGGGACCAGGATGACACCTCCAGATGAAGACACAAATGCCTGATGATCCTGCACTCTCTCTATTGGTGATATGCCCTAAGGAGATAAAGATACACACACACACACACATACACACACACACACACACATACACACACATACACACACATACACACACATACACACACATACACACACACACATACACACACACACGTTATTGTAGTGTTTTCTATAATAGCGAAAACCAAAACCAACGATGGAAATAATCTGTAGAGAAATGGAGAAACAAACTCTGGTACATACACACAATGGAATATTATGCATCCTCAAAAAACATCACCCCAAAAACATGGACAAAGATGGGACACACCATGCTCAGAAAAACTAGCCACTCTAATAAAGATCAATATTTCATCATACCATTATTATAAAGGGAAGACGTTTTTCACACCAAAGGAAAAGACTTTTAAGACTTTGACAAGACTGGGGCTAAGGGGGAGCAGGCAGAGGGAACGCACAGGGAGGAAAGGAGGAGGGTGGGTGAGAAAAGAAACAACGAAGTAGAAGGAGAAGGAGGAGGGTGGGGGTGGGGAAGAATAGGGGGGAGGGGAGAGCAAGGAGGAGGAAGAGCCCCATACAGAAGGGTTTCCTGGGCCGCTGTCCCTGCTTTGATGAGACGGGACGAGCAGCTGTGTAGAGCATCTTTCTCTGTATGTGTTCCATTCCACAAATGAAAAGGAAATAATACTCCTAGTAACAGTAAAATTAATTTTTCTTGAAAAAGAGGAGTCACAACCTTGAACCCCAAAAGATTCCTTACCCATCAGGCCTCAGCACTGGCCTGCATGGTTACAGAATGTTTAACTTCCAGCCAGTCAACACACCTAACCACCGCTCAGCTGTCAGCCAAGGCCTGGGGGTTGCAGTGATGTCGGCCAGGTTTCAGCAGAGCCTTGAGACTATGAAGGACTGAACAAGAAAGGCCTGGCAATCTACTTCCCAGTATCATCCCGTGAAAACCCAGTAGATCTCAAGGGTCTGATCCCATGGTACGTAGGGCGAACTCAACAGCAGGGCTTGGGGGCAGCAACCACGTAAGTAAGGGAAGTTTGGCGATTGCTTCTGTAGCTAGGGGTCCCTTGGCTTACACAGGAGTGGTGAGGATGGCAGAGATGTTGGGGACCGCGCCCTACCTCCAGTGGTCTCCTTCTCAAATGCACCTGACTGTGAGCCTCCTTGCTTCTTGGCCCCCTGATTTCTGTAGGGTTCCCAGCAATGGAGGCCTCTCTCATCGGACCCCGCCTATCCCTCCTGCATGCTCCCACTTCGTCTCCTACTCTGATGGCGGTCCAGGTGTTCAGTTTCTCTTTGAAAGCGGACCGTGGCCCATCATTGTTATCTTTGCTCATCGTGGTCCCTCTCCGCCTGTGTCTTCACTTCCGCCGGCTCATTCTTCAGAAGCAAGCAGGTACTGATGAAGACCCAAGGCCACAGCTGCTAGTCTGGCCTGCTCCTCAGCATCCTCTATGTTGTCGTCTAGGTCAAGCCTAAATGTTCTCTTTCCCCGGAAGGGTTTTAATTCCCATCCTTTCAGGCCGAGGCAGGTGGTTTCTTCACCTGTTTGAACTTGGTTGAGGTGGTGTGCCCTGGAGTGCACGGGGTTTGCTGGCTGTCATTGTCAGATTTCAAGGGCCCTCTCCCCTCTGAAGAGCCCTGGTGATCTGATGTGACAGCCACTGGCTTTGAAATCACCTTATCTTGATGCCTCTTTCCTCCATGGGGGCAGGGAAAGCCTCCTTCCACATGGGTCAGGGTTTAGGGGGCCATTCCCCGGGCACCCTTCCCCAGAGGAGACGCTGGGTTGGCGGGGTAGGTGGAAGCAATGGAGCAGGCTCCACCTGCGCACCCCACCTCTGTCCCTGTCTTCCCATCAAGTGCCCCCCTCAGGTAAGGAGCGGGTTGGCAGGTTTCTTGATGAGGAATGTGCTTAGGTCCATGTACAAGTCTAAGCAGGGGTTGTTCAAATGACGAGTGTTTGGCATCGATATGCAGGGTCTGGTTCGCCACAGCATAGGAGCTGATGGAAGTCTTGGCTGTGGTGCCCAGGGAGAGAGATGGAGAGGGAAGGGGCCCCAGTTGCCTTCTGCTGCATCCTCATCAAAGGCTGGGACTAAGCAGATGGCTTTTTCCCCCAGCAATTGCTCAAACAGGCTTGCTTCCTCCCACCCTTCTCTCCATACAGCCACCCGTAAGAACTAAAGCCAATCCAAACTCACTGCCATCAATTGGATTTTGACCCATAGGGACCCTGTAGGACAGAGTGGAAGTGCCTCTGGGGGCAATTGCTTCGGAGGCTGGAACTCTGTGGGAGTAGAAACCCCTGCCTTTCTCCCCAGGAGAAGCTGATAGTTTTGAACTGTTGACCTTGCTGTTGGCGGCCCAAGGTGTAACCATTAGGAACTCCACCAACAGTGAATATTCAGGGCAGCTGGGTAAAGCAAAAAAATAGGGATGCCATACCTTTAAAAACTCTCCACAGTTTAGGGATTCTTGCAGGGGCCCTGGGGGGTGCAAAGGTGCAAGCATTTGGCTGTGAACCATCCAGGTGGCTGGTCTGAGTCCACCCAGAGGAACCTCAGAACAACGGCCTGGAGATCTGCAGTCGAGGAACCAGCCATGCCACTGGAACCTTCTGGGGCCCGGCTCTACGCAGGCACACATGGGGTTGCCAGGAGCCCAGGTGGACTCATTTGCCAACTGGTTGCTGGTGAGAATGATTTCAAAGGTCACCCAGTCCCAGCCTGCACACTGTTTGCCATGGGCGAGACCAAGACCGAGAAGGCCCAGCCGGCCAGGACCCAGGGAGAGATATGGATTCAGTTGAAGCCCCCACTCCCAGCTGACCCACCCAGCTAGGAGCCTGGGAGCATGACTGGGACCTCAGGCTTTGCCCACCCTGAATAGAATTGACTAGCTTTTGAGATTGTGTGTTACTCAGCCCCCTGAGTATGGACGGGCACCCCTGGGTGGGAAGGGTATCCTTCCAGGTATTTCTAGAAGATGTGACTCTGACTGTAGTCTCGGCACCCTGGAGTCCATTCTGACCCTTAATGACCCTGTCATCTTTATGGGAGCAGGCTGTCCGGTCTTCTGCTGACCCACCAACCCTCAGCTCACATCCAAGCACCTGGACGCTTCTTCGTGGAGGGTTGCTCTCAGCAGCAGAGTGCAGGGTGTGTGTCAACAACCAAGAGGAACCACAGCTGAGGGGCGTGGGTTCTCTGGTTCTGCAACAAGAGTCCGGGTGGGATGTCCATGTCCCTGAACATGACTACTACTGTCCACTTGATTCCGACTCACGGCGACCCTACTTGGGTGTCTGAGGCTATCAAACGTGGTGGGACAGACCACCTCACCTTTCTCATAAGGACAGTACAGGACAGAGTCGCACCGCTCCCCAAGGTGCCTGCAGCTGTCAGTTCTCACAGATTCAAGCAGCCTCACCTTTCTTCCGTAGCATGACTGCCGGGTTTGAACTGTCCATCTTGTGGTTAGCAGCCTGCTGTGTGACCCACAGCACCCCAGGGCTCTCTGGAATATGAAGGGTAACAGGGCAGAACAGTTCATGTCCACTTAAGAAACAGCTTTTTTATTATGAGCTGGCTGAAAGTTTGCAGAGCATCTCGGTTCAACAATGTGCCCCCCATGTTCACTCACGGGATAGATGACAGCGTCCAGAATGTATGGGCCCTCTTCCCATTTGCTCCCCAGTTTCCTGTTTCCATCTGTTCTCCCATCCCTCCCTGCCTTCTGAGCTTCATGAGGGGTGCGGAGGGAATGCTGCCCTCTGACCTGGCACGATGGAGCATTCTCCGGATTGTGATGTGGCTCCTCGTATAGACCTATCCATTGTTGGTCTGAAAGTTGAGCCATGGGGGTGAGTCGGTTCCAGAGCTGAAGGGTGATCTAGGGTCCTACGTCCAGGGTTCCGGCAGGCCTTCTCAGGCCAGTCAGGCTGGTCTTTTTAGGATGAGTTTTGTTTCACATTTCCCTCCCACTCGACACTGGGATTTCTACTGGGATCCTTCCCAGAACAGTCCACAGTGGTAGCCAGGAGCCCTCTGGTCCTTGGGCCGTGGAGAAGAGGGCTTATATCATCTACGATAGTCCTTTGGACTAATGCTTCCGGGTATCTTTGATTTTCTTGTCTTCTTTGCTCTCGGCAGGGAGACCCCATCAGGCGCTTCTCAGATAATTTCTCAGCTTTAATGCCCCGGTCCTTCCCCACCAAAGTAGGATGGAAAGCACTGTCTGCCTGGACGGTGTGATGTCCGTTGACCTTGGTGAACCCGAGACTGTGGTCCTGGGTCACTTGGCCCCCTTGGGTCCCCTCAGAGTGGTTGATTATGGCTGAAAAGGGTCCCGAGCTTGTTACTGAGGGGAGGGGCGGGCTTCACAAAGTTTGAATGAGATCGTGGAAATGTCCATGTCCCCTCATATTCCTGGATATATTTACAGCACGTGTAGAAATAGCCTCTATCAAGCATATATATAGTCGTAGGTGAAGTCCAGGCCCTGCTTGGTGTGTGTGTGTGTGTCTGGGAGTTAGAAGAATTAGAATTAAAGAAATAAACAAGACTGCTTCAGTCAACTGCCGTTGAGTTGATTCTGGCTCCTAGACCCTCGGCAGGACACAGTAGAACTGCTCCCTAGAGTCTCCACGGCTGTCCATCTTACCGGCAGACATGCAGCCTCGTCTTTCTCCCTCAGAGTGGCTG
Source organism: Tenrec ecaudatus (assembly GCF_050624435.1). Taxonomy (NCBI): domain Eukaryota; kingdom Metazoa; phylum Chordata; class Mammalia; order Afrosoricida; family Tenrecidae; genus Tenrec; species Tenrec ecaudatus. The sequence goes on along the minus strand of NC_134545.1, from coordinate 28,375,825 downwards.
GTGTGCTTGAACCACTGCCCACTCTGTCACCAAGGCTCTCGAAGCTGTTTCAGATACAGAAATATTGAGTAAATGGAACCCATAGATTGCTAAACAGAAAGTATGGGGGGCTAGGGGTGAGCTTGGAAAAACTTCGTGCAGACCCCAGGTCGGTCTTCTCGACGCTCCTGCTTCCTGGTTCTGCTTCTATCTTTTAAGGGAGCATGGAGGAAGTGAACCCTTCACCTTCCCCATCAGTCCCTTTGTGGTCTGGAAGCAGGGGCCCCTCTGAGGTCCTGGCTGTCCTCAGTCCTGGTGAATATTACCCCTGGAATAGGTCACGACAGGGTGGCACCCCATGGCCAGCCCTCAGATTAGGAGGGCGCTGTAGGCAGTGAATCCTTCTGCCCACGCCTGGCCCACCACGTGACTCCGAGGGCAGGGCCTCCCTTCTCTGAACTATGTGCCTGCCACTGGCTCAGCGTGTGGCTTCCGTCGACAGATCTTCTCTTTCTGAGCCTCAGCGTCCTCCTCTGTCCAATGGCTCTGCCTCCTGGGACGGATGTGAAGATCAAATGAGCTGGCGGTGATGCGCAGGGGTGTGATTTGCAGGGTCAGCAGTTCAAAACTCCCAACCACTCCAAGAGGGAAAGAGGGGCTTTCTAGTCCTGGGAAGAGCTATTGTCTCAGAAAGGCACAGGGGAAGTTCTTCCTGTGCTACAGGGTCACCGTGGGTGGCACGGACTCGATGGCAGGGAATGAGGGCCGGCCGAAGTCTTGGCGCTGCATTCAGCAGAGTAAACACTCAGGACGTGTCGGGTGGTTGACGGCTATTTCCCTGAGGTGTTCTGATCACCTGTTGGGGGTCCAGGAGATGGGGGAAGAGTAGGGGCCATCAGCCCTGGTTGCTAAGGTCCTCAGACCCCAAGTGACCCTGGGCCCATGACCCAGGTAGAGCAGAGACAGCCTCGTGACTCAGGGTCAGTACTGTCACAGCCAATTAAGGGAGTCAGCAGGCCAGCCTGCCGGGAACACCCAAGCGATGGGACTTGGAGGCCGACAGGGGGGACAGCTTCCTCTGACCTTAAACCCCAGTGCTTCTGCCCACATCTGCAGCTAAATAAACCAAGTAAATCATGCTGGCAGATAGATAATTAAATAATTATCAGGCACTTAATAACAAGGAGTGGGTGTTCTGAATTACCATACCAGACAGTGGCTTTGAGGACTAATTGTTGCATTACATCAGAGTTACTCATTCATTATTCCTGTCATTTCGGGTGATAATTTGCACTTTAGGAGACAGCGACAATTTTAGCAGGCAATTAGAGATGTGTCAGGCCTGGCCCCATGAGTTACTGTCACAATTATTGCCTCTTTCCCCTCACACTGGCCTCATTTGCAGCCGTGTATTTAAGGGGATTTGGGTAATTCCAGGCCTGGGCAAAACAACCAGCCCACGAGAGTTGCGGGGCAAGGACACGGCGGCCCTGGCAGGCAGAGCTGGGGACTGCTCCCAGGAAGCAGAGGGCAGGACCTGGGCGGTGGGTGGCAGGCAGTAGTGGGCAGAGCTTTCTCCTGGCCGAGGCTGCATGCCAGGCTTCTGCCTCCCAATGAGTTCTGGAAGCTGCCAGCCCCCCTCCCAGCTGCATGTCACCCACCCCACCAGCCCTGCCTCTCAGAGCGCCCCTGACCTCTGCGGAGATTTCTGTACAGGTTGCAGGGAGGAGAGGGGAGAGGGAGGAGGAGAGAAGAGGGGAAAGGCAGGCAGAGAAGAGAGGGTGTGGGAGAGGGAGAAAGAAATGGGAAAGAAGTTTGGGAGAAGATGAAGGGGAAGGGGGAAGAGAACTCAGGCTGAGAAAAGCGGGGGCGGGGGGGGAGACTGAGGGAGAGGCGACGGAGGGGCTTTTTGGTCAAAGTTTTATTCGCAACCAGTAATTCCGCCCTCCCCCACTGCTTAGGGAATTTACAGTTGAGTAACATTCAAAGACTGGGGCCATTTCCCCACCATGACCCCTTAACCCTCTGAAAAGATTCTCACCTGGTTCAAGAAGCCCTAGGTCACAGTGGTTCCTCATTAGGCTGCTAACTGCAAGGTCGGCAGTTCAAAATCACCAGTCTCCTCTGGAGAAAGATGGGCTTCCTACTCCCGTAAGCGGAGTCTTTAAAACTCGTAGGGGCAGTTCCCCCCTGCCCTGCTGGTTCCCTGTGGTCGGGATCGACTTACAGCAGTGAGGCTGGGGTTGGGTTGGGTGGAGAAGGAGGCAGAAGTCACCATGCATGGAGAAGCTGCACAAAGATGCAGGACGCGCAGGCTGCATATCCAACCCCAAGCAGAGAAGGGCGGTCAGTCCAAAACATTTCTGTCTCCAGAGGAGGGGGCACTAGGAGGCACCTTCCCTGGTGCTCGGCAGCCTGGGTTTGGACATATCCTTCCTTCCACTCGCTAGCTGCCTGTGTGATCTTGAACACATCGCCAGGCTTCTGAGCCTTTCATTTCCGTCCCTCTGCTGCCCATACAGAGAGCCCTGGTGGGCAGTGGTTCTGCAGTAAGCAGAAAGGGCACGGGTTCTAGAACACCGGCCACTCCTTGGAGGCAAGACGAGGTCTCCTACGCTTAGAAGAATGTGCAGTCTTGGAAGCTCACCAGGGCAGCTCTGCCTGCGGTGCCCTATGGAGTTGCTCTGAGTTGACATTGACTCGATGGCCGTGTGTTGCTGCTGCACTACCCATCTGAGTAGCCATGTTGACTCAGTGAGGGACAAGATGGGCTATCAACCAGCAGGTTGGTGGTTCAAACCTGCTCTTACGGAGATCTGCTTCCACTCAGACTGACAGCCTCAGACACCCCAGAGTCATTATATCCTGTCCTGTAGGGTCACCATCCGTCAGAATCACGTGGTCACTCTGGATTGGAATCGACTTGGTGGAATAAACTGGATGGCGATGAGACATTCTTGAGTGTGGGCATTTACAGAGTGTCCAATCTGAGGCCACCCAACCAACCTCTCATTTTGCTTAAGCCTCTGAAGAAGGTATCTTTGCTCCCATTTTACATACAAGGAGATTGAGGCTAAGAGGGGTGGGGTAGCTTCCTCAGGGTGATACAGCTGCCAGACGGCAGCATCCAGATTGGAACCCTCTTGTGACCGCAGTCCTCACCCTCTCTTAGGGCACAATGTTATTCTGCTGGGCGGGGCTCTGCGTTAGCAACAGGTGAGGCACATCAAGGGAACAGATTTTTTGTATCCCCTTCTAACAAGAGCTGGCTCTCCGCTTCACACAGCAAAGAGTGTTTTTTCTTCAACTCTAAAATATCCTATCTAAAGAAACAACACAAACCATTGAAAAGTCAAACCAACTCGAGGTGACATAATTTAAGGATATCCCTGACAAGTAAGCATTGGGTTGCTCATCCCAAGGTTGATGGTTCAAACTCACCAGGTGCCCCTTGGGAGAAATTTGAGACTGTGCTCCTGGAAAGACAGCCTCAGAAACCCCATCGAGGGTCCTTAGAGGTTTTTTGGATGGGTGGGTGTCTCTGTCAGATTGCTGTGTTTTGGTGCCTTGCATGCGACTACGATGCCAGCGGGGTTCCCTAAGGTGCAGGGGTTTCCGTGGCGCATCCAGATAAGCCAGACAAGGAAGAAAGAGTGACGAATCAACTTTCAAGAAGCAGCCAGTGACAACCTTAGGGATCACTGGAGACCGCTGTCTCACTGCACATTTTGCCCACGTCACCAAACCAAGCCAAACTCCCTGGCATCGAGCCAATTCTGTCAACTCATAGTGACCAGCCCGGACAGGTGGAGCTGCCCCCTGTGGCCTTCAGAGGCTGCCCGTCTCTAGGGGAGCAGACAGCCTCTTTTTACTCCCATGGAGCAGCTAGCGGTTTCAAACTGCTGACCTAGCTGAGCAGGTGGAAGTGGAGACATGCATACACTGTGGCCCCAGGCCTCCTTGCCCATGCAGCGGCCAGGAGAGGTCACTTGCTGGAGATAGACACTATTTTGAAGTAGAGGGCCAGCCAGGGTGGCGAGAGCGACCTGGGTGAGATGAAAGGGCCTGAGGTGGCAGGGCTGCTGCCCACAGGCCAGGCAATGGCTCTCTTGTGCTTCAGGATGGAGTGAGCTGGCATCTATGGCAACCCACCCCCTCCTCCCCCGCCTGCTGCCATCAAGTTGATTCAGACTCCTGGAGCCACACACTGCCAAACTCCCAACCCTAAACTCGCTGACATCGAGTCAGCACTGACTCACAGCTCCCCTCTAGGATGGGGTAGAGCTGCCCCTGGGTTTCCCAGACTGTAACTTTCCGGGGGAGTAGAAAGCCGGCTCTGTCTCCCATGGAGCGGCTGGTGGATTCAAACTGATGACCTTGCCTTCAGCAACCCCGCATGTAGCCACAATGGCACCGGGGTTGCTCCTCAATGAAGGGAAAGCCACAGGCACGGTTGACAGTCAGATGAGTATTTTGAAAAGATTAAATCCTGCCAATTACAGATTTATGGTGATGCCAGTACATTTCCCCTGGTCTTCAATCAGTGTCTGATGACAAAAATGTGATGTTCAGCTCCCCCCACCCTCTCCTCAAAGTTGTCCATGTGTGCTGACTTCCCAGAATGCTGTTCCAGAGATTTGCCTCCCTGTGATATCAAGCAGATCAGAAGAATGCATGCTAAGAGTTGCTTATGGTTTACACCACAGAGGGTAAAATAATTTATAATTAGGGCAAAATCTAAGGCAAAACATTATTAAAGTCGAAACGAGGCACATGTTGGCCTTGAGGCATTGAGGGGTTGACTGGCAGTCTTTCCTCTGGTGAGATTCAAGGGGCCAGCTGGCAGGAAGTGGGCAGTAATATCCCTGGTGGCATCAGCCAAGGGCTCTGACCATCCTGGCCCCCTGCACCATCTTCTAAGGCCATACACCCAGGGTGGATCCCTCCAGGCCAGCTGGCGACGGCAGACTGGCCAGGAGTCCACAGAAGACGGGCTGCCCTGCTGGGCTTTCTTTATAATATTATCAACCCAATCATGGTAACCCAATATGTTCACTGAGCGCCCACAAGTGCAGTGCTCTGTCCGCAGATAGCTAGCCTCCCAGAGGCGGGGACTAAGTGGCAGGCAAGCTGAGTGCTTGCAGTAGGCTTTCAGGTGATGGTGACCGCTGGTAAAGAAGCTCACATAGGGAAGGGGGTAGGAAGGGTGGTGGTGGGAGATCAGATAGGAGGAGGCTGGTGGAAGGTTGGAGGAGGCTGGTGGGAGGTAGGAAGGTGTCAGTCAAAGGTGGAAAGTAGGAGGGTGCTGGTGGAGAGGGGGTAGAGAGGGGAGGTCCGAGGGTGCTGAGAGGGGATACGAGGGATGTTGGTGGAGCTCCCATTTGATAGCATGGTCAGGGAGGACTTCCTGAAGGAGGTGATGTTCTTCCAGAATCATGGGGGAGGAGGCATCTCGGGAGGAGAGGTTCGCAGGTGCAGAGGCCTTGGGGTGAGAGTGCCTTTGCAGGGTGAGGGTCAGCAAGGAGTGGAGCCGAGTGAAAGGAGGTTGGGGAGCCGAGGCTAGGGCAGCAGTGGGCTCCTGAGCACAGAGCCTTGCAGGCAGGGAGGGCTTTGGCTTTCACAGACAGGGGCGCACACCAGAGCGACCCGATGAACGTGTTCAGTGGGTTGTCCCGCTGCTCTTTGTAGGAAAGCCTGTAGTGGGCAGGATGAGTCTCCCAGCATGAGAGGGAGGTGGCCTGGACTGCGTGGTTTGGGTGCAGAGGTGAGAGGCGGTGGCGATTGCAGTATTTCTTGTAGTAGAGGCTATTCAGAACTTGTTGATGTCTTGGATGCTGGATTTGGCAAGGGAAGAAGAGTGTAGGTTGAGTCCCATGCTTTGGGCGCTAGGAACGGAAGGGATCACTGTACCATTTTCTGCAGCAGTGCCATTCCCTTGGGCAGGGGGTCACTGAGAGCCTAGAGATGGGGTGGGGCGGCGCAGGGGCCATTTAAGGTGCCATTAGCACCCAGACAGAGCTGTCAAGTGGGCAGTTGGATACGAAGTCTAGTGCTGGGGAGACAGAGGTCCAATTGGAGATATAAATTCTGAAGCCTTCCACTTAAGGATGATTTTCAAGCCATGAGATCATCGGGGAGCGAAGTCAGAGAAGGGTGAGGCGGTGTCTGAGGCAGATTCCTGGAGCTCCAACAGGGAGACGTGGGCGAGAAGGACCACAGTCCACTTTACAAAGAAAGCAACACAAAAGCCATGACATTAGAGCCACCAAGGACCTGGAAGGACATCCAAGAGAGTTAGGCGTCCTGGAGGACCGAAACAGCCACGGAGGTAAAGCCATGCGCTGCATCAGTGACTATCAAGAGGCCCAGGAAGATGAGTGACCCCAGGCATGGGAAACATGGTGGCCACCAGAGACCTTGGCACGAGCTGTTTCAGATTCATGGCCATCCATTCAAAAAATCCCAGGTCTCTACCTCCCTGCCAGCAGGTTGATTCCAGCTCATAGTGATCCTTTGGGACAGGGTGGAACTGTTCCTGTGGATTTCTGGGAAAGTAACTCTTTTTAAAATTTAAGACATGATTTTATTGGGGGCTTTTCACAGCTCTTATCTCAATCCATACAACCATTGTGTCGAGCATATTTGCATATTTGTTGCCATCATCCTTTTCAGTGCATTTTCTTTCTACTTGAGCCCTTGGAATCAACTCCTTTTTTTCCTCCCCACCCCTCCCACCCTCACGGACCCTTGATAAATGATAAATTATTATGTTCCTATCTTATACCATCTGCTGTCTCCCTTCACCCATGTATCTGTTTGTCACTCTGGGGGTTGGGGGGAGTTATACGTTGATCTTTGTGATTGGTTCTTCTTTTCTCCACCCCCCCACCTTCCCCCTACCGTCACACTATCATTACTCCCAGTATTGTTTCTGAGGGGTTTATGTTTTCTGGATTCCATGTGCAGAGAGCTCTAATCTCTACCAATGTCCATGCTCTGGTCTAGCTGGATTTGTAAGGTAGAACTGGGGTCATGATAGTGGGGGGAGGAACCATTAAAGAACTGGAGGAATGTTGTATGTTTTGTCAGTGCTATACTGCACCCTAACTGGCTCATCCCTTCCTTGTAACCCTCTGAGGGGGTATGCAACTGTCTAAAGATAGGGTTTGGGTCTCCACTGTGTCCCTCCCCTCATTTGTATCAATAGCATTATTTGTTTTGGGTCTTCTGATGCCTGATACCTGATCCTGCCGACACCTCATGATCACACAGGCTGGTGTGCTTCTTCCATGGGGGCTTTGTTGCTTCCCAGCTAGATGGCCGCTTGCTTATCTTCGAGTGTTTAAGACACCAGGACTATAACTCTGTAGGGGAGTGAAAACCTCATCTTTTTCCTGTGGAGGGGCTGCTGGTTTTGAACTCTTGACTTTGCAGTTAAGCAGTACAATGCAAAACATTCTGCCAACAGGACTCAGAAGGGGCTGTTTCTTGGGGACCATCTCCCTGTCGACTGTTTGGCAGCTCGTCACAACTGCCTCAGTGTGCACACCGTGCGGAGGAGTTCTCAGAGCACACCAGGAAAATCCGTCTCTGCCACAGTGGCCTTCATTTCCCATTCCCGTTCCCGCCTTCATTTTGGCCCCCAGTTGCCTAGCGACTGGGAAAAGAACAGTTTTGGTTTTGTTTGTTTGTTTCCCTTTCCTTCGTGCCAAACTGACTTCTGGCTCGCATGCGATATTTTATTTTCATTTTCCCTTCATCCTGGTTACCTTGTCTATTTCCTTTGAATCCTCTCCAACTGTGTACATTTCTTTCTAGTGTGTGTGATCGCTGCAAAGGATTTTGGGAACCATATCATGTGGTGCGGCGTGGGTGGTGGTGGGCGGGAGGTGGGGGTGGAGTTAAAACATACAGCAACACAGGCATGCCCGGATCTGCAGGTAGAGCTTGCCCTATTGTAATGAAGGGGCATAGAGATCGATTCCCCATCTGCTTTTGCTACTAGAGAACCAAATGACCATGCTCCCTGTGTGGTCCTTATTGAGCCGCAGTGGTTTAGACAATCACATGCGGGGGAGGTACGACATGGTGATTTCACTGGGGTTAACTAATAGGAAGCACACCTGCACCAACGCTCGCCCTGCTCCAAAGCAGACATCACCAATCAATCAGGAGAAATTCTCTGCCTTGGAGCTCAAACAAACCAGCAGCATCTTTCTCAGCACAGGCCCCTTGCCCCAGCTCACCAACTGATACCCCCCAGCCTGACTCTGCTGTTGACCATGACAGCACCCTCTCTAGGACAGGGTAGAGCTGCCCCCTTGGGTTTCAGAGATCATCAGTCGTTATCAGATTAGCAAGCCTCATCTTTCTCTAGCACAGTGGTTGGTGATTTTGAACTGCTGACCTGGTGGATTGAAGCCCAATGAGTCACCAGCTAGGTCACCAGGACTCCTTTCGCAACTGCTAGGAGCTGGCACCTGAAACTTGCTTGCATTCCCAGACTGTCAAGTCTCCAGGGGAGATACTGGATGATTGGGAAGTAGTACTGAGGCTTGTTAGGGAGTTTCTGTACGGGCATCCCGTTGTCCCCACGGCGAAGTCGAGTCCTGAGGGGGTGGCAAGGTGGGACAGTTCTGTGACAGCCGAGAAAGTGCACCTGGGCTCTACTCGCATCTGACATTGGACAGGTAACTATATTCCTTTCCCAACAACCAGGTCGCTGCGGACGGAGGGGATTTGTTTTGTCCCAGTTCTGGAGACCGGGAGATGGAAGTTCCATTGTGGGCAGCCCTGTGGTGCCCTGGGGGGTGGGAGAGGGGGCTCTGTGCTGGCCCGTTGCCACATCTGGGGGCCGATTGGTGGCAGACCTTGGTTCTGTCTTCCCATCACTTTCTCTGGGTGATCCCTGAAGCTGCCCTCACCTGATTGCACTTAGGGTCCACGTGCTAGCTACGTGCTTGGCTGCTGAAAGGCCCGGAGAGAGATGGCAATGCGTGCTCACCAAGATTGCCCGCCTTGGAAAGCCTTCCCGGCAGTGCTACTCTGTCCTGGAAGGAGTTGTTGTTGACTCCCTGGCGGATGCCCGGGTGACACAGTGGTTAAAAGCACTCCGGTAGGAATTAAAGATCAATGGTTGGAGCCTACCAGCTGCTCCGAGGAAGAAAGATGAGGCTGTCTGTTTTCATAAAGATTGCCAACCTTGGAAACCCAAGGGAACCATCCCACTCTGCCCTATAGGGTCACTATGAGTCAGATCAACTCAGTGGCAATAGGCAGGGAATCCAAGGCAAACCCATCCTCTCAAAATCCTCAGTTTAATCAGGAGAGTCACTTTTTCTATATAAGGTGATATTTACAGGTGACAGGAGTTGAGTCCTGGGCATGCCCCGTTCATTCCACCTAGGAGTCCTGGTGACTTAGGGGCTGTGTGTTTGGCTGCTAACCATGAGGTGGGTAGTTTGACACCACCAGCTGCTCCACAGGAGAAATATGAGGTTTTCTGTTGCCGTAGAGAGTTACCATCTTGGAAACCCAGAATCAGCTGCCCCTTGTCCTTCCGGGTTGCCAGGAGTCAGAGGGGAGCTGAATAGACAGTCTCCTTCTGTAACTACATCTGAACCATTCGTCTCAGGGATAGTGAGTTGCCTTTTACTGGAATAAACAAGCCCACCTCATTTTCACAGTCTTTAAAGCATTTCCTTGGAGTTTCCTCCCAAATAAAACACAGCTCACTATTTCTATTTAAAGCACCCTTAATATATCTGAAACAAAACAAAACAGAAAAACCTTAATGAAGAACCTTGGTGATTAATTTACAGCTAATTAATCAACTAACAGATATTTAAAGGAGTCTTAACAGGGCAGTGGGTAAAGCGTGGGCCCACTCGCTGAAAAGGTGGTTGGATTCAACCAGCTACTCCTTGGGAGGAAGAGGAAGTTGAGTTTCCATCAACATTTACAGTTCCGGGAACCCTATGGTGTAGTTCTACTCTGTCCTCTAGGGGCGCTGTAAGTTGGGATTAACTCAGTGGCAGTGGGTTTGATTTGGGGTCTAAAGGACAACCCTATCACTTCGCACAGTGTGCAAGACAAATGTTGCATTTATTGTCATCGGCCCGGCCTTCGCTCCATGTGATTCACACTGCAGCAACACCTTTGACTTTTTAAATTTATTCCTCCCTGTAACCCTAGGGCAGTGGTTCTCAACCTTACTAATGCCTCGACCCTTTAATATAGTTCCTCATGTGGTGGTGACCTCCAACCATCACATTATTTTCGTTGCTACTTCATAACTATAATTTTTCTACTGTTATGAATCAGGTGACCCCTGTGAAAGAGTTGTTCGACCCCCAAAGGGGTTGCTACCCACAGGTTGAGAACCGCTGCCCCAGGGGTGTGGTGGTCCTTGGGTAGTGAAAACCATGGATATGCTCAGCTGCTAGCTAGATGCTTGGAGGCCTGAGTTCGCCCAGAAGTCGCTCAGAAGAAAGGCCTGGAGATCTACTTCTGGGAAAAACCAGCCATGCACGAGGACTCGCCATGAGGTAGAATCACCTCCATTCCTTGTCATTTCAGTTTTCATCATTCCACAGCGTTAGGCTGGGTTTCTAGAGAAGCAAATCCGGTGACACTTGTAGGTGTTGTCGACAGAAAGATTGACATCCAGAAATGGGTTCCATTGTTGAGGAAATAGGTAAGTCCAGTCTGGGGCAAATCAAGCTTCTCCTGACTCATGGAAGCTGATGGACAGGAGGCAGGTCAATGAAGCAGAGGCAGCAGGGGGCACAGGCCAGTGGATGCAGAGGTTCAAGTTGGCTGAAGGTTCCATCATCACGAGCCATGTCCTGACTGCCTTGACTGGACAGAAGTCCCAAGACCAATCGTGTACCGTCGTCTGTCCCTCAGCCATGCCTGCTCCTGCTTCTGTAGTCCCACTCCTAACTGTGGTGGACTGGTGTGCCACCTGTCACGCTTGGTTCTCCTCTGCGTTCCCCTGTGCCTTTGAAATCTCCGAATCTTTGCTGACTCCTGGACGCCATGACAACCTTGTGCTAATGGTCTCCCTCCTCTAGATGTGTGCTTTTGTCTTGTCTTTTCTTAATATGTGTTCTCTTGAGATTGTATTTCAGATCTGGGGGGGCTGTCTTGTCCCTTGCCACAGTGGATTTGAACTGTCAACCTTTTAGCTAGCAGCTGAACATTCAGCTATGGCACTGCTGGGGTTTCTCTGAATGAATCCTGGCTGGTCTGCTGTCAGGAGCCCTGCTGGCACAGTGGGTACATGCAGTCCCAGAGGGGAGAGAGACACCTGTCAAAAGTCCCAGTCTCAGAATCCCACAGGACAGCTCCCCTACCCTCCAGGTTCTCTCTGAGTCAGCATCGACTGGATGGCAGTGAGTCTGCCTTTTGAGTGGCACCAGGTTAAGGCCCCTAACCCAAAGGTCAGTGCTTCGAACCCATCAGCTTCTCCGCGGGAGAAAAGGGTGGCAGTCTAATCCGTAAAGAGGCACAGCCTGGGTACAGGATGGGGCAGATCTACTGCATGGTGTAGGGTCAGCACCCGCTCAAAGGCAGTGCGTTTATGTTGGAGTCAAGTGGCTGTTTTGTGAGCAGTGGGGAGAGCGCAGGCTTACCCACTTGGTAGAGAGGGAGGCAGGGGTCAGGTGGTCCAAGGAGGTGAGCCAGCCCACTCCCTTCCCCCTGGCTGCCTCCAGTGCTGGAAGTCAGCAGAAACAAAGCAGAATGGGGTGGGGAGGGAGGACCACCAGAACAGAGCCTTGCCTCTTCCTGAAGCTCAGGGGGCCGCAGCAGGCGCCACATCCAAATCAGTGCACCGTGATACCCGTGTCTTCGATGCGGGCTGGGGGCTGGGCTGCTGGAGAAGAAACTGGCAACATTAGGCGTTGGCAAGTTAATTAGGGTTCAGGAGTCCAGTGAGCAAGGAGAGAGGCTAGATTTGCATAAAGCCCATTTACATAATGCTCTCCACAAATTGTGCAGCCATAAGGCTGTGGGCCGCAGGGAGGGGGAGGACATTGCATGCCTGAGGCTAGAGTCAAAGGGGGTGAGAGACGTCTGAGGAGCCAGACACCATCCCGATCCCAATCCATGGATCCACCACCTCCATCCTGATCCAGGATGGCCCACCCGGGCACCGCATCCTCTTCCGCCTCTGGCCTTGCTCCCACCCTGACCGGACAGCCAGAAGCCTCAGATGTCAGAGCAGCCCTGTGCTAAGTGTTTGGGAAGTCAATCTCCAGGCCTTTCTTCCGAGGCACCTCTGGGTGGACTCAAAGCTTTTGGTGAGCAGCTGATGTGTTAACCGCTTGCACCACCTAGAGGCTCTAAAACACAATCAAAAGAAGAGAAAAAAGAAAACCTACCGCCACTGACTTGACCTTGACTTGTATGTACCATTTAGTACACACACACGCACACACACGCACACACACGCACACCCACACACGCGCACACACGCACATGCACACACGCACACGCACACGCACGCACGCACACATGCACACACACTCACACACACACACGCACACGAAGGAGTTGTACTGGGCCATAATGAACACTTCATACAATTCCATAGTTCAACCATATTGAGAAGGGATAGGTCGTTCTCACCACAATCGACCTTGGAATAGTTTCCCCTTCTTGTACCCATTGGGGTTGACTCTCCACTTCCCTGACCCTCCCCCTCTGTGCCACGAGGTAATTATTATTTCAGCGACTCTCTTCATAAATCCACTCCCCCTGCCTTCTCTATACAGAATAAGGACAAAGAACACCCACCACAAAGGACCCAGCAACAATGATCGTGAAACATAAAGACCTCAATCAGAAAAATCAGAGGAGATACAAAATTTAGAATAAACTGAAAGTGGGTTCAAAGGGCGGTCGAATGACAAGATGTCACCCTCCTGTCAGTCAAGTGCCACGAACCACTTTACAAGGCTCTTTACCTGAGCTCAGTGCTTTCACATGCCTAGCCTATGGACAGTGGGGACTCAGCAGGCACTCAGTCCATGCGGGCACCCTGCACGTGGATTCTGGGCTTCCCCTGCCTTCCATAGAATTCTGCAAACGGGGTGCTAAGCATTTTGGTAGTGGAAGCATTCCTCCCTCTGGGCCAGGATCATCTTGTTTACAATCCTAGGAACACACAGCCTGGTGTGCTGACTCCTCAATTAGATGACAGACAGCCTCCTCTTTCTCCTAAAAAGTGAGTGGTGGATTTGAAAAGTTGACCTTGCAGTTAGCGGTCCAGGGTTTAACCCATTCTGCCACTCGGGTTCTTTTCAGGGACTTAAATAGAACCCAAACCAAACCCACTGCCGTGGAGTTAATCCTGACTCACGTGGACCCTATCTAAGGATTCAGAGGCTGTAAATCTTATGGAAGCCAGGAGTCTCATCTTTTTCTCATGGAGTGGTTGGTGGGTTTGAACTGCCGACCTTGCAGTCAGGAGCCCATCACTTACCTCACAGTATCACTGGGCTCCAGAGTAGGTCTTATTCTTCCCACAATTACAAATGTGAAGCATGTGGTTATTTATGCTGTTATGGCTGACCAGCGATAACACAGGGATATGGTCCCTAGTTTCTAAAGTACTGAGCTACTTTGAAGGTGAAGCCCACTTAGTGTATAGCAAAATACTTCAAAGAGAAGGGAGGCAGACAGTTTGCTAATCAGAGGAAGGAATCAGAGACAGACAGAGGAAGAGACAGAGGCCCAGAAGCAGAGGTGTGCTACCTACAGGTGCTATCTACAGGTGTTGGTGACCCTGGATAGTACCAGAGAGGCTTCTTGTTCTAAAATAAGCTGGCCCGATCGATGGAATGTTCAGCCTTGAAGTTCCAGCTCTGAGCTGTCTAATACACTAGCCACTAGCCTCAGGGGCTACTGAGCCCTTGAAAAGAGAACTTCATTTTAATTGTACTTTAGTCCATTCATTTACATTTACATTTTGAAGAGCCTTGTTAAGGAGACTTAGTAGTGCAATGAGGAACTGCTAACCCCAAGGTTGACGGTTCTAATCCACTGGCCACCTGGAGGGAGAAAGATGAGGCTGTCTGCTCCTGGGCACAGTTACAGAGCAGACCCTTGGAGGGGTCTGCTCTGTCCTCTCGGGTCGCTCAGAGTCAGAATGGATGGCAGCGGGGATGTGGCTGCTGCCCCGGACAGGACGATGTTAAGAATTGGCCTGCCACCCGTTACTGAAGGGTTGTGGGGAGGAGATGAACCAGGCAGGGTGCAGGGTAGCAACGATGAAACATATAACTTTCCTCTAGTCTTAAATGCCCTCCCCCCCCACTATCATGATCCCAATTCTACCTTACAAATCCAGCTAGACCAGAGGATGTACATCAGTACAGATAGCAACTAGAAACACAGGGAATCCAGGACAGATGACTCCTCCAGGACCAGTGGTGAGAGTGGCGATGCCTGGAGGGTGGAGAGAATGTGGGGTAGAAAGGGGGAACTGATTACAAGAATCTACATATAGCCTCCTCCCTGGGGGAGGGACAGCAGAGAAGGCGGCGGGGAGTGGGGGGGGGGAGACATCGGACAGTGTAACATATGACAAAATAATAGTAATTTATGAATGATGAAGGGTTCATGAGGTGGGGGGGGAGTGGAGAGAGGGGGAAAATGAGCAGCAGATATTAAGGGCTCAAGTAGAAGGCAAATGTTTTGAGAACGATGATGGCAACAAATGTCCATATGTGCTTGACACATGGATGTATGTATGGATTGTGATAAGACTTGTACGAGCTCCCAATCAAATGATTAGAAAAACAACAAAAGAATTGTACTGCATTGTGTCAAGGGCACGAGCTGGATTTTCTTCAGGCCGTCCAGTGCTTCAGGGTCACGGACTGCCTCCCCCATGAGGCACCCCTGTCTCTCCTTTACCTGACACCCTTGGACCTGCTGCCCACACCCCCACTTTAATTTGAGCTGATTCCCTCTCAAGGACAAAGTCTATATTCTTATTTTAATTTATGTCGCCTGAACCATTTCCAAGTTTTACTTTTAGAACCTGTCAACATTAGTGACATGTGGCATTTTAGGTACTTTTCTGCTGGTGGGGCCTAAATTTATTGTCGTTTTATGACACTCAGCAAAATGCACAAAATGCCAGAAGTGTTATAAACAGAGACAATTTATGTCCGGGTTGGGGTGAGGTTAAGAGAATGAATATAATCAATTTTTTTTCTCCCAGACTTTTATGCCAGTGTGCCGGTCAGCAGGTGCATTCTTGACACTCAACAGGAAGTACTTTGGAAGCAACCGGACGCAGGATAGCAGAGCTGCCCTGCTCACGGCTGCTCATCCCTGCTGTGTCCCCGGGGGTGGGCATGTGGGCCCTGACCCCAGGCCCCTGCTCGATGCTCCGTTAAGTCTGTAGGAGAAAGGATGGAGGGAGGGAACGAGCTAAAGCCTCCTTCATTCCGCACCACAGATCGGTTTTGCTGAACCATGGGACGCTCCTGCTCAAAACCCTGCCATGGCTCCCAGTCTCTGCGCATCCAGGCTCCCGATTGGTTACCTGAGCCTGTCTCTGGCCTCACCATCTCTGGGTAACTCACCAGGCTCGGACACTCTTTCCTCCTTGTTCCATTACTGTCATGGCTGAGTGTGCCCCACCTCCTCTGGGCTATTCTTCAGTCTACTTACTGCACAGCCTCCTGGCCCCTTCTCTGCCTCTTCATCTGCACAAAGAATTGCTAGTGCCTCCTGTGGAGCATCTCCATCAATGACAAAGCCAACAACAAAATGAAAACCAACTCCCTGCCATCGAGTCGATGCCACTCATAATGACCCTGTAGTCCAGGGGAGAACTGTCCCTGTCAGTTTCTGAGATGCTGGTTACAGAAGAGAAAGCCTCTTCTTTCTCCCACAGAGCATCTGGGACTTTTGAACTACTGACCTTACGGTTAGCAGCTGAACCTGTAATGCACTACCCTGTTGGGGCTCCTACCGCATAGTTACTGTTACTTTTTTTTTAAACGTTTTATTAGGGGCTCATACAACTCTTATCACAATCCATACATATACATACATCAATTGTATAAAGCACATCTGTACATTCTTTGCCCTAATCATTTTCTTTTCTTTTTTTTTTCCTTTTCTTTTTTTACATTTTATTAGGGACTCATACAACTCTTATCACAATCCATACATACACATACATCAATTGTATAAAGCACATCCATACATTCCCTGCCCCAATCATTCTCAAAGCATTTGCTCTCCACTTAAGCCCTTTGCATCAGGTCCTCTTTTTTTCCCCCTCCCTCCCTGCTCCCCCCTCCCTCATGTGCCCTTGGTAATTTATACATAGTTATTTTGTCATATCTTGCCCTATCCGGAGTCTCCATTCCCCTCCTCTGCTGTCCCTCTCCCAGTGAGGAGGTCACATGTGGATCCTTGTAATCAGTCCCCCCTTTCCAACCCACTCACCCTACACTCTCCCAGCATCACCCCTCACACCCGTGGTCCTGAAGGTATAATCCACCCTGGATTCCCTGTGCCTCTAGCCCTCATATGTACCAGTGTGCAACCTCTGCCCTATCCAGCCCTGCAAGGTAGAATTCGGATCATGGTAGTTGGGGGGAGGAAGCATCCAGGATCTGGGGGAAAGCTGTGTTCTTCATCGGTACTACCTCGCACCCTGACTCTCCTAAACCTCCTCTCCTAAACCCCTCTATGAGGGGATCTCCAGTGGCCGACACTTGGGCCTTGGGTCTCCACTCTGCACTTCCCCCTTCATTCAATATGGTATATATATATACATATATGTATATATATACACATACATATATTCTTTTTTTTTTGCATGATGCTTTATACCTGGTCCCTTGGGCACCTTGTGATCACACTGGCTGGTGTGCTTCTTCCATGTGGGCTTTTTTGCTTCTGAGCTAGATGGCTGCTTGTTCACGTTCAAGCCTTTAGGACCCCAGACACTATCTCTTTTGATAGTCGGGCACCATCCGCTTTCTTCGCCACATTTGCTTATGCACCCATTTGTCTTCAGCGATCCTATCATGGAGGTGTGCAGCCAATGATATGGTGATATTTTGTTCTTTGATGCCTGGTAACTGATCCCTTTGGGTCCACTCGATCACCCAGGCTGGTGTGTTCTTCCATGTGGGCTTTGTTGCTTCTGAGCTAGATGGCCGCTTGTTTATCTTCAAGCCTTTAAGACCCCAGTCACTATATCTTTTGATAGCCGGGCACCATCAGCTTTCTTCACCACATTTACTTGTTCACCCACTTTGGCTTCAGCAGTACTTTTTTTTTTTTTTTTTTACCAAAGCAGTTGATTGTAATTTGGATGAAAGTTTACTGAGCTCATTCATTCCCCATTCAACGATTCATACACATTATGTCTCCCAACACCTGTACAGTCAGTTATAATACAGCAGTATTGGTCTTACGCCCTCCCTGGCCTCCCACATTTCCATTTCCCCTCTCCCTGGCCCCTGACTGCCTTCTGAACTTTGTTTCTGGGCAAATACTCCTTTTTGGCCTGCCGCGTTCATTTGTTCTCAGGAGCATGCTCTTTCTGGGCTGCTCTCTTTATAGACCTGCCTATTGTCTGCTGCAAGGTGACGCCCAGCCGGGGGTTCCGTTTCAGGTTTGAAGGGTCTCTAAGGGTCCTGGTCTTGGAGGGTCTACTCATCTCCTTCAGACCAGAAAGTCTTTGTGGGTGAATCTGAATTGGATCCACATACAGCTTTTCTCCGATACCGTTGCCCCGGTCAGAGAGGCTGGACGTGGAATCCAGGACCATCTAGATTTTCTGGACTCCGGCTAGGGGTTCCTGGGGGTGATGACATTAGTCCTGTGGACAACTTGTGTCCTTGAGTCTCTGAGTCTCCTCTCTTTTCTTCTGCTCAGGATGGAGAGAGAAGACGAGTTACGCCTTAACACAGCCGCTCATCAGAGCGCATTACCTCTGGGGACTATGATATGTCAATGGGCCTTAAGCTATGGTCCTAAGGCCTCCGACCTCAGTGTGGCATTCCCTCAAGGTATTTAATTATGGAGAAGACGTTTCCTGGAACTTTGTCCCCCATATACTCTGCTGTGCATATTGGCAGCATGTACAAATCCATATGTAAAAACACTCCCTGCCAAATCTCCTATGGATTCCAGGCTGTATGTCCCAAGCCCTTGCCCAACGTGTTCACTGGTGTATTTCCCTGTGCGTCCACTCATAAATGGTCAGCTATGGTTGCCTTCGACCCTGTGTATCTCCCCAGGCCTTCCTTGGCCTTGGCCACATGGTGTGGCCCTCCCCTTTGTGGTACGTGTCCTTCTCCTTCATCCTTGTTAACACCTCCTAGTTGTCTTGGAAGAAATACAGCCAGAGTGCTCCATAGAGGCGTGGATGTTGAGACTTGGTCTCACAGATTTCGGGCGTGTTTTCAGGACAGACCAGGGCCTGGGAAAGGACATCGTGCTTGGTAACGTGGAGGGGCGGGGAAAAGCTGACCTCAATGAGGCAGACGGACACAGTGGCTGCAACAAGTTCAAGTACAGGAATGATTGTGAGGACCAGGCGGTGCTTCCTTTCCTTCGGGGGTGCATGGGGTCCTCGCCATGGGCTGGAGCCAACATGATGGCACTGGACAAGCACCCTCTAGTGAGCCACTGTCTCCCCATTACCTCCCACCCTCGTGGCCATCTGAGAATGTTTTAGAGCAGTCACCTCATACAACAGCTGTGCTTTGGTGAGTGGCTTTCCCCCGTGGTCAGAGCGTGTCCTCCCGGTACATGCACATGTTGTGAGGGTCTGTGGGTTCATCACTATCCTTCACACCGTGCAGGGTGTGTCCATTGACTCGCTGATGGGCACGTAGGTGGTTTCCATCTTTCTGCTCTTGGGAAGAGAACTGCAGGGATGGGGGGGTGTGCATGCATCTCTTCCGGGCTGTTCATTTTGCAGGAGCGACATTGATTTAGATAGATATAGGTGTAAGCTTAGCTGTAGCTGTAGATACACATACAAATATAGATACAGACAGAGTCCCTGGACACAGATAGAGCCACTGGACACAGACAGAGTCCCTGGACACAGCGTTCCTGAACACAGACAGAGTCCCTGGACACAGCGTTCCTGGACACAGACAGAGACCCTGGACACAGAGTCCCTAGACACAGAACCCCTGGACATAGACAGAGTCCCTGGACACAGAGTCCCTGGACATAGACAGAGTTCCTGGACACAGACAGAGTCCCTAGACACAGAGTCCCTGGACACAGACAGAATCCATGGACATGGACAGAGTCCCTGGACACGGACAGAGTCCATGGACACGGACAGAGTCCCTGGACACAGAGTCCCTGGACACAGACAGAGTCCCTGGACACAGACAGAGTCCCTAGACACAGACAGAGCCCCTGGACACAGAGTCCCTGGACATAGACAGACAGAGTCCCTGGACACAGACAGAATCCTTGGACATGGACAGAGTCCCTGGACACGGACAGAGTCCATGGACACGGACAGAGCCCCTGGACACATACAGAGCCCCTGGACACAGAGTCCCTGGACACAGACAGAGTCCCTGGACACAGACAGAGCCCCTGGACACAGAGTCCCTGGACATAGACAGAGTCTCTGGACACAGACAGAGTCCCTGGACACAGAGTCCCTGGACACAGACAGAGTCCCTGGACACAGACAGAGTCCCTGGACACAGACAGAGTCCCTGGACACAGAGTCCCTGGACATAGACAGAGTTCCTGGACACAGACAGAGTCCCTAGACACAGAGTCCCTGGACACAGAGTCCCTGGACATAGACAGACAGAGTCCCTGGACACAGACAGAATCCTTGGACACGGACAGAGTCCCTGGACACGGACAGAGTCCATGGACACGGACAGAGTCCCTGGACACAGAGTCCCTGGACACAGACAGAGTCCCTGGACACAGACAGAGTCCCTAGACACAGACAGAGCCCCTGGACACAGAGTCCCTGGACATAGACAGAGTCCCTGGACACAGACAGAATCCTTGGACATGGACAGAGTCTCTGGACACGGACAGAGTCCATGGACACGGACAGAGCCCCTGGACACAGACAGAGTCCCTGGACATAGACAGAGCCCCTGGACACAGAGTCCCTGGACATAGACAGAGTCCCTGGACACAGACAGAGTCCCTGGACACAGACAGAGTCCCTGGACACAGAGTCCCTGGACATAGACAGAGTCCCTGGACATAGACAAAGTTCCTGGACACAGAGTCCCTGGACACAGAGTCCCTGGACACAGACAGAGGTCCTGGAGAAGGGCATTGTGCTTGTGAAAGTGGAGGGTATCACAGTGATTTCTGGACCCAATGGTATGTTCACTTCGAACTTTCTGAAGAAGCACCATAGCCTTTTCCAAGGTGGTAGCACCATTTTGTTGCCCGCCCCCTCCCCCGCCTGCTCCCAGAAATGGAGGAGGGTTCTGATCTCCACCTGCACCAGCACTTGGTGCTCTCCTGGTCGGATGCTTTTTGTTAGTGCTGAGAGGGTCTGCACTGGCGGTTTTGTTGGGGTTCTCTCTGCTCCGGCGACATCATGGGCACTTCTCTAGTACATCTGTTGGCCACCCCCCGTATCTCCTTTTACTGCAGGCTCTCATCACGGTTGGCCTTACCTCTCTTGCCACCCAAAGACCAGGACATCCCTTAAGGCCAGACCCTGAGGGCCTCAGGCATCGGGACCCCGGGCAGCGTAAAGGAAAGGCAATTGAGTGAAGTCACACGGGGCTGGGACGGACATGGTGCTCAGTCCCTCTGCAGTAGGCTCGGGGTTGCACGCTGTCGGCTCCACGGGCATCGAGTACCTGCTCCCTGCTTTCCAGCTGGCCACAGTGCTCTTTCTCCTTTTCCTCCATTTCCCCGTCCTGACAGTTTTAGGCCTCGAACCATTCCCTTCACTGCCATCTTATTGGGTGGTCTGCCACCTGGACGCCAGCGACAATGGAAAGACCGCTTTCTGTTGAACTTGAAGCAAGCTGAGTCTTTGCCGTCTGTTTCCCTGCTCTACCTCGATGAGCCGGGGGACGGTGGGCTGGATGGGTTTTAGGATCTGACCCAAGTGGCAGTGGTGGATAGGGGACTGGGGTGCAACACCTGCCGGGCACAGGTAAGGCTTGGTAGGCCCACTGTGAGTCGCCATTGCTAGCACCTCAGTGTCCCCATCTGCCGTTCTGCGGTTGACCTGACTCACGGCCACCTCCGTGGAAGCAGATCCCCAGGTCTTTCTCCCAAGGGGCCCTGGGTGGGTTTGATCTTCAAACCTGAAGTCAGCCACAAACAGTTGGCACCACCACTGGGCCTTTTTTTGTGCCATGGGGCAGCCATAACACATGCCCCCGGGCTCAGCAGAGCAGACGATTACCGACTCCCAGCACTGGAGGCTAGAAGTGAAACCAGGACATGTGTACCCGAGACCATGCCTGAGTCACGCCCGGGCCCCCGCGGCATTCCTCTGCAGACACATGGCCCCGCCGCCTCTGCCCATCAATCCACAGTGTCCTCACGGAGAAGATGCCATGGGTACGGGATGCCCAGCCACGCATCTCCGGGAGCTGCTACCATCTTCAGGGATGTCATGGCAGTTCCAAACAGGTTAGGTTCAGGTCCCAGGGGTCAGGGCCGGGTCACAGACGCTGGCGGATCACTTTGTAGTAGCCTTCACTGTTGTGCTGCTGTGGAGTCTCGTGTGTCCTGCCTCCTAAGGGCAGGGGTGGGCGGTGAGGTCTGAGGCTGCTCTTGCACCGCCCTCAGGGATGTGGCTGACACCTGTCAAGGTGCCTTGTGTACTCAGAGTGCCCACCTTGACTTCAGGGAACTATTGTGTTCACGAGGGCGAGGCCCTGACTGTCCAGTCTTAGAGAAGAGAACTTGCAGACTTAGACAAAGGGCGAGGCTTGCCAGGCCCCGGGGGCTACGAGGTGGGGGTCAGATGAGGAAGCCAGATGCCAGTGCAGGTCCATCCACTCCCCAGCCCCAGAGGAGGTTGTGGGATGCTTCCACACATGTGCTTGGGGTGGGAGGTGCTAGCATTTTGGCGGAGCTGGTCAGAAGTAGAACCGTGGCCATCAGACTAGAAAAGAGTTTGAAAATGAATTACGGAAGATTTCACCTAAAGACTATTTAATGATATGCCCAGTGTATGTGGTGGGGTAAATAAACATCGGACCACTAACCACAAGGTTGGGGGTTCAAAACCCCCGGGAGCGAGGAGAGGCTATCTATCAGTTTTGGCAAAGACTGGTAGCCTCAGAAATCCGATATAGAATGGCGGTGATGGGTGTGGGCTTGGGTTTGGTTTGGACGGTGCATTCCCATCATCCACCTGTTGGTTCCTCATAATGTGCTCCTTTGCAGGCTGCGCAGTCGATAAGTGAGACTGCAGGTGGGCCGATGCCTTCCACTCACAGTGCTGGTGAACAATAACTGACTACCACAGACTGCCGGACGATGGAACCAGTCCGTGTTGGAAGGACGGCAATCAGGACGCTCCTTAGATGTGAGGCTGGCGAGACTGCCTTTCATGTTCTTCCGACCCGGCCCTGGAGAAGGACACCACGCTGGGGGAAGTTGGTGGTAGGCGCTACTGAATCCGTTCTAGAAACCTTGATGGTGGTCCTTGTCTCACAGCGACCCTGCACACCACAGAAGGGAGTCCTGCCTGGCCCTGCGACAGTCTCACAAGTGTTCTTAGGTCTGGGCCCATGGTTGTAGCCGCTGGGTCGGTCCATCTTGTTGAAGGACTTCCTTTTTAATCCTGCCCGGGTACTTTACCTAGCATGATGTCCCTCTCTGGGACTGGTCTCTCCTGGCAATGTGTCTGAAGCAGGTGAGATGAAGTCTTGCCATCCACGCTTCTAAGGAGCATTGTGACTTGGTCGAGTCGAGTCGGAGACAAAGAGGCAGGTGTTCAAGGTGATGGAGGGGCACAATGGCTACCACAATGGGCGCAGACATAACACCAATTGTGAGAATGGTGCCGGCCTGGGCAGCGCTTCCTCTGTTGTCCACGGGGTCGCTAGGAGACAAGGCCAATCTTGAAGGCTGCTTGAAGCTCTGTCACTGGTATTGCAAGTGCGAGCAGGAATACCCAGGGCACCAAGCTTTAGAGGCGCTTCTAGACAGGCCTGGCAAGTCACTGATGAAAATCAGCCAATGGAACCCACCAGAATCCCATCCAACATAATGCAGAAAGGAGATTCACCTGGCAACAAGGCACTCAGAGTGCTCCGCGGTCAAAGCAATGAGCAGTGGTCTGAGGGGTGGCTGGTTCTGTTGGCCTCAGCTCTGCGGGCACTGTGTGCTTGCTAAGTGTTGGACTGGCCAGCATCAAGTGTTGGGCTGGCCAGCATCAAAGCCGGCCGAGGACACGGCGAGGTTGTGTGGGTGGTTCAGTTGGCCGCGGCTGTGTGGGTCTCAGAAGAAGCCAGCTGCATCCCTGGGAGTGGGGCAGGAATCTTGGTTCCACCTGGGCCCTGCGGAGTCCCCACTGGGTGAAATGTGCTCAGCTGTGGGAGCCACTGTCCCCCTTACAAAGCACCAGAGATGCAAACGGCTGGAACGAGAAGGAAGTTAAGACCCCTGGTGTCCCTCCTCAGGGAATAGGATACAAGGGTCCTCTCTTTCTCTCTCTTTTCCAGCCACACTCTGCCCGTCATCCCTCCCACCTTCCCCTCTCCCTCCTGCTTCCCCTCCCCTCTCAAGTGAGCCCCTCCCCTCCGCACACCCCAATTGATTTCCCTCACTCATCTTGGCAGGTTAGTAATCACCATCCTCAGCAGAAATCCCTTCCATTTCATTACACCCGGTGAGAAATACTTGGGGGCAGGGGGTGGGCTGGGTGCTGTGCTTCATCCCACTCCTGGCTGAGTGTCAGGTGAGTGCTTGGTCTAGGGAGGAAGGCAGTGCAAGGGCCGGGGGAGAGACCCCTTCACTGCTCTTTCCTGCCCCCAGGGCCTGCCCCATGGCTTGTAACAGCTCTCAGGGCCTCCTGTCTCTCTCTGTCCCCCAACAAGCATACACGCTTCGAGAGTTTCTGCAGGCTAGCAGAGTTCTCTCATGTGCGTTTTTCTCTGGACTTCTCTCAACACCCGCCCCGAGAGGTCGAGGCTGCTAGCTCTCTTTTACAGGCGAGGAAAGCGAGGCTCAGAAGCCCCCAGCAAGACCTTTCCTGGGCAACACCAAACCCAAACAAACAAAAATCCCATGCGACCCCACGTGGGGCCAAGTAGAATGGTTCCTCAGTGGGTTTTGGGTGGTCATCTTCAGCCAGGCCTTTCCTCCGTGGTACCTCGGTGATGGATTCCCAATGTCCAGCATCAGGCTGGGCACCCAAAGCAGAGTGAGAGCAAGCCGACTCTACTAGTGGGGTGCAGAGCAGCTCATCCCAGGCCCCACTGCTGGCAAATGGCCAGACTGTGGGTTGGCTGCTGGGCTTGAGAGCAAAGATCTGAAATTGGACAAAGGACAGCTCTTGGACTCTGGGAGAAGCATGAGGGGAACTTCCTAGCCCTCAGGAGTCTCTCTGTGTCCCCCAGCCCAGCAGAGGCCATTTGGATTCAAGCTGAGGGCCTTGTAGGCTTCTCCGAGGAGCCAGTTTCCTGGTCTCCTGGCTGCAGGACCAGAGCCTGGGCTGAGCCACTGGGAGAGGATACGGTATGCAGATCGCCCCATTAACATTTCATGTGGATTTGAAAATTCAGTGTTGACTGCGCAGTGACGCAAATAGGTATGAAAATTCCGAAGAAGGCACACTCATTGTTACAGAAATCACATGGCTGAACAGCGACTAATGAGGCAGACAAGGAATCCTGCTCACCCCCAGAGGACCAGGGGAGACGAGAGGAAGCCACCGTGCTACATTATTCATACATCCTTGTTTGAGTTTCAGATCTTAAGGAGGCTGGGGAAGAAGAGGCAGCCGGGGCAGAGGGGTGGGAGGCAGCCGGGGGTGGCGGCGGGGCTGCTGGGCCCTGCCAGCTGCGGAAGGCCGGGTGACTAATTGACAGCTCTTCACCAATCCCTTCCCTTGGGCGCCCTCTCTCCTCTGCTCACTTTTCCTGCCGGCCCACACACACCTCCCCAGCACCTGCTACAGCGCCTGGTTCCCCCTCCTCGGTGGCTGAGGGCTGGGCTGACAGTCTGGGCTCTGGGTGACCTCAGTCCTTCATCCTGGAAAACAAGCACAGGCGGCTCCTCTCTGATTCAGGGGGTGGCATTTCTGCGTTCCCAATGCCGCGCGAGCCAGGCAGTTCTTGCTAGAAGGTGGGTTCTGAGCCATCAGGCCTGTAGCTGGGCCTCAGATCCTGTAACTCCCACCCGTTCCCTGGTGTGGCAAATACTGATACCTCTCAGACTGCCTTCGGCATGGAGTGAGGCCACACGATGCCACAGGGCATGCGGAGGATACCCGGCGGGTCTGGGGCACCTCTGGGTCAACATAACCTCTCACTCTCCCACTGCCATTGAGTGGATGCCAACTCACAGCGACCCAAGAGGCCGGGCTGAATGGTCCCTGTAGGTTTCTAAGACTGTAACTCTATTGGAGCAGAAAGCCACTTCTTGCTCCCACGGAGTTCTTGGTGGGTTTCGAACTGCCGGCCTCTTGGGTAGCAGGCCAACTCGTAGCTCACCGTGCCAGTGAGTCTACACAAACCCTGGTGTGCAGTGGGTTAGGTGAAAGATCATGGGTTTGAACCCACCGGCGGCTCTGCAGGAGAAAGATGAGGGACTCTGTCTCCATGAAGGACCGTCTCGGACAGTCCTGCTCCATCCTGGAAGTTTGCTAGTGACTCATCAGAGGCTTGAAGCTATCCAGACGCACCTCAGAAGAAAGGCCTGGCGGTCAGCGGAGGAGTGCTGGTGGGATAGTGGTTACACTCTGGGCTGCTGACCTCAGGCTCAGCAGTTGGAAATTCGCAGCTGCTCCTTGGGGAAAAAGACTGGGCTTTCTAGTCCCACGAAGAAGACTTCGTCTCGGGAACCCACAGGACGCGGGTCTGCCTGTTGGGTAGGGCTTCTGTGCGTGGACAGCGGCTCGGGGGCGGTGAGTGTGGGTTTGAGTTTGCTGAAGTGCCCACGGAGCGCAGGTCTGCTGTGAAACTCATGGGGTCCCCGCCGTCAGGACCAACTCGACTGCCAACTGCTGCCGCGGCCTCTCCTTCTCTTTGCCCGGGCATTCTTCCCTCTTTCCTGTGTGTCTGCAGTCTTAAGCACCCGCCCAGCCCAGCCCAACCCAAGGCACACCCAGCAGGGTGCCCACGTCCTCAGACCGCTATAGCCCCGATGCCTGATTCCTCTCTCTGCCCATCCTCTCGATTCCCTCCTGTCCATTGTGGAAGTCCCTCCTCCCCTCTGGCAGTCCTGCTGGCCTAGTGGTTCCAGTTGGGCTACGCCCCCAAGGTCAACAGTTCAAAGTCACCAGACTCTCCGAGGGAGGAAGACGAAGATTTCTACTCCTGTAATGAGTTATCGTCTCTGAAACCCACAGGGGCAGTCCGATCCTGCCTTACCCAGTGGGGATTGATTCGATGGCTCTGTGCTTATTTGTCTGTTTTCTGCTCCCCTGCCGCCATGACAGCGCCCCTGCACTTTGTTCCTTAAGCAAGATGCCTTCGGAGAAACGCTCTGATGAATACCTGCTTCCCAGGGAACGACCCTTGCCCTCTGCCCAGGGGCGCTACCTCCTGGCAGCTCTAACCCCATGCTCTGGAGAGGAAGGGCAGGGTTAAACAGGGGGGCCTTCCAGCTGGCACCCCTTCTTGGCCAGTGACGTTGATTCCAGGGTCTAGACAAGCCAGAGAGGAAATGCACCTGGAGAGGGCCCGGAACACTGACCTTGGCCAGCAGGAGGGTGGGGGTGTAGCCGACCGCACCACCCCCAAGGCTCCCCACGAGCCTAGCATCCGTAATGAGCAGGTGTGCGCATTTGGTCATTATCGCGCCGTGATATCGTCCCCTTCTCCCTCCTGCCAACATTTTCTTCGTCAACGTTATGGGCGCTCACGAGGTTAATGCAGGGCCGTAAATTGGCGGCGGGTCGAACAAGTGAGACTGGGGAACTGTTCATAAATCTACGGAAGCGTCTCTCCAGTTTGTTGATTTCATAAACTATCATTCTGCAGAAATGCACAGGGAACAGGCATGGCAGGGGCTGCAGAGGACGCAGGGGGGGGGGGGCGGCCGGGGACATGGGTGCATACAGCTTTGTCATCCCGGTAAGGTGGCTGTTTAGCCTCTTGGCCCTGGTGTTTTGCACTCAGCAGAGCAGCCTGGGAGCGCTCTCAAAAGATCAAAAGACAGCTGGGGGCGCTCTCAATATTGGCGTGGGGTCTCAAAACCTGAAACACCTGTGCTGCTGTTTGCACAACACAGACCCTCCCCAAGACAACCTTCTGCTTTGCTCACAGCCCAATTCTCAAACTCACTGCCGTCGAGTGGGGCGCCACTCCCAGAGACCCGAGAGGACAGGGTAGAACTGCCCCGTGGGGCCTCTGAGCCTAGCTTCTCCGAACAGCTGGGGGTTGGAATGACTGATCTTGCACCAGCCACTATGGCCAGGGCTGGCAGATGGACCAGCAGGGGGCTTCTTCCCAGGGCACGGAAGGAGGGGCTGCTGGGAGCATGGCTGCTGGAGGCCAACAGATGGGGTTGCAG
Organism: Tenrec ecaudatus; assembly: GCF_050624435.1. Lineage (NCBI taxonomy): Eukaryota > Metazoa > Chordata > Mammalia > Afrosoricida > Tenrecidae > Tenrec > Tenrec ecaudatus. The sequence goes on along the minus strand of NC_134545.1, from coordinate 28,348,135 downwards.
CACCTGGCAGGCCCCTGGCCTTGGGGCGCATCTCTTTCTGAGCCGTCGTTCCTTCAGATGCATCCGACAGACCACCATGAGTGCTCGGTGGAGCCAAACTACTCATGATCGAATCCATGCTGATTCATGGAGACCTTATAGGACAAAGTGGAAGTGCCCCCCCATAGCGGGGGCTCTAAGGCTAACTATTTAGGGGAGTAGAAAGCCTCATCTTTCTCTTGGTGAGTGGCGGGTGGTTTCAAAGAGCTGACCTTCTGGATAGCAGCCCCATCCATACCCACTAAGTAAGCACAGGTCTGATCATCGGACAGCTGAGGATAGGGAGCAAAGGTTTCTTCCTTTCTCGTCCCATGTCCCCGCTGGTCCTCAGCATCGCACAGGAGTCCACGCCCCCCGTGTTCCTTGTTTGGGTTAAAGGTCATGGGAAGGGCATCATCTCGTTGCTTTCTCATCAACCAGCCCCAAGCTGGCAAGGAAAGATGGTGGAGGCTCAATAGGAAGGCAGGACGATGACACTGCGTGAAGGAGACGGGCACTGCTGGATCTCTGGGTACTGGGAACCAAGTTGCTCGCTGAGGGGATGCCCCAGGCCTCTTGGGCACAGTGGTGAGGACCACAGACTTGGTGGACCTGGGTTCCAGGCCTGGCGGCAACCCTTTGCCACCCAAGTAGCCTCAGGGACAAGACTTTGAATCTCTGACTTTCCGCAAAAAGAAGATGTGTTTTTATTTCAACAAAACTTTATCATTGTGAATTCGGTGATGGTTTACAGAACATCAATTTTCCATTGCACGATTCAGATGCATCTTGCTTTCACGCACCCGTTCCAGTGCCCTCGAAGCTGCGTCTTATCCTGTGCCAGGCTGCTGACCTTCAGCATCTCCCCTACAGAGAGGAGAGGGGTTCTGCTCCCTGAAGGTTTATAGTCTTCGAAGCCTGGCGGCAGCAGGTTGCTCTTTCCTATAGAGCTGCTTGGGACTGGAACAGACTTGGTGGTAGTGGTTGGGTTTTTGGTTTCATTTACTGGTTGATGGCTCAGCTGGTTAAGCAAAAAATCAGCCCTTAGAACCTACCAGTTGCTCAGCTGGAGAAAGATGTGGCCGTGTGCTCTCATAAAAATTAGTCTCAGAAACTCATTCCTTCTCTGTCCTATAAGGTTGCTAGGAGTTCGACTTGACTTTGACAGTGGGTTTGGTTGGAGTTGCTGCTCTAGTTGTTAGGTGCCATCAAGTTGGTTCTTTGAGGCAAGAAAGTCTTGCCCTTTTTATTTTGAAATAAGTTTTAGTTGAGGTGGTTCTGACCCATAGCAACCCTACGCACAGTAGACGGGAACATTGGCCAGTCCCACCCCTCCTCACAATTGTTCCTCGGCCTGAGCCCCTTGATGTGGCCACTGCGTCGATCCACCTTGTTGAGGTTGACCTCTTTTCCGCTGCCCCTTTAAGCATCACGTCCTTCTCCAGGGACTGGTCTCTCCTGACAAAAGGTCCCAAGTATGTAAGAGGAAGTCTCACCACCCTGGTCTTTAAGCAGCACTCTGGCTGTACTTTGGCTGGTCCTGATCATTTCATGACGGCTATGTGACTGTGGTGGTATAGAGGTTACTCACTGAGCGGCTAACTGCACTGTCAGGCATTCCAAACCTCCAGGAGAAGAGGAGGCGTTCTGCTCCTGTAAAGAGTTGCAGCTTCAGAACCCCCCAGGAGCAGTTCTACCCTATTCGAGAGGGCTGCTATGAGCCAGAATCAACTCGATGATGGTGAGTTTGTTTTTCAGTTTGCTCTGCTAGTGGAGGCTTCACCTTAAATACTGTAATTCCTCAGGCGAATTGCTGAGCATTTGGTGAATGCTATTGCTATGGGTAGAACGACCCTAGGAGCTTTTGAGCATATCAATGAGGGTGACTCACCCCAAGACCAGAGAGTTGTTCCATCTCACCACGCTGGCATTTTGGATTCAATTATTCTTTGTGTTGGGGCTCTCCTGTGCATGGATTCATCCTGGACTCCAATGTCAAGATGGCAGGAGCCTCTTCCTCCCAGTTGTTGTAAGGATCAGGAATTTATCCAGACAGTGTTCAAGGTCCTCCGGGCTGGAGCATGGCAGGGGTGAGGGTGGGGTGATGGAGTGGGGGTGGAGATGTCATGCTAAACCATCCTTAGTTTACACTGATACCCCAGTGTGTTACTATAGGTAGACTAGAGAAACAAATTCATAGATACTTATATATGTATGAGAAAGAGCTTTATATCCAAGAGCAATTGAACATTGAGAAAACATCCCAGCCCAGTCCAGATCATCTATAAGTTCAATATTAGCCCATATGTCCAGTACCAGTCTGCGAATTCCTCTTCAGATTCACACAACATATGCAAAGATGCCACATGCAGAAAGATCACAGGCCAGTGGGTGGCACGTCTTCGGGATCCAGTGGCAGTGGAAGCATCTCAACACTGGCAAGGGTCTCCATGTGGCTCCTCCAGCTCCAGGACTCTAGCGTAGCTCCATGTGTCTTCTCAACAGGAATGTCTCACAGAAAGTGTGCGTGTGTCCTGCCTCCAGTGAGCTATTCATCTCCTTTGGCCTCCAAAGGAGGTCATGAAACTGCGATCTGATTGACAGGCTAACCCCTTCGCTCTTGAAACTCTCAAATTGACCACAGATTATGTAACTACCACACGCAGACCATAATCCAGAGGAAACACAGGGACAAAACAAAAGGAAAAAGCAACAATCATTTCAGTAACCTTACACATACTCATAAGTAGCTCACAAGGTCGCCATGAGTCCGTGAGGTTTTGGCTCGGCTGGCTTACTAACATTCATGAACCTGGGATTTGTGGATGACACAACTTGACTGGCTGAAAGTGAAGAGGCCCTGAAGCGCATGCTGTGGAAGAGCCTGACTGCAGACTTTGGTAGGGATTACACCTCAATCAAACCAGGACAAGAACAAAAAGTCCTCATGTGTTAACTGGGGACAAGACTGGCATTGTCAACGATTGAGCTGCCATCAACGGTCATGGAAGAAACAGTCCAGAAATCCAATGACACGTTGCACTGGGCAAATCTGCTGCACAAAGTCTCTTTAAAGGGTTGAAGAGCAAAGGTATTACTATGATGACCAAGATGTGCCTGCCCCAGGGTGTGGTGCTTTCGGCCTCCCCATGTGCACGTGAAAGCTGGACCATGAATGGGGGGGGGGTGTCCCAGAAGAATGGAGGCATTTAATGGTGGTGCTGGTGAAGAACATGGAAAGTTCCATGGACTGCCCGAGGAAGGAACCAACCCGTCTAGGAAGCCATACAGCCAGAGGATGCTCCTTAGAATCGAGGACGGTGAGACTTCTTCTCATGTACTTGGGACATGTTATCAGAAGGGACCCGGCCCTGGAGAAGGACATACTGATCAATCAAGTGTAGGGACAGCGGGAAAAAGAAAGGGCCTTAAGGAGATGGTTGACATGGAGTGGCTGCAACAATGGTCCCAGACAAAGCATTGCTCGTCTGGATGGTGCAGGACCAGGCAACGCTTTGTTCTGTCGTACCTACTGAAGTCTACTTGACCATGCCTAGCATTCAGTCACCACCGCTGCCCATTTCCAAAAGTCTCTATCACCTTAAAAGAAATTCAATGTCCTATAAGCAGTAAACCCTCCCCATTTCCCGTCTGACCCTGATACCCCCTGATAGGTGGTCTCCATAGACTTGGGTATAGACACTGCATACGCATGCGATACTAAATTTGTCACAACAACATGTAAAACAATAATACTCATGGTAACAGTGCCTTACAGAAATGTCTTATGGGGGGAGGGTGCTATTGGAAAAAAATGTAGGAAACATGCACTGTTTATGGGAAAATACAGCAAATGGGAGCATGCGTTATCTGTCCTCTTGAGGTTGAGTTAGTGTACTCAGGGTGATGTTTAGAGTCCACTCATTCCAGAGCATGGGTCAGAGCTTCATCCCTTTTTATGAAAGAGCAATAGTCCGTCGCATGTATCTGCCCCGTTTATTTGTCTGTTTGCCTGCTGGTAGGCATGTGGGCTGTGTCCACCTTTTGGTTATTATGAATAATGTTGCTGCGAACACTGTCATCATAGATGGTCATTTTGATGTTTGCATGCCCGAGGTGTTGAAATAAAAAGACTCGCTCTGCTTTTCCCAGTGTCCCCGTCTCCACAATGGCTCAGCGGAGAGTTGCTTGGCTGGAAGAGGGTGCCAGCTCAATGTGTCTGTGTTAGGTTGTGCATAGAGAAACAGAACCAGTGGCCCTCGTGTATGTATAAGGAAGAGATTTAGATCAAGGAAGAAATCTGTATCGAGAAAGTAGCCCACAGAGCTCCAGCATGGGCAAGCCCAGTCCAACTCCAATCTATGGGTCAGTTGCTAAGCTGGAGTCCCTTCCTGACTCATGCAGCTGTTGGCCAACAAAACAGGAAACAAGAGGATGAACCAGGAGGTAGACTGGTGGCCGCAGAGTGGAGTGGATTCATGGTCAACAGAGAACATGACAGACCTCTGATAGTTTCCAGGGGTGGCAGGCCACATGGCAGACCACTGGCCCAAGTCCAAAGAAACCAGATCCAGGCCATCAGGCAGAAGAAGAATGCCAGTTCTCCACAGTGCATATTTATAGATAGGAGAGAGACCACATCCCCAAGAAGGGACCATTCGGCCGTGAACTGCATCTCATGGGGGAGGCTTTTCTGCCACATGACTAAAGATTCTGCCCAACCGAATTAGTACAGCCTAACTACCTTAGTGTCTCATTGGCATGTTTTATTATTAAGTGGTCTCTCTTCTTTTGAATGAAAACTAGGTGGGCTTGAATTAAGACCTAGAAGCTAAATCCGCATGTTGAGTCATCAGAGCTGCTGGCCTCTGGCTAATAAAGTCCTCCTTCCACCAGGGTCTGGTGGGCCCAGCTCTGCTCTGATTGGCTCTCACCTTCAGGGGACCACAGGGAGGTGAGATGAAAAGCGACCCCACCTGAGGTCAGAGTTCCTCGGCTTCCTGCCGAGGCCACCAGGAGCTCCTGGAGTGAAGGGTAGTCACAATGTGATTGTGAAAAACGATTACGAGGATCATAATAATGCAAATTGAGAATGAGCCCTTTGACTGCCAGGAGCGGAGACACGTTAGGGGGAGTTCCATATGAGGGATCCATCACTTTGATTTTGACTGTGGCGGTGAGTCCACCCCCCGCTCTAATTTTAGAAGCACTCAGAGACAGGAATAGGTTGTCCGTGTCTCTGTCAGGCAGTAGGTAACTTACATTTCCCGGGTCTTGGATGGATACCGGCTAATATTCTGCCTCAAGAACATTTTTAGAATCACATTCCAAGGGAACAGCAATGTTCCCTAACCTGAGTGGCATTGCCAGCTGGGCGGGACATCTCTGTGGCTAACCATCAACCTCCGAAGATGGCTAAAAGAGGTGGGGAGGATGGAGGACTGCAGTCCAATGAAGCCAATCATCAGTGCAGGAACCAGGGAAGTCATGCCGGCAAGACTAGCCTTGGCAGCATCACGGGGGCCAAGGGCAATGCCCACGAGGCCGGGCAGGGCCTATGTGGCTTGGGGAGGGCCAGGAGACGTGATGTGGCTATGTGGGAAAGGTTGGGGCACTTCTTATCCTGGAGTTTGATTTTTCCTGACTTGCTGACATGCTATTCAAACAGACTTGCACCCCCATCCCCACCCCATGTCTGACTGGTGGGTAGAATGCCCAAGCCCCTGACCTTCGTCACTTTGACCTCTCTCCAGGACAGGGAATGTGCCTTTGGCATCCTCTGGACCTGGACATGGCAAATGACAGTTAAGAGTGGACATGGAATGGAGGTTGGCAAGCAGGTGACTTTAAGGTGGAGAGATTACCCTGGAATGTCAAGGTGGGTCTAATGCATTCACAATGGTTCCGGCAAGTGGGAGCGGGAGGGTGCCAGTGCCATGGGTGTGAGAAGGATGCGGTTCAACTTTGCCAACTCTGAACATGGCAGGTGAAGACATCCGGGTGGCCTCTAGAGGAGGAGACCTTGCTACTAGCCCGGTGAGACCCATGTTGGATGACCGGCCTCCAGAACTGCACTCTGGAGCTTCCTTTTCCAGAACTGACAGGCAGCTCTATTTTTTTCATCTGAGGAATGGACTTGATAATGCAGTTAGCAAGCCCCTCAGTCTTTTCTTCAATGAGAAAGGTGGCATACACTGCCTGCCTACTGCCTGAACTCCAGACTAGGACTCAGCGAGACCTGGGTCCCAGCCTTGGTTCTGTCTCTTACCAATGGCCAGACGAGCTTGGACTACTTCCACCCTCTTCTGGGTCTCTCTAATGGGTGCTGAGTTCTCGTCATTCCAACAGCACGGGCCTCCAGGGTGTTGAGAGGGTGGATTGTGAGCAGTGTCTCTGTAAACTTGGCACCTGGCCTCAGCTTCACAGGTTCGAGGCACAGGGTGCATCCCACTGGAGGTTGCTTTGATAAGGTACCATTGAGTTGATTTCAACTCACAGCAAGTCTATGTGAGAGAGTAGAATTGCCCAGGTGGGGTTGTGGGCTGTGACTTGGCACAAGTTTGCAGGCCTGTTCTTTCTTCCTCAGAGCCAAGGGGTTGGCTTCAAGGGACAAACTTTCAGTTAGCAGCCAGTCACGTTTTCCCATGGTGCCACCAGGGTGCCTTATACTTAAGAGAAACTGTCATGGGGGCAGTGGATGCAGAAAGCTGAGCATAGGACCTGACATGGGTGATGTGCTCAGACAGAAGGGAGAGAGGCAGGGAGGAGATGTGCTGGGGTTGTGGGGGACCGAGGGCCCCTCCAAACCCATGACTGAGCCTCATCTAGCCTGGTCCTCAGCCCTCCTCTCCACTCACTCCTTCCTCCTGCCTCCCACCCCGACCCCATCACTACACGCAAACTCAGCCCAAGCCCTCCCCTCCAAGCTGCCTGCCGGGGCGCCCAGCAGACACAGACAGAATAAGAGAAGGCGGAGAGCTGACTTGAAAACAGGCTTGAAGAAGATTGATGCCGACATCGCTGTCATGGCAACGGCAGGATGGGCTGGAGGCAGCGTTGCTAGCAGCGGCTGCTCCACATCCTTCTGGATTCTGGTGGCTTTGAGGTAGGGGTGGTGGGGTGGGGTGGGGGTGGGGACAAGAAACTCAGGAAGGAGCCTTGGGGTGACAGAGAGTGAGTGGAGAGGCAGGAAAAATGGGAAACTGAGGCTTGAGGGGAGACTGGTAAGCACAGCCATTTGCTTGGCACCTATGGGTATTGAATACTTCTCCCGACAGGGGGAGCTTTGGTGGCATTGTGGGCGAGGCACCGGGCAGGCTGCTATCTGCAAGTTCAATGACTCAAACCCACCAGTGGTTCCATGTGCGAAAGATGAGGCTGTCTGCTCCCATACAGACGGACAGTCTCAAAACCCACGGGCAGTTCTGCTCTGTCCAAAGGGTCACTATGAGTCAGAATGACCTTGGTGGGAGAGAGCTTGAGATGTCCTTTCCCATCACACACGCTCCCGCCTTAGGAAGGGGCTCTGTCCTGAGGGCTCTAGGGCAGGCCTGCTCTGACTTAAGTTGAATGCCTCTTTTTAAAAATAAGTTTTTATTATTACTTCCTTTTATGATCACCACCTTTTAAGCTCATAACAGTGAGCTGAGTGTCTGCGAGTGAACACGTGTGCATGCTCACATCAGCTGCAAGGATGCACCTCCACTGGGCCTCAGTGTCAGAGGGACCTGGGTTCTCATCCGGGCTCCGCCAGTTACCAGCTGTGTGATGCTGGGTGTTTCTGTCCCTCTGTGAGGCAAACGTGTTGCACCCCACATTACCAACGACATCAACCCACCCCAAGCCTCCTGCCTTCCAGTCCATCCCAACTCCACACTCATGGCCAAGTCCACTCTGCCGGCCTCCCGAGACTGTAAGGCTGTATGGTGGCAGACTGCCTTTTTCTTCCTCCTGAAGAGCAAGCAGGCGGTTTGAACCACCGGCGTTCTGTTTGGCGGTCCAGTGACTAACCCACAGCCCTGCCAGATGGAAAACAGAGAGAGGTCCTAAGTGTGTCGGATGTAACTTGGACTTAAGTAAACAGGACACTACTTGCGTTTGCATCTCCAGGGGTCAATGGTAGAATTTCGGTCTTCCATGTGCCGTAATGGGTTAAACATTGGCACCAACAGCAAGGTCAGCAGTTCGAAATCCTCAGCAGTTCTGTAGGAGAAAGATGAGGCTTCCTACTCCCGCCAAGAAACCCACAGGGGCTGTTCTGCCCTGCGCTGTCCCGTGGAGGCGCTCTGAGTCAGCATGGACTCAATGGCCTGGGTACGAGGGAGATCTGGGTTTGATTCCAGCCAATGCCCTTCAGGTGCAGCCAGCTTCCTGCTGATAGTGGAGGCTCATATGTGGCCAGGATGCTGAACAGGCTCTGGGGCCAGGATAGGGGGACTTCCAGACGAAGATTAGGAAGAAAGGCTTGGCGATCGGGTTCTGAAAATCAGGATGTGACAAACCAGGGTAATGGGAACCCCAAGGTCAGCAGTTAAGAGACATAGGTCAATAGCTGTGAATAATAATGGATCTCATATCCTGGCACTTGTGATGTGCCAACCTCATCGAGCCTTCGCATCAGCCGCTGTTACCATCCCATTTTTTGGTTTATTTTTATGATTTTAGGGGCTCGTACAACTCATCACAATCCATACATCCAGCCGTTGTGTCAAGCACATCTGTACATTTGTTGACATCATCATTCTCAAAACATTTGCTTTCTACTTGAGCCATTGGTATCAGCTCCTCATTAACCCCCTCCCTCCCCACTCACCCCTCCCCCATGAACTCTTGATAATTTATAAATGATTATTTTGTCATCTCTTACACTGTCCGACGTCTCCCTTCGCCTACTGTTCCGATGTCCATCTCCTAGGGAGGGGGGCTATATGTAGACCCTTGTGATTGGTTCCCCCTTTCTACCCCACCTTCCCTCCACCCTCCCAGTATCGCTACTCTCACCACTGATCCTGAAGGGATCACCTGTTCCTATGTGTACCAGTGTACATCCTCTAGTTCAGTTGGATCTGTAAGGTAGCCATCCCGTTTTATCAGACAGGACACCGAGGTCAAGGCAATCAGCTGGTAAGTGGCAGAGATAGACATCAGGTGCATGTGGACTTAGTGTTTAGGATGAAGCTGGGGCAATGGGTGGGGTGGGGGCTGTGGTGCTGACCTCGGTGCTGAAGCAGTATGCTCCAGCTAGGGCAGCAGTTTGAAACCACCAGACGCTCTAAGGGAGACAGACAAGCCTTTCAACTCCTATAAGGTCACAGTCCCGGAAATCCACTGGGGAAGTTCTACCCTGTCCTATAGAGTCCCTCTGAGTTGGAATTGAGTCAGTGGCAGTGAGTTTGGTTTTGAGGGCTGAGCTGTTCCCAGGGATGCTTGATCACGGGCCCTCCAGTCCAATCGCCCCAGATTCACAAAGGGGACAGGAGAGGTAACAGGAAAAGGCATGGGAGGGAGATCCCAGGGGAGAAGTGACAGCGACTCAGGGTCTTCTGGAAGGAGCCCTGGTGGTGCTGCTGGACAAGCATTGGACTGCGAGCTACAAGGTCAGCAGTTCAAAACTACCAGCTAGTCTGGAGGAGAAAAATGAGACTGTATGGCCTTGTCAAGATTTACAGTCTCAGAAAACCCTGCATAGGGGTGCTACGAGTTGGAATGGACTTCATGGCAGTAAGCTTGGTTTCGGGAGAGATATCTATATCTATCTCTATCTCTATCTCATCTATCTATCTATATCTACATGTGTGTACATACATATACATACCAGGGGGCTTCAAAATGTTTCTGAAAATGATATTGAAAATATTAGAATTTTTCATCACCATTTCAGAATATATACGTACATATGTATCTGCATGTATATCTATATACATACACACAGGAGCCTTGGTGATGTGGTGGTCAGCACTTCAAAACTACCATCCGCAGGGCTTTCTATGCCTGTAAAGAAACTCACAGGAGATGTTCTGCCCTGTCCTAAAGGGTTGCTATGAGTCAGCATCTAATTGATAGATACACATGTATCTGCCTGTCTGTGTGCATTTATGTATGTGTCTCTATGTGTGTGTACTTAAAGGAGCTCTGCTGGCCCGGTGGCTTCATGGTTGGCTGAAAGGCCCACATTTCACAGGAGCAGGAGACAGATGATGTGGTCTGCTTGCATAAAGTTATAGTGCCTCATAGACCCTACCGAGCAGTTCTGCCCATCCTGTGAGGTCTTATAAGTTGTAATGAACTTGACAGCAATAGGAAGGTCTGATGAATGTTTTTTTCATATGGACTTACATTTATGCATATACGTGCATAGGACCGGGCAATGTTTCATTATGCAGAGAGTCGCTTTGAGCTGGTACTAACTCAATGGCACCTTTACAACAACATGAACACACATATAAGTGTCTATATCCATCCAGCCACAGACATGGGCTTATTTAATTGTGATAAATATCCATGTAACAAAGCATTTGCCATCTCACTCCTTCTTCGGGTTACAACTCAGTGACATCAGTTGTGTTTGTCATGCTGTAAGACATCACCACTCTCTGCATCCAAATCTCCCCATCACCTCCTCTGAGACCCAGTGCTTCCTCCAACCTTCCTTCCCACCCCACCTCCCCGGCTCCTGTCATGCCACCTTCATAAAGGTGGTCTTTATGACCTCGCCTCTTCTAGATCCCTTTTGGAAGAGAGATCATAAAATATCCATCCTTTTGTGTTTAATTTACTACACATGATGTTTGGTGGTGTAGTAGGTTATGTATTGGGCTGCGAACCACAAAGTCGGCAGTTCAAAACCACTAGCCACTCTGGGGGAGAAAGATGAGGCTTTCTATTCCTGAAACGAGTTACAGTCTCAGAAACCCACAGGGACAGTTCTACCCCATGCTACAGGGTCACTGTCAGTCGGGATCGACTCAAGGACGGCAGTGAGTTTGGTTTTGGAGCATGGTGCATATTTTGGATAAAGAGTTTTTCTTCTTGTTTCTGACAGGGAGACATCCAACCTCTCCCCTTTGCACACTGGGGCCCAGTCAACTGCTTTCTCTTCCTCCCAGCCTTCTTTGAGGGTGTCAGGGAGAGAGGATCGCAAGACCTGAGCGTGCTGCACGCCTGCCATGCGCTCCCTCCAGCCCAGCCCCGACCCTGTAGATGGTGCCAAGGTTTGCTCTGACCTAGGTTGCGCCCAAGCCACTTTGTCCCTGGCCCAGGATGTGAGGTTCTGCAGGGAGGATGCTGCAGGGGCTCATGTGTAAAGTAGACACTGCTGACTGTAAAGCTCCTCACTCATCGGCCAAGAAAAGGACCGCATTTCCCGTGTTGACAGGCCCTCCAGGGATGGTCTCCTTCGTCCCAGTGGTGCATGTAAGTGCTGCTTTCAGGAGGGGATGTGGCTTTGAAGTTTCCCATTTCCCTGGCTTTGATAATAATCTGCTTAATGTCTTGTGTCAAACTAATTACAGCGTAATTACCTTTTTTTTTTAAAATAACAGGTACTTTTAATTGGTGCAGGGTTAAACAATTCCATTGTAAAAACTGGTTGTTTTACATTCATGGCGGTTAGTTTACGAAAAACTGGGACAACCTTGGACTATCAAGTACTCCCTAGAGGCAGGGCAGAGCCCCACCTCCTTCTCCATGACTTGGGTCCCTTTCAGAGCTGTCCCGGGCCCACGCTCGGAGGCCAAGAGGCAGGGTGTGAATATGGATGCAGATGTCAGAGTGTGTCCCTCGCTCCGTCCTGGCTGCGCACACCCACGATGCCCAGGGCGGAGACTCTGCCATCGCCATCCGGTAGGGGGGTGCAGTACCCTCCTCCTGGTCATCACACATTGCACGTGGACCCCATGTCTTTTGCCCCCAGATCCCGATCTCTTGGCATAACTGAGTGGCTAGGAACCTGTGTGTGTGTGTGGCATATTGGGCTACATGCTGATGGCTCACCTCAAGGTCAGCAGCTCAAAACCCCCAGCCTTGTGAGAGAGAGAGGGGCCTCTCTATGCCTGAAAGAGTTATTGCCTCAGAAAACCACAGGGGGCAGTTCTGCCCTGCCCTATAGGTCGCTATGATTTGGGCATGGGGAGTCTGTACCCCAGAAGATCTCATTTGGACCCCAGCCCTTGGATTTCCCTTCTGTGTCACCTAGGGCAATCTCGCACCCTCCCTGTGGCTCGGTAACCTGGCGACAACCTCCTCTGTAGTGGTGGTACCTTGGGCTGTGATTGGCGAGGTCAGCAGTTCAAAACCACCAGTCGCTCCATGGGAGAGGGATGAGGCTTTCTGCCCGCAGGAATCACCATCTCAGAAACCCACAGGGGTAGTTTGATGCTGTCCTATAGGGTCGCTCAAAGTGGGCATCGCCTCCTCCTGGCAGGAGCTTGGGCTATGCAGGCTGGTGGGGTCGATGAACCGCCATTCAGCGGGGCGGGACACGGCTCCCACCTGCAGGGTCATCCTGGGTAGTCCGTGCCCGTCTCCTCTGAGCACTATTCGAAGCCCCTTTTCTCCTCAAGCCTCCTTTCCTCCGAGCATCGCCAGGGCCCCACGGATGCATTTCCTCACGTCCTCCTTGGCTGAAAAAGCGCACACCCTCGTCTCATTACTGCGGCTTTTTGCATTTCATTAAAAAACCTGACAGGCCATTTCATAATAATTTATTAGCCCAGAGTCAATTTTTATTAATTACAATCATTAATTTATCAGTGTTCCCGTCATCCGAAGTTTGGTCAGAAATGAAAGGCGAGAAGTGCCCAGAGAAAAATGGGATGGAGAGGCTGTGGGGGGAGTGCGGGCGAGGTGGGGGCAGGGGTGGAGGCGGGTGGGGTGGGTGGGCAGGATGGAGGGGATGGCGCCATCTTGGATGTCCGGCATTCTTGCTGTGACTCTGGCAGAGGGGCCGGGGAGGCATGGTGGAGAGGGATTCAGGAATGGTTACTGCCTCCTCAGGAAGCAGAGGGAAACCCCAGGGACGCAAACTCTCACTCCAGCAGTGATTGGGGCACCTGGGGCTTGGATGGTGTGGTCCCCACGGCTACAGCAGGAGCATCCAGACAGAGATGCAGTGGTTCCTCCCCTCTTGATACACAAAATGGCCCTTGGGAGCGTCTGAGGAGGGAGGGATGATGGATGAGCCAGTTCCTGGAGGTATTTTGTCCTGCCCGAAGACAGCCATCTCAGCTTAGCCTGGGCCTGACTGGGGACAGATGGCCACTCACAGGCCCAGCTCCACCATGACATGTGTTCTGTTTGTCACACTGGCAGCTGGGCACAAGTCAGCAGAGAGCCCTTCTGGGCCGCTCGGGCATGGTGGCCGGAGCCCTCCGTGAGGCCCATTCACAGTGGGACCTTGTTGCACTCCAGAGGGTTTATAGGGGCTAATTAGGGGCAGTAGATGGTCAGGTCTTTCTTCCTAGTTTATCTCAGTCTGGAAGCTGTTGAAATCTGTTCATCACCGGTGGTGACTCGTCTGGGATCTGCACTATTGGTGGCATAATTTCCAACATCGTCTCTAAAACTCTTTGCCATCAAATCAATCCCAACTCATAGCAACCCTGTAGCACAGGGCAGAACTCTTGCTGTGGGTTTTGGTGACAAAACTTTTTTCAGGCGCTTCCTTTTTTCTTCTAAGGAGGGACTGGTTGCTTCGAACTGCCGACCTTGTGGTTGGTAGCCCAATGCGTACCCTGCTTTGCCTCCAGGACTCCTTCCAGCCTCGTGCTGTTGTTGCCGTGAGGTGCCATCAGGTCAGTGCCAGCCCACAGTGGCCCCGTGCAAGGCATCCTGAAGCACTGCCCAGTCCTGCGCCATCCTCACTGCTGTGCCCGTGCTGGAGACCCTGGTGGCAGCCACAGTGTTGATTCGTTTAGTGGAGGGTCTCTTCTTGCTGCCCTTCCAGCATTGTAGTAACACGGAAACCACTTCGGTACAACAAAAAGAGAGCGTGATGGAGATCCTGAATGAGATCTACTCTATCTACAGCTATCTCGCGGGTATCTATTGAGACCGAGATCCAGATCGGCCCCATGAGGAACCGAGTAGGACTGTCCCATAGACTTTCATCTCTGTGGCTCTAGATGACCAGTCTTTTCTCCCTTGGAACTGCTGGGAGGTTCAACCTGCAGACCTTCTGGTTAGCAGCCAAGCACTGAACCATTGTACCACCAAGGCTCCTTGTCTCGATCTCCTCTGAGTGTTAGACAAAGGCACATCCAGCCTAGATCTCTTCTCTACGCCAGCTCTCCAAGCAGGATCCTGGGAAGGGCCCAACAAATGGAGAGTACAATTTTTCTGGGAAGGGAAGCTCTGGTGCCCAGAGTAGAGATGACCTTTCATTTATTTGTTAGGACAGTTTTACATTCTTCTACCTCCAAGTCTTTCATCCTGATGGCTCCCGTCTCTCCTCTGTGGACACTCACCTAGAACCGTATGCCTCTAATCCATGGTCCGTCCATCGGTAGCCTGGAAAAGTCTATGGTGGTCTGTGTTTTTTACATAGGTTACATAGGACTCAATGGACACAGTACATTTGACAACATCCAACACCCATTCTTATTCAAAACTCTCCACAAACTGCAAACATAGAATAGAAACTTCTCAACATATAAAGGCCATGTATGCACTTCATGGGGGGAAATTGAAAGTCTGGTCCCTTGAAAACCAGATTGCACAAGGCCTCTTTCAAATATTAAAGAGCAAGGATGTCGCCCTGAGGATTCAGGTGCGTCTGACCCACGCCACGGTATTTTCAATGGCCCCAGATGCACGAAAAAGTTGAACATTGCAGAAGGAAGACCAGGGAAGCATCGTGCATTTGAATTATGGGGCTGGCGAAGAATATTGAAAGTCGCATGGACTGTCAAATAAGTCTGTCTGGGAAGAAGTACAGCCAGAGTGCTCCTTAAGGCAAGGCTGGCGAGACTGCGTCTCATAGACTTGGGGCACGTTCTCAGGAGAGCCCGGTCTCTGGAGAAGGACGTCCTGTTGGGCGGAGGAGAGGGGCAGCGAAGGAGGGGATCGTTCTCAAGGAGATGGATTGACAGCGTGCATGGCCGCAGCAATGGGCTCAGGCATGGGAACAATGGCGCGGATGGTGCAGGGCTGGCCAGGGTTTTCTTGTGTAGTGCGTACATTTGGAACCAACTCACCTAACAACAAAAACATAGGAAACCCCGTCTGGCCAAAGTCTTTAAATATGACCTTGTCTCATCATGGTGAGGCTGTGAGTTAGACGGTCGACCGCTAACTGCAGGGTCGGCGGCTCAAGCTCACTGCTGTTCCACGGGAGAAAGACAGGGCTATGCACTCTGCTCAGACACCCTAGCTCTGTTTTGGAATGCACTTGATGGCTCTTGACCCGTCCGTGTAGCCATGTGCTATTCTCGGCTCGGGGGAGGGATGTTCCATGTGCGAGGACTCCCATCAGCCAGAAGAGGAGCTCTTGTCTCTTGACCCCCACTCCCACCCCCACCCCCACCAAGCCCCTCTGAAAGGTTCGCTCCATTTCCAGACACCTGGGGTGTTTGCTGTGAGCGCCTTTTTTAGGGGCAAACATATTCCAAATCTTAATGATAGATTAAATACCAAATACCTTAACATTTGAAAAAAATGACATTTATTATACCATGTTGTAAACAGAGGCGAAGTGACAATAGAAGCCAGTGTCGATCTTACATAAACGGCACCCATTTGGGGTAATGACTCTGAGAATGTCAGCGCTAACAAGCTCATAATTGGCACCGGGGAGATAATTTTTGCCACCTTACCGCGGAGGGGAAACGGTTCTGCATAATGATTTTACCTAGGAATATTCTTTATTCAATAGACCCATTTGCATAACCCTCCCAACTTTCTCAAGTTAACACAAAATACTCCAGAGATACTGCCAAGTGCCTCCCATCTATGCCTCCTCCTTGAAATCTGCCCGAGTTTCCACGGCTGCTCTTTGTAGTCAGGGCTGAGATGCCCTGAGTCATGCTCCCTGCCTGTCTCCTCCACATCATTTGCATGTGCAGACACACCTCCAAAGGCTGGCCACTCCCCAGGGCTATTCTCACCTCCATGTCCTTCATCCCAGGCACCTGTCTCTAGCCTGGGAGAGGAGTTCACCACTGCCCGATGAGAATAGGTGAGTGAGTACCATGCCTGCCATATGGGGTAGTCATTGTGATAACTCACTGCCACGGAGGCCACTTCAACTCATAGTGACCATATACCACAGGGTACAACTGCCCCTGTGGGCTTCCCAAGGTGTAATTCTTGACAGGAGCACAAAGCCTCATCTTTCTCCCACGGAGAAACTGGTGGTTATGAACCACTGACCTTTCAGTTAGCAGTCCAATGAGCAATCCACTATGCCCCCCCGCCCCAGGCTTCTGATCACTATAAAATGGGGGACCATTGCCTGAGATCGAAGGCCAGTCAAGCATCAATTGGAGTTGAAATCAGGCTAGTCTGACTCACACCTTGAAGAAAAGAGTTACAGTCTCCGAAGCTCCCAGGGTCAGCTCTCTGGTGGCTCTGAGTGCCAAAGGACAAGAGAGCAGTGAGTTTGGTTTTTCAGTTGGATGACACTGTGGTTTAGGCATTAGACTGTCCCTGTGAATCTTCTCCTCTTTTAGAACCAAAGAGCCCTTGAGGGGTGGCTCAAATCCATCAGCCATTCCTTGAGAGAAAGATGAAGTAGTCTATGCTCCTGAAGACTGATAGTTAAGGTCACCGTGAATTAGAATCCCCTCCATGGCAAGGAGCCACCCTGGTGGCACTGTGGGTTAGGTGTTGGACTACTAACCCCAAGGTTGGCAGATCAAACTCGCCAGCTGCTTCAAGGGAAGAAAGCTGAGGCAGTCCGCGCCCATCAAGATGGACTGACTGTCTCAGAAGCAACAGGGAGCGATTCTATACTGTCCTCTGTGGTTTGGTTTTGTGTTGCATGTGTTGGAATGGACTCGATATCAGTGGGCGTTTGCCTCCTGTATTTATGTTACAGACTTAAAATATTACAGATTTATCTTGCAAACACATTTCATCTCCTTTTCAGAGAGCAGCGTGTCTGATGCTATTGCTCTGTCTAGGGCCAGGCTGCTGAATATGGTGGCCACAGGTCACTGGTGGCTCCATGGTTATATACTCAGCCACTAACCCAAAGGATCTACTCAAAGTATCTGCGGGAGAAAGGTCTGGCGATCCTATAGATACCAGCCCAGAACATCCTGTGAGGCAGTTCTGCTCTCTCCCAAGGGGTTGCCCTGAGTCAGATCAGACCCCAAGCAACCCAGCAACAAAAGCTGCGTGTCCCTGTTTAAATTTAGATTTATTCAAATTAACCGACAAGGCAGTCATTTCCCTTGCAGACCACAGTGCAAAAGTTTGGGTGGCCTGTGGCTGCCACATTGGATAATGGAGTGTAAAACCATTTCTGTGGTGGCTGGAAGTTCTGCTGGGCTGCAGTGGGTTCCTGATTCCTCTCCAGTGTCAGCCACGGGTCACGATGAGCCGCAGAGCTGGTACCCAGAGGGGAGCAGCAGGATGCAGCGCTGACACTTCCAAATCACCCAAATCTGGATGTGAGTTCTCATCCAGTCCCTGGGTTTAAGCGAACTGAGACCTGCGGGCGTGGGGGGGGGGGGTGTGTGTGTTCCTTTTCTATCCTATGGTGACACTGAAAGGCCTGACTGAGAGGGCTCTCTGTGTGACCGTGACTGGGAACAGGAAAGGCACCATCCTGCCCTATGACGAGAGTGCTGATATTTGCAGAGGCGATGGGGCTGGGGTAGCTTGCTTGTCCAGTGAGTCAGTACCCGAATGGTACAGGAGCTCTCCGTTACTGCCAACTCAGCTCCTCTGTTAGCTATGTGTGACCTTGGACGCCCTCCTTCCTCCAGGGACGATCTCGGGGCTCCTAGCTGGAGGTGCTTTAAAGCATACGGGGAGTAACTGAAGAGATAGAAGACGTGGCTCCCCACCCCACCCACAGACAGCTTGGAGCTGCACAAATACTGAAAGAGACCTCTTATTTAGAACAAGGAAAACAAAGACAACCTTAGCCAAACAACAGAGGACCTTGACCTTTATGGAAGGTCAGGTGTGGCGAGAGAATGGGTACCTGAAGCTCATCCAGATGTTTTATCCAAGGACCAAAGTGTGTTTGGAGGTTTTCCAACTTTCAGTTCACAGGCTCCTTGCTCAGCATCTCATGATGCCTCACACTACCACCACAAGAAAACACGAAGCAAGATCTGAGAAATGTTGCTTAAGATCAGGGCTATTTCGATCATACGACACTGAGGAGATCATTAAAGCTCTCAAGGGTCTCACTGACCCACAATCAACGTTCATGGAAGCAGTCAAGAATCAGACAAAGTGTGACAGGAGGCCAGCCTAGCACACAAGACCTCTTTCTTTGAAGTGGCACAAAACAAGGGCATGACTTTGAGGACAAAGGCGTGCCTGACCCAAGTCATTGGCATTTTCCCATGCCTCACATCCATGTGGAAGTTGCATGGGGAATCAGGAAGACCGAAGAAGGACCGATGTGTTTGAATTCTGGGACTGGAGAAGAGTATCGAAAGGACCATGGACTTCCAGAAGAACAAACATCTCTCTTGGAGGAGGTGCAGCCGGACGGCTCCTTAGAGGCAAGGATGATGAGACTTCATCTCATGTACTTTGGACATAGTATGAGGAGGGACTCATCCCTGAAAGGAAGTCCATCACGCTTGGTCAAGTAGAGTGTTAGCAAAAGAGAAAACCCTCCATGAGATGGACTGACGACACGGTGGCTGCAAACACGGATCCAAACAAAACCATCGTGAGGCTGGCACGGGACTAGGGCAGTATCTCGTCCTGCCAGGCCGAGGGCCATATGCATCAGAGCACAGCAATGACAAGGATCCCAAATGCAACTATCTTCATCAAAAAAGAGAATCTATTGTTATATTTGGATGACAGAGTGACAGCTTCAGGTATGGCTGGCTCCAGGTGCTCAACTGAGGTCACCAGCAATATCTTTCTTACTATGTCTTGGCTCTACTTTCCTCTGAGTTGGTTGGTTCCATTCTTGGGGCAGTCTCTCTAGGGCCAAGTTGACTAGTAGGCACACCTTTATCTGATTTATTCACTCTCAATGCAGAGAGGGGGCCTTTCTCTTGAGAGCCGTAGCCCAAGTCACAGGACTGGTTCTCACTGGGTGGCTTGGGTCGTCTGCCCTTTCCTATACCAATTGCTGTGCTCTGGAGGAACTGGAGGAACTGGAAGAACTGAGCTCACCTGTCCAGCTCGGGGAAGGGCACATGCACCTAGATTTGTATGGACTGAGAGGGACATAAACATTCAGTCCCAAAAGGCACGAGGAGGAATGTTCCAACCAAATAAATGCACTGCCATCAAGTCGATGGCGACTCATAGTGACCTGATAGGACAGAGCAGAACTTCCCCTGTGAGTTTCTGAGCCTGTACCTTTTTTTAATGAGTTTATATTTTTATTTGGTGTAATATTTTTTAATCATTTTATTTGGGGCTTGTACAAATCATCACAATCCATACATCCATTGTGTGAAACACATTTGTATATTTGTTGTCATCATCATTTTCAAAACATTTTCTTTCTACTTGAACCCTTGGTATCAGCTTCTCATTTCCCCACCTCCCTCCTGCACCCTCCCTCCATCATGAACCCTTGATAATTTATAAATTATTATTTGTTCATGTCTTACACTGACCGATGTCTTCTTTCACCCACTTTTCTGTTGTCCATCCCCCTGGGAGGGGGTTATAGGTAGATCATTGTGATCGGTTCCTCTAATCTCCCCCCACCTTCTCCTTCCCCTCTTGGTATGGCTACTCTCAATATTGGTCCTGAGGGGTTTATCTGTCCTGGATTCCCTGTGTTTCCAACTCTGATCTGTACTCGTGTACATGCTCTGGTCTAGGCTGATTTGTAAGGTAGAATTAGGGTCATAAGAGTAGTGGGGAGAAAGCATTAAAGAACTAGAGCAAAGTTGCATGTTTCATCAGTGCTATACTGCACCCTGACTGGCTAATCTCTTCCCCATGACCCTTCTGTAAAGGGATGTCCAGTTGCATGCAGATGAGCTTTGGGTCTCCACTCCATACTCCCCCTCATTCACAATGATATATTTTTGTTTTGAGTCTTTGATGCCTGATACCTGATCCTATCAACACCTTGGTGGGAGAAAAGGAAGTATATGTTAACAAACCCAGGGATAAGGGAACAAGTGATCTTAAATCGATGGAGAAGAGGATATAGGAGGCCTGATAGGGCTTGATGAAGGATTACTTGATCAAGAGGAATTACTGAAACCTGAATGAAGGCTGAACATGATAGTGAGGCAAAAGGAAATAGATGAAAGAACTAGGAGGCAAAGGCATTTATAGAGGTCTAAATACAGGCATGTACATATGTAAATATATTTATATGTGACAATGGGGAAATAGTTCTATGTACATATATTTATAGGTTTAGTATTAAGGTAGCAGATGGACATTGTGCCTCTACTCAAGTACTCCCTCAATGCAAGAATACTTTGTTCAAATAACCCAGAATTCTGTGATGTCACCTTTCCTGACATGATCGCTGAAGATAAAGCAGGTGCATAAGCAAATGTGGTGAAGAAAGCTGATGGTGCCCGGATATCAAAAGGTACAGTGTCTGGGGTCTTAAAGGCTTGAAGAAAAATAAGTGGTCATCTAGCCGAGATGCAACAAATCCCACACGGAAGAGAAGCACACCAACCTGTGTGATCACGAGGCTGTAACTATTTCTGGGAATAGAAAGCTCCATCTTTTTCTGGCCGAGAGGCTGGTGGTTTCAAACTGCTGACCATTAGGATCACAACCCAATGTATAACACTACACCACCAGGGCTCTCAAGAGATGTTCCGTGAGAAGCATAACACATGCTCACTGCACAATGCTCATGCTGTTCACAGGCCTGAAAAAGGGCTTGAACTGCCACTGGGATGGCCTTCATGAGCACCCAGCGGCTAAAGATTAATCAAAAGGAAACATGAAGTCCTTTGCATCCATGATTATCAGGAAATACTCAGGGAAACTGGACAGCCCTGAACCCAGAGGGGTGTGGGCACCTTCAAAGGGGCCATGGGCCCCATTAGCAAAGCGAGAGTCACTGTTGAGCTCAAGGTAGGCTCAGCTTTGGGCTTCGCCGGTTCCTCAACAGAAATCCTGAGCTTCTTGTGGGCCCTCCGGACATTCGGGAAGGCTTCCCAGAGGGGGCCATCACTACTCTGGGTCTTGACGTGTTGATAGGGTTGGCCTGGCCTGAGAGAAGAGAGAATACACGTGGAGGGAAAACTATGCAGATGACGTGATGGAGTGGAGCATCCAGCCAGGCAGAAGGACAACAGACGTGAGCACTTCTTTCCTCTCTCCGCCCCCCCCACCGCCCGCTTCCCCTTCCCTCTGCTTTTCTTTCCTCTTTCTCCACTCCTTCTTTCTTGAACTGTGGCCAGGCTCTTTGGCCTCTGTGTGGAAGGGCCACAGTGGGTTATGCTTTGGGCTGCTAACTACAAGGTCAGCAGTTTGAAACGGCCAGCCAGGAGGCTTTCTATTCCTGTCAAGACTGACCACCGTGAGGCTGCTGCAGGAGCGAGCACCGCTCTGTTTCATTGTGCAGGGGGTGACTAGGCCGTGGAACGGACTTGGACAGCACCTAGCAGCTGTCACATGGCAACGACAAGCGTGACTGTGGCACTTACAGAATCTCCTGTCAACTTGAGCAAAGGGGTGGAGCCTAGCCTGTCAATCAGGTGGCAGCCGATCACCTCATTTGGAAGCCCGATGGAGATAAATACTTCACTGGAGGCCAGACCCGGCCTCTCCGCCTCTCCTTTCCTGCTGGTGGAGACCCGTGCCAGCGTAGAGACGCTTCCGCTGCCACTAGAACCACAAGACCTTCTATCCAATGGCCTGCGATCCTCCTGCATTCGAAATCATTGCATGCATGGGCTGCGTGAGTCAAAAGAGGAATTTTTAGACTAGTATCAGACATAGGGGCTAATATCAGACTTAGGCACTTGCTCCGGACTGGGCTAGGATGTTTTTTTTCAATATACAATTGTTCTTTTATATAAAGCTCTTTAGTATACATACACGCATGTCTAGATTTGTTTCTCTAGTCTACCCGGACTTACACAGTGACAGTCTTGGAAGCCTACAGGGCCAGTTCTACTCGGTTCCATTGGGCTGCTATGAGTTGGAATGGACTAGATGGCAGTGAGGTTGGTTTGATCTCTTGCAGAACCTCTTCCTGCCCAGGAAGGGCAGCCTGAATTAGATTGTGGTCTCTCGTTTCCCCACTGATTAAGCACCCTTGAGGAATTCGTAGCGTGGGTAACTGCACATGGAAGACCTCTCCTTTTCACCCCCCCTTCTCTCTCTTCCCTCCTTCCTCTTTTCATCCTGTCCTCCCACCCTGCTTCCCCGCCCCCACTCATTCTTCTTAGCTTATCCAGGCAGCTCACTCCTGCACCAGCAAAGGCACCTCACCAGTCATGGCAAGGCAGGCCACCCTGGGCCTCCTTTCCCTTCCTCTGAAATCTCACATCCCCAGGCTGCCCGCAGACCCCACTGCTGGCCATGTCCACTTCCTCTTCTTCTCTGGTGGAAGGGCTTTAACTCACAGCCCTCCCCCTCTTTGACAAGCTTGATTTGGCTCCCTGCACATCTGGGTCTTCCATCTGGCCCCTGCACATTGCCCGTACAGGTTGCTTTATGGATCTAATAAATATTACTTCCTTAATATGATTTCACTGAGGATCCCAGTGACTCACTCAAGCACATCTTCCATTTAACACACGACTTTCTCTTCAGAGGGAGAGAGGAAATACTGTTCTTGGAAGAGGCACATCTGTGAGCGGCCAGGGTGGAGGGTGTCCACCCAATCTTGAAGTTTCTGCTGCTCACAGGACCAGCTCTGACAAGACTTCATGTGACCCAGGGGCTGGGCTCAACTGGTGGCAAGGCCATTTCAAGACATGCTTAGCCAGGTTCGGTGGGGTATTCACAACAGAACTTGAAATCTCGGATGCATCCTGGTGCCATCTTGGCTCTCCCTTCAAGTATTTAGTGGGCGCAAGGGGTCTAAGTCCATTCTATTGTTCACCTGGACAATGGAGAGGGCTGTGCTTGACACGTACCATCTAGTTGCTATAAGTATATGCCAATAGTCCTTTTAGCAGAAATCTTAAAAAATACAAATTAAACACAGGTTACCCCCAACCTCCTTTTGTTCGGTGCTTAAAGTGTGAATGAACCAGAATAGGCAAACTGGAAGATGACATATTTTCTTCTAGCGACACCTACTGGATGAATCAAATGTAGCAACCTAGCTCTATTTAATTACCTTTATTGAGGCAGAACGGAGTCCCTGATGGCTTTATGCAGTGGTTCTCAACCTTCCTAATGCCGTGACCCTTTAATACAATTCCTCATGTTGTGGTGACCCCCGGCCATAAAATGATTTTCGTTGCTACTTCCTAACTGTAATTTTGCTACTGTTATGAATTGTAATGTAAATATCTGATATGCAGGATGTATTGGGAAGCCCCTGTGAAGGGGTTGTTCAACCATCAAAGGGATTGCGACCCACAGCTTGAGAACCGCTAGCTTAATGGGTTACACATTGAGCTGTTAACCACAAGGTAAGAAGTTCAATTTCACTATGTGCTCATAGGGAAAAGGTGAGGCTTTCCACTCCTGTATAAGGTTTATGGCCTCACAAAGGCAGTTCTACTCTGTCCTACAGGGTTGTGAGTAGGCAAAGTTGACTGACTGGCTCTGATTTTTATTTATTTATTTATTTATTTTTAGTGAGTAGGGCAGAATAAACCAACATTTATGAAGTGGCTACTATATCATTTGTGTACATCAAATATGCACTAAATCTTCACAGTAGTCTTTTATTTTTCATGTCAGGTTTATTAAGATATTTTTTAGCGGTAGCACAATGTACCCATTTAAAGGTAGAGCTTTGATAAAATCATGCAGGTAATAACTATCAAGCACAGAACATCTAAAAATCTCTCCAAAAGCTCTCTCTTTACATAGTGACTATCTCCTTACCTTAATACCAACTTTCAACCATGGCTGATTATCTCTGTCTCTCCCCAGTTTTGCATTTTCCAGACTGCTCTATCATGGAAACCCACACTATGCAGCCTTTTTGTGCTTGGCATCTTTCACGTTACCTAATGCGCTTGTAATTCTTCCATAGTCTTGAGTGTATTGATAGCTCATTCTTTCTATTGATAAGTTTTCATGAACTTTGACATTGACAACTTAATGTAAGGAAAAAAAATCCCCACAATGGGACCCATAGGTAACATCATGATAAGTGGAGAAAAGATTGAAGCTGTCAAGGGTTTCATTTGCTTAGATCCATTATCAATGCTCGTGGAAGCACCAGTCAAGAGATCAAATAAGGCATCACATCGGGTGAATCTGCTGCACAAGGTCTCTTGAGAGTGTCGAAAAGCAAGGAGGCTACTTTGAGGACTAAAGTGTGCCTGACCCAAGCCGTGGTATTTTCAATGGCCACATGTCCATGCGACAGTTGGACATGGAATAAGGAAGACTGAAGAATCGATGCATTTGAAAATAGCGTGGGTGAAGAATTTTGAAAGTACCATGGTTTGTCAAAAGAACCAACAGATTTGTCTTGGAAGACATGCAGCCAGATGCTCCTTAGAAGTGAAGACTTCTAACGAAGATGAAGCCAAACTTCATCTCACTTACTTTGGACATGTTCTCAGGAGTGACCAGAAAGACATTATGCTTGGTAAAGGGGTGGGGCGTTGCAAAGGGGGAAGACCTCAACAGAAAGCTACAGTGATGGGCTAGCAGAGACCAACCCTGGGGAGGATGGCACAGGCCTGGGCAGGGTTTCCTTCTGTTGCCCGTGGGGTCACTGTGAGTTGCAACTGCCTCAATGGCACCTAACGACAACCTTGCTGAGTCATGCTCCATCGCGTGGATGCAGAGTTTGTATCTATCCTCATCTACCATCGTCTGAGGTCCTACACAGATTATTCTCATTTGGGGGAAAAGGGACGTGAGACTCAAAGAAATAAAGCAAAACTCTGGTCCCTCCGCTTAAAAGGGGCCATCACAAGTTTCGGCAGAGCGGACCCTCCCTTCTGTTCACGCCTCCTATTCAGCTAAGTGACTTCCAATTGCACCTCTACGTCTTCCTCCAAACTTCATTTCCTCTCTCTCTCTCAACAGTTCTTGATCACCGAGGGGTAAGGAACCCCAGGGCTGGAGAGGGGACCTGTGCTCAGGGGTCCGAGGACTCGGCTGAGAAGCGCGCATCAGTAGAAGCGTATGGATGCTTTGCAGCCAGGTGAGTGGTCACTGAGATTGCTTGGAGAGGTGAGTTGGAGGAACCCTTATGTCCTGGCTTTCCTTGAGGTTCTCATTAGAGAGAGAACATCTGGGGGAGGGGGGAGCTCAGGGGAAATCTGTTGGGCAGCATTGTTGTTTCTTGTACTCCAGTCTTCCCATCGGCCCACGGGCCCACTGGGACCCTAGGAGGCCTAGCGCAGTACCAAGTTCACAGGCAGGCCTCATCCCGTGTTGCTCCCAATGGGCTGGGGAAGGCCGGGGTGAAATGTTCCTCAGCATTGGCTTTTCCACCGGAGTGGCTCCTTCCTCCTGCCTGAGAACTCGAAGACTGCCGGGAACCATCCTGAGACCCTGCTTCCTCCCACACATGCAGAGGAACTACAAATCAAAGTTCCGTGTCTTAATTCTTCGAAGACATTTACATTGGCTGGGCACCGTATTTCATGGCCAGAGTATGGCACCATTCCTGGCTTATGACAGCCACCTGGACTTATGAATATAGTGCGGCTCTGTCTAGCCCCTCCTCCCCCCACAAGCACCCCACCGGGCTGTCTCAGAGATCAGTTCATCTTTCCAGCCCAGAGCTTCGTTGGTTGAGGACCAGCTGCCCAGAGGACCCACCTCCTATTGCCCTCTCCCTCCCAACCCTTGTGCAATGTGGAAGCTCCTCCTGCCTCTGGCAGCTGGAGCTCAGGGGAGAGGGCCCGGAAACATCCAGCAGCCAGACTGTCTGCTGCGCAGGGGATTCTAGCACACTGCATTTCTGAATCTCCCAGAACCCCCCCCCCCCCCACTAGAGAGCCACTATGCTCATCCCTCGTTTTCAGGCGAAGACACTGGTGCTCAGAGGGGGTGATTCCACTTCTCCGAGGTCACACAGCTGGCCCATCGTGGAGCTGAGAGTCAAGCTCAGCTAGTCTGCGCCTCCCCCCTCCACAAGTGCGTGCTGCCTGAATCCGGTGAATGTTGGGTCTGGGCCAGGCCCCCTGCCAGGCAAGGCAGCAAAGACGGCAGAGAACCCTCTCTTGCTCTCAAGGAGAGGAACCAGCCGCTCTGAGGAGAAGGGCAGGGCAGGGCAGGCATGGTCACTCCGGTCCCGGAGGAAGGATCCCTGGTACGAACAGACCCTCCTTGAATTTGCAGTTTGCTGTCCTCCCTCTGGGCCCTTGGCCCCCTTTCATACCTTTTCTCCTCTTTGTTCTAAGGTCTGCTTATTCCTTCCACTCTGTTTACAGGCCCCCCACTGTCGAGGCTGGAGCTGGAGTTTAATAATCGTTTTATTAATAAATCAAGAGCAGGGTGACAGTGCTGGGGGGAAAGATGGAAAGGAAGATTGAATGGAAGTGGAAAGCCTGGGTGGAGGGAGGAGGGGGAGGCCCCAGTCTCACAGAAACCTGGCAAGGGGCTCTTTTGACCTCTGCTGGGAGTCCCTGGCAGGGTGAAGGTGGGCTGGGGTTCAACTGGGTGTGGCCCAACAAGGTCCACTTGGCTGGTGGCAATGTCTTCTCTCTCTCCACTGTTCAAATCGTTGGCATCCGTCTCTGTCCAAATGAAACATTAGCCCAGGGTCCTGAGATCCTAGACTTGCGGTGAGCTTCTAAAGAGAAAAGGGGCCACTTGGGGGACGCAAAGGCCACAGCAGAGAGTATGGAGCGTGATGAGTCGAGCCTCCAGCTTACTCCATGCAGGTATCGGTGAGTCCTGGGATTTCTGGGTGCTTATCTGCTTAAGCGGCCTTCCGCTGCAGATTCCACCGGTCGGAGCAGAACCAGACCCAGGAAGCTCCCTGGAGCAGGGGGGACGTGTGACTCTGGGGAAGAGCAGATCTTGGGGCTGTCTCAGGTTTGTCATACATGATTTCAGGTCAACTATTTCCCTTTAGAAACTCGCTCTGGGCTCCGGTGGCTCTCGGTTTGAATCCACAGGCCGCTGTCTGGTCCATCATCTCAGCTGCACTGCCCCGCCACCCATGAAGCTCAATCCTTCACCTGGTTCATGCCTCAGAGCCTTTGCACCTGCGCTCCGGCTTGTCCAGCACTCCGTATGGTTCCCCGATGCCCTTCCTGGGCCCAAAGGTCGCCCCAGCACTAACCCCTTAACCCTCTCGTTAGGAAGACAAGGACTCTGCCTTCCCCATTCACAGCTGCATCCCCAAGGCTGAGAAAAGACCACACTGGATTAATTATCTGGTGAGTCACTTAATGAATGAGCTCTCTTTCTCTCTTGGCCTTGCACTTCACCCCCACCCCCCTGCCCCCACTCCACCAATCTACCAAACCAAGGGAGGAGAATCTGCTGTCTTGGAAGGTGTCCCTGCGCTTCTTTCCCCATCACCCCGAGAGGAGGGCAGGTGGTGGGCAGTAATGGGCCTTGGGTGGCCCAGAGTCTCCTGACGAATGGGGCTGATCCTGACGTAGGGGCTGTTATTGATCTGAGCAGGTTGTCAGCGGAGAGGAAGTTGTAATTGCTGCTGTAGTTTCATTGTAACCACCAGCCCCGAAGGGAAATTAAACTTTGTAGCTAATGGGGCTATATGATCCTTCAACCTTTGATGTATTGAATACAGCGTGGTCCCTGGAATACTGAGTGGCTCAGAGCATCATTTTTAAGCAGAGCCTGCCTCAAGAAGCCCAGGGAGGGGTGAAGTGGGGAGATTGCTCCATTTTTAGATTCCTCTCATTTGCCAGAGGATAAAGAATCTGTAAGCATGACGTCAGGAGGGGGGTGAGGAACCACAAGACTCGAACACCCACCTCCAGCCTTATTCCTCCACCCCAGAGCCACCAGAGGCGCTGTTGGAGGCCTGGCGCAACTTGTCAAGCCCCGCTTCCGTCTGTGGACACCCAGTGCCCAGCACCTCAGCCACAGAGGGCCAGCCACTCTTGCCATCTCTGGGAGATGGTTAGAAATGCAGAGTTGGGAATTGGCGTCCCGCGTGCAGGGAAGGTTTGAGAAGCATGGGGATAGAGGAGGCTGTTTTGAGCGGCTGAGGGAATGCATGTAAGTTTCACGGGTTCAGGATCTCAAGTCAATGAGGCCGTGGGTTCGATTCTGACCAAGCTGCTTACCAGCTGTGCGGCTTTGTGCGTTCCTCACAGCGTTGGCAGTGATGGGCAAATGGATTTTTTTTTCATGCAAGGTGCTTGGAAGAATGCCTGATACCCAGTAAACCCTCAACAAATGTTGATTCCCTCCCGCTCCTGCCAAATGAGCCTGCTCATGGGCCCTTCTTTCACACTAAAGTGTAAATGACTAATAGAAAGAACTGATAGTCAAGATGTGGATGATTATGTATATAAGGCGGACCCATTTGCAAAGGACTAGTTGGAGGGGTGTGTTTGAGCACAATGCTCTCTGACTACACTGTTCGTCAAAGCAGCTTTTATTGAGTATGCTTGCACCAGACCCTATTTCCAGCCCGGAGTATACCCAGATAGGCCCATCCCCACGTCCCAGAACCTAGCATGCATATCACAAGCAGTCTGCATTTCATATCCCAGGAGCCCTCTCATCCCTCCCACCTGTCCTGCTGCCTGCCCTGCACCCACCTTCCTTCTCCCCCGAGTCCCTCCACCCAGGCCCAGCCCACCTCCTCTTCTGGGCTTGTGTCCAAGCTGATGGGACATATTTCATTCTGGCACCATTTCTCATCCCGTCGTTGGCTTACCGGAAATGACCATGTTTCCCCAGTCGTCTTTCTTCTCTTGTCATGTCTCCTGAGTGAGGGGCTGTGGGTGGGTGCTCCGGGGCCCCCAGGGATCTGACCTGGGCGCTGATCTCTCCCTGGTTGGCTGCTGACAGCATGTAAGGAGCTGGGGATACAGGGAAGATGAAGAGGGAGAGCAGGTGGGCCATAATTTCACAGGACGCTGGGGCAGGAGACAGGACAGGTGGGCTTGCGTGTCTGCTCTGCCCTGTTAGGATCCTGTGTTGTTAGGCTCTTCCACCTGCACCTCTGAAAGGATGTTCATCTGCACAGGCTGTAGATGCCATGACTCCAGGGTGCTCTTTTCCACAAGATGCCAGGGTGCCAGCACCTTCATAGGCACGTGCTCTGCAGTTCAGCGTTCACGAGGGGCTCAGGGAAGGGAGCAGGCATGCTGTGAAGAGCACTCAGGACTTCTCCTGGACAGAGATGATGCCTGAGCTAGCAGCACTTGCCTCCTATTCCACTGGAGGGCCAGGGCCATGCGTGGACCTTCTGCCTTCGAACACCCACGGTGTTCCCCCCACCTCACTGCCATTGAGTAGATTCTGACTCAGAGTGTCCTGGGTATAGCTGCTGTAGCAAATTACTGCAGATGCACTGGCTGTAAAAGAAATAAATCTACGGCCTCACGCGGTAGGTGATCAACTAACACCCAGGGCTGAATTCCTTCTGGATGCAGCAAGAGATGGTCTTCTCCCTGCCCTTTTTGCTCCCATGAAGTATTCTCCCTCCCTCCCAGCCATCACTCTGATGCCAACTCAGAGTGACCCTATAGGAACATATTAGATGCTACCCCCCCCCCCAATTGGTTTCTGAAACTAACTCTTTAAGAAAGCCTCGTTTTTCTCCAGTGGAGAGCTGGTGGTTTCAAACTGCTGACCTTGAGGTTGGTAGTCCCACATGTAGCCACTATGCCACCAGGACTCCAGAGACCTTCTAAAGCAGCGGTTCTCAACCTTGTGGGTAGAGACCCCTTTGGGGGTCGAACGACCCTTTCACAGGGTTGCCAGATTCCTAACAGTGGCAAAATTACAGTTATGCAGTAGCAATGAAAATGGTTTTGTGGTTGGGGGGTCACCACAACATGAGGAACTGTATGAAAGGGTTGCGGCATTAGGAAGGTTGAGAACCGCTGCTCTAAAGGGTGGGGAGGAGCTGGAATTGTCTCGAAGGCAATGGGATTTGGGGCTTCACACATTGAGTACACCACAGACTGCCCATAGAATGCACACCTTGATCTTGGAAGCAAACCCAGTCAGAAGGTGTCTAAAGGGCAAGGATGTTGAGACTTTGCCTTGGCAACTCCAGACAGGTCAGCAGGAAAGACCGATTGACAGGGAAGGGCACCGTGTTAGGCTGGGTTCTCCAGAGAAGCAAAGCACTGGAGCTGCTTGCCTGTGTTTGGCGATCAAGAGAGATGTACATCGAGAAATGGTACACACAGTTGTCTCGAAGTGGCTGAGTCCAGTATGATTGGAGCCTGTGGGATAAGTCTAAGCCAGAGGCCTCTCCTGATGCCGGTAGCTGCAGAGGGTGGTGAACAGGAAGTGGGAAGGTGAAGTACACAGACTTCTGGGTACCACGCTGCATGCATCTGAGATCATCTGAAAGACTCTCAGGTCATCGGTCCGCTGATGGTTCCTTGGATTGGCAGGCAAGAGACCAGGGAGTCTAGGAACCAGAGGCAGGATCCAGAGTCATCAAAGTCAGCGGGCTTCTGCACATGGGCACTCTAGGCTACGTGCCAGCCACCTCCCAAAGGAAACCTCCCTGAACAGCTATCTAGACTGTGACCACACTAAGGAGGTGCACTCCACCCTGTTCTTCCCACAACGGCCTGGCTGCTTCACAGAAAATCCCCTCATGGAGTTGACCACACTGTTAGATCACATACACTGTGGGAGGATCCTGGCCAAGCCAAGTACATATATTGCCTAACAATCCTGGATATCACATGGGGAAAAGTTGAGGCTCCCGGGAAGATGAGAGAGACACTCAATGAGGTGGATGGACACAACAGCAGGACAATGGACTCGCACGGCCCAGCGACCATGGAGACGGTGGATCAGTCAATGTTTCATTCCATTATGCAGAAGTTGCCCTGACTTGGAGACAATTCAATAGTAGCTAACAACAATAACAACAACAACAACAGCTGGAGACTTCTTGCATTCCTTGATCAGTAACCCCTTCCTGGTGTCACCTAATGTCTTGCTTCCAGAGGCACATCTCCTAAGACTCACTTTTACAGCACTGTGGTGTGATTACATTGACGCTCTTGGATACTCCAGGATGGTCTTACCGTCTCAAGGCCTGCCACTTTACTGCATCTGAAAAATCCATTTGTCATGAAAAATGACATGCTTGGAGGCATCAGGGATTATGGCATGGCGAGATTTGGGAGCCATTATCTAGCTGACTACACGCAGACTTGTTCTCCCCATTGCAAACAGAAGTTCCGGGAGAGAAGTGAGGGTAACAAGGGCACCCCCATCATAAACAACCAGGGCATCAAGATGGCTTTGTGGGGAGGCTTGGGTGGGGTTGGGATTAGGGACCATAGGATAAAGGCTAGCTCCAGGACTGCAGGAGGGTAAAGCCTCTCCCCTTGTTTATGAGCATCTTTAGGATGATGCCCCTTGGAGCGGCTGGTAAATTCACACTGCAGCCCCAGACTTGGCATGGCCAGGACTTCCTGTGTGGCTTCACAAACACTTGCTGACACCCAAGGCATTCGAATAGTGAAGTGGAAAATATCACCAGGAGGTCAGATTGGGAAGTGCATGACATGCCAGGAGCAGGAGGGCCAAGGCCACGGTGAAGATTGTTATGGGCCATTGGTGACATTCACTCGTAAGCATTCGGTCTTGCAGGAAGCTGTGCTTGGTATTATTTTGCCAGGGTAGAGGGAAAAGTTAGGGGACCGTTGGGGCAATGTGGGGATAGGCTCCGTCTGTGGACACTTAGCACAGTGAAGAATTTAAAAGGGGGCTCTCCCTGGACTGTACAAAGAGTGCATACACATGGCTGCCCAATGGTTGTAGGTTCAAGTTAATCAAAGGTACCTTGGAAGAAAGGTCTGGTGATCTGTTTCTGAAATGTCAGCCCTTGGAAGCCCTAGGAGGTGCCGCTACACTCTGGCCCTCAAGGCTCACTGTACGCCGGCATTGACCATGGCCACTTATCCCTGGCAATAGCAGACCCACAGCTGGACTGGGGGCAAAAGAACTAGAACGTGACTATTATGTTACCGAGAGTGTCTAGTCCCGAAGGAAGAACACGACTCTTGGGAAAGTGGAGGGTCAGCGCAAAAGAGGAAGACCGGCTAGAAGATGGATTGACTCAGGGACTGCAACCAACAATGGGCTCACACATAATGACCCTGTGAGGAGGGGGCAGGGGGATTGGAACCACGTGTTATCCGCTGGAGCAGGCAGCCTTGCATCGATGTACTCCTCAATGTCCTGTCTTAAAAATCCTCATTTTGTGGATGATGCAACCCAGGCTCTCAGCAGTGAGAGGTCACCACGGTGATGCAGCCGGGGAGGGGCGCAGCCAGCATGCAAACTTGGGTCCTTCCACAGCCAGCCTGGCACTTTCTTCTGCGGCATTCTGGGGGCTTCAGGTGAGGCTACGTAAGAGCTAAAATGACCCCACTCTGGTAGGTAGGATGGGTCTGGACCGGGCAGTGTCCTGCTCTGTTGTACCCGGGGTCACTGTGGGGTTGGAGTAGACTTGATAGCACCTCCCACACAATGGGTATCTGTGAGTGGAAGGTTCAGGGAGGGAGGGGAAGGACAGACTCAAGGTCAAGGATGTGGGACTGAGCCTTGCTGTCCTGGGGGAGCCCAAGAAGGCCCAAAGCAGGAGACTATTTGGGGCTGTCGGTGTCTGGCCTGGGTATGAGAGCCGTCGTGGAGGGAGATACAGCTCCGGGAGTTGTCACAGACAATCTGGGACTCCTGCCTTACCCCAAGGCTCTGCCCTTGCCCTTGCCCTTGTAGGGTTTGCCCAGCTGACTTCAGTCGCCTGAGGGCTTTTCTGTTGGCTGCACCTGCTCTACTTCCATGCATGCAGGCTAGACATGCCTGAGGATGAGCAGGCTTGAGCAGCACCCCCCAACATGATAGGAAGGACTTGGGGGTACAAAGACCCATAGACCTCTGGCTCATTGGATGGGAGAACTCTGAGGAGCATGACTGCTTCCCAAAGCTTTCCAGGGGATTATGCTCCATTGTCCAAAGTGGAAACTGGCTGGTTATATGCCTTCGGTTGCCTGTCTTCCTTCCCCAATTCCCCTCCCATGGTCTGATTTCCTGGTTTCCTGGCGCCACTGAATCCACAGCTGGCATTCCAAATCTTGGCTCAGTGCCTCTGCTAATGAGGGAACCCAAATCATATTGGAGATCCAACCCCCCCCCCCCCACCGGGACTTTTCCAGGAAGCTGGAGGCAGGAGAGGAGCAAACAGAAGTCACCACTCAATGTTTGGGCGTGGACTCACGGAACACATGGACTAAGGAGCCAGGCTCCAAGGTGAGAGAATGCAGGCCAGCAGAGGGTTTGGGGAGCCAAGGAGGAGAGGGACCGAGGGTGCTGGCCGTTCTCCAAAGAAAGGAACCGGGTTCTGTGGGGAAGTAGCCAGTGGACCTACGGCTGGGGCAGGGTTGAAATAGAGAGAGGGAAGCGGGAATGTTGCTCAGGAGTGGTGAGGCACCACGAGGGCAAGGAAGAAAAGTGGAATTCCTTCTTAGATGTATCAATCTGGGCATTGTTATTTGGGAGGCGATTTAGGAAAGAGTAAAGGAAGCAGACCAGATTGACAGCCAGGGGCAGGGACGCACACTCGCTGCATCAAGTGGGTGCTGACTCACAGCCACCCTCCAGGACAGGGGAGAACGGCCCTTACTGCGACTGTAGATCTTGATGGGAGTAGACAGCTCCATCTTTTTTTTTTCAAATCATTTTATTGGGGGCTCATACAATTCTTATCATAATCCATATATGCATCTATTGTGTCAAGAACATATGAATATTTGTTGCCATCATCATTCTCAAAACATTTGCCTTCTAATTGAGCCCTTAGTATCTGCTGCTCATTTTCCCCCTCTCCCCACTTCCCCCACCTCATGAACCCTTCATCATTCATAAAGTATTATTATTTTGTCATATGTTACACTGTCTGATGTCTCCCCATGCCCTCTTCTCTGCTGTTCCTCCCCAAGGGAAGAGGCTATACATAGATTCTTGTAATCAGTTCCCCCTTTCTACCCCACATTCTCTCCACCCTCCAGGCATCACCACTCTCACTACTGGTCCTGAAGGAGTCATCTGTCCTGGATTCCCTGTGTTTCTAGTTGCTATTTGTACCGAAGTACATCCTCTGGTCTAGCCATATTTGTAAGGTAGAATTGGGATCATGATAGTGGGGGTGGGGGAGGAAGTATTTAAGAACTAGAGGGAAGTTATATGTTTCATCGTTGCTACTCTACACCCTGCCTGGTTCATCTCCTCCCCACAGCCCTTCAGTAAGGGGTGTCTAGTTGGCTACCATTGGATTTTGAGTCTCCACTCTGCAGTCACCCACATTTTCAATGATAAGATTTTGTGTTACTTGATGCTTGATGCCTGATCCCTTTGACAGCTCGTGGTCACACAGGCTGGTGTGTTTCTTCCATGTGTGCTTTGTTGCTTCTGAGCTAGATGGCCACTTGTTTATCTTTGAGCCTTTAAGACCCCCGACACTATAACTTTTGATAGCCGGGCACCATTAGCTTTCTTCACCACATTTGCTTATGCAGACGTTTGTCTTTATTGATCATATCAGGGAGGTGGGCACCCACTGATATGGTTTTTAGCTCTTTGATGTCTGCTAACTGATCCCTTCTGCATCTTGTGGTCAGACAGAATGGTTTGCTTTTTCCATGTGGGCTTTGATGCTTCTCAGCTAGATGGCCACTTGTTTATCTTCAAGCCTTTAAGACCCCAGACACTATATCTTTTGATAGCCGGGCACCATTAGCTTTCTTCGTCACATTTGCTTATGCACACGTTTGTCGTCAGTGATTGTGTCAGGAAGGTAGGCACCCATTGATATGGTTTTTAGCTCTTTGATGTCTGATACCTGGTCCCTTCTAAACCTCATGGTCAGACAGGCTGTTGTGCTTCTTCCATGTGGGCTTTGATGCTTCTCAGCTAGATGGCCACTTGTTTATCTTCAAGCCTTTAAGACCCCAGATGCTATATCTTTTGATAGCCGGGCACTGTCAGCTTTCTTCACCACATTTGCTTATGCACACATTTTTCTTCAGCAATCCTGTCGGGAAGGTGTGCATCCTGGAATGCCAGTTTAATAGAACAACATGTTCTTGAATTGAGTAAGTAATTGAGTGGAGGCCCAATGTCCATCTGCTGCCTTAATACTAAACCTCTAAATATATGCACATAGATCTGTTTCCCCACACTCATATAAATATATTTACATGTGTACATTCCAGTCTTTAGATCTCTATAAATACCCTTTGTTACCTAGTTCTTTCCTCTATTTCCTTTTACTTTCCTTTTGTCCCACTATCATGCTCAGCCTTCATTTGGTTTTCAGTAATTTCTCTCAGTTACCTTGCCCTTGCTGAATCCCTACCAGGCCACTCACACCCTCCTTGCTACTGATTTTGGATCACTTATTACTCCCCTGTCCCTGGGTTGGTCAGCACCACTTCCTTGCCCTCTCTTCCCCCTCTCCCATGTACCCCCGGAACCATTGGTCCCGTTGTTTTCTCCTCCAGGCTATTCATCTAGTCTATCTTATCTAGATAGATATGTAGAGATAATAATATGCACCAAAAATCAAGTCATTGCAAGCTAGGCAATGAGTGAGAATACAGCTATGACAATAAAAAGGGAAACCAATTACCCATAGAAGAATAAATTAATTAAAAGAAAAAAATTTAAAAAAGAAAGAAAAACCTGTAAATAGATAAAAGTCTGATTTTTTATTTCTAGGCATGTCCTTCAGTCAGGTCCAATGGGGTACCATGCTTTACAGCCCCATCTTTCTTCCTCAGAGCAACTGGTGGTTTTGAACTGCTGACCCAGAGGATCACAGCCAAACTTGCAACCACTGTACCACCAGGGCTCCAAAAGGGTGTCACAAACAGAATTGTTGTTGGTAGGCCCTGATGAGTTGGCCATGACTCACAGCCACCCATGGATAGCAGAAGGAACCAGTGCTCGATGCGTCCTGTGCCATCTGCACCGGCGTGACCTGAGCCCCTGGCCGCACCACTGAGAGGGTCTGACCCTTGACTTTACTAAGCGCCATGCTCTTTTCTAGTGACACGTCTCTTCTGACAGCATGTCCAAAGTATGTGAGACAGAGTCTCGCCATC
Organism: Tenrec ecaudatus; assembly: GCF_050624435.1. Lineage (NCBI taxonomy): Eukaryota > Metazoa > Chordata > Mammalia > Afrosoricida > Tenrecidae > Tenrec > Tenrec ecaudatus. The sequence continues at coordinate 28,311,596 of NC_134545.1, read as the reverse complement.
GTTTCTCCTTTCGAAGTAGATTTGTTTCATTTTTGGCAGGCTGCGGTCTACTCGCCATTCTTTCCAGCACCGTGACTCAAAAGCATCCACTCTCCTCTGGCCTTCCCTTTGCCATGCCCGTCTTCCACGTGCATATAAAGTGCTTGAATGTGCCACGGGCTACGGGAGGAGCGCCTTCACTGGAAGACTCCCTGCCATGGCATTCATGCCAACTCACAGCCAGCAGGGGAGAACTGGCCCCGCAGGTTTCCAAGACCCTGGATGTGGGTAGACAGCCTCACCTCCCTCCTGGAGAGCTGCCGGTGGTGTTGATCTGCAGTTAGCAGCTTTGCTGGAAAACACACTGAAGAAGCCTTCGGAAGCAAAGTTTCCCGTGCGGTATATTATTCGATTTCCTGACTGCTGCTTCCATGAACACTGATTGTGGATACAAGTAAAATGGAATCCTCAACAGCGTCGATCTGTTCTTCATTTATCACGAGATTGCTTATTGATCCCGCTGTGAAGATTTAAGTTTTGGTTAAGGTGACATTCATAATTAAGGCTGTAGTCTCTTCGATCTGTGGGAAGGAAGTAGTAGAAAGCCTGACGTGGAAGGAAAGGTGCGCTGACTTCCCTGGCCCCTCTCTCATAGCAGCACAGGGAATGATGCGGACATGCAGGGCCCTGCTGGCATGGCAGCCAGTGGGAAGGGACAGGAAGGCTTCCTGGAGGAGGTGGTATCTAAGAGGAGGAGTAAGAGTATCTACAACCAAGACTTAAAGAGGAATTTGAGGAGGGGCTCTCAGTCAGAAAAGATACAGGAGGCAATGCGTGGTTGAGAGCCCGCATGCCAGGGCAGTGTGTGTGCACTGCAGATAGCATGAGATGCAACTAAAATGTAAGTGGGGGTCTGCTGGTCACATCAGAGGGACTGGCTGTTAGCTGGAGGAAAGCTCTGAGGACTTTGAACCAGGAGAAGGAGCTGGTCAGGGGGCCTCAGAGAAAGTGACTGGGGCTGCCGGGTGGGCCTTCACTTGGAGGGGAGGAGACTAACCTCAAGGACTCTGGGGGCGTGGTGGGTGTTGGGCTGCCAACCACGTGTTCAAGACCACTGGAGGCTCCATGGCGGAAAGAGGTGGCTCTCTGCTCCTATAAGGGTTTGCAGTCTTGGAAACCCACAGGGGCAGCTCTACTCTGTCCTATTGGGTCAGTATGAGTCAGACTCACCTTGATGCTGTGGGTTATGATTTGGGGCTAAGATAAGCCTTAGAGAGAACAGTAGGGGGACAGCTTGTTGGGATTCAAGGGTGAGGGGTTTGTGGCCAGGACCAGGATAGTGCCAACGGGATGGACAAAGAGGATGAAAAGCAAGAGGCCTTTATAAGTTCCCCGGGTGGTGCGAATGTTTAGCTCTTCATTACCCACCTCATGGGGTAGCTTGGCATCCACTCAGCAGTGCCCCAGAAGAAAGGCCTGGCTATCTGCTTCTGAAAAAGCCCACAGGCAAGGGAATCCTATGGGGCAAGCCTACCCTATAACCCATGTAGGGCTTGGGTCTCAAGGAGTTGGAATTGACAGCAAGCAGCTTGAGTCTTTTGGTGGGTGCACTGAGTGTAGACGGGAAGAACTGGGATCGGGACTGGATGGACTGGACTGGGTGAGCTGGGCCCGGGCGGGGTGTCCTGTGTGGGGTGCGTGAACTTCGCAGAGCAATAACGGTCCCTGAGGATGATTGAAAAGTCTGGAGCGCAGAGAGTGGGGCTTGGTGGAAGGCAGGAAGAGTTGAGATGCAGATGGCTCTGACATCCTCTCCTTCCCCTTCATTCCCCATAGACTTCTTGCCTTCTCCGAACTCTTGGAGCTTGTTGGTGCCACACAATTAGGCACTTAATTGCTTTCTAATTGATATGTGCCTTCGCCTGTCTCAACAGAGAAATGGCAAGCTCTTGGAGGTCACGGGTTTCCTATGATGTCCCTTCCCCACTGGGCATGGCGTGAGATTCATTGCCTGATGGGGAAGAAGAGGGCTGGTCAGTCCTCGGTGACCACTCAACACCTGAGTCTTCCCATTCATGGCATGAGCATTACTGGGCTCCTTCTAAATCTCTTAAGGCTTCTAGCTTTTTCCATCGCCCTTAAAATGGTGGGGATTTCACAAAGGGCAGTGGGTGCGGGGAGGTTGGGAAGACAGAAGCCAGTCCATTGGGCCTCAAAGGAATGCCCCTCTACCTGGGTCAGGACCTTCAGGCAGGACCAAGAACCTCAGAAAGCAAACCAAACCCCCAAGCCCCACAAAGGGAGAGGGGAGAAGCAGAGAGCTTCTATCCAGTAGCAGGCACTCAACAAAACAAACAAGTCTCTCAGAATGCTTTGGCGATTATACAGACAAACAAATCACTTTGCCCAAGTGCTTCTTGGGGGAATTACGGCTCCTGGAAATGAAACACAAACAGATTATTAAAAAAGAGCTCCCCGTTGGGAGAGAAACAGTATTTACAAGAGGAGATGTGCCTAGCCGGACCTCTAATTGCCGTTCATTATCTCATATTGATTTAATTAGCTGCTGTACTCAGGAATGAATTGCCTGCTGCCCGCAGCAGGGGACCTGCAGGGAGAGAGAGAGAGAGAGAGAGAGAGAGAGAGAGAGAGAGAGAGAGAGAGAGAGAGAATGCAAGAGGGAGAGAGAAGGTGGAGTTCAGAATGACCAAGGAGGCTTCCACCATTCCTCACTCTCCTCCCACCTTTCCCCTGAAACACAGGGTCAACTTGTGGGGTGACATAGCTGTGGCGAAGCTAAGGCTGCGGCCGGAGGTGGCCAGCCATGTCCGAAACCTTGCAGGCTGCTCAGTCTGTTGCTTGCCCCAACTGGGGTGGTTGTGAGGAGCTAATTAGCTGCAGTAATTAGAGAAAGTGTCTTCATAATGTGGAATTTGAGTGTCTTGGTGGAAGCATGCAGAGATAGATGGCCTGGCTGGCTGTGGTAATGGGGAGGGAGCCACTCAGAGTGCCCTTTGGTCCCCCCCTAGGTAGCTTCTCTGCCCGCTTTCTCCTCCAGGGTCTCCACTCCCAGGTCAGCCCATTCAGCCATGTGCCGTCCTGATGTGACCCCAGGACGCTCACAGAGCAGAGATTTCTAAATGAAGAGGAAGGAAGGTTATTAGCGTATCTCTCTAGTGGGCGTCTGGGAGCAATTGTTTTGAAGATTTGGGCTTTATAATTGCAAGTGATTAATGGGGGAGTTGGCAATCAGGCTTAAAAGGTTGCTAATTGCTCTTTTCACATAATTGTGTCCGAGTGAGAACAGGATGTGTGCACAGGCCGGATGCAAATCTTGGGGCGAGAGCTGGTGCCTCACCTTCCTCGATCCATCTACCCACCCACCCATCCAGTCACCCACTCACCTATCCCAACCACCCACCCATCCAGTCACCCACCCGCCTATCCCAACCACCCACCCATCCAGTCACCCACTCACCTATCCCAACCACCCACCCATCCAGTCACCCACCCACCTATCCCATCCACCCACCCATCCAGTCATCCACCCACCTATCCATCCATCCATCCATCCATCCATCCATCCATCCATCCATCCATCCATCCATCATGGAGAGGCTGAGGATCTTGAGCCAGGGCTGGGGACTCACTGCTGTGAATGAGACAGAGTCCCTGTCAACAAAGAACTTTGCTAGGCTTGGCATTCCTTCATCCATTCCATAAGGATCCCTCATTGCATTCTTGGGTAAGCATTGGCAGCTAACCAAAGGTCAGTAGTTTAAGACCACCAGCCTCTACTAAGGGGAAAGATGAGGCTGTCTGCCCCCATAAAGACTGATGGTCTTAGAAACACTTAGGAAGAGCTCTACGGGGTACAATAGGGTGATTCTGAGTGGAAAGCAACTCGGCTGCAGTGAATTTGAAGCTACTCTATAAGTAGCCTTGGTGATTCAGTTGGTTAAGCATTTGCCTGCTAACCAATAGCTTGGGAGTTCAAGCCTACCAACTGCTGTGTGGGAGAAAGATGAGGCAGTCTACTTCCATGAACATCTTTTTAAGCCTCAGAAAACTTAGGGGGCAATTCAATTCTGTCCTATGGAGGCCATGGGAGTTGGAATCAATTCTATGATAGTGGGGTTCTGTCTTGTGCCAAGGAGATCAATACAACTTATATTGTCAGAGAACACCAAGGAGCTGAATGGGGAGTTTGTACCGTGAACACACTTGCCTGTCAACCAAAGGGCTGGAGGTTTGAGTCCACCCACAGATGCCTAGGAAGAAAGGCCTGGCAATCTAATGTTGAAAAAAAATCCGCCTTGTCAACCCTACGAGCACAGGTACACTCTGGTACACCTGGGCTGACCATGAGTCTATTCCGTTCAATGACAACTGGTTGGGTTTCATGTGTTTGTTTTTAGGGGCTTATTGAAGAGAGAGCTGTTGGTTATTTTTCATATCTCTTATTTCATGGTTTGCTGTTTTGGGGAATATAGGCAGCAAAAACTACTCCAATTCAAGTTCCTACTTGTACCGTTCTGTGACATGGATTCCCTTTCACCCTCCTTCTACATGGACGCTCCTTCTCCAGGAGCGTAAACTTGCCATCCTCTAAGCTTCCCACCTAATATTTTTGAGGTCCTCTTGTTAATTTCACACCACCATGATGGATCTCCTGGTGGTCTTGATCGATGCCTTTGAGTGAATCCATGCAGCAGAAGAGAACTTCCCCGAGAGGCATGTGGAAAAGAAGACCCTCAGCCGGACGGGTTGCCACCATGCCCGCCCCAGTGCACTCCCATATGACAATTGTGAGCCTGGCGCCAGGACCGGGTAGGTCTGTTGTACACCGGGGAGCTATGGGTGTGAATTGGCCTGATGGTCCCTCATAGGAGACATTTCCAGGCTGTAATCTTCCAGGAGCCGGCTTCTAGCTCTTCCTCTCATGGAGTTGCTGGGTGGGTTTGAAATACCAGTTTTTTTGATTAACAGCAGAGCCCCTTCAAGGGGGAACTGGAGACAATTCAGAAAGATTAGATGTACTTGAACGTGTCCAATGGGACAGCTGCAGCACAGTCAAGAGCCAGGAAGAATGCAAGCGTGATCTTGAATTCAAACCAGACCAAACTCGCTGCCATCAATCAATTCTGACTCTTAGCAACCATATAGGACAGGGGAGAACTGCTTCTGGGGGGTTTCCCAGATTTTAACTCAGAGCAGTTTGGTGGGTTTGAACTGCCGACCTTGCACTTAGCAGCCCAATGCATAACCACAACCAGAGCTCTCTGGTCTTGGATGGGTGGACCAAATATCCCAAACCACTGCATTAAGTTCCCGATGACTATCACTCAGAGATGAGTAACTTCATATTTACATACAATTGTAATGACCTTTGTAACCTGGTTTTCCTTTGCACAACTAGTGAAAGGAAGGTGTGTTGCCTTGATCCTTTAGTGCCAACCTCCCTTTCCTGTTGTCGTTGCCTTTCCCCAAGACTGCCCGCGCCTACTTCTACAGTGCATGGTTTCCCTCCCACTCCAAGCAGCCTTCAGAGAATGGTTTCCTGTGTGCATACCTTTTCATGACCTTTCACAGTAGTGGTCTCATTTGGCATTTGTCTATTTGGGACCGACTAATTTCACTCAACACCATGGTCTCTCCGTTCATCCATGTCATGAAGTGTTTTGCAGATCCGTCATGATGCTTTAACATTGGGAAGTAGTCCAGGTGTGCAGGTATCTTGTTTGTTGACCCATTTACCCATAGGATGGCACTTAGGTGGTTTCCATCTTTTTGGCTACTGTGAATAGTGTTGTGATGGATATGGGTGTGTGCGTATCTAGGGTGTCATGGCTCTTATATAGGCTTCATTGTGGTCTGCTGGATCATAGGCTATTTCTAGTTCCAGCTTTGAGAAGGGGCCATATTGTTTCCTACAGTGGTTGCATCATTGCACAGTTCTACCACCAGTGAGTATAATATGAGGGTTCTGGTCCGTCCACAGGCAAAAGAAGGCACTGGAAGAATCATGTTATGGCACCAAAGGTAGATGATTAAATATATAATCCCGCAATAACAATAATCACAATCAGTGAATGGATATATAGATAGGCATTAGAGCTGAACAGAAGTGGGAAGGTAATAGATCCAGGCACACCAAAAACAAAGCCAAAACCAAACTCACTGCCATTGATTTGATGCCAACTTATAGTGACTCTAGCACAGGGTAGAACTGCCTCTGTGAGTTTCTGAGACTGTAACACTTTATGGGAGTAGAAAGTCCCATCTGCCCTCCCACCCCCACATATTGAGGAATATAGGGGGCAAAATTATGGAAATTTCTTAGCCATAGTCAAACACCTAGAGAGAATAAGTCTCTGATTCTGGGGCTCAGGACTATAGTCTGGGGACACATCAATGTCAACTAGCATCGCACAGCCCGCAAAGACAATGTTCTGCATCTGTCTCTGGAGAGTAGGAACTAGACCCTTCAAAGCTCATGAGTGCTCATCTAAAGCACAACTATTGGTCAGTGCCTTCCCAAGTAACTAAGAGTGAAGGAAAATTAGTCTACAAGTCTAATGGGCCATGTGAACGCTAGCACTCACCACCCTGAGACCAGAAGAACTAGATGGTGCCCAACGACACCATTTGATGACTCTGACAGGGATCCCAATAGGAGGTCCTCAACAGAATGGGAGGGAAAAAGGTGGACTATAACTAAGAATCATAAAATATAAGAGCAGGCTCACTGGTCTGAGAAAGACTTGGACCCCTACGACGTAGCCCTTAACTGCCTTGTAAGTCTGGAACTGAATTCACCTTCTTGGCTCAACTTTCAGTCCAACACTAAGTGGGTCTGTAAGGTGAACAGTAACACCAGGGTGGTACACGATCCTTGGAACACTCAACCACATGGGATACAAAGGGTGTCATTTGCCTAGGGATGACATTTAGAAGGCAGGAAGTGATGGGAGAGGAGGGTGCCTAGAAACAGGAAGTACAGAGAAGACGAGGTAAGGCGGCTGTTCCAATGCCATGAAACAAAATGTGTACGAATTATTGAATGGAAGACCAGCTTTCTTTGTAAACTTTCATTCACTCAAATTCCAGGAAAAATTTAAACCAGAACAAAGAAGTAGTCTCTATAGAGTTGGCATCTTATATGTACCACACGACAGAGGAAGACTTTGGGGCTTGCGACAGTTGGACTCACTCATGTTTGCCCAATGTGTAAATGAGAACACTGTCTCCGAACCTTATACTCTTTGCACGAGGCTAGGGTAAATCGGCGGATAGCTGCTGCTGGAGTTGGTGGTGGTCCCACTCATAGTGGGGTGACTCCATGCACAATGGGATGGAACCATTGGGATCCACAAGGTCTACGTTGACGGATTTTCTTTCGTACTAGTCCATCTTAGTCTGGAAGGTCCATTGAAATTAGTTCATCATCAAAGCAACACTTAAGCATCTACTACTCACACCTTGTGGAAATCAAACCTGGGTCTCCTGCATGGATGGTGAGAATTCTACCACTGACCTGCCATAGTTGACCCTTATAGATGTATATGTGATGGTTAGGTTTTGTGCCAACTTGGCTGGGCTAGTCTTCTCAGTGGTTTGGCATTACTAGTGATTCCCCATAATCTGACCTACTTTAACGTAACCACTGTCAATCAGTTGTGAAAAGAGGAGGGTGGGGTGCAATGCTCTTAGTCAGGTCACCGTTTCATCAGTGGCGTGGCCTGCTTTCACAATAAGCAGACAATGCTGCGGACAAGCTTGCTTGCTTGGTGTGGATCCTACATCTTGTTCATCGATCGCTGGTTCTTTGGGCTTGAGCTAATGGCCTGCCATATTGCCTGCGGATCCTGGGAGTCATTGGTGGCCTGCCATGTGACCTGCCGACCTGGGCAGCAGCCACCAGACTGTGGTTTTATTGCTCTTCTTGGCTTCATCAGCCTCCACAGTTCCAGCCTAATATCTCACCCAAGGGGTTGGAACCTATCTGGACTTTAACTTGCCTGCTTCTGCAACTGTGTGGGGGCATTTTATTGTTATAAATCTCTCTATATATACATGTATATGAAGTATATAGATGTATATGAATATGAAATGTTCACACAAATATGCATATGTATGAATGCATATGTACATGTATATGATATGTATATATCACTGGTTTTGCTTTATTAGTTATCCCAGCCTATGGCAGTATGTGTGCCTCTGTGTATAATGAATACATTAAGAATGTGTGGTAAGGTGCTAGTGGTGGGGCCTGTATTGACTGGCCTTTCTCAGAATGAGTGGTCGAGACTTCCTGGTCAGGAGTCCAGGAGATGTGTGTAAATTTCTTCTTTCTCTAACACTCACCAGCTACGTGACTTTAGACGAAGCACTTTACCTCTCCAATCCTCTGCGTCATCTGCAGTACAGGGTGTTATACGGAGAGGAGAAACACAATATAAAAAAGCACAGACATCCATCTTCACAACCCTGAGACCAGAGGAACTAGATAGTGCCCAGCTACCATTGCCATGACAATCAGAAAATGATCGCGCTCGGACGTGATTTGCATGGGTGGACAAAATGAACGGAACTCAGAATCTCAAAAAGAAAACAGCCTTATGATGGAGCTCCCGAGACCATGGACTTTGTCAGCCTCAAGTCTGCAATGGAACTCGCCCCCTTGTTTAGACAAAGTCAGCACTTACTCAAGGACAGAGGGTGGGAAAGAAGAAGGAATGGAAACAGGGTCCCCTGGGAGGAAGTAGGGTCAGCGTATGAGCTGAAGGTATGAGCTGAAACAAAATGTGTACAGAGCATTGGATATAAAGCTAATGGCCTGCTCTGTAAGCCTTCACCTGAGTCACAGCAGAAAGTTCAAAACAAAACAAAACAGCAGTGAACTCACAGTCTGGTGCCGAGACTGCACAATGTTAGACTTTTATTAATATCATTGCCAGCCCCTTTAAACAGCAGATTGGGCTGTTCTGTGGTGGGGAGGAGGTGGGTACATGTCCCCTCTGAGTGTGCTTGGTAGATGATCCTCAACCACCTGACCTGGGGGGGCGAGAGCTCAGGTTCTGCCCTCAGACACCATCTGCTCCTGCCTGTCAGGGCCCCTCCCTCGTCCCAGGCTATAAAGAAGTCTGCCCCATGGAGCCCTGATTTAATTAGCTTGCTGATATTGCCCAATCGATCACTCATTTCAAGCCCTCCAATTAGGGGCAGTGCAGGCTGCCCATCACCCTCTCCATTGACTTGTTTATTCAAACCCAGTTGGAGAGCACCCCCCCAGTGCACCCCACCCCCCACATCTTTGAGTTGGGATAAATCTCTCTCCTTTGTGCTCATCAGCCAGCCTCCCTTCTCTTCCCTGGGCTTCCCAGGCAGAGCCTTTCCCATCTCCTCTTTTCCAATTGAATTAGCTTTAATATTTTTTGATGGGGAAAAAAATGTTTGCTTTATCTCTGGTTCTAAAGGTCCTAATTGTTTCCTTAATCTAGGGGAATACCTCATTAAGTTAGGGCTTGCCTGCCTCATCCAGAAATTCAGAGCATTAAAAAAATTTTTTTTCCCTGCACTTGATGATGCTGGGCTGCTGCTCATGGTCTCTTGGGGACCTACAGCTTATTTGCTTGTCCCTTCCAATCTTTGCTCCTTGTGTCTCTGTTTCTCTCTCTTCTTCCCACTTGCTTCCATCAGGCCACACAACCTCTCCTTTTGTTGAGGGAAGGGATTTCAGAACCGCAGAAAGTGGGAATCTGGCAGGAAAGGAGCATTCCTTTCTAACTCAGAAGGACCAGTGGGGGGTCTAAGTGTCCTCTGCTTATACCTACTTATGAATTTTTAGCATCTTCACCTTCAGACACCAAGAGCCATTAGTGTGGGTGTCCCCTAATATGTGATGCCCAATTCGAGAGCCAGGATCCTTGGTGGGGAGAGGACGGGACTGTGGTCAGAGAAGTTGAGGAATGTTTCATATTATGTAGGATGTTTACGAAAATTATCCATCTATTGCCATCGAATTGATTCCAACTCATAGAGATCCTGTAGGATGGAATAGAACGGTTCCTTTGAGTTTCCAAGGCTGCACCTCTTGATTGGAGAAGACAGCTTCAGAAGAGCGGGTGGGTTTTGGTAGAGATATCTAACAAGGAAGGCTCACCCAACAAAGGCCTACTGAAAGCTCTGAGAAGGTCTAAACGCAGGAAACCTGCTAAACGTTGGCTCAGCCAAAGATTTCTGAACTTAGCCCCTGTTCCAATTGAGCCCCTAAAACGCACAGTGTATTGCAATGATCAGCCCATACGCCATCATGAGGATACTGCAGGGACAGAGAGCCTTTGATTCCCTTGCACATGGGGGTCCAATAAGTTGGGGCTGACTCGGGGCCAGTTAATGACAAACGAGTTCCCGTCCACGTTTTCTTTTTTGTTGATCAAAATTACTGAACACTTCTTTTAAAAGATCATTTCTTTTTTCTGTATCCTCAGATGCATCAACTTACTCCCTGAAAGCCACACCCATTGCTGTCAAGTTGGTTCTGACTCGTGGGGCCCCCCCAAGACTCCACTGATAGGGTTTGAACTCTCAAATGTTTAGTTAGTAGTTGGGCATGAAATAGCACTGAACTTGAAGGCCTATCAACTCCCCAGGGGACTTTACATCTACCCACCAGGGATTGGTGATAGCTTTTCTGGCCAAAAGAGATTCTAGCGCATCACCACAGTTGAGCCAATGTCTTTTAGCCACAGTTGGTCTCTGCATCTTCAATCTTAAGGCAAGGTGTGTTAGCCTGTGACTTTAGAGAAGCAAATCCACAGAAACTCATGGAGAAGAGAGAGTTTTCTATAAAGGTCAAGTGCACATCAAGAAAACATCCCAACCTAGTGCTGCCCAAGCCCACAAGTCCATTAACCCATATGTCCCACACCAATCCACAAAGTCCTCCTCCATCTCACAAAACAGACGCAATGATGCTGACTGCAGGAGGAAAGCCAAGTCAGTGAATGTGTAAGCATCTCAGCTCTGGCAGGGGTCTCCACATGGCTGCTCCAGCACCCAGGGCTGCATTGGGGTAGGTCTATGTGTCTTCTCCTTAGGGATGTCTCACAGAAAGTGAGCCTTGCCAGCGGAAGCAGGGAACTGGCTAAGGCAGCTGCACCCTGGTCTGACCATCACAAAACAAGAGACCCCAGAACTAGAAAGGCGAGGTTCACTGAGCCATTTATCCATCTGTCCTTCAATTAACCCCACATGTGTTTATTGGCCAGTTTGGCACAATAAACATTAACTATATCACTAGGTAATGAGAGAGAAGATGGGGTGGGCATCTAAGCTTTTCAGTCAAAAAGACACCAGTGCAGATGGCAGCCATGCCCTTCCTGAGCATGTCTCTAAACACCCCCTGACTGCTTCTGCTCACCAGTTGGAGGACCATGAGCATGGACAGGAATTGCTGGAGATAGTGCAAATGGAATGCTCAACAGGCGTGCAGCACACCCTTCAGTGGGATAATCGAGGTCTCTCTTGAGGCTCTTTTGGGGAAAGGGTACAGGTCGGCTCAACTGGATTTGCCTGAGCAGCCAACCACCTCAGACTCGGAAGGAACAAGTATTAGGAGACCAAGGGCTTTGGCGGAGAGTGCTCTGGACCAGATGTCTGGAGTCCTGAGCTCTGCTTTTGACTTCGCTTTGTCACCTAGGGGACCCCCTGCCCCTCTCTAGCTTTCCATCTTCCCGTCTGTAATTCAAGGAGGTTGCTCAAGGCGATTCCTCACTTACTCCCCACCACAGTCCTAGAGCTCCCCAGACCTTCCAGAGGAGTCCTCTTCTTCAGGACATCAAATGACCAGCTTATCCGAGTCCCCACGTAGGAATCAGGCTGTCAAAGCAGAGGAAAGGGTTGAATGAGCGTCATGCTTCTGCGAGCTGCAGGCCGACTACAATGGAGTTCGCTTTCCTGCCGCTCTCCCTGGCCAGCGCGCTAATGGGGTTGGGATTAGTCACACTTGATTTACAAAACCAACATTGGCCAGTTGGACCCATCTGCCAGCAGCCTGGTCAGCGGCTCTCAGAATGAACGGCTCCATGGAGCGCCAGCTCGAGTGGTTGCTGTGGGTGCCCAACATTGGGGGTTTCCTCCTGGCAGCTCTTCACAGAGATGGGCTGTGACCAGTCAGGAGTGTCTGCATGGATGTCTGTTAAGACAGAGCCTGGGTGAACAAAACGTCATTGGGAATGAATGGAAACCTCCAGGCTGTCTCTGGGGCTGTCAACTGAAAGGTTGGTGTCACCTAGAGCCATCTTGGAAGAAAGGACTTGGGCTCTGCTTCCCCAAAGTCTCAGGCTTGAGAACCGTACGGCGTGCAGGTCCCCCCTGCAGGGACTTGTGGTGAGTCACGCCTGACTTGGCCACAGCTCCTAACCTGGGAGTCTCTCCTGCTCGCACCCCCACTCCCCTGGCCACCAAGCCTGTGGTTGTGAAACATATAGTGTAAATAGAAGTTAAAAGAAGAACTGAACCCCCAGAGATGTCTGTGCTGCTCTCCCTCACAGTTCAGGGAGCTGGTCTAAGGGTGGAGACCCCAGAACTCGGACAGATGGAAGGTGGTAATGGTCTTCTACATTATCTAAGGGGAAATCATACATTTCCTGGGTACCACATGCATGTGAGAGAGGGACCATGAATAAGGAAGATGGGAGAGTTCAGGCATTCACATGATGATTTTGGTTCAGACTGTTGAAATTGCCACGAACTCCCAGAACAAGAGCCCTGGTGGTGTCGTGGAGTCACATGCTGGGTTGCTAAATACAACCCACATGGTCTTGGTAGAAAGAAATGACTTTCTACTCCCATAAAACTTTGCAGCTTCAGAAACCCCCCAGGGGCAGTTCTGCTCTGCTCTACATAGGTTCACTGTGAGTCAGAAGAGTCTTGCTAGTAGTGAGCTTTTGGTTTTGTTTGCCAGAAGAACAGAGATCTGTCAAACAAAGAAGTACAGCCAGAATGCTCTTTAGAAGCAAGGATGGTGAGGTAGGTAGTTTATTATGTCAATCTGGCCAATAAACACATGTGGGGTTAATTGAAGGGTCGAGGGATAAATGGCTCAGTGAGCTTTGCCTTTTTAGTTCTTGGGTCTCTTGCTTTGTGATGGTTGGACCAGGATGCAGCTGCCTTAGCCAGTTCCCTACTTCAGCTGGCAAGGCTCACTTCCTGAAAAACATCCCTGAGCAGCCCTGGGTGCTGGAGAAGCCATGTGGAGACCCCTGCCAGTGCTGAGATGTTTACCCTTTCACTGACTTGGCTTTCCTCCTGCAGTCAGCATCATTGTGTCTGTTTGGTGAGATGGAGGAGGACTTTGTAGATTGGTGTGGACATATGCGTGAATGCTGAACTTGTGGGCTTGGGCAGCACTGGGTTGGGATGTTTTCTTGATGTGCACTTGACCTTTATATAAAACTCTCTTATACATGAGTTTCTGTGGCTTTGTTTTTCTAAAGTACCCAGACTTACACAGTGAGACTTCATCTCTGGGACTTTGGGCATGTTGTCAGGAAGAACAGTCCATGGAGAAGGGCATCATGCCTGGTAGAGGTCCAGTGGAAAAGAGGAAGACTTCCGATGAGAAGGACTGACACAGTCAGTGCCACCAGAGGCTCAAATACAACAATGATTTAGAGGGTCACACAGATAAGGCTAAGATGCTATTTTGTTGTACCAAAAAATTGGCTTTTAGTTGGCACCCCTCAATAGCACCTAACAAGAATGAGAGGGCTGATGTGAGTTCTGATGGTGCAGTGGGTTCAGCATTGGGCTGCTAACCACTAGGTGTGCACTTCAAACCCACCAGCCACTCCACTAAAGAAAGAGGAGGCTGTCTTCTCCCATAACGATTTAACCTAAGGAGCAGTTCTCTGCCCTATTGGGTTACGATGGGTTGTGATTGGCTAGGAAGAGGGAGAGTGAGCTCTGGGGCAGAGAAGTTAAGCACCTGGCTGCTGACTGTGAGGTGGAGAGTGGACAGTGCAGGAGAAAGACCAGGTGACTTGCTCCTGGGAAGATGACACCATAGAAAACTGTACCTGAAGGTTGGACTCTGTCACATGGGATTGTTGTGTAGCCCCTAGGAGCTTAATTCAACACCTGCTAAGGTTTGACGCACGGAAACCTCTGGGGACACTTAGCAACAACATGGGCCTGGTGAATGGTCAAGTTATGAAAGGAAGCATGAGGCTATATGTTTTGTGAGGGCCAGAACTATGCTGTTCTGCAACATGCTCTCTCTCCAAGACAAGCAATGAACAAGACAATGGTCCATCAATATTGGCAACTTGCTTTGAGACCATGAGATTTGAACCCAGCTTAACTTAGATTAGAGACATTGATGATTCATAGGTAGAATTCCCACATCAGTTTAGGGGGTCCTGGTGTAATTCCCACCAATTCATCTCCTACCAGTTTTCATGTTATTGTGACAGGTTTCGTCAGCTTTCCAAGATTAAGGGAGAGCAGGAAGAAAGGCCTGGCTGTATACTTCTGAAAAATCAGGAAATGAAAGCTCTATGGGTCAAAATGGTTCACACTACAGCCCATCATGAAGCTAGCATGGATCAGGGCAGAGTTTTGTTCTGTTGTGCATGGGATGACTAGGAATTAGGTGCTAATCTGAGGACAGCAAACAGCTACCAGCTCCTTTGAGCTGAATGCCTAGGCTGCCCTCCTAATGTCCTCTCTGTGTTCTGCATGTGACACATGGTGCGGCAGCGGTCTGCTCACAGGGTCATCTCTTATGGCTGACTCCACGCTACATAATTCATGTCCGGAGGTGGTTATAGCTGCATCATTATTCTTTAGCACTTCACAAGTGGTCCGTTGTGCGGGCACATCATAGTTTATTTGGCTAATCTCCTCCAGTAGGCATTTCGGTGTGCATCTATCTACACATGCTATGGTTCCTGTTTCTTCAGGCTCTAGACCAGCTAGAAGGATTGCTGAGCCATGTGGTATTTCGATTTCCCATTGTTTGAGGAAGTACCATACCACTTTTCGGGGTGACTATGCTGCTTCCAGTTCTACCAGCAAGCAGTGCGCCAGGGTCTGACCCTCCACATCCTCAGCTGCATTTGTTATTTTGTGTTACTTTTGCTTGTTTGTTTAACTTTGCGATCAGTGCTGGAGGGAGGTGGTATGTCATCGTTGTTTTGATTTGCATTTTTGAATGTTTAGTGATCATGAGCACTTCTTCATATGTTCGTTGCCCAACTTGGATCTTTTCATGGCTGAACTGCCTTTTCATGTCATGTGCCCATTTGGAAAAGTTTACTGTTACCTTCAGCCATGCATGCTTGCATTTGAATCAATTCCATATGGATTTTAGAGTACCAGCTGCCAGGAAACCAATTACCCCAAACCAACAACCCATGTGGGTCATCACAGAGCTGTGCTCTATAGGGGGTTCAGGGCTGTGATCTTTCCCCTGAGGATCGCCAAGCTTTTCTTCTGAGTTGCCTCTCAGTGGGTTTGAATGGCCAACCTTTTGGTTAACAGCTCAGTGTGCAACCATCTTGCCCCCCCAGGACTGACCTCAGAGAAGTAGACCAACTGGAAAGTGGAAAGGCAGAGACCTGAACTCCACAGAGGGGGAGGGGCTGGCAGCCTGCCCTGAAGTCCAACAGCCTCTGCATCACAGTGTTGAGCTGAGAATGGCTCCCAGTGCACTATTCCCAATAAAAAGGCAACAGGGCTCATATTTCCAGGAGTCGAACAAGGGCATACAAATCTGGAAGTGATAAGGCCACTTAAGTTCAGCCCAGTTGTTTGGTGGGATCTGTGTAGATCTATTGGTCCTTGGAAAGTCAACCCTGGTGGGACTTTGCCCTTGGCCTTCTCATACCTGAGTCCTCTCTGTGTGCAGCAGGGCCATGCTTGTCTGTCTGTGGGCCACCCTCTGTGTTTCCCATAAGCAACTCTGCAGGAGGTCTTGACATCCAAGTCGCCATCCTAGGCAGGAGTTTTCCCCACTCATGACTGGGTCAGCCCATCTCTTCCTGATCACCGCCCCCCCAGGACCAAATGTGACCCCTCACCCTGTACCTTAATATGCTGCCTCTGATAGGCAGGAAGTGGAAAGGGCCCAGGTATGATCTGTCCAAAGTAGGGGATTTCAATTGTGATCCCACAAGTTTAAACTTCACATTCCAAGCAAACTCAAAGTGTTAACTTGTGTGAAGGGAAGATCATATTCTATAAGAGAGAGAAGAGATGAGAAAAAGAGAGAGAGAGAGAGAGAGAAGGAAGTGTTAGGAGAGAGAGAAAGGTATGTTCAGAGGGGACAAGGCAAGCTATTAAGTGGTTTGATAAGTTGTTTAAATTGTTGAATCCAAAAGTGGTGATCAGAAATGTACCTACATACATACCTAATTCACAATAAAAGTTTAAAAAAATACAAGAACAACCAAGGTGAAAACTAAATTCACTGCCTTCAGAACGCACAGGGACCCTAGCGAGCATTTATGAAGCTGCCAAACTTGACTGGAAGAGGCAGCCTCGTCCTTCTTCTTTGGAGTGTATGGCGGTTTGAACCCCTGACCTGAGGTCAGCAGCCCAACACCTACCCACAGTGCTACCAAGTCTCCTTCAAGTAATGAGGTTGGATCAGTGGTTCTCACAAGTGGGGCAGCCTTCGGAAGCCTCAGCAGCTCAGAACTGTTTCCCTAGCGAGTCCAAGAAATTGTTGAGTTGTGCTCCTCTCCTTCTCTCACCAGGGTCGGCGGGCTTCCTAGGAGCTGTCAGGGATGTCTGAAGACTACGTGTGTTGGAGACGGCATAGAATGTGGGTGGGTGTGTATACTTGTGTGTAAGAAGTTTCTTGGTTCCAGTGTTGCATAGGGCAAAATGTCTCTTAGGTACAACTCACATGGACCGACATGTCTTGGGTTTTATCATCACGTTTAAGTGTGGCTGAAAAAATTAGACAGCTCACTGGGTTCAATCATATATAATGGTTGATCTTTGAGGATTTTTAACCTACAGTTTTTAACCTGCAGTTTGATAAGTTGATTATGCTCACCCAATATCACCAATGTCACCCACTCATGATTGAAACCTGGAATATGTGAAGTACTAATTTAGGAAAATTGGAAGTGGTCAAAACTGAAATGGAACACACGAAGAGCAGTATCTTAGGGATTAGTGAGCTGAAATGGACTGGTAATGGCCATTTGGAATCAGAAAAACATGATTTACCATATGTACTCATGTATAAGCTGAATTTTTCAGCAAAATTTTAATGCAGTTTCTGTGGTAAAATGAGGTGCCTCTGCTGATGTTCGGGTTGGCTTATACTTGAGTATATATGGTACTCTGTCGGGAATAATACAATCAAGAGGAATGGCATGACGTTCATTGTCAGAAGGATCTTGCTAAATTCATCATGAAGTACAATGCTATCCATGATTGGAATGTATCTAGCCACCTTCAAGTAAACTCAATCAATACAACTATTATTCAAATGTATGTACCAACCGCAAAAGCTAACAAGGAAGAAATTGAAGAATGCTTCCGAAGACTGCAGTCAGAAATTGATTAAACAAGCAATCAAGAGGCATGGATAGCTATTGGCGGTTGGAATGTAAAGATAAGAAACAAAGAGGAAGGAATAGTAGTTGGGAAATATGGACTTGGTGATAGAAATGAAGAATGAGATCGCATGACAAAAATTTTGGAAGACCAACAACTTGTTCATAGCATTGTCTTTGTTCAATCACACGAAAGGCGACTACACACCTGGACTTCCCTAGATGAAACACACAGACATAAATTGAACTCCATCTGTGGGAAGACACGATGGAGAAGCTCAATATCAGCAGCTAAAACCAGACCTGGGGCCGACTATGGAACAGATCATTAATTTCTCATGTGCAAATTCTGAATTAAGCTGAAGACAATCCAAACAACCCCCCGAGTCAAAATGTAACCCGGAGAGTGTCCCACCTGAATTTGGAGAACGGCTCAAGAAGAGACTTGATTCATTGAACACTGATGACAGAAAACCCAGTGAAGTGTAGGATATCAAGACCAACATTCATGAAGAAAGCACAAGGTCATTAGAAAGACAAGCAAGAAAGAAAAGGTCAATGGGATCTCAGAAGAGACTCTGAAATTTGCTCTTGAGGGCAGAGAAGCTAAAGCAAATGGAAAAGGGGAATGAAACCAAGGAGCTGAGTAGAAAATTTCAAAGGGGAAAAAGCCAAATAGTATAACAAAATATGCGAGATTTTGAAAACCAACCGGGAAAAACGTGTTAAACATCTCTGAAATGGAAGAACCCAAGAAAACATGCAAGCATTAGATTGGAATTGTGAAGGATTCTATAGGAAAAATAATGAACGATGCAGGAAGCATCAAGAGAAAATGGAAATAGTACAGAGTCACTGTACCAGACAGAACTAGTCGACAGTCCAGCTTTTCAGGAGATAGCATCTAACCCAAAGCCAATAGTGGTGAAGGAAGACGTTCAAACAGCACTGAATGCATTAGCTAAAGCCAAAGCTGTAGCATCGGTCAGAATACCCACTGAAGTGTTTCAGCGAGCTCAACAAGCCCTGGAAGCACTCACTCATCGCCACCAGGAAATGTGGAAGAAAGACAGCTACTTGGCCAACTGACTGGAAGACATTCATATTTGTTTCCATTTGTGTTAGTCCGGGTAGACTAGAGAAACCAATTTGTAGACACTCATATGCGTATAAGAAAGAGCTTTATGTACAAGATCAATCGAATATTGAGAAAACATCCCAGCGCAGTCTAGATCAAATCCATAAGTCCAGTATTAGCCCACAGGTCCGATACCAATCTATTAAGTCCTCCTCAGACTCACAAAACACATGCAGTGATGCTGAATGCAGGAAGATCACAGGTCAGTGGGTGGGAAGTCTTGTGGATCCAGAGGTGTTGCAAGCATCACAGCACTGGCAGGGCTCTCCTTGTGGTTTCTCGGGCTCCAGAGGTCTGGCTCCACCAGCCTCTCTCCATGTGTCTTCTCCACAGGGATGTTGCACAGGAAGTGAGGAGAGAGAGAGAGAGAGAGAGAGAGAGAGAGAGAGAGAGAGAGAGAGTCTCCCGCCTTCAAGGAGGAATACAGGAGTTCTCAGAATCCTCAGGAAAAGGCCATGCCCACACAGAGGCCTCATTGGCTATGACCTGATTGACAGCCTAAACTCCACCCCTTCACTCTGAATCCTCCAATTGACATAAGATTATGTAACTACCACCCCATTCCAAAGAAAGGTGATCCAACAGAATGGGCAGACGACAGAACGATATTATTGATATCACATGCAAGTAACTTTTTGCTAAGATCATCCAACAGTGGTTGCAGCTGTACATTGGCAGGAAACTGCCAGAAATCCGGGCCATATTCAGAAGAGAAATGAATCAAAGGACATCATTGCTGATGTCAGATGCATCTTGACTCAATGTTTACTTGTGTTTCATTAGCTAGGCAGAGGCAATGCGTGGAGCATTATAAACTGTGGGTCACCTTGATAAGAATGAGCATTCCAGAACATTTCATTGTATTCATGGAGAACTTGTACATGGATCAAGAGGCAGTTGTGCAAACAGAACAAGGGAATACTCCATGGATTAAAATCAGGAAAGATGTGCATCAGTATTGTATCCTCTCACCATACTTATTCAATCTGTGTACTGAACAAATCATCAGAGAAGCTGGATTATATGAAGAAGAGTGTGGCATCATGATTAGAGGAAGGCTTATTAACAAACTGTGGTATGTAAATAACACAATCTTGCTTGCTGGAAATGAGGAGGACTTGAAGCACTTGCTGATGAAGATCCATGTAAGGAAGACCAAAATCCTCACAACTGGACTGATAGGTGACATCATGATAAATGGAGAAAGGGTTGAAGTTGTCAAGCAGTTTGTCTTGTTTGGATCCACAATCAGTGCTCATGGAAGCAGCACTCAAGAGAACAAAAGACGTATTGCATTAGGTATTGAAGAGCAAGGATGTTATTTTGATGAATAAGGTGCACCTGGCCCAAGCTATGGTATTTTCAATTGCCTTATATTCACGTGAAAGCTGGACATTGCATAATGTCCAACAGAAGAATAAGTGATGCATTTGAATTGTGGTGCTAGAGAAGCATGTCGACAGTACCATGCATTGCTTAAAGGAAAAACCAATCTGTATTGGCAGAAGCAAGAGCAGAGTACTTCTTAGAGACAAGAATGGCAAAACTTCATCTTGCATACTTTGGACATGTTGTCAAGAGAGACCAGCCCCTGGAGACGGACATCATGTTTGGGAAAGTGGAGGGGCAGCTAAAAAGAGGAAGGCCCTCAACAGGATGCATTGACACAGTAGCTGCAACAATGGGCTTAGTGTCGTATGAGGGGGTACGTCCCCCAAACTGCTGCTCATTTGTTTTTTGGAGGTGAGGGGAATAGTACATTTGGCCTTCGTTCCACCAGGTCAGACTGTTAATCAAGCTTTCTATTTAGAGGTTCTGAAAAGATTGTGTAACAGTGACAGAAAAGGCCTGATTTGTGGCAGACAGGGGAATGATTTTGCCACCATGACAATGCACCTGCTCACGCAGCCATATGTGCACTAGTTTTTGGCTTCAAACAGCATGCCTCTCTTGCCCCATGCACCTTACTCACCTGACCTCATTCCGTGTGACCTTTTATTGCTTCTGAGAATGAAGAGAGACATGAAAGGACAGTGACTTGATGACATAGAAGAGGTAAAAACAAACAAAACCCAAACAAAAACAAAAGAGGGAGGTGCTGAAAGCCATCCAAACAGATACGTTTGAAAAATGTTTCTAAGAATGGAGTCACAGATTTGACAAAGGTATTAAGTGTAACGGAAAGTACTTTGAAGGTGATGAAGTTGTTTTGTAAACAGAATTAAAGACATACACAGCTTTGGGAAAAATCTGGGTTTTATTTTGGGGTACCCCTTGTATTTATGGTATTTATGGTCATATCAACTTGAAGATGTAGAAGTGAAGGGGTGGAGTTTACCTGCCAATCAGGTACCAACTTGATGGGCGTGGCCTTCTCATAAGGAGGATCCTGGGAATGTCCTCTGTCTCTCTCTGTTTCACCTTCCTATTGGTAAGCCACATGGCTGAGACCGGCCAGAGCTCTGACAGATCCACTCCCATTGGATCCACAAAACTTTGCACCCACCAGTGGTCTGCGACCTTCCTGCATTTTGCATCATTGTATGTGGCTGTATGACTCTGAAGAGGGGTTTATGGACTAGTATTGGACGTAGGGACTTGTTCTGGACTGGGCTGGGATGTTTGCTTGATGATTACTTCTTGATATAAAGCTCTCTCTTACACATATATGAGTGTGTCTGGATTTGCTGCTTTAGTCAACCTGGTCTAACACAGCCAGGCATAGGAACAATTATGAAGAGGACACAGGACCAGACGTGTTTTGTTTGGTTGCGCCTAGGTTCGTTGTGGGTCAGGGTCAACTCAATGGCACCTGACAACAACCTCTAAAAATGACACTTACACACCATCCTTCCATGAGTGTGACTTAGAAACAAGCACAGGCATTAATCTTGGATCATGTGATCACTCACTCCTTCTTCAGAGGAAAGCTCTCCCTGTGTTTCAGAAAGGAGTTCTGGTGGTGCTGAGGGGAAAGCATTGGGCTGCCTACTGAAAGGTTGGAGGTTCAAAGACACCAGTTGCTCTGAGGGAGAAAGAGGAGGCTGTCTGCTCCAGGAAAGTCTGACAACCTTAGAAATCCTATGCAGGGTTGCTATGAATGGTAATAAAGAACTCTGGCTTTCTGTAATAAGAAGGGGCTACAGAAAAAATATATCAATGTGAATGAAGGGGAGCATGGAATGGAGACCCAAAGCTCATCTGTAGACAATTGGACATCCCCTTACACAAGGGTCACAAGGAAGAGACAAGCCAGGAGCATACATTATAGCACCAATGAAACATACGACTTTCCTCTACAAGGAAGAGACAAGCCAGGAGCATACATTATAGCACCAATGAGACATACGACTTTCCTCTAATGCTCCCCCCTCCCATCATGACCTCAATTCTACCTTACAAATCCAGCCAAACCAGAGTATGTACACTGGTACAGATAAAAACTAGAAACACAGGGAATCCAAGACAGATAAACCCCTCAGGACCAATAATGAGAGTAATGATATCAGGAGGGTAAGGGATAGGTGGGGGGAGAAAGGGGAAACCGATTAAAATGATCTACATATAACCCCCTCCCAGGCGGGTGGACAACAGAAAAGTGGGACAAGGAAGACATCAGTCAGTGTAAGACATGAAAACATTTTTATAAATTATTCAGGATTCATGAGGGAGTGAGGGTGGGGAGGGAGAGGAAAATGAGCTGATACCAAGGGCTCAAGTAGAAAGAAAATGTTTTGAAAATGATGATGGCAACATATGTACAAATGTGCTTGACACAATGGATGGATGTATAGATTGTAATAAGAGCTATAAGATCCCCAATAAAATGATTTTAAAAAATAAGAAGGGGTTAAGTGGTGGACTGCTAACTGCAAAGTCACAAGTTCAATCCTACCAGCCAGTTCTCAGGAGGAAAATGAGACTATTTGTTTCTGTACAGATTTTGAGCCTCAGAAACCCACAAGGGCAACACTGTTCTGTCCGAGAGCGCTACTCTGAGTTGGAATCCACTCAGTGGCGGTGGGTTTGACCTTGGTTGGTTTTGTGTTTCAGAGCTCAGAGCCCTGCTACCTCCTCCAGGTTGTCTTCTCCTTCAGAGCATGGCTCAGGGTCGTACTTGACACTCCCCTGTCTGATTCTTTGGTTGATAGAGCCTGGCCTCCCCCCTACACTTATTAGCTCTGTAAGTGCCAGGGTGACCTTGGAGTTGGTTCATCAGTAGACTCTCAAGCATTTGAGACAGGTATTTAATGAGAGCACTGTTCTTGAGTCAATTCATCCATTGGCCACTGACCAACATCATAACCTGCAGTTTCCAGATAAAAGCACGGAGGTTCTGAGAAGGCTAGGAAGGAGTTTGTCTGGTGTCCGTATACTTTCCTTTCAGCATATTTTATGGGGCAAAGCCTGGACGACTTCTAAGAGGTGGTGACTTTTCAATTAGCCTGAACTCACAAGCATCCGACTGTGAATGACTCTACTCATCCCAATTCTGCCTTCGTCTGCTCATTCCAAGGTCTTTTTCAGGCCTGGGGCTGGGGTTGCAAAGAGGAGAATCAGACTTACAGGAACAGTGAGATGAAGGAGCAAGCAAACACAGGGACACCTCTCTGACTTGACGCGGACACATCTTAGGGACCATAACAGACGCAGAGAAGTTGTTAACGAGCAACACAGAAGCCAGGGTGGGAGGGCGCATCAATCAGCGGTAGACATTCTCACATAGACGACTCCTTTATCACATCCTCGGGATAGAGACAGCCCTGTGCTGGGGTGGGAGGCGGGAGCGTGGAGGATGGTATTCCTCAGAGACTTGAAAGACCCATTTCTTTATGAAGCGTGAACGGTCACATCTGCGTCTTAGATGCTGTGGAGTATCTCTCCTTCTGGGGTGTTAGTGGTCACCACCAGCCGATGCCATCGTTGTCTGTGTGCCAAAAGCTTTTGAATACAGAGAGGGATCTCAGTGGTTAGCGCTGAGCTGCGGTGAAGTCCAAGGCCATGTGTTCACTGTCCTCCAGGTTTACAGCAGCACCGCTTGCCCCATCTCCTAGCAGGAGGTGGCTGGTGCATGCGCACCCCTCCCCCCAAGGGTGTCTGCATGTGGATGGGTGAGTGGTTGCGGGTGATTGCTACATCCAGACCCCCAGTGCTCAAGAATTCCTAGGGTGCTTCCTGTATGGAGATCCTTTGAGTAGATTCCAACTCATGGGGAGCCCATATCACCAAGTAAACTTGTCCCAAGGATATTCACTGGAACTCATCAGACTTGCACCCCGCAGATGAGCGCTGAAGTTTGCCCCCACCTCCCCAGGGTTCATGGTGATCCCGTGTGTAACAGAATAAACTGTCGCCAGAGTCTCTGCCATTCTCAAAGCATGGCAACATTTGAACTCATCGTGGCTGCTGCTGTGCCGGTCCATATCCGTGGGAGTCTTCCTCTATTTTGCTGACCCTCTGCTTTGGCAGTGGGGCCCTGCTGGTATAGTGTCACACATTGTGATCCCTGGGGTTGGCAGTTCAAAATCACCAGCAGCTCTGCAGGAGAGAGACCGGGCTTTCTACTCCCAGAAACAGTTACATTGGGAAACCCGTGGAGTTGTGGAGAAGCAGCATTGGCTTGATGGCAGTGAGAGCGGCTTTACCAAGCTTGATGCCGTTCTGCACGAATTGACCCGTTGTCCTGGCATGTCCGAAGGAAGGGCTGACTCTTCCTAAAAACGCTTCCAAAGTACGTGAGTAGAAATGTCACCATCCCTATTCCTAAGGAGTCTTCTGATTACATTTCTTCCAAGACAGATTTGGTTGGTTTTCAGGCAGTCCATGGTCTAGCCCATAGTCTTTGTCAACGTCATAATTCAAAGGCATTGATTCTTCTTCAGTCTTCTTCATTCATCGTCCAACTCTTGCCTGCATTTGAGGTGATTGAGGATTCTATGGG
The DNA here is from genome assembly GCF_050624435.1 of Tenrec ecaudatus. Lineage (NCBI taxonomy): Eukaryota > Metazoa > Chordata > Mammalia > Afrosoricida > Tenrecidae > Tenrec > Tenrec ecaudatus. Next base: position 28,286,956 of record NC_134545.1, on the reverse strand, counting down.
TTGAGTCATGACGAAGTCATCAAAATGATACTTTTTTACATTATAGAGAGGCCTTTTCAATACTTCCAATCCACATTAAATGCCACTCCATGCTCTTTCTTCCTTCCTGTCTGCCCCACCAGCACTGCCGTGAGCGGCACTTGCATAGGACCTCTGGCTCCAAAGTCAAAGCCAGGGTCACCAGCTGCTAATACGGGTTTTTTCCGTCCCCTGAGAGAGGCTATTCGACTACATGCCGACGTTTTGTTGATTTAAGAACTCTGCAGGCTGGTCCCCTCCAAGGCACTCTGCCTTCTGAAAAATTCTTCCCTCTCCAGAAGCCATTAATCACCTTCTGTAATTAAATAACACAGCATCCTATAATTAGGGGATTGATTGGATGGTTCGGTTGTTTACTCCTCCAGTAATTCTGTACCCTGTGAGCTCCATGAGGGCAAGAATGGTGTCCTTTGTTGGGTCCAGCTGGGTCCCCAGTGCTGTCTCTAGTGCCTGCCCCATGGGAGATTCTCTATACAGGTTGGTTGCGTAGAGGAATGTATAGCTACATGATGTCATGGCCAAATTTCTCCCAGATAGTTTATTAAGTATGAAAGAGAGGTTGGCAGTTTTCAAGGAGATGTGTCACCCTGATCAGTCTTTGCATCCAGACTGCGCCTTCTATCTGAGGCAGCATGAGTTACTGATGGGCGTCCTTCTTATTAGTTACCATCAAGGTGGCTTCTACCCACAGCGACCTTTTGCAAAATAGAATGAAGCACTGCGCGGCCTGGCACCTTCCTCGCAATTGCTCCTTGGCCTGAGCCCATGGATGCAGCCATGGTGTTGGTCCAACTCTGGCAGATCTTCCTCTTTTCCATCACCCCTCCAGATGTCCTCTTCCTGGGACTGGCCTCTCCGGATAATATGTGCCAAGTACATTGGATAAAGTCTTGTCATCCTGGTCTTCAGGGCCCTCTGGCTTTACTTCTTCCAATACAGATAGGTTTGGCCACTGAGGACTGGTCATGGCAAACAAATGAATTGTTGAAAATGATGGTGGTGGTGACGATGATGATGGGCATGATTGTTTTTAATTTGATTGAGATTTGCGTGGAAGTTTAGAGAGCAAATTGGTTTTCCATACAACCAGTCATACACATTGATGGCAGCCCATGCCTGTTCCCACATGCTCCCCGAGTTTCTTGTGTCCCTTCACCTTTCTTTCCTATCCTTGCCTGCCTTCGCAGTATTATCCCTGGGCAAAAGTCGGCCCCCTTGATCTCAGAAGGTTGAGTGTTCTAAGGACTGAGTCCTGCCGTGGGGGTGGCGTTTGCTTTAAAGGCCTCTAGTGTTTGACTGAAAGTTGACTCACAGGGGTGAGTTCAGTCCTCGGCCTCAATGATGTCTAAGGTTCCACTAGTCTCTATCACACTGGTATGCCTGGTCCTTTCTTATGTTTTTGAGTTCTCTTCCCTGTGTTTTCCTGCTCTATTCACTTAGGACCTTCTTTTATGTCCCCTATCAGCAGTGGTAGCTGGACACCATCTAGTTCTTCTGGTCTCAGAGTCACGGAGGTTTGCCTTCATGTGGTCCTTTGGGCTTTCTGACTGATTGATTCCTCGTGTCTCTGAGTTTCTGTACTCCTCTTCGCTCAGGCTGGGAAAAGACCTTAACTTGGCAGTTCTCACCCTGCGGGTTGCGACCCCTTTGGGGGTCGAATGACTCTTTCACAGGAGTCGCCCAATTCATAATAGTAGCAAAATTACAGTGATGAAGTAGCAATGAAAATCATTTCCTGGTTGGGGGGGTCACCCCAACATGAGGAACTGTATTAAAAGGTTTGAAGCATTAGGAAAGTTGAGAACCACTGCCTTAGATGGTCACTCATGAGCCTGTAACATCCTGGCCAGCACTCACCAAAGTTGAATTCTGTCTTTGTGGACTCTGCTAGTCCAACTGGCTTGATGTCCCCCAAGACTACAGTGTGAGAGATAAATGGTTTCATTTTCTGCCAAGTGATCTACAGATATATCATAATCCCTATCTAGATCTTATCAACATTCTCTAAGGAGATGGAAAAATGAATCCTAGATGTATGGAAAGGAAACAGACCCTGCATAAGCAAACCACGACTGAAGAAGAGCAAGGTAGGAAGTCTCACATTTGCTGACCTCAAAACCTACTAAACAGTCATGGTAGCAAAATTGCCTGGTGTTGAAACCATGACACATAGACCAATGGAACAGAATTGAGATCCCAAAAGTGCTTCCATACACCTTTTATTCTTCCCATTAAAATAAATAAATAAATAGATAGATAGATAAATAAATAAAGCATCTTACTGGGGGCTCATACAGCTCTTATCACAATACATACACACATGCATTATGTCCAGCACATTTGTACATTTGTTGCCATCATACTTTTCTTTCTTTCTTTTTTTATTAAATACTTTTATTGGGGGCTCTTACAGCTCTTATCACAAGCCATACATTCATCAATGTGTCAACCACATTTTCACATATGCCGCCATCATCATTTTCAGAGCATTCTCTTCCCACTCGAGCCCCTGATACCAGCTCCCCATTTCTTCCCCATCCCTCCTCCACCTACCCTCCCTCACAAACCCTTGATAAGTTATAGATTATTATTTTCATATCTTACATTGTCCTCCGTTGCCCCTCACTCACTTTTCCATAGTTTGCCCCCCTGAGAAGGGGTTATAGGTTTATCCTTGTGATCGATTCCCCCTTTCTCCCCTCACACTCCCCTAATCCTCCTGGCATACTACTCTTATTGTTGGCCCTGGGGGTTTATCTATCCTGGATGAGGGGAATAGAACTATGTACTCATATTTATATGTTAAGAATTAAGGTTGCAAATGGACATTGGGTCTCGACTCAAGTACTCCTTTAACACAAGAACACTTTGTTCTCATAATTCGGCATTCTGTGATGCTCACCTTCCCAACACAATTGCTGAAGACAAAATGGGTGTATAAGCAAATGAGAAGAAAGCTGATGCCCGGCTATCGAAAGATATAACGTCTGGGGCAGGCGTCCTCAAACTACGGCCTGCAGGCCATATGTGACCCGCCAAGGACATTTATCCAGCCCGCCGGGTGTTTTTGCCCCATTTGGTTTTTTTGTTTTTTGCTTCAAAATAAGACATGTGCAGTGTGCATAGGAATTTGTTCATAGTTTTTTTTTAAACTATAGTCCGGCCCTCCAACTGGTCTGAGGGACAGTGAAATGGCCCCTTGTTTAAAAAGTTTGAGGACCCTGGTCTGGGGTCTTAAAGGCTTGAAGATTAACAAGTGGCCATCTAGCTGAGAAGCAACACAGCCCACATGGAAAAGCACAGCAGCCTGTGTGATCATGAGGTGTCGATGGAATCAGGTACCAGGCATCAAAGACCCAGAACAAACTCATACCCAACCCAATGCCCATCTGTACACAATTGGACATCCCCCTACAGTGGTATCACAGGGAAGAAATGAGCCAGTCAGGGTGCAGTGTAGCACCGATCAAACACACAACTTTCCTGTAGGTCTTTGGTGCTTCCTTCCCCCCATTATCATGACCTCAATTCTAGCTAACCATTAAAAAATTTTTTTTTAAATACCCCTCTTCATAGCATTCCATTATCTTAGTGATTTTAGTTACTTCTGCTGTGGCATCACCTATTTTATTTATCATTTCCTCCTCTCCTTTTCCCCCTCTGCTAGATTTTCCAGTGGTTTGTCAATTATATTAATCCTTTCCAAGAACCTCTTGATTGTGTTGGTTTTAAAGAACGTTTTGTAGTGAAATAGGTGAAGGTCGACAGAGAGGAATTTGTTTCCGTTCCTTCTGCTTTAATCATATTTTATCTAATTTCTTATGATAACAAGAGCTCTCTCTTTTGGTTGCTATTCCTTTTCTAATTACTGGAGAACTTAGGTAACGTTGTTAATTCCAGTGCGCCTTTCCCCCCCCCCCAACTCCCCACGATGTGATATATGCATTTACTGCTGCAAAATTGCCCTCTATGCAGGGATTTTGATGTGTCTCTAATATTTTTGTTTGGTTGTGTTTTTGTACTCTTTCAATCTTTGTAAAATTTCTTCCATTACCTGGAAGTTTTAAGGTGGGTGTTACTCCATTTCCATGTATTTGATTTCGGTCTGGTTGATTTCTAATTTTATAGCCTTGTGTTCTCTGAAAAAGCAACGCCCTGGAGGCATCGCGGTAATGGGTTGAGCTTGTCTCCAGAGAGTCTTATTCATTGGGCCAGGGATGCATTGTGGATATGAGCATTTTTGTGTGTGTATCTTTGGCTCCTGTTGAGTCCTAGTGGTGCAGTTGGACTGCTAGCCACAAGGTCAGCAGTTCAAAACCACCAGCTACTCTACTGGAGAAAGATGAGGCTTTCAACTCTCATAAAAAGTTACAGTTTGCAAAACCCACAGGGAAAGTTCTACACAGTCTTATAAAGTCACCATGAGTTTGGCTCTTGGAAGATGCTTTATAGTATTTCTTTGGGAAGCCCACCTCTTAGTCTTTTATCTGTGGCTTGGGTTGATTTGAACCCCCCAACCTTTCAGTCAGCAGCACAGCAGGTCACCCAGGGACCTAATAAAGGGCTTCTCATTCACTACACCTTCATCATCTGGGTCATCTTTCTGTCCAGCAAATGTTCAACATGCAGAGCCATCTCAGGGGTTTTGCTGGCGTGGCTTCCTCTACTGGGAACACTCTAGAGCTTTTTGTGTTGTTTCCTGGTCCATTCAGGCGCAGGGAGGTCTTCCTGCCCCCCACTAGTTACAGAGGTGGCACCCACCTCACCCCACAGCACTCTTGTCTCCTTGCACATTGCTTTTTGTCTTCTTACTGTTGACTGAACCAACTGAAATGGTGTGGTTGGTTCCTCTGTTATTTGAGGACTGAAGTTTACAAGAGCTGCACTAGTGTCTCCCATGTCTGGATACATATATATGACTGGCAAAAAACCAAAGCAAAGCAAAACACACAAACAAGAAGCCTTGACTAAAGATCAGTGGAGTGAAGCTCTCCACTAATGGATTCCACCTCATCAATGGATCCTGACTTCGCTCCGTCTCACACAAGGGATGCCGCATCCCATTTCCACTCCCCTGAGTCACCGAGTGTCCTCCCTGATAAATGGTCATCATGGTGGGAAAACACCAGACCTGATTTCTCAGCTGAAGCTGACACCAGAGCCTCTTGCCAAATGTAGGCCATGAATCCGAGTCCCTATTTGGAAGGGCCTTGAGGAGATGGGCATCTGGGCTCATGCCTTTTCCAGCAAAGCAGTCCGAGTTTTCTTGCCCCTCCCTCCCCTTGTGAAATCTGCTGTCACCCTTTTTTAAAAGACATCCAAGAAAGTGTAAAACCACGCTTCCCGGATTCAGGGATGCAATCGTTTGTGTAATTATAACCCAACACATCACAAAAGTCAGCTTGGTTGGTGCTTGCTGCTTGCATAATTCATCACTCATTTCCTGTCAGGGCCCAGGACCTTTCATAGCTGGTAGACCAAAAAAAACAAAAAAACAAAAATTAAGTTTACATTGCTCGATTAAAAATTCAGAAGTTTAAGGGCAAGAAAAACAAGATGTGAGTTGTATCATCATTAAATAGACAGAAGATAAATAAAGCTTCAGAAGAGGAAACATGAAGAAATGAGAGCGAGGACAGTGGAGGGAAATATATACCTTGCTGGGAGCTTGTTGTTTCTCAGATTTAAGGCTCTAAGTATCAGCTTCAGTAATTCCTTCTTCCTAATGGTCAAAGTTCAGGAGATAGAGGAGGCTTTCTACTCCCCCTGTAAAGAGTTAACATCTCAGGACCCACTGGGGAAGTTCTACCCTGCCCTAGAGGGTCTCTGAGTCCGGATTGACTGGTTGGCAGCGAGTATAAATTCAAAATTCAGATGAAAATCCAGGGACTGAAAGTAGGAAGCGAAGTTAAGAGACTTAGGGTTCAGAGGGTGTTCACCTCCCTCCTTCCTACCTCCTCCTCACCCTCCTTTCCCTCCTTCCTACCTCCTCCTCACCCTCCTTTCCCTCCTTCCTACCTCCTCCTCACCCTCCTTTCCCTCCTTCCTACCTCCTCCTCACCCTCCTTTCCCTCCTTCCTACCTCCTCCTCACCCTCCTTTCCCTCCTTCCTACCTCCTCCTCACCCTCCTTTCCCTCCTTCCTACCTCCTCCTCACCCTCCTTTCCCTCCTTCCTACCTCCTCCTCACCCTCCTTTCCCTCCTTCCTACCTCCTCCTCACCCTCCTTTCCCTCCTTCCTACCTCCTCCTCACCCTCCTTTCCCTCCTTCCTACCTCCTCCTCACCCTCCTTTCCCTCCTTCCTACCTCCTCCTCACCCTCCTTTCCCTCCTTCCTACCTCCTCCTCACCCTCCTTTCCCTCCTTCCTACCTCCTCCTCACCCTCCTTTCCCTCCTTCCGTTTTGTTCTCCTTCTCCCTCCCTAACTCTCTTTCTCTCTCACTCTCTCTTTTGTTCCCTCCTTGCCTCCATTCTCCCCTCCTTCCCTTCCTGCCTTTCTCTCTCCTTCTCTTCTGCCTGTCTTCCCTCCTTTGCTTTCCATCATCTTCCTCTTCTTCCTCCTTCACTCTCCATTCCTACCTTCTGTCCTTCTCACAAGATTTTATTAATTCTCCAATCTGTTCTATCAGGTGTGTAGGAGTTGGAATTGATTTGAAAGCTAACCATAACAACTCTTTACAAGGGATGCTGTGAGATGCTACTGATGTGATGTCAATAAACCAGAGTTCTGTGTGGATGAGGGACCTACAGCCTAGTGGGAGGAAAGACAATTATAGCCCAGAGGGGTCAGTATGTTTGCGTAAACACAGAGGGGGCTGTTGCAGCCCAGAAAGGACACCTGACCCAATCTTGGTGATACTAAGAGAAAGTAATGCTCAAAATAGCCTTTAAAGGAGGTATACACACTGGCCAGATGAAGACCAGAGGGTGAGGTGAGGAATGGCGGTTCATGAAGGAGTGAATAGCATGTGCAAAGGCCCAGGGGCATGGTGGAACATGGCGTGTTCAAGGAAGCCGATGTAACGTGCTCTTGTTTATAGAACGGGTGCAAATTGGGTTAAGTGGGGCTGTGTTTAGAATACAGGTCGCCAGAGACTTGGTGGCATTCAACTCCCACTAGCTTTAAAGGAAAGTCTCTTGGTGGTGCAGCAGTCAAGCACGCCATTGCTATCTGAAAGGCTGTCACTTTGGCTTGGTGACAGCAAGACCTAGTGCACTGCCATTATGCAGAGTATAGCCTAGAAAACACTATGGGCAATTCTGCTCTTCATGGGCCTTGAGTCAGCATCCACTTGACAACGACTCCCCCAGAGCAGCCGATTGGAATTTCCTTGCAGGCAGGGAACATGTCCTTCTCGTTTCCCTCATCTTGGCCGTCCCATTTCCTATCACACAGTCTGACACACAGCATGCAGTTGCTGACTAACTTTCTGATCCTAGAAGTCGCTGGGGCACCAGTGAAGACTCTTGTGACAACATGATCATATTTTCTCACTAGCAAGATCCTTCTGGGTGGACAGTGGCTGCGCCATGGCTTGGAGCGGCAGCAATGGCGCTAGCTAGACAGCTGTCATAGAGTTCATGGTCCAGACTGCTAATGGTGTCCCACTATTAAATCTCCTCTTCCTTTTGGTACCAGAATCCTCTCAGTATCAGCAGGGCATACAACCGCCCAGCTGCAGACTACATTTCCCAGGCTGCCTTGTGACTCGGCACACAGCATAACCATGTGACTAGGTTCTGGTCAGTGAGCAGATGCGATGATCCAACTCCTGCCCCATTCCTTAAAAGGAATCTACTTGCCCTAGTCAGTTTATCTCTTTCCCTTCTCCGCTCACTCTTGGATGTAATCATTGTACTGGGGAGACAGCTTCTACTACAGGGACAAGGATCATCTTCGTGGGCAGTAGTTGACAAACCATATCCCACAAATAAAGCTTTATGGCAACACAGCCACGTTACCTCATGTACCTAATGCCTATGTCTGCTTTCTCATTGCAATAAGGAAGTGAAGTGGTTTGACAGAGATTCATAAAGTTTAGAGCCTGCTATTTTGCTTTCTAGGTTTCTGCGGAAGATCTTAACAATTTCTTCTTAGGGGATGGCAGAGGAACAAGACAGAAAGGGCTGGGTGCTTGAATGACTGTAGATTAGAAATTCCTCTCCATTTGGGCAACCCAGCCAAGAGAGTTAGTCAAAAAGTACGGCTACAGCCCCCAACCTGACTTCTAACACCACAGATTAATTCTGCCTTTTCCTATGAAGTGTGTCTTTTTATTTATAAAGTTTTTGACTCGTACTTCCTAGCATTGTATTTCCGAGACTCACCTACGTTGTTCTGTGACACGCAGAATACCATGATTTATTGACCCATGCTGTTGTTGCTGAAACTTGAGTTGTTTCCCTTTTCCTTTGTTTTGCCAGTGAAGGTAGACTTGTGACGACTGTTCTAGCTGAAGCCTTTCGGTGGACACAGGCTGCCTGCTTCACCCTCGGGTTCTAGACCTGGATGCATAGCTGTTGTTGCTCTTAGCCACAAGCCAGGAAATCTGCTTCCAGAAGGCTGCAGCCTTGAAAACCCTAAGGGGCAGTGCTAGGCTGCGTGCTTGGGGTTGCCATGGTATACGAAGGGGTACCCCCCAAAATGGGGACTAAAGCTGGGTGGGGCTTTCATGGTACATGCTTTTCCTCTAGGAGAGCATTGAGCAACTGGCTCGGAGTTAGTGCAGCCAGTGGTGTAGCCTGGGACAGTTCTCTCTGACCAGAGTGAATTTTTTTTTCATAAAAGCAGTTTTGAGGGGAGACTCTGGGCGGTGTAAAATAAGATAAAATAATTATTTATAACCTATTAAGGTTCAGGGGAAAGGGGGGATCAGGGAGGGAGGGGGAGGGAAAAAAAAGGAAACCGAGCTGATTCCAGGAACCCAAGTAGAAGGCGAATTTTGAGAATGACGAGGGCAACGAATGTATAAGGGTGCTTTACTCAATTGATGTATGTATGGATTGTGATAAGAGTTGTATGAGCCCCAATAAAAAGATTTATTAAATTTTAAAAAAAAGCAGTTTCACTTGAACCTTGTTTTGTGGTGTGTGTGTGTGTGTGTGTGTGTGTGTGAGACAGCTGATTTAAGAGCACAGCATGTAGCTGTGAAAGTTTGTTTCCTGCTCAGGAAAAATGCCGCAGAAACTGTTGTGATGTTGAACACAGCTGACAAGCCAGCGCCATGGGAAACACCCAAGTGCTCAAGTGTATTAGTGGTTTTCTCACTTCAAACACAGGGAAATGTCAATTGACGACAAACCTTGTTCTGGACGCCCATGCCCATCAACTTCCCAAACAGATGAGAATGTCAACTCAGTGCCTTTGGAATTTGTTCCTCCAGGTCAGACTGTTGAGCAAGTTTTCTATTTAGAGGTTCTGAAATGATCGAGTAACAGTGTGCAACAACGAAAAGACTGGATTTATGGCAGATGGGGGACTGATTTTGCCACCACAAAAATGCACCTACTCACGCATCCATCTCAGCGCACCAGTTTTGGGCAAAACCCAGCATGCCTTTCTTTCCCCATGCACCTTACTTACCTGACCTCAAGTTGTGTGCAACTTCTTTTTGTTCCCGTGAATGCAGAGGGACATGAAACCACAGTGTACAAGAAGTGAAGGGAAAAAACGAGGGAGGTGCTGTTTGTCAGCCATCCAAACAGATGAGTTTGAAAAATGTTCCTAGAATGGAATTGCAGATTGGACAAATGTAGTAAGTGCAATGGAGAGTACTGTGAAGGTGATAAGGTTGTTTTGTAAAAACACTTAAATACCTGGCTTTGGGGAACAGATTCCAGGTTTTGGGGGGTACCCCCTCATATAGTTTGTTGTTACGTGCCACCAAGTTGCTTTTGACTCAGTGTGAGCTCAGGTGATCGAGTACAACTGCCCCGTGTGGGTTTTCTCGGCTGTAGTTTCTATGGGAGCAGGTCACCACGTCTTTTCTCCCGGGGAGCCATTGGGTTGGGTTCTAAGCACCCACTCTTTGGGTTGCAGGCGAGCGAGTGCTTAGCTGTTGCATCACGATGAGTCCTGTATACGCACTCCCGTTGGGTGATTACCTGGACGCGGACTTGGTGAGTCATGGGCATTCATACGGAGGAATTTACCAGCTGCTAACACCCCCAGCAGAGTACATAATATATCTTCACTACTAATCTTTTGTCCCTCTCCTTCCATTATTTCTATTGGGTTGTCTACCTTTTTCGTAGGAATTCCTGGGTAAACCAGATGGTAAGTGCTTGCTTGTTAACCAGAAGGCTAGTTCCAGTCTACTCAAAGATGCCTCCAAAGACGGGCCTTCTGAGAAATCATCTGTTGGCCTGCCTCATGATACACTCTGGTTGAAAGGAGTTGAAGTCAACTTGTGGGTGATACTTTGCTTATTTTGCCAGGTGTTCGGTGTATATATCTGGATACATGTCTTTGGTCAGAGGTAGTATCGCAACCCCCTCATCCCTCCACCAACTCTCTGGGTTTCCTTCCCATTGTTTCCATGGTGACTTCAAAGGAAAAGGTTGTGTTAGGAATTTGGCAAAGGCCCGCAGAGCAGATGACTAGCTTTCCACTCCATCGTTCAGACACATTTTATTTCAGTTCTTCCCACGCCATCCGCTCAATGCGTCACCACTGCCTGTCTTTGCTGTCTCCAGTCCTCCTTCATTTGGAACCCCCTGGAGCTCAGTTCCAGACCTGAAGGGCCATAGTCTTGAGGATTTCCCAGTCTCTATATGACTAGGAAGCCTAATTGTGTGTGTGTGCGATTTTGAGTTCTGTCCATTATTTCCCTCCCATCCTGGCTCAGCCCTTCCAACACGATCCTTCTTGGAGCAGGCGGCAGTGAAAGCCGGGCACCATCTAGGTCCTTTGGTCTCAGGGTTGTGGAGACTGAGGTTTGCGTAGACCGGTGAGCTTGTTTCCCTGTGACCTTTGATTTTCATCATCCTTCTTCCTCCATTGCCGAGAGTCAACACCGACTTTGTTAGACAGATGTCCTCACTTTGAACAGAGTTCGTGTTACTTTATTTTTATTTTAGCAGAATAACATGTTCTCAAGCTTATTTGAGGGCAGAAAACAGTGTTTCTATTTTTTAATTATTTTATTGGGGGCTCATACAGCTCTTATCATAATTCACACATGCATCCATCGTGTCAAGCACTTTTGTACATTTGTTGCCATCATCATTTTCAAAACATTTTCTTTCCACTTGAGCCCTTGGTATCAGCTCCTTATTTTTCCCCTCCCTTCCTCCCTCCTTCCCTCCCTCCCACTCTCTCTCCTTCCCTCCCTCCCTCCCTCCCTCATGAACCCTTGAAAATTTCAAAAGTTATTATCATTTCATGTTTTACACTGACTCCTTTCACCCACTTTTCCATTGTCTGTCCTCCAGGGAGGGGCTTATATGTAGATCAGTTCCCCCTTCCCACCCCCACCGTCTCCTTCCCCTCCTGGCAATCTACTCTCATTACTGGTCCTGAGAGGTTTATCTGTCCTGGATTCCCTGTGTTTCCAGCTCATATCTGTACCCATGTACATCCTCTGGTCTATCCGGATTCTAAGGTCGAATTGGGATCATAATAGTGGGAGTGGGGGGGGGAGCAGCATTAAAGAGCTAGAGGGAAGTTGTGTGTTTCATCGGTGCCATACTGCAGTCTGACTGGCTCGTCTCTTCCTTGTGAGCCTTCTGTAAGGGGATGTCCAGTTGTCTACAGATGGGCTTTGGGTCTCCACTCTGCACTCCCCCCCTCATTCACATCAATCTGATTTTTTTTTGTTCTGGGTGAAAGCAGTGTGTTTTGAGGGGGCAGACAGGGGTCTGAGCAGAAGTCAGAGGTGTGAGGCCAGGCCTTTGGAGGGGACCTGGCGGGGAGGGCAGCCAGAAGCCTGGAGGAGTTCCTGGGGCCCTGCTTTCACGCTTGCACTTCCCGAAGGCCCCAAAAGACTGATGCTTTGAGCAAGCGTTGCCAGGACCCAAGTTCGTGTTAGGAATATTAATGTAGCAGCAAATGCTGGAGGTTGGTTCTGGATGAGGAGAGGCTGAGGGGTCCGTGAGATATGCCGATGTCCTCTGTGTGAGGGTGGGGGCTGGGAGTGTGGCTTCAGCTACATGGACAGGATTGGGCATTTCTTCTCCCTAGAGTGAGGGTTGACAGAAGACAGGCGAGGCTGGTGATGCACCCAGAGATGCCATATCCTTCAGAAGAGCGTCACAGCCGCTCTGGTTGTCGGACAGACTCCTGGGTCTGACTCAGCCTGGTGCTGTCGGCCCATTCTTATATAAAAGCTTGGAAAAACAAGCTGATGAGTCACAGAGTGGTAGGCCAGCCCTTCATCTGTCAGCTTCTTGAGAGCTTGGGAGGAGACAGGCAACGCTGCCTGCTCTGTGTCCCGGAACAGCCCAGGTCCCCTGAAGTGGTAGGCAGGCTGGAGGCCTGGGGGGAGAGAGGGCGAGAGGAGGAGTCTGAATCTGCATCTTGTTCTACTTCAACTCAGCTGTGTGGCCTGGGGGGGTGGGGATTCCTTCTGCTTTCTGGGCCTCAGTTTCCTTATCTGCCGAGAGGACTGTGAGATGCAAATGAGCAGATGATATCACATGGCTTCCAGATGATATTTCAGAACTGTAACAAATCACTAGGGTGCACCGTCAACAGGGAGTCAGTGAGCTTGGCGTTTATCCCGCCCCAGGAGTGGGCAGTCTAGGAGACAATTTTGTATGGCAGGCGTCCATCACTCTTACGTCCTTGTCCTTCCCATGTTACCAGCCCTTGATGGCCAAGGCCAAGCTCCCGTCTCTGAAGCCTGAACATCTTCAATCCCAGAGAGGGACACGGAAATCACATATGGTCATGTGTGGTGAATCATCTCTTTCTGTGGAAAAAACATGTAAGGTGAGCTATGAAGCACCAACAATAGCATCTCCCTAGCTCATCTGAGTGTGGGCATCAAGCTGGCTGCCCTGGGAGGGCATGGGGTTGGATATGCAGCCAGAGGGATGGTGTGAGCAGAGGCATGGGGTGGGACATGGTATGGCAAACTCAAGGAGCCCCAAGCAAAGTCAATGTTGGAAGGGAGACGTGAGGATGAAGGCTGACTCTCTGGCCTCAGCAATGTCCATTCCACCCCTTACTCCTCTGCTTTGCCCACAAAGACCTTGCTAGTTCTCAGTTATCATCGACATCTAGTTCTGTATCATCGACATCTAGTTCTGTATCATCTGATCTACTTCTAGTTCTGTATCATCTCTATGACTACATCTATATCTTAAATTGTCTGTCCCATCTATTGGATTCCTGGTGATGCAGTGGCTTCAACACTGGGCTGCTAACCAAAAGCCATGCTGTGGGACAGAGGGGAGGCCGCCTGTTCCCTCATAGCTTTACAGCCCTGGGAGCCCTGGGGAGCAGTCCGACTCTAGCCGGTTAGTTGTTATGAGCCTTGTAGACTGGGCCGCAGCCGCTTTGTTTGGTGTCTGAGTTTGTCCACTGTAAGAGGGGCTCCATGAGAGCAGAGGCATTGCATTTTCCCCTCTGATTGGTTCCCTGGTGGCAAGACATGTGGTGACTGTTCAGAGGTGCCACCGATCCGTTCCGATTCCGAGTGACCCAGCGCACAGTAGAGCCAAACCATGCGGGGGCCCTTGGCCATCCCCTCAACTGTTCTTATGTTTTAACTCATTGTTGCGGCCGCTGGGTCAGTCCGACTCCTTGGCTTTACCAAACACGACACCCTTTTTCAGGGGTGGGTCTTGCCTGATGATCACTATCCTTGATTCTTGGTTGTACTTGGTCTAAGGCAGATTTATTGGCTCTTGCGGGCGTTCTCAGTCCTGTCCATATTCATCGCCAGCCCCACAGTACCAGTGCATCATCCAGTCTCTGGCAGCCCTTGTCCACCCCTCGCTTGAAAACCCCAGGGAGCACATGTGTCCAGGTGCTTCACACATGGGTGCGTGTATGGCTTGTGATGGGAGCTGTGAGAGCCCCTAGCAAGGTGATCGAAAAGAAAAGGACACCCCGCGGAGCACCGGGTTACCCTACTTTGAACACAGGAAGTCACCTCGAGTCAGCATGGGCTTGAAGGGAACCCACAACAACTCTCATTCGATGGTTAACTTTTGAGGGGCTGCGAATCCACTTGAGGAAGTTAGTTTATTGTGCCCACCTGGCCGATAAACACATATGCGGTTAATTGAAGGGTGGAGGGATAAATGGCTCAGTGAGCCTTGCCTTTTTAGTTCTCAGGTCTCTTGCTTTTTCATGGTCGGACCAGGGTGCAGCTGCCTTAGTCAGTTCCCTGCTTCAGCTGGAAAGGCTCACTTCCTGCAAGACATTCCCAAGGAGAAGCCACATGGACCTACCCCGATGCAGCCCTGGTGCTGGAGCAGCCGTGTGGAGACCCCTGCCAATGCTGAGATGCTTACTCTTTCAGTGAGTCGGCTTTCCTCCTGCAGTCGGCATCACAGTGTGTGTTTTGTGAGATGGAGGAAGACTTTGTGGATTGGTGTTGGACATATGGTTTAATGGGTTCATGTTGGACTTGTGGGCTTGGGCAGCACTGGGTTGGGATGTTTTTTTGATGCACACTTACCCTTTATAGCAAACTCTCTCTTATACATGAGTTTCTGTGGCTTTGTTTCTCTAAAGTACCCAGACTCACACACCACTTTTCCCAATGGCTGCACCAGTTAGCCTTCCCACCAGCAATAGCTGAGACTCCCAATTTTCCCTCCTCCATCCCTGTGGTTGTTGTTAGATGCCATGTCGTTGGTTCCCATTCATAGAAGCCCTCCGTACCGCAGCACGAACCAGACCAGAAAGGTATCCGGACGCTTGTGGTACGTACGCCGATTGCTGCAGCCGTTGTGCCCATTCATCTTGTCGCCTGCACCATCCTCACAATTGGTGGGTTTGAGCCATTGCTGCAACTGCTGTGTCCATTCACCCCTGCAGGGTGTTCCTCTTTTCTGCCGATTCTCTACTGTACCGAGCGTAATTCCTACTTGTTAGATGCCATTGGGTCAGCTTCTACTCACACACCCAGTTCTGCCCACCCTCACACTAGGTCTGAGGCTGGAGCCCATTGCGGCAGTCGCTGTCAGATCCTCTCGTTGAGGGCCTTCCTCTTTTCCATTGTCTTTCGACTTTATCAGACATAGCAGCCTCTCCTGACAACATGTCCAAAATAGTTCAGACGAAGGCCTCTGAGGAGCATTCTTTTAAAACAGATTTGGTTGTCCTTTTGGCAGTCCGTAAATGCTTTCAGTAATTTTTCTCGAGCACCACAATTCACATGCATTGATCCATCTCAGGTCTTCCTTATTCCATGTCTAACTTTCACATGCCTACGAGGCGATGGAAAAGCCCATGGCCTGGATCAGGTGCATCTTAGTCCTCAGGGTGACATCCCTGCTTAGCAAGATTCTCAGGAAGCCCTAAGATTCACCCAATGCAACAGCAGATTTACCCCATTCTTCCATCTCTTGGCAGCTGCTTCCATGAGCATTGATTGTGGGGCCAAACAGGATGAAATCGGATAGCTTCAATCTCTTCTCCTTTATCATGAGGTTTCCTACTGGTCCAGTTGTGAGGCTTTCGATTTTCTTTACATTGAGTTGTAATTCATACGGAAGGCTGCAAACCTTGCTCTTCATCAGTAAGTGCCTTAAGTCCTCCTCACTCTCAGCAAGCAACTTTATGTGATCTGCATATCACAGGGTGTGAATGAGCCTTCCTCCAATCCCGTTCTTCTTCGTATAAGTCAGCTTCTCTGATGATTTGCTCGGCATGCAGATTGAATGAGAACGAGGAGAGGATACAACCCTGTCACGGGCCATTCCTGATTTTAAACCAGGCACTATGCCCTTGTTGTGTTTGCACAACTGCCTCTTGGGCAGTTAGTGTTGGATATAGTTTAAACTGATTCCATCAACTAACTGACACCTGAGTTCCCAGCAAACACGCCATGGGGTTAACTCCCAAAGAGGTGCCAGCAAGACACGGCTCAGATTCTCACGAGAGGTTTCCTTTCCTCAGGTCCCCACAGTGTAGCCCATTGTTCACCCTAGGACGTCTCAGGATGCGTCTTGGATCAGGAGCCACAAGCTCTCCATCACGCGGCACATTTTGGCAGGAGAAACATCTCAAAACCAAGAGTGCTCAACGATGATGCGCGAGATCAGAACTGGCATGCTTTATAGCAACATAGATGATGGCGTTTGGGAAACAGTGCTTGCACCTACGAAGATAGACAGGCCGTTTTGACATGTCTTGCCAGAGAAGGATCACCCACCCCACCCCGAGTCCCTCCACCCTCCATGGGCTGATCATGGGAATGACAGCATTACAAACAAATCAATCAGGTGGAGAGAAGACGCTGCGGAGACATTGGGCCCCTGCGGGAATAACAAGGTGGGGCCACGGGTAGGCGTTTCCCAGGTGCGTGCAGGTGGGAGGCTGACCAGCAGGGGGAGCTGAGTGGGTCCTGGGAGGCTCACTTGCCTCTAGGATGGCTTCTCATCAGGCCTGGCCGGGATGCCCAGTGGCGAGCACTGCATGGGAGCAAAAGTAGTCCCAGCAGATGGTGAACTGGCAGCAGCTCTGGAGGAAGAGTGACTTTCCTGTGGTCTGGAGGAGCTGCAGTGGGTCCGGAGATGCTGGCCTCGCAGACACATATGTGTCTAAAATGAGACACATGTGTCTAAAACACATATGTTTCTAAAATGATAGAAACGAGTTGCAGTACAACAGAGAGTGGCAGGGGACTGTGGGTATCTAGAGGGTCCATGCCCCAGCCAAACAGTACAGCTTTCATGGGGTCTCTCTGTCTCGGCTTTCGGCGGCAAGGACAAACTACAAGCCCAGACTCACTGGCGTTGAGTCAATGCTGACCCATAGCGACCCTACAGGGCAGGGTGGAGGTGCCCTGTGACTTTTGGAGACTGTATCTCCTTATGCGAGTAGACAGCCCCATCTTTCTCCTGTGGAGCAGCCCAATTCGTAACCACTATGGCACCAGGGCTCCTGGACACAGGCCCAGGGGCCCCCAAACCAAATGTGTAAGAGGAACAATCCACCTGGACTATTGTGTAGAATCTCCTGGTTTTCCAATGTGGGCAATGGACTATTTCGAACATTGGGTGATGTGGCCAACAGGTGGAGACCTGGGCCAGCCAAGGGACTGGCCGTTTGAGGAGCTGACTGCTCATGCTGGCCTTCATTTTCTTAGAGGGAAAAATTCAGGCTCAGAGAGGGCAAGGGGCTTGCTTATGGAAGCTCAGGGAGTGAGCAGCCTGGTAAAGCCTGGGACTGCAGCGCCTGGCTCTGATCCAGTGTTCCTTCCCCTTCACACCAGCTTGCTTTCCTCTTCCACTGGGGAGCTTACTCTGAGCCCTGCGCCCAGGAAAGGGGAGAGAAGTTGGAGGAAGGTGATTGAGCCAACTAGTGTGACAAGTACACAGTGCAGTCACCAGGATCCCAGCACACCCATTAGGCTGCAGTGCTGGTTCTAGGGAAAGGGGATCGCAGGGGTGGAGGGTGCAGCTCTCCCCCACAGGGTGCCCTCTGTGGAGCTCTCCCTCTCCTGGGCCACCACAGACATCTAATGGGCACCTCGTGGGGAGCACCTTTAGGCTCCGAACCAGCTGCTCTACTCCTTCCTTCCAGCTAGCCCAGCCCCAGGAGATCCCTGCAGCAGTAACCATCTCTGTGGGAGCTCTCTGCACCTGGAGAACCAGGCAGGCCACAGAGGAAACCATCTGCAATTTTCTGGTCTGTCCCATAGCTCCAGCCCTTTCGACCCAGCCTCATCCTCCTCCCACTCCTGGGCATGGACCCTGTGTTCCCTTAGCCCCCAAAGCTGGAGGGATCTCTACTTAGTCTCTCGCTCTGTGTCTCCAATTCTGGGGACACAGACTGCATTAGGCGAATCAACAAGGCCATCTCAGAAGCGACCAAATAGGCAATAAGAGGCCCCATTGCCTAATGGGACTTATCAATTATGATCTAGGGCCATATTTCTTTGAGGGTGATTGTTTCACGGAGTCTGACATCTCATATAGCTTTAAATTACTCACAACCGGGACGGCTTACAAGATAGCAGTAAAATCAGGAGAGGATTGGGCAATGTAATTATAGTATGGAAATGATGTTGATCACTCAAGCAGGGAGCAGACCTTGAATCGAAAGCCCTTCTCGGGCTCCCCACCCCCTTCCTCTCACTCTTCCCACTCAGAACTGTAGCCACAACACCTGGGAAGCATGGACGTAGCCGTGGCCCTGCTAGAAGGTGGCCAGGTCAGTGTGGAGGTTGGAGGGAGCAAAGGAATTTCATGGGCCAAAGAATCAGTATCAGATCTCTTGGCATCCCCGAATTAGGGAAGGTAAGAATTGTATGGGTTGATCGTTGTATTAGTTTATGAAGGTGGCAGTCCTGTAAGCACTTAACATGCACAAAGCTTTATATTAGGATTTAGTTATAGAGAGCCATCCGTCCATCCATCCATCCATCCATCCATCCATCCATCCATCCATCCATCCATCCATCCATTTTCTGAGCACTCTGCCAAACACTACGTGAGACTTTGGGAAAACTGATATTTAATATAAGTATTTACTGAGCATGTACTATGGACAAGCATTATTCTGAAATCTAGATAAATTCATGACTAATTAAACAGCGATTGAGAATTGTAGGAATGCTAGCTGCTCATTAAACCCAGTTCCTCACCTTTTTTCCTGGGTAAACTGTCGGACTACATT
This sequence comes from Tenrec ecaudatus, assembly GCF_050624435.1. Taxonomy (NCBI): domain Eukaryota; kingdom Metazoa; phylum Chordata; class Mammalia; order Afrosoricida; family Tenrecidae; genus Tenrec; species Tenrec ecaudatus. Next base: position 28,268,118 of record NC_134545.1, on the reverse strand, counting down.
TCCCAGCCTCCCTTGCAGCTAGATGTAGCCACATGACCTAGAGTCCTAGCCAATGGGATGTCAGCAGATTCCACGTGGCTCACTCCTAGACCTGACCTATAAAGTCATCCTACAAGTGGTCTCCTATGCTTATTACCAACTGGCCACTGTGAGTCAGCACCCAGGGTGACCCTATAAGCCCACTAATTGAGACTAATGGGGCCATGGACACCTGAATCCCAATACACCCATCCTTTCCTGATACGAACCTGTGTGACATTGTCGGTTGAGCAAGATAAACCCACCTGTGGAATCACAGGATGTGGTGTTATCTGTCAGAGTAGTTAACTAGATTTTGGCGAGGTTCAGGCCCCTCTTGGGACCGTCTAATGCTCCAGGGAGTGTCCTGAGAATCAGAAGCAGGAAACACACCTCCTTTATCCAGGTGTCACCATGTGAGGCACTTGGGAACCTGAGAGGAATTAATCAATTATTTCCAAAGCAATCATTAGGCACTCGGCATTTTTGATACCTCAAATTCAGCATCCTGCTTTGGGGACAAGAACACCTCATTCATCCAAATGTGGGTATACATTCCACCATGAGCAGGGATAAAAGAGGAATCTTTGCCCTATTCCAAAGGGCTCTCCATCTAGTGGAAGAGTCAGGACGTGGTGGTGCAGCATGGGAGCTGCTAAAATACAGCTGGCTGTTGTTGGAAACGTGTTGTTAGGTGTCGTCGAATTGGTTCCAACGAATAGTGACTCGATGTACAAAAGAATGTCGTCGTGTGCCAGCCTCACAATCATTCTTGGGTTTGAGTTTATAGTTGCAGCGACTGTGCTGATCCATCTTCTGGAGCATCTTTGTGGTTTTCACTGCCTGTCTCCTTGAACAAGCACGACGTCCTTCTCCAGGGACCAGTATCTCCTGATAACATGTCCAAATTATGGAAGATGCAGTTGCATCTTGCTTTTAAGGAACGTTCTGGCTGTTCTTCTTCCAAGAAAGCATGTTTTGTTCTTTGGGCACTCTGTGGTGCTTTCAATATTTGTTGTCAGCCCCATAGTTCAAAGGCATCGATTCCTCTTCGGTCTTCCTTACTCGGTGTCCAGCTTTCACGCGCATAGGAGGCGACTGAAAATCCCATGGCCTGCATGCATCAGGTGCACTGTAGTCCTCAAAGGAACCTCCTTGCTTTTCAATACTCCAAAGGGTTCTTGTGCAGCGGATTTATCCAACAGAATGAACCATTGGATGGCTTGAATGCAGGGTCCGGGAGCATTGATTGTGACAGCAAGCAAGATGAAATCATGACAATTCCAAACACTTCTCCACTTATCAGGATGGTACCTTATGGGTTCGGCTGTGCGGATTGTGTTTACATGGAGTTGTAAACCACATTGGCGGCCACAGGTCTTGCGCTTGAAAATATGCACAGCAAAGTTACACAGCAGTCCCCCCATTTCTCCATGATGTGGGATGCACCTGTTCTTAGCCTCCTTTTCTGCAGTTCCTCTCCCAGTATCCACGCTAGGTCTCCCTACCTCTCTTGGGGGGCGGCTGTGGCCAATTGGATGCTGTCTGAATTGTTAGTTTAAAAAGGGCAGATGCTCTTTAGTAGTTAAGCTAAAATCTCTTGATTAGTTAAAAATGACTTCAGGGGTTATTTGTAACTTCAGGTTAAAAGATCATTTCATTGGCTTATTCAGCATCCATGATTCCAGAAACTTTGGATGCCATGCGAATTAGACGTTTTTTTCTGGATAAAATACTACTTCCCAGAGGAGGTTCCAGCAGGGCATTGGTGATTAACTTCTCTGGCCTGGTGAGAGGGGAGAGGGAGTAGGAAAAACATCCACCATGTGGTGGTTTTAGATGTGGGCTTTGAGGGATGAGTAGGAGTTTTCTGGGTAGAGGGCACAACTTGTGCCAAGCCAGCATATCTTAGAATCAAGGAGAAGGCTGGTGTGAGAGAAACTGCAAAACCAAACCAAACTCACTGCCATCAAGTTAACTCTGACTCATAGTGACCCTATAGGACAGGGTAGAAATACCACTGTCAGCTTGAAATTGTAACTCATTATGGGAGCAGAAAGGACCAGCTTTGTTCCGACATGGTTTCCAACCACTGACCTTGCAGTCAGCTGCTCAATACGTAACCACTGTGCCATCAGGCTCCTGCCAACAGAAGCTCAGGGATTTGCGAAAAGATTAAGTGTGGGTGACCAGGATGCAGCCCATTGAAGGCATTCCCTATCCCACCCCCTTCTTTACACCTGCAGAGTGTGTGTGTGTGTGTGTGTGTGTTGTGTGTGTTTGTTAGGGGTGGGGAGAAAAGAAACCATTGGGGCTAGATGAAGCCCGGCTTGGACTAAGGAGGGAGTTGAATGCTCTTCTGCTTCTCTCACTTCCATAGGTGGGGACTTCTCCAAATTACGCACTTAACGCAGGTGCGACCTTACGATATGCCTGGCTGCCTGGCGGAGTCAGCTCTGGCTACATAGGACACCGCATGTGGAGAGTAGAACCGGGCTCCTCAGGGTTTCCGAAGGCTGGCTTTTCAGAAGGAGGTCCGCAGGTCTTTCTTCTGAGGTGCCTCTGGGTGGACGTTAAATGAGCAATCGATTCTGCTCGGTCCAAGGATATTCTGCGCACATTGTGGTAAGGAAACAATCACCCACTGAAGTCGCACAGCCGCCGGCCTGGCCGCTGCTGACTCCCTCGTATCCCTTGAGCTGGCGGCAGAGCAGGAACTGGGGTCCAGACCCCACGATGTGGATGCTCTGAGACCCTTCGGGGCTGATGGACTGCATTTAGCAAAGGAACTACCCCCTCCAGAAAGCGAATCGGAACCCACTCCACGCTGAGCGTGTGTGTGTGTGTGTGTGTGTATGTGTATGTGTATGTGCGCGCGCACGCGCGCTGAGGGGCGTCAGGGTGGGGGCAGTCCTTGCTGAGCCTGGCCCAGCCAGACCTGTGCTGGGAAGGAATAAATCTCCCTCTGAGCCAACATTAATACAGGCTTGGCAGGTTCTGGGCAGGCCCCCGGTTGATTATGCCAATGGACAACGGGGAGGGGAAGATTGAGCTGCCGAGGGCGGCGTGAAAGCACATCGCACAGCGTCATGCCTTGAAAATCTATGGCAGCCGCTCCGGCCCACGGCCCAAGGCAGGGCGGAGGAGGATGAGGACCACATCTGTTTGCAATTACAGCCACCGGGGCGCCTCAAACGCGGCTCCGGAATAGGATGTGCAGGGCATCAACGTGGGGTGAGCTGCAGCAGGATACGTCACTCCCCCATCACAAGCGCCATAAATTCGGGGCCCTGGGGTGGGCATCTGGACACAGCCCTGGTCCTGCTGGAGCACACAGGGTCATGGGCGGTCAGACCCAGGCCCCTCCGTACCAGGTGTGCAGACTGGACACCTGAAACTGCATGGCTTGCATGAAGGGAACAGGGTGACTGAAGAAGCCATAGAGACACAGCAGCTTACGTGTTGGGTGACTCATTGCAAGGTCAGTGGTTCAAACCCACCACTGGGAGGAAATTGAAGTTATCTGCTCTCATAAAGATCCATGGTCTTAGAAACTCCACAGAGCAGACCTACACTCTCATACAGGACTGGTATGAGTTGGAATCCACTCCATCAATGGTAATTAGTTGTGCTGGTTTTGGAGGAAGTGCTAGAATCCTGGAGGACTGCTTGGAAGTGGTGACATCTGAGTTGGGGCTAGAGTGGAGAGAGAGTGAGAGAGAGACAGACAGACAGAGACAGAGACAGAGAAGCAGGGGTCGGGAGATAGAGAAGGAGCAGAGAGTGAAACCCCTGACATTAGAAATTGTTTGGAACTTGAGAACAATGGAAAAGAAGGCTAGGGTATCCAGTGCACAGAGGGACAGCCTCAGAGAGCTGGGAGATTCTGTCATGAGCTTATGGGTAATTGAGTAAGTGGTGGGGCTTTTTGTTAGAGCCATGGCGAGCCACTGGAAGTTCTAGAGCAGGGAGGACTACCAACCATGTTCTCCCTTTCCAAGTCATCTCATCCACCCTTCCCACTGCAGCCTGGTGAGGTAAAATGATCATTGCTCATTTTGGGGAGTGGGGGGTGTAGACAACTGCCCTACAGATAGGGAGGTGATTCGTTGGAGGTCACACGGGAAGCAAGTGTTATGCCCTAGGTCCATCAGATCTTGAAGGTGATAAATGAGGAGCATAGGTTTTCTGGCCCAGTGTTCTTGACCTGTGGTAAGACAAGGAGGAGGAGGAGGAGGAGGAGAGGAAGGAGAGGGAGAGGAGGGGAGGACGAGGAGGTTTGGATTCCCAAGTATGAAAGGAGAACCCGCCTCACTGGATGTAGCTTCTATGGGCATTTGACCAAGATGGGTAGGACCAGCTCACACATTGGGCACTGAGTAGTGTGTCCTAGAGAAAGAGCCAAGGGTCACCCTGACCTGCATAGAAGCCAAGCTTGGGGATGGATAACAGATAAGATCAAATGGACCCATGGGGAGCCAAGGCCTCAGGCCAAGAGAACCGAGAAGGCATCAGGATAGGCCACGCTTAAGGAGCTGAGAAGCTGCTTGTAACTTCTACTTATCACAAAAACACCTCAGTATAACTTCACCACAAATAAGAAATACCTTTTTTTCTGACAAAAATTCCAGGTTGGGATGAGGCAACAAGACCCCAGAGCCCAAGATTTGAGGAGGAATGAATCCAAGAGCATCGTTGTTGGTAGATGCTGTTGGGTTGCTTCTGACCCCGGTGCTACAGGAAGGGACACCGCGTGTCCTGCACCATCTTCACAATTGTTGATGTGCTTGAGACCGTTGGTGCAACCAGTGTGTCCATCCATCTCAAAGAGGGTCCTCCTCACTTCTGCAGGCCCTCTAAGTCACCAAACATGATGTCCTTTTCGATACTGTTCTTCCTGATAGCCTTTCTAAAGTGCATGAGATGAGGTTTCACCATGCCACCCGTTCTCCTAAGAAGAATTCGGAGTGTCCTTCTCCCAAGACAGAGTTGTTTGTTCTTCTGGAAATCTGTGGTCCTCGGCATATTCATCGCCAACACCGTAATTCAAGGGCATCCATTCTTCTCCTTTCTTCCTAATTCATTGTCCAGCTTCACCGATAGGTGAAGCGACTGAACATACCTTGGCTCAGGTCATGGTGGGCCTTCTTCAAGTTTGCATCCTGGGTAACCACTTTGCTCTCCCTTCTGTTCTGGCCCTAGTCCGGATCTTAGGTTCTCCTTCCAGTGAACAGCAGCCAAGAGGGTGCCTCTACTCCAGTCAATCTACAGATGGAGAACTGAAGTCAGCCAATTTTAAATATTTACCCAAGGCCCTAAGCTTTTAATGATAGCTCTCAGGCACAATCTTGATTTGAAATAAAATATGTATGAGTGCTTTTATTCCTAAGGCCTCAGTTCCTTCCGGGGTGATATGCCTCGCTATCTTTGTAGCAGAGTCTTAAAGGAGTCATTTGAGACAAGGAATTCCAGGTTCTAGAGGAGACCCCCAGCTCCACCATTGCAGCCCCCGACTTTAGGCATATAAGGCATCTTACAGACAAGACAACTGAGACACAGTGGCTAAAACTGCAGACCTCAGCCATTCTGAACTTAGCTGTCTCTTCCAAAGCCACCCAACGGGTGAGGGACAGACTCAGGACCTGAGAGCTAGAGTCTGTGCTTTAGACTCCTTGAGACATTTCTTGAATTCGGATGGAGATTTGGGAGGCAGCAGGTGGTGGGTGGTGGAGCAAGATGGACCATACATGACGCTCGGCAGTATCCACCAGAGGCAAACTTCTACTCTGAATCCATTGAGAGGTATAGAGGCTGACCTTCGCTATTGATGAGCCTGGGAAGGTAAGGGTGTGAGGTGAGATGGGCCTTATTTATTCCCTAGAACTTAGCCATGGCTTCATAAACATTCAAGTCTCAAGGAAAACTATCCCGCCTTCTTCCTCTTCTTGTTGGTTTTGATATTAGTTGTCCGCCCAGGGGCATTGATTTCACCATTATAAAGGTCACAAGAACATTCTCTCCTTAGCTTCTGAATGGATTCACCCTTTAAGCCCATCTTGGAATGATTAAGGTTTAAACAAAGTCCGTGGCCTGTGGAATGGCAGGTAATGTGGGCTGGCAGGGACGATGCCTGGGTATGGGTGGGCCTGAGCAAGTCATGTCCCAGACTGGGGTGAAACTCCTCCTTCTGAAATTGTTGGCAGAGGACTGTGAATTTTGAGTGACTTCCAAGCTAAGAGACTGGTCTCCGGGCCTGTTGTGGGCAATGCCCCGTGGTGCTCCATAGGATGTCCACTGTGAATCAGCAAATTTGGGGAGAATGTTCAGAACAAGATTACCGCTAGTTTCTTTCTTGTCTGCCTTAGTCCAGCTAGCTCCTCTGAAACGTGTTCAGCATATGGCCACGCATGACCAGCCATCATTGGTAGGTGGGTTCTGACTGTTAATGTAGCACATTGACCAGGAGTCCCACTCAGGTGTCTTGCAGGGAAACGGAGGAGCCGACTGATGTCCCCCCTCTTTTAGTTTACGAGGGCTTCCATAACAAGACACCACCAGCTGAGTGGCTTATGATAAAGACATTTCTCATCCCACAGTTCTGGAGGCTTGAGGTCTGAATTCAAGGCGTTGGCAGGAACACGTTCTCTTTCAAGGATCCAGAAGACCCATTGTGTCTCTCAGCTCCTGACCACCCAGACAGTGCTGGACGTAAAACTACATTTTCATAAGGCACAGTGCATGCAGCGTGGGCCCATTAACCAAGGTTGGTGGTTGAAGCACACCAGCCACTTCCCTGGGAGGAAGATGAGGCTGCCTGCTTTCTTGAATATTTACAGCCTCCGAATCCTTAGGTAGCAGATTTAGTCTGTCCCGTCGGGTCACCGTGAGTCGGAATTGAGTTGATGGCACCAGAGGACAAAGGTGCTCCTTCTTGTGTCTCTCAGCCGGATTCTTCTCCTTCCTTGTAGGACACTATTCCTGTAGGATTAGGAGACCTTCCCCCAGTTCATGTGAACTCAGCTGATCATAGCTTCAGTGACCCTATTGCTAAACAAGGAATGTACAGGTACTGGGGGTTCGGACTTCAGTCTGTCTTCCTTTTATGGGGCGGGGGGGGGGAGGGGACAGTAACCCAATTCAGTCCATGTCATTCTCCATCTTTACTTTCCTGTAATTCAAGTGGGGAGTGCGGAGCTTGTTTGGCGATGATCGGGAAGCCAGTGCCCTCTCTAACCTCAGTTTTCCCCGTCTTTCCAATCAGTGCGCTGGACGGACGCAGGTCTGGAAGCATTCGATGCTATGTTGTCTGCCGTGCCTTCCCCAGCTCACGTGGGAGAGAAGAGCTTGGAAAGGCTCCATCAGGGAATGTATCACTTGTTCTTCAATGTCCTTTCTGGACATCCTCAGTTTCCCACGCCCACTTTTCCAGGCCTCCGGTCCCCAGCCCCTGCTGGTGCTGACAAATTGTTGCTCAAAGTTCATGGTCCCAGTGGTCCTCTTAGAATGTCCAGGAATGTCGGCATGGGGGGTGAGGAGGGAAGTTGAGGCTGCGTTGGCCAGGAGCCAAAAGCCACAGCAGGCGGAGGAGGGTGCCGGAGTGGGGTGCAGAGGGTGGGGCCCAGGCACCCTGAGATGGCTTCAGCTGCAAGGCGCCTAGTGGTTCTTTGACTTTGAAAGAAATCCAAAACAAGGTCTGCATCCCAGTCTTCCATGATGTCACAGCTAATCATTAGCCTGGTAATTACACTGAAAGCCTTCTGCGATCTTATCCTCAGCAGGGTCATTAATGCAAGGCAGCCACACCAGTAAATGTCTCATTAGTCTTATTTTAGACTTATGTATTTTTCAGGACTACAGAATTTTAATAGTCTGCCCTCCCCCACGCTCCCCCATCTGCAACATTAATATCTATTCCACATGCCAGACTCTTCAACGGCAACCCCACCCCCCGGAAGGCCCGGGAGCCTGGGGACCCGGGTGGGAGCTGACAGGGCTCACTATTTGCCTTCCTCACCGGCCCCAGCTCTGTTTCCCACCAGGTCTTTTTTTTCCCGCTCTGGACAACCTTGTTCCTGGATGTGCTATGTATTTCTCCGAGAGCATTACTCTTTTCATTCTACCCATCTTTGGACCTCTGGCCTCATGATTAAATAAATCCATGCTCCTTTACAGAATGAGGAAGAGGAAAAAGTAAGCCTGACCCCAGATCGCAGGAAGAATGAGTCACCTCCCGCCTTTGCCCCTTCTTCATTTGTCGCGGCCATGCTGGCTTCTCATGCCCCCGGGAGGGCTTGGCCTTCTCCTACTCAAGGCCTTGGGACCACTGTGTCCCCGCTCTCTGGAGCATCTTCCTCTCTGATCTGGTCCTGGCTGGCTCCTGGTCGCTCTCCAGAGCACGCTCACGCGCTACAAGCTCCTGGAAGCCCATCCATTCAAGTGGAGGATTGTGTCTCTGACCTTGGTGCTGTGGTCGCTGTTTGACATTGTCAGATTGTTGTCCTAAGGTCCAGTGGAGTCAGTAAAACAGAAGGAAACACTGCTGGGTTGGTCCTACACCACCCTCACAATCGTTCTGTTTGAGCCCCTTGTTGCAGCTGCTGTGTCGATACATCTCGTTGATGGTCTTCCCCCACCCCCCCGCCCTTCTACTTCACCAAGTATGATGTCCTTCTGCAGGGATTGGTCTCTCCTGATGATATGTTCAGAGTACAGGGGACGAAATAGGGCCCACTTTCCTTCCCAGAATCATCTTAGATGTATTTCATCATCATTAAGTGTATCTAGGTGACATTAAATTAATTAATGTCCAGGCAGCACTCTTCAGGAAGTCAGAGATCCCTCTCATATGGCCCATCAACTGTCTTAGGCTGGGCTCTCTACAGTAGCAATACAAATGAAACTTAAGTTAAGCATATATAGAAAGTTTTATTAAGAAAATGGCTCACACAGCTTTACAAGTGAGTAAGTTCAAGTGTGGACAGGATCCAAGTCTGTGGGTCAGATGTCAGTCTGGAGGCATCTCCTGACTCATGGAGCTCTGGTGGCTTAGGAGACCACAGGTTGATGGCTGTAGAAGGAGGTGAATTCAAAGTCATCAGGTTACGCTTGTGACTGCAGAGGTGATGAATCCAAAGTGAGTAGGTCAGATGGCAGGTTTTCGATGACTCCCAGGATCAGCAGGCAATATGGCAGGCACTCATCAAGGAAGCAGGCCATGCTGGTGAGGCAATTAATATCATTGGGACTGTGACCTGAGAAAGGGTACTGCCTTTCCCACTAATCTCACCACATATGGAAGTTTACAATGGACTAACTGTATTTATATTGTTAGGTCAGGTGACGGGGGATTAGTAGGCATTAGCTGCCAATATATGGACAATTCTGTCCCAACCGAGTTGGCATAAGACCTTAACTATCACACTGGCCACTTAGCGGTCATCTCTGGGGATGGCATAAGTAAGCACCAATGAAGACTTTTGTGCGTGTGCTTGTGTGTGTGTGTGGGGGGGTGGTTTGGGGGGTGGATAGAGGGAAGAATTAGTGGAAAGATGGTAAAAGTAAGAGATTTTGGTTAAAAGAATGGATGAATTATGTATGTATAGATATATGGATGAATGTACAGATGGTTGAGTATCTGGATAGAGGGAAGGAGGGATAGATAAGTGGGTCGATGGATGGATGGATAATGGATTGATTGATTGAGTTTGGAATATTTCCCTCTTTGTTTTTAGGTAGGGTTGATCTCCTATGACACGTCATTTTGCATCCACCCTTTCGCATCACATCCTTCTGTAGGCAAACTCTATTTTGGAAGCCGTGTAGTATCTATTGGATGGTCACATCTAACTCACACAGTTGATGTCTGCTGGCATGCATTTGGGAATGCAATATCTCCGGGAAGTTGAAGGCCTTGCGTTCCAGCAGTCAAACCTCTGTGTCCAGCTCCTGTGGTGCCACCCTCTCAGGAAATGTCTAGGGACAAGATATGCCAATGTTCCTCCCCTCCGTTTCCATGTCTGTACATCAAGGGAGAACGTTTACAGGGCTGGGGTGGGAAAGAAACCCAGACAAGTCAAGAATGTATAACAGAGCCTGTACCCCAGTGAGTGTTAAGTATTTACAGTTGGCACACATACGTGATGTGGTGAGGGCACATGAGCTTCCTGAAGCCTGTGTGTGTGTGTGTGTTCCTGCACAGTGGTAAAGGAACTAAACCAATCCAAGAATCAGAGACTTCCATGGATGGAAAGAGCCGAGAGAGCTGGTGACCATACTCCTACCCAGGGCACACTATCCTGCACGGTCCTGCCTGGAGCCTTCTCCATGAGTGCTTATGAGATCATAAATGATCTGGTCCCTACCTCTGAGGGCTCTCCTCCCCAGTCTGACCCTCCTCTTCATCACTCTGTGTCCTGCAGTTTGGTGACAGACCCAGGAGTGAGCCTGGATAAGGGGTGCAATCGGGGGGGGGCTTTCTCCTGATGGACCCCCAGAGACTAGTATGGTGCCAGCCACAGGCATGCACCAAAACCCAAGAAACATCCTTGGAATGAATGACTGCCTTTTCACCCTGAGAAGGAGCTGCTACCCTAGAGAACCCAGCCGACAAGCTTCTCCCCTGGAGCCTGTGATGTTTAATTAACGCGCGCCAAGCACAGCCCACTCTGTGGAGCTGGCCCAGGGCCACTCGTAATTGAGAAATGATAGCTGGCGCCTGCGACGTGACCTTGGCTAATGATGGATAGGCCGTGTGGAGATCAGGAGGCACCCACCCACGGCTGCAGCCTCTGTCCGGAGAGCCCAGGTGGAAGGAAGAGTAAGAGGCTGTCTGTAGCAGCCTGAGGTCCCAGAAGGCAGACAACACTCCAGAAAAGCCACTTGAGGACCCCCACCCCCCGGGGTGGGGAACTGGAGGAGGCGTGGAGAGTGCACCTCAGGCCGTGTCTTGGCTGAGCACTTGTTGAAGTCTCAGAATGCCTGTAGGTCTGTAGGTGGATGCTCAGCACAGGTCGTGTAAGTGACTGAATACATGAAAAAGCTGAGGGGGTGCTTGGGGGGTGGGGGTTCAGAGTGAAAGGAATATGGTGGACAGAGGAGTGGGGGGTGGCTTTCTGGCCGGCAGCCCCCCTCAGGACTCGCCTCCATCCTCTGGTGATGATTCCCGAGTCAGAGAGCTCTCGGCATGACTTGGTCGGCTCAAGTTGTCCTTTCTTCCCTCTCCCTGCCGACCGTTCTGTGGTGGAGCCTGGTGTGTTGTCATGACGCTGGAAGCTGTACCACTAGCATTTCAGATACCAGCCGGGTCACCCACGGTAGACAGATTTCAGCAGAGCTTCGAGACTGACAGAGGCGAAGAAGAAAGGCCTGGTCATTTTCTTGTAAGATGTTGTCAATGCAGATTGCAACAGAATGTTGTGTGATCCTGTGCTGGGAGATGTGCCCCCAGGGTGGAAGGTACCACCTAATATTCACAGCTGAGAAAGAAGATTCCGAGCAACGGTTCCAGAGCCTTATTGAGGTGCCAGCCAGGAGTTCCCTGCTAATATCTTGCTGTCACTGCCCAAGGCAAAGGGAGCCTTGTTAGTGCAGAGGATTAAGCACTGGGCTATTGAACACAAGGTCAGCAGTTCAATCTCACCAGCCGCTCCTACATGGAAAAATAAGGCTGTCTGCTTCCATCCACAGCAGCTCTTCCCTTTCCTACAGGGCTGCTGTGGGTGGGACTGGCAGTGGTCTGGTTTTGGGAGTCTATTAAATAAGTAGCCCTGTTGGCACTGTGGGCGAAGCAGCAGGCTGCTAACCCTAAGGTCAGCAATTGGAAGTCACCAGCCACTCTTAAGGAGAAAGTTGAGGCTGCTTCCATACAGTCTGATAGCCTTGGAAACCTAGGTCCCCGGTGTGTCTCTGAGCTGGAACCCACCGACTCATTAACAGTGCATTTGTTTGGGGTATTCTTCTCGGGGGCTGGTCAGAGACTGCCCCGGGGTTTCTCTCGGAGCATGCCAAATCTCTAAATAAACGAGTAAAGTTTTATTGGCCTCTAATTCGCACGTTGCACAATTTAATCATTCGATCATATTAAGAAAGTTGTGCAATCAGCCCCACCATCCATTTCAGAACGTTTTCTTCTCGTCCTCATTGTTGTTAGCTTTCTGTCTCCCCCCACCCCACCCCCACCCCCTGCCATGCCCTAGGTTGGAGGGTAGCCAACCCCTGGACAAAAGAGCCAATCCCGTCCCTCATAACAATGAAAACCTGATTTGAGAGTCATACATATATTTTTACAAACACAGGAAATCACCACTGTCCGAAGAATATCCTTTAAAAATGTGCAATGATAGCTTTACTTCATTTTCAATCTTTCTTCAGAGTCGCACGTGTATACCGAAAGAGCTGCCTGTGGGTCAGGCGCTGCGGCTTGCCGACCCATGGCCTCGGTCCAATTGCTGTCTCTGTCAATGTGCCCATCCTGAATTTCACACACAGAAAAGCATACCAAACACCAACAGGAAGCGAACAAACAAAACCCCGTAGCAATGACAAGACAACCTAGAGAAAAACCTCAATAGGAAATAGAGCCCCAAGTATTCAAAGCTGAAACTCAAATGGGTCTGAAGGGAGAGGAAATGATGAGGTGTTACCTTTGAACCTAACCGCATCCGCCATGATCGACTTGACAGTGCGCTCTGTCTGAGAGCAAGGCTAGGCCCCTCCCCTCATGGACTGTGCTCAGAGGGAAATGCTGGAGGGCCCCTCGGTGTGTGGATCCTGCAAGTGGACTTTGGCCTTCATCTGTCTGCTGCGATCCTTGGGTTGCACAGAGTGGTGTGCTTTTCAGTGGGATATGGAGGACAGAGTCTGGGCTGTTTGCGAGCCCAGCCAGCCCCAGTCATGGCTAATCCTCTGTTTCACTGTGTGACTTCAGGCAAGAGACTTTGCCTCTCTGGGCTGCCATCTGTGTGTGTTTGGCTTGGAGATCACTCATACCCACTGGGCCTGAGATGAGGATGTGAGGAAGGCTTTCAGGTTTCTAATCCAAGCTGTCCTCAGCTGGCTTTCAGTCCCCTCCCAAACATGGTTGTAACTGAGAGAAATCTCCCCAGCCCTGCCCCATCTAGCCTCATGATCCACTGCACATGGGACTCTTGTGAGCCACTGCGTTTCATCAGGAATAGATCACCAGGCCTTTCTTCCTCCTCTGTGCTAGCCTGGATGTGCTGCTGAGACCTATTCTGCTTCATAGCAGTACACAAGCCTTCCCTGAATGCAATCAATGAGGCCACTCCTGCTCTCTGAGGCTCAAAGGGCAAGTCCCTTCAGAATCAGAAGCTGTTCTCCCTTGCTGCCCCCCCTCTAGGCTAGGGGCAGGGTCGGGTACTTCTCCATCCTGCTGCCCCTGTGTTGCCACCCAACCCCCATCCTGCATCTGGCAGATGATGGAAAGGAGTCAGTCAGAGGAAAAGACCGATGGAGCGCCTCCATGGCCCTGGAATTTCCCCCCAGATCTCTGGCTTTCCATATATTTGAAAACCTAATATAAACAACAGAGAAGAGATTTGCATTTCGGGCAGCAAGGAATGAAAAATTGAGGTGGTGTAATGTATTGCCGCGCGGGGAAGAGGGATGGCCGTGGTGAGACCAACCTCTTACGACAGGCCCGATAGGCTGGTGGCAAACTCATTTCCTGGCAGAATACAGGGTTCATCTGCTGGAACATTTAACAGGCATCGGAGAAAGATCCTTTGCAGTCCTCCCTGCCAGCCGCCACCCTGGGCTCCGGTCTCTCTTTCTCTCCCTCTCTTTTGTCATTTTATTAAACTCCTTTATGCAGCTTTAATAAAATATGCATGATCCACGTGGAGACAAATAAATTCTTATGTACTCTTCAGGATCCGAAGAATTCTAATGGTTATGTATGCTTTATTTATATTTTCTAAGAGACAGTAAAAGGACAATGTGTGGAAATATGCAAGGCGAGCCAATGGAGATTTATGGCCGAGGTGCTGGGAGTCTTGGCAACGCAGAAAGTTATGAGGTTAATTTCCAGATGTGGGGAGGGGGGCCCAAGGTGAAGGCCAGGAGAGTTTTGGTCAGGGTCAAGGTGGTGACTGGGTTCCTCAGCGTCTGGGATTTCTTACAATGTCTTAGGAGGGCCGGGGAGGCTGCAAAGATGTTAGGAGTATTTCATCTGGTGTTGAGGATGGGGAAGTGAGGTGGCTCAGAGAGGTTAAGTCAGTCTTCTAGGGTCACACAGCAAACAAGTGGCAGAGTCTGCATGGGAAGTCCTCTGTGGCGGCTGTCCCTTGTGTTGTTGTTGTTCCGTGCCCTCAATGGGCCCTGACTCCTGCTGACCTCGCGTGACAGAGTGGACCTGCCTCCTCGGGATTCTTAGGGGGCAGTGGGCTCACACCATCAACATTTCAGCTAGTGGCTGTGCGTCTAACCAAAGTCCCACCAAGGCTGTTTAGTTCAGGTGATAACGGGGCACTGCAGGATTCAATACAGGTGTCACAACCTCCCCTTGAGGGGAGACTTGGAGTACGTCCTGAAAGATGGGGAGTGGAGGGTGGTGGCTCCTGGGTCCCCACTGCAGGCAGGGACAAGAGCACAGCACCAAAAGCCCACCGGTGCTGGGACTTCAGGGCGACTCTGGGATTCCACGCATGCATAGGCAAGGCGTCTGGAGGCAGGCAGAGCCTCCTGCTTTGCGGACCAAAGGTATGGCAGTATGAATGACACAGGACTAGGCTGTGGCTTATGAGGATCCCGGAGGAGGGGAGAATCCAGTGCAAGCCCAGGGAATCACATGCTGTCGGCTACACTGGCTTCACCCGCTAGAGACCCTCCCAGCCTGTGCCCCTCACCTGATGCCCATTCCAAGATGAATTTCAGTCTGAGACTGCGGGGAAGAGATAGAGCCTAGTGTGAGAATAGGTCACCACATCCCAGGCTTAAGCAGAGGCAGCTATCAGCCATCTGTCCCACCGTGACCAAATCATAATACATTCTCTCTATTTTCAATATCCTCTTTATTTTATTGTGGCTAAAACAGACATAACAAAGCATACGCTAATGCACACCCATTTTCACCTGGTCCGCTGGGTGACGTTGACGATTTTCTTCAAGTTGGGCAATCCTCCTCATTATCCTTTTCCCAATCATTCCACACCCAGGAACATGAGCTCGCTGCTCCATCTCGCCGCCCTCCCTGGGCATGAGCTTGCTGCTCCATCTCGCCGCCCTCCCTGGCCATGGGGGTGCACCCAGTTAAGCACTCAGCCAGGAACCAAAAGATTGTCCACTTAAACCCACCTAGCAGTTCTGCTCCGATTCATGATGACCTTCCAGGACAGGGCCCAACTGCCCCTGTGGGTTTCCGAGACTGTAACTCTTTATGGGGGTAGAAAGCCCTGCCTTTCTCCTGCAGAGTAGTTGGTGGTTTCGAAGCGCTGACCTCATGGGTAGCCGTCCAGTGCATCAGAATGGGCTGACTGGCAGTGAGTTTGGGTTTTGTTGGTTTAGCAGCTCCGCAGGAGAAAGCGGATCTCTCTGTTCCTGTAGACCAGCGGTTCTCAACCTTTCATACAGGTCCTCGTGTGGTGCTGACCCCAACCATAACATTCTTCTCAAGCCACAGGTTGGGAACCCCTGCTCTAGAGATTTGAAGAACAAAAAAAATTCCCCTGTCATCGAGTGGATTCCAACTCAGAAGAAATCCTTTAGGACAGGGTCCAACTGCCCCTTCGGATTTCTGAGACTGTAACTCTCTGTGGGAGTAGACAGCCTCATCTTTCTCACCTGGAGCGGCTGGTGGTTCCACACCTCTGACCTTGTGGTAAGCAGCCCAATGCATCACCCTCTCTACCACCAGGCCCCTTTCTCCTGTAGTGATTACAGCCAAGACAGCCCCCCAGGGTAGGCCTTCTCTGTCACAGGGGCACCTTGAGTTGAAAGCCAGCTTGATGCACCCAACAAGAACAATATACAACAAGGGAACTCCAAAATAGATGATCTTAGAGCATTCCGATCATGCCCTGCATTTTAAGGTGGGGGATCTCTCAATCTGGCAGCCCCAACAAGCAGTAGTGCTGGTGGGATGGTATTTATAAGGACTCTATTACTTTTGGGGGGGTCCTCTGTATCAAAGGTCACAACAATGTTGATTTTCTCTGGCTCAGCAACTATTCCTTTGCAGCTTTTACCTTAGGGGATTAATCATGGACCCGGGCAAAGCATCAAGTGCATGGCCTTCGTCTGTGGTGGTGGTTGAAGTCGAGAGGGATTTGGAAGAGACCCAAATGCGAACAATAGGGAAGAGGCTCGATCAACTGTGATCTAGCAGTCGAAGCTCTGCAATTAATTGAGCACGTACTGTGTGGCCAGCCCTAGGATGCGCACTTGATACTTTGTATCACATTGAATCCTCCAATCACCCTGTTAGGGTGCAATTAGATCCTCTAGTTTGGCTGCGAGGAAACCAAGCTTAGAGAGGCTAATTACATGCCCAAACTAGCACAGCTGGCAGATGGCAGAGCTGGAAGTCAACCTGGCAGTCTGACATCAAACCCGGCAACATTCACCACAGCAAACTGCAGGAAGGTACTCAGAGGAGAGGGACCCATTGAGGACTGGCATGCTTGAATGGTTAGCCCGTGAGACAGTGGCCTGGAGACTGAAAACACGGCTGCCCTGAATTTGCTGTGGAGTCACCGGGCATGACTTGAGTAAACCCCTTTCACGGTGTGTTTCTGAATTTGCCCTGGAAAACCTGGTGCTGGTTACTCACCTTTTTTGGGGGAGGGGGGCAAGGGGAGGGTGTCATCTTTTATTTGTTCCAATATCAACTTATCAGCTCTCAGAATTCCAGTTTTTTCTTTTTCCTTTCACTTCATCTATCTATCTATCTATCTATCTATCTATCTATCTATCTATCTATCTATCTTCTATCTATCTGTCTATCATCTATCTATCTACCAACTCACCCATACATCCACTTTTGATCTATTCTGTCATCTACCTACACCTCCACTTAAATACTCATCATCCATCCATCCGTCCATTCTGTCCATCTGTTAATATATCCACTGACTCATCACCCATTTACCTTCTATCCACCATCCATTACTCTAGCTACCATTTATCCATCCATCCATCCATGCACTTACTCATCCCTGCTAATTCATCCACCCATGCACTATCTATCACCCATCCTTCCATCCATCTTCCATCCATTGTTTAACCCACATGACTATGTTCAGACCCCCCCAACCTTTCATCCTTCCATCTATTGGTCCTTGTATTCACCATCCATCCACCCACCCTCTTACTCATCGATATATCCATTAACCCACCCACCCATCCATCCATCATCCATCCAACTATCTATCATCCATACATTCATTTCCAGCCACTATCCATTCATCTATCCTTCCATCCATCCATCCACCCACCCACCCAGCCACCCAGCCACTTTCTTATCTACCTCTGCATTCACACATCCATCCGTCTAGTCAGCCACCTACAAAGATGTATAAATTTCCTTTATAAGTCAGTGGCTTATAAAGTTATTCTTTTGCAAAGCTAGAGG
The DNA here is from genome assembly GCF_050624435.1 of Tenrec ecaudatus. NCBI lineage: Eukaryota > Metazoa > Chordata > Mammalia > Afrosoricida > Tenrecidae > Tenrec > Tenrec ecaudatus. The sequence continues at coordinate 28,250,513 of NC_134545.1, read as the reverse complement.
TTAGAAGTGTGGAAGAGCTGGCGTCATCTGGAAATTCTGAGAGGGAGAATTCACTTCCTTGCCTTTTCCCATTTCTAGCAGGCCTCTGATTTCCTTGGCTTGTGGCCCCTTTCTCATAACCTTAGCTTAACCACATTTATAAAGTCTCCTTTTCCATGGAAAGGGACTTTCAAAGGTTGCAAAGATTAGAACCCGGGCATATTTGGAGGATCATTTCTCAGACTTCCTTGCTATCCACCTATCCATTAAAATCATTTATTAATGTATCCATCTATTCATGACAGCATCAAATATTGTTATGTGCTCTCTATGAGGCACTGTGTTAGGGATCAAACCTTCCAAATCCCGACTCACTGCCATTGCATTTATTCTCACTCACAGTGACTTTGGGGCCAACTGCTCCACGGAGTTTCCTAGGCTCTAAATCTTTACAGGTGCAGGCAGCCTCGCCTTTCTCCTTTGGAGTAGCCGGTGAGTTTGAACTGCCATCCTTTTGGGTAGCAACCCAAATCATAACCTACTACACCACCAGGGCTCCTGTGTTAGTCATCAGGGTATAAGAAATGAACAATCCAGACCCAACCTTTAACTCTATGGAACTCATAGGCCAGTTGGAGCACAAAATGAGGAAGCAAATCTCCATTGAGTTATTAATCCAAAGGACATCTATTTTATCCTTTGTTTGCCTCTTGAATATGTACCATGGTCTACCAGCACACTGTTTATTGTACAGCTCCTCCACATGCTGGACCTGGGAGGGCAGACCGTTTGCACGGTGACTCCTGTCTCTCCCATTCTAATCCTGTGTAGGTGCTATTTGCCAGAGCCCCGAGTTAATGAATGATGAGCATGTGGGTGGATCCGGCTGATGAAGCCTTGACCTCACAGAGTTTGTGGAAGCCAATCATGGAAGACCAACCATGATGATGCTCTTGGTGGGATGGAGGTCGGAGGAGATGCACTCTCTAGGAGAAGCACGTCCTGACACACGTGAGGCCACCAGGAGCTGGAGTCACACTACAGGAACTGGTAGCAGGTGGGCTCCCCAGACATCAATGGACCGACCACCCAGGAAAAACAACAAAGACAGAGCAGCAAAAACTCACTGCCATCGAGTCAATTCTGACTCAAAGCAACCCAATGGATCACACCGGAATATTACCCGAAAAAGGCATTTGAGATGGCTTAATACTGTGGACTTTCAGAAGAGCATCTTTTGGTAGTTAGCTAAATTTATTTCGACTTGAAGGTATATATACATTGTAAGAGAGGTAGTCAACCTGTCAATCAGGTCATAGCCTGATGGTACCTCCAGGTGGGGGTGGCCTTCTCATAAGCAGGACTCTGGGAACACCCCCCGCCCCCAACGCACACACACACACACACACACACACACACACACCCCTTCACTTTTCTACTTGCTCATCCTGAGAGCAGCCAAGTCTGGTGATGTTTCCACTGACCTTGGATCCACACGACTGTGCACCCACCGGCCTGTGATCTTCCTGCATTCTGCATCATTGCATGTGGCTCTGTGAGCCTAAAGAGGGACTTATGGACTAGCGTTGGAATTATGGACTTGAGTTGGACTGGGTTGGGATGCATTATTGATATAAAATTACTTCTTGATAAATAGCTCTTTCTTATACATAGATGAGTGCTACTAGATTTGTTACTCTAGCCAAACTGGCTTAACACACCCATCTTGGAGGAAGTCGAGGCAGATGCTGCTTAGAATCTAAGGTGGCGAGACCTCGTTTCACGTACTTTGGACACAATATCAGGAGAGACCAGTCCCTGCAGAAGGACAGCAAACTTGGCAAAGTAGAGGGGCAGCAATAAAGGAAGACCCTCGGTGACATGGATTGGCACCATGGTGGCGAGAATGAACTGGAACGTGAAGACCATGGTGAGGATGGCCCAGAACCAGGAGGTTTTCCTCCCACCTGTTGTACCTGGGGTCACTCGGAGCTGCAACTAGATTGAGCGAGCTACCCAACAACAGCAATGACCATGATGACCTGGAACCCTGTGACCTGCAAGCTCACAAATGTCGGGGACCCTGGTGGGGGCCAAGCCATTTCCACACAAAAAGCCAGGGCCGGGCTTCCCAGAGAGCCTCCCATCCCACAGAGGCTGGCTGTCCTCAAAGAGGGCCAACCAGGAGTGATTTATCTGTGACTGTCCCCAAGGAGGGAATAAAACAAGTGTGCAGGCACCATGCCCAGACATGGGAAGCAGACTTCCAAAAGAGGCTGCGAGAGGGCCCTCTCAGGATGAGGCTTCCTAGAGGAAGCCTCTGATGCTTGGGGGCTGCCCTGCCATCCACGAAGGAGCCCTGGTGGTGCTCTCTGAGCTGTGGGCTGCAAACAGCAAGGTCCCTGGTTCAAAGCCACCAGCCAGTTCTGTGAGAAAGTTGAGGTGATCTGCCTCCATTAAAAACGTAAGTCTCAGAAACGACGCAGTGGTAGTGACTTTTGCTTTCTGGCAACGAGGGGTCCTGGTCCATGCTTCTGTGAGGTCCCCACCCAACCCAGATCTGAGTGCCAAGGGCCTTACTGAGCTCACAGCATGGAGCTGTGGGACTGCAGGCCCTGTGCTGTCCACTGCATGAGCTCCCCTCACCACTGAGTCCTTTCTGGCTCATAGCAACCCTGTAGGGCAGGGTAGCACCCCGCCATGAGGCAACAAATGGGCGTCTTTCTGGTAACAGACAGCCTGGTCTCCCAAGGCACAATGGTTGGGTTTGAATCACTGACCTTTGGTTAGCAGCTCAACACTTACCCCACGCCATTGAGACCTCGGCATGAGCCCTTTCATTATTTCCCTTATTTGTCTATTAAATTGTTGTGTTAGTCTGGGTACATTAGAGAAACAAATCCACAGAGGCTCATATGTATAAGAGAGAGAGTTTTATTTGAAGGGTAAGTGCACATCAAGAAAACATCCCAACCCAGTGCTGCCCAAGCCTACAAGTCCACCATTAGCCCATATGTTCGACACCAATCCACAAAGACCTCCTCCATCGCACAAAGCAGACGTAATGATGCTGACTGCAGGTGGAAAGCTGAGTCAGTGAACCTGTAAGCATCTCAGTGCTGGCAGGGGTCTCCACATGGCTGCTCCAGCACCCAGGGCTGCATCGGGGTAGGTCCATGTGGCTTCTCAGGGATGTCTTGCAGGAAGTGAGCCTTGCCAGCTGAAGCAGGGATCTGGCTAAGGCAGCTGCACCCTGCTCTGACCATCATAAAGCAAGAGACCTGAGAATTAGGAAAGCAAGGCTCACTGAGCCATTTATCCCACCTGTGTTTATCGGCCAGGTTGACACAATAAACTAACCCAATTGTGGTGAGACTACATGCACCCAAAGCACTGGGCAGCACAGCTTTCCCACTTAAGTCTCCCTGGGACTGATGACATTTTCCATGTTGCCTCCATACTCTTTGCAAAAGGTTCTGCCCCTCCATTGTCACTGGCTCCATCTTACTTGAATCAGTGTGCACGGAAGCAGCTATCAAGGAATCAAATGGCACATTGCGCTTTGTGCCCAAGTCCTCTTCAAAGGGTTGAAGAGCTAGGACGTGACTGGGAGGGCTGAGGTGTGCCTAATCAAGGGCCTCCTCTGCGTGAGAACACTGGACGTTGTGTTATGAAGACGGCAGCCGAATCGAGGTATTTGAGCTATGGTGTTGGTGAAGAATGTTGACTGGGAAGGGAGCGAAGAGGTCTATCTTGGAAGAAGTACAGCCAGGATCCGCTTTAGGGGCAAGGAGGACGAGACTTTGTCTCCGATACTTGGGACATATAATCAGGAGCGATCAGTCCCTGGAAAAGGGCCTCATGCTTGGTAAAGGTGGCCACAATAATGAGCGACACGGTGGCGACAATAATGAGCTCAAACAGAGAAGTGATGGTGCAGGTGGCGCTGGGCTGGCCCTGCGTCCCTCTGTTGCGCATTGAGTCACTGTGGAGTGGCACTTGCCTGATGGCACCTAACAACCACAGTGGACAGGCATTTGTTATGGGAGCCCTAGGGAATTAACATGGACCCCTCGGCCACCTGTGTAGACTTTTGAGCCTCCGTCTTCCTCATTTGTAGTCTCTGTCCTCGAGGCGCTATAAGATGGAGAGGTGCCTGGGACAAAGTGGGCAATGACTAAGTTGTCATGGTTACTATCATTGATGGACCACCTCTTGGGTTTCACCCCAGTTTAACCCTGCGCAGTCTCAAGCCCAACGTAAGCCTAAGCAGGCCCTCACCTGGAAGCCAGGGTGAAGGGGAGGTTGGTACCCACCATCCTCCTCTTCATGGTTGAAGGCAGTGAGTCCGCCTCCACTTTTATCCCACCACACGTTTCCCCGGGCCGCATCAGTATGTTCTGAACACTCTCCGCATTCATTCATTCTCAGGAGGAGAAGCCATTTCGTTTCCCAGAACAAGCCCGGGAAGCCGTTATAAAAACGCAGTGCTTGGTGATAAATTTTAAAAGACTCACATTTTCTATTCTCTCTTTCTCTCTCCTCTTCTCTCCCCCTCTCCTTTCATCTGGGAAATGGCTATCTCTGAAATATCGAATGGATCCGTTACAGTAAGACCCCCAGCAGGCATTCCGAGGTGCGCATGCAGGTGAGGGGTAGCGGTCCCATAAATGCCCACGCACCAACCTGGGGCGGCAGCAAACTCAGGACTTTGTCCCCGTCCCCTCCCTGCTTGCCAATTCCCTGGCCCCTGCCCAGCGCGGTTCTATTTCTAAGGGGGCTTCCTTGACCCCCCGGGCCCTTTGCCCACCACGGAGGTGGTGCTGGACGGGGTGGAATCCAGGCGTGAAATGATGAGAGAACGGCCGCGCTGCTGCCTGCAGTGGAGCCTGGCCTCAGATGGGAAATTGCCGGTTTTCTTCCCCCCCACCAGCCCCCATCCTCCCTGCACCGGCCTGTCGCATGCGGGGCGGAAAAGATTGTATTTATCACCTGTCAGGATCTGCCAGGACTGAGTTACGTGAGGCAGGACAGCATAAAATTATCATACACAAGCATGAAATTACAAAATCGCTCGGAACTGAACAACAAAATTATTTCATTTCGGAGGGAGGCCATTCCATTTTTTAGCCCTGACACCTTGACTGCCAAACTTTGAATTGAAATTGAGTGTGAGGGGCATGGGATAGAGACAGCAATAACAAGTCGTAGCATGTAAACTAGCCATGCGGACACACTACATTAATGGCCCCTGAAACCTCCCACCAGAGATATGTAACTAAATAAATGTCACATGTCCCAGGGACTCAACCTGCTTCTTTACAGCAAGGAATGACTTCAGCAGGAGCCTGAGCGCCAAATCTGGGGTTCCTGGGTGGGGGTGGGTGGGGAGGTGGCTTGGCATTGAGCCTTCCAACCTGCAGAGCGAAGTCCTGAGGAAACAGAAAGCCTGCAGGCTCTGGAGTCACGTGTGTGCTGATATACTTGCTGTGTGCGCTGTGTGGCACTAGGTGAGGTTCTTAACCTCTCTGGGCCTCTGGTTTATTGAAGACCATCGTGTGCATAGATTTCAGGAGGCAGTGAAGGTAAGTGCATTTCAGAGATGGAGTTTGACACATGGTGGGTTTGGGATCAGGGAATTCTAGAGGTTGGAATCATGCATTATTTATGCCTTCTGCTTTCCAAGTTTTGGAGGTACATTTTTGTTTTCAATATTTTTTATTATGAAATAGGTGGAGGGGTTACATTTCCAACCATCAATTTTGTGTCCAACAGTTTAAGTTCCTTGTCAACTCCCCCGCCCCGCACCCCAGTAAGGTACCCTATCCTCTGATCTTTGCTTTATCTTCTTCTATGGATTATGATCCCCTTCCTCCAAGTCCACACAGGCTTCCCTCTAGCCTATTTCCTCACCTCCCTTTCTCTGCCTTCCCCACCTTGGGAAACTCCAAAGCCTGTTCCCTTTGGAACAGAAGTCTCTCTCTAGTTTTCCCCCTTATAACAGTGGTCTCATTCAATATCAGTCCTTCTGTGAATGATTAATGTTGCTTGTTATCATCAGCATAATGTTCTCCAGGTTCCTCCATGCCACGAAGGGATTCCCGGCTTCAGTATCGTTCTTTGATGATGTCTAGTTTTCCACCATGTGCAGGTACCCAACTTTCTACATCTGTTCTTCTGATGGGCTTTCGGGCTGTTTCCATCTTCCTGGCGTTGTGGACTGTGCGGTGATGCACATGGACTAACCTAGGTCTGCTGGGGTCAGGGCTCTTGTTGCTTTCGGGTACATGCAGCAGAGGGAGGGCCGGGGTGTGGTGCGTCCTGCCATCATGGCTGCAGTAAGTGTGAGTCCAGTCTCTCTGCACCCTCTCCAGCCTTTCTTGTTTGGGTTGAGCCATTTTTATATCCTGACTTTCATCATTGTTGATGTCATCATCTTTCGCTACTATGCCGTCAGGCTCTGCTTTGTGGGGACTCTGTCACCAGGGCCCATACTGCTCCCGGGTCCTGCAGGATGAGGGATTTTTGTGGCCCCTGGGGTTTTCGTCAGCGGGTATTTAGAAGTAGCTCACCAGACATGTCATCCTAGTCCCTGTTAGTTTGGAGGTGCCACCCAGGCCTGTGGGATCAGTGACTTCTGCTTCAGAGCACCCTTCAAGTCTCCAGTGAAAGGCGGTGCCTGAGGAGCATTGGCTTGGAGTTAAACCCGGGTCTCCCGTATGGAAGGTGAGACTTCTTCCATGGAGTCACCGCTTCCTCTCCCTGTAATGAAGGTATTTATGCAACATATATGTAAGATGCCGTGAAAGTCATTTGTGTTCAGGTGCAAAGTGAAGTTCTGCTAAATTATGGATTATTTCATCTTTTTTTCCTTCCATGCCCTTCACCCCATGGCTTTGAAGTCCCTCCCAGTAGAGGTGGGGCTTGTAGCCTCATCTCATTGTTAGCAGGCTGGGCCATGGGGCTTGCTCCTGCACTTCTGCTTTATGCAAGGATGTTGTGGTCCAGCAGACGCTGGTGGATAGAGGAAGACCCAGCCTAGAGTCCAGGGTAGCAAACCTGTAGACCTGTGAATAGAATGGTAGGCACTCACTGTTGGTCGCTGAGATTGGGTGAGAGGTGTGGGGCTATTTGTGACCTGGCAAAACTGACCACTAAAGAGGTTAGACGAAGATGGTTATATGCAGGAGCCCTGGTGACACAGGGGTTAAGGTCTGAGCTGCTAATGAAACGGTCCATAGGGGTCGGCAGCGTTGGAGACCCCGAAGAGCATCTCTACCCTGCTCTGTAGGGTCGGTCGCTATGAGTTGGAATCAACTCAATGGCAGTAGATGTGAATCTTATTTTAAGTTTTTTGTTGTGACAGAGGTATACCACTGTGTCTGTCCATCAGAAGATCTTTCATGTGGCACTCAGGTTAGTCTGAGTGGATGACCCTCTTCTGGGAATGGCATGGTGTCTGGAGAATCAAGAGCCTACTCACTGAATACCAATGTCCTTCCATCCACATGGGGCCCAGCTGGGACAGTAACTTCTACCCAACACTCTCGTTTCATGACCCATCTTTTATCACCCATTTACCTCTTGGGAAGTGAGGGGGTGGGCGGTGCAAATGGCTTACCCGCTCAGCTGCTAAACCAAAAGGCGGGTCTTTCAACTTTACTCTGAGGCAGCAGGAAGAAAGGACTGGTGACCTGCTATGGAAGACAGCCCTCAGTAGCCCTGAGGAGTGTCGAGCTGGGCCTCTGTAGGTCCGGGGCCCAGCTGGACACTAACTACATGTGCGGTCTCCAGGGACCAGACATGACTTGATGGCAACTGGTTGAACTTCCTGTGCCCCCCTACCCCCCTCCCTGCTCTTCTGAAAGGGAACACAGGCTTTTCATACCCACATACCCATGTGATTAAAGGGAAAAAAAGAAGAAAATCCATTTGAGGCCCTAGTGGTAATATAAAGGATGAACAAAATGAAATCAATTAATAATAAAATAATGCCCACTTCAATATCTACGCGATTGGCATGTGGTCCTCTGCCAGGCAGCCCCAGCAAAGCCGTCGGAGCTGGTCCCAATGGCTAATGAAGAAGCTAAGCAGTGGTTCTCAGCCTTCTGCATGACGTCCCCCTTCCACATGCCGTCATGCAGTGCCTCTTGTGGTGGTGACCCCCAACCATAAGAGTATTTTCATTGCTACTTCATCACCGCAATTTTGCTACTGTTATGAATCGTAATGTAAATATCTGATATGCAGGTTGCATTTTCATTGTTACAGATTGAATATCATTAAACCATGGTGATTCATCCCCAAACAATATATAATTATATATTGTGAAATGTTTATTTCTAATTACACATAAGTGAAATTTTGTCTTGAAGCATGGTGTAGCAATGGCAACATGCGGGTGCTCCTATTTGGGTGTATCTGCATGTGGGCGGACCCGCCTAGAAATGATAGAGGAGCGGTGGCTCGGTCCCTAAGACCATCGGAAATATGTGTTTTCCAATGGTCTTAGGATACCCCTGTGAAAGGGTTATTCCACCCCCAAAGGGGTCATGACCCACAGGTTGAGAACCACTGAGTTAAGGTCTGGAGCAGGCATTTCATTGAATGTGAATATTGTGGATGTTTTCTCCTGTCAATCTGACATCACAAGATATGAGGGAAAGCAGTCCCTTTATTGGTGCGGTGAGGCTGCGAGTGTGTTGGCTGCAGGCTCTGATGGACACAGGCAGGCAGTGGTGGCTTCTGTCCCCCAGGGGACTCTGAGGCCCTTGCCTGGACCTCCCAGATGACAAAAACAACGTCGATCAAGTTTCTGATTTCACCAAGTGCGCACGGTAGCTGTGCTGCAGGAAAAAAAAATCTCAAGTCAAATGAATCCGTCAGAAGAAACAATTTGCTATCTTTGAAACGGGGTTCACAAACAGTGAAGCACACCCCAGAACCAAGACAGGCTAGCTGTGGGTCCCCACCCAGTGACTCTGAAGGAGGAAGACCTTGCAATCTGCTTCCATACAGCTCACAGCCAGAGTGTGGAGAGATTTGAGGTTCCTCCCCTGCTGGTGGGACTGTAGAGATGGTGCCACCTCAAACACTGGGATAGAAATTCCATACGAACCAGCAACCCCTCTGCTGGGCATAGATCCTAAAAAAGTAAGAGCCCCAGCAGGCCTGGACACATGCACTTGCATATTCACCCCAGCACTGGTCACACCGGTGCACACACTCACACTCATACCATCAGGTCCATTCTGACTCCCATCGACCCTAGAGGATAGGGCCGAACTGCCTTGACGGATTTCCTAGACTAACTCCTTACGGAGGAGAAAGCCTCATCTTTCTCCCGAGTTGCAGCTGGGCTAAGACGTTGGAAGCAGCCCAGAATGCCCATCAGTAGAAGAATGGATAAAGAAACTCTGGACCTACAGACAACGGAGTGTGGTGCATCCCTATGCCACTGTGATGAAACCACAAAGCACCTCAGGACGTGGGTAGAGCCGGCCACGACGTTGTGTGAAGCTAGTCGATCACAAAAGGATACGTGTAGGAGAAAAGGGCAAGAAGGATAAAACCCACAACAGCGACTCCAATTCCACAGTGCAGAGACTTTGGAGCTTGCCGAGGCGGAGAGGGCAAGGGAGGCAGGGGGAGCGATGGACTGGAGGGGTGACTCACACCTGTTGACCTGGGTAAAGGGAGCATGGAGGTCCCTACGAGAGAGAAGAGGAGTTAGGGGAGAAATCGGTCTAGAACACCGCGGGTGAGAAGTGGTTCCGACTGTAGAATACAGAGTTCAAGGTCTGCAATGTGAGCCCCTGCCAACTTCATTCCCAGCAGCAACAATTATAAAGACTGAAGCCAAGAAATCCTATGTGGAAGCTCTCTGTCTCATGGGGCTACTGCGATCTCGACTCAATGCAATGATACCTTCTAGCCACAAGGTAGCAGTTTGGCCCACATGGATGGGCAGACGAGCATTTGAAAATTTGAAGGAGCTGGGGACCATTCTCCTGGGTGGGGTGTGTCCAGAATGATGGATTTGCGTTCTCAAAAGCCATCGGGCGGAGCCGTGGCGGTGCAGTATGTGAGCACGTGGCCGATACTGGAAGGCTGGTCAGTGGGAACTCACCCGTTGTTCAGAGGAGGAGGGAGATGGGGGTCTGCTTATAGAGACGTGATGCCTTGGACACTCTGTTGGGTAGTCCTACTCTGCCCTGTAGGATCACTATTGGTCAGAACGGACTTGATGGCAGCAGGGTGTCAAAGAGGTAGGGTAGAAGCCACTGGTGTCGTTCATAGTCATGTTGCTGTCACGAATGGTTCAGTTGGCTCCAACTCCCAGCGACCCCATGTACAAGACCCACGCGGTGTTTCCCCATCTCCACCACTGCTGTGGAGTTGGAGCCCATGCGTCCACCCAGGCGTCATAGGCCACGGTTCCTTACACTCGACACCACGGGCCTTTGAGTCTTCGTGACCCTTTCTGAGGGGCTGGTGTAGAGAGTACCAGCGTCATAGAGCGATAGGGGCAGTCCTGCTTGGTCCTGTAGGGTTGCTATGAGTTGGAAATTGCCTGGATGGTAGAAAGTCATCTTATGCCTTGTAGAATGTTTACCAGCACCCCTGGCCTCTCCCCACTAGATGCCAGAAGTTGTCCCCAGCCCAGTCATAGTTGTGACAACCAAAAACATCTCCAGACTCCCCAACCAACCCTATGGCCATCAAGTTGAGTCCAACTCATTACCAACCCTATGTAGGCTTTCCATACGGTTCCTCTTTCTAGAAGCAGACGGCTTCATTGTCCTCACTCAGGACAGCTGATGGATTTGATCTGCCCAACATGTAGTTAGGAAGTGCTTACTGGCAGCATCAAGCCTTCCCCGGAGGTTAAAATTCACCATGCTGAGAACCCATTGATGAGATCAAAGAAGCTGCCCACCCCACACAGATCGACAAGCAATGGAAACATAGCTGTTGAGTAGGGCCCGTGGATGGTGACCCCATGTCCTGCAGGGTTTCCCATGGCGGGTCCTCTCACAAGGCCTTTCCTGCAAGGTGATTCCAGGGAGACTTGAACCGCCAAACTTGGAGCCAGCAGCCAAGCATGTCAATTCTTTGCACTTTGGACGGCACAAAGACACACTTGTCCACGTGTCTTGTCCACTCATCCACACCTCCATGAAGACACAGTTGTCCAGGGATCTCTGAATTTCAGCCCAAGACCAAACCTTGAGGGGCTACTGTGTGCCCATATCTGCCCGGTGATGGCCCTGTAATCCAAGGAGCTCAGAGGGCTCAACCCCCATCCAGGCGCACACCAAGCCCATCCCTGGCTCCATCCACACTAACTGCTGGCTCCTCTCTCATCCTGCTTCAGCTGGAGGAACCTGTTAAACTGGAAATACAGAACATTGGTCAGACATGCAGCACTTTGGACCTTGCATTGTTTTCCCCTTTGCACCCAGGAAACGCCCCCCAAAGACCCCTCCCTCCAGGTCTGCAAGCCACTGGGTTCTTCCCTACCACCTCCCCACTCTTGTCTTTGCTCGCCAGTGGGTTGTGGGCAGTGACTGGATTGTGAATCTGAGCTGGCCAGAGGGGGAGGGAGGGAGCTTTGACTTAGGTGCCCTTTGGTCTTTCCCACCTCTGGTCCAGCATTGGCTCTTCATTTAAGCCTCTCCTGGCCCTGCCAGGCCACCGCTTCCACATCTGGCTCAGGTCGGTTCAGTTATACTCTCAGGCATACCTTCCTCTCTTACGTGCATGGTTAGGTTACACATTGGATTCTGTGGGAGGAACACGGGACTTCCTACTTCCATAAAGAGTTACAGTCTCAGAACCCCCCAGTTGGGGTCCTTATGAGTCACTTGGGGTCCTTATGAGTCAGTGTAGACTTGATGGCAGTGACTTCTTTAATATTTGCATGATCAGTGTTTAATCTACTTTCCCCCGCCCCACCTTGTTTGGGGCAGAAAAAGATCTCATCCCCTAGTTTCTGCCACATAGAAAACACTAAGGAAATGTTTCCGCCGAGGAGTGAATGAATGAGGGTTCGTGCACTGTTTCCCACATTCCATCACCTCAACAGCTGTCTGACTTTTCTCCCAGAACACACATCTCCTACACCAGCCCTTCAGGATCTGGGGCGTGGGGCGTCCATAGCCTCAGGGCAAGTGGCTGTGGACGGAGTGTGCAGGGCTGTCACCCAGCCCAGGCCAGTGCTCCGTCCTGCCTTGGTGCTCCCTCTGAACCCCTCTCCATGTTGTCATTTGTGGAACACGAATAGCGACAGGTACCCGTCACAGGCCATTGCCCCCCAGCCCTCGCCACGTAAATCCTCCACTAACGATTAGTGTAAACTTCTGTTACACGTCTTATTCATCACTACAAATAACTTCTGCAATGGCTTGCCTTTTTCCCTCTGGGAAAGGCATGTGGCTAAGTGGGCAACAGGGACCCTGTAGTCAGAATTTCAGGGGGGAAAGGAGGGATCCTAGGCTGCCCCTCAGATTTAGGGGCCAGGTGGCCCTGAGCCATCTCTGTGCACCTCAATTTTAAGGGAATTAGTGGAGACAGAGCTCACATGGGCTCGAGTCCTTAAAAGCCCTCAGCACGGCTTACTTGTGGACACCACCATGACCCCACTGTCACCGTCCTCATCAGCACAATCACCTGCACCGTCATCACGGTTATCACCATCATCATCATCACGGTCCCTTCCTTCCATCATGACAACTATCACCACCATCTTCATGATAACCACTCCCCCGGCCACCATCCCACCAGCATGGTCATTGCCATTCCCCCATTAACAATACTGTCACCTCCACCACCGTCAACAGCAGGCCAGCGGGAGCACCTCCCTTCAGCATCTGCTGCTTCTTGGAGGGTGTTGGGTAAGAGAAACTGGCATCTGAGTGCTGGCTCTGGACCTGGCACTGTGCCATAGGCCTTACAGGATCTCACTTAGGATGGGCTGTATTTCCCTAAGACGTTGGAATGATCATGCCCATTTTATACCCGGTGCCACAGAGGCTTAGAAGGAGGAAGTGGCAGTCTGATAGGAAGTGGAGTTCAGATCCCATCTGTCCTGCTTGTCTGCCAACCCCAGCACGTGTCCATGGAGCCTCTGCAGAATTCAGGGCCCACTGAGCAGACTCTGTCAGCATGCTTGGCCTGACGGGTCTTCCTAGCAACCTACATGGATGAGGAAGGAAAGTACAAATGGTCAAGAAGTTCTCCTTCTGCCTGTATTCAGTCCTGGCACTTTGCCCCTGGAGAGCCCATATCCCTCCCCTCTGTCTCAAGACAGAGAGCTGGGACAGCTTAAAAAACATGCCAAGGGTTTCCCCATTTTTATCTTGTAAAAGGTGGCCTGTAGCATAGTGGTTATGCAGTTGGACTGCGATCCTAAAGGTCAGCAGTTCCAAACCACTAGCAGCTCCAAGGGAGAAAGACAGGCTTTCTACTCCCATAAAGAGTTACGGTCTCAGACACCCACCTGGCAGCTCTACCCTGTCCTGTGGGGTTTCCAAGTCGCATGGGCTTGATAGTAGTGAGCTGATTAGTGAGCTGAGGGGCCAGCCTCCATGGCTGATTTGTTACAAATAAAATCTGGCTGAAGGGATGCTGGGTGAACTCCAAGGTGGAGCTAGAGAAGGTGCCAGAGCTGATGCCCCTCGGAGCCTGCGAGCGCCTTCACAGGCCGAGTTGGGTTGTCCCAAAGTCGCTGTGCTGGGGACCATGTAGGAATCCAGCATAAAGCCAGGTCTGCAGAGGCATGCCGTCCTAAGGTCTTGACTTTGAAGTGTCTCAGTCCAGTGCCATGCATCTATAGTCACCAGTTCCAGCCCCATGTCATGCTGGTAGCAAGAGACAGCTCCGGTCAGAACCGTCCAGTCCAGCCTAAGCCATTCAGAATTCCTGACTCGTAGAAACGTTGAGAAATCATGACTCATTGTGTTGCTTTCAGAGCCCTGGACCCACTGTGGCTTAATTTAAGCAATGGGACTTTTAACCAAGAAGTTGTGGTTCAAACCTACCAGCTGCTCTGTGGAAGAAAGATGAGGCTGTCTGCTCCCATGAAGATGGACAGGCTCAGAAACCCTGTTGAGTGGTTCCGCTCTGTCCTCTAGGGTCATTATGAGTCAGAATCAGCCCCACCTCAGTGGGTTTGGTTTCCCTTTCTTTTGATTTTGGTATTATGCTTTGTGACACTAAATTTGGGGCTAGGGCAGTAGTAGTTCAGTGGTAGAATTCTCATCTTCCATGCAAATGAATCATGTTCTGTTCCCAGTCAGTGGAACAGCTCTTGGAGAGCCACCACCAGTGGCGATTCTAGACTAAAGAACCAAGAAGAAAGCCTGGCAACCTACTTCTGGAAATCAGCTGCAGAAAATGTCCCCATTGAGCTCAGAGCCACGAAGCCCACATGGACGAAGCACACCAGCCTGTGTGATCACGAGGTGTCGAAGGGATTAGGTATCAGGCATCAAAGAACAAAACATCTTATTGTGAATGAGGAGGAGTGTGGAGTGGAGACCCAAATCCCACCTGTAGGCAACTGGACATCCTCTTATAGAAGAATCGAGGGGAGGAGACGAGCCAGTCAGTGTGCAGTGTAGCATTGATGAAACATACAACTTTCCTCTAGTTCTTAAATGCTTCATCCCCCACCCCCACTATTGTGATTCCAATTCTGCTTTACAAATCTCTGGCTAGACCAGAGGAAGTACACTGGTACAGATAGGAACTGGAAACATAGGGAATCCAGGACAGATGATCCCTTCAGGACCAAGGATGAGAGTGGTGATACCAGGAGGGTGGAGGGAAAGCGGGGTAAAACAGGGGAACCGATCACAAAGATCTACATATAACCCCTTCTCTGGGGGATGGACAACAGAAAAGTGGGTGAAGGGAGACATCGGGCAGTGTAAGACATGACAAAATAGTAATAATTTAGAAATTAGCAAGGGTTCATGAGGGAGATGGGGTGGGGAGGAAGAGGGAAAATGAGGAGTTGATACCAAGGGCACAAGTAGAAAGAAAATGTTTTGAGAATGATGATGGCAACAAATATACAAATGTGCTTAAAAAAAGACATAAAGATGGAAGGAAAAAAAAAGAACACAGTTGCTACTCAATAAAGTAAGATGTAGGGATGGTGGAAAGAAATAAAATGGCCTGGGACACAACAGTTCAAACAGGGATGATGCAGGACCAGTAGGGCTTTTTCACATGATGTCTACAAATGCAGTATGGGTTGGGGGGAGCAAGGACAGTTAGCAATAATACTAACAACAATGTTCTGGGGTGCTTTTGTAAGTTAGCGGATTCTAGCCTGGTCCCTTTCTTTTCTTTTTTTTATAAATCATATTATTGGGGGCTCTTACAGCTCTTATAACAATCCATATATCAATTGTATCTCTTACAGCTCTTATAATAATCCAAATATCAACTGTATCAAGCACATTTGTACATATGTTGCCATCATCATTGTCAAAGGATTTTCTTTCTACTTGACCCCTTGGTATCAGCTCCTCTCTTTCATCCTCCCTCCCTCCCTCCCTTATGAACCCTTGATAAATTATAAATTATTATTATTTTCATATCTTACACCATTCGCTGTTTCCCTTCTCCCATGTTTCTGTTGTCTCCCTGCAGGGGGTGTTATATGTTGATCCTTGTGATCAGTTCCCCCTGCCCTCATGATATTGCTGCTCCCATTTTCTGAGGGGTTTATCCGTCCTGGATTCCGTGTACCAGTGTACATGCTCTGGTCTAGTCAGGGAGGTGGGGAGAGCATTAAAGAACTAGCGGAATATTGTTTGTTTTGTCAGTACTATAGTGAACCCTGGCTGGCTCATGATCTTTCTGTGAGGGGATGTCCAATTGTTACATATAGGCTTTGGTTCTCCACTCTGAACCACTCCCGCCCCCTGCCATTCACATCAATATCATTGTTTGGGTCTTCTGATGCCTGATACCAGATCCCGTCGACACCTCATGATCACACAGCCAGGAGTACTTCTTCCATGTGGGCTTTGTGGCTTCCCTCCCAGATAGCTGCTTTTCAGACCCCAGATGCTATATTTTAATAGCTGGGCACCATCAGCTTTCTTCAACACATTTGCTTATGCACACATTTTGTCTTCTGCGATGGTGTTGGGAAGGTGAGGGTCTGGTCACTTTCACTTCCCCTTCTCTTCTGTCCTCACCCAGGGCACACGTGCTGAGTTCTACGTCCTTCTCACTGGCTTCTCTGGAGTCGGGTGGCACAATCTTGCAAGGGTGAGTAGGCCCAGAGCAAGAGGGCATGGAAGATGCAGAGCACAGAAGGATCTATGATTTCTAGAACCTCCCCACAGCTTTTCTTGGTCCCATTTCATAGAGGGATAAACTGAAGTCCAGCATGTTGGAGCCCTGCACCCATTCAGGGCCAGGCACCCTGCTGCCTGACACCTGAGTCTTGACATGCTGTTTGCCTGGAGTTTGGTGGGAGCTAGCAGGGTGGCCAGCAGAGCCCTGGGCTGGTTGGGGGTGGCAGATCTGAAGAGCAAACGGGAAAAGACGGCCTTAGCATGGGAGTTCCAAGTTGCATCAACAGCCAGCGTCCAGCCCAGCCTCATCTTTGAGAAGTCTGTCCTACCGTCTGCTTCCCTGTCCACCTGTGCCTGAGCCAGGTGTCCTCTCTAAGTCCCTGTAGTGTAAGACCGCATGCTCAGCTTGATTCGTCACCCGGGGACTCCCCTGCTTCCCTGAACAGTCTCCTTCCCAGGAAGTCTCTGCAGAAGTCCCTTCCTTATCCCACTCCTCACACACACACTCACGGCCATCAGGTCCATGCCGACTCGTGGAGACCCTGGA
Source organism: Tenrec ecaudatus (assembly GCF_050624435.1). Lineage (NCBI taxonomy): Eukaryota > Metazoa > Chordata > Mammalia > Afrosoricida > Tenrecidae > Tenrec > Tenrec ecaudatus. The sequence goes on along the minus strand of NC_134545.1, from coordinate 28,233,668 downwards.
GGACAAGGATAAGCTGACCTCTGAGTTTCCAAGACTCAGTGTTTGTTTGTTTTCTTTCATAGATCCCTGAATTTAAAAAAAATCATTTTATTGGGGGGCTCATACAACTCTTATCACAACCCATACATCGATCCATTGTGTCAAGCACATTTGTACATTTGTTGCCATCATCGTTCTCAAAACATTTTGTTTCTACTTGAGTCCTTGGTATCAGCTCATTTTCCCCCTCCCTCCTTTCCCCAGACTCCCTCACGAACCCTTGATAATTTATAAATTATTATTATTTTGTCATGTCTTACACTGTCTGATGTCTTCCTTCACCCACTTTTCTGTTTTCTGTCCCCCAGGGAGGGGTTATATGTAGATCATTGTGATCAGTTCCCCCATTCTCCTCCATCCTCCCCTTTCCCTCCTGGTATTGCTACTCTCACCACTGGTCCTGAGGGTCTTATTTGTCCTGGATTCCTTGTGTTTCCAGTTCCTATCTGTACCAGTGTCCATCCTCTGGTCTAGCTGGATTTGTAAAGTAGAATTGGAATCATGATAGTGGGGGTGGGAGGAAGCATTTAGGAACTAGAAGGAAGTTGTATGTTTCATCATTGCTACACTGTACCCTGACTGGCTCATCTCCTCCCTGTGACCCTTCTGTAAGGGGGTGTCCAATTGCCGACAGATGGGCTTTGGGTCTTCTCTCCGCACTCCCCCTCATTCACAATGATATGATGTTTTGTTCTGATACCTGATCCGATCGACACCTCATGATCACAAAGGCTGGTGTGCTTCTTACATGTGGGATTTGTTGCTTCTCAGCTAGATGAGCTTGTTTGTCTTCAAGCCTTTAAGACCCCAGATGTTATATCTTTTGATAGCTGGTCACCATCAGTTTTCTTCACCACATTTGCATATGTACCCACTTTGTCTTCAACGATTGTGCTGGGAAGGGGGACATCATGGAATGCCAGTTTAATAGAACAAAGTGTTCTTGCATTGAGGGAGTACTTGAGTAGAGGCCCAATGTCCATCTGCTACCTCAATACTAAATCTATAAATATATGCACATAGATCTATTCCTCCATCATCATATATAAATATATTTACATATGTGGATGCCTTTATTTAGACCTCTATAAATGCCCTTTGCCTCCTAGTTCTTTCCTCTATTTCCTTTTACTTTCCTCTTGTCCCACTATCATGCTCAGCCTTCATTTGGGTTTCAGTAATTCCTCTCGGTTACATTGCCCTTGATCAAGCCCTACCAAGCCTCCTACACCCTCCTGGCCATTGATTTTGGATCACTTGTTGTTCCCTTGTCCGTGGGTTTGTTAACACCCACTTCCTTTTCCCCACCTCCCCCTCTCCCCTGTCCCCCCAGCACTGTCGGTCCCATGGTTTTCTCCTCCGATTGTTTATTCCACGACTGTAACTGTTTATGGTAGTAGAAAGTTCCATCTCTCTCCCACCATGGAGCTGCTGGTAGTTTGGAACCTTGTGGATCATAGCCCAACTTGTAACCACTACACCACCAGGGATCCTTTCAGTCTCACCAGCAGATACAACAGTCAAGTTTTATTCACTCTCCCTACACATTCATTATAGAAAATATGCAGCAACAGCTCCTCTGTGTACATTCAGGAACCACTGAAGGAACCCTATTGGCACAGTGGTTATGAATTGGACTGCTCACTGCAAGGTCAGCAGTTCAAAACCATCAGCCTGCTCCTGGGGAGAAGAATAGGGCTCTTTACTCTTGTCAAGATTTACTGTCTCAGAAACTCAAGGGCTGTTCTACCCTGAACTATTGGGTCACTGTCATTTGGCGTCAACTCAATGGCATTGAGTGAGTACTATGTGCTAGTTGGAAGAAGAAGCACAGAATGGATGCAAAGAAGGTTCCCTGGTGGTGTACTGGTTGCGAAGTGGGCTGCTAGTTCAAAACCACCAACCACTCCATGGGAGAAAGACAGGGCTTTCTACTCCCACAGACAGCTACTGTCTCAGAAACCCACAAGGACAAGTCTACCCTCTCCTATACGGGGGCTCTGAGTCAGTATTGACTTGATGGCAATGAGTTTTTTATTTTACTTGGCAAGGAATATTGAAAGCCCCATGGGCTGTCAGAAGAACATGCTGATGTTCATGTACGAGCACATGAGCAGGAATGGTCAGCTCATGGAGAAGGACGTCATGTTTGGTAAAGTAGGGGGGGCAGTGTACAAGAGGAAGACCCCCAAGGAGATGGACTGACACCGTGGCTGCCACCATGGGCTTCAACCTAAAGTAACAACTGTGAGGGTGGTGGGGACTGGGCAGGGTTTTATCCCGATGTGCATGGGGTCGCTCTGAGTTGGCGCCGGTTGGATGACAGCTATAGCAACATGCACACCTGCAAGGTGCCAGCTGTACACCAGGCTATGAGCAGCTCTTGGCATTGGTGGTTGGTACTCAGTGGGCGCCGACTCACGGTGCCTCATGGACAACAAGTAGATGCTACTTGTCTTTGCACTGCTCATAAGCATGGCTAGAGCCACAGTGGGCGTTGAGTGTTCCCCGCCACCCGCCCAGAGGGACTGCTTTTCCTCCAGGCCCTTGAGCAATGGCCTGCTGCGCTTCAAAGGGGCTCTCATCTGCTGATGCTCAGAAGCAGATCGCCAACCATTTCTTCCTAGTCTGCCTAAGTCTGGAAGTTCCCCTGAAACCTGTCCACTGTGGGTGACCCTGTTTGAGCTCATGGTTACCTAGCTGCTAGCATTGCAGCAACGCACAAGCCACCACAGTGTGGCACTCCGACAGATGCGCGGTGGGTATCATACACAGGACAGAGCAAAGGCTCCCAGACCAGTTCCTGCTTCTGTGATGAGCGGTCATGGAATTAGGAGGTGGGGTAAGGGGGACACAGTTTGAAAAGCTCTGGTTTCTCCCTCCCTGAGAAAACAACCATTAGCATTTTTGCTTTATGTACCTCCAGAATCTTTTCACATGCATTTTATATATAGAGATATCAAAATACACCAATATAGTATATATATACGCATATATAGATATGCATATATACGCATATATAGATATGCATATATGCGCATATATATATAAGCGTAACAAGCTTACTGCAACTGACTTTTGTCCCCCCTCCCCCAACACATAATTTCATTTTGTTTTCCACCTTAAAAATTGCTGTGGGCATCCAGCTTCCTCAATACCCATGTTGCATTGCAAAACCAAACTCACCACCATCGAGTCACTTCCAACTCAGAGTAACCTCACTCAGAGGGGAGCAACACACGGTTCTTCATGGTTCAGCTGCCCAGGGTCAGCTTTCGCTGTCCTTGGTAAGACTAAGGAGGCCAGGACAGATGAAGGAGCCAGAGTCAGTACTAGGTGTCCCCCAAGATGTTATGCACTGTGCAGTTAGTGATTTCCTAAGCACCCTTTTGTTGGATGAATGCCCTGGTGGTGTAGTGGTTATATGTCAGGCTGCTAACTGTAAGGTCAGCGGTTCAAAACCAACCACCGCTTTGAGGAAGAAAGATGAGGTTTTCTCTTAAATGGTTAGTCTCAGTGCTTACCTTCCCAACACGACTGCAGAAGGCAAAGCGGTGCATGCATAAGCAAATGTGGTGAGGAAAGCTGATGGTGCCCGGCTATCAAAGGATAGGGCATCTTGGGTCTTAAAGGCTTTAAGATAAACAAGAGGCCATCTAGCAGAGAAACAACAAAGCCCACATGGAAGAGGCACATCAGTCTGTGTGATCATGAGGTGTCAATGGGATCAGGTATCTGGCATCAAAAACCCAGAGCAAAAATATAATGTGAATGAGGGGGTGGAGGAAGTATGGAGTGGAGGTCCAAAGCCAATCAATCTGTAAGCAATCGGACATCTCCTTGCAGAAGGGTAGTGGGGAGAGGTTGGGCCAGTCAGGGTGCAGTCTAGTACCGATGAAACATACAGCTTTCCTCTGTTTCTTTAATGCTTTCTAACACCCCCCCCACTATCATGACCCTAATTATACCTAGAAAATCTGACTAGACCAGAGTATGTACATGGGCACAGAAAAGAGCTGGAAACACAGGGAATCCAGGACAGATAAACTCCTCGGGACCAATATTGAGAGTGGCCATACCAGGAGGGGAAGGGGAAGGTGGGGAGAGAAAGGGGGAACTGATCACAATGACCTACCTATAACCCCCTCCTAGGGGGATGGACTACAGACAAGGGGGTAAAGGGAGACATCAGACTGTGCACGACATGACAAAATAATAATAATTTTTAACTTATCAAGGGTTCATAAGGGAGGGAGGGAAAAATGAGGAGCTGATATCAAGGCCTCAAGTAGAAAGAAAATGCTTTGAAAATGATGATGACAACAAATGTACAAATGTGCTTGACACCATGGCTGGCTGGCTGGATTGTGATAAGAGTCCCAATAAAATGATATTTAAAAAAGAAAGAGTTAGTCTCAGCAATGCACAGGAGAAGTTCTCCCCTGTCCTGTAGGGTCTTTCTGAGTCAGAATGCACTTGATGGGAGGATTTTTCTTTTTTCGCTTTTGAGGCTGGAGACTTGCCCAGGGAAAATCTAGGGTAGTGTTTAATTCTTGTTTTTTCTGTACCTCCTTAGAATTTGTTTTAAAAAGGAAATATCAGAGGCTGCGAACTACAGGGTGCAGGAAAAGAAGGGGGTGGAGGGGGTGGGAGAATAGAAGGATCTATAAATATATTCACAAAGGCAACACATGAAGCGATTGTCCCAAGGGAGAGGGACGTTTGGATTTTGCTTTACATTTTGCATTTAAATTTTGTTTGATACAAATTCTTAGTTCGTTTACAGATATATTTCCCCCAAATACCATCCCACTGTAAGAAATTAATCTCCAATGATTCCCAGGTCCTCTCAGCATGAATTCTTTTCAGCACCCTTTGCCCGGAATCACTCCAAGCTTCCGAGATGGAGCGGGCTCTGGCCACCAGGAGTTGTCTGTCTGAAGACAGGCCTGCCAAGTGTCCTCCCTGCCTGGGGCTCTGGTGCCCTGGGCAGAGCCTGGACTAGGATTGGCCGAGCCCTATAAATGAGCATTTAATGAACGGAGAAAAGAGACTCATTATAACACCATGTATCGTCCAGGTTAAATCACACAAATGATTACGACAGCAATGATGTTACAGCTCAGCCCCAATTAGCCGTGGCAATGAGGGGACTGCTCTTGCCACCAATAAAGGGTCATCGAAAAGGCCTGGAGTCCCTTTTACTATGTTTAGCAAGAGCTTGTTCTTGCAAAGTTTGTTCTTGCTAAATGAACATTTCCCCCTTCCTGTCTTTTGAAAGCGGGCGGTGGGTGTGCCTCCCAGCCCAGTGGCTGAAGGTTCTGAGCAGAATCAAGGGCCTTTGTAGGAGGCAGTGGTTTCCAAAGAGCTTTCCTGCGGCTACAACGCCAGAGCCGCCTGGGGATTGGTCAGCAGGGTACATCCTCAGGCCCCACCCCAGATCTCGGAATGGGTATCCCTGGGGCGTGGCAGGCCAGCCCCACCAGTCTGCTGGTTGATGCTTGCTCCCGTTTGAGAAGCACCAGATGACAGGCAAAGCCTGTGGAGTCTGGACCCTTGGTTCTGATTCTGGCAATGCCGTGTTTGGGCTGTGCGTCTTGGGGAAAGGTCCTTGACCTCTGTGTGCCTCTGTGACCGCTTCTGTCATGTGGGTCCATCACATGGGGTTGCTGTGAGGAAGAGCTAAGGTGATACGCATGTGGCTCAGGGCTCTGGCAACTGCTACCCGTTACCGTATTTCATGGAGTAGAAGCTGCCTCCTAGGAGCCCCGGTGGTGTAATGGGTTGGTGAGTTGGGCCACCAATAGGTCTCGTGTTCCTTGGGCACAGAATTAGGAGGGGTATCGTGCTAGGTAAAGGGTCAGAGGAAAAACCTGCAGCAGATGGCCCTGTGGCTGCAACCACGGGCTCAGAAGGAGCCAGGGTGGTGAGGATGGAACAGTACCAGGCAGTGTTCCATTCTGCTGGTCAAGGAGCTGCCAAAAGTTGCCATCGTCTCGATGGCACCTAACAACACCAAGCAGCTCTCAGGTGCTGTGTGGGCCACCCTCTGGATCCGTGCTGGTCAAATCCAGGAGGCAGGACGTCCGTTCCTCGGGCATCGTAAGCAAAGTCACCCTCACTGGCATCCCGGGGGTGGTGGGCTGGGGGGAGGCATACAACTGCCTCAGTGAGTTTCCCAGAGGATAACTCTGTGCAGAAGTAGAAAGCCCCATCTTTCTCTGAAGGAGTGGCTGGGGGTTTTGAACTGCTGGCCTTGTGGATAGCAGCCCAACATATCCAGCCTGTGGCTCCGGGAGCCTGGATTGAAACCCCAGCAAGGCCACACTTGACGTCTGGCAATGGAATGGCTGGTCAGAGGGCAGGACATGCTGCTCTGGAATTAAAGCCCGAGTCAGGAGTGAACTCCAGCCTCCACACTGCCCACTTACCCAGCAAGACCAAGTTCCGTTTCCCCCTCCACCTTCAGCACCCTCATCTAGACCACCCAGAGCCCACTGGGACCCTGTCTGGGGAGAATCACACTTGACTTCTCAGTGTGTGAGCTCCAAGGGGACAGTGGTAAGGAGGCGGGGCCTCTCCCTGAGAACTCAGGACACACAGAGCAGAGGGACCCAGACGGCACAGAGAATCAGTGAAGTCAGAGTTGATGGAAGACAGCCGAGGATTACTATCATTATGTCATCACTGCTATTAACATTAGCATTGACCCCTCTGCCCAAGTTGTTGAACCAGTATCTGCCCCAGACGGGTCAGCCCTAAGCCCGTCTCACTGGCCTTCTGGCTGCTCAGAGGGAGTCCACTGTCCGCAGGGCGGCCACTTTCCAATCACTGCACGCCCCTCTGAAGGGACCTGAGAGGTGTAGAGACAGAAGGGGTGGGCACATTCCTTCCCACAGTGAACAAAGAACTCCTAGGGTGGGGAGAGAAGTGCCTCTCTCACACCCCCTCCCCAGACACGCGTGCGCGCAAACACACGCGCACGCGCACGCTGACAGCTCCAGCCTGCATGTCACCATCCATCACCTCCTCCCCACTTGCTGTTTGCAGGCGGGCTTCCCTACAAATGGGCTGGGGGGCGGCGAGGCGGGCGGTGGGAGACAGTCTGAGAGAAAGAGTCGAAGGTGGAGCTGGGGGCTGGGGTGGCCGGGGAGGCAGCTGTGTCCTCAAAGAGTTAAAAACCTTGCTTCTCGCCAGACTGTGAATTCTCCACCACTCTCCTCACCCGCCCCCCAACCCCCCCTCCAAACCCCCCTCAATCCAGCCAAACAACAGCTTGACATTTTCCATCCTTCACGAGAAAGACAAAGACGGGAAGATATTCCCATGATCCCTTTCTGCATGCCTAACCGTGAGCTCAGGTGCCGTAGCGTTTGCCCTGCGCCGGCCCCATCAACATGAAGGGCGAACTCATCCCGTCTGCATCTTTTTCTCGCCACTGCTTGATTAATTGGCTGACTACTACGCGGACGGAATTCCTAATGTTTCTCCTTCCCTATTCTTCCTTCACAGGGTTCCCCCCCTTTCCCTTCCTTCTACACTCCATTTACATATACTTTATATTCCATCATTTTCACCCGAAAAGAAAAAAAAAAAAGGAATGGGTCCATCTCAGTAATTTGATGTAATGACGGCATGTCACCCCAAAAAGAGGAATTAGAAAAATCTGTAGGTATTTAATTTATTCTTGTTTTTTTTCTCCCAAGTAGATATCTCAGAGAGGAGTATTAATATTCATGGGCGGGGGGGGGGGGGAAGTATACTCAAAAGGAAAATTCCAGATTTTTTTAGATGGGGGCGGGGAAGGAGAAAGAGGCGGCTAAATTCAATGCATTTTTAAGCACCATTATTTAACTAATAGTCCTCCAATCCCTCTTCTCCCATTCCCTCCCCTCTGATGAGCATCGGTGGGTTCTGGTTTTGCCTTGTAGGCTTGCGGGGGTGGGGGGGTGTTGAGCTCACCCCCATGGTGGACAGCCTGGAGCAGGGGGCTGTGGGTATTTCTCCCCTCCTGCAAGGGCTGGAATCAAGTAGGAAGATGTAAATCAAGGCCCTTTCTGAGTCCCCAATCTGGAATTGGGGTTCCCCGCCACGCTCCCCTGTTTTCCCCAGGCAGAGTGTGGAGATGGCTCTGTGAGGAGAGATTCCCCCCATGTTACTGACACTACTACCTTCTTCCTGCTGATCTGGGACTGGGTTTCACGCTGTGAATTACCACCCGGGCGATGGGAGTCAGTGTTGAGTTCAGTCAGTGTTGGGCATCAGAGAAGTGGCCAGAAGATCAGAGCCAAGTGATAAAGCTTCTTGGCTAAGATGGGTCTTTCCAAAGGGCCTCAAGTCTGCCCTGGGGGTAGCTGAAACCTTCCCTCAGTGTCGGAGGGTGTGGGCAGAATCCCACGGCTGTGTGAATCAGGATCCCAGGATTGTGCTTGTGGGCCTAGTGGGCAGCTGGACTGAGGCCACTGAGGGATACTTCCGGATATAGGCAGGAGCGCCAATTGTGGTGGTTAAAACACAATAAGAAATCACGGCAGCTACCACAAAACCCAGACCCACCCCCAGGAGTCGACTCTGCCTCATAGGGACCCCGAAGGACAGAGCAGAGCCACCTGCTGGGCTCCATGGCTGTACATATTCGCGGAAGCAAACTGCCTCGTCATCTTCCTCAGAGCCACTGGTGGGTTTGCACCACCATCCTCCTGGTGAGCTGCTGAGTGCTTTACCACTGTGCCACCAGGACTACTTAGAGTTGAAAAAACCAAGTTGATTTTGACTCATGGCAACCCTGACAGTAAGCAATACCAGAAATACTTTTAATTGAGGCAAAACGCACAGAGAAACTTTTTGTTTTTCTTGAGGCAAAACTCGCGTACAGTGAACTGCAGTCAGTAAGGGGACAGATTACTGCTGCAGCAGATCCAGTGCTGGCTGCACACTACAGGACAGGAGTTCGAACCAACCAGCTAGCTGCTCCTTGGGAGAGAGCTGAGACAGTCTGGGTCCACAGAGAGTGACAGACTCCGAAACCCTATGGAGTGGTTTTACTCTGAGAGTGAGTTGAGTTATTGAGTTTCGTAGCATTACTGTGAGTTGGAATCCACTCGGTTTCAAATAGAACATCCTTTACATTCTGGAAGGATTTCCTGGGCCCTCTCCCGGTCAACATCACTTAAAAAAACGAAGCCTCATTGCCATCAAATCAAAACTGATTCAAAGCAACCCTAAAGGACAGGGTAGATCTGCCTCTGTGGGTTTCTGAGACTGTCACTCTCAGTTGAAACTAGACAGCCTCGCCTTTCTTCCAGAGTGGCTGGTGGTTTTGAACTGCTGACCTTGTGGCTAGCAGCCCAAAGTGTAACCCACTACACCACCAGGGCTCCTCCAGTCAACCATATCCCTCCCCATATGGTTATGGCCCACTGACAATTAGTTTGCCTGCTCTTGAACCTCATATAAATGAATCTTACAATAATCTTTATCTACTTCACCTAGCTATCTACATCATTATCTAGATATCTACTTACCTACCTAACTTCATTGTCTGTCCGTCTGTCTCTCTCTCTCTCTCTCTCTCTCTCTCTCTCTCTACCTACCTACCTACCTACCTACCTCTTTGCCTACCTATCTTTATGATCTCTCTCTCTCTCTCCCCACCTATTTTCATTATCTATCATGTATCTTTCTATCCTATCTTTTGTGTCTAGGCCTTTTATTCTTTCACAAACTGTGAAGTTCTGGCCACCGATCCATATTACCATATTATTAGGTGTAGCGGCAGTTCCTCTTTTCTATTGCTCTCTTGCATGTCAATCTACCAGAACTCAATGACCTGTTCTGCTGACGGTTGCTTGGGCTCTTTCCAGCTTGGGCTATTATGGCTCAAGTTGCCATACACATCCTTACACGTGCTTTCATTTTCCTTGGAATCTCTCCAGGAATGGGATCTCTGGGGATAGGGTAAACGTCTGTCTGGCTTTAGTGACAACAAGACACCTAACGAGTTGCCATGAAGTTCGTCCTGACTATGTGTGGTCAGCATCAGACTGTGCTTCCTAGGGATTTCAGGGTTGAGTTGTCAGAAACAGATCACCAGGCCTTTCCTTCCAGGCACCTCCCTCCTTGGGGCGAGGGGGCTTGAACTTCCAGCTCTTTGATGAAAAGCAGAGTGCATGTGTAAGCCCAAAGACCCCTTAGCTACAGGAGACACTATCAGATGGTTTTCAAAAGATGTGGTACCAGTTGACCAGCAGGGTACGGAGTTCTGGTTGCTCCTCATCTCACCAACAGCTGGCTTCCCTGTGATCCCCTTGACTGAGAATGTGGGGAGGAGTGAAGCGGGAAGAAAATAAGGGATTCTAACTAGGGGGGCTGCAGAGGGGGAAACAATAAAGATATATCCCCAAACCAATCAACAAGCAACACCACTGCCATTTAGTCCATTTTGAACCACCAGGACCCTATTGGACAGGGTAGAACTGCCCCTGTGAGTTTCTGAGGTTAGCAATCCTTACAGGAGCAGACAGCCTCATATTTCTCCTTTGAAGCATCTGGTGGGTTCAAACTGCTGACCTTGTGGTTAGCAGTCCACTGTGTTACCCATTATACTACCAGGTCTCCAAAATATACCTATAGCTATATCTCCACCTATATCTATACCTAAACTATACCTATAGGAGCCCTGATGGCATAATGGTTACATATTGGATTGCTAACCTCAAGGTCAGCAGTTCCAACCACAAGCCACTTTTTGGGAGAAAGATGGGACTGTCTATTCCTGGGAAGGGTTACAGTCTCAGAAACTTATAGGGGCAATTCTATCCTGTCCTATAGGGTTGCTATGAGTCAGTACCTATACTCATACTTGTACCTAGACCTATAGGAGCCCTGGTGGCATGGTGGTGACATGGTGGGTTGCTAACCTCAAGGCTTTATGCCTAGACCTAGACCTACAGCTATACATCTAGCGACACCCATGCCCACACCCAGACCTACACACACACACAGAGGGAGAAATAGAGGCAGGGAAAACCAGAGAGACACAGAGACAGGGCTAGACACAGAGAGGCTTGGAAAGCAAGGTAGAAGGATGTGGTGAAGGCTTGAAGACAAAGAGGAGAGAAAAGAATTGAGACAAGAGAGAGAGGAAAACAAACGGAAAGGCAAAGAGAACAAGGCGAAGCTGAGAGAAGAGAGAGCTGACAAGAGGGCAGGAGCCAGAGAACAGCCCCACGAGACTGGCCCTGGGAGGGGAGGGTGAGAGTCTGAAAATGGGTCTCTTGGTATTTTACAAAGCATGCTCCCCTTTTTAAAGTGCTTCTTGATATTTTTATGTTTATATGTTTTAACTTGGGCCTGGCCTCATGGAAAATGCATGAGGAATAAGTGGTTTCTGGGAATGTTTTATACATGACCGGGGAGTGAGAGGGCTTGGAGGGTGAGCAGAGGGACTGGGGGCATGTCTTTTCCAGAGCCTCCTGGGCTGGGCTCAGACAGGGCCCTGAGGCCTGAGCTTCTAGTGGAGGTCAGCCAGTGGGCATTTCTCTCAAGGGCAAGACAAGTGTGGGCAACCTTGGTGGCACACGAGCTGGTGGCACACGTGAATAGCATTTCCTCCCAGCTGCCCCAACTCTGTAATGTTGGACGAGCCAGACTCTGCCCTCAGTCGTTCCCTGGTTCGCAGCCTGGGAGGCTGAGCTGACCTGGGCTTGGAAAAGTGAACAAGGTGGAATTTCTGAGTGTCGGGGTCTCACCAGAACCCAATTCTAAACCACAGGCTCTGCTGCCCAGTTCATTCTGACTCTGAGAGACTCCACCGGGCACAGCAGGATGGCTCCATAGGGTTTCTGAAACCATTGTCTTTACAGGGGCAAACAGCCTCATCTTTATCCTGCAGAGAGGCAAGTGGGCTCGAACTGCTGAGCTTGTGGCTCACAGCTGATGCTTATCCCATAGTGTCGCCAGGACGTGCGGACACTGTGCCCTAAATGGACTATACCCCTGGGAGTCTTGGTGGCATAGTGGGTTTGCAACGGACTGCCAACCATAAGGTCAGCGATTTGAAACTACCAGCCACTCCTTAGGAGAAAGATGAGGCTTAACCGTGGGGATGGGGGATGTGCTAAGATAGATGTGGTGATTGTACAGTTCCCCCTGGATGTGATTGAACGATTGAAATTCTCAAAGTATGATTTGTTAATTATGTGCCAATAAAACTGTTAGGGGGAAAAAAGAGTTACACTCTTGGAAACCCGCAGGGGCAGTTCTCCCCTGTGAGAGGGGCACTATGAGTTGGGACTGATGATGGCCGTGCGTTTGCTTGTGAGTTTTCTGGCGGGTTGTGGAGCACGCAGCTTTCCATTGGAGGGCTGGAGCAGGGCCTGAGCATCTGTGTTTCCAACCAGCTCCTGTTGAGGTGAGACTGCAGCCCATGGACCACAGGGCCCCAGGCAAGCCTTAGTGGCTGGTGGTTGTCAGCAGGGGATGACAAGCGGACATGCCGAAGGCCTTCCCTGGGGTCACCAGACGACTCAAGAGCAGGGTAAACTGAGCAGCACCTCCTCTTCCTGGTACTTCTCCCAGACCAGCGAGTGCTCCTACCCTGCATCCCACTTGGTTCCAACTCCTCGTGACCCTATGGGACAGGTCAGACCTGTCCTGTGGGTTTCTGAGGCTGCCCATCTTTACAGGAGTGGATAGCCTCATCTTTCTCTCTCAGAGCGGCTGGGGGATTCAAACTGCTGACCTTGTGGCTAGCAGCCTGACACGTACCCCAGGGTACCAACCAGGCTCCTCTTGGTACTGCAAGCTACAGAGGACCAGCTGGCCCGTCTCCTCCAGGAACTGCTGTGGAGGCTCTTGAATGTCTCCTCCTTGCAGTTGGGTAGAGAATTTATCAATCTCCCGAGGGTCTGGGCAGACCCCAATGTCAGGCGTCCTGGTGAAGTTCATAGTTCTCGTCACAGACCCGAGGCTGCAGGGGCAGTTAAAATCCCGCTTGACAGTTGGAGGAATGGCTGTATGCTCTCTCCCAAGGAAACAAGAAAAAAACCAACACGCTAAAAAACAACCCAAACATCCCTTCCTATGACTTTCCATAGCATTCCCGTGGGGTCTCGGGCTTCGATTTCAAACCAGATGCAGTTGAGTTGACTTTGATTCTGCGTGATCCCCAGTGGGCAGAGTTGAACCTTCCTTCCGCCAGAGGAGTGCAAGCCCGTGGGATCACCAGACCTGACTGCGATGGTTGGACCTGCCAGTCTGTGGGTCAGTCATGGGGCACCTCCCTGACTGTGCTACCAGGCTCACCTCCCTGGCTTTAGTGAGCCCTGTTCATACACTTTGCCTTAGGCCTTCTTTCTCCAAGAGAAAGGGCTAAGGATCCTGACGTCCAGCTTGTCTGAAATCCCCCTCTGAGGCTGGTGTTTCCGAGCTCAGGCCTTGCCCCGTTACACCTGGACCGTCTGTTTGTGTACCTGTCGCTACACTGGCGTCTGAGTCCACCACCGAGGGCTGTGGCCATCTTGGCATTTCTGGAGCCACTCCCGGGAGCTGGCCCAGGGCCACCTGGAATGCTGTAGTGGGCACTGCTTCCTGAGGGAATCCATAGTAACGCGGGCACAGTTAGCAGTCAACGTGGAAGGGGAAGCTTCTAGAATGTTCCCTCCAGAGTCTGGGCGGCTGCTGTTTGTGAGCATGAGGTGGCCTCCAGGGGAAGGATGAGCTTGGGTTGAGAAGTTATGCTCCCCAAATAGCCCAACTGGGGGATATTCTTATTGCTGGTCAGTCGTGGGGCTCCAGTGTGATCTAGGGCAAGTAACGGCACCTTCTGCATGTCAGCGTTCTCATCGCTAAACTGGGGATTTGAGTGAGAGAGGGCATGATGGGAGAATCTTCCAAACCCCTTCTGATCCTGGGTTTACAACGCAGGCGTGGGGTGGGATCCGTATCCATTTTCTCTTGTGAATAAGGATCCTTGATCGAGCACAACTGTTTTGAGGACAGCTGGAGGGCTATCGTTCTTGGTAAAGTAGAATGTCATCGAGAAAGAAGACCGTCTGTGAGATAGCTGGACCTGGTGGCTGCTCCCGTGGGCTCTGACACAAGAGCAATGAGGAGGATGGCACCGGACTGGGCAGTGTGTCCTTCTGTTGCCCAGACGGAACCGACTGGGCAGCCCCGAAACATTGCAACTCTCTGGGAAAGAAGACACGCAGTCCAAACGGGGACTCGCTTGACTTCTTCAAGTATGGTCTATCTTCTACCTGTATTATAGATCTCGGGTGCTTCGCTGCACAAAGACACGACTCTCAGAATGCAGAGGAAACTGTAAATACAAAAGCTAAGGAGAACTAGAAGGGAAAACAAACCCATTGACCCAACAGCTATTTATTGAACATCATTTTTTGCCACTCACTCTCAAAGACGGTGACCATTTGAGTTTCCACAGTGTTTTTTATTAGACATGCATAATGGTGAGCTCTGAGTCTATAAAATGTAAATACTTCCATTTAAATGTAGATTTGTATTTCCTTTGATGGTGTAGCATTAATTCTTTATTTTTCAGATCATCAACTTCTTTGTGTTCATTAGTTTAAACTAATAATCAGCCCTCCCAATAGTTGTATCTCCCCCTGCTTCCTTTGCATGTTCTCCTCCCTCTATGGATTGATGCCTTCCCTTCACCCAACTGAATACTTGTCCACTCTCTAGGCAATGGCTTCATTTTCCATGCCTTGCCCTCCCCACACTGGCAACCTCCAAAATCGATTCCCTTTGGACTGAAACTCTTTGCTTCGTCTTCCTTCTTTTTTCACAGTGGTCTCAAACAGTACCAAATACTCATCCCAAATAAAAACTTGCAGGAAAACAGGATAGGAGGGGTATTTACCAACACGATAAATGCCGTATACACAAAAATCATTGGCCAACATATCGTACAATGGGGAGGAACTGAACTCATTCCCGTCGTGAACTAGACCCAGACAAGGATGCCCTTTATCACCTCCCTGGTTCTCCCCTGGAAGTCTTAGCCAGAGTTCAAACTCAAAGCCAAACTCACGGACATTAAGCCATGCTATAGGACAGACTAGAACTGTCCTTGTGAGTTCTCTGAGTCTGTAACTCTTTATGGGAGTAGACAGCCTCGTCTGGAGTGGCTGGTGGTTTCAAACTGCTGACCTTGTTGCTATCAGCTCAAAGTATAACCCATTATGCCCCCAGAGCTCCTCTAGCCTGAGCTATTAGACAACAAAACGAAATCAAATGAATCCAGAGTGGCAAAGAAGAAGTAAAACTCTCATTATTCACAGATGATATGGTTTTATATCTAGAAAAACCCAAACACTCAACAAAAAAAAAGAGACCGTAGTTGATTCTTAAGTCCACTACATGACATTCTGTTTCTTAATCCTGGCTATAAAAGTAACACTATGGTTATTGAGTAAAAATATAGAAAATAAAAGCACATAAAAAGAAATAAATGGAGATTACTTATAATCCACTATACAGGCGTGTCTCTCTCTGGACATACACAACTTGGCCTCCAACCAGCATCCTGCTGCCCACATATGAAAACGAAACAAACAACTCACTGCCACGGTGTCAGTCCTGACACACGGCAATGCTACACAGCAGAGCAGAATGGTTCCTGTGGGTTTCCAAGCCCGACTGCCACTCTTTGTGAGACTTTCTTCCGAGGAGCAGCTGGTGGTTTGGAACTGTCAACCTCGCAGTTAGCAGCCCAAGGAGTAACCATTCTGGCACCAATATGTATAGACTGTTATTCTTGTTAGGTGCAGTGGAGCAGATTCCAATGCATGGTGAACACAGGGGGCATCTTTCTGGGAGCGGATTGCCAGCTCTGCCCCCCTTGGGTCTAGGGATGCTGGTTGGGTTCCCACTCTCTAGTTTAACCACCCAATGGATAACCAGGGCTTCTTTATACACCGCCAGAACCAAACAAAACTCATAGAAGTCGACCTACAGTGATTCTGTCGGACAGGGTAGAACTAGCCCTGTGGGTGTCTGAGCCTGGAGCTCTTTCCAGGAGTAGAAAGCTTCTTTTCTCCTTCAGGGTGGTTGGTTCTCTTGAACCATTGACCTTATGATTTAACAGACTAACATGTAACCACTACTAATTTTTCACATCCCTGGGCAGTGCAACACCTGACGCACTAGACTACTAGTCAAAAGGCCGGTTGTTCATGGCACCTGGTAGAAAAGGGCTGGTGATCTGTGTCTGAAAGGTCATATTGAAAACCCGTGGAGCCTGGTCCTTGGGAAACACACATGCGGTCACCACAAGGCAGCATCGATTGGTGCATCTCATAGGAAACCCAAGCTAGGTGTCCATTCTAGAAGGGGGTACTTCCAAAAGGTGGAATTTTTCCCCCAAAGCTACAGATTTTAATTTTTTTACAAAACAACCTTATTACCTTCAAACTACTCTCCCTTACACCTAATACATTTGTCAAATCTGTGATTCCATTCCTAGAAACATTTTTCAAACTCATCTCTTTGGATGGCTGACAGCACCTCTCTCATTTTTTTTTCTTCATCTCTTCTATGTCATCAAACCGTGGTCTCTTCATATCCCTCTGTATTCATGGAAACAAAAAGAAGTCACATGGAGCAAGGTAAGGTGAGTAAGGTGTGTGGGGTAAGAGAGGCATGCTGTCTTTTGCCCCAAACTGGCAATGTGAGATGGCTGCGTGAGCAGGTGCATTGTTGTGGTGGCAAAACCAGTCTCCCGTCTGACACAAACCAGGTCTTTTTTGTGGCACACGGTTATGGCAATGTTTTCATAACCTCTGAATAGAAAGTTGGATGATCAACAGTCTGACCTGGCGGAATGAATTCCAAATGCAATACAAGTCAACATTTTTTCTGTTCAGTAAGTTGACAGACATCCACAACAAGGTTTGTCATCAATTGACATTTCGCCTTTTTTGAAATGGGAAAACCACTCCTACACTTGAGTTTGTCCCATAGCGCTGTCCTTGTAAGCTGTGTTCAACGTCACAGCAGTTTCTGTGGTGTTTTTCCTGAGCAGGAAATAATATTTCATAGCCACATGCTGTTCTCTTTAATTGGCCATCACAAAAAATGAGGTTCCAGTGAAACTGCTTTTATGAAAAAATTCACTGTGACCAGAGAGAACTTTCCCAGGAGACGACACTGGGTGCACTAACTCAGAGAGTGTTGCTCAATGCTTGCCGAGTGGGAAAAATGCGCATGACGAAAGCTCTGCCCAGCGGAGTTTTTTCCCCCTTTTCCCTTGGTACCCCCTCATATTCTGCCTTCTTTACTGTAGAGGGAGGTGGGGAAGCCGAGACCCAGAAAGTAGGGAGGATGGAGCTTGTGAAAACCAGCAAACCCTGTACAGCTTGGGAGACGTGGTTTGCCCGCAGCACCGTAGTCTCAAGAGGTCAGTGGGATGCGTGTGTTCTGGCTCTGGTTCCCATTGGGCATTATAAGGGGCAGCCCGGCAGGGTGGGGGTGGGGAGGTTAGGCTGGTTCCTCTATGCCATCTGTGCCAGCTACCCACCCATAGAAAGCCAACGTGTCAGCCCTTCTGCCCACTGATGCCAGCCTGGGGGTGCCAAGACACCAGGCACAGCAGTGCCAGCTGGCAGCTTCTTGGAGAACCAACAGGCCTGGCCGGCTGGCCCATCTGCTTGTTGCTGCCAGCTGTGTGCCTGTGAGAGGCAGGCCAGCAGCCCATCCTTGTGGCTGAGGTGCCAGCCATCAGATGGCCAGGGCCAGCTGGCAGGGTGGAAAATTGGCCAGCGTCTGCCTCTACCTGCTGGTGTCAGATGAACATGCAGGGGGACTGGACCAGAGACCTGCAGGGTGCCAGCTTGCCCTATGCCCTCTTCTCTCTGCAACCACCCCCCCCACCCCGAGCCCTAGAATGTGATGGGTAAGGACCTTGAGTGGAGGTTGGCTAGTGAGTAGGGACCTCCATCACCCCAGAATCTCAGACTGCTAGCACTTCTGTAGATCAGTGGTTAGGAGGGGAGACTTGGGGGTCAGACTGCTGGGCTCTGCTTTCCAGGCTTGATGCTAATTGGTTGCAAGAACTTCAGGCAGGTCGCTTACTTATAGCCTCAATTTCTTCATCTGTACAATGGGCAAGTAGCACCTGTCCCACTGGGTTACAATAAGTGTGCAAAAGCATGCAGGTGCACCGCTTCGAATGCGGTCACACGGGGTCTCGGAATGGGAGTGCAGAGTCCGTGTGCTCCTCTGCTCACCGCCATGTCAGAGGTTCGCATCCACCTAGTGGTGCCTTGGGAGAAAGCTCTGGTCATCTTCCCTCCACACAGGCCAGCCACGGAAAGCCGGATGGAGCACAGTTCTGAGGTGCACGTGGTTTCATGGGTTGGAATCAACCCGATGGCAATTGAAGATGCATTTGTACACAAATAGGTGTGTGTGAAAACATCCTCCACCCTCTCCCCACCTCCCTATTTCCCCTTCAACCTCTTGGAAGCCCCTCCTACAATAGCAGTTGCCATTGGGTGGGTGGGGCTCTCGGAGACGCTGCCGTGGGCACGCGACTTCTTAGGTTCCACCAGCTTGGCTTTGGAGGCTACATCACCAGACATTTCTTCGGAAGTTCCTCAGGGTGGACTTGAACTTTCAACTAATGCGTGCATCGTTTGCCTCACCCAGAGACTGAAAACACTTACCAGGTGGACCATGATTTTTACCACTGATGACATTCCACTCTCTATTAGAATGAGAAAATGAGAATGTTTTCGGTCCCAGACCTCATCTGTTCCAACTTGATCATGTTCAAGATGGAGAATCAAGAAGCAGAAAGGGGCAGGGTGGTAGTTAGATTTTATGTCAACTTGGCTGGGCAAGGATTCTCCCATGATGCGATCCAACAGGGTGTGGTCAACTCCAGGAGGGGCTCTTCAGTGAAGCAGCCACGCTGTCATGCAGAGACTGAATCTCCTTAATCTGGTCACTGCCTTGCTATGCTTGAGCACGGTTTCCATCGGGGTGTGGTTGATTGCTTGGTACAGATCCACAGTGTGTGGAGGCACGATCACTTCTACTGCTGGATCAGGTTGCTGCATCTGGTTCTTCAACCTGCTATGACATGGCCTGCTGATCCCAGAGCCATCAGTGGACTACTGACCTTGGATTCATTGGGCTGGTCTCAGATTCATTCAGCTCTGCAGCCACAGCCTGTGGCCTTCCTGACTCATCTCCCTGATTCCTGTTCATCAGTCCTGCAGCTATAGGAATCAGGAGATGCTTCCAGCTGCACACCTGACCCGTGAACTTGAACTGGACTGAACTTAGCCATTTCTACAACAGTGAAAGCCATTACTTGACCTAAATCCCTTTCTATAAGCATACAAACTTCACTGGTTTTGCTTCTCCGGAGAACCTAGCTTAACACAGGTAGGGTGTTATTCAAGGCCTCATAAAGTCATTTTGGATACAGAGACTAGAATCCAGATCCCTAGTTCTTTCCCTGACCCCTTGTTATGATAGGACAGATCCCAGTGGCTTGCCTGGCCTGATCCATGGCCCCCTCCACCCTAGCATGTTCTGCCTAATGTGTGGCCGTGTGTCTTTATAGGCACATGTTATGTGTAGATCTTTGGGTAATGACCTTCGGCCCAGGTGCCCACTGAATGCTCAGCAGTATCCATCTCCTCAAGTAAATCACACACTTCTCAAGAGGGGGGCATTTCTTACCAGGTAGCACCTCACCTATGCACAGTTCACTTTTACGGAAGCCTCAGAAATCCAGAAAGCATCTGATCGTCCTGAGCCCCCGTGCTTAGAACCCTCGTTGGCACAGAGCCGGTTTTACACAAAGCTGTGATAAATCAGAAAGTGAGCAAAGCACAATAATATAATTAGGCGAATAACACATTCTAGGTAAAAAGAAGAAGAACTGAACCGAAGAAAGCAGCTGAAGCTGTAATAACCGCTTGGGTGGATCAGCGCACCAGCCATTCAGGATTTGACTACACTCGATTTCTCCAGCCCAACTAGCCACTTATGATTCTCGTTTGGGGCTAGTTACCTTGATCTCGCGCTGTGTTCACAGGGTCTTGCCTATCCTCTCACATGCAGGGGAGAGCTGGGCCACGGACAGGGAAGAAGGAAGAAGAGTCCGTGTCTTCCACTGAGCACGTTGGCAGAGAATACGGACTAGCTCCTGGGCTGCAAGAAGGACAAACACATTAGTTGGAGAAGAAACACACCAGAATGCCCCTTTGAAGGAAGGTCTGTTGCCCTTCGCGCGCTCCCTTTGGACTGTCATCTGGAAGGATCAGTAATGGAAAGAGCATGATGACTGAGGAAGGGAGGGTCAGCGCAGATGAGGGAAACCTCAGTGGGAGGGATTGACCTGATCATGAGCTCCAATGTGTCAATGATCACCAGCGGGCACCATTTTTCCCTGCCATACAGAAGACCGCCATCAGTCAGAGGTGACTTGGTGGTGACTGCACAACAAGAGTCACGGCTGGCCTCGTCCGCAGACTAAACACCGTATGTCCAAAGGGAAGAGGCCTTCAGGTAACAAGCAGATGGATGCATCAGCTGAAGCCGGCATGGACGTGGAGAGGGAGCCATTTATAAACAGCCCCGCTCAGGTGGAAGGCAGAGTGGATTAGGGCCCTTCGACGAAAGGACCAATGTCCCTCCACACTGGCAGGGTTTTCCTCGCTTGCCGGGCAATACACGATGTTCACAATGATAGTTCTGAAATGGAGTCTAAGGGCTTGTGTCCAAGTGAGCCGAGTTTTCTGGCCCAAAGTGGAATTTGAAGATGGTGATGAGAGAGAGGAGATATTTCATGAGCCAGAAGGCTTGTTTTCCTCCAATGACTCGGTCAGGGGAGGCAATGCATTGTGGGGACCCATTGGCCTTTTGGGGGACAGAGCTGGCAATGAAAGAATTCCAGGGCTTCAAAGGGCACTGGGAAGTGTGAGGCGATTAACCAGATGGCTCTTTATTGTGGACATGGGTGTTAACCTGCCCTTGGTACAGGTGTGCAGGGCAGGGTGGATGTCAACGCTATTTCACATCTATTAGCATCACCTCGTTGGCTCAGTTTCCTGTCTGGCAAGGAGAAAAGGCATGCTCATCTGCATATACCTGTAGCACACAGATGTAGAACACACACACTGAATCCAGATGTACACAGCGTACAGAGGCATACATGCATGGATATGCACACACATCCCCCCCAAAGACAAACTCACTGCCACTGAGTCGATTCTGACTCTTTGCGGTCCTGTAGGACAGAGTAGGACTACCCCTGTGGGCTTCTGAGGCTGGACATTTTTTCAGGAACAGAAAGCGTCATCTTTCTCCCCCGGCTGATAGATTGAACTGCTGACCGTGTGGCCACCAGAGCACGTAATGTACCCACATACTCAGACTTATATCCACGTGCACATGTTGCTGTTGTCGTGAGACACCATGGAGTCCGTGCTGACCCATAGGGACCCCATGCACAACACAAGGAAACACTGCATGGTCCTGCACCGTCCTCGCAAGAGTGCCTGCTCCTGAGCCCTTCTGTTTAAAAATGGCCAGTATTCATCAATTTCAGTTCACTTCAGCCTAGGATATCATTTTTGGTGACTCCCCCGTCTCCTAGATTCATACTTGGCACACTCCAAGACCTGGTCATTAGCAGATTTTTGCAGCGATTGATCCTTACCTTGAGTGGTGTCCTATCAGCCCATGAAGATTCTGAAGGATTTACCAGACCCACGTCACCATGGTCAACGCCACTCTGAGAAATTAGCGCCTCCCCGCTCACAATTTGAGTGTTCATGGATCTGAGGGGCCCATCTTCCAGCATTGTCTGATCGTGTTCTGCTTCTATGCTTTAAGCCTTAGGTGGACCTGACAGTATTTCGAGGCTATGCGTACACACGATGACATACGTGTGGACGTAAACACACATGAAATCAAGGACATGTAGATATGGATGCACATGCACACAACACAGACACACACAAGCATGTTTACACTCACGCATGCACACAGAGACACCCAGGAGCACAAACATGCAAGTGCATGCGCGTGCACACAAACACACACACACACACACACACATGTGCACGCCCATTTCCAGCCCCTTGTCTTCAAAGAACAAGGAGGCTGAGAGAGTTTCACAGCTTGAATGGGTCAGATCATGAATCATATTGGGATTATCATGATAACAATGAAAATGATGCTATAAGGTAGTTCCTTCCATTGGGGGACTACCAAGCCTTCCATGACGGAGAGCTTGGTTCGAAGCCCAGCGAGCACAGCTGATGCAGTGCAGGCTCGCTGCTGCAGTAACGCCGCGCCGCGCAGGCTCCCAAGGAGCTCCCAGGGTACGGTGGGAGAGGAAGAAGGACATGACAATCCATTCATGAAAATAACTCCGTGCAAACCATTGGGAGACAAGGACCTGGCCGACAGCCAATCAGAGGACCAGCGTGGGACAGGCAGCATTTGGTTCTCCTGTACATGGAGTCACCAGGAGTCGTGGCTGGCTAGATGGCAGGCAACAGACACTGTGCGATCCAGAGGCCTAACCTGACATTTAGCCCAGGGCTTCCGAAGAGTTCAGTCACGTCTGACAAAGCAAAATTATAACAGATTCAAACGTTGAACGTTCAGATGAAGCAAGATGATAGCAGGGATGGGGAAAATTTCAGATTAATGTCCTAGAACGCAAGAGGCCGAGGGGCCCAAGTTTATGGAAAATGACAAGTATGCAAATCAGCCTGGCTGGCAGCCATCATCGAGCCAAGCACTGCCCTTTCTGACTCTGCGGAGCAAGAGATCTGGTGGCGATGCGACGTGCACACTCTCCTTGTTTTATAAGGAAGATATCCAGCCCTATCTATTATTCCAGTTCATTCTCGTTGTATGCAAATCCGAGTCACTTCTGGCTTCATTGGTCATAAAGGAACCAGGACAAACCAATTGGAAACCCTGAGCTTACATCCTACTACCTCCTTTTTGCTCTCCCCTCTTTTCTTCCTTCCCTTAGCTTTTGTTTTCCCCCCCACCCCACCTTGCTTCTCTCCTCTCTCCAAAGCAGTGATGAGTATGCGCTCCTTTTACATATCAACACAGCACTGACAAAACAAATCTTCCCCCACACATACTCCCTGCCTTGTAACGACTCAATTTCTTGGAAATAATGGCAGTGATCAATTTCAAGCAGAATTTGCCTCCCTGATAGGACATGCGGTTCTACAGCAGGTGCACAAGGAAAGCCTAACTGGTCACCACCGAGAGAAAGGAATGCACTAGAACATTGTGCCGCCGCTCCACAGATCCAGTGCTGACCTGAGCGACAGCATCCGCTGGTGTGTTTCCAGCCTCACTAGCCAGCAGCCAGAACTCTACCTCCAGATCACCGCTCGAACTCCTCAGGCATGTTCAGAACGTTGTCGGCCTCAGCTGCTGGACAGCAGCTCCGTCGGCACGAAGGAACCGGCCCTGCTTGATCCTGCATCGTCCTCACACCTGCCTGTGAGTCGGACTAGGCAGGAAGCGCTGTGACAACATGTTCAGCGTCGCAGCAACACTGGTACCGGCCCACCGGCCAGCGACCAGCTCAGCGTCTTCCATACGAACTGTCATGGAAGCCCCAGCGTCTTCATAGCGTCTCCGTTGTGCAGATGAGACCCACTATCCTAGGACCCAACAGCAGGGTAAGCAGAGGCTTCCTTCCTATCCTGTCCTGAATAATTTCACTTCTTATTTCTTCTTCTCATATTGATCTCATGCCAAAGATTCTACTTCTACCTCTGGTTGGCATCTTTTGCTCTCCCAATCCCAATCCCCCCAAGCCCCTTCTTCCACAACCAGAAACTCTTTACAAAATCACAATCAAGCACTCTTTGGGCAGGGCTGGGTACCCAGTAAGCACAGGCTGAGTTACACTTATGTACAAAATGTCAGTGGACAGTTTCACAGGCGTTCTACTACCGGGGTAAGCCCATGACCAGAGGGTGAGAGTGTGAGCAGAGTCATGAGTGAGCACAAGTCAGCCCATGTTTCCCTTGCTCATTGAGTAATCCACCCTTGGTGTGGACACCCTTGGTGAGTCCAGATGGGAAGGACTGCAGCTGTCGGGAAGGATTCCAATTCCATGGGAAGACATTCGAAATCTGCACAACTGGACCCACAAGCCACATCTTGCTGAATGGGGAAAAGATAGAAGTCGCCCAGCATTTCACCTCGCTTGGATCCACAATCCATGCTCAGGGAAGCGGCAGTCAAGTGAGCCGAGGGCACATTGCACTGGGTAAATCTGAAGCGCAGGACCGAAGAAGAATCGATGCACTTGAACGATGGTGCTGGCAAAGACTGTTGAACGTGTCAGAGACTGCCAAAGGAACACGCCAAGAGATCTGCCTTGCAAGAAGTACAGTCAGGAAACCCCTTAGAAACAAGGTTTAAAAAATAGAAACAAGGTTGTTGATACTTCATTTCAAGTACTTTGGACATGTTGTCAAGAGAGACCAACCCCCTGGAAAAGATAAATTATAGGGCGAGGCCAAAAGATAAAATGGGTCTACACAGTGGCAGCAACCACGGGCTCAAAGCAAGCAACTGCTGTGAACGTGGCTCAGGAGGGGGCGCACCGCGTAGTTCTGTTGTACACGGGGTTGCCATGAGTGGGGACCAACTCATGGCTCCTAACAACAACCAGAAGGTGGCAGAGCAGAGATTCACACCAGGAGATCTGTGTCTAAAGCCTGGAGTTCTGGAGCTGTATCCTCCGACATTCCAGAAAAAAATCAGTTATAAAGAAAACTATGTATACCTTTGTAAAAGACGGTGTGCAATGTGATCCCGTTTATGTAAATATGCGAGGACGGGCATCCGTGAAGATAGAACTCCTGACACCTTTATCCTCCTTCAACAAAGAAGTCGTTTGGGGATCTGAGGATTGAAGAGTTTTACCATAGCTGTGCATGTTTTCCCCATAATGGTTTTTTTTTTCTACTGATAAAATAGAAGGGAAAGAAGAGCTGACTCTTCAAAGTTTTGCTCAAAGAGCATCTGTGTTAGTCCTGGTAGACTAGAGCAACAAATTCATGGAAACTGGTAGGGAAGAGATTGATATACAAGAGCAGTTGATTATTGAGAAAACATCCCAGCCCAGTCCAGATCAAGTCCATAAATCAGATATTAGCCCATATGGTCTATACCAAGCTATAAAGTCCTCTTCAGACTCACAAAACACATGCAATGACATCGACTGCAGGAAGATCTCAGGCAAGTGGAAGGTCTTGTGGATCCAGTGGCTTTGTAAGGATTTCAGCACCGGCAGGGGTCTCCACATGGCTTCTCCAGCTCCAGAGGTCTGGCTCCATCAACCTCTCTCCATGTGTCTTATCCACAGGGATGTCTCGCAGGGAATGAGCCCAGAGAGAGTGTGTCTCCTGTCTCCAAGGAGGAATACCGGAGTTTCCAGAATCCTCAAGAGCAGGCCATGACCATCCAGAGGCCTCATTGGCTATGATCTGATTGATAGGCTAGACTCCACCCCTTCACTTTTAATCCTCTCAAACTGATTATATAACTACCACAGCATCCTGGAGGGAGACAGGTAAATGGCCCCCATAAGTGGCCATCTAAGAAGAACCTCGATGTCGAGCGTGGGGGACCTTTTTTCTACCAAGGGCCATTTGGCTATTTATAACATCATTCGTGGGCCAGACTGATCAAACATTTGATTAACGCACTCATAATGTGATGGTTGGCACGGCTTCTCTTCAGTGAAGTGTGTAATGTGAGCTGGTACTGGTGATCTATACAGCATAGATAGATAGATGATAGACATAGTGTCTCCAGGACCAGTCTCTCCTGACACTATGTCCAAAGAATGTGAGAGGAAGTCTCTCCATCCTTGCCTCTACAGAACATTCTGGCCGTACTTCTTCCAAGACAGATTTGCCTGATGGGCAGTCCACGGGCCTATGAAGAGTCTTCACCAACACCATCATTCAAATGTAACCATGTTTCTTCCGTCTTCTTTATTCGATGTCCAAGTTTCACATCCATGTGAAGCAATTGAGAACGCCACGCCTTGGGGCAGGCCCACTTTAGTTTTCAAAATAACGACCTTGCCTTTCAACCCTTTAAAGAGACCTTGGGCAGCAGATTGATCCACCGTACTGCCTTGTTTGATCTCTTGACTGCTGCTTTCGTGAGCATTGATCGTCGATCGATCAAGACGAAGTCTTTGGCAACTTCGATCTTTTCTCCACTTATCATGATGTTCTAGCTTGATCCAGTGGTGAGGATTTTGGTCTTCTTTACGGTGGGTTAGGATCCACACTAAAGACTGAAGTCCTTGATCTTCATCAGCATGTGTTTTGAGTCTGATCCCTGTGGGCTCTTTGCATCCAGGAGAGGGAAGGTATCTCTGCAAAGTCAGTGAAGACGTGGTTCCAGGTTGCATGGGGTCCAGGTGAGTGGCCTCAATGGAGTGGTGTTCCCTCCCAGTAGCCAGGCATGGCACCAAATGCCATTTCCAAATTGTTGTGGTCCCAAGCACAGCAGAAGAGAACTATGCCCCAGAAGGTTTTCAGTGGCTAAGTTTTAGGAAGTAGATTGACAGACCTTTCTTCTGAGGTGCCTGTGGTATTTATATCAATCTGTTGTCAATTTGAGACTATCACGAGTGAAAGGGTGGAGTTTAGCCTGTCAATCAGGCTGCAGCTTGATATAGCTCGTTGGAGGCAGGACACATGCAGACTCCCTGGGAGACATTACTGTTGACAAGCCACACGGAGAGAGACTGATGGAGCCAGAGCTCAGAGCTGGAGGAGCCAGGTGGAGACCCACCCCAGCGCTGAGATGCTTCTACCACCACTGGATCCAAAAGACTTTCCGCCCACTGGTCTGTGATCTTCCTGTATTCAGTGTGAGTACATGTGTTCCGTGAGTCTGAAGAGGACTTTATAGATTGGTAGTGAACATATGGACTAATATCAGACTTATGGACTTGACCTGCACTGGGCTGGGATATTTTCTCATTATATAAATGCTCTTTTATATGAAACTCTTTCCTACACACACATGAGTCTCTATGGATTTGTTTCTCTAGTTATTCCAGACTAACACAGTGTCTCTGGGTGGTCTCGAGTGACTGGCTTTATTCTCAGCAGCTGAGCTTGTTAACTATAGTTCCTGGGACTATGTCTCAACTAAAAATAATTCATCAAGCTGATTCCAACTCATAGCAGCCCTAGACCTCAGAGGCCCTCTTCATTGGACCACGGCGTTCACTATCCTCCAGGCTTGGCACTGAATGACGTGTGTAAAGCCCCACAAACTCACCTCTGCATTGAAATTAGAGCTTCAGCTGGAGCCGGGGACTAGGGTTTGAGTCTCCTCTCCAGCTTCCCACACTATCTTGTCCTGGTGTAGTGGTTACACATGGGGCTGCCGGCCTTGAAGTTGGTAGTTTGAAACTAGCAGTTGCTCTACAGGAGAATGACAGGGCTTTCTACTCCTGTAAGCTGTGACAATCTGGAAAACCCACAGGGGCAGGTCTCTTCTGTCCTACAGGGTCGCTATGAGTGGCAGTTGAGTTTGCTCTGATTGGTAGCTCCTGCTCTGCAGATCTCACGTGTTAAAGCACAGCACTGCCCTGCAGTCGTTGTTAGGTGCCATGGAGTCGTTTCCAACCCTAACAACCTTATGCACAACGGGACAACACACTGGTCCTGCCATGTGCACACTTGCTCCTCTGCCTGAGCCCATTGCAGCAGCAGTGGCGCCTCTCTGTCTCCTGATGGACCTGCCTCCCCTGTTGGGGTTGCTGGATGTCATGTTTATGGACGTGAGTCAGCAGGCCCTCCTTTCGCTATGTTGGGTCTTGAACTGTCAACCTTTTGGTTACAAAGTCAAATCGAAACCCACTGCCATGAAGTTTATTCCAAGTCATAGCCACCTTTCTACAGGGTTTCCAAGGTGGTCATTCATTAGGGGAGCCGACAGACTCGGCATTCTCTTGAGGTGCAGCTGGTGGGTTTGAACTCCCAATCTGAACCTACAGTGCTCCTCAACCCAGGGTTCCTTGTGGGTGACTAGCCAAATGCAAGTTACTTGTGTCACCCGGGATCGTGATGGATGACATTTTAACAAAATGATTTTTTGAGAATAAATGCCAAATAACCCCCTACCATGATCAAACCCTCAACATTGAAAACAGGGGCTACAAAAAAGAAACAGGGGCAACAGGTGCCTGATCCCCCCGCCACCCCCCACCCAATTTCCCTTCAGCTCCACGAAGGTTCTGTGTGGTATTTCTTCATTTCGAAGTCTCACATTCTGGTTGTTACACATGATGCTTATTGATTTTTATTGATTTTGGTGTTTTAAAATGGGAAGGGGTGGGGTGGGCTCTGCTTCCAAAAGTTCATGTAAAAATAGACTTTAAAAGTCATGGTACTTCCCCCCCCCCCCCGCAAAATCCCTTGGAGGCGCCCCTTGTATCTCATTAACATGTTCGTCTTGAATACTGCGTGTCTGGAACCCCGTTTATGTGTTGTACCCCTCTGGGTGCTCACTTGCTTTACCCTCCATAGGTGTTTCACCATCCTGGATGCTTCACCTCCTGCCCCCTCGACTCATGCCCTCACTCGTACATTAGTCAGTCAGTCAACAAACATGGTGGAATGCCTCTGGTCCCCGGAGCCGAGACATGGTCTCGTCATATAACCTCACAAACAAACCTAAGTGTGGACACGTGACAGCAGGCCAGGGAGAGGGGAGTGATGGGTGGTGACCACCAAGCCAGGGTCCCCTCAGGGTCCCCTTTGTTGGAGGAGGGAGTCAGGTGGGGCTGGCTGAAAAACAACAACCAGTGTCCAGGCAGAAGAAGCTGTCAGTGCAAAGAGTGAATGGCCAGAGCGAGGCCGCGGGGATGCCAAGGAAGGCAGGAGGGTCTGAGGGTGAGTCATGAGGTGGGCAGGACTGGGTCATGTGGAGGACTTGACCCCTGGCCCAAGAGCAATGGAGAGCTATTAGGGGACTTCCGAAGGATCCCCAGCGGCATAGTGGTTAGGCACGTGGTCTGTGGTTGGAACCCCCAGCTGCTCTGCCGGAGAAGTTCTCCTCCATCCTGCAGGGTCACTATGAGTCATGGAACCGATGGGGTGGCGGTGAATTGGAGGGCTGAGAGTGGGAGCGTGATGCAGTCAGGTTTGTTCTTTGGGGAGAGCACCCTGACCGCTCCCCGGAGGGTGGGCTGCCAGTTATTAATGGAAACCAGCCTCCCTTGGTTCAGCCCTGGCTGTCCGGGTCTGGCTGTGTGCGCTTGGGCAAGTCCCTTGCTTTCCCTGGGCTCCCGATCACACATTGGGGTAACCTGTCCCCTGTTGTGTTGTTGACAAAGAGGGCATATAAGGGGACACTCCCTGGGGTGAGTCTCGGGACACACGGGCAACACTCTGCCCACCCGGATGGGGGTCATTGCTCTCCTGGGGGGAGGGGGATCTTTAGGGGAAAACAGCCAGCCATGAGGATGCTGTGCCTGCTTTCCACCTCGCTTGGGGAGGAGGGGCAGCTGCTCGGCATCAGCATCTCAGGCTGCTCCCCCCATTAGAAAGTGGCTTTCACTTCCCGCCACGTGCTCCTCAGAGGACCAGAGGGCACCGCGAAGGCTGCGAGGCACGCTGTGAAGGTCTTCAAAGGAATTACGGCCCGCATAAAAATATTCACGCCAGTGGAGGGCCTTAAGCCATCCCCCTGGGCACCGAGCAGTAGCTGAAAGTATATTACTGTGCACTTAAGGTGACTGCAGTCATCCAAGGTCACAGAGAACGGGGAGGGAAGCACTTAAGCTTGGCAGCTTCCCTAAATGGGACCATCCTCTCTGGAGCCATCCCTCCCGCTCCCAGCTCCAAGTGGGGCTCGGCCCCCTCCACCTGCCTCTGCTTCTGCCTCGGCAGGAACAAGCACGGCCCAGGGAGCGAGAGAGGAGAGACCGGGAAGGAACAGAGGACAGGGCTGGCTGGGACCAGAGCCGAACTGAGTCTGCCTCAGCCCCCTGGGATCTGGGAGGCCCAGCCAAGACCTGTGACACCAGCATCAGCAGCTGAAGATGACAGGGGTGCAGTGGCCATTGGCCAGGTAGAAAGTGCTCACAGAATAAATAGCATGTAGCCTCCAGCCATGGAAGGATTTATTCTGTACAAGTGAATAATTCAGGTATTGCAATATGTAGTCAGCTTCTATTGGCCCCATATCCCTCTCTCAACAGTCTTTTAAAAATGTAATGCTAGGGGCTAATTAGTGACAATATTAACAGAAGATCCAGGAGATGATCGATGAGGTGATCGATAATTCTCTCCCATCAATTAACAAGGAGGTCTCTAAAGGGAGCCAAACACAGATTAAAACAACAACACAGTGGATGCAGGAATGGGTTAGGGCTTGCACTAAACCCTAGCTCTATTTTAAAACTATTAGTTCTTACATCATGGCCCTGCTCTATGCTCACTCTCAGGAGGGGAACACAGAGGATTTGGGTGCAAAGGGTGGTGAGGAAATTAGCTGTTGCCCAGCTCTCAGATAAAATAGCATGTGGGGCCTTAAAGGCTTGTTTCCAGACAATCAGCCATTCAGTGGAGATGTCAACTAAAGCCCACATGGAAGAAACACACCATCAGTCACCAAGGGATTGTAAATCATATCATCCAAAGCCATAGGAGGAAATAGTACCAGAGCCCAAATTGTGAGATTCTGGATTGCAGAAGTCTGTGGATGCCCATGGTACATATTTGAGATCTACACAGGAAAATAAGCCTCACGTGACTCCCCTCTACAGAAGAGGTGGGAAGAAACGGTTACCAGAGCGCCTTGGGGAGATGACTGTAGGAGATTAAAATGATAAACCTGATATAAATGGTTAAAACCAGACCTGTTGAGTCCCCTCTTTGACGCACATTGCGCCTGATCTGGTTTTCAACCATTTCTTTTTAATTTTTTGCTTTTTTATTTGTTCATATAGGGTTTATCTCAGGTGTACTTCGTCATTGGGTGTAACCCTTTTGCGTTTTTGCTATATGTTTCTCTATTTTTCAGTATATTAAGCCCAGGACTGATAAACATATAGAGCTAATAAGTAGAATAGGGGCGGGGGCTACAGTGGGAGAGGGGTTTAGGAGGAGCTGATGTCAAGGAGTTTGGGGAGAAAGGGAATGTTTTGAAACTGATTGTGGTAGCAATTGTACAATATTGCTTGATGTGACTGAACTATGGAATGATATGAGATCTGCGTTCACTCCCAATAAAATGGGTTTAGAAAAAAAATAATGAAATATCAAAATAGCATCTGTCCTTCTTGCCTCTTCTTCCTCAAGCCAAAAATCTCTCCCAGTCTCTAGCACTGCTGGTGGTCCTGTTGGGCAAGTGTGGGATTGCTAACCGTGAGGTCAGAG
The DNA here is from genome assembly GCF_050624435.1 of Tenrec ecaudatus. NCBI lineage: Eukaryota > Metazoa > Chordata > Mammalia > Afrosoricida > Tenrecidae > Tenrec > Tenrec ecaudatus. The sequence goes on along the minus strand of NC_134545.1, from coordinate 28,202,172 downwards.
GTTCAAGCCCATCAGTTTCTCTAAGGGAGAAAGATGAGACTGGCTGCTCCCCAAAAGAAACCCTATACAGCGTTGCTATGAATTGGAACGGGCTCAATGGCGGTGAGTTTAAAGAACCCTGGTGGTGCAGTGTGTCAAATCATCAAGCGGATAAGCTAACGGTTCAAAACCACCATTTGCTCCAAGGGAAAAAGATGAGGCTGCCTGCTCCCATCAAGACCTATCTATCTATCTATCTATCTATCTATCTATCTATCTATCTATCTATCTATCTATCTATCTATCTATCTATCATCTATCTATCTATCTATCTAGACATCTAGATATCTAGACATCTCAGAAGCCCAATGGGTGGTCCAACTCTCTGACATTACAAGTCAGAATGGACCTGATGGCAGCTCGTTTTACATGAAGTCACTTCTTGGCACATCAAAGACTTTCTTTGAGCCTCCGTTTGTACTTCTTCAAGATGGACATGATACTAGTCAGGACTGACAGGACTGTGGTGGGGATTTCTTAAAGCACTTTGGGCAACTGGCCTGTCACGTGCCAAGAAAGATCAGATCTCGCCATGTGGGCAGTTCTCTTTTCACAACAGGAGCGTGGTGGTTGGGGCAGGTGTACCCTTGGCTCAGTGGCTTACATCCCGCCCATGGTATCAGCAGAGAGGCTGGCACCTCGTATGGCCAGGAGCTTGGTGTGTCACAGGAGAAGGTGCTCTGGGCCAGGCTGCAGAATCCAGGTTCTGGCTTCTGCATCATCTGTGCCAACTTAAGTTTCCTCACGTGTCATGGGGACACAGCTTTATCAGTTCATTGTGGAGGTGACGTAAGATGATGCTTCTCACTCCAGCCTGAGGGATCACGAGGCATGGAAGGGATCAGGGATCAGGCATCAAAGAACAAAACATCATATCATTGTGAATGGGGAGGAGTGTGGAGTGGAGACCCAAAGCCCATCTGTAGGCAACTGGACATCCCCTTACAGAAGGGTCACAGGAAGGAGACGAGCCAGTCAGGGTGCAGTATAGCAACAATGAAACATACAACTTTCCTCTAGTTTCTAAATGCTTCCCCAACCTCTATCATGATCCCAAATCTACCTTGCAAATCTGGCTAGACCAGAGGATGTACACTGGTACGTCAGGAACTAGAAACACAGGTAATTCAGGACAGATGATCCCTTCAGGACCAGTGGTGAGAGTGACGATACTGGGAGAGTAGAGGGAAGGGGGGTTAGAAAGGGGGAACCAATTGCAAGGATCTACATATAACCCCCTCCCTGGGGGATGGACAAAAGAAAAGTAGGTGAAGGGAGACGTTGGACAGTGTAATACATGACAAAATATAAATAATTTATAAATTATTAAGGGTTTGTGAGGGAGGGGGCAGGGAAGGAGGGGAAAAATGAGGAGCTGATTCCAAGAGCTCAAGTAGAAAGAAAATGTTTTGAGAATGATGATGGCAAAAAATGTACAATTGTGCTTGACACAATGGATGGATGAATGGATGGTGATAAGAGTTGAAGGAGCCCCAATAAAATGATTAAAAAAAAATAATTCATTTATAGAAACCCCCCCCCCCACTCAAAAAAAAGATGATGCTTCTGCAGTGCTTTGCATAGATCTGACACCACGTGAGGCCCTACTAGTAGTGGCATGAGGAAACAACACTTTTTTGTGAGGACACATTTACTTGTGACCATAACAGGGGTAGGGACAGTTTGGCTCTTGGGCTAAAGGCCAAAGAAACCATCAACACCAGCCAACCCCACACGCCTCGCCAAAGAGAAGCCATTCCAGCCATTGTATGAGGGGTGAGTTCATTAAATGCTGAACCAAATTGAGCGGGCTAATTTTCAAACGGATCGTTTCGTTTGGCCCAAGGATGATGTGATAAATATCCAAATGCCTCTTGGCAGGAAAAAAAAAAGTTTCCTCAATCTGGGAGTAGAACATTCCAGAAGGCATCCTACAGAAAATGCTATGTGAATCCTTTTGGGGATTTCCAGGTGGGCAGGGCAGAGATGGGTGTTCCAGGGGAATGTGTGGGGAAATTTGGAGCAAGTATGGAGGGTTGGAGCGTGGAGCTTCCAACCTTGGGAGAGGACTTGCTATGATGCTGGACATGAGTGAGTGGAGCTTCTGGACTAAGACAGATGAAGAGCCAAGTAACTGATGATCAACTCCTGGAAAGCATCCCTAGAAAGCCCTGTGGGCTCCCGTGGTGCGATCTACAACCAGTACTGAGGATGATGCAGGGCAGGCAGCATTTCACCCCATCCTGCACGGGGTCCTCGTGACTGGGGCCAGGCTAACTCAGTGGAAGCTAGTCCTGGTTGGCAGAGCTAAGGAGATTGTTTGCAGAGGAATTTTACATTCAATTTTCTAATTAATACTTCTGTGTCAGTCTGGGTTGACTAGAGAAACAAATCCAGAGACACTAATTTATAAATTATCAAGGGTTCATGAGGGAGGGCAGGCAGGAAGGGAGGGGGAAAACTGAGGGGCTGATACCAAGAGCTCAAGTAGAAAGAAAATGTTTTGAGAATGATGATGGCAACAAATGTACAAATGTGCTTGACACAATGCATGGATGGATGGGTGGATTGCAATAAGAGTTGTACAAACCCCCAATAAAATGATTAAAAAAAATAAAATAACATAGGGAAAAAAGAAGGAGTTTTACATCAAAGAACAATTGTATATTGAGAAAGCATCCCAGTCCAGTCCAGATCATGTCCATAAATTCGATATTAGACCATATGTCCAACACCAGTCTGTAAATTCCTCTTCAGACTCACGAAGCCCATGAAATGACGCAGGATGCAAGAAGATCACAGGCCAGTTGGTGGAAAGTCTTGTGGTGGCGGAAGCATCTCAGCACTGGCAGGAGTCGCCACGGGGCTCCTCCAGCTCCAGGGCTCTGGCTTCAACAGCTTAGCTCCATGTGGCTTGCCAGCAGGAAGTGGAAGCAGAGAGAGAGTGGGTCTGGCCTCCGGTGAGCTATTTATCTTTGTAGTGCCTCCAAATGAGGTCATCAAGCTGTGACCTGATTGACAGACTAAACTCCACCCCTTCACTCTTAATAGTCTCAAGTTGACACCAGATTATAAAATGACACCACTTCTTTTTTCATCCTTATGCTTTTAAAAACAGTTATTGACATATGATTTACATAACATACAATTCAATGACTTGAATTCAATAGAGTTGCCCCATCATCAGATCTTAGAATGTCTTGCTCGTTCTTGTACCCATTATTATTAGCTCTCCATGACCTTCTGACCTCCCCTGGCATAACCCTCACTCACTGCCACTGAGTTAATTCCAACTCATAGTGACCCTAGAGGACAGGATACAACTGTCCCGTGAGTTTCTGAGACTCTAACACTTTTCAGGAACTGAAAGCCTCATCTTTCTCCTGTGGAGCGGCTGGTGATTTCAAACTACAGATCTTGTGGTTAACTGGTTGGCACCTCACCACTCTGCTACCAGGGCTCCTCATTTAACACTGTTGTTGTTGCATTGTTAGGTGCCATGGAGCCGGTTCCGACCCGTAGTGACCTGACGTGAACTAGAAGGAAACATCGCCCCACCCTGCGCCATCCTCACAACCATTCCCATGCATGAGCCCATTGTTGCAGTCATGGTGTCAATCCATCTCCTTGAGGGAGCCCATCGTTCCTCATAAGTAAGTCCAGGATAAAGCTGAGCAACGGAAAACAAGTCCACAGGAGCCAAAGTGAGACCTCCAGTCTATCGCACCAGCGTTTTGAGACCATCTCAAGAACAGATTGGATGCATTGAGCACTCGTGACAGAGGACCAGATGAGCTGTGAGAGGACGGACATCAAGACCATCATTCACGAAGCAAGCAAAAGGTCATTAAAAAGACCATAACCCGAAGGAACTATTAATCTAGCTACTGCCCCTCTCGATGTCCTTATCCTGTATTTCACATAAAGACAATCGCGCACACACACAGCAGCAACAACAAAAGAAAACACAGACAAACCTCAATCCAAGAGAAAGCAGGAGAGAATAGACACACGGACACACTAAAGACGGGTCAACAGAGGCAAAGAACTGAGGTCAAGCTTCCACTGAACTACAGCTGCAGTGATCCACCCTTCAGTGCGTTCTGTCTGAGGGCAAGAACTGTTCACATTCCTGGTCCACGGCCGGGGGAATTCACTGGAGTTTAATCTGAGGGGGGATTCTGCGAATGAGTTTTGGGCTTTCACCATCTTCCAAAGCCTTCTGCAATCTGGAGAGTCATTCTTATCATGCAGCTTTCTCATAAGGAAACATTTTGAGAGGTCTGGGCCACATTGGCAGCTGCCCTCTGACCACTCTAAAGTCAAAACAAAATCTTATGGAACAAGGAAGAATGATGCTGTTTATCTGGGGGTAGGGTGGGGTGAACACCCATCATGCCATGCCCAAGGAACCTTCTGGAAGTTGCTAGTACAGAGACAGAAGGGCTCTGATGAAACACATTTGACAAGCACTGCACTGGATAAAGGGATGCTCTTTCCCCAGGTAGGTTGCAGCCTGTGGGTGGGGTGTGCACTGCGACACAGCAAGCCGTCCACAGAGCTGCTCCAACATAGGTGGCCAAAGAATGCTTTGTGTGAGGTGCCTTTCTGAGCCCAAAATCTTCAAACTCACTGCTACCGGGTCAATGCCATGTCAGAAGGACCCTATAGGACAGGGTAGACCTGCTCCTATATAACACCATGGGAGGAGAAAGCCTCCTTCCCCCCCAACCCCCTCAACCCCCCCCCCCCCGTGGAGTGGCCGGTGGTTTCAGATTGCGGTCAGGCCATTGCGTCACCCCCCACACTACCAGGGCTCCCTTTTCTCCTGACCAGGGTCTGGAAAGAGCCTATTGGCAAGGGGGTACAGACCGCCCTGACTCCTCTAGTTTGTCTGTTTTGGTCTGACATCCTCCCTCTCCCCACCCCATTGCTGTGCTTCCTTTTGCTCCCCATCAGGAAAAGGCTTCACTCAAGCTGTTCTTGCCCTGATATATTCTTTAAACTTTTCCCCCCAAACTATTCCCCTTCATCTTCTCTGAGCTCCACCCCACCCCATGAAAAGCGTATGTTACTTAACTAGTAAGGCACACCTGCTCTGAGCAGCGCATCCTTTTCAAGAACTGTCTGGGTGAGATCTAACTGACAAAGACTACTCGAAAGGTTAGATGGGAAGCTTAGTGGGCAGTGAGTGAGTTTACAATCATCATGGAGACACGATTCAGAAAGGCTATGGAGGATGGTGGAGCAGTTTGAAGAATTCCATCTGTGTCCCCAAAGTGTACAGAGAGACATTGTTTAAACGAGGGCTCTTTTGTTGGGTGAACTTTCACCACGTTTCAAAGAAGAACGAGAAGGAAGAGGGGGAAGGGAAGGAGGAGCAAGAGGAGATGGAGCATGAGAGGATGTGGTCATTACATAATTTCATGTCAACTTGGTAAATAAGTGTAGGGGTGGAGGCTAGCCTGGGAATCAGGTCCCAGCCTGATGATGCCTCCTTGTGGACGTGGCCTTCTCATGAGGATCCTGGGAACCTCCCCTCTTTCTCTCTCTGCCTTCACCATCCTGTTGACAAGACACACTGAGCCACCCAGAGACCTGTGCAAGCCCTGAGATGCTTTCACTGCCATTGGATCCACAAGACTTTCTACCCACCAGACTTTCTACCCAACGCATTGTGCGTTGTTGCATGTGGCTGTGTGACTTTGAAGAGAGATTTGTGGATGAGTATCGGACCTATGGTCTCATATAAGATGTATGAACTGGACTGGACTAGACTAGGCTTGGATGCTTTCTCAATATGCAATTATTCTTGGATATAAACCTCTCTTATGCATACATGAGTGTCAATGAATTTCTTTCTCTAGTCAACCTGGACTAACACAGGGGAGGAACCTGGACTAACACAGGGGAGGAAGAGGAGGAGCAGGAGAGGGAGGAAGAATGGACAAGGAGAAGGCAGAGGAAAACAGGATATAAGAGAAGGAGAGGAGAAGGAGGAAAGGAGGCAAATAAGGAGAACGAGGAAGGAGTTGAACGAGGAGGAGGAGGTGAAGAAGGAGAAGGGAGGGGCAGAGGAGGGGGGGCGGGGAGAGGAGAAGACATTGTTCTAGTCCTCTGTGGAACAGGCTTCTAGCCAAGGACTTTCGGTCAGGAAGTGTGGAAGACCTGGCTGTGCCTTGAGGAGCCAGCAAGGGGTGGCTCCGGCTCCCCTCCCTCCTCACGGCCCTTGGTGATTAGTTGGGCTCTGAGACAGCAAGACAAGACGTGTCGGTGGTGGGAGTGATGGAGTGCCTGCTGAGTGGGCCACGGATAAGCCCCACAATTTCAGAGGACGCTTCATCATTTCACCGTAAGAACATGTTAACGGGTGATTGTTTGAATGTCTCCAGCTAATAGGATATTATTCATAACACTCTGGCTAGTTGGAATGGAAGATGATAAGAAATTAAATCCTTAATGGCTTTCTTTAGGGGACGACTTCTCCCAGGGGAACGGGGATCCCAGCGAAGCTGTGCCATGTGGGTTGGCAGTGTCTACCTGGGGGATGCTTGCTTTCCTTGAAGACACCAAATAAGGGGTATTAGCTGAGCACCTACTATGTTGCAGGTCTGTGGGCCGGTGTGATGTTGCTTTATCTCGCAATACCTCTGCTGTGGCTGAGCCCATTTCAGACCTGAGAATATTGACACTGGGAGAGGTGACCTAACTTGCCCAAGTCAGGGGCCTTAGGGAGGCTTGGAGTCTCAAAGCAGTGATATTTCTATGAATTGTGATTTCTTGAGAGTGGGGTTATCTTGAATAAAGGGTGGATCCTTCAGTGATGGAGAGTCAGGGATATGTAGGTTTTCCAAGAACGAGAATGTATTATGAGCCTCATGGTGTGTGTGTGTGTGTGTGAGCATTATAGCTACACCAGCTGGACGAACTGTTTAATTTATTTCCTTTTTTATCATTTTATTGGGGGCTCACACAACTCTTACCACAATCCATACATACATCAATTGTATCAAGCATATTTGTACATATGTTGCCATCATCGTTCTGAAAACACCTGCTTTCTACTTGAGCCCTTGGTATCAGCTCCTCATTTTCCCCTTCCCTCTCTGTTCCCCTCCCCCCTGAACCCTTGATAATTTATAAATTATTATTATTTTGTCATATCTTACACCATCTGACGTCTCCCCTCACCCACTTCTCCACTGCCCACCCCCCAGGGAGGAGGTTATATGCAGACCTTATAATCTGTTCCCCCTTTCTCCCTCACCTTCCATCCACCCTGACGATATCACCACTCTAACCACTGGTCCTGAGGAGTTCATCTGTCCTGGATTCCCCGTATTTCCATTTCTTATCTGTGCCAGTATACATCCTCTGGTCCAGCCAGATTTGTAAGGTAGAATTGGGATCATGGTAGTGGGTGGGTGGGGGGGAGCATTCAAGAACTAGAGGAAAATTGTGTATTTCATCATTGCTACACTGTACCCTGAATGGCTCAACTTTCTCTTATTGGCTGTATTCTCGAGTCATTTTGAACTTCCATGATTTTTATCCTACCCCCACCTTAAACAGAACCACGCAAGAAAGGAATGGGTTGTGCTATAAAGCCATGAATTATCTGACGAAGTAGAATGTGTGTGATTGTGAGGGGAATGATGGGGTTATGGTAAGTGGGCAAGTTCATTCAATCATCCATCCATCCATCCATCAATCCATCCATCCATCCATCCACCCATCCATCCGTTCATCCATATCCATCCATCCACTTACCATGCTTTGAGTTTTCTTGTGTTCACAATGGCGAGTAGAACCTAGGCCCCTCTCTTAGGACACTCTGTGTCTGCAACAGCAGCCACCTGGGCTCTGACTCAGTTCCAGTCCCTCCACAGCTCGGTCCTGCAATGAGTGTCTCCCTCTTGCGTTTTCTTCAGCCACAGCTCTGGCAAGTCATTGTGGGAAATTTTGATGGCGCAGAGGTGGGAGCATATCGGCTCAGCTTCTGAGGTTGCTGGAATGGACTCAACCCAAGTTGGCCCTCAACACTGCCATTGGGTAGAGCTACCAGAAGAAAACAAGCCAAACTCAAAGCGCCGAACTCCATCCCAACTCATGGCACCTCAACAGGAGGGTGAGTAGAACTGCCCCTTTGAGTCCCAGAGGCTGTAAATCTTCATAAGCACAGAAAGCCTCATCTTTTGCCCACAGAGGAGCTGGTGGGTTTGAAATGCTGATTTTGTACAGGAGCATCCTTGCTTCTACTCCCTCAGGACACCAGGACTCCTTTCAAGGAGTCTTGAGTGAGTGGAGCTGCGGTTACCATCAGCTTCCTCCTCGGAGAAAAGGGTAAGACATCCTGGCAGGTGTCTCCCAGCTTGGATCAAGTGTCCTCAAACCAGGCTTTGAGGAAGAGCGACGAGAATTCTCCCTGGGCAAGAAGACGGCAATGCTTCTGCTCCCTTCCTTCAGACACATCTTCAGGGATGACACATGGCTGGAAAGTGACGTCATATTTGGTGAAGAATTGGGCTAGAGCAAACAAAAGGGAACAATTAGGTGGAGTGACCCAATGGCCTCAGCAAGTGACTCCCATGGATAATCATGAGATGGTGCAGAACGGGACGATGCATGGTCCTGTTGCCACGACTCGGGGGGCACTCAAAGGCAACTGGCAACAACAATACCATATTCCTTTTGTGAAATGAACACATGAACTTGAATGGTGGGATTGGTGAAGACTATTGATGGTTTTGTGGACTGCCCAAAGAAGTACAACCAGAATGCTCCTTAGAAGCGAGGACGGTGGCACTTCATCTCAAGTCTCTGGGCACGTCCTTGGGAGAGAGCAGTCCCTGGAGAGGGACATCGTGTTCGGTGAGGTAGACGGGCAGCAAGAAGAGGAAGCCCCTAGACACGATGAACTGACATAGTGGCCATAACAATGGTGTCAGACATAACCCCATTGTGAGGATGGTACAGGACAGGGGTGGTGTCATTCTGGGGTATAGACGATCACAATGAGTTGGAACCAACTTGATGGCTCCTTACAACAAGAGCAACAAGCTTTTACCTCCTTTAAGAAGTGATCTGGATTTTGCTTATCCAAGAGAACCCGCTCTCAAGAGAGCAGAAGTGCCCGAGCAGTGGACAAATAAACACTTCCTTTTCCTCCGTTTTCTGCTAGGAGGTTTTCCTGTCCATCGGCTGGCAGCTCATCGGTACCTTTGAGGGTTGAGAGGAAAACTTGAGGAGCTTCTCCACAGTCACACACACACACACACACACACACACACCCGCCACAATCATGCATGAGGAAAACTTGAGGAGCTTCTCCACAGTCACACACACACACACACACACACACACACACACACACACACACACACCCGCCACAATCATGCTCTAGGCAAACACCATGACAAGCAGCTTTCTTTTGGGATTCTTTCCTGGCACAATGGATTCTTTCTAATGGTCATGCAAGTGATGATAGCAACAAACCTCCCTCTTCCGCTCCTGCACAGTTTGTGACTGGGCTAGGAACGCACGGCAGGCACCACCCCAGGCATGGGAGGAAATCGACTAGACACTTGCGGAAACAGAAGAGATCTGATTTAACCAGAGGAGGCATTCTCCGGCCCATGACAAATGCTTGCATTTAGAGAGATGGGGCGATGACTTGCTCCTTTGCATTATTCAAGATTATCTAAGCTACTTCCCTTTAATGTAGTTACGGAGGGTTCCTAAGTGCCAAGTGGGGGCTTGCATTCCATTAAGCTCCTCAAAGTCCTTTGGAATAGTTAAGGTCCAGAGCATCCCCAAAATCTAGTTGACATTCAAGTGCACACCACCAGGGTGTGCTCTGAAGATGGAACTCCCAGTGCAAGACAACCTTTCATAGATGCTGGTATTGCGTGTGTGGGCAGCTTGTCCCAGTCTTGAAAAAACAAAAAACCAAAACCATTCCTGACCCATCACCTCCTAATCATTCATTGGTCTGTCCAGCCAGCCACCCACCCATTTATCATTTTGGCATAGTGAGTTTTGAGTTGAGCTGCTACCTGCAAGATCGGCAGTTCAAATCCACCAGCTGCTCGATGGCAGAAGAATGAGACTTCCTGCTCCTATAAAGATTGACAGCCTCAGAAACTCACTGAGGCAGTTCTCTACCCTCCAGGATCACCATGCGTCAGAATAGGTCTGTCGGCAGTAGTTTGGAGTTTGGTTTGGCATCACAATGGAAAGTGATGCCAGGTCTTCTCTGTTCAACAAGCCCGGGATGCCGTATGCCGGTGACTGCGACCAAGGGTCGACCAACCAAACGACCTGGAGGATTCCCAGGTTGGGAACTGAGTCCAACGGTCTCGCTCTATTTTACATATCAACAATATCAAGGGGGCCAGAGTTGCCCTTTGATGGCTTGCCCAGTGGTGTTCACCACGGCGGAGATGCTGGTCAGAAGGGGGAGGCATAACAAAGAAGAAACTGCACTCAGTCGTTCAAAAAGATGAGTGGGTCCTTCCAGATTGAGTAGTGATGAGCTTCAGAGCCAGTAGGGTGTGGAGGACTTATGGGCATGCGGTTCTGGGCCTAACTTATAGCAAACTGTGTCGGTTTGAACTTGATCGTCCTTGGATTTATTACTCTGGGGAAAGCGGCTCTGACGTGTTGAGGGCACTCCACGGGCCCACGGAACAGCCCAGAGGAGAGGAACCCCAGGCTCCTGGTCTTTTGATGACCACAGCTCTGACGCCCTCTTGGTAACCACCTCCTCGGGGAGGCTGGGTTAGAACCATCCAACTAGCAGCTCCCACATTCCTGACCTGCAGAAACTACGCAAGATGACCAATGCTCGTTGCTATACAGATGTACTGTTAGTGCACATTATTTACTATGTTGATTCTTATTGGTACTCCAATTTACACCTTCAAAAAGTTCATGAAGCAATCCCAGGATCCTTTGTAAAATCTCATTTAAGGAGAGTATTTAAAGGGACAAAGACACAGCCCAAAGGTAAAGACAGGTCATCTGGAGGATGGAGGCTGTTAGCACGAGGTCAAAGGGCATCTGAGGAGCCACAGTCCGGATGCTAGTTAAATAAGGCATGGGACAATGGGAACCATCCCAGATTTGTGATTGGTGGCAGATCACTACGTCACAGTTACAGGTGGGACTATAGAAGCAAGAACAGGGCCATGGCTGGGATGTGTACATCATGTTACATAGAAGTGCTTACAAGAGTGGTCCAGGGTCTCCAGTCAAGGCAGTCAGGGTATGACTGATAGGGCATGACTTATGACCATGCGATTCCCCACTACTGCCCCCAGTAGGATGATCTTTATTAGACTAACCCCTAAGGGCGACTGACCATTATCTTTTAATTTCATTTTTTCCTAAGCTTTTTTAAGCCTCCTGTACATAGCAATAGATAACCAATACAAGGACCATTATTTTTCTTTCAGATCTATCCTCCCAATGGTCCAGAAGCCCTAGGAATATAGTGGGTTGCATAGTGGGCTGATAGCAGCAAGGTCAGCATTTCAAATCTACTAGCCGCTCCCAGGGGGAAAGATGAGGCTTTTGTTCCCGGGAAGAACTAGTCTTAGGGACCCACCAGGGCACTTCTTTCCTGTCCCATAGGAACTCTATGGGTTGGAACCGACTCAACAGCAATGAATTTGGTTTGGGTTCCCAATGGCTATTTCTTCTTTATTTTCCCTACACACAATCGGGCAACATTCTGTTCTGTTGTCCACAAGGTTGCTATGAGTCAGAAGTGACTTGGAAACTGACAACCACAGCAATGCTCTTGGTGCTCACAATTTGAATAATAAATCATCTCAAAGCTTAAAAAGAATAGAACTCCTACTATGTGCTATCTAGGCACAGAGACCCCTTTGAATGGAGGGATAAGAGGGAGACTTGCAGGGTTCAAAGTTCCTATTATATAGTATAGCTTTCAATAGCTACAGTTTCATAAGAAGTTAAGGCATCATGCAAAAAAAACCCAACGATATAAGTGTGTGTATGTATGTGTATATATGTGTATATGTATATATATACCATATTAAATGAAGGGGGAAGTGCAGAGTGGAGACCCAAGGCCCAAGTGTCGGCCAATGGAGATCCCCTCATAGAGGGGTTTAGGAGAGGAGATGGGTTAATTAGGGTGCGAGGTAGTACCGATGAAGAACACAGCTTTCCCCCAGATCCTGGATGCTTCCTCCCCCCAACTACCATAATCCGAATTCTACCTTGCAGGCCTGGATAGGACAGCGGCTGTACACTGGTACATATGAGGGCTGGAAGGTACAGGGAATCCAGGGTGGATGATACCTTCAGGACCAAGGGTGTGAGGGACGATGCTGGGAGAGCGGAGGGTGAGTGGGTTGGAAAGGGGGAACTGATTACAAGGATTCACATGTGACCTCTTCCCTGGGAGATGGACGGCAGAGAAGGGGGGAAGGGAGACTCCAGATAGGGCAAGATATGACAAAATAACGATGTATAAATTACCAAGGGCACATGAGGGAGGGGGGAAAGGGGAGGGAGGGGAAAAAAAAGAGGACCTGATGTAAGGAGCTTAAGTGGAGAGCAAATGCCTTGAGAATGATTGGGGCAGGGAATGTATGGATGTGCTTTATACAATTGATGTATGTATATGTATGGATGGTGGTAAGAGTTGTATGAGTCCCTAATAAAATGTAAAAAAAGAAAAGAGGAGAAAAAAATGATTAGGGCAAAGACTGTACAGAAGTGCTTTATAAAATTGATGTATGTATATGTATGAACTGTGATAAGAATTGTATGAGCCCCAATAAAAAGAAAAAAAGAAAGAACAATAAAAAATAAAAATAAAATAAAATACATAAATATAAATAAAAAAAGAAGTTCCATAAATGATTTCTGTAGCCATAATTAAGGCTCATTATTTAAATAGAAAGCAAAGATGGTGAGATTTCATCTCATGGACTTTGGGCATGTTGTCAGGAGAGATCAGTCCCTGAGGAGAGACCCCGGGATGGGTATCGTCACAGGGTAGCCACAGAAAGGAGGATCCACGGTGAGATGGAAACAGTGGGGACGACAATGGGTTCAAACATAAGAAAGCTGTGAGGCCGGGGAAGGGCCAGGCAGTGCTTCATTCTGTTGGTTGCCACGAGTCAGAACCGACTTGATGGGCAACATTTAAGAAGATAAAATAGATCAGCATCCATGCACCAAAACAAACAAACAAACAAGCAAACACTGTCATCAAGTCAGTTCTGACTCATGGCAACCCTGTAAGACAGGGTACAACTGTCCCTGTAGGTTTCTGAGACTGACCTGCTTATGGGAGTAGAAAGCCCTGTCTTTCTTCCGAAGAGCGGCTGGTGGTTTTGAACTGCTAACTTTGGGGTTAGCAGCCCAACGAATAATCACTACACTTAGCAGGGTTCCATCCACCTAGGCACAGTCACTATAAATAATTAGCTGGGTTGCTGAGCCAGATGATAATTAACACCATCCGTACACCCTGGAACTCTCGGCTGTCAGCCAGGGCTGGAAGTCTAGAAACTATATTGCCTGCAGGTAGCCATTGTAGAGTATAAGCAGAAGAAGCTCTTGCATGATATTCAAAAGTGGGAAGAAGTTGAGAACTCTAACTCTGAGGAGCATCTAGAGGCAGGTGTGCGGTGTTGGCAGAGGGGGCATGCATCTTGCAGGTGGCTTCCATATGTACTATGCAGGGTTGTCTCTTGCCATGAGAGGCACAGGTGACAGCGTATAAAGACACGACCTTGCATGACAGCGCTTCTGGATCTTATTCCCTGGAAACCAGCAGTCATTTCCTGACCTTTGCTCTTCCTTTCTAATTACCTGTATTAAACCCCTTTCTGCTTGAAATACTGTGAGCAGTAAATTGAACCTGAACGGAAAAGAAAAAAAAATTGCAACTCATATTGTATTATGTTGTAATATAATTAAGGAATCCTGGTGGCCCAGTGAGCAGCTACCTACAAGGCCCCCAGTTTAAACTCACCAGCAGCTGCATGGGAAAAAGATGAGGCCAGCTGGTCCTTCCCAACAGCCTCAGCAACCCACAGGGCAGGTCTCCCTGTCCATAGCGGGCTGTGAGTCAGAATCCACAGGATGGCATGGGGGGGGGGGGGTTGGCTAGTAAAATTAATAATAATAGTTTCTGTTTTGCACATGGAATCCAATGTCGGGAAACTTAAGAATAACGAGCCCACTATTTTTTCCCCTTGGCCCCTCAACTACTCATTTTTCCAAGCCATTACATCTTTTCTTGGACTGGTGGACGAAGAAATCAGAAACAGCAGAGAGCGTCTTCAAGAGGCTACATTCACATTCGGTAGGAACTCACCATAGCAACCGACTTGGCATCGTGAAACAGGGAGTGTGTGTGCCTTTTAGTTTATTTTCATCGGGTGTGACCATCTGACATGTCTCCAGCCTCGCCTCTCCCTTTCCTCCAGGTCTCTTCAGCTCCCACCTGGAAGCTAGCTTGGTTTCCTGTTGGGAAGGTCACAGCTCACCAGCCATGAGCAGCGCCTTGAACCACTGCTCAGTCGTTTCCTGCCAGCCCTTGCTTCAATTTTCTCCCCCCGACATTCAATTTACATATGATCTTTAAGCACTGCCATGGGGAATATTCTGAGAGCTGCCCCATGCCCCTCACCCTGCAGAGCCATTTCATTTGCCGCAGCATGGCAAAAACCAAAACCAAAACCAAATACCCCAACAACCAGACATGCACCCAAAGAAATGTATCACTAATGAAATAAACTGATTATGGGAAAGAATCGATTACCCTGCTACCAGGAGGAGGCACCAGGAGTTAATTTCATCTGGATCCGCAAGGGTAGCTGTTAACAGAATAGCCTTTTCACCTAATTGGCGGCAGAGTAAATGAAGAACAGGACTATTCCATGGTTCGTTGGGCGAATTTACTTCGTTTCGCCTCGTCTTGTTGATGAGTGCGTACCGCACGGCAGAATGTATGATCTCTCTCCTCACCCTCATTTTTCTTTGCTTTGCTTTTCTCTCTTCCTCGTTATCTTCCATCGTCTTCATTGCATATCTCCTTGGACTCTTTCTTCCTCTCTCCATCCCTCCTGTCTTTCTTCCCGCTCACCTTCCCAGCCACGTCTTGCTTCATCCTTGAGTCTATCTATCTACCCAGTTATTATTCATTCGGCTAATGAACCAGGGCCGAAGACACAAATACCTTCAGTAGCCAGTGACACAAGTGGGTGAGCCTTGATGGGGCGTATGACCAAATGGCACCACCACCATCATCATCATCAACATCATCATCATCATCATCACCATCCCATCTGTCATCTGTAAGATTTGTCTGTTTAACCTTCCTTCTTACATAAGTTACTGAAGGCTTGCTTTGCTAGTTGAGACTTGATTGGCCCCTGGGACTATGAGTTAATTTTTTTTAAGAGGCAGAGGGCAAGGGGTCACTAATACCAATCTGTGCATCTGCCTCATGTCGAGATCCCCAATGGAAAGCTTAATCTCTCTTTCATCCTCATGGAAGCATTGGGATTTTGTTTCAATAAATTCATTTGCTGAGGACTGGTTACCAGTAAGATACTAGATCATAAGGACACGGTCACAGTAAGTGGTCGGGAGCAAGGGGGGAGCCTCTGGAAGGGGCAGAGGGACTGGGTGCACATGCAAGGTCAGAGGACTTTATTTCCTAACAGGTGGCCAGACTATGGAGATCAGACGCTAATAATACAGAACATGGATCGTGGGTGTAGAAAACCCAAACCTCAGCCTTTGAGTCGAGTCCGACTCAGAGCTACCTTATAGGGTGGAGTAGAGAGAGTTGCCCCTGTGGGTTTCTAAGACTGGAACTTTACAGGAGTAGAAAGTCTTTTTGTTCTCCTTTGGGGCAGCTGGCAGTTTTGAACTGCCAACCTTGCCATTAGCAGCCCAATGCAAAATCACTATGACACCTGGGGGCAGGGGGCGGGCGGTGTGGGGAAGTCAGGAGATCTGGGAGGAGAAGGTTAGGGTAACACCACAGATAGGATAGTCCTCTTCCTTTAAGTGAGGCAGCTCTGAGCTTTCCTGGTTGGTCAACTCCCAAAATAATCTCTTCCATAGCATCCATCCGAAGTGGTACTTACTGTTCCGGGCACCCATTTATCAGTACTATCTGCTACAAAATGTCTGCGAGAGGTGAATCCCATCTCTTAGTGACGGATGAGGAAGCAGCTACAGAGAGTCCAAGGGCATCCTGCAATGTGGCATAACTGGGAAGAGATTGGACTAGGATTCACACCCAGGCCTCCAGGGCCATCCAACTTCAATCCCCTTGAGGACCTATTTGCCCATTTGAGTCCAAGTATTGTGCGGGGAGGGGGATGCTCTGAGGTGAACCTAAGAAGTTGAATTTGTCACAAGCTCTACTCTCTCCTGCCTGTCCCTCCTCCCCACCCCTCTTGGCAATTCTGACGCAGGCCGTGTTTTGCAGGCGGTACTCAGACAAACGCTTCCTGCAGGTGGTTGAAGCATGTCTAGAGACTTCTCTTTATTCAGGTTTCCTTGTGTCTCTCGGTGCCTGTCATCAGGCATTGTGATTGGCGCTTGGTGGGAAATGTAGGGCTGGCGGCACAGCATGGGAAGCAATCTATTGCATGGAATTTTTTTGTTTATGCAAAAGTTTGGGATTAATATTTTCAAGGACACACCTTTATCCGATTTGAAAATGTCGTCCATCACCTGCCCACGGATGCCCAGGTCTCTGCAGGGATCTAGCTCAAGCTTGGCTCTGTCTGCGTATTCAACACCTACTATG
Source organism: Tenrec ecaudatus (assembly GCF_050624435.1). NCBI lineage: Eukaryota > Metazoa > Chordata > Mammalia > Afrosoricida > Tenrecidae > Tenrec > Tenrec ecaudatus. The sequence goes on along the minus strand of NC_134545.1, from coordinate 28,185,317 downwards.
TGTGCACCAGGCCCTGTACTGGACTCTGGAGACATGGATTTGAATCCACCGAGGTTCTGACCTTGCGAGAGAGCTCAATGTCAACATCCCAGCCAGCCCTCCAGCCTGCAGCTGTTGGGCCGGGTCCCCACCAAACATTTATCATCTCCTTCAATGGCCTCCTCATTCGTCCCTTCCCTAACCGCAGGCTTCAGCCTGTGTAAACATTGCCTCGAATTTGAGCAGAAATGGTAAATAATGAAGCTCCAGAGGGCTGCACTAATTTCCCAGACATTTAATCAATACAAAGCTGGCCTGTTCGTTACAGCTGTCAAAAATATGCAAAACTGTCCATCTGGTCCTCTCAGGTACAGAGCTCAGCACCCAAGTCATCCGCCCCCCCTGTTTATTCCCGCGCCCCGCTCTCCTGCAGCTAGGGGCCTGCTCATTAACCACGCCTGCCCGCGACCCCCTCTCCAATAGAAAGGCAGACAATGCATATTTGAAATGGCCTGGCCTGGGGTCCTCAGCCAGGGTTGAACTGGGTCGCTGCTGAGGAGAAGTCCCTGGGGGGAGATTTATGCAAGAGGAGGCTGCCCCCTGGCCTCCCCCTGCCGGTGAGACTCTTCCCAGCTCCCTGCGTCCCTATCGTCCCTTCAATATTTAGACCTATTAAAAACCATTGGGGGGAAAAATGATCTATACAAAAGCTTTGCATAAAAAAGTGATCAATGCAAATTCCTCTGAGGAAATTGCTTCAACAGATGGAAACAGCCCATTTGCAACCAATGCCGCTGGCTGTGCAGATGGTAATTATGGGATGTATGTAAACATGCAAGCTCTGGCATGCAGAGAAAGGGCACTAGTGAACTCTGTCTGCATTGGGGTTGCCCGCCCTGGCACTGCCCAGGCCCTACCTGGCCCGCAGGCTAGGGGTGCAGGGAGAGTCTGAGGCCTGTGGTCTGGTCTTCCAAGAACTCCCAGTCTATTTTCAATCTTTCTGCAGTGGTTCTTCCTATCAAATCCAGTCTCTCGGTGAACCAGGGCCCTGGTGGGCCCCTGGGTGGGGGGGGGGGGGGGCGGAAGAAGTCACACTTACTGAGCTCTCCGTTCCTACAGGGTGCTGTGTCACCAGGCGAGAATCCATTCTCTTGTTTCCTTTCCCAAAGGCCTTATGCAGTTGCTGTTAGTTATCCTCATCGCCATATTGGCGTGAGCACCATCTTTCTGGAAATGGGGAAACTGAGGTCTAGAGAGGTAAAAGCTTTGGCCGAATAAGTGGGTTACCCACTGGGCTGCTAACCACAAAGTCAGCAGTTTGAGACTACTAGCTGCTCCTCCAGAGAAAGATGGGGCTTTCTACTCCCATAAAGAGTTGCAGTCTCTGGAACCCATAGGGGCAGCTATATCCTGTCCTGCAAGGTTGGTATGAGTTGTGGTTGACTTTATCGCAAGGAAGTTTTCTGTTTTGTTTTTTTTTCCTCTTGAAAAGGTGAGGAAGGAAGGAGACCAAGATGTCTGGGAGCCTATTCTTGAGTAGGAGTCCCTGGCTCGAGAGAAGAGCCAGTATTCTCAGCTGCTGACAGAAGGATGGAGCCTTGAGTTCGCCTCAAGCCACCTGAGAAGAAAGACAAGACAATTTTCTCTTGAAAAACTATCCATTGAAAGAAAACCCCGTGGAGCCCAGTTGTGTACACACACACACATGCACACGCTCACACGCCTACATACACACAGGTACGCATGCATGCATATACACGAACACACAGATATACACACAGGCACACACAGACACGTACACATGCACAGTTACGCATACAAATATACATATGTTCCAAGGTAGACACACGCACATACACGCACACTTAAGAGCTGACTCAGTTATCTTACAGTCTGAAAGTCCGCAGGTCAGCTGGGCAGTTGTGACTTGGCTGCGTGCCACTCCTCATGGTAGTGCCCACTTATGCATGTAGGTGGTTTGGGATGGTCTGATTGGCTGGATATTGACCTAGAGAGATGGGGTTGGAGAATCCTGTGCTGTTGGTTTTCTGGATCACTCATCCTCCAAGTGCACTCAGGGTGCATGGGCAAGGTCTGCGGGGAGAGAGCTGGTGTGTGACTAGTCCTCTCGAAGCCCCGGCTTGGGAAGATCCCACTATCTCCTTTGCCCCATTCTATGAATGGGTAGAGCCCCGATAGCGGAGTGAGTTACATGCTAGGCCGTTAACCTCAAGGTCAGCAGTTACAAACCACCAACCACTCTGAGGGACAAAGGCTCACTGCCACTGAGTCGATGAGGCCTCATAGCATTGCTACAGGACAGGGTAGAACTGCCCCCTGGAGCTTTCTGAGACTGTAATTCTTGACAGGAATAGAAAGCCCCCTTACTGGCTGTGGTTTCAAACTGCTGACCTTGCAGTTAGCAGCCTGCCAGGGCTCCTTGAGGAACAAAGAGGAGGCTTTCTACCCCAAAAGACTGGCAGGCTCAGAAACCCACAGGAGCAGTTCCACCCCATGCTATAGGGTTGTGGTGAGTTGAAATGGACTTGATGGCCGGGAGTGAGTATGGAGAGCCAAGCAAGTCAAGCGGGAAATCCATGTGCAAGAGACACAGACTCCACGTTCAAGTAGAAGAGGCTGCACAGGCAAGCTGCTAACGGCAGGGTAAAGAGAGGGACAATGGGACCAGTTTTGCAAGCTCTAGTTCAACAAGGAGTCACGGTAAAGTTCTTTGTCTCCGAATTCCAACTTTCTAAGGCCACCAATGGGAGCTAAGCACTTCCAAAAGAGCTTGGCTTCACTAATCCATGTCAGCTCTGGCCCCATCCTGCCTGCAGGTCATTTCTGGCTCCTGCCTCCACTGTCCCAGTACTTGTCCTCTGCCTGGGACCATTGGGGCAGCACAGAACCAGAGGGCAGCAGCTGTGAGCTGTGGCCGCACCTCTATCCCCAGGGACTCCCAGGGACTCCCATCAATGCAATAAGCTGGGTGGAGAGTTTTTCCACGCATTCTTTGCTTCTGTAGGTGGTGCATTTATGCTGAAATCCCTATCATGGGCTTCAGAGGCCATAAAGGGTCCTGCAGCTGAATGAAGATATGGAGCCGGGAGCCAATAGAGTGGTGTGAGTTGGTTCGCCGGCCCCTGTTATCAGTCAAGCCTATGCTGTCAGCCAGTGTACTGGCTGTGTGGCCTTGGGTGACTCACCACTGCTACTCTCCTCGCTTGTTCTAGTCCAGGTGTGTTCTTATGATGGATAGGTAAGCTCCCCTCTCCTCCAGTGAGTCGGTTCTAAGACAGATCAGAACTCTCCCTTTTGGCTTCCAGGAGTTTAAATCTTGATGGGAGTAGATAGTCTCAACTGTCTTCTGTAGAGTAGCAGGTAGGTTTCAACTATAGACCTTTTGGCTCCCGGCTCAGTGCAGAGCCCATTATGACACCAGTAGGCTCCAAGATCTGGAGGAATACATGAGCCCTCTTAGGGCCCAGGAGCCCTGGTGGCTTAATGGATTATGAATTGGATTGCTAACCACAAGGCCAGCAGTTCAAAACCACCAGCCTCTGTATGGGAAAAGATGAGGCTTTCTGCTCCCCTAAAGAGTTATATTCTTAGGCACCCACAGAGGTTGTCTTATAGGGTCGCCCTGAGTCAGAATGGACTTGATGGCAGTGCACTTTGCTTTTTCTTGGGGTCCATGCTTGGAACCAGCACAGTGTCTCTCTGCCACAGACTCGGAGCCCCTGCTCCCTCCTCTCCTCATCAGGTCACTGGAAGATTAGAGGACATCCAGGTCAGATGTAAGGAACCCTGGTGGGGCAACGGGTTCCAACGGCTCACAGAGGTTGGCAGTTCGAACCCACCTAGTGACTTCAAGCTTTTGTAGAGATTCCAGCCTTGGAAACCCCCGGGGGAAGTTCTCCCATGTCACTTGAGGGCAACACGAGTTAAAAATCTATTGATGGCCCCTAATAAACAGCAGCCGAGATTGAACAAATGCGTGTTGCTATTGCTCCTGCTGCTATCTCTGTTCTAGAAACTTCTCCCCTATACATGATCTCATTAGAGCTCATGGCACAAGAAAGGCAGGCATATTTTATTGCCATTTAGAGATGGAGAGACGGAGGCTCAGACAGAGAGGAAGCGAATGCTTCCATAGGTGGCAGCTTCAGGGCTGCCATGCCTTGGCCTCTGGCCATTTCTGTCTCTTTCTCTCCCATTGATTATTCAGGGGTCTAGTGAGCTCGATGTTGCCTTCCAAATGGCCATCGGGTAAGAGCCCTAGGGAGTGGATGGTGATGGGGAAGCAGATACGTCAGGACAAATCTAAGAGCTTTGACTAGGGTGCTATGCAAACGAGAGGCTTATCTTTACTTGAGTGGCGTCACATCTGTGAGCCTCAGTTTTTATCTGTAAGATGGGGCCACCACTGAGAGTAAACGAGATAAAGCAGGCATAGAGGATCACACCCAAACAAGCTCATTGCCATTGAGTGCACTCGGACTCAGAGTGAGCCTGTAAGACATGGTAGAGCTGCCCTCGTGAGTTTCCAAGGTTATAACTCTTTAGAGGTACAGAAAGCCGTCTTTCTCCTGAGGAGCAGCTAGCAGTTTCCAACTGTTGACCTTGTGCTTAGCAACCCAATGTGTAACCAGTACATGATAGCTCATCATCAAAAAACAAACAAACAAAAAACCCAGACTGCCACCAAGTCCATTCTAAGTCATCACGACCCTGCAGGACAGAGTAGAACTGCCCCTGTGGGCAGCAAATCCCTGTAAATCGGTACAGGAGCAGCAGACAGCCTCTTGTTTCTCCTGCGTAGCTGGCGGTGAGATCGAACAGTTGGCCATGTGGTTAGCAGCCCCGTGCATAACCCACTACCCACCCTAGTTTCCTTTGGAGTAGTGCAGAGGAGGTATTTCATACACCGAATACATTTCAATTTCCTGCTTTCTAGCAACAGTTATGAAAATACTGGGTGGGGGTGTGTGTGTGTGAGAAGGTGATGCTTTGAGAGAAAGGTCTCCAGTTTTCATCTGCCTAGTTTCTGCCACTGCAGAATGTGATTCAAGAGCCCTAGGAATGATACCCTGGGTATTAGGCTGGGTGGACTAGACAAGCAAAGCCAGTGTCACTCATGTATGCATAAGAATGGACATTAGATCAAGAAATATATATATACCAAGAGGGCACCCCAGCCCAGTCCAACTCAAGCCCATGGGTCCATTGCTAGCCAGAACCCTCTGCAGACTTACATAGCTGGAGGTTATTGATGCAGAAAGGTGAATCGGGATGCCAGGAGACCACAGGGTGCAGGGCTGTGTAGATCCAAGTTCAGTAGAGACGTAGCAGGGCACTGACAGCTCTCAGGATTGTGTGGCCCACACAGGGCTGTCCCTGAAGGCAGGCACAGAGTCCCAACAAACAGGAAGACAAAGGGTTGATAGAGAGAGAGGCAGGGTTCCTAGTGTCTCTTATAAAAAGGCCACCCCTCTTAGTGAGGCATCATCATGCTGTCACCTGATTGACAGATTGGACTCCACCTCTACACAAGTTCAAGTTGACATAAAATGTAACTTCCACACTCAGGAACCTGCATTTTAAATAGCTCCCCAGCAGATTCTGAATAAGTGCGCTTCAGAAAACCAACCCAGGCTTAACCCTTGGAGGTTCCAGTGCCCTTGTTGGGGGATCTACTGAGAGTTCCCCACATCTGTTATTTTACTCACAAATATCCCCAATAGTTCTTCCAACCACAGGGCCTTTGCACATGCTGCTCTGTCTCCCTGTGAGACTCTTCCCCCTCTCCTTCCTCTGGTTAATCTCTACTCAACCCTAGTCACGTCCTCAGAGATGCCTTCCCCATCCCTCACTGTGAGCCAATGTTAAGTCATCCTCTGTCCTCTCAGATGGGCCCTAGACTTATGTAATCCCTATGGGGATGCAAACCCAACTGCTTTGAATAACACTGCAGCCTAGTCCTTGCTCCCTACGGTGTCCAGTAATCGGGGTCTCTCCTAGTCCCACAGCAAAGAAGAGTGAAGAAAATCAGAGACACGTGGAAACAATTAGTCCCATGAACTAATGACCTAGCTGAGCCCAGCCTCCATGACTCAGACCAGAAAGAACTAGATGGTGCCCAGCTGCCATTGCTACTAGAGAACCAAGGAACAACATGCATTCAACTTCAGCTATAAATGCAGGGTGTTTGAAGACCCCCTGAGATGTGCACACTGAACCCAGGTTTAGACTCGCCACTCATTCTCTGATGCCTCTTTGGACCATAGTCTCTTGCTACTAAGACTGGACAAGAGGCAGGACAGTTAGTGAGGTAGTTAGTTTATTGTGCCAACCTGGCCGATAAACACATGTGGGGTTAATTGAAGGGCAGAGGGAAAAATGGCTCAGTGAGTCTCACCTTTCTAGTTTTCAGGTCTCTTGCTTTGTGATGGTCGGACCAGGGTGCAGCTGCCTTAGCCAGTTCCCTGCTTCAGCTGGCAAGGTTCACTTCCTGTAAGACATCCCCGAGAAGCCACATGGACCTACCTCGATGCAGCCCTGGGTGCTGGAGCAGCCGTGTGGAGACCCCTGCCAGCGCTGAGATGTTTAAACATTCACTGATTCAGCTTTCCTCCTGCAGTCGGCATCATTGCGTGTGTTTTGTGAGATGGAGGAGGACTTTGTGGATTGGTGTTGGACATATGGGTAAATGTTGGACTTGTGGGCTTGGGTAGCACTGGGTTGGGATGTTTTCTTGATGCACACTTAACCTTTATATAAAACTCTCTCATACATGAATTTCTGTGGATTTGTTTCCTTGAAGTACCCAGACTGACACAGTTAGCCTTCCTTGTCTTCCATGGTGAGAACCAGGAACAGCTTAGGAAGGCACTGGAAGGCAGGTGTGGAAGGTTCTAAGTGGTTGAACTGCCCCCATGTTCTCACATGAAGCTGGCTGTCCCTGAAGAGTCACTGCTTGCTCTGGGCCTGAGTCCTGGATTCCACAGATGAAGCTGTTGGTTGGCCTTGAGACTTCGATTTCAGAGGACTCAGGAAGTGTGTTAGTCTTGGCGTGCAATGTTCTCTTTCATGATGATGATGATGATGAAGGTTTACAGCAAGAAAGCATTGAATCATTTCATCCATTCATTCAGCAGAGAGATCCTGAGTAGCTCCTGGCTATTAATCACAAGACAGGTCCCCCTGTCAATCACAGGCTGTTAAAGGCTGTAAGTTCTGAAAAGATTGCGCAATAGTGTGTGACAAAGAGACCTGATTTGTGGCAGATAGGAGGACTGGTTTTGCCACCATGACAATGTACCTGCTCATGCAGCCTACTGTGTTGTGTTGTGTGTGTGTGTGTGTGTTTCCACCACTTACCTGCCCACCCTTGTTCAGCTGGAGTACCACCATCGCCGAGTGACCGCAGGACTATGTGTACAGTAGTGTTGACCTCTGCTGCCATCGCCTCTGCGCTCACCCCAGCATGTCCCTTCACCTTGGTCTTTTTCTTGACCTCTCCCTTTTTATATATGACTTTCTCCATCACCAAAGTGGATATTTCCCAGTCTGAACTTCCTCTTTTTACTCTTTTGGGGAAATCTTTTGATGCACGCATTTCATTTTTAGGAGCTCCCCATATCTAGTTTGTTTTCGGCTTTTGTGCCTATTTAGTTATGTTTGAATAGTGTATTTATGCCTCCAAGTTCCATCAGCCAACCTGCAGGAGAAAGATGAGGCTTTCTATTTTTGTAAAGAGTCGCCATCTTGGAAGCCCACAGGGGCAGCTCTACTCTGTCCTCTAGGGTCACTCTGAGTTGGTACGGATTTGATGGTAGTGATTTTGAGAAGTTTATATCGATATGTTCTTCGGCAGTCTTTATAGTTTTAGGTTTTACATTGAGGACCTATCTTGAGTCTGTTCTTGTATGTGGTGTGGGATATGGGTCTTGTTTCAATGTTCTTCCAGTGGAGGTCCAGTTTGGCCAGCACCTATTGCTGCCCTATTGAACAGGCCTCAGTGTTTTGTCACAGGTCACCTGCCTGTAGGTGGGTGGGTTGACTTCTGAGTGCTGATGGTGCCCCATTGGTCAACTGTGGCTGCCCCAACAGGCTCAGGCACAGAGATGATGGGGCGGAGGGCACAGGACCGGGCACTGTTCCATTCTCGTGTGCACAGGGTTGTAATGGTAAAGACCCCACTGGAGAGCATCTAACAACAACAACAGTACGAGTCTGTGTGTCTCTCCCTGTACCAGGCTGCTTTGACGACCATGGCTGTGTGGTAGGTTTTGAGATCAGAGAGTTGGGGTCTCCGACTTGGTTCTTCTTTCATAGTACTGTGCATCTCCAGAATGATGTGGTCTCTAGAGCGACCCTCTGAATAGGAATTGCTATCAACCACCTTCATTTTGTTTTAATCTTAGGAAACCGAGGCACAGAGAGACTAAGTGACCCAGCAGAGGGCAGAGCTGGGAGGAGAGCTCAGACAGAAGCCAGAGTGTTCCCAAGGATTCTACAAACCCGGCATGAAAACCAGCAGGTTCAGGCGAGCGTAATGCATTAAGGAATGCCTGTCATCGCTCCCTCAAGCCCAGAGAAAGCTTGGAGAGCGGGAGGCCCGCCCACAGGCTGTACACGGCCAGAACACACGATTATTTTGCTAACCCAGATTTGTGACAAATGCGAAATTTCATATCCAAATGCAGCTCTCTTGCTTCTCTGGAGAACAAGGGCTGGCAGCCCGAGGCTGGCATTCCTGGGTGGCAGCAGGTGGCTGATGCGCCACCACGCTGCCACTGTCCTCGCCACTCCCCATTACCTCCATCTGACCCGCCGGCTTCACCCAGGTGCAGGTGTTCCGAGCACCTGCAGCTATTTGGTTTGGCCCGCTCTGGATGCTTTATTCCAGTTGAGAACAGCGCCCGGGTCTGCTCTGTGTCAGCAGCCCTGCGCAGTCCTGGTTAATTCTTTTCTTCATTCTGGTGCCCACTTCCAAGGCCAGTGCAGACACGGAGGGTCTGTATTCAGCATACAGACTGAATTGGAGGCCGAATGACTCTGGCCACCCCGAGGACTGCCTTCCCATGCACTGACCCACCACCAGCTCTCCTCCCGAGCACCCTGGAGGCCTCCCCATGGAGATGTTCAGAGTGCAGTCGTATCATAATGTCCATCTTACTGCTGAGAAGACTGAGCCATAGAGTGCCAAAGAGACCGGTCAGGAGACAGAGCCGGATCTCCTGACCTCCACTCCAGGGACCTGAGGGGGGCCGGAGGTCGAAGGAAAACACCAGCCACACTGTCATCGAGTCAGCGCGGACTCAAAGCATCCCCTATGGGTTTCCGACTGTGACTGTGGGAGTAGAGAGCCCAGTCTTTCTCCCGTGGAGCTGCTGGGTGTTTTGAACTGCCAACCATGTGGGTTGCAGCCCAACGTGCAACCATGACACAAGTTAGACCCTCCTGGGATAGCTAGTATTCAAGGCTCCCTGAATCAATCAATTTCTCCCCCTGGACCCCCCTCCACGCACTGCGGGAAAGCCAGCCCGCTGTGCTGCTGTCCTCAGCTCGCCCGCATTGATCTCCAACTTTATGAGGGTGACAGGCCATGCCTTTTAATTGCATGCTTCCCTCTTTATGGTCCGCTCATTGAATAGGTCTCCTCCACGGGGCCGTGGTCCCTGGAATTTATATGTACAGCTGAAACATAGATTGCAATCCTATTGATAGAAGCGTATTGTGAAAGTGCCCGTGGCTCTGCAGAGAAGGGGACCTGGGGGGCAGAGGGAAGAGGCAGGCCAATGGACTCCTGAGGAGCAAGGGGGTCCTTCACAAGCAATGGGAGGGCAGTCACCCACCCCCACCACACCCCATCCATCCCTCCTGACAAACTCCTCCCCCCGCTTCCTCAGTCTCTTGGTGGAGATGAGTAAGTGCTTGGAAAAGCCCTACATTCCGCTGCAGATCACACAGCTGTGGTCCCCGGAATCGCCAGGCCCTTCTTCCTAGTCTCCCTTAGTGTTTGTGTTCCACTGAGACCTGTACAGCATCACATCCAAAAGGCAACCCCATTGCCATCGAGCTGAATTTGACTCAGAGCCATTGTGTCCAGCGCTTTTTGAAAGGCTCCATATTTACAGGAGTGAATAGACCCAGGAACGTTCCCCCTACCCCCCCCCCAACCCCAAGGAGCAGTTTGCCTTAAACTGCTGATGTGTGCGCCCCCGAAACCCCAGCATATGAAGGCTCCATGTGCGGTATCACAGCAAGGCACAGCCCCCACGGACAAATGAGGGAGGGGGGCTCTTCATGCAGTGCATTGGCTGTGGGTCTCCCGCAAAACCCAAAGAACACCCCCCCTTCCCCCGCCCCTACACACACTGAACTCACTGCCACCCCGTCTGTTCTGCCTCGTAGTGACTCTATAGGACAGGGTAGAACCACCCCTGTGAGTTTCTGAGACTATAACTCTTTACAGGATTAGAAAGCCCTGTCTTTCTCCCATGGAGCATCTGGTGGTTTCAAACTGCTGACCTTGTGGATCACAGCCCATGAAACCACCATGGTTCCCTATGGGAGGAGATAGCCTTATCTTTCTTGCAAGGTGAAGCTGCTGTATTTGAACCGATGACCTTGTGGTTAGCACTCTAGGCATAACCCACTCTGCTACCATGGAATACACGATATATCATATTTAGTTATTGCTCTCTCTCCCTCTCCCCCAGGATGTAAGTTCCCCAAGGGCAGGGTCTTTGATCTGCTTATTGGCTGGGGTACCTCAATGGAGCCCCAACGTGCATCTGAGGCACCTGGAGGTGCATTAGTAATGGCCCATGCCGCGGAGTCCACTCCAAATGGGGGGTTTGGAAAAGAAACAGCTCAAGGGTTCATTTGAATGTATTTCCATGGCTCAGAATCAGCTCATTTTATGAACAAAGGATTTTGCTGGCCATAGTAAATGGGAATCCTTGCACTGCCTTGCTCTACTCTGTATTTGTGTGCGCGCACATGCGTGTGTGTACACGCGCATGCATGCATGTGTGTGTGGTGGTGCCAAGAGACAGGAGTCCCTGGTAGGAAGCTAGTGAGCAGCCATTCTAGGGGCCTAGATAGTGCACACTCCCAGGCCATATGCCACTGGTACTTGGGGGTAGGATTGTCATCGTCCAATGGATGAGAGGCAGTGGTTTGTGGATGCGTGTACCCCCAGGGCGCTCTACCCTGTGGCCTGAGGAGGAGAATGTTGGAGGGTTGGGGTTGCATGGTACATTGACAAACTTTAGTGCTGAGAAGAACCAATGGGGAGGTACTTAATAACAGTGCTTTGGACCCAAAGTTCTTAGGTGGAATGATCAGGAAACAGGGATGCAGTGACTTTGAAAACAATGTTTGGTGAAAATAGACAGAGCAGTTTTGCATGCACCTCAATGACGATGGTGACATACTTCACACAGTTCACCCTTCTTCCTGTCTCTGTCCCTATTGACTCGCCACTGTTAACTTGGACTCTGTACCCCTCCAAGTTCTCATCTGTATCTTAGACTTCCAATTGTCCATTTCATCTCAAAAAGAAGATTCTTGGAAAGAATGCAATGCTCGAGGCAAATGCTCTTCATCTATTAAGCTGTTGTTTCTTTTAGCAATGATTTCCTGGGATGGTTTCAGTCCAAGGTTTAAATATTATTTCCAGGCAGATCTTAGATTCCCCTAGTCTCAATGTGTTCAGTAACATCAGATTGCCAAAGAGAATTTGAAATTCTGTCCCACAGTTTTCCTCCTTTTGATCAAGACCCATCTATCCAGTCCTTGACTAAGCATTTCATGATGGTAGTTGGGCACCATCTATTTCTTCTGGTCTCACGTCAAAGGAGGCAGTAGTTCATTAAGGCAGGAAGACTAATCATCTATTTCCTTCTCTCATTCCTGGGTGCCCTTCTTCCTCTGTTATTCCAGGAAAATCACAATCAATTGTCATGTCTTGGGTGGCTGCTGGCAAGCTCTTAAGCCCTCTGGCACTGGGGACATGGTGACTTTTATTTGACAGTGGCTGTGGTTGTGTAAGTGCTGGAGGCTTCCTGTCAACACACAGCCAGCATTCACAGATGGCCCAAACAAATGTGTTGTATGGGTGTTTAGAGGCACGAGTGATTGTTAGATGAACAAGCTAATGGATGGAATTCAGAAGATAAAGACATGGACCATGTGTCCCATGATGAAAGATGGCAGGACGCAGGGCTGCTAAATGAACAATCACAAACTCGGTGAATCCTTAAGTGCTAGGGTTCAAGGTCTTAAAGAGGGGTCTTCCCATTTCGAAGGTGAGAGGAATCAGGTTCCGAGAGGGAAAGTGCAGGGGTCAAGGATACACAGCAAGTGAAGGGCAGAGCCCCTCACCGCAGCTCTCAGCCCAGGAGCGGAACAGGGGAGAGTTCGGACCTGTGGTCGGGCCCTGTGGACCAAATGACATTTTGAAGGTCCCCTCATGATACAAGCTGCAGGCTTGGGGTCCCTCCTGGCAGACAATGGGCCCGAAGGGGTCTTGTTCAGGGTCAATGAGAAGCTGCAAAAAGAAAGCAGTGCAATTAAGAACCAATCACGATAGACCACATGGGGGGGCGGGGCGGGGAGCCTATTGATCAAAGACGTAAACACAGATTGCTGCCAAGCATAGCTTTGGCCCTGGGTCAATAAACCTCCCTCTACACTGAAGCTGGGAGCTGCTGCTGATATGCAGAAAGGTCTTGCTCAGGTGGCCAGGACAGCTTGCGTGGAAGGATGGGAGTTCACCATGAGCAGTTCTCATGTAGATGCGACTTTCATTCAAGGAGATCAGATGCGTCTGTTGTTTTACGTCCGGCTGTGGCACTTGAGAGCCTTGGGCAACAGATACACTCCTGTCTCTCTGATTTTCTCTCTTTTAAGATCCCCACTCTAGCCGCTCGGGAGTGAGGTAGCCCAGAGAGTCAGTCCCCTGCGAGGGCTCCGTACTTTCAGAACCACCAGCTGCCTGCGTCCCAGTGTGAGCGTTAAGCAAAGGTGTCCGAGTTCAAACAGCCGGTCCCGTTGACTAGCTGCATGGCTTTTGGGCAGGGACACGCCATTGCTTTCCATCCTCTCATCTGTTTTCCTCAAAGACAATATGAAGCAGGCACTGGCAGTATCCCCATACTGCACATGGGGAGGACTGAGGCGCAGTGGGCTTGAGGACCAGGCCACCTCTGGGGGCTGGGTTCTAACTACGCAGGCCGTGTGCTGCCTTAGAGCCTGTGGTAGTTAGAGGATCTTATATCCACTGGAATCTGCCAATCAGATGACGGTGCGGTGGTGCCTCTTTGGAGGTGTGGCCTTCTTATAAGGAAGAGCCTGACAACTCCCATTCTCTCTGCTCCGTTAGCTTCCTGCTTGCTGGGGCTCTGCCACGGGCGCCGAGAGCTTCCAGCTTCCTGCCATGTTTCCCCTGCCCCTGCATCCACGTGACTGCACCACCAGCCTGTGCTCTTGCCGCATTCTGCGACATTTCAGGTGACTGCTTGCATCTGAAGGACTCACGGACTCATACCAGATCTGTGGACTTGAATTGGACCAGGCTAGGATGTCCACTTCATAGAGAATTACTTCTTGATACAAAGTGTTCTTTCTTCTGCATAGATGAATGTCACTGGATTCGTTTCCCTTGACAACTCAGCCCGACACAGATCCCCGGCTCCATCCATTGGCAGCCACTTCCCTTGGAAGAGTCCCTGCTCTGTGCTCTCTGGCCCCAAGTTTGGCTAATCAGGAGCAATTTCTTTTTGCTGAAGAAATAGCTCAAAGTTGGCTTCACTCTGGGTGGAAAAAAACAGTTCCTTCCAAAGGCTTAGAACAAGACAGTGGGCGCCGGAGACTGGGCTCTGAGGTCTTCCGAGGGAACGGCACCTCTTCGTAAGTGAAAATGTGCATTTCTTTTCTCTTTCCCCCCAGCACAGGGCCTGCTCTTTCAAACTTCTCACAACTGGCCCACTGTTCACATGTTGACGTGGAGGGGACGCCATCCACGAGGAGGCAGAAATCTCCCCTCCCCCGTGAGGCACAGAGAGACTGGGGTTTCCAAATGTCTTGCTCCCCAGTCCTCAGAAATAAATGCGATTCGCTTAAAGGCACATGACCACATATCAAAGAAGAGAGCCAGCAGGCTGGTCGTCTCTCCCAGTGTGGCAGGGTGGTGGCAAACTGGCCAGGTGTGCTTACCACTTGGGTTGGCATCACTAGCTAGTAGACTCAAAGTGCTCCCCTCCAGAAGTCACCCTCCCTCCCTTCCCCGCCCATGCCAGGGAGCGCACCCCGACTCACAGCAACCCCGGAGGGCCAAGTCGAGCTGCCCCTGCGGGCTCAAGACCGGTTTTTTATGGGAGTAGAAAGCCTCATTGTTTCCCCTAAGAGTGACTGGTGGGCTTGAACTCCTGATCTCACAGTGAGAGGCCCAATGTGCAAACCATGATAGCATTAGGTCTCCACGGATTCGAAGCAGTCAGCCCCTCTGCACTCAGGTGGTCGATGGCTTGTTGTGTTACCGGAAGCGATGCCACCCAGTTGATAGGTTTCAATAGAGCTCCCTGGTGGTCTATTTTTGAAAATGAGCTTATGTAAATCCTATGAATAGCAGCCAAAGGTGAGCCTCCAGGTTGGAAGGCACTTAAAATATACTGTGGACAAAGCAGTGAGCTCAGACTCACCGATGGTCGAGGAAATTACGCAGGACCAGGCCGGCTATCACGTACATGGAGTCTCCCGTGGGGCAGGTACATTTGAATGATGGGGTCGGCGAAGACTATTGAAAGGATTATGGACTTCCAGAAAAGCAAACAAATGTCTTGGAAGAAGTACAGCCAGAATGCTCCTCAGAAGGAAGCACGGGGAGATTACAACCCAGGTCCCTGGAGAAGGACATCGTGCTTGGTCCAGTGAAGGACATCTTCAAGGACATGCCTTCCCACAGTGGCTACAAGGATGAACTGAAACAAAGCAGTGATTGTGAGGGTGACACAGGACCGGGCCGGGTGTAGTTCTGTTGGCTATAGGTTTAGGCGGCAGAACTCATTCGACGGCACCTGATAACAACAGAAACAATTTGCCAGCAACTAACCACAACTGAAGCAGTCAGGGAAGGTTTGGTGCAAGATTGTATCAGAAGATGGTCCCGTGTTTGAGGCCTGTTCTTGGAGGACAGCACACTGCTATGGAGTCAATGCTGGCTTTTGGTGACCTTAAAGGACAGGGTAGCACTGCCCCTGGGGGTTTCTGAGTCTGTCACTCTTTACAGGAGTCGAAAGCCTCATCTTTCTCCCATGGAGCCGCCGGGGGTTTCAATCTGCTGAACTTGCTCATCGCAGTCTAACTCGTAAGCACTATGCCCCCAGGAGTGTGGAGCATGCCTAGTACATCAATGCTGGAAGATAAACTCCTAACACAAGAAACACGGATCCCTTCCATTGCGAGTGGCAGGTTCTGGAAGTGCTCAGAGGCCAAGCTCACAGCTCAAAACTGACCTGTAGGCCCTGGAACATCAGATGACCAGAGGCCTGAGACCCTACCCACAAGTAATCAGGAAGGTTCTACCAGAAGACCACCCCCCCCCCCCAGGAGATGCCAACAGGGCAGACCTCGCCTTCTCAGCAGGCATGAGCCTGGAGGAGGGCTGCAGGGAGTGGGGGCTCTGTGTCCATTGCCCTTGTCCACTAGGGACCTGGCCCCCAACACGCATATTTCTGTCCACGGAGCATTCCTGAGAGTGCAGGGTTGCCCCCCAGCAAAGAGGTGGGCTCCACCATGGCCTACATGTCATATTGCCCGCAACCCAACCTGCCTTTAGACAGAACCCAAGGAAACCCAATCGCCCAGGTCCCCCGCCCTCACCGCCACCTGAGCCTGGGGTCCAGGACTTCGGTCATGAGCGGCCTGGGTGGCAAATGGACATCCATCTGAGGCCTCACGGATGTGTGCAGCTCCCTAATTGCTTCCTCGTTCGTGGAGAATTCGGGTTCAAGAGGAGCCACGAGCCCCTCCAGCGGTATTATGCAAATGAGGCCCGCTGCACCGTGCCAGAGGCAGATAGAATATGTAAATTTATGGCTGCAGTGGAGGCTGCCTAAGACAGAAGATTCCTCAATGATGAAATTAGATTTTCTGGAAAGAGGCTTCCGAGGCGCTGCCTCTGTGGCCCCTGCTTCGTGCTGGGCTCTGGCCATCAAAGTGGAGTTCTGGGAAATAATTAAGTGAATTACAGGCTCAAGCCTATTGAAGAGGGAAAAAAAGGAAGGAAGGAAGGAGAAACAGACAAGGTTTCACGAGGCCACGGCAAATGCATACCTCATTGAGACGTGTCAGTGGGGGCGGATGGCCCAGCGTGGGCTCTGGCTCGCAGCCTCCTCCACGGGTTGGCTTCTGGCATCTCCCTGGTGGGGGACGAGGATGCGGAGGGAGGGGGGCCGAGGACCCCCGCGCCAAGCCTGGAGCTGCTGCTCAGATCTGCATTGTGTTATTTACCTTCTCAGGGTTCGGCAAGGAGGAAATGCTGTGTTGTACAGATTATAGAATCACTCGTCTAGATCAGTGGCTTTCAAACTGGAGCGTGAAGCCTGCTGCCCGGAAGGTCTCGTTAAATACAGATCACTGGGATCAGTGATTCCCATTAGGCCAGCCTAGGGAAGACAGAAGAAGGAGGCCTAGTGGCCCCAGAGGTTACGCGTTAGGCTGCTAACTGCAAGGCAGGAGGTTCAAACCCACCAGCGGGTCCTCAGAAGAAACAGAGGCTGCCTGTTCGCGTGATGATCTTGACAGCTTCGGAGACCCCAGGCCCAGGGAGTGGTGCCACTCTGTCCCGGGGGGGGGGGGGCGGTCACAGTGGGTCAGAGTCAATTTGATGGCAGTGGGTTTATTTGGCTTTTGTGGGGGCGATGGGAGAATTTGCATTGCTAACAGTGTCTGCCAGAGGGTCATACTGTGGTTGGTGACTGTGTGTTGCTGGGCTGCAGGAAGTTAACCAACTGGCCCTTAAAATACCAGCAGGGGATCTCTTATGGTGGCAGTTCTCTTCAGAGCGTCCTGATTAAGGGAGGCTAGGGAGAACAGTGAAGAATCTAAACCAGCCCACAAAACGCCGACAGGTCCCAAGAGAACATAGTATGACATGCAAGAGGACTTCAGAAAATTCATGGCTATTGTGTGTTAATGCCCCGTTTCAACAGCCTTTTTGAAGCACCTCCAGGTTTCTTAAGGAGGAGTCCACAGGCTGGAAGGCACTGCAAATGCTCTGTGGCTGCAACAAGGGACTTAGACGGAGTAAGAGTGTGAAGGAAGTGTGGATCTGGAAGACGCTTTGTTCAGCAGCAGTATCCCTTTGAGAGGCCTGGTGGCACAATGGTGATGTGTCAGGCTGCTAATCATGAAGTGAACCGTTCAAAACCACCAGCCACTCCTGTAAAGAGTTACAGTCTCAGAGACCTGCAGGCTTTATGCTGTCCTATAGGGTGGCCGCGAGTCAGACTTTACTCAGTGGCAGGGAGAAAGGTCTCATCAATGATTACACCTCCATGAGCTGGCACTGAGTGGATGACCGTTATCCACAACCACCACTGCACTATGCTCACAGGTGACGCCGCATGGTGCCAGCTGGGGGCATGTTGTGAGAGCCACTGCCCTGGACTAAAGCCCTCATTTGTCCAGGAGGGGAAAACTGATGCCCCAAGTGTGGGGTGGTTTTCCAAAAGTCACACGGAACCAAGATTAGGATGCAGATCAGACTCTTCATCATCCTCATCCTCATCCTCGTCACGGCTCATTTGCTGAGGCTTCTATGTGGCAGGCAATGCGCTGCTGTCCTCCTGCACCTGACTTTAGTTAGCCTGCACTGCAGCCCCCCCCCCCCCCCAAGAGCCCTGGGGTCTGTGTTGGGCTTCTAACCACAAGGTCAGCAATCCGAAAATACCAAGCGCTCCAAGGGAAGGAGGAAGATGAGGCTTTCTACTCCTATAAAGAGTTCCAATCTTAGAAACTCAGAGGGGCAGTTCAACCCGGTCCTATGGGGTTGCCACGCATCACAATCGACCCCATGACAGTGAATGAGCCTCCTCCATGGGAGATGCTGCTATTCCCTAGAGGGGACACTGGGCTCCACTTGAAGTTGCTGCACCTCTTGATTCCCAGGTTTGTCCTCTGTAAGATGGAGAGTTCTGACCCTTCAGAATTTGAGGAGAACCAGCCAGCTTTCACACATCCTCACCCATAGCGGCAGCTCCGTTATTCGCAATAATAACAGTAAAGCAAGACATCTATGTAATAAGCACAGCTTCTCAGAGGTACAGTGGAAAAAAGGAGGTCCTTTGATGAAGTGGACAGACACAGTGACTGCAAGAGTGGGCTCACACACAAGAACCACTGTGAGGATGGAGCAGGACCGGGCGGTGTTGTGTTCTGTTGCACATGAGTCAGAACCGACTGACTCACAGGCACCCAACTGCAACAAGCAGTCCACTACTAGCTAGCTCAAAATTTCCCAGAGGTGCCAAGGCAGCAAGGAGCAGTAACCTGCTTGTGAAAGTTGACAGCCTGGGAAAGTCCCATGAAGCGCAGTTCTAGTCTGCGTCTCACAGACCGTGAACTGGTAGCGACAGTGTGAGAAGATGGGGGCCCTCAAAATCCACAGTAGCCAGAGAAGGCCTGGAGGGGCCAAAGGTCACGAAGATGGTGCAGGGCTTGGTTTTTCCTTCCGTTCTACATTGATGGTCCTCCGTGAGTCAGAGATGGCTTGGTAGAAGTGAATGACAACAACCTCATAACAATAATAGTAGATCGAATGGCCTATACAGTGGTCAGTTCTTCATGAAATACAATATTCTTTTAAGACCCCAAAGCAAGCTCACTGTCAAGAGCCTGAAGTGCCCAGCACTCCTGGGATACAGATGAGGCTGCCACGTCCAGGCTCGAGAACTCATGTGGCCCGTTCTCCCCTGCCCTCGACGGATGCTGTGAGTCAGAGTGGACTTGAGGGCAGCGAGTTTGATTAATTCTTTGAGTCCACTCCAGAGGTGCTGCAACCCGGGGGGCAGGGGGATGTCATGTGCACACCAGCCCGGGTCCATCCTGCTCCCCACACTGGCTGGCTCTCACAGCTGATGGGGTGAATGCTGGCCCTGCCTCCTCCTCCCTGGGTCATGTGTGAGCCCATGTCTTCCTGCAGCCTCTGCAGAGTCTCTGGGCCTTGAGGTGGCCCTGGCCGCAGCCACCACAGGAAGCCCTTCCAGTGGCTGACGCCCCCTGCCCAGCTTCCCCTCACTGTCTTTCTGAACGTGTCAGCCGGCTGAGACAAACCTGTATTGGACATTTCCCCTTAACGGTGGCTGGATCATCTCGCTCTTCTCCTGACACACACACACACACACACACACACAGGCAGGGGCAGAGTACACCATTGGCACGAGGGTAGGTGTACATACACACACTGCATCTGGAATATTTCCCAGGAGGGCAGCTGGGGCTGTCATCCTGTCCTCTCAGGACCCTGGGGCTCCTGCCACAGGGAGGCAGGGGTCTCCAAGGTGACAGGAAGAGGTCAGGGGTCTGCCCCTCCAGGGCGAAGGCTCCATCAGAGCATTCTGGATGCACACCGGAGTTCCGCACCAGCCCGCCTCTGCCAGGGCGTCTGTACAACACACACTGGCAAGCCTCCTGTCTGCTGGCCCGAGTTCCACAGCAAAAGACACAAAGCCCTGAGGGACCTGTGACATCTCCCAAGTCAGGAAATGAGTCTTGGGGCCCTGGGGGGCTGGGGTCTAGTCTTTAGACGCCATACATGGTACCTTTTGCCTTCAGGCTCGCGGGTTGTCGCCGACCATCATGGGCGTCATCGCTTCGGTGGCAGCTTCTATGTCCTTTCCTCCTAACAAGGAGCCCTGGGGTGCGACGAGCCAAGTGTGGGTGGCTGACCACAGGGTCGGTGGTAAAAACCTACCAGCTGCTTCGGAGGTGATGGAGGAGGTTGCCCGCTCCCGCAGGGATGTTTCAGTCTGGGAAACTCTATATATCACGTCCTTCTGAGTCAGCATCGCCTAGCTAGCAGTGGGTCTGGGTGAACTAAAGCCCCTGGAGTAGAGCAAATGGCTGAGGTGCTGAGCTGCTAACCCACGGAGCTGGGGATTCCAGCCCGCCTGGAGGTGCTGTGGGAGAAAAGCCTGGTTGTCCAGTTCTTAAAACATCGGCCGTTGAACCCTTTGAAGCCAAGTTTGACTTGGATACGCATGGGGTCAGAACAAGCCAAGTTTGACTCAGAGACCCATGGGGTCAGAACTGACGGACGGGGTGACAGCTTTTTTTTGAGCAAGTTGACCCTGGACGAGGAGCCCCGAGGGGTAGTGGGTGACAGGTTGGCTGCTAACCACAAGGTCGGCAGTTGGAACCCACTCGCCGGCCCCTGGGGAGAAAGAAAGGGTTTCTACTCCCAGAAAGAGAAACAGCCTCTGAAACTCATCGGGGCTGTCCAGCCTCTGTCCTGTCGGGTCACTCTGTCCGAGTGGCTTCCATAGACAGTGAGATTGGTCTGGTTTGGACCACAGGGACGGGAGCCGTGACGTGCTCCTGGGGAGTGCCTGGTGTGCCCTGAGAGCTTTAGGGGCTAGGTAGTGGTGGTGTAGGGTGTGGACTGCAACATGCTTCTCAGCCCAAGGCTTGCAGGCTGCTCAGCACACCCTACTGGAAGGCTGCCCCTGGTTGGAGGACAGACTGACATTTGAACTCCCACCTTGAGGCACTATGTGAGCCCCTCTCTGGGTGAATCCACACATGTACCCTCCCTGGGCTCTGGGAGCAGCTCTATTACTGCATCCATCCCGCTGCCAAGGAAACAGGCCCAACGCAAGCACACAACTGGTCCTGTACCCCGCAGCTGCAGCACGCCGAGCCGACATCCGGAGCTCAGACTGGAGAGCTGGATGGCTGGGCCAGTGGCACCACGGGCAGCTATGGGAGTGCATGGGTCCACAGACCCTGGGAAGGATTCTGAGAGGGAATGTGGGATGTGCACCTCACAGGGTTGGGCCTTGCCAAGGAGGCTCACGCTGCATCCTGTATCTGAGCCCTTCTATGTGTAGAGGTTGTAAGGAGGGATCAGATCATGTCCTACTGGCCTCGGTGCCCAGTTCCCTTTCCCACCTTCCCTCCTGGCCTCTCCTGGAATTCCTGAGAGTAAGAATACCCTCCCCACCCACACACACACCACCCGCTAGTGACAAAACTCTACCCAAAGGCAGTCATCATGCCACGTTCCCCTGAACAATGACTCACTCCCAGGGACCCCGCGATGGCTTGAGGACTTGACAAATAAAGAGGAAATAATTTGCAATTTGCTGTTTACACATAACCAGAGTGTGCCGTGAAAGAAACTGTGTCACAGCTTCCTGCGTTTTGTTTTGATCGTCTCCTAAATCAATAGGCGCTGGAAAGGTGGCTGGAGACAAGTGTTGTGGAAGAAAACGTCTGGGTGGGTTTGGCTGCAGGAGGGCCATCTGGCCCAAGAGGGTTGAGCTGGGGCATCCAGGATGGGCAGGGGTACCCGATTGCCAACAGGGGCGGCCATCCCCATGCTAGGATTGTTGTTGGCGGCCGCGGAGTCTTGCTGATTCCTATACCCCCTGGATGATCGGTGAGTCCCTGTCGTCCACAGGCCTTTATTGTCACTTTCTTTTTCCGTGTGACTAGGGTGATGCTAGCCAAGGGAGCAGGTCGGCTTTCTATTCCACCCTCCAGACAGCCTGGCTTCCTCTCATGAGCAGCCCTGCTCACTGAGGAGCACCACACGCCCTTCCCCACCACACTCATCTGTGGCATTTTCAGGGGCTGGTCTCCCAAAGTAGACAGCCAGGCCTTTCTTCCTCGTCTGTCTGAGCTGGGAGCTCTGCCGATACCTGCTCATTGTCCAAGCAAGGCACACACTCCTGCCGATAGAATGGTGGTGGCTGCAGGTGGGGTGTGTGGCGGGGATGGGGATGGAGCCTGCATGCAGTGCTCAAGCTGGTGACTCAGCAAGGGTAACAGATGCATGTGATGGGTAGCATGTGTCTGCCCCTCTGCCCTGGGAGACTGGTTCTAGTCTCACTGGTAGCTCTCTCAGCTGGGACATGGGGCAGGGGAGGCATTGAGACCCCAAGAGATGAGGAGCATTCTCTAAAGACATGCAACCTTGCAAGCTGACACCTGGATTCGCCACCCAAGCCAGGTGTCCAGGTTGAGATGCCCCGAGTTGGGATGGCAATGAGTTGTTCTGGAACCAGGATGGGGTTTTACCACCACCGGCCTGTCTGTCTGTCCTGCTCTGGTAGCTTTTGTCCTGCTGTGATGCTGGACACCATGCCAGCAGTATTTCCAATACCAGAGGGCTCACTCATGGTGACCAGGTTTCAGCAGAGCTTCTAGCTAACATGCTAGGAAGAAAGGCCTGGCAATTTACCAGGTAGAGCAGAACAGAACCAAATACGGGCGCATGCTTTCTTGGGATCCACTAGGTTCCCATGGGTGGATTTTGGGAAGTCAATGGCCAGACCTTGTGAGTCTTCATCAGGAAGCACTGCGGAAACCTCTCGACCATCAGTGACCCTGCTGGAAGATCAAGCCCTGATCCCGCCCACCATCTGGATGACCCTTGAATTCCACAGTGGCTGCATCAGTCTTCTTGTGCAGATGGTGCAGGACTAGGTTATAGTTCTCTCTGTTTCTCTGAAGGGTGCCAAGCTGTAGTAGCCAACTCAGGGACAATGAACAACAAACTCTCTGCCATCGAATGAGTCCCGAACCCAGTGGACGATCCCTGTAGGACAGAGAACTGCTCCCTAGGGTCTCTGGGGCTGTCAATCATTATGGGAGAAGATAGCCTCCGTTTCTCCTGCTGAGCTGCTGCTGGGCTCAAACCACTGACCTTGTGGTTAGCAGCCCAATGCTTAGCCCACTAAGCTAAAGCATGAAGTGGTTGGCTTACTAACTTTCATAGGTGGGGGAATATATTCATGGGATTATAGAATTAAGGTGTAGGTGTTACTTAAGTACAATTGTTAGGCATGGGATATTTTTGTTTTGTTCACTTATAGAATGTTATGTTTCCATATTGAATTGTATGCATTTTAATTTTATCCCATAAGGGACAGACATGATTTTATTATTGTCTGTTTGAAATTGTATCTGGCTAAAGAGTTGCGTGAAAGTGTCAAAATGACAAGGGGTGAACTGTGGTAGTTACATAGTCTGTTGTCAATTTGAGACTTAGGAATGAAGGGGTGGAGTTTAGCTTGTCAATCAGGTCACGGTTTGATGACCTCATTTGGAGGCGCTAAGGAGACAAATAGCTTGCTAGAGGCAGGACACACACTCACTCCCTGTAAGACATTCCTAATGAGAAGATACCCGGAGCTCCACAGGAGTCCTGGAGCTGAAGGAGCCATATGGAGACCCATGCCAGTGCTGAGATAGTTCCACAAGGCTATCCACCCACTGGCCTATGATATTCCTGCATTCAGTGTCATTGCATGTGTGTGTGAGTCTAAAGAGGAATTTACAGACTGGTACTGGACATATGGGCTAATATCAGACTTATGGACTTGATCTGGACTGGGATGTTTTCTTAATGTACAATTGCTTTTTTATATAAAACTCTCTCTTATATTCACTTGACTCTCCCTAGATTTGTTTCTCTCATCTACCCAGACTGACACACCGTGTCTCTGAATCTGTTCTTCCCACTCCCTGTTCCCCTTAGGAGGCGGGCTATCTCCTCCATCCCCTCCTCTAGATTCATAGGAGACAGAAGCCTTTGTCTGAGTTCCAGATGGTCCTTTCTCCTCAATTTGGATGCCACCTTCCTCTCATTAAGGAGCCCTGCTGGTGCCATGGCCTAAGAATTGAGATGCTAACCGAAAGGTGGGTAGTTCGAACCGACCAGCCAATCCAAGAGAGAAAGATGAAGAAGTCTGCTTCCAGAAAGCCGTACAGCCTCAGAACACAGGGAGCAGTTCAACTCCCTCCTGGAGGGCTGCTGTGAGTTGGGATCAATGTGATGGCAGTGGGTCTCCTGGCTCAGTGAACAAGGAGTTCTTACGTGACTCTGAAGGTCGCCTAGTCCAGCCCCAGAGCCAAGGGGGCCTTCTGATTGACAGAGGGGCACTGCCCAGTCCTGTGCCACCTTGGCTACCCTCTGTTTGAATGCGGTCGTCCGACTCTGGGTCTTGCCTTTTAACATTGGACTGTGTTTTGTGGTCATCACAAAGTTTTCAGTGGCCAGTTTTGGGAACTAGTTCGCCAGGTCTTTCTAGTTTCTCTTAATCTGAAGTGCTGGTGAAACCTGTCCACCACAGGGGACCCTGCTGGTATTTGAAATACCAGTGGTAGACCTGCCAGCATCACAGCAAGCCACTAGAGTAGGACAGACTGACAGGCAGGTGATAGTGTGTCCAGGGAGGTAAGGTCATCCCGGTCTCACTTTCTAGATGAGGCCACCAAGACCAAGTGCCAGGCTTAGCCTTCACTGTATTCTCAGCCTCCCAAAACCCAAACAGCATCCTAGGTGAGAGGAGTCTGCCTCTCTCTTTGTTCGTTGGGTACCACTCCATCTCCCCAGCCTGGTACAATTGACATGCACGCAGTCCACATTTGCATGACACACACACGCGTGCATGCACGCATACATACAGGCCCGCTCTTGGCGGTGACAACAAAGGACGCCAAATGCCGTTCACATCTTTGTTGAGAGGAGCCCATCCATCCCAGCTCTGCCTCTGCCAAGTGTACCATACGTCCCAGACACATATATATTCTGCGTGAATTTCCTTAATCTCCAGCGCAGCTGCCCCTCTCATGGCGGCTGGTGTCCTGGCTAGTCGAGCTGCCTACTCCTGTCTCTGCCGTTCCTTAACAAACAACAGTGAGGACCGCTGCGTCGAGATAGCCCCCATGTCATGCCACTGGGGAAGGACCAGGTGTGCTATTCCCGTGAAGTTCCAGTCTTGGAAACCTACAGGGGAAGTTCTAGACTGCCCATAGGGCCCCTGGGAGTTGGCAGTGAACGATGTGCCAAGGAAGCCTGGTAGAGTAGTGAGTTAGGCATTGAACTACGAGCTGGGAGGTCAAGGGTTCATACCCACCAGCTGACTCAATGGGAGAGCGATGAGGTTCTGACAGCCTCAGAAACCCTATAGAGCCATTCAACTCTGTCCTAGGGGGTTGCTCTGGGTGAGAATTGATTGGCGGCAGTGGGTACTATTGCTAAACATTATATATATATAAAACATATTATATATAATGTAATATATAATATATAATTGCTAAACACACACACACACACACATATATATATATAATTTGCTAAATATTTCCTGATGAACCCACTGTGCTAAGGTTTCGCTGTTGTGGTTGAGGCAATCAACTCTTCATTATCTCTCTGGGCATGCCGGGAAAATAAATTTCCCAGCCTGCCTTGCCTTGCCTTGGGGTGAGGCCATGTGACTGAATTCTAGCCATGAATTGGGGGTGGAAGTGGGGTTTGGCCAATGCATCTCTGCTATAGTATTTTCTACTACCCCTTTGACTGGAAGAAAGCAGGGTGTCTCCTCCGGGGCCCAGAGGCCCTAAGGGATGCTGGGACCACTCTATGGGAAGAACATTAGGTCCTAAAATGGACATGATGCCCTGCTTTCTGCTAACCCACACCAGATTAGGCTTCTAGTAAGAAAAACCCTTTCTTACGCCGAGCCACTGAGACTTGGTGGTCATTTATTTACAGCAGCGAGGTCTCCATAAAACATCTACTCAACTCCTGTGCCTGTTGGTCGGTGCTATCTAATTGGTTTTCTGACTTATACCAAGGCTGTATGCACCAGAAGGAGACCCAGCCTGGTCCGCAACCATGTTCACAGTCATTGCTGTGTTTGAGCGCATTGCTTTATCAAGCCTGATGCCCCTCTTCCAGGGACGAGGGTCTCCTGATAATAAACGGTCCTTATTTCTTTACCTATACAGAAAAAAAAGTAGTCATTTTGAAGTATGTTTCTAAAAATGGATTGGAAAACAGACATGTAAGAATATAAAATGCTCAGAACTTATTGTTCAGAAATGTGTGCTATGAAGATCAACATCCTTTCTATGTGTGAATCACTAATTCCTTTCTGAGCTTTCTGGCAGCCAAGGTAAAAAGGGAGAGCTATTCAGTTGCACAGATCAGAGAGACCCTGAGGGCAAAGTACCACTTCTGGATGAGAGGATGGCTTCTTCCTACACCAGTTTCACTGGATCTCAAGAACACAGTTTCTCAGTTCTGCCTGCCCTTTCCCATGTACACATGGAAATGCATGCATGTCAATGGTATGGAGAAGTGCTCTGGACACATCTCATAGGCATGTGCTTGGACCCGGGATCTCTCAATGGGTGTGTGTCTCTCCCAGACACCGACCCGCGGTGGGAAGAAGCGTGACTGCTATTACTAAATATGTGAGGAACACTGTGTGTAAGTGCGTGTGCTGCCCCCCTGGGTCAAACGACTGCTTGCAGAGTCAGGAGCTCTTTTCTGGGATTGCATGTGTGTGCGCACACGGTGAGAGAGGCTGTGTGTGTTCTGAGCCGGCTGTGGGCCCCTGGTGGTGGGAAGTTGGCATTTGGAAACCACCAGCTACTCCGTTGGAGAAGGAGGAAGCTGTTTACCAGTAAATGTGGTGGACTCATCAAGAGTTAGGCTTGGAAGCCCACGGGCAGTTCTACCCTGACCTATCAGGTCACGATGGGTCGGCATCGACTGGGCGACTGAGTGTGGTTTTCTGATCTGATATGCTGTGGGCATGTGTTCTGGTTGTAGCAGGGTGTAGTAGTATGATTTGGTGTGCTGTGGGCGTGTGTTCTGGTTGTAGCAGGGTGTAGTACGTTGTATGATCTGGTGTGCTGTGGGCGTGTGTTCTGGTTGTAGCAGGGTGTAGTCAGTTGTATGATTTGGTGTGCTGTGGGCATGTGTTCTGGTTGTAGCAGGGTGTAGTCAGTTGTATGATTTGGTGTGCTGTGGGCATGTGTTCTGGTTATAGCAGGGTGTAGTCAGTTGTATGATTTGGTGTGCTGTGGGCGTGTGTTCTGGTTGTAGCAGGATGTAGTCAGTTGTATGATCTGGTGTGCTGTGGGCATGTTCTGGTTGTAGCAGGGTGTAGTCAGTTTTATGATTTGGTGTGCTGTGGGCATGTGTTCTGGTTGTAGTAGGGTGTAGTTGTATGATCTGGTATGCTGTAGGCGTGTGTTCTGGTTGTAGCAGGGTGTAGTAGGTTGGTTTCACGTGAGTTGTACTCTCATCATGCATATTTCATGTCGGTGGTGGGCATGCCTGTGCAATGTGTGCTTTCTGAGGGCATGGGTGAGGTCTGTGGGGGTGGCACGAATGGGTGGGTAGTGTTTGTCGCATGTGCTTCCTGGTGCACTGTGCTGTGCAGTGTGTGTACTGTGTACGTGTGCTGGGTGGTGATGTGGCTGGGGTAGTTACGTTTTGGATGTACGCTGTGTGGCATGGTGTGAGCTATGTGCAGGCACAGAGTTTGATTTCTGTGGGTCTTGAGTGTTGTGTGGTCTGGGGACAGTGTGACTGGTGTGAGTAGTGTTTGGTGCACATGCACTGCTGTGGTGTGTGGTGTGTGCATTTGTATGTGTTGTACATGTTTTGTGGGGTTGGTGTGTATGGTGAAATAATTATATTGCATGTATATTGTATTGTGCATGTATATTTATATGGGTCGCATGGACATTAGGTGTGGTATATTGTACTGTGCTTGTTTCCCATGGGTGAGATATTGTGTATACACTGTGTTGTGTTTGTTTCATGTGGGCACTGTTGATGTATGTGTGATTTGTTTGTTTCATGTGAATGCTATGTGTGTGTGTGGTGTTTACCTGGAGGTGGTGGACATGCGTGTGCTGTGTTGCATGTGTTTTGTATGTGGGCTGTAGATGTTGAGTGTGTGTTGCATTGTGTTTGCTGCTCCTAGATATTGTGGATGTTGTGTGTGTGTGAATGTGCATACACATGTGTGTCCCGTGTGGTGCATATTCCCTGAACACCATGTGTGCAGCCTACAGGTTCAGTGCACGTGTGTGTATGCTCCCTGGGGGCACCTCTGTGCCGTTGTGTGTTTCACAAGCTTCTTGGGGTTGCCTGTGGGCTTATCCGTGGCCCCGCCCCATGCTGGCTCCCTGGGTGCTCATGCGCATGTGCCCTGTGCGAGTCACTGCGGATACATCTAGATGGTCGTGTCTATTGTCTTTAAACAGAGAACAGCCATTAACACATTCATTAATTAGGATCATGTTGACACTTCTACTGCTGAGTAAAAACATCTGTTTGTTTAATCAGTCTCCTTAATTCCTTACACTTATTTTCTCAGTGAGAGATTGGGCTTGCTTACTGGGTGTGTGTGCGCGCACTGAGGCTTTAGGAGGTGGGGACATGTGCTCTGTCCACAAGGTCACAAGGTGAAAGATCTTGGGATGGCACAGTGTCTTTGTAAGCTTCCAGAAAGGTGCATCTTCCATGGGGAGTGAGGAACTGGCCAGGGGTCAATTTGTCAGTCACCACTCTTTGTTCATTGGTGTCACGTAGATGACACCTTGGTGATCAGATGCCAGAAACCAACGTGGCACCAACCTGTGTGCCTGTGAGTCGCACGCACCATTCCAAGTCCTCGGCTCCTCTCCGCTGCCCCTGGTTTGTACTTGGCATCCTTCAACAAGAAGCCACGTCACTTGCCTGTGCCCATGGCCTTGGTTGTGTAAAATGGGATGATAAAGGGGCAAAACCAATGAGCCAAGAGAACCTCTCTCGAAGGACTGTCCAGTCTAGGAGCTGGTTCTGTCCATGTCCCAAGCCCCTTGCTCTAAACACACCCATAGGAGTTGAAGGGGAAATGGCTGAGGCAAAGGCTACAAGTTACAGTGATGAATAGCAATGAAAATAATGTTAAGGTTGGGGGGTCACCACCACCGGAGGAACTGTATGAAAGGGTTACGGCATGAGGAAGGTGGAGAACCACTGCTCTAAACAGTCAGTTCCATAATGATGGCAATATGACTCCCCACAGCTGCAGGTTTCAGCTCGTCCAGCCTAGTCCCCCTTACCAAGAGAGCACCTGTTTCCCCACAGTTCCCAGGAAAGTCCCAGACCTGACTCTTAATGGTCAGCTTGTGTCATGCTTGCATCCGGGAATCAATCATTCTACCTTGAGACTCAAAGGAATGGCCAGAACTGGCCAGCTCTGATCCCACAGACACCTTAACCTTGTGGAGGGCAAACTGTCCCAGGCTGTCCCACATCTCCCTAAAATGAAAACTGATCCTAAGGAGAATCGAGTGCACTGTGTGTGCTAAGAAAGCAATGAATGACGTTCACTCATGTAGCCAGGGATTTAAGGCCAGAGAGGACTTAAAAAGCACGTCAGCAAGTCCAAAATGGACAGCGTTGACCCGCAGCCGGGCTCATGGCAGGGGGCAGGTGAGGTGGCTTCCCTGAAGTCCCTTCCCAGGCTGTGTTTTGGGACCAACTCCAACTTGGGCTCATTGTTCTGGCACCCCTCCCCCACATTCCCCGCAAGACTTGGGAATTGAAACGCTAAGAGGAATGCAGGACCAGCCATCTGTCAGGGCCCTTGCTTTTCTTCTGCTTCATCTTCGCTTAATTATGGAACGTCTATTGCTGGACTATTGATCTGCTTGTAAGCGCAGCTGGGTGATATACAGTGTGTGAGGACGGGCCTTGAATGCCTCCGCACGAGTGAATATTGCCTTCGACGGCAGTGCCAATTGGTCATGCATTGCAGGAGAAGCAAAATGGTTTGTAGGTACCCAGGGAAGGTTTTGATGGAAGATCGGCCACAGCAGACTTGTGGGCGTGGGGGTGCCACTCCATCTCCTTAGGGAGACCGGTGGTAGCCGGAGGGACAGATTGTCTCTGTTGAAACCTTCTGCCCCTGGGTCAGCCACAACCTTTCGTCCTTCACTCAAAAAATATGCCAACTCATCTTCTTGGCAAAGTGCCTGGAATTCCACTCTTGGGTCATTCTTTGGACTCAAGAAGTTAACTCATAACTGTTATCAGGGATATGAATTCTAAAGCTTCAATTACAACCACCCTTGTCAACATCTATTGAGCAACGAACCATTTAAAAAAAGAACAACTACAGCTAAAGTAGAAGATTCTGAAAGACCCAGTACCAAGTAGGTGGGCAGGGCTTGGGCTAGGGTTGGCTCGGATGATCTATGGCTTCTAAGCCTCAACGCTCAATTCTAAGTTCTAACACACTAGAACATTAGCACAGGGTCCCAGGGCAATGTCAGAGGAGACAGAGAAGTAAAACTTCTTCCCCCAGGATAGAGAGGGCAGACAGATTTTGGTGTGCTTATTCATTAAGACCAACAGTCCAGAAACCTTGCTCTGTCCTACAGGGTCACCATGCTTCAGAATTGGCAGCATGGCCATGGCTTCATGGTAATGGATTACTTTAACTGCCTGTACCTTGGCTTCCTCATTGAAACATGGGAGATCCG
The DNA here is from genome assembly GCF_050624435.1 of Tenrec ecaudatus. Classification (NCBI taxonomy): domain Eukaryota; kingdom Metazoa; phylum Chordata; class Mammalia; order Afrosoricida; family Tenrecidae; genus Tenrec; species Tenrec ecaudatus. The sequence goes on along the minus strand of NC_134545.1, from coordinate 28,154,762 downwards.
CAGATGTGCCTCATAAGATGGTTGTAAGCATGTAAGGTGGCAGTCCATGAAAGATCCTTATGAAGGGTCTGACCCTTGGCAAACACCCAATAAATTCTTTATATTAGTATCTGTGTCCATGACTTGGGGGTCTGCTTTTCTTTATATTGCATACCGCACACATTGTTTACCTGAAGTCCTTTGCCAGGGCCTCCAGGAAAAGAGCCTGAAGCAGAATATCTGGGGCATTTCCCTCCTTACCCGGCTCTCTTCTCTACGTCAATTAGAACCACCTAACAGGAGGGATGATGATGGTGGTGGTGAGGGTACAGGAGGTGGAGGTGATGGTGGTGGAGGTGGAGGTGGTGGAGGTAGAGGTGGAAGTGGAGGTAGACGTGGTGGAGGTGGTGGAGGTGGTGGAGGTGGTGGTGGTGGAGGTGGTGGTGGTGGAGATGGTGAGCGTGGAGGTGTAGGAGGTGTAGGTGTAGGAGGTAGAGGTGGTGGTGGTAGTAGTAGTAGAGGTGGTGGTGGTGGTAGAGGTGGAAGTGGAGGTAGTAGTGGTGGAGGTGATGATGGAAGTGGAGGAGGTGGACATGGTGGTGGTGGAGGTGATAGTGGAGGTGGAGGAGGTGGAGGTAGAGGTAGTGGTGGTGGAGGTGGAAGTGGAGGTGGAGGTGGAGGTGAAGGTGAAGGTAGAGGTGGAGGTGGAGGTGGAGGTGGTGGTGGAGGTGGTGGTGGTGGAGGTGGTGGTGGTGGTGGTGGTGGTGGTGGAGGTGGAGGTGGAGGTGGAGGTGGTGGTGGTGGTGGTGAGGTGGTGGTGGTGGTGGTGGAGGTGGAGGTGGTGGTGGTGGTGGTGGAGGTGGTGGAGGTGGAGGTGGAGGTGGTGGAGGTGGAGGTGGTAGAGGTGGTGGAGGTGGTGGAGGTGGTGGTGGTGGAGGTGGAGGTTGAGGTGGAGGTTGAGGTGGTGGTGGAGGTGGAGGTGGTGGTGGAGGTGGAGGTGGAGGTGGAGGTGGTGGAGGTGGTGGAGGTGGTGGAGGTGGTGAGGGTGGGGGGGTGGGGAGGGAGGTGGAGGTGGTGGAGGTGGAGGTGGAGGTGGTGGAGGTGGTGGTGGTGGAGGTGGCGGTGGAGGTGGAGGTGGAGGTGGAGGTGGAGGTGGAGGTGGAGGTGGAGGTGGAGGTGGAGGTGGTGATGATGGTGGTGATGGCGGTGATAGCGGTGGTGGTGGGATGGGGGTGAGCTGGTGGCGGTGGGGGTGGTGGCAGCCATGGTGGTGGTGTTCATTCATAGCCACCATTAATCCCAGGACAGTTGTGTGTTCTACAAGGCCTAGAAGAATGGTTGAAACCCTGCTGGGGAAGGGTTGGGGGGGAGAAGGGTGTCTATTGCACCTATGAAAGGTGCTCTAAATCCAGAGCCCACTGTGAAATTGTCTTGGCCCTCATGTCCACTCTTTGGCACTCCCCACTGCCCATTAATCCCGTCATGTTATGGAAACAGAGCCTGCAAAGCCCAGAACACACATGCCCTAGCCAAATCCAGTGCCACTAAAGCTGAAAGGTGTGCTCTTGTCCTCAACGTGCTCTGGGACAGCCCCGCTCTCAGCGACCTTGTCCCCTGGTCCACGATCCTCTTCACTCCTCTTTGCAGCACCTGAGTCTGCCTTCTGTTACTGGACTGCCTGAAGCTCTTTGCACTCATAGTACTTTTGTGCTTCTGGTGGCTTAGTCTGGAAATCCCCTTTGCTGGCTGCTCCTGTGGCCAGCTCCTTGCGTGTTAACACTGAGGTTGACTGTGACCCTCCGCCACCGCCCCTTCATTTGGAGCACCTGTATCCTACTCCAGGTCAGGAGTCTGAGCCACCAGCCATTCCAAGGGAGAGAGATGCGGCTCTCTACTCTCATAAAGATTTACAGGCTAAGAAAACCCTAGAGGCGGTTCAACTCTGTCCTATAAAAACAGAAACACATTAGCTGAAATGGAGTCAATGCCAACTCATAGCGACCCTATGGGACAGGGCAGAATTGCCCCGGTGAGTTTCAGAGAGTGTCACTCTGTACCGCAGTAGAAAGCCTTGCATTTTTCCCATGGGGTGGCTGGTGGTTTTAAACTGCTGACCCGGCAGTTAGCAGCCCAACAAGTAGCCACTACACCACCTTGTCCCATAGAAGGAGTCGGGGGTATTGAGAGGGTAATATGACCCAATCATTAAGGACTCGGCTGATAGCCAAATGGTTGATGGTTTGCACTGACTCAGCAGAAGCTCTGCAGAAGAGAAGGGCTGGCGGTCTACCCCCATGGGGACTGTGGTCTCGCCCCTCCTACATGGCTGTCCCCTCTGTCATCTGAGGGGAACTCCACAATTCAGAATCGATCGGCTAGCACACACAACAGCACCGGTACAGCACCAGGATGGTGACCTTCACCACACTAGTTAAAATCAGTGTGCCAATGCTTAGCTTACGAGTTTCCTTTCCCTTCCATTTGGAAGAAGGGAGGATGGATGGAACTAGCTCATCCACGGGTTTGTGCTCAGAATGCAGCACATAAGTGGGTCCTCGGAATGGAGCTGCTTCTCATTGGGAGGAGGGATTGTGAGGCATAGGGTTCATATACATTTTAAATTTGATGTGGGGAAGAGTTTGGTGACCCACGGAGTACTTATATTGAGGAATGGCAGGAAACCACCTCTCTCAGGGCCCACCTCACCCCCACCCCCAAATCAGGGTCCTTCTCTAGTGGTAGCTTCAGTCAAAAGGACATCCCTTCCTCTGAACACTCATCTGGGGTCAGAGGGAGAATTTAACATCCCCAAAGGATTGGGGAGGAAAAGATAGAAGAGCCGGGGCTGGAGGTCAGTGTGTGTCCTTGGAAAGCAAGCAAGGCAGAGGCAGACAGGCTTGCTGGGGAAGAGACTGAAGGCAGAAATTCCAGGGTGTTTTTTTCTGAAGATAGAGATATAGAAAAGAGGAGAAGAAGAGGGCATAGAAAGAGGAAGCTGGGAGATAGAGACAGAGAGAGAGTGCGTTAGAGAAGAGGGTGGGGAGTTGAGCAGAGGGAGGAAGAGAGAGGAGACATTGAGAGAACAAGATGGCAAGAGGTAGACACGGATTAAGCATGGGAAGTAAATCAAGGTAGAGAGGGGGAGTGAGAAGGAGGGGAAGAGAAAGAGCAGGAAAAGTAGGAAGACAGAGGAGAAATGAAGAACTGCTGAGAGCAAATGAAAACAGTAACAAGTTAAAAGAGAGATGGAGAGGAAGAGACAGACAAGAAGGAGGAAGAGGAAACGTTGAAGGTAAAGAGGAGGCGAGGGAGAAAGAGAGAGTAGAAACCAAGAACTAGAAAGAGAAAAAGAAAGAAAAAAATTAAGTCAAGAGAGAGAGATCAAGAGCTTAAAAATGCAAAAGGGGCGTAGGGAAAAAGCTATTTTAGACAAACATTCCTGGTGTAAGGACCAAGTAGTATGGCAGGGGCCAGGAAAAAATCCAGAGATACATATAGTAGCCAACTAAAAAGGAGCGGGGGAAAAGAGGGGGAAAAAAGACATGGATAGTGGGGGCACAGGACGCTAACCCACCCAAGGGGAGGGTATTGTTTATATCTCCACAGGGAAAGAGGGACCAGACTTCAACCCAGTGCTCCAAGATGTGAATGCAACATACCAGCAGGGAGCCAATAGAGAGGTCTGAGGGGCCTGTCCCAATCCCAACTACTTGGACTGCCCCCCTCCCCCTTTCCACAGAAGAATTCATTTCAGAGGACAGTACTGAAGCTACAGCTCAGAGAGAAGGACATGTCTGATCAGAGAACACTGGAGCAAATGAAGGGAGAGGAGGAGAGAGTGGAGCACATCCTGGCCCACCAAGCCCTGAGGATGATATTCTTGTTCAGAGCAGCCAAAGCAAAGAGAGGACCAAAGGACCAGCCCCACTATGAGATATGACATCACTCACTGACCCATAATGCTATGGGGGGACAACACTGGAGACATAGTGTGGGAATTGTGCTCAATCTGACCCCACCACACTGAGGCGAAACACTAAGGGCATGCAACAGAACAGCAAGGGGAACAGAGCAACAAAATCCCCAGGGAATACCAAAAACAGACTTTGGGGCCAAGGCGTGGCACCCCATCAGACTGGACCTGAAAACACCCCTAAAGGTCAGCAAACAGATTTATAGGCTTTTCTTTTTCTTTGTCCTTCTTTTTTGTTATTGTTATCTTGTTTTCCTTTGTTGCTTTCTTATGCTCTGTCTTGTTTTTGTGTGTATTATTATCTCTGCAGTCTATCTATATAAGATAGGTAAGATAAACAATCTGGAGGAGAAAACAACAGGACCTATGGTTCTGGGGGGCATGTGCGATGGGGGCGGAGGAAAGCAAGTGGGTGTTAAACCCAGGGACAAGGGAACAACAAGTGATCCAAATTGATGGTGAGGAGAGTGTAGGAGGCCTGGTAGGGCTTGATCAAGAGCAATGTAACCTAGGGGAATTACTGAAACCCAAACGAAGGCTGAACATGATAGTGGGGCAAAAGTAAAAGGAAATAGAGGAAAGAACTAGGAGGCAAAGAACATATATAGAGGACTAAATATAGGCATGTACATAAGCAAATGTATTTACCAGTATATGTGAAGATGGAGAAATAGATCTATGTGCATATATTTATAGGTTTAGTATTGAGGTAGTATATAGGTTTAGTATTGGGATAGCAGATGGACATTGGGTCTCTACTCAAGTACTCTCTCGATGCAAGAACACTTTGTTTTATTAACCTGGCATTCCATGATGCTCACTTTCCCAACATGATTGCTGAAGACAAAGCAGGTGCGTAAGCAAATGTGGGGAAGAAAGTTGATGGTGAATGGCTATCAAAAGATAAAGCATCTGGGGTTTTAAAGGCTTGAAGATAAACAAGTGGCCATGTAGCTGAGAAGCAACAAAGGTCACATGGAAGTAGCACACCAGCCTGTGTGATCATGAGGTATCGAAGGGATCAGGTATAAGGCATCAAAGAACAAAAAACATCTTATTATTGTGAATGGGGGGGGCGTTCAGAGTAGAGGCCCAAAGCTCATCTGTAGGCAACTGGACATTCCCTTACAGAAGGGCCGCAGGGAGGAGACGAGCCAGGCAGGGTGTAGAATAGCACTGGTAAGACACACAACTTTCCTCTAGTTCCTTAATGTTTCTGTTCCCCCACCATCATGATCCCAATTCTACCTCACAAATCCAGCTAGACTAGAGCATGTACACTGGTACAGACAAGATCTGGAAACACAGGGAGTCCAGGGCAGATAAATCCCTCAGGACCAATGATGAGAGTAGCAATGCCAGGAGGGGAATGGGAAGGTGGGGGAGAAAGGGGAATCAGATCACACTGATTTACATATAACCCCGTCCCAGGGGGATGGACAACAGAAAAGTGGGTGAAGGGAGACATCAATCAGTGTAAGAGATGAAAAAACAATAATTTATAAATTATCAAGGGTTCGTGAGGAAGGGAGGGGCAAAATGAGGAGCTGATACCAAGGGCTCAAGTAAAAGAAAATGTTTTGAGAATGATGATGTCAACAATGTACAAATGTGCTTGACATGATGGCTGGCTGGAAGGATTGTGGTAAGAGTTGTAAGAGCCCCCAATAAACTGATTTTTTTTTTAAAGGAAGTGGGATGGAGAGACAGAGAGGGAGCGAGAACTGGAGAATCAAGTAGAGAGGAAACAACAAGAACACAACGTCCTCTGTGGGGGGAGCAGTCCACGCGTTTGGGTGAGGGGAGGGTGAGGTGGTGGAACCCCAACCTCACACAGGATCGCTGAACCACCCACCTACAGACTGTTTCAGCACCCTGGACAGAGACAACGCCTTGCCTGGGAAACATCACTTCCCCTCTGACCCTGCCACGAAAGACCCCAGGATTTCATCTGTTTCCTAACCACCCCATGAGGTGCTTCCTACCCAGCTAGAGTCACCTGTGGAGTTTTAAGAGGTATTGATAATGAGTCCAACCTTCAGGCACTTGTATGCAAGTGGCCGAGCCGGGGCCTGGGCACTGGCTTGTTCATAATGTGCAGACAGCACAGTGTCCCTAACCAGGGCGAGGCCTTCATGGACCGGCAATTCTTCAGCAAGTCAGGGCCAGCTCCTATGTCCTCACTCCATGGAGAACACTAAGGGCTCACAGGGGGATTGGCAGGCCCCAGGTCACACAGCCAGTGGGACAGGCATCTTGGATGATGATGGCTTCGCACTGCCTGCCTCCCCCGCCTCCCTGCCCCTGGGCCTCCCATCACCAGGCAGGCCAGCACCCCCAGTCCCCTGGGAAATTTGCAGATTCAACTTACTTCCCGCATGGCTAACCTCCAGCGCCAGAGGGACCCACGCATGCTAAATCCCCTTCCTCATTTGTTCTCTGACCCATTTCACATCTGAGTGCTCCCCGGCACACCCACCTGCTGTCCTCGCCCACCGGCCGCCCCAAAGGAGAGTCGGTGAGAATTATAACTGACCCCCCCCCCTGACCCCGGGATGCAGACCCTGCTCTATGCTGAGGCTCGGCCATGCCCTCGCTGTGCTGGGAAACCAGTGACAACAGCAATGGCCAGTCTGTGTAGGTACTGCAGCGGCCAGTCCCTTCCAGGTGGGAGGGTCAGGACGAGGGTAAGGAGCCAGGTCTGTGATCTGACTGCCCAGTCCCAAGGCTGGCTGCCCAGCCACCATGCAAGGCAGGGACGTCACTATTGCCAACCCTGAATTTCTCCCTCTGGTGAATAGGGTAATAGTGCGTTTCTCTGAGACTTCCTATGTAGAGTGAATTGTAAGTACAGTGCACGTGCTTAATGAGGAGGAACTGTGGGGAAGGAGGGGGAGGCGGGAGAGCAGGAGCAGGAGGAGAGGAGAGACAAAGAGGAGGAGGAAGATATAAAGGAGGGGAAGAGGGCGAGGGAGAGAAGGAGGGGGAGAGCAAGGAAGCCTAGGAGAAGGGAGAGAAACAGAACGAAGAAGGTGGAGAAGGGGAAGAGGAGCAGGGAGAGGAAGAGATTGAGGGAGAAGAGGGGGAGAAGGGAGGGAGAGAGGGAGAAGGAGCAGAGTGGGTGGCGAGGAGAGCATGGATGAGAAAGAGGAGGAGAATGAGGGAGTGGAGGGGCAACAGCAGGAGGAAGAGGATGGAGAAGAGGACAAGAAGGAGGAAGAGTAGAAGGCTGAGGAATAGGACAAAGAAGAGCAGGAGGGTGAGGAAGAGGGGTAGGATGAGGAAGAGCGGGAAGAGAAGAGAATAAAGAGGTGGAGGAGGCGTGAGGAGAGGAGGAGGACGACGAGGAAAGAGACCATGGGGGAGGTGAAGATGATGGTGGGAGGAGGAGGAGGAGAAGCAGAGGCCAGGCGGTGTTGTAGCTGAAGCCTCTCCCTCCTCCTGAGGGCTTTGGCAAGGGGCCCTGATCCCCTGTGGATGTTGTCACGGAGCACGGAGAGAAATGGTCTGTCTGGATCCCTACAGAAAGCTACCTGCACAGCATGGACGGCCACGCACCCACCTTTCCTCGCTCCTCTCCAGTGAAACCTTGGAGACGATTCCACTTGGAAGCCCTCAGGCACGTCAGGACCCCACATGCTATCTCCAGCTCTGTGGCCGGCTTCCTCTGGCCCATCTTTTGAGGCCAGGATGATCATGAGGAGGTGTGAGATGGGACAGACAGGGCACAGAGCCCGGCGCCAAACCAACCACCTGTGATCCATGAGCACATCAGCCCTCCATTCTCAAGACTCACTTTCCACCCCATGCAGTGGGAAGGGCTTGAACTGGCTGAGAACATGGAACGTGCAGGTGTCTGGGTTCGCTGAGAGGCTGCCAGGGACCTCGACACTGCAAGCAATCCCATAAGTCTCGTTAATTCTCTGGGGGCTTTTAGCAGCTTCATGCTACCCATGGGGATTCCGCTGATGCCTGAGGAATTTTCCAGTGGGTGGGAAAAAGGTATTTCAATTGAGGCCTACTCCAGAGGCCAGTTCTCTGGAGGCAGAGCAGCCCGGCAGCCTGATCATAGGCAAGTTATGCAGCTCTGGTCCCTCAGCTGCAGAGGGGAAGCTGTGGAAGCTCCTGTTTCCATGAGTTCACTCCTCACCAGCTGGGTGTTGGGAACCTTTCTCTTTCCGAGAACCTGCCAAACCTCCCCCCCCCCCACACCTGTGGTGCACAGGCCAGGACTCAGCAGAGATTACAGGTGCAAGAACCTGGAGGCATGCCGCCGGAGTGAATCACCTGGACCGTATTGCTCCAACGCTGCGGAGACCGACGGCATGCCCCAGTAGTCCCCCTTGTGCTTTCTGCTTCTGCCTACCGCACCCCTCACCCCTACCATGTGTGAGGGACCCAGCTCTGTGGGCAGAGCTCTGGCAAAAGACTGAGGGCTGACCCTGTCCTGCAGAATCCCCCTCCTGTCCACAAACAACAAGCAAACCCACTGTCATCAACTGGACAGAGTTGAGCTTCTCTGTAGGTGAGGACTGACGGTTCCTTTGGTGACACATTTGACAAGAGCCTACAAGGAAAACAGAGATGTCCTCCTTGTCCTGTGAGACAGATCCCTGGTGCCCCAATGATGCTGCTAACCCAAAGTACGGAGGTTCAAACCCACCAGCAACTACACAGCACAAAAAACCAGGTGACCAACTTAGAAATCCTAGGGGGCAGTTCTAACCTGCTCCCCTGGGTCCCTGTGAGGTTAAGGTGACTCATCAACACCTCACAGTGACAACAACACACACTCCCATGAGTGCCTGGAGCTTGCTGGGCAGAGACGAGAGCAACACTCTTTGTCCCAAAGCGTGCCCAGGAGTGATGGCAGGGATGGAGGGAGTGGAGAGGGAAGGAGAAGAGGCAGGGAAAGGTTCATTTGTGCCATTTGGCTTTCAATCTTTCTGTTTTAGAATCTTTTTAGACACAATGATGCCTGCGACATGGGTAGGCATTCAGATTCCCTGAGTTTGGATCTGGGCTGCACCTTGACCATGGAATTTTTTCATCTGAGCCTCAGTGTCCCTGTCTGTCTGTAAATGGGAGCAATCATGTCCCCTCTGTGAGTACCAGGTTCCTCATCTCAATCAGTAAATACAGGGATAATTAAAACGACAGATCACTGCCGTGCTGTCAATTCCATGAAGTCAAGTCTATTGCAAGGTGGCTAGTGGTTTTGAACATGGAACCACGGTGCCATCACGCCTCCTCCTCAGGGACAGTCATAGCTTACAGATCACTGGAGGAGCCCTAGCGGTGCAAGGACTGAACTCTGGGCTGTGGATACAGACTGCGTTGTCTGCCCTCCCCCGTGCAGCTGTCCTCCATCTGTGATGCAATGTGATTGTCCTGCATGGCGCCATGCGGGTTGAGGTTGTAACTCCGGGTCTCACCATGGCAGGATGAGGGTGGGTTGTTATCTTGAGTCCTGGACTCAGATGAGAATGGGACTCAAGTCCTACTCTTACTCTTCATTACGTCACTCACACCTTGGCCCCAGTCACACCAGGCTTCTTAGAGGAGATACGAGGGGGGAGAAACAAGGTCAGGCTAGGAACCCGATTACAACCAAGCAAGAGCGGGAGGCAGAGCCCGTGTTTGCACTTGAAGTCCCTGTGGTGAGAACCTCCTAGACCTGAAGAAGGTTGATTCCCCCACACATGGACGTATCTAAGGGACATGGGGCCATGGATGCCGAAGGGAGATGACACCCTTCCCACAGGAAGAAAGCCTTCCCCTACAGCAGGTACCTAAGCTGTGAGAGCATGAATCTGTTTGTTAAAGCCGTTCTTGTGGTATTCTTCTTAGGGCAGCATTAAAGCACTAAAACATCTGATAACTAAGAGTTGGCAGTTGCCTCCTTGTTAAGATCACCCGTTCCTCAAACAGCGAAGCTGGGACTGAACTCAGGTCCTGTGAGCTCCAGGCAGTGCATGAACTTATCTAGAAGTCCCTGAGCTTCTTGACAACCATCCCGTGGCAGCCACCCTGCTGTGAGTGCCCACCCATCCCCGGGGCTCACCTGGGTTGGCCAGTCCCCTGGAGTCCAGTTCCCTGCATTGAAACAGCCTCTCTCCACCCTACTGAGCAATCTTGCTGAGCCTTCTGTGGGGCCCTGGCCAAGATCCTGACTGATTATTGACAGATTAAAAATATAAGCTATTGACCAGACACTGGGATGGAGTCCCAGAGCTGAGGCTCCGAATCTCAATGAGGCAGCTGAGCGTGGAGATCGATCCTGCAGGTAGAGGAGGCTGCGGACAAATTGTCCCATGCATAATGCAGAGGCTGCTGATCTGGTTAATAACTGCCGGAGCTGGGGGGTGAGGGGGGGCCTCATCTGGCGACTGCTCACTCACCACCCCGCCAGGGCCCCCAGGCTGCCCTGGCCCTCCCAACCCCCAGGATCAAGGTAGGCATTGCGCACACGCTATTTTACAAAGACCCTGTGCAGAGACACAAAAGGCGTGCCCAAGGTCAAAGGCTGAGAAGTGGCAGGACTGGAATTTGAACCCAGATATGCCCACTGACAAAGGAGCCTGGTGATGCTGTGGGGTGGGCACGGGCTGCTCAGCATCAGGGTGGCGGTACAACAAGCCCATCAACTGCTGCGAGGCACAGAGATGCGGCAGGCTGCTCCCACCAAGAGGTACCATCCCAGGAGCCATAAGGAGAAGTTCCAATCTCTCTCACAAGCTCACTGTGAGTCAGAACCCACTGGACCATGGGTTGGGGCTTTGTTTGCTTGCTTGTTGTGCTCAGTTAGGCTATGGAGCCAAGGACCATGCTCACTGCCATTGAGTCCATTCTGACTCACAGGGCCCCTATAGGACAAGGTGGACTGCACCTGTGGGGTTCTGAGACTGTCACTCTGTATAGGGGTAGACAGTCTCGCCTTTCTCCCATGGCGCGGCTGATGGTTTCAAACTGCTGATCTTAAGGTGAGTAGCCCAAGGCATAACCACTATGTCACCAGGTTACAAAACTCAGAGCTCATAAATCCCAGTTTAAATTCTGACTCCCTTCCTCCTTGCTGTGTGACCCTGAGACCACCACCACCACCGCTCCCTGAGCTTGCCATTAAAAAAAAAAATCATTTTATTGGGGGCTCATACAACTCTTATCACAATGCATGCATCCATCGTGTCAAGCACATTTATACATTTGTTGCCATCAGCATTCTCAAAAAATTTGCTTTCTACTTGAGCCCTTGGTATTAGCTCCCCATTTTCCCCTCCCTCTCCACTCACTCCTCTCTCATGAAACCTTGATAATTTATAAGTCATTATTATTTCATCATATCTTACACTGATGAGCCAATTGGGATTCATGGTGACCCCAAGTGTGTCAGCAGGGGTCTTAGCTTCATAGGGTTTTCAATGACTTTTAAAAAATTGGTAGCCAGGCCTTTCTCCCAAGGTGCCTCTAAGTGAACCTCCAAACATTTCACTAGCAGCAGGATAGGTTCACTGTCTGCTGGCCCAGGGGCTCTGTGAAGCCTGGTAGGCCTATATCGGGGGAAGGTGGGGGTGAGAGTAGTGGTCTACATCCTGGGCATTTTTGGTGGGTCCCTCTTGCTCCCCTCCTCACCCCTGTCCATCGGCAATGTGAGTAGGAGGCTGCCCAGGGGTCTGTATCCTCGGCTTCCAGGAAGCCACAGCCTCCAGATTTCAGTATCAGATAGTTGCAGGGCAGGGGAGAGTAGGGCAGAGATATTGAGTCCTTTGCATGGGGGTTGACGCCCACCGCTGGTGACCTGGCCCGCTGGGGCTGGCAGCCTGGAAACCGGGGAGGGGCAGTCACAGCCTGTGTAAACAGCTGCCAGGGAGGTGAACCAGAATCCATTTGGCAGTCCACCGGGACCACACCCACAAACTCTTCCCTCCCCACCTGGCCCTGGTTGGCAGAGGTCTGCCCCTCCTCTCCACCCACTCCATAGCTGCTGCTCCCCCTGTCCCATCCCACTGTCCCCAAGGATCCTAGATCAGCACCCCCTCTGGGTCCTTTTGGGTCTTGGTGTGGCATGGCCCCTCCGTGTGAATACCCTGGCGACTGTGCTCAGTCCTCCTCAGAGACAAACCAGCCTCTCTGCCATCGAATGGATTCCCGCTCACAGAGACCCTGGAGGGCAGGGTGGAGCTGCCCCCCAGCGCTTTCCCACACAGATCAACTCATCTCCCTCGTCTTTCTCCCACTGAGCGGCTGGTGGTTTCGAATGACTGACCTTGTGGTTAGCAGTTCCAGGAGTGACCACTATGCCACCAAGGCTCCTCTTGCAGGCATGCTCATATCCCAGTTTTCATGTCTCCTCGAGGTCAGTCCCACTGGGGTCCACTGCCTTCCTGATCTCTGTTAGAACAGCAGCATGCAAATTTGGGCAGTCACACAATGGCATCAAACTCTTCTGCATCTGAGCTCCCCATTCATTCTAGCATTCTAATATCCATCTAACATCCTATTCAACGTCCCTTCTAGAGAGGTCTACATGCCTGTCTCTCTCCAAATCCCCTGCTTCTCCCCAGGGGAGGCTGTGGGAATGAGTACTTAGCAGGTCGTTTGCAGTGTCTGGCCCTGTCCTTACAGGGCTCACCTGGTAGCCAGATAGATGGTTCCAAAGCACTGACTGAGATAGTTTATTGTGCCAACCTGGCCGAAAAACACATGTGGGGTTAATTGAAAGGCAGAGAGATAAATGGCTTGGTGAGCCTCACCTTGCTCGTTATTGGGTGTCTTGCTTTGTGAAGGTCAGACCAGGGTGCAGCTGCCTTAGCCAGTTCCCTGCTTCAGCTGGCAAGGCTCACTTCCTGTAAGACATCCCCAAGGAGAAGCCACATGGACCTACCCCGATGCAGTCCTGGGTGCTGGAGCAGCCGCGTGGAGACTCCTGCCAGCGCTGAGATGCTTACACACTCAGAGACTCGGCTTTCCTCCTGTAGTCGGCATCATTGCGTCTGTTTTGTGAGATAGAGGAGGACTTTGTAGATTGGTGTTGGACATATGGGTTAATATTAGACTTATAGGCCTGGGCAGTACAGGGTTAGGATATTTTCTTGATGTGCACTTAACTTTTATATAAAACTCTCTTATACATGAGTTTCTGTGGGTTTGTTTCTCTAAAGTACCCAGACTGACACACCGGCCACCCCAGCCCTCTGTGTAACACCCTCCATGGCCTCTGCTGACCCTGTGCTCCTGGGAACGTGGGGCAGGCATCTGGCACAGCAGCCTGTCAGATTGTGCGTTCCCCCTCCCCCTCTTCCTCCCTAGCTCCTGGCTGGGTCACTGCTTCCATTTCCTGCAGGCATGTGGCTGGCTCTTATCTCTGGGCCTCAGCATATACTCCTCCCTCTGCCTCTTCCCTGCTCCAGTCAGTGGACAGCTCCGCTTCCTCACTGGAGTTTCAGTGTGGGACACACTTCCTCCTGGAAGCCTTCCTGGACTCCCGAGTCTAGTTCAAGTTCCCCTCTAACATCCTGAGCCATTCTTATTAGGCTGAGTATTGGTCTACATAGGACTAGCTGGCCTGCCCCCACCCCAGGCCCCCTGTTTCTCAAAGTGCAAGCTCCAGAATCCCTCTATCAGAATGCCCCGGGAACGTGCTAAGGTTCAGGCCCTGGCAGGGTCAGCGGCACCAGCAGGTAGATTCTTACCACACAGAAAGGTCTTGCTCTAATGTGACTCGTGAGAAATCTCGCCTGGTCGTAAAGGGACAAGCCTGAAGCCCCGCTTTTCCAAGTGTGGGCTTCCTGGTTTCTGTAGGTGAAACCTACCCCTGACCCTAAGAACAAACCCAAACCAATGACCACTGAGTTGATTCAATTCTGAATGCACCTCTAGGTCAAAGTAGATCCAATCCTTTGGCTTCATATGACTTTAACCTTTATGAGAGGAGACCGCCTCTTCTTTTGCTGCAGGGGCAGCTGCTGAGTTTGAACCACCTGCCTTTCAGTTAACAGGCTAGTGCTTACCTGGCAATGCCAACAGGGACCCGCAGCCCTGCCCCTCCTAAACGAGTCTCTGGGGTAGACCCAGCAAGCTGCATTTATAAATCCCATGGGTGCTAGTGGCACTAGCTCAAGTTTGGGCTCCCGGTGGGTTTAAAGAACCCCCAGGTACTCACAGCCCCACCTCAATGGTTGTCACCTGCTCACCTGGCTGTCTGATGTGTGTCCTTTCTCCTCCACTTCACGACCCCCTATGTTATCTTGGAACAAATCCAGGCAGCCTGGTGCTCCATCGTTGCCTGTGGCCGAGGGAAACAGCAGCACGGGGTTTTGAAGTCTGTGGGGCTGGTTAGTGCCAGTTGTGACTCCTGGAAAACCCTCAGACCCCAGAAAGGAACCTGGCCCAGTTCTCACCGTCATCATGTCCTTTGACTGATGCAAGTCCATCGTTGTGAGTCATACAGCTGAGGGTCTTCATACCTTGAGGGAGCTCTGGCCAGCAGTGGGCCTAAGGATAGGGCTGCTAACCCAAAGGTCTCTAGTTTAAACCCACCAGTCACTACCTGGGAGAAAGATGAGGCGGTTTGCTCTGGTGAAGACTGACAGCCCCGGAAAGTCTGTGTAGCAGTTCTACTGGGTGGCTGTGAGTCGATGGCAGTGGGTTTGGTTCGGGAGGGTTCGTATCAGGGCTTCATCTCCAGGCCTGCTCTGTTGTCTCTGGTACTTACTGTGGAGGCAGTTCCACCTGCTGGGCTAGTGGCATAGCAGGTGCTGGTGGGGCTACGAACCCCAAGTTCAAATGCTAGCATTTCAAGTGGCAAGGTTTTCTACTCTCGGGAAGGAAGAGGGACAGTTTCAGAAACCCACAGGGGCAGTTCTACCTTGTCTTATTGGGGTGCTGTGAGTCAGAATTGACTGGGTAGCGGTAGGTTTGGTTTCTTGGTTGTGATGGGGTCTGAAGGGTCTTTTCCCAACAACTTTCAGGGATCCGGAACCACCCATCAAGCCATTAACCAGGTATACTACCTAGATATGCATACAATTCTTTTGTGACCCATAAAGTTCCCATTTGATAATGATCATCTCTTGTACTCTGGACATGTTTGAAGGAGGAACATCATGCCCTTGAGAAGGACATCATTCTTATAAAATGGTACCCAAACCAAACTCACTACCATGCAGCCAATTCCGACTCCTTCGTGACCCTATAGGACGGGTTAGAACTGCCACTGTGTATTGCCCAGCCTAACTCTCTATAGGAGTAGAAAGCTTCCTCTTTCTCTAGCAGGGTGTCTCGTGGTTTTGAACTGCTGACCTTGCATTTAGCAGCCCAGCCCAAGGCATTACCACGGCACCACCAGGGCTTCTTTAGTGAAATCCAGGGTCAGCAATGAAAGAAGAAGACAGTCGATGAGTGGCTCAGACAAAATGACCGTGGTCAGGAAGGGGCAAGACTGGGCCGTGTGTGTGTCGGGCGCGGTACGGGGCTCGCTGTGAGTCAGACCTGATGTGATGGCCCTGGACAGCAACCAACAGCGATTGCTGGAGGAAGGCAGTCAGACCTGTCTTCCTAGTCTGTCTTCGTCTGGCAGCTGCACTGTCACCTGCCCACCTGCTGGCATCAGAGGAACTCGTGGAGCAGCTTCCAGCTACGCAGCAGCATGCCAACCTCCACGGCGCCACAGTGGAGAGAAAGAGCACTTCTAGGGGGTGTTCGAAGTCTGCTCCCATTACTGCTGATGCGGCTCTTCCTTCCAGCGTGCCCCGAAGGGCTGCCCCCAGGTCTGCTGGCTGTGAGGGCAGCGGCCACAGCTGCCCTGGCCACTTGGCATTGACCAGGCACAGCTGGCTGTCAGAGGCTTAGACAAGAGCTCAGGAAGGAGCACAGAGCTGAGGGGAAGGAAGAGTTAAACTTCTCAGGGGAGCAGGAGGCAGGCTTTCCTGGCAATTGTTTTATTTTATATATTTTTTTTCTTCCTGCCTCGGAAGCCCGTGCGTGAGAGCTTGGAGCTTGGCACTCAGGGGAAGGTACCAATCAGATTGTTGCCTGCATGTTGGAAAATATTTATGTCACCTACCAAGCTGGGAGCAGACTCAGCGGGCTTCCTGGGGCCTCCTGATAGACAAGGTCGGCTCCCAGCAGCTGGGAGGAAGGAGACAAGGCGGCCCGACAGCTGTGATCGGCGCCGGGGGCTGCCAGCCAGCGTGCCATCACCCGTCCCACGAAGACACACTTCCGTGACCCCCTCCCCACCACTCGAGAACTGTGGGGAGCCGTGCTAGCTGAGCCAGCCCGGGGGCCCACAGGACAATTTGGAGGGGCCATGGGGAGGCTGAGGAGGAACAGAGAGAAGAGGATGAGGCCTGGCGATGGATCCAGGGCTGACAAGGTACCATGTGGAGCTTGTGCTCTGCGAGGGCCCGCTAACTCAAAGAATCCTGGCCACAGTCCCTGAGAAGGCTAGAGCCATGCCCACTTTACAGATGGGGAAAGCGAGGCTCTGGAAGGGTTGGTGCAACGGGGAGGTGAGAGTCCATCTGGGGTTTGGTTCTTCAGATCGGCTGGTGCATACGTTCATAGCGAGGCAAATTCACGGATGCATGAAAAGCCCACAGCAGCCTTTCTCTGTCCCTTGCCTCCCCCCCCTCTCTTTTTCTTTCTTTTGGTTTTTCTTCCCTATCTCTCCCTTCCTCCTCCTCCCCCTTGCCTTCCTCCTCTTGGTCTGTGGGTTAATCTGGGTAGACTAGAGAAACAAATTCATATGTGGACATTCATATGTGTATAAGAAAAAGTTTATATACAAGAGCAGTTGAATATTGAGAAAATATCCAAGCCCGGTCCAGATCAAGTCCATAAGTCCAATATTAGCCCATATGTCTGATACCAATCTATAAATTCCTCTTCAGACCCACAAAACACATGCAATGATGCCAAGTGCAGGAAGATCACAGTGGGAAGTCTTATGGAGCCAGTGGCGCTGGAAGCATCTCAGCACTGGCAGGAGTTTCCACATGGCTGCTCCAGCTCAAGGCACTAGCCTAGTTCCATTGTCTTGTCAGTAGAGAGTCTCTCAGGGAGTGAGCAGAGAGAGTGTGTGTCTCCCGCCTCCAAGGAGGAAATGCGGGAGTTCCTAGAAGCCTCAGGAGAAGGCTAAGCCCACACAGAGGCCTCAGTGGCTATGACCCGGTTGCTAGACTAGACTCCACCCCTTCACTCTTAATCCTCTCACGTCCCAAATTGACATCAGATTATGCAACTACCACAGTCTCCTTTCTTCCTTCCTTCCTTCCTTCCTTCCTTCCTTCCTTCCTTCCTTCCTTCCTTCCTTCCATCCTTCCTTCCTTCCATCCTTCCATCCTTCCATCCTTCCATCCTTTCTTCCTTCCTTCCCATTTCAGCTTGCCTCCATCAGAGGTTTCCGCTCCTGTAGAAATGGCAATGCGTTCAGTCCTGATCACCCCTGGGGGAGGACCCCAGTTCTCTTTCACAGGGGAGCCTTTAACAAACAGCCATTTATCCTGTCACAGTGTAGGAGGATACTCATACGCTGTTCACTGCCTTCGGCCGGTTCTGACTCATGGCGACCCGACAGGACAGGGTCACAGTGTCCCTGTGGAGTTCCGAGACTGGACTCTGTGGAGCAGAGTCTCATCTTTCTCCAGAGGAGCTGGCTGGTGGTTTCAAAGTGCTGACCTAGCAGTTAGCAGCCCAATGCATAACCCACTATGTATCAGGGCTCTGTTTATGAGGGTAGGTGTCAGAATTCTGGGTGCCAGTTCTAAGGGAACGTTTTCACTCTGTCAGCTCTGCGGGGAAGATCCTTGTCGGCTGTAGCATCCATAAGCCTGGAGCTCCTTGGAGATCTCTGTGTCTTGGCATCAATCTAATCTAGAAGATTCCCAGCCCGGGGACCCTGGGTCCAAAGGATGTGCTCTGTCTGAATGTTCTCCTAAGGGATGGTTGGTAGGTTGGAACTGGCGACCTCATAGTTGGCAGCCAAATACTTTGCCCACTTTGCCACCAGAGCACCTGCTATTAGCTAGAGCGATTATGTACTGTTATTGTCCCAGTTTCTTTGGCTGTGTTAAAAGAAACAACATCTCCTGCAATCCAGTGGAGTAGAGCAGTCTTATACACTCATG
Source organism: Tenrec ecaudatus (assembly GCF_050624435.1). Classification (NCBI taxonomy): domain Eukaryota; kingdom Metazoa; phylum Chordata; class Mammalia; order Afrosoricida; family Tenrecidae; genus Tenrec; species Tenrec ecaudatus. The sequence goes on along the minus strand of NC_134545.1, from coordinate 28,136,681 downwards.
GATTTGTTGGGCCGGGAGTTACATCGAGACGTGGCTGAAGGACCGTGTCTGTTCTCTGAAGTCTAGGCATCTGCTATAGGTTGGTTTATTGTGTCAACCTGGCCAATGAACACATGTGGGATTAGTTGAAGGGCAGAGAGATAAATGGCGTGGCGAGCCTCACCTTTCTTGTTTCTTGCTCTTTGATGATCAGATCAGTGTGCGGCTGCCTTGGCTGGTTCTCTGCCTCAACTTGCGAGCTACACTGCCTGTGGGACACCCAACCCATGGACTGTGTTGCTATAGTTTGAGATTACTTCAAGACCTGCTTCGCCACACTGCTGGTGTGCACATCACTTGAGCTGGGGACTGTTGGACCCTGTCATCTTGGCTGACTGTTCGTGACCTACCCTGCTGTTTGCTACCTGTGGCCAGACTGCCTGAATTTCTCTAAAGAGGACTCAGCTGTGTGCTTCCGTGACTTGCACTTGGCAACCCTGTGAGTCAGAGGACTGCCAGTGTATTGACTGTGTCATGGAAGTGAGTAGCACTGAGCCATTTGTACCGCTCTATAGACTACTTAGCTGTTTATTTCTTTGTTGTATATCTATCTATCTATCTATCTATCTATCTATCTATCTATCTATCTATCTAATCATGAGTCTCCTGGTTTTGTTTCTAGAGAGCTCTAACAACATCCATGAAGACCAGAATCAGCTGGAGGTTCACTCCCCCACTCGCTCACTCCTCGAGCTGATGGAGGCATTGTTGGCTGAGGTCTTAGCTGGGACGACTGATTGATCAGAAAGGCCACACACCACCTGGTCATGGAGGGTGAGCTTCCACACAACATGGCAGCAGTTCCAAAGGCAAGCATCCCAAAGAAAGGGCTGAGTAGAAGCTGTGTCTTTTATTACTACCCTAGGGATAGATGAGCGGGCTGGGGACCATTAATAGCAATGTTTATTTGTCACAAGTTTTCCCAGTAGGGACGTGGGGATAGACAGCACCTTCTGTCAGGGCACAGCAAGGTTCTGCCGGAACTCTGTGGACAGGAGAGCACCGAGCGGCTCTCTCGGGAGAAAGAACCATCGGCTACATCCACTCGTGGCTTTTTAAAAGCTGCAGGTGTGGGATCCTGGGGGTGAGGCTAGGATTTGGCCTCTCCATCGCTTGTCCCCAGCATGAGAAACCACCGGGGCTGAGCGGGGCATGACCCCGCTGATGGTCAATGGCTCGCTGGGGCACAGGCTGAGCCTTACGTCTTCTCGAGAAGAGCCGTTCTGGAGGCGTGGGCACCGAGTGGCAGCCATCACTAACAGATTCATTAAGCTCGCTCCAGAGCAACGATAAAAAATCAATTTAGTTCACCAGGCAGCTTGAACGGGCGCCGGGAGCAGGGGAGCCCTCCCGACTGCGCTGCTGGGAGGGGCAGGGGACTGGGCTGGGTAGTGTTTGAAGACCCTCTCCCTGGGTCGGAAGGTGGCAGGGGCCTGAGGAGCCCCCGAGGGCAGGAGACACTGCTGGGTTCAGGGACATAGAGGGTGACTCCGGCACCCTCGCCTCGACTCTGTTGTGTGTCACAAATTCTCCTGAGCTGAGCTGGTGCATCCGGCCACCTCGGCATGGCCTTTCCCTCTGCCAGCTCCCAGGCTGCGTAGAAAGCAGAGTGGGCCCGCTCCCAGTGAGGAAGGCGGATGCGAGCAGAGGGCTGGCCAGGTGTCAGAAGGAACAAAGGCAGAGCCTTCCTTCTGAGGTGGGAGGTCTGGGCTCAGTGCAAGTGGGAGTCTTCATGTCCACAAGAGTCATAGCCGCAAACTCAAATGGGACAAAGGTGGATGGAAGTATCATGGAGGGTCTAGCAGTGGAGTGCGGCCAGGGTTAATGGGTTAGGTGCCCTTGAGTGGGTTCCGACTCATAGCGGCCCCATGCACAACAGAATGAAGGGCACCGTGGCCTTGCATCCTTGTAATTGTTGCTGTGTTCAAGTTCATTGTTGCAGCCGCTGTGCCAATCCATCGCATTGAGAGTTTTCCCCTTTTCTGCTGCCCCTCTACTTTACCAACAGGCTGTCCTTCTCCATCATTGCAGCAACAACACCTGAGTCACCAGAGGACAAAGCGACAGACACCTGGTGGGTGGGGAGGTGAGAGAGAGCACCTCTGGGCTGGTGATAGTAGGGCAAGCTGGCTGGGTCTCTAGCCGGGGTCTCGTTTGAGAAGAGTAAGAATGCCACCATGGGGCCCATCTCCTGTGTGTGCCAATTGGCAGATAGGCAAGGTGAGATGAGAGAGGACCAAAGAGCGAACAGAGGGGAGCTGCTGAGACCCAGAGAGATGAGGCTGCTAGAGCCTGAAGGAGGCTGGTAAGGGCTGGTAAGGGTGGGGCTTAGGGGGCTTGCCTTCCACCTGATGAACTCCTTAGGGGGGACAGGCGTATGGGAGTCAGGTGAGGCCATCTGCAGGGACACAGGGCTGAGGAGTCTGAGGGACACACGGAGAGCCCCCTACCCTGCAACCCTGCAGCGCTAACCCTTGTGAGGGTCACTTGCCCCTGTGCGCCACATCCGGGACCTTGGTGGCTCCAGTGTCGTGGGTTGTGTCTGGGGTGGAAAAGCCTGGTGGCACCTTCCTGGGAGAGGTGGAGGAAGAGGCAGATGCTAAAGTACTTAGAGAGGGGCTCACACCTAGGGAGAGAGAGGAGAGACTGTGAGACAGATAGACAAAAGGACACAGCAGGAGGTGGGTGGAAAGAAAGAGTAAGGGAGATAGCACATCACATATATGCACACCACATCACATCCACACAGTACAACACACAGACACACCAATCACATACATACATACCACATCACATACACACACAATATTACATACATGCACACCACATCATATCCACACAGTACAACACACAGACACACCAATCACATACATACACACCACATCACATACACACACAATATCACATACATGCACATCACATCACATCCACACAGTACAGCACACAGACACACCAATCACATACATACATACCACATCACATACACACACAATATCACATACATGCACACCACATCATATCCACACAGTACAACACACAGACACACCAATCACATACATACACACCACATCACATACACACATAATATCACATACATGCACATCACATCCACACAGTACAACACAGACATACCAATCACATACATACACACATCACATACACACACAATATCACGTACATGCACATTATATCACATCCACACAGTACAACACAGACACACCAATCACATACATACACACCACATCACATACACACACAATATCACATACATGCACATCACATCAAATCCACACAGTACAACACACAGACATACCACATCACATACATATACAATATCACACACATGCACACACTATCACATACATGCACACCACAGAACACACACAGACAGTAGTACATCATATACATGCACACCACATCACATATGCACAGCACAACACACACACCACCTCACAAACACAGCACACACCTGCATCCCACCTCTCCTGGATTTTGACCTCTCACCCCCCCTGAGATGCCAGAGAAAGAGGGGAGAGAGGAAGGAGAGGCAGAGAGTGTGCAGGCAGAGGCGGGGGGAACAGGGACAGGCTCAGGGTAGAGGCTCAGGAAGCAAAGAGCTCCACACAAGCGAGGTCTGGGGATGACAGACCAACAGATGGACAGAGGGGCCGAGAGGCCCTGTGTCTGGAGAGGGTGAGGGAGACTTAGGTGCCCCTAACAGGCTACCTGGGTTGGGGGCATGCTGTGAGCACCCCAGCAGGCATGAGCAGTCAACAATGGAAAAGCTGGGAGCGAGAGGCGCGGGTGGGAAGTGAGTTTGTGAAAGGCACCCAGCAGGCTAAGGGTGCTATTTTCTAGCCAGTCTCTCTGCTTCTTTGGTTACATCATAAAGCAAGCTGGAAGCTAGAGCAGGAGAATGCACTTCCTGGAATGTTGGCCATGTGCCAGACACTTGGTTTATCCGGGCTTGGTGGACTCCTCACGGTGAGGCGCGGTGTGGGCACTGGTTCTTACTGCCCCTGACTCACAGTGACCCCAGACATGGGCATTAGGTAGGACAGTTGGGGTCCATAGGACTTCCATTGGCTGATTTTAGAGTTAGATTGCCAGAACTTTCTTTCTCGTCCATCCTAGGTGGGAAACTCTGGTGAAACCTGTTGAGCATCAGCAATGTGCAACCTCCGCCGACAGACTGTGGAGCTGCATATGAGTGCCTGGGCTGGGAGTAGAACCTGGGTCTTCTGCATAGAAGGCAGGCGTTTCACCTCTACACTGCATCATCTCCATTGTTCTACTCCCAGTCCATGGATGGAGGAGGTATGTCTCAGAGAGATGAAGGTCCTTTCCTGTGGTCGCTCCAGCAAGAAGTGACCGAGTCTGGGCACTGTACCTCTGGGGGTGACAGGTCACTGCTCTGGACTCTTGAGTAGAAGAAGGGCCTTGTGGACAGGGCAGTGGAGTCTCCATCATTCTTCCAGGTCTCTCTCCACCAAGGAACCAAGCCAACATTCCTTGGAATCCACTGCTCTGAGCTACGCACAGGGAGGACAGAACCAGACGGGATGCTTATAATGACTTCCAAATGTCTGGCCAAAGCTGCCTCCCCTGCCGTGAGAGAGGGGGAGCCCTGGTGGAGGCCTGCTCCCTGCCTCTCTCCTCCACATCCGCTTTTTGGAGCCCTGGGTGGAGGGGAACGTTGCTCTGACATGCCAGCTAATGAACACATGACTGAATGGGTGCATGAATGTCTGGATGGGTGGGTGGGTATGTAGACAGATAAGTGAATGGGTGGGTGTGGGTGGGTTGATGGACAGCTTGTGGGTGGATGAGTGGGTATATGGATAGTTGGATTAGTGAATGGGTGGGTGGACAAGTGGAGAGGTGAATGGGACAGTTGGGTGAGTGGACTGATAGATGGACGGATGGACAGATGGATGGATGATGGGTGGATGGATGGGTGTACAGCTTCATTGGTTGATGGATAGTTAGATGAGTGAATGGGTGAATGAACAGCTGAGTGGGGGCATAAATGGCTGGATGGGTAACTGGGTAGATGAGTGGCAGACGGATGGAAGGTTGAATGGTTGGCTGAGTGAGGGGATGGATGGATAGGAGGGTGGGTGAATGAATGGAGAGATAAATGTATGTATCATACAGGTTGATGGTCAACTTTCCTTACCCATAAAATGGGCATAAACCCACTTCCCTTGAGTAGATTCCAAGTCCCAGCACCCTTATATTAAGTTTCAGATCAGGTAAATCTTTATGGATGTAGACAGCCTCATTTTTCTCCTGAGGAGCAGCTGGTAGATTTGAACTTGCAGTTTGAAGACCAATGCTTATACAACACCACCACTTACAGTGGGGATAGTTGAATCCTTTTCAATCACGTCTTCCATTCTGCAGAGCCCTAGCATGCACTAACTGTCTTCAGGGAATCTCACAAAAATCCAGTTAGCCTGAGGATCCATGAGAAGAGACCAACCCAAGCCACAGACTGGTGGTAGAGGGTAACTTTCTGTTCCCAAGAGTCTTGTTCCTCGTTTTACAGTGGGTGATTGGGTGGGTCAGGCACACAGAAGGTGTTCCGTGGATCTCAGGTGAACTGGGACATTGATGAGCACATCTTGTGATAGATGCAGTGGTAAGGGCAACAGACCCATTCACGAATCACATAAATGTGTTATGTTAGACAGGATTCTCCAGAGAAACAAAACCAGAATGCTAATAACTATATATATATATCTATATATATCTATATATCTATCTATCTATATATATATATATTTAGATATATATATATATATATTTAGATAGATAACATAAGAAATAAACAATCTATAACGCAGTACAAATGGCTCAGTGTAACTCACTCCCATGAGACAGTTGTGAGACATCAACAGTCCTTCAAATCTTGAGGGTCGCCAGGTAGTCCTCTGTAGAGAAATTCGGTCTATCCGGCCACAGGCAGCAAACAGCAAGGCAGGTCACCAACAGTCAGCCAGATGACAGGGTCCAACAGTCCCCAGCACAAGAATTGTACATTCCAGTACTGTGGCGAAGCAGGTCTTGAAGGAACCTCAAATTACAGCGACACAGTCCACAGGTTAGGTGTCCCACAGGTAGTGTAGCTTACAAATTGAGGCAAAGAACAAGCAAGGCAGCCGCACACTGGTCTGATGATCAAAGACCAAGAGACAAGAAAGGCGAGGCTCGCTGAGCCATTTATCTCTCCGCCTTTCAATTAATCCCACATGTGTTCATTGGCCATGTTGGCACAATAAACGTTAACTATCTCAGGTGTCTACATTTATGTAGATCACAGTATGTTGGGAATCAAAATCTCAGGTCGCTCAGGGTGTATCCCACAACTCAGAAGTCTTTCCCAGCCACAGTCCTGAGAGGAGGGGGCCAGTTATCTCTGATAATTCACCTCCCCAGGCAAAGACCACCTTCCTTTCCTTGCACTGACACGTTGTAGCCTCCGCCTCCTCGGTCATTGAGGAAGGTGGATTAGACACTCAATACCCAACCTTGCCCAGCAGTGAACTAGGCCAGACCCTGAACTAGGCTCATTCTATGATTACTTTGTTTTATTTTGATTTTAATATTGCTGCAACCCTATAGAGCCCCTGGGCGGTGCTGTTAATGAGCTCACTGCTTCTCAAAAGGCTGAAGTCCACCCAGAAGTACCTCGGAAGAAAGGCCTGGAGATCATGTTTAAACTAACCAGTCCATTCAGACTCTATGGAGTCCAGTTCCATTCCGGCCATATTGCCCCTACTCAGCCCAAGACTTCTGAGAAGTCCCTTTGCTGTCCTGTCAGGTTGCCCATGTTTGGAAGTGCGCATTGCTGGCACAGATTTTTCTGATGAGACACAGGAGGATGCTAGAAAGGTCCCTAATCCACCGGCTCGGAGAAAGTCACCATATTTAACGCTCCCTTCTTGTTGCTTTGGGGGCTCAATTGCCAGCAGTGTGATTGTACAGAATGCTCAGCTCTGCATATATTGATTTTCTCCCTCAAGCCAAGTCTATTTTCTATTGATGAGAACAGTAAGTAAAAAGAATCAGAAGATCAAGTCCTATAAAAGCCCTCCCTCCCCCGGCCCGCACATACACTTATTGGATCACAATCTCAAACTGAAGAGCCCAGAGGGGCCCAGCTGATCACAGAGTGTGCACAAGGGGGTGCGCTCAAGCTCTCCCTTATAGGCTGGCCTTTGGCCCTCCCCAGGGGTGCTGTGGAAGGGTGCCTGGCACTGTGCGCCAGTGAAGACGACATCCAGGAGAACCCGGGGTGTCGTCCTACTCCACGTCACCTGGGTCACCCTGGGCTGGAATCGAGGCACCAGCAGCAACAGGTTTGGATTCTGGTTTGATTGCTCTGGGCTAGTCAATGGGCTGACCTTATTAACCCAATTTCTTTTTCTGATTTAGCTCTCTGTACAACCCTGTGCTGCAGTGGGAGACCGGGAGATGTGTTGCATTAGGGAAAACGACTGCATGAGACCTCTTTATGTGTATTGAAAAGCAAAGATTTTATATTGTGCACTAAGGTGCCCTTGGCGCAAGCCCTTGCTCCACAGGCATGTGAAAGTTGGATATTAAGTAGGGAAGATGGGAGAAGAATCGAGGCATTTGAATTGTGCTGGGAAAGAAGATCGAAAGTACTGCGTGTTGCTAAAAGGACAAACACATCCGTCTTGGAAGAAGTACGCATGTACCGCCAGAGTGGTCCCGAGGGCAAGGATGATGAGAGTTGGTCTTACATACTTGAGACATGCTGTCAGGAGAAACCAGTCCCTGGAGAAGGACATCATGCTTGGACAGCCAGAGGAGCAGATAAAGCTACAAAGGCCCTCAGTGACATGGATGGACACAGCGGCTGCGACAATGGACTTGGACATGGGAATGGCTGTGAGGGCTGTGAGGTGTTTCTTTCGGTTATGATAGGTCGTTAGGGGTTAGAACTGACTCCCTGGTACCCAACAACAACAACAACAACCTGATGCCCATAAAGGAGGATGGCCCTCCAGGAGATGGATGGACTCAGTCGCTGCACCCATGGATTTGAACAGAAGCACGATGGGACGTAAGGATGGTGCAGGACCGAGCTGGGTTTGGTTTTGCTGCACAAAGGGCCGCTATGAGTCAGAACCGACTTGAGGTCACTTCACAGCCGCAGCCCAACAATCGTAGGCCACCGCCTGCTTCTGTCACTTTGTCATGTGTGTCGCTGTGATGCTGGAGACCATGACCCGGCATGTCAAATACCAGCAGGGTCACCCCGGGTGCACAGGGGTCAGCCATTTTCAGACTAAGCCTGACTAAGAAAGGCCTGGTGATCTGCTTCTGAACATTATTCAGGGAAAACCCTGTGGATTGCCAGAGACAATTATCCAACACAGTGCTGGAGGAAGCCTTCCTAGGACGTAAGGCAGAATGGCTGCAGCCGTGGGCTCAAACATACCAACCATCATGAAGCTGGCCTAGGACAGGGCAGTGTTTCATTCCGGGATACGTATGTTTACCCTGCGCAAAGCCCCCAAACCGAGATGACACGTTCACCCCCTGCTTTGTTAACTTGGCAAGGAGGCTCAGAGAGGTTAGGTAGCCAACACTAAGTCACGCAGCCAGGACATGGCTGCGCGGTCAGTCCAGGTTATTACCCCATATCCACAGCCCCTGCCACCAAAGAGGCCAAACCCTGCACCATTGAGAACTCCAATAGCCTCAGAAATTCTCCAAATCTGAAGTTCCTTACGGCGATGACCATGTTTTTAAAACATGAGCATCAGAGTCTTTTCAATCAGGCAGATGTGGGACATGGAGGCCATGATGATGTAGCACTGGCCTGAGGTCTCACCCGCAGGCTGGCACCCTTTACTTAGCACAGTGACATCGTGGTAGGCTTGTCTGCGTGGAGCCGGTTAATTATAACCAAACCGTACATCTGCTCTCTTGGTTTGGGATCAGAATCACTCTTATTCCTTTTTTCTTTCTTATTTGCAAGCTTATTCATCTCCCCTCCTCTGCCCTAGACACCCCTGCCACCAACAGACTATTCCATTTTATGAATGGCTGATTTTTCTTTGTAAACTGGCCGGAGGCTGCGGCAAGCTTGCACGGGGGATGCCAGCGATTGATCAATATCTTGGAGGGAGGGAGGGTGAGGGGTGGGGGTGTCATTTCATTAGCTAAGTGACATGTGATCTACTCTGTAAATGCCAGAGTCCCTTTCCAAACTGGCCAGAGAGTGGAGGGAAGAAGGATTGGCGAAAAGCTGAAACATACCACCCTGATGGGAACAGGGAATAACGTTGGGGGACCCCCCAAGGAGGTTTGATCTGGCTTTGTCTGGTCCCATATTGACCCCTTCCCATGTCCTTCCCCCCCACACCCCTTCAATCAAAGACCTGCCAACTACAAAGCTTTCTCACCATGGGGAGCTTGTCCTCATCTGAGCTACATCTGCGGCCCTTGAGGCTGTTGCTCTAAACCAGGGGTCCTCAAACGTTTAAAACAGGGCCAGTTCACTGTCCCTCAGACCCGTTGGAGGGCCGGACCATAGTTAAAAAAAAAACAAACTATGAATAAATCCCAATGCACACTGCACATAGCTTATTTGGAAGTAAAAAACAAATGGGGCAAAAATACCCAGCTGGCCAGATAAATGTCCTCGGCGGGCCCCATGTGGCTCGTGGGCCGTAGTTTGGGGATGCCTGCTCTAAACCAAGCCCACCACCATCAAGTGGACTCTGACTCACGGTGGCCCTATAGGACAGGGCAGAATTGCCCCTGTGGCTTTCCCAGACTGCCACTCTTTATGGGAGTAGAAATCCCCATCTTTCTCCTGTGGAGTGGCTGGTGGGTTTGAACCGCTGAGCATCCAGTTAGGAGGAGTCCAACTGTAACCTACTGGGTCCTCGACCCGGGTGATCCCCGTGCCAGCAGACAGCTGGGAGCCACAGGAATTTTACTGGCTGGGTTGTGGAAGTAGATCTCGAAGCCTTTCTTCCCAGGCTTCTCAAGCTGGGAAGCTCTGCTGAAACCTGCCGGGCATCCTGGCAACACGCAAGCTTACCCTGACAGATGTGTGGTGACTGTGCCCCAGGTGTACTGCTGGTTATGGAACTGGTCTCCTTAGTGACCTTGGGACAGTGCTATGAGGGGACTGTCATCAACCCAGTTCTCAGAAAAAAAAAAAAAGAGTGGAGGCTAGGAGAAGCTAGATGAGTCTCCAAGGTCCCTGCAGCAGAGCCAGGATTTGAACCCAGGGCTGGCTAACTCCTGGACCAGTGTTTTTGTGCTCAGAGGCAGCGCAGCAAGGGGCTTGTGTACAGCCGCCCAGCTTCTGGTCCAGTCATGAAGGGGGTCCCAATGGTCCCATAAACAAGTTTATCACCTTCCTCCTTTGTCTCTTTATGGGGATTGGTAGTCCCAGACATTGTTTCAATTACAGGTTTATGTCCCCCACCCCAGGAGCCAGCAGGTCTCTCAGTTACACGCCTGCCAGGTGTTAGTGCTGCCACAAGGGCAGAGATGGTTCCCAGAGGCTGTCTCTATGGGCTCATGGTTTGATAAGGCAGTGCCCCCGCACCCCCAGGATTTTCTCCTTACTCAAGGCTGGTCTTTGTAGGGCGATGAAGGAGGGAGGAACCTGAGACTTAGAAGCTAAGCCTTCTGGTGAGTTTCCCAGCTGGGGAGCTGAGGACAAGGGTCTTAGGAGCACTGGTCCCACTGGCCAGATGCAGGGATGCCCAAGGGCCTTTGGAGACCTTGGTCCACCTGGGATCGAAAGCAAGCAGGTCAAAGAAGGGGCAGGAGGTGAGGTTAAGTGGTTAACAATGTGGGTCTCAGAGCTGGGCAGAGAGCATCCAGCCAGAGGGTTTTTCTGCCTCTGCCCCAGAACTGAAGATAAGTCCCTGCACCTGCCTCATCTGTGAAATGGGAATGGTAATAATACCAGTTGTTTGTTATTGTTAGCAGCCTAGCTCATGGCTGACCCATGGGTGACAGAGTAGAACCTTGCTCCGCAGGGCTGTCTCCTCTGTCCTCTTTACAGATGCAGCTTACCAAGCCGTTCCTCGGTGGCATTCCCCCCTCACCCTGGGTGGGGTCAGACCACCAACTTTTAAGTTTTCAGTCGACTGAAAACTGTCACTTATAGAATGGCCGTGAGTGTTCAGTGAGTCGATGACATCTCCATGCTTTCCCTGCAGCCGCGCGGACTGTGCAGCAGGCTCAGTACCCTCACGAGTGAGAGGAGAGGAGACGGGCTTGGCGGCTATTGTGTCCCAGGCACTTTGTCAACTCTTTTATCTACCTACCTGCCTACCTGTCTTCTCACCCACTCATCCATCCATCCATCCATCCATCCATCCATCCATCCATCCATCCATATCCTACATCTAACCACCCATCCACCACCTACCCATATGTCCATCATCTATTTATCTACCTATCAATCAATCTATCCATCCATCTATCACATTTCTATCCACCCACCCATCATCCATGTCGATCATCTATATCTATCTATCTATCTATCTATCTATCTATCTATCTATCCCCCCATTCATGTGCCCACCAATCACTGGCTAACTGCAAGGTCAACAGTTCAAAACTACCAGCTGTTCCTGGGGAGAAAGACAAGGCTTTCCACCCCATACAGAGTTATAGCTTCAGAAACTCACGGAGGCAGTTCCACCCTGTCCTCCAGGGTCACAATGAGTTGGCCTCCACTCGATAGCAGTGAGACTTTTTGTCTCCCTGTCTACCAGCCCCTCTCTCTGCAACCCTATCGATCTAGCTAATCTATCTAATGTCACCTCAGTGACACAACCACCTCCATGAAAGATGAGGAGATTGAGGCTCAGCAAAGGTGATATGGCCCCAGAAGGAGGCAGGTTTTCCCCTGGTCCAGCTGGCCTCAAATGATCTGACACTCCAGGGCCCCTCAGCGTCTACCCTGAGGGAACTCTCTGAATGTCGGACTGTGAAGAGACCCAGGAAGCAGCCTCCCCACTGCTGCAGCCAGGCCCCCTGGGAGAGGTGTCCAGCTCCCTTCCATGTCTCCAGAGCACAGGGGCGGCCTGCTGCCCTCAGTCTTGGCCTTCTGTCACCAGCATCCAGGAGCCTTGTGGTACAGCCGGGATGTTCCATCAGGGTAGACATTGAGTGTCCCAGGAGCCTCAGGTTATTTGAGGCCAGCTGGACCAGGGGAGGACCTGAGCCTTTTTGCTAGTCCTCCATGTGTCCTCCTCCTGCTCCGCCACTCCTGACCCCTGCTCTGGCGATCACATAAGCAGATGCAACACAGACCCCCACAGGCTAGTCTGCCTGCGAGCAGACTGAGGCCAGGGGCTTGTGTGTCAGGGGTTTATTGGGCAGCAGGACGGAGGACTTCAGGATCATTCCTGGTTAACTCTGACTCCTGGCATCTTGGTCACATGTGTCAGAGTGGAACTGCGCCGTATGGGGTCTTCAGTGGTTACTTTCCCACCAATGGATTGCCAGGCCTTTCCCCACAGACACCTCTGGGGAACTGGACCTCCATCCTTAGCCCTTGGTACCTTCCCGGGACTCTTCAAAGGGAAAGAAGCAGGGTGGGGAGGAGCGAACTTGGGATGGGAATCAGGTTGGGCACAGTCCATGGGGTTCTTGAGAGCTGGTTGGCTTCATTGCAGGAGAATGACGGTTAGCTGTCGAACCCTTCACGGGCAGGCCAGCCAGGGCCAGGGAGTCTGACCTTGAACCAGGCAGCTCCTAAAGCTGGGAGGCAGGGAGGCCAGGGTAGGGCTCTGCTGTGAGCTCTCAGGGGTCTTGGGGAGTGCGTGCTGTCTGGGGCTGCAGTACATCTCTGCCAGAGGACACGGCTGGTAGCATCTGGAGGAGGGCAGCCAGGGGTGCTGCCCGCGAAGTGGAGGAGAGAAGGCAGCCTGCCCCCCGCGGAGCTGCGCTCACCTCCTGGCTCTTCCCAGGGAGACAGTTATGGCCTGTTTCTGCCTGACTGCTCCAGAGTTACAGGCTGTGGAGGGAGGAGGGGTGAGGGCGGCGGCGCTGCCTCCTCAGGACAGATGGTTCCGCTTCTCTGCTGGAGGAGAGCGGGGGCAGGACAAGGCGGGCTGCTCACAGAGCAATCACCTGGGGCCAGGGCATGTCAGGGGCTGCTGTGGCAGGTGACGGGGGAACGGGGGGGGGGGGCAGAGGGGGCGGAGGGGGAGGGCTGGACACTGTGGCCCTCGGAAAGGGCAGTCGAAGGAATTTACATGTGTGTTCCCATCTTGCCTCCCACCTTTCCTCCTTCCCATCACCCACCCTCATGCCTGATGTCCTCTCATCCGTTTCTTCTTTCCATCTGCTTCTCTGCCTCCCTGCCTCCTTCCCTTCCTCTTGTCACCCACCCTTGCCTCCTACCACCCTTCCCTACCTGCCTCCTCTCCTCCTTCCATCCTTCCTTCCCCGCTTCTTTCCTTTCTCATCCCTCTATCACCTCGCCTTTCTTTCCTTCCTCCGTCCCGCCAATCTCCTGCCCATGTGGCTAGCCAGCCAGCCACCCACCCGTCCGTCCACCTGCTGGCTTTTATGCAAGCGTCCCCAGCCTCTTCTCCACTCTTTCCCGGGAGCCCGTTTGCTCAGCACCCATGACTTGGAAACATCCCCCATCTTCTGGGCTTAGGACTGAGCTCCGGGAAGTACCCAGGTCCACGTCCTGCCCTCAGGCTTTCACTGCCTCCCCGTGGAGGGTCAGGAGAGAAAAGAACCTGGTTCTTGGCAGGTCAGAGCGATGGTAAAGACTCCTGAGGGGTTCAGGAGTCCCCCTAGAGGAGGAAGCACCTGAAAGCAGCTGAGCCTGGTGGCATGTGGTTGGGTGCCTGAAAGGTCAGTAGTTCAAACCCACCAGCCACTCGGAGCAAGAGGAGACTTTCTACTCCCATAAAAAGAGTTCCAGTCTCAGAAGCCCACCCGGTGGTGGCAGCCCGTCCTGCAGGGCTGGTGGGACTTAGACTCACCCTGGTGGCGGGCGAGCTTGGTTTTGAGGAGCATTGGCACGTCTTGGCATTTGGGTAGCCAGAGGCTGCAGGGTGGCAGTGAGGGCAGAGGCTGGGAAATGGATGGACCTGGGTTAAAAGTCCTTGAGCACCAGGTTATGAAATTGACACTGAAGTGTGGATTAAGTGGACACATTCTCATTTAAGAGCCAGCGCCTTAACCTTACAGTTTTTTAGATGCCGTTGAGCTGGCTTGGAAATGCTGCCCCATCCGGCACCCGCCGCACAATGGTCTTTATGTTTGTGCCCATTGATGCAGCCACCGGCCTGTTTTCTCTGTATACTGTCACTCAGATCACAATGAAAAGTTAAAAAATTAAAAAAAAATACTCCACGGGCATAATCATAACCCCAAACCAAACTCCCTGGCATGGGGTTGGTGCCGACTACTAGCGACGGTATAGGACAGGGTAGAGCCTCCCTGTGTTCTCTGAGACTCTTCACGGGAAGAAAAAGCCCCGTGCTTCTCCCAAGGAGGGGCTTGTGGTTTCCCACTGCTGCCTTTGCCGGGAGCCATCCAGCATCAGCGTAAACATCTCTCTGTGATCTCCCGAGAAGTCGTGAGTGCACGTGACCTGAGCAGTTTGTGTTAAACATAAAGAACCTTTGAATCAAAGCCCGTGGAAGTGAAGTTGGCCTGGTTACAATGGAAGGAGGCCTGGAATCATCCTCCATTCGTGTCCTTTCCCACCTGCTTCCCCACCAGCGGACAGAGGACAACACAGGACAGAAGACCGGGCCCACTGACGACAGATGGAAGACCACAGGGAGGTCTGAACATGCCGGGTCCCGCCTCTGAACATAGTGCCGCCAGACATGTCAGGTTTCACCTCGCGTGTGCTACAGCACCCCAGTTTGGGGCTGGGGAGCACAATTTTTACTCCAAGTCAGGGTGAAGTACTTAAGGGAGATACCCAAGGCCTCCCAGAAAGTTCTAGTTCCACCAGATTCTCAGTCTGTTCCTTCCAGCCTCACCAACGTCCCCAGACCAAGCCTCCCTGGCCCCATCTCCTGCCCACTCATGTGCTTGCCTGGTCTAGCCCTTACGTCTCAAGCCTCATCCTCGAGAGGCCCTCTGCCCCTAGCAGGCCCTCAGCTACTGTGAGGCAGTGGGAAGAGGGCCGTGACATTGAGTGGAAGGCCATCAAGGTCAAAGAGCAAAAGGTGTGTGTGCATCATGGAGGGAAAACCAATTCTCTCTGTCAGTTGTCACCCAACTCACAGCACAGAGTGACAGAGCAAGAACATGGGGATGAGGATGCACACTGCACACCCCTATCTTCATGTTCCAGTAAAGAAGAGGAGCGGTGGAGGTGCGAGGGGGATGCAGTGTACTAACTGCAGAGTCCACAGTTCGAAACCTCCAGCTTCTCCCAGGGAGAAAAGCAGGACTTTCTACTCCTCTAGGGAGATGGTCTCAACAACCCTCGGGGGCAGGTCTTCCCTATCCATACTGCAGGGTCCCAACGAGTCAGCAGCCCCTGGAAGGCAGCCCCTGGAAGGCAGTCAGTGAGAGACTTGAGCAGTCCAGCGTTCAGGAGCGGGGTGCCTGGGGGTAGGAGAAACCATCTCACACTAGCTCATCAAGAGCCCGTAGGGCAGAGACGGCCCTGTAGTTCCCAAGGCAGTCATCTTTACGGAAGCAGACAGCCTCCTCCTTCTGCAAAGTGGCTGGTGGGTGGAAACTGTTGAATTTTTGGTTAAAGACTGAGCACTTTACCCACTGCACCAGCCCCTTGATGTCTCGCACCATTTCTAGAATATCCTAGGTGTCCGGAAGCTGCTGATGGAGGAATCAGTGCTCACACCCATGTACCCAGAGGTCCTAAGGAAGTACTGCTGAGCAGGGTTTGGGGGTCTGAGAGAGTGGCCTTGGCCCACCGGAGGATTCTGACTCATAACACCCTACGTCGGGTGTCTGAGGCTCGCCTCTTCATGGGAGCAAGCAGCCTCATCTTTCTCTCTCTGAATGGCTGTTAGGTTTGAGCCAGCGACCTTGAGGTCCAACACTTGCTTATCCAGTAGCCAGGTCCTGCACCATCCCCACTGGGACTCAAACAATGACTGGGGGGCTGAGAATGCCCATTGGGGGCCCTCCCTCCCTCACCAACCTCGCTTTGCCCAGCCTCCTAAAGAGGGGTGACAGAGACCCTTCTTGGTGGTATGTCTCTGAATGTGTGCCCTTACTCCAACTGCTTACATCATTAATTCTTACAGCCCAATTTGCATTGGCACTCCAACACAATACTTTTAAGATGCAATTACTATACAGAGATAAATTCCTTATGCGCTCCCTTTACATGTCTCTAGGGCTTTGATTCGTAAGGATGTCTCCTTGTGAAGCACAGTTGAGGTTCCGACAGGGGCAATTTTAAGTCTGCTGATCCCCCCAGTCACCCCCAAGAGGCACCTCTTCTCAGGTGGCCTTCCCAGGTCTCCATCCACGGGGAGGGGACCCTTGGACAGTCCCGGTCTTGGAATTTGTTCTATGGCACCTCGCCAAAAGATGCGTCAATTCTAGACCCACGCCATCACCCCCTAGGCAGGAACTCAATTGCGCTTCACCTGTCTCTCCCCGGTGGACACGTATCTGGTCCCCCTCTGCCTCTTCGATGGCCATCTCTCCAACACGACTATGGGAGGCCAGGCCTGGGTCTGTTTGTCACTGGGTCCTCCCACTAGAGTGTCAGGAGTCGTATCTCAGAGTTGTTCTTGGTGGCGGTAACCAAGTTGGCTCTGACACATGGCGACTCCATGTGCAATGGAATGAAATTTTGTTCCATTCTGTGCCCTCCTCACAATCCCCCTTCCGCTCCAGACCTTTGTCACAGCCACTGTGCGTGTCAGGTGCCTTCTACCCTAGAGGGCTCATCTGTCTTTCAGCGCCGTGTCAAACAGCATTCTGTTACGACACAGAGGGTTTTGCTGAGTAATCTTCAGAAGTGGACCACAGGGTATTTCTTTGTAGTCGGTCTTAGTCGGTAAGTTCCACTGAAACTGGTCCATCATCAGTCCACATCCTTCCAACATCATGGGTGCACAGCGGCTATGTGTTGGGCTGCTAACAGTCCCGGGGGGGAGGGAGGGTGGGAAGATGAGGCTTTCTATTCTTTTTTTTTTAATCACTTTATTGGGGGCTTGTATAACTCTTATCACAATCCATACATCCATCCATTGTGTCAAGCACATTTGTACATTTGTTGCCATCATCATTCTCAAAACATTTTCTTTCCACTTGAGCCCTTGGTATCAGATTCTCATTTCAACCCCTCCCTTTTCTCCCCTCCCTCCCTATTGAACCCTTGATAATTTATGTTATTATTATTTTTTTCATGTCTTACACTGACTGATGTCTCCCTTCACCCACTTTTCTGTTGTCCATCCCCCTGGGAGGGACTTCTAGACAGATCAGTATGATCAGTTTCCCTTATCTCCTCCCACCTTCCCCTTCCCCTCTTGGTATGACTACTCTCATTATTGGACCTGAGGGGTTTATCTGTCCTGGATTCCCTGTGTTTCCAGTTCTTATCTGTACCCGTGTACATGCTCTGTTCTAGCCGGATTTGTAAGGTAGAATTGGAGTCATGATAGTGGGGGGAAGGGAGCATTAAAGAACTAGAGGAAATGTGTGTATTTCATCAGTGCTATACTGCACCCTGACTGGCTCATCTCCTCCCTGAGACCCTTCTGTGAGGGGATGTCCAATTGCCTACAGATGGACTTTGGGTTTTCACTCTGCACTCCCCGTCATTCACATTGATATGATATTTTTTGCTTTCTATTCTTATAAACGGTTTCAGTTTCAGAAATCCACAGGGGTGGCAATTCTACTCTGTCCAAACGGGTGGACATGGGTTAGAATTGACTCGATGGCAGTGAGTTTGGAGTTTCTGTGTTTTAGTTTCCAACATCATAGCAGCATGCAAGACATCACAGTATAAGAAACAAACATATGGGTGGTGGTGCCACTTAGTAGGTGCTCAATAAATAGTACTTGCATCTAAGAATACATGTATGAGTGAGTGAATCAGTGGGTGAATGAGTAGATGGATGGGTCAGTGGGGATGGATGGATGAGTGAGTGGATGGGCAGATGAATGGTGGGTTGATGGATGGGTAGGCAGGCAAGTGGATAAGTGAATGAATAGATAGATAGGTGAGTAGGTACATAGGTAGATGGATAGGCAGATAAATGGGTGGAAGAGTGAGTGGATAAGTAGATGGGTGGGGGTGATGGATGATGACCTAGGTGAAGGGTAAATGTATGAGGGATGAGTGGGTGGATTAACGCATGTATAGGTGGTGGATAAGTGAATAAGTAGGTGGATGGGTGGGTGAATGGGTGGGTGAACAGATAAATGAGTGCATGGATGGATGGATGGATGGATGAATTAGTTACAGAACCTAGATTAGGACCTTGGTTCTCTGATCTATTTGTGACCAGAAGAACCCAACCTCCTGACCATCTCATCTGGGGCAGACACAGTGGGCGGTCATCTGTCAGGACAACGGACATGGGGATGGGCACAAGCTACTTTGCAGTCTTGGAGATCATGAGCACATGCAGGCTGCAAAGCCACGCTTGCCCTTGGACCCTGGCGGCTGGCAGCTTCCCAAGACTTGTCAGTAACGAGTGGAGCCGCACTGTATGATGGAAACTTCTATTTCTGCTTTCTGAAAACAGAGGGGACAGCTGGCTCCGTCGGTGACACGTGCTGGCCGGTGAGTCACCGTCAGCCGGGCAATACCAGGAACCCTTTCCAGCCGGGGCCTTTGCGGATCCTTTGGCTCACGGGCTTTGTCCTACTTCCAGCCTCCTGCAGCAGCATGCATGGGGTTGTAAACTCCCAGCTCCCCTGGGGTCTGCCCATGGAACATGGGAGAAGACACTTTCTTCTAAAGGGGGAAGCTGTGGCAGGCCAGGCTGACAGCTCCCTGCCGGAATGAGGACACAGCCCTCTTAGGAGCCATTAGAAGAACAGGCCAAGAATCTAGATCTTGGTGTGAATGCTCACAGTTTTTAAATCCCATTGTCTTCTGACAACGCAGCCTGGACAGCAGTAACCTTGCTAGGCTGGCTTTGGCTCACATGGCTACTGTCCTGGGAGAGCCCGACCACCTTCCGGGTCCTTGCTGTAGTCGTTTGTCTGCGGCGCTGTCTCTCCGAGGCCCTGTGCGGTAGGAAAGGCGGTCTGCAATCTCCCAGGGCTTTCTCGCCCTGGAATGTGTGTAGTGATCGTCCTCACACAGACCCCTTCCATCCCTCCTTGAATGCCACCCCCAGGGGTAGACACTGCTTTTGCTTTCTCTCTCTCTCTCTTTCTGCTGGTTGCTATACACTTGGACGCTAGTTCCTAGCTGTTTTCGTCTGGATCCTGGCCCGGCCACCTACTCCCTGGGTGATCTTGGAGGAGTGATCCAGCTTTGTTTCCAAGCCTCAGTGTGCACTTGTGATGGCAGGGGGGGGGGGTCATTCATGCCCTCTGGATTGCAAATTGGGCTGTTATCTGCAAGGTCAACAGTTCAAAACCACCAGTCGCTCTGAGGGTGAAAGACCAGGCTTTCTACTCCCATAAAGAGTTATAGAATCTGAAACCCCCAAGGGGCCGCTCTACCCTGTCCTATGAGGTCGCTGTGATTGACGTATATCACAATAATATTCACCTGTGTGGCACCGGCTGGTGCCATAACCACTTGGTGCTACGCTTCGTGCAGCGGCTCTTGGGTTTCAGTGAAGTCATCCCTGTTCCTAGGAAACCTGTCCCATTAAATTGTCCAGCCAGTCCCATTTTACAGATGAGGAAGCTGAGGTCCAGACACAGGAAGTGGCTTTCCTGAAATCACACAGTAGCTGAAATAGACTCCCAAACAAGTAAGTCTGTCCCACGTCCTCCAGCTGAACCTCCACATCCTAGCGGGGGGGAGGGGGGCACTGTGGTGACCTATTATTTGCATTTGGCCCTGAGAAGAGTGGACTGGCATGGGCCCTGAGCACCATGAGGCCCTGAGGAGGGCAGCGGGCAGGCATTTACACAAGCCAGTAACTTGGCTCTCTCCTTGAAGCAGTAAGCTTCTGTTTACCCTTCAGTGACTGGCCACATGCCCGCAGAGCCCATGACTCAGCGCATGAGCCCTATGCAGGGAGGCACGTTTCTTCCCTGCTTATAGCTGGGCCATCTCCACGGGTCAGGGGCTAACGGTTACTGAGCAGCTATTATACGTCTGCTTTTGTTTAAGAGTGCTATATGCCTGGACTTATTTGATCTGTGCTCATTTGATCCTGGTGAGGTGGGGACGGTGGCGTCCCCATTTGACAAATGAAGAACCAAGACCCAAAGGGCTGAAGTAACTTGCTCAAGGTTACAAGGTGAGTCACTGTTGAGTATAGCTGTGCATTAACATCCGTGGTCTCAGCAGCTGTGGCAAAGCATATGGTCTGCCTGGTGACACTTCCTGTGACATTATGCCTCTGAGATGATGGACACCAGCTCCATCCACTTGCCTAGCTGTCTACTATGACCCCTAAAGCCTGGATTCATGCGTTCACCCACTTCTTCATGGTGGGCCAACAAGCCAACACCCGGTTCTTCTCAGGATGACTCAAACTCTGGCTGGATGCAGACACGCTTTGGGAGAGTGGTGAGCCAGGCAGGTAGCAGCATTGGTACCACCATATCTTGTCTCCATCAGACTCTGATTTGTCCTTGGATCAGCCTTGAACCAGACTTTTCTCCTAAATCTCTTCTGGATGGATTTGAACCTCTAATATTTTAGTTAACAGCTGAGGTACTTAGTTTATTGTGCCAACCTGGCAGATAAACACATGTGGGATTAATTGAGGGGCATAGGGATAAATGGCTCGGTGAGCCTCACCTTTCTAGTTCGCAGGTCTCTTGCTTTGAGATGGTCAGACTAGGGTGCAGCTGCCTTAGGCAGTTCCCTGCTTCAGCTTGCAAGGCTCACTTCCTGCAAGACATCCCTGAGGAGAAGCCACATGACCTAGCCCAATGCAGCCCTGGGTGCTGGAGCAGCCCAGTGGAGACCCCTGCCAGCAATGAGATGATTACCCTTTCACTGACTCGGCTTTCCTCCTGCAGTCGGCATCATTGCATCTGCTTTGTGAGATGGAGGAGGACTTTGTGGACTGGTGTGGGACTTGTGGGTTAATGTTGGGCAGCACTGGGTTGGGATGTTTTCTTGATGTGAACTTAACCTTTATGGAAAACTCTCTCTTATAATGAGTTTCTGTGGATTTGTTTCTCTCAAGTACCCAGGCGAGCACAACAGCCCAGCAAGTTAACCATCCGGATCACCCAGGGACTCAGTCAGAAGAGCTGAGGTTGTTAGTCAAGGCCAAGCTGATGCCTACTTGGGCGATGTCCCTGGAGGTGGGAGACAGACAGTGGAACCCCGGGGTTTCCAAGACTGACCTTTTTGGAGCTGCCTCTTTGGAACTGCCTCTGCATGTGTTTGAACCACCAACCTTCAGCTTCTGGTCAAGCGCTTAATTATTGAAGCCATCTGTTCCACATCTGTTAGTACAGGGAAAATAAGGACATCTGGGTACTGGACATGTGTCCCTGTGTGACCTGCGTCAAGGAATGTCCATCCTCTGGGTCTCAGCATCTCTAGACGGGATGTCATAATGTGTAGGGACATTTTAGGCTTACTCAGTTGATGTAACATTACAGATGGAACCTTCCTCTCGGCTTCCCTTTCTGGAGAAGCTGGTGGCAATTCCTAGCTGTGTCTCTCCCCAGCATAAGGGAGCCCTTGACCCGTTCAGTGTCCACCTTCTGTGTGTCATCACCACCGCCCTTTCTGTCGTTGTTAGTATCAATGGCACTGACTGAACTCCGCAGAAAAGCGAGCTGAGTGCTCTACAGGCATATTGAATCCGCAAAAGCACGTGATTGCTTAAACACTAGGCTTCTTTTCATTCAAAAGACAAGGGAACGGAGGCTCCAAGGATTTGATGGAGATCATTCTCAGGGCCAGGGAAGAAGTCACCATGGGACGGGCACTCTGATTCCAGCGTCCCTCTTTCTCCAGGAGCCACCTGCCCTGCAGGTCAGCAAGACGAGCCCTGTCTTTGGCCACCCTGCATGGACACGTTCTGAATGCAGGCTAGGAGGGAGGAGAGGGGAGAGAAAAGGGAGACCTAAAAGGCAGGACACTGTGTTCTCTGACCGGTTCCCACAAACACGCTCTCTGCCAGGTGCTTGACTGAACCTCAGGGTGACCTCAGGCCTCTCTGTGTGCTCCCTGCCCCCGCTGGCAGCCGGCGGGTCACAGAAATGAGACCGCTGGCTGCTATTCAAGCGTGTCTCTGTGAAGAAGCAGCTCTGGCTGACTGTGCTCCTGAGAGGAGGCAGGGCAGAAGGGCCAGAGTCAGCCTTGGATACGGTTGCTGGACGCCGAGGCCATGGAGCCCCTGCCAGTGCCCACTGCCTCTCTAGGAGGTTAAATGAGGACCTGCCCTTGCACCAGCCCCTGCCCACAGGCAGCACGCAGGCCACGTGGCAGGCCACCAGGGATCCGTGAGACTGAGCCTGGCTTTCTAGCCACACTCCTGACGCCTCCACTCACTCACGCACTCACTCACTCACTCACTCACTCACTCACTCAGTTGTTGACTCAGTCACTCACTGATCCATTTATTTGCTCATTCATTCATTCATTCATTCATGTATTCACTCCTGCATTCACTAGCTTGTTCATTCGTTCAGCCATCTATCCATTCATTCATCCATCCACTCACTTGGTCATTTTCTCTTCCACTTACTCATTCATTAATTCACTCATTTATCCACTCACGAGTCACTCACTCATTTGTTCACTCATTCGTTCCTTCCTCCATCTACTCATTCATTCACTCACTCACACATCCATTCATTCACCCAGCAACTTGTTCATCTCTCATTCAGCTACTCACTCGCTCCTTTGCCCAGTCACGCCCTCATCTGCTCACTATCTCTTCCCTCACTCATTCGGTCTCATGTATTCACTCCCTCACTTTTGTCTTCCTTTCACTCATTCATCCCTTCACTCAGTTGTTCATCATTCCATGTATTCACTCCTCCATCCAACCCTCCGAGTGCCTGGCCCTCTTCTTGGATCCGAGAGACGGCAGGGTGGACAATAGTCAAGGTCCTCTTTGAGTCGACATTGAGTAGTGGAGGGTTGTTCAGCACTTCACTACTACTGAATTAGGTGCACAGTTGCCGCCCGGGTAAGCTGCAGAGAGGAGAACAGAAACACATGACTACATGTAACAGGGGTTCCGCCATGTGCCGTGCTCAGGTGTAATTGCAGCAATATTCTGTGTCCACTGTGAACAATAGTTATTGACGAGCACTTAGAATCCCCAGCCTGTCAAGGCAGTGTGGTAGGACAAGGCTCAAGCTGGTCCCCAGGCTCTGGGTGTGGCCTGGGCACAGCTCAGCCCACCTGTCTGCACTTGGAGGTTTGGAACCAAGCTTGGCTATGGGGCATCACTCAGCTGACCCAAGCGTCTCCGTCAGAGGGGTGGAGAGAAGCCAACTCCCCGGGCAATGGGGCGATGTATGCAGTTGGGTCTCATGATCTACAGTCATCTGCAGCTTTGGTAAGCAGCCAGGGGAACCACGTGGGCCCGGGGTGAGTCAGAACCTGGACTCGAACCCAGGTCTCCAGACCCCTGTTGTGGTTGTTAGTGCTGTGGGTTGAAGCACTGTTCAGACCCCCATCGTCTTCCCTGCCTTGTCGGCTGGGCCCATTGTCGCAGCCACTGTGGGTCTTGGATGACTTGCTTTGGGGGTTCCACTTCTCGAACAGCGTTGGACCACATCCTATTGCCACTCATGGGCTTCCATGGACTAATGTCCACAAACAGACCTGTCTCCCTCATCTGTCCAAGTCTAGGAGCTCCACGGCACCCTCTGCTCCATGGGGACCCTGCTGCCATTGGAAATACCAGCGGCCCCGCTCCCAGCATGGCATCAGAATATGACCTGGCAGCACCGTACAACAAGGCCTTCTCAGGACGGGTGCCACTCTCCTGTTCCTGGCCTCTGGAGATGCCCTATGACAGGGCAAACGGCCCCAAGGGGTTGGCTTGGCACAAGAGTTCCGGGGTGGATGGGGGAGGGGAGTTTGAACCGCCAACCCTTGAGCTAGCAGCCCAGTGACTATGAAGCTGCTGCCAGGGCTCCTAGTCCAGTGCCTTCACCCAGGACAGATGAAGCTAGCAGATGCAAAATGGAGGGGCGCTCCCGTCCGACCTCCCCCTCCTCTCCTCAATTTCCATGACAAGTACCCAGAATCTGCCCTCAAGATGGAGTGCTGAGAGGCTGCCAGCCTGCTCCTTGGGCATCCACCACGTCGCCCTGCCACGGCCGGAACAGGAGCTTCTAATTATCTCCCAGCTCCGGGCTTCATTAGCGGCCCCGGTATTCATTCCCCGCTCTGCACCCACCCCCATCTGTCCCGGATTCCTCCTTGGCACACTGGGGAGGCTCGCGTGCTGGGGTTTTGCTGGGAAGGGTCCGTGCAGAGTGAAAGTGGCTTCGTGGAGCTGGTAGTGAGGAGAATCCAAGCAATTTTCTGGGAGGGGATGTTGAAACGGAAAGGAAAGAACTCTTTGGACCAAACACGAGCACCTCCCTCCACTTATACGCCATCCCCTGCCCCCCACAAGCCGACTGAAGATAACCCCTGCCCTGGCCTAGACATCAGACACATTCCTAGGAAATGACTCCGCAGACTCCCCCACCCACTGAGTCCCCCCTTTCGGCTAACAGATGGGCCAGACTAACCATTCCCAGCTTCCCGATAAAGCCGTGTCAGGCACCGAGCCCCCCTCTGAAAGATAAATTCCAAGGCACCCCCGCCATCTGCAGGCTGCCAATCATGGGGGCACGGGGCACACCAGGGCTCCCTGACTGCTGCTGCGGCGGAGCTGGGCTGGGATGTGGGCAGAGGAGGAGGCGACGCAGCCAGGGACACCCTCTGCTGTGACCTGCCCCAGCCAAAGACCAAGGCCTCTCCTGCTGAGCCCCTCCATCTGCTCAGAGCCCTCTGTGCAGTTCAACCTCACCCCAAGTACAGGCACTGCTGTGACTCACGGTCACAGCCGTGGGCCCCCAAAGCAGGTGGGCAGACCTGCTGCCAGAGCTGTGCTCCAAGGAGCTCGCTGAGTCTCCGTTTTCTCATCTGTGAAGTGGGGGTTCAAGACCATCTGACCCTCCTGGACCCCACGTGAGAATGACAGAGAGCTGCTGTAGACAAGGCAGAACATTCTAGGCCCATGAAGACTGACCGTCTCAGAGACCCATAGGGGCGGTGCTACCCTGTCCTGGAGGGTTCCTATGAGTCAGAATCAGGTCAATGGCAGTGAGGTTTGTTTGTTTGTTTAGTTTGTCGTGGGCAAACTGCATGGTATGGTGCCTGGTCCTGGCACACAAACCATGGCTCCCAGTATGATGAAGGTTATAATCATCATTAAGGTTGCTTTTGTCATTCCAAACACATAGATCCTAAACAAAATTAATGGAATCCATGAGAGGGCCTCAGAAGGTCCCCGTGTTGGACATGGCAGAAGATAGGCATGGCAGCCTCTAAACACATGTTGTTGTTCGTGTTGCCGAGCCTGTCCTGACAACACCATGCACAGCAGAAGGACACACCTCCTGGCCCCACTCCAGCCAGCACTCGTTCCCATGTGTGAACCCATGGTGGCAGGCACCGTGTCAACCCGCTTGTGTAGATAGAGTCTCTTCTCCAAGGGCTGGACTCTCCTGACAACATGGCCACCGGAAGTGAGATGCAGTCTCGCCATCCCGCATAGGCGATGTGCATCCTGACGACCATGCTGTTTAGCAAACACCTGTCCACATTAAGTTCCAGCTTGATTAGTAACCGAGAAGATGGCTTTACGCAATTTTGTCCTCTTTTACCGTGAGGTTCTCAAGAATTTTACGGACGTGGGCTCTGAAATGCTAAGGACCACCACGTTATAGCTGGAAACACCAGAGAACGCGGTGAGACCGTGAGTTTAGAAACAATGCCGCCACTGGTGCGAGAGAGCCGGTTGATGAAACCACGTGATTCGAAGCAGCATTGTGATTGGGCGATCATGATGGCCCTCGCCGGAACACATTTAGACACGTGGGAAGTAGCAGAGTACTAGCCTTGTTGGCCGATTGCTACAGGTGAGCCTTTTGAACCCACCCGTCACTCCAGGGGCGAAAGATGAAGCTGCCAGCTCCCGAAGAGATTTGCCACCCTGGAGAACCATTATCAGGTCAGTCTGCGCGGGAGTAGCCTCAACGGCAGTGGACTTGGGTGATTAATCTGAGCTGGTGAATATAATATTTTTGTTATTACAATTATTTACAAGCAGAGTTGATAATGCATGTCTGCTGAAATGCGACCCACCATTTTCATAGACATTCATTTGGAGGCAACTCCCTCTGACAGGGTCACTCAGTGCCGCCCACATCCCTGTGCCCACCTAGTGGCGACAGTGAGGTGGGGCGTGGGGGCGGTCTGTGCAAGAGTGTATTGGCTGGGAATTGAACCTGGTCTTCTAGAAGGAGGACAAGAATCCCTTAGAATTAGAATACACTCGTTTGCTCCTCACTTAGCCACCTGACAGGACTCCCAAGACCAGTGTCCTATGTGAGCGGGACTCAGCATTGCCTAAGCGTGAAGGATGGCACATCAGATGAACATCGAGGATGATTCCATCATGACAGAACTGCCAACTGACATCATTACAGAACTGCCAAAGCATGGAGGAACCTGGCTCTAGCAAGTTGACACAGAATTTAACTACTTTGTAACCAGTGCTACCCTGACCTCACACCTCGGCATCCATGGCTGCCAGGTGTATGTCTTTAAGGGGCAAAACATTAACTGGTCTGTCTATCTATCTATCTATCTATCTATCTATCTATCTATCTATCTATCTATCTATCTATCTATCTATCTATATTTGCTATTGTTTTACATGTGAAATGCCAGATATTGAAATAGTTGCTAAGTGAAGACTAGGTATACGGTAACTATTTATGAGACTGTGTGCTGTCTCCCTCTCAACCTTTCACTTATAAATTCCATGAGGCAAGGAATACATATATTTTTTATCTTTCATTCAATCCCCAGTGCCTAGCATGGTGCCTGGCATAGAGTAGCTACTGAACCACTCTTTCATACTGAAGACTGGAGGATTGACAAGGAGTGCATACGGGGTAAGAATGGAAGAGGGACTCTTGTCAATCAAAGAAAGTGTTTGAGTTTGTCCCAAAGGCAGCATGGAAGTGCTGAAGGTGCGTTCATGGGGTAGAGAAGGTTGTTTTTAGTCAATGAAGCAAAAAGGAAGACACAGAACCGATGGTGTTGGAGAAGAATATTGAACTGGAAGAATGAACAGGCCAGTCTGAAAGGAACCGCACCCAGAACTCTTCTTAGAAGCTCGGAGGCAAGGCTTCATCTGGCTTACTTTGGACCCAACATCCCAAAAGGTCGTTGCTAGGACAGGACTCCAAGTGCAGTGTAGTGTAGACAGTCAAGGGAACCAGGGAAGTGTCAATGAGGTGGTTGACATGACAACCACAACACCGCACTGAAACATCCCAATAACCATAAAGATGTCGCAGGACCAGCATTTTATACGAGGCGACTTCACCAAGTCCACGGGAAGAACAAGGAGGGCTAAGACAATGGCGTGTTCTCCCACCACCTAGAAGCTCCCCAGCTGGCTTGAAGGTAACGGACAACAGCGGGTCAACACCAAAGTGAGCCTATGACTGTCCAGCCCATTCTGTAGGACAGAGCCAAGCTGCCCCGGGGCTTTCCAAGGCTGGCCATCTTTATGGAAGCAGACTGCCATCTTTCTCCTGCGGAGCACTGATGGGTTCAAACCCATGACCTTTCATTGAGCAACGAAGCGCTTGACCACTTTGTCACTAGACTATCTGCATCCAACTACCTGCACCTCCCTTCTGAGCAGCGTTTTGCTGTCAGCTCATACATAGGCTAGGCACCACCAACATGGACTGAGATTACTTTTCTTAAAAAAATTATTTTGTGGTTGTTGAGAACATGCACAGTGAAGTGTTTGCCAATTCCTCAATTTCTACGTGTTGCTTCTGTTCTCGCTGTTGTCCAACTATCCTCATCTCTCCTGAGTGGGTCTCTCCTTCAGCATCCGCTTGCCGTCCCCTGAGGTTCTCATCCAACCTTCTGAATTGCACTTGCCCCTTTGAGCCCCTAGAGATAGTTCTTAAAAGAACATCATGTTTCAGGGAAGCTAGCCCCTTTTACTCTCTGAAAAAACCTCACTGCCACAGAGTCAATTATGACACATCCTGATCCTATAGGAGAGCATTGAATTGCCCCCATGGGTTTCTGAGAATGTAATGTTCTCCAAGTGTAGAAGCCTTATCGTTCGCCCTTGGAACAGCTGGTGGTTTTGAACTCCTGACCTTGTGGTTAGCAGCCAAGGGCATAACCACTGCACCACCACTTAGATCTTAACTAACTAGCTAACTAACTAACTAGCCAGCCAACCAACCAACCAACCAACCCACCAACTAACCAAATGAACTAGATGAGTGAAACTATTCTTTGGTCTTGAGAGGGCTGCAGAGGATATTTTTTGGTGGATGTTTTATAGATTAGGTCCTGGCAATGGTTTCAGGGGTTCTTCTACTTTTCTTGGCTCCACAGAATCCGGAGCCCAGGAAAATGTGAAATCCTATTCTGCATCCCAACCCCACCATTTTAAGTAAGGTTCTTGGTTGGCCTCTTTGATTATGTGGTTCAGTAATGGGGCAGGGGCTTGACTGTGGATGTAACATACCATTTGTTCTTCAGCTGCGGCATCCCTGACATTGCGCTTGCCTTAACTGAGGGGACACTTTTCTACACACTGACACTTTAGATCCCCAAAGTTCCTAAGGCAGTCAGTCCATGGAGAGTCAAATCAGAGGATGCCACGCCATCTGCCCAGGATGGGGCCTGTGTGCAGTTTCTTTCTTCTGTCAAGTGGGGGTCATGAGCATGGCCCCTCCAGAGTAAGTGTGAGGAGCAGGGTGCCAGGCATGCAAGAGGCCCTGATTCCCAATCACAGCAATGACGACGCAGTGGTGGTGAAGTGGAAGGATCCTTGCCTTCCCTGCCCTGGTGGCTCAATAGGGGACACTTGGGGCTGTGAATGACAAGGTCCATTTGAAACCACTAACCATTCCCTGGGAGAAAGAAGAGGCTTTCTAGTCCTGTAAACATTTACAGTTTCAGAAGCACATAGGGGGCGGTTCTACTCTGGTCTAATAGGTCAGCATTAATTTGTGGGGGAGGCCAGGGTTTGATTCTTGGCCCAGGTGTCTCATGGGCAGTCACGGGAGCTTGTCCCCAGGGAGAGCTTATCCCAACACACTCAATGTCGTGGTGCTGAATAGGTTTCCACGGAGCTTTCACATTAAGACAGACTTGGAAGAAAGACCTGGTATTCAGCTTCCAAGTCACAGGGCCCTGCAGAGCAGGATCCCATCATCTGTGCTTTCATTGCCATGACCCAGGCGTCAATTTGATGGCAGAAAAGAAAACAAGGCAACATAAAGCAGCAAGGATGGTGGCAGTGACTGTGGCAATGACAATAATGATATTGGAGTGAGACAATGGCGGGGTGGAGGGAAACAGAGCCCACATTTTGAAAGTGACTATTCTGATGTTAAGCAGCCCTGGTGGTGCGGTGTGTTAGGCATGGGACTGTGATCTGCAAAGTCAGGGGTTCAAACCCACCAGCCCATCATTGGGAACAAGAAGAGATTGCTGTCCTAATGATTTACAGTTTCAGAACCCCTAGCAGTGTCACCATGAGTTGGGATTGATTTGATGGCGGGTTGGTTGGGTGATTCCTTGAAGCACAGACGTGAAATGCCAAGAAGGGTCTCCAGATCTGTTCTAGAACTCTTTGCTTTTGGACTGTGGGCTCTAAAGAGCGCAGAGATGCCCGAGGATCCCAGCAGGCACACCTAAGCACTGTGGGGTAATTGAAATGGTCAAGATCCACAGCATCTGTGGTCACCACACGAGCCGCTTGTTACAGCACCGAACCTCCTCCAGGCCTTCAACTGATGCTTGGGTGTGTGAAGCAGGGTTTGGGGCGGTGGCCATGACAGAAAGAAAGGACTCTGTCAGTACCAGTCTGACCTGAGTGTGAGGTTGCGGCCTTGAATCTGACCTGAGGTCTGAGAAGCCATGAGGAACCTTCTACGCACAGGGTTCAAAGGAAGTCATTGTGATGGTGGAAAAACGAGATGCAGATTTTTGTTATTTTTTTCAAATGGCTAACAAAGTGGTTCACACATAGGTATGGATTGCACTGTTGGTACCCACATGTCCAATAAACAGAACCAGAATGTGGGGGGCATTTCTTTTTGTGGAATGGTACCCAAGACACTAAGGATGCCAAGCTTGCAGAGAGCAAGGAGACAGTTTTGAGTTCATACGCCAGGATGGAGGAGAGAGAGACAGATAGATAGACAAACAAGGCAAAGCAGAAACAAGAAACTCATGTTCTCAGCTGCCAGCATATCACTGTTTATTTAGAGCCAGCTGTGTGGGTACATCTATATCCTTTATCTATATCCTTCCAGGCAAGAGGGGGCCATTCATTCATCCAGCTAATACGCACTCAGGGTTTGACTGTGTCAGACGTTGTGCTGATCCACTGACAAAGGAGACATGGCTTCTGCCATCAAAGGCACGTAGGAGGAAGAATGGCAGGGAATATGAGCTAAGGCTCCGAGAAACACAGGCTCAGAGAGGGTTAGTAAATTACTCAAAATCACACAGCATGAAAGGACATAGTGCATGATTCACCCTCTAAGCAATGCCCAGAAGCATCCTTTTTTGGGGTACTTGTGGTCTAATCTGAAAGAGGAAAGACTTAGAGGCAGGATTTTACACCATTATATAGGATTATATAGGATTTATATAGGATTAATGGGTGAGAGCTGGCAGGCTAAAATAAAACTACATAATGATGGATACTTGATTTTTAATAAGGACTCGACGATCACTCAGTGGGGAAAGAATATCTTTATTCATGGGACAACTGGATTTTCACATGCAAAAGAATGAGGGTGGACCCTTACCTCACACCATATATAAAAATTAACTCCCAATGTACCAAGACTCCCCTGTAAAGGCTTAAAATATGAAGCCCTTACACTCAAACACAGGAGTGGAGCTGCATTGTTTTTAGCGATTATACCAACAGACTAAAGAAAACAAACAGCTGAGCTAGATTTCACTAAGCAATTCCATCAAGTCAATGAGAATAGGGTGGCAATGAATGAGTTGAAACAAATGCATATGAATCACTGAGAGGAAAACTGATGGTCTGTAAACCTTCAACTAATTCACAACAAAAATGGAAGAAAATGTTTGCAAATTGTGTAATTCATAGAGGATTTATACCTAAGTTATATAGAGAACTCTTATGACTCAATACTTTTTAAAAATTAGAAAGGATTTAACTAGGCATTTCTCCACAAAAGGCCATTCAGTCATTAGGAAGATGTAAACCAAATTCTTCCTGGTGGGTTTGGTCTTGCTGAAACCCACTAAGATGACTTACCTACAAAATGACAAGTGTGGGTGACTACTGCCCCAAAAAGGCAGACAATGACAAGTGTGGATGAGGGGGTGGAGAAACTAGAACACTTATATCTTGCTGGAGGCAATAAAAAATATATAAATCACTTTGGATTACTGGCAGTTTCTCAAAATGGAGTTACAGTATGGCCCAGCAATTCAACTCGTAGATACATATTCAAGGTAAATGGAAATATATTCATGAGAAAACTTTAACAGAGATGGATCCATACATCACTGGACAAGTGGTTTCCTTGACAAGGGTATCACAATCATTCAATGGAGACAGAGTACTTTGTTCAAGAAGAGATGCTACAACAATTGGATTTCCACATCCAACAGAAGGCAGTTAAATTCTTACCTCACATTACATATAAAAATGAACTCAAAACATTCCATAGACTGAAATATCAAAGCTAAAGTGATGAAACTATTAGGATCAAGCTTAGGAGTAAAATGGTCATGGCTTTAGTCATAAAAGCCAAAAAGTGGAAATAACTCAAATATCCATTAAACTGATGAATGTGTACATACAATGTGGCACATCCACAATGGACTATGATGCAGCAATGAAGTGTAGTAAAGTTTTATATGTACTTCAACATGGGTGTGTTTGGAAAACATCAGACTAAGCGAAAGAAACAGTCACAAAAGGCCCTAGTTGGCATGTGATCCCATGTCCATGAAATGCTCAAACTATGATGTGGCAGTTGGCAGGGTCGGGAACGAGTGAGAGGAGATTGCTGGGGCATGGGGGCCTGTTTGTAGTGTTGAACTGACTCTAGCAGTGATCACACAGCTCTGAGAATATTCCAAAAGCAAGTGAATTATCATTCAAAATGCACCATCATCTAGGCCAGTGGTTCTCAACCTTCCTCACGCCGCGGCTCTTTAATACAGTTCCTCACGTTGTGGTGATCCCCAGCCATAAAATTATTTTCATTGCTACTTCATCACTGTGATTTAGCTACTGTTATGAATCAGGTGACCCCTGTGTAAGGGTCATTCGACCCCCAAAGGGGCCGTGACCCAGAGGTTGAGAACCGCTGATCTAGTCAAATCCAACTCACAGTGGCCCCTGAGAACAGTAGAACTGCCCAGTGGATTTCGGAGACCGTAACTCCACATGGAGTAGAAAGCCTCCTCTTTCTTCCTTGGAGTGGCAGGTAGTTTCAAACTCCTTACCTTGTGGTTGGCAGCCCATAATTAGAGCTCATAAAAGCTACTGAGAAATCAAACTACATGCTGAAACAACTCAATATAAAACCGTGGAGGGGATAGAGGTCAGAGAGGAGCGTGCCATCTCCGGAGGCCAGTGTAGAGATCCGGATGCTTTCAGCAAGGTAACTACTAGGTCAGAGACCAGGGAGGAAACACCTGCAGATAAACTAGACCTCACCTGGTCAGGTGACTAGAAAAGACTTAGCAGGTAGTAGGGTAGGGAGCAGATAACAGATTGATCTGGATTAGTAAACAGAACCTGGTATTGGATTGAGTGGGCATGGGTTAAACAAAATGGGTGGCACCCAGTAGGTCCTTCGTAAACGCATGCACAACAAGTGAGTGACTCGGGGCAGGTGCTGTAGATCTCACTGTGATCCCCGGGTCTTTAACTTCCTAAATGGGACTGGGTTTACAGTCCAGATTCCAGCAATGGTCTTCAGCCTTGCTCGCCACGCCCTCATCTACTGGAGAAGGATCGGAAGTAGCACTTGCTGAA
The DNA here is from genome assembly GCF_050624435.1 of Tenrec ecaudatus. NCBI lineage: Eukaryota > Metazoa > Chordata > Mammalia > Afrosoricida > Tenrecidae > Tenrec > Tenrec ecaudatus. Next base: position 28,103,220 of record NC_134545.1, on the reverse strand, counting down.
GGCTACACTGGTTGGAGGGTGTTCTCTGCATCTTGTTCCTTTCTGGACCGAGTCTCGAGCGGGGTATGCAGTCAGCGCTCAGTAGGCATGGTGACATAAGGAGTGACTGAGGGGGCACGTTATGTGGAATGCCTTTATCAATACCATGGAACTAAGTCTCCTGCTATCATGGTGCCAATGAGGAAACTGAGGCACGAACAGCTCACTGCCTCTCTGAAGATGGCAGTTGCTAGGAGGCACGTGGACTCAAGGAATCCCAATTCCACAGACCTTTCCCACCCACTCATTCACTGCGTGTTGGATTTATTGGATTCTGTAGAAGATGCCGTTTTTGTATTGATTGGTACCCTGCCCCTCACTCTGTGACTTGGTCTTCCGGGGACATCGCAGTCCAGTTTCCAACTTCTAGTTGCTGCCTTCTTGTCTGAAGTTTTCTCTGAGTGGGCGGGTTTTCTATGACCAGGTACAAGTACGTGGGGGGATGGAGCTGCTGAGGAGTTGAGGCCACCCACCCCAGGAACAGCCTTCAACCGATACCAGGGGAATTGGTGTGGAACAATCTCAGCTCCTCTCTGGTTGGAAAGGATAACTCTTAAGTGTGGGCAGTACATTGCCTCCCAAGGGCTCCCAGTGGCATGCAGCGTGCCCAGCCTGGCATCCTGCCCATCCCTCTTGTACTTCTCCACTGCCATGGAGCTGCTGCCCCGGGCAGTATAGCCCTTGCCTGGTGCTCGCTTCTGAGGGAGCCCAGAATCACCTAAGTGCCTCCTCTGTGACAGGCACTGGGGTTGGGTTGGTGAGTTCCATGCATCCAATGATAGAACACTCTATGGTGTGTAAGATCCAGGGTGGCTAAGTTCTGGGCTGCTAGTGACAAGCTCAGGGGTTCAAACCCACCATCTACTCCATGGGAGAAAGATGAGACTGTCCGTGTCCTTGAAGGTGACCTTGGAAAAGCATAGGAGCAGTTCTACTGTGTCCTCATCTGGGCTCTCTGCGACAGAATGGACTCAAGAGAAGGGGTTTGGTCTTTGTTGTCTATGCTATGGGCCAGGCATGTGGACGCAGTAGTTAGAAAGTCTCATCTTCCATGACGCAGACCAGAGTTCAATTCCTGGTCAGGGCACCTCATGCACCGTCACTACCCACCTGTCAGTGGAGGCTTGCGTGTTGCGCTGGTGCTGAATGGGCTTCAATAGAACTTCCGGACAAAGACTGGCTAGGAAGAAAAGCACAGGGGTCCACTTCCGAGATCCAGCCAATGAAAAAACAACAGATCACACCCCTGGACTGCCTATAACAATGGAGGGCAGGGGGGACTAATCCTTGGGATAGCACAGGACCAGGAGGCATTTTATCCCACGTGCGTCGGGGCCAGCTGCAGGACAGCTGACAACAATACGGCCAGCAGACACCACCAATGACAGCGTGCTGCTTGGGATCAATCGATCCCTCTCTTTCCTTGTCACACTGAGCAGCATGGTGCCCAGTGACAGCTCCACCTCTGGCCTTGCCAACTAGGCCAGGAAAGGGGCCCTGGTCACCACGCCCAACTGCATCTGATTCAGAGAGCAGGCAACACCCAGAATCCCCCTGGAGGGAGCCGAAATGCCAGGCCATATCCCATCCCAAAATCCAGCCAAGCCTTTCATCTGCTTTCCAGGTCCCAGCGCCAGTCGAAAGCAATGAAGCCGTTTACTGGCAAGGACCTGGAGGTGGCAGTAACATATAATCGCAAACATAAACAGTTTATATGGTAATTATGAATTTTGCCTATATATATGTATTTATCAGTGCAGCACAGACCAAAGATTATTTTCTGCTTGATATAATTCTAATTTTGATCTCTCCTCCCCTCTCCCCCCACTACCCAACTTTGGAAGGATTAAGATAGGACGACGGGCAGTAATTTGGGATATGACAAAATCCAGGCCTTCATTTGCCAGTCTTGTAATGCACCGATTGGCTACAAGCTGACTCGCCACTGACAGTTGAGCCTGGGTTAGATTAAAGTGCTAACAGGGTGCTGTGGTGGGTGCTGAGAGCCCGTGCTCCATACTTTCTGCTCACAGCCCTCGGGGTCCAGGGCTCTAGTCTCTAGGGGAGCAGATCACTAGGACTCCCTCCTGTGGGTGACTAGGTTGTACAGTGTGGCTTGGGGGTTGCTATGCAACCTGCATTTCCAACAGCAGCAAGGTGTCCTTGGAGTGGAGCTAGGAAGAATGGCTTGGAAACAGACTTCTGAAATGCAGCCCACGAAAACGCTTGGGGTCACAACAGAGCATGTGCCAACTAGCTGGGTTTAGGTACACTGTCAGATGAGACCACTTACTGGAGGAGGGCCTCATACTTACTGAAGTAGAGGACCATTGGAGCCAAGGGGGACCCTGTGGGGATGGGTGAGGATGAGAGTGATGGGCATGCTGGTAATGGTGAGGATGGTGCAGGACGTGGTGCCATTCTGTCCCACTGTGCATAGGGTCACTGTGAGTTCATAGTCCAAACCATCTAAGCAGCCATCTGTACGTCTTTCTTTCCTTTCTCTCCCCCACCTTTTTTTTTGGGGGGGGGCATTCTTGTTCTATCTACCTTGATCCACATTGCTCTCTCAAAGGCCATATGAGTAGTTAGTTTATTGTGCCAACCTGGCGATAAACCCATGTGGGGTTAATTGAAGGGCAGAGGGATACATGGCTCCATGAGCCTTGCCTTTCTAGTTCTCGGGTCTCTTGCTTTCTGATGGTCAGACCAGGGTGCAGCTGCCTTAGCAGTTCCCTGCTTCAGCTGGCAAGGCTCACTTCCTGCAAGACATCCCTGAGGAGAAGCCACATGGACCTACCCCGATGCAGCCCTGGGTGCTGGAGCAGCCGTGTGGAGACCCCTGCCAGTGCTGAGATGCTTACATGTTCACTGACTCGGCTTTCCTCCTGCAGTCGGCATCATTGCATCTGTTTTGTGAGATGGACGAGGACTTTGTGGATTGGCATCGGCATATGGGTTAATGTTGAACTTGTGGGCTTGGGTAGCACTGGGTTGGGCTGTTTTCTTGATGCACACTTAACCTTTATATAAAACTCTCTCTTATACATGAGTTTCTGTGGATTTGTTTCTCTAAAGTACCCAGACTAATACACCATAATTACTCACTTTTTTCCCCTCTCAAAAATGGAGATCCTATGAGGGCAGAGATTGTGTCTAGTTCCCACTAACTCCACTCCCAGGACCTCACACAGGACTTGGCACCCAGTAGGCGCTTGACACCCAGTTACCGAGAGGATGACAAGATTTCCCCAGCGCCTTGAGCAGGAGCGCCTCCCAGCAGCCGGTTCTCCTGCGACCACGATGATAAATTTATGAGGTAATCAGCAGTCAAAAAGTTCCCCGTAATAGTAACTGGAGCCGAACGTGCAAATAAACTGAATACCATTAAGGACATTTTGTGGCCACTGGGGTGGATCAAGTGAACTAATTGCCCAACTCACAGCAATTAAGCCAATTAACCATTTAGACATATGCCGAGCCATTTCCCCGCCTTGAGTTTCCTGGGGCAGCTGTGAAATTTGTGCAACTTGTTGATGGGATAAGCGTCTCATCCTTGTTCCTAACGGGGCGGCTGGGGAAGGGAGCGAGGTGTCTGGCGAAATCAGCATGCACACACACACGCACGTGCACACACAGACCAGCGGCAAATATGCAAAATGTGGGCGTTCCCGGGCAGGTCATTTTCCTCTCCCTGGTGTCCCATTTAGAGAAGAAGAGGCCTGCAGCTGCCCCAGGCCGTGGTAGACGCAACCAGTCCTGGGTTCGAATCCCCACTCTTCCACCTCTGGGGTGGTTGTGATGATGGTGGTGTGTGCTGTGTGTGTTGGTTTTGACAGAGTGGAACTGCCCGCGTGGGCTCTCTAGGCTGTAGTCTTTACGGAGAGCGGCCCTATTGTGACAAGGGGTTAAGCAGCGGGCTGCTAACTCGAGATCTGCAGTTCAGAACCGAGGGCGGGAGATGAGGCTTTCTGCTCAGCACAGTCTCAGAAAGCCACAGCGGCAGTTCTGCCCTGTCTCGGGGGTCGCTGTGAGTCTGCATTAACAGGGGGGCAGGGAGTTGGGTGGTTGGGTGTGAGTCCCTACAGAGCAGACCGCCAGGAGGCATTTGCCCAGGCTTCCCTGCTGTACGGGTTCAGATCACTGGCCTTTCCAAAGCAGGTGGCTGCCTAGGCAGCCTGGCTGTGTCAGAGAACCTTCCCCACAGGCTACTGTGAGGGACAGATGAGATGAACGGACTGAAGTCCTTTAAAGCTGTCCCTGGCACATGGCAGCGATGACTGTCGACCGATTTCAGCTGAGCCCTCAGCAGCTGGCACAGAGGTCGGCGGTTCAAACCCACTCAGAGGTTCCTAACGAGAAACACCTGCTCATGGCTTCTAGACAGGAATGCAGCCCAGAGAATCCTGGGAATCACTCTACTCTGTCATCAGGGTTTGTTCTGAGTGGGCCCTGACTTGGGGACACCCCACAGTGACCACAAGGGGAGAGAATGGAAAATGGAATGGGGCCCACTGGATTGGAATCCGGGCTCCCTGATGATTCCACCAACCTCTCAGGACCCCGGGTAACTCATCTGAAAAGTCACCAAGGATACCTGGAGAGCCCTTAACTTCAAGCCACTCCAACCCATGCAAGTCCCTGGTCCGTGGCCCTCCCCAGCCCTTGCATCTGCAGAAAGGATGGAAGGAATTAACCCCTGGTCATCTGAAGGGGACCTAGGTCTCTAGTTCTGGGTCGGAGAGGATTCTGGTGTCTTTCTGGTGCACTTTACACCATGTTACAAAACACTTCTTTTTAAAAGGCTCTCCTCTGAAGGAGAAACATGCTCTTGGAGATAATTAGTATGTATTGATTGGGTGCTGTTGGGGATCTGCCCCCCACAACCCCCAACATGCATAAAACCTTTCTTTCATACATGTTAAAGAATTTCAGTCTTACAGAGGAACTCTGCGATGTGTATGAGGGGGGCTTCGAAAAGTTCCTGGGGGAGAATACTCCGCCATCTTTTATCCCATTTTCCCACCAACCTTGTGAAGCCCTTTCCAGTGCGATGCCTGGGAAGCGCTCAGAAAGTGCTGGTGACTGACCCAGGCCACACGCCCATGAAACGGTAGGAGAAGCAGAATCTGGACCAAGCTCTGGCACACCCCAGGGTTCTTACCCATCGCCACCCCCCACCCCTGCGCAGGTGCAGCTCCATTTTACAAGGAAAACAAAAGTAACCGCCTGGTTTGAAGATGAACCAATGACTTTGGGAGAGGAACGCTGCCGTGTGCCTCCCCCAACCCTGCCCAGAGCACACCCTCTCCTCATTCCGGCCCCCACGGCCTCACAGGCGGCCCAGCCCTCGGCTGAGGATGGAGGGCAGTCAGATGGACAGGGCTCCTGAGACAGAGAACAGAGCTCAACATCAAAGCAGTATGGATGTAGGGGGTCACCCGGGCCTGCCAACATCACAGCCTGCCCGATCAGATCAGGGCAGCCAGACCCCAGCATGGGCTTTTGGAAAGCGCTGGAAGCAAACACCCCTGCACCAAAGGCACCCCTCTGATCTGTGGCAAAGGCAGCGGGGTTCCCCAAGACGGAATCTTCCTGGCAGCAGTGAAGTGCAGCCCATGCCAGCAAGGGGCAGTGAACAAACCCTGACCAAGAGCCTTGTCCAGGTTCCAGCCAGGACTGTGGCACTGGGCACAGGCTACTGGTCCACTCTGACAGCGAATGGTGCCAAGGGCACCTTCCCTCATCCCACTGTTGGCAAAATGGCTCTCTGGGATGCATTGCAATCTAAGAAATAGACATAACCTCTGTAACACATCCCGGGGAGACGCATATATAGTTGTCTGTCTCCATTGTGATCTACCCATTTGTCATATGTGGTGGCTTGTGTGTTCCCCTGATGCTAGAGGTAGGTAGGGTCAGCCATGGGGGATGGGTTGCAGTTGAAGGCAGACTAGGAAGAAAGGCCTGGTGATCTACTTCTGAACATTCGTGGAGACATTAGGGAATGCAGCAGAGCACTGTGAGGCTCCTGCTACCATTGGATTCGTCTGCAGGAAGGATCAATCGCCAGAGGAGAACCTCATGATGAAGTGTGGGCCACTGCGGGTGGGGTGAGATGGGCTGGCCTGGGAGATGTGCTCCAGGTGAGATGGGCTGGCCTGGGAGCCATAGCGGTGGACTCAAACCTGCTGGCGAACATGCGGATGATGCAGGATTGGCTGTCTGGTGAGCTGGGCGGGGGGTGGGGGGACGGCCACTGAGGATAACAACAGAGAATGAAGAGGTGTGACACTGGAGTGGTGCTGGGCTCAGCTGAGTGTTTGAGCGTCACCTCCAGGGCCCCGTGGACCCTCACAGTGTGCTAGGTGAGACTGTGCTTTGCTGCCATGGTGGAGACGTGCCAGGGTGGAGAAGCATGGGTGCTAATTTTAGCTGGCCAAAATGCTCACTGGGGCTGATTTCGTCATCCCCTCCTTGGTGGGTCATGGCGTTGCTTCTGACTTCCTGTTCAGCGAGCAACGCTGCACGGATCCTCATGGAAAGTACCTCTCTGATGACACATGTAAGCGTTGCTCTGAAAGAGGTCTGAAAGCAACATTGCCAGCCCCGAGGGCTCAACAAACTCCCCGCCATCTGGGTGCTTCCGAGTCACAGCGACCCTATGGGACAGGGCAGAACGGCCCCTGTGGGCTTCCGAAACTGGTGCTCTTTATGGGAGTACAAAGTCTTCTCTTTCTCCTGGGGAACCCCTGGTGGTTTTGAACTGTTGACCTTACGATTAGCAGCCTTAGACCACAACCCCATACCACCAGGGCAGATTTACGTACACTGTTGCTGGCTCCAACCCATCTGGCTGCTGCTCTGTAAGGTTGCCGTGAGTTGGAATGGACTTGATGCCATAGGTTGGCATTGAGCTTGGGCTGGTGAGTTCGGAAAGGGGGTGAAAAAGCCTATGATCATGCCTTTGGGAAGAGGAAGCTGATCTCAGAAGCAATTGAGGCAGCGCTTTTCAAAACTTGCTCTAAGAACATTATTTCTGGGTGCCTTCAAGTTGATTCAGGCCTGGGACCAGCCTGTAAGAGAGAGGGACACTGTCTGCTAGAGTCTCTAGGACTGACACCTTTAAGGAGGAGCACTGAGGGTGTGTTGTGGCCACTGCATGGCTAACCCGGAGGACAGGGGTTCGAGCTCACCTGCCATTCCGTGGGGAAAAGATGTGGGTGACAGTCTGCCTTTGGAAAGTTCACAGCCTTCTGAAATCCAATAGGGCAAGTCTACTCTACTCTGTCCTGCAGAAACGGCCTTGAGGAGAGTTACATCTTTCTCCTACGGAGCGGAGTGGCTGCTGGGCTTAAACCAGCACGTTTACCTGAATAGTTGATCAGAAAGCCGCAGCCACACCAGAACTCCTTAGATGTTCGATAGTAAAGGACCACATCTCTGGGCACACAGCGGAAGTTAGAAACGCCGTGCAGCCCCATATCAGAGAGCGTCTCTCCTACAGGTCCCTGCCAGCACAGTGCCCTCTCCGTAAGGAGCCCATGCTGGTCTGACCATTTCACGGTCTCTGTGCATCTCTCTCATCGGAAGTGAAGTTCAGCTTGGGTGATGAGTGTATGCGGCTGGATTCTTCGTGCATCTACTTGATCCTGGGTTGGGTTGGGCTTTCCTATTTACGTTGCTCCCTGGTCCCTGAATAATATCCAAGAGCTTGTATCAGGGATATTAACCCTTTGCCTGGTGTGTATGAAGAAACCCTTCCTCATCATTTATTGCATGTATTTTTGGCCTGTAGTTATTTTAATGTGTATATAGTTTAATCGATCTCATTGGGCTATGATGTAGGAGTTACAAGCTGGGCTGTGAACCACAGGGTCAGCAGTTCGAAACCACCAGCTGCTCCACTGGTGAAAGAGGAAACATGTACTCCCTTAAAGAGCGACAGTCTCAGAAGCCCACAGAAGCAGTTCTACCCTGTCCTACAGGGTCACTGTGAGTCAGCATCCCCTCCATGACAGGGAGTGTGGCTTCCCTTCATCCCTTAATTGGTGAAGGTTACCCTAGGAACAGCCCCCCCTGGGTCCTAGAATGCCACACAGTTTTTGTCTAGGGGTCACTGAGTTTCATGCTTCATAGCTAAACCCTGGTGGTGTAGTGGTTATGTGTTGGGCTCTGGTCCTCGTGGTCTGCAGTTTGAAACCATCAGCAGCTCTGAGGGAGAAAGGCTGGGCTTTCTATTCCCATAAACAGTAACAGACACGGAAATCCCACAAGGGGTCACTGTGAGTCAGCATTGACTCGATGGCAGCGGGTTTTGGTTTGGTGACCCATTGGGAACTGATTTTGCTGAACGGCTATGGGGTGACAGTGCCATACTATTTCTGCTCTCTAATAGGAGTCCTGGTGGCACCAAGGATACGCATTGGGCTATCACCACTACAAGGCTGGAAGATTGAATCCACCCAGAGGAAGTTCAGAAGAAAGACCCAGAATCTGCTCACCCCACTGCCTTTGAGTTGGTGCCGACTCACAGGGAGCCTGTGGAACAGAGCTGCACTGCCCCACGTGGGTGTCCAAGACTGAATCTCTATGGGGAGCAGTAAGCCTCACCGTTCTGCTTAGGAATGGCTGCTGGGATCGAACTGCTGACCTTGAGATCGGTTAGTAGCCTGCTGCCAACCAGACAATAGCCTAAGACCTTTCATGGGGGAGTCAGGCTCTCAACCCCCGGAATGATAACACTGCTGTCTGCTCGGAAAAGCAAAAGGCCCATTTCCCAGTGACACTGGAAGATGCCAACCCAGGGCCCCCTCCATGCCACCTAGGCTGCGGCCAGCCTGCCGAATGGACAGCCTTCTCTGTCCATTGTGAGCACAGGCAGCGGTGGGGGGGTGGGGGTGGGACCCACACATCAACACCCTTCAAATCGGCCTTCTGGGACCCATAGCTTCTGTAAACCATGCCATCTGCCCACATGGGCGTCTTCCAAAGTTACAAGTACCTCTTTCCGTGGGCTCAATGAAAGTGAGCCTGGCCTTGTAATATACAGGGGGACGCTGCTATAAATAGAGGTAAATAGAGGCTGTAAAGATAATAACAAGGGGGCACGTGCGGGGTGATCAGGAGCTCTATTTATTGCCCGCCTGTGGAAAGGAAAGCCGGGCGGGACGGCGTCTTTAATGACTTACTTTGGCCTGGGCAGTCTCTGCCCTCTGACTGGGTGCTAAAAGATTCAACGACGCAAAAAGCTTACAGATAATTAAATATTGATTTCTGTTTTCTAATCCTATATAAAAATTGTCCAGGGCCTCCCGGCGGTGGCTTTATCTCACCAGGACGCGGGGAGACAGGGAAGCATCCTTTAACCCTCTCTGAGCTCCATTTTGGGGCAGTTTGGGGGCCTGCAGGGGTGGAGGTGGCAGGCCCGGGTCTTTAGGGACATGTGACCCATGCAAGGGACCCCTACAGCAAGAAGGCTTTATCTTCGGGCTTAATACTCAGCCAGCACTGTCTTGAGCTGCTTCGTGGCTCCTCAATGAGGGGTGTCCCATGTTTGCACGTGGCAGCGGGTCCCAGGAATTCTGGGACTGGCCAGACGGGGAAGGGGTGTCCGGGCCATTTGAGCAGTGGTGAGCCCAGGCTGTTCTGAGCCCGCAGCTCATCCCCACTGCTGCCCAACACGCTCCCTCTCCACGACCCACTTTCTTCTCTGCCCTCAGTCACTGGTCTTGCCAGCAACTTCAAGTCTGGGAAGAAGGCCAGGGAGAAATTTATGATGAGAACAGTTCATCCACCCTCTGCTCCCTCCTCTCCACCCCCCCTCTTTCTTAAAAATAAATAAATAAACGAATGAAAATGCACCTCCTTGTCATTTGGTGTCTGGAGTGCGGCATGGGACAGCTGGCAGTGTGTCAGTGTTTCCAGCTGGCTGTGTGGGAGGGGGTGGTAGCCACCGTGCCAGGCCTTGGGCTCCGACAGGCAGACAGACAGACAGACAGGGTACAGAGCAGACACCAGACCAGACAGGGAGGGCAGCTCTACAGCCCTATTACTGCCAACCGTGTTCTTTGGAGTATTGGGTAATTGAAAGAAAGAAGCCAACAAACAAACCATTCTGTGCCTCAGTGTTCGGATCCATGAAATGGGGGTGTTCTAATACTGCCCTCTCCCCCAGCCTGCCCTCCTCTTCTCCAGCAGGATTGCTAGGAAGAGGCTAAATGAAAGAGAGGGCAGCAAGCGAGAGAGACAAGGACCTACAAAGCACTCAGAATGACAGCTAACTTGTACCTATTGGTTGATCTTTCTCGGGGGTGTACATGGTTTGTGCGCTCTGCTGTTACCGAAAAGTTAGACGTCTAGGTCTACCCAGGAGCACTCTGGAAGAAAGGCCTGGTAAGCTACTTCCATCAAAAATGAGTTGTTGAAAGTGTAGGGAGCAGGGTTGTATCCTGGCACACACAGGGAATTGCCACGATTCAGAATCCACTGCAGGGCTTTTAATTTAATTTTCTTTTTGTTGGTTGGGGTTTTGTTTTTTTTCTCTCTTTGTTTACGGTGTTGGTGAAGAGGATTGGAAATTGTGTGGACTCCAGAAGAACCAGTAAATCTACCTTGGCAAGAACAACAGCCAGAACAGCCCTTAGAAGTCAGGGTGGCGAGGCCTTGTTTCGCGCACGTTGAACACGTGTTGAGGAGGGACTAGTCCCTGGAGGAGGAGATCATGCGTGGTTAAGTAAGCTAAGGGTCTGCAAAAGAGAGGAAGACCCTGAAGGAGATGGACTGTCTTCAGGCTCATGACAGCAGCCATGGGCTCACACATCGTGACGATTCAGAGGATGGGGGATGGTCTGGGCAGGGTTTCCCTCTGCCGTGCGTGGGGCTGCTCCTAAGAGTCGAACCCATTAGACAGGACCTCACAACCATGCCCGTGTAAGTTACGTAACTTCCCATAAGCTGGTTTGCACATTGCCATTGAGTCATTTCTGACTCACAGGACAGAGAACTCCTGTGCGTTTCCAAGGCTGTAAATGTCCATGGGAGTAGAAAACAGCAACTTCCTCCCCCAGATCAGCTGGTGGTTTAAAACCGCTAACTCTGTACTCCGTAGCCCAATGCAGGACGAAGGTGTGCGTTGACCCAGGGGATGACATTTTCTATCACCCCGTGCGCATGTGAAAGTTGGATATTGAAGAAGGTAGACGACCGAAGTGTCAATGCGTTGAGAGATGGTGCTGGTGAAGCATATTTAAAATGCCTGGAACTGCCAAAAGAACAAACAAGTCCCTCTGGAAAGAAGTACAGTCAGAATGCTCCTAAGAAGCAAGGATGGCTATGTTATCAAGAGGGAACAATCCCTGGAGAAGGGCATCATGCTAGGTAAATTGGGCAGTGGGGAAGAGGAAGTCCTTAGATGAGATGAATGGACACAGTGGCTGCCACAGTCGGCTCAGACAAAGTGTGAGGATGGGGAAGGACCAGGCATGGTTTGTTCCCTTGTCCATAGGGGTGCATCGCATGGCAACCTGACAACAAGCCCAGTTCTGGCTTACAGAAAGGCTTAGCATGCATGTTTAAGCTCACTGACGCCTCACAGCGGCCTCCCAGGGTAGGTCTTGTTCTACAGAGGGAGAACGGGGCCCAGAGAAGCACAGTAGCTTCGCTCAGGCTGCACACCCAACCAACAGCAGAGTGCACGTTAGGATGCTGTGCTCTCGCTTGAGTTCTTGCTCTGTGGGACCATCTCTGGTTCTGATTTCCTACAGAGGGAGAACCGGGGCCCAGAGAACTGAGGGCTTGCAGGTCACAGCAGGGGGGGCGCACTTTTTTTTTTAAAAAAATTATTAGCCTATCTCCACTGTGTTGCTTGGCCCAGCCTCAGAAATCTGCATTGGCCTTTGTGCTTGGAACATCAAAAGCCCTCAAGAATTTCTTCACTGAAACATGCACTTCTAGCAATCTTGAACTCCCATGCCTGATGACACAGGCCAGCTGGGGAGATGTCCTTCTCCATGGCTCACTGCCCTTACCGGGCCCTGTCGTCTCCCGGACACTCAGGCCCAGGGTCTATTTCCCTCTGTTTTATTGTGCATGTCCTCTGTCCTACCTAGCCCAGGGCTGGTCTGAGGGAGTGGCTGTTGTGCTCAGGTAGCAGGATCCACTTGTGGAGGCTGACAGCTCCCCACCTCAGGCTTTATAGGCAGTGTGCTGCTCTATCTGAGAGGGTCATCCTTGTTGGGAAAAACAACTCACTTCACTGGTGCGGGGCATGGATCAAGACACCAAAATGAGCTTGGAGCCCTGAGGCGCCTTCTCAGCCCGAGCATCTTCATTTTAGCCATTCCAGGAAGCTTCCCTTTCGAGGCCAGACCCTCTTGCAGTCAGTGCGTCATGTGGGGTGGATGCTTGTGGCTGTGATTCTTGAAGCTCTGCCATGACTATCTCAGATCCCGACCGGGCCGGTCATGGCAGATGGGCTTCCACAGATCTCCCGGACTAACTCTAGCAAGAAAAGACCTGGCGATCAGCTTCCAAAAATTAGGCAGTGAAAACCCATGGATCACAAGAGAATGTTGTCAAACTGACTTGATTCTGTCACCATCAGGTGGCATTGACCTCGAGAGAAGGGTGCTGCATTTGGTGACACAGAGGGCGAGTGAGGGTAAGGCAGATCCTCAGAGGGATGGACTGACACAACGTCCATGGGATGGACTTGAACCTGCCGGGGACCGGGAGGATGCTGCAGTGGATTCTTCTGTTCCATCTGGGGTTGCAGTGGTTCTGAGTGGACTCTGATAGCTGTCTAGTTATAATGGTTTATAAAAGTTTATTTAAAAAAATCTAGATGGGAAGTGCTGAGAATCTACAACCCAAATAGTTCATAATTCTAAGACATCGAAGCTACAGTTGCCCATTCCTCCACAACCCAAACTCTTTATTGCTAAGATTTCCCGAACCTCAAATGTCATGATTCTAGCTTTGTTCCCTCCCCTGAAAATGCGATGCTTTGGATAGACAGTATTGGGCCAAGGCCAGAGGTTACCAACAAAAGAAAACACACACCCACTCTGCTCATGCTAGGGAGGATGTCTTCATCACGGAGAGAAGAGCTAGAGTGACATTCGCTTTACTAGTGGGTGCCAGTCTCTCGGGGACAGCAGGATCCTCAGGATGGGCCTGGGGTGGCGCAGAACTCTTACATGCTCTTCTGCAGCGGACTGTAAACACTTTATTCTTGCCTCGTTGAGAACAGATAAAACAAGGAGAGCAGACAGGGGTACGAGACAGAGCTACCAGCCGAGTGTCCAGAGCAGGGGACGTGCCTCTCCAGTTAGGAGAAGACACTAGGAGAGACGCCTTGATCAGTGGAGACTGAGGTCTTCAAAGCCCTGATCAGCCATGTAAGGAGCAGCTATCTCTCCCTCCCCCCGGAAGAAAGACGAGTGATGACGATGGAAAGGCCTATGGACTGAAGGCTCAGGCAAACATCCGTCCTCCCCAGCCTGCGACCGGAAGAAGTAGATGGTACCTGGCGACCACTACCAACTGCTCTGAAAAAAAGCATCGCAGTAGGAGGAGAGAAACATGTGGAACAAATACCAAATCACAATAGAGGTATGCTGATGGAATAGAGCAGGGGTCCTCAAACGTTTTAGACAGGGGGCCAGTTCACTGCTCCTCAGATCCATTGGAGGGCTGAACTATAATTTTAAAAAAACTATGAACAAATTCCTATGCACACTGCATATAACTTATTTTGAAATAAAAAAGCAAACGGGGCAGCTGGCCGTAGTTTGAGGACCCCTGGAATAGAGACTGGTGGGACCCCAAGACAGCCTTCAGATCTGGAATGGAACTTCCCCCTCCTGCTGGTACTAGAATGTCAAGTGTTTAAGATCAACATGACAATGGCAATGCTCAGAAAGTTAGGAAGAACAGCGAGAAGTCACGTGGGGAGGTAGTCGGCTTAGAGATAGCCCATTGATGGATGGCAATGGGTGCCTTGAAATAAAACGTGAATGGATGGTAGAATGTGACACTGATGATCTGCTCTGTAAACCTTCATCTACTTCACAACAAAACTTCAAACAAACAGTAACTAGTACAGAGAAGACGACCTGATTGCCAGCCTCCTTACTAGAGTATACTTGGTCTCAAAACATGATGGGAGTTGAGGTAGTGAGTTGATTGTGCCAACCTGACTGATAACCACAGGTGGGGTTAATTGAAGGGCAGAGGGATAAATGGCTCAGTGAGCCTCACCTTTCTAGTTCTCAGGTCTCTTGCTTTGTGGTGGTTGGACCAGGGTGCAGCTGCCTTAGCCATTCCCTGCTTCAGCTGGCAAGGCTGACTTCCTGTGAGACATCCCTGAGGAGAAGCCACATGGACCTATCCCGATGCAGCCCTGGGTGCTGGAACAGCCGTGTGTGGTGACCCCTGCCAGTGCTGAGATGCTTACACGTTCACTGATTCGGCTTTCCTCCTGTAGTCGGCATCATTGCCTGTGTTTTGTGAGATGGAGGAGGATTTTGTTGATTGGTGTCGGATATATGGGTTAATGTTGGACTTATGGGCTTGAACAGGACTAGGTTTTCTTGATGCGCACTTAACCTTTTTATCAAACTCTCTCTTACACATCTGAGTTTCTGTGGATTTGTTTCTCTAAAGTCCCCAGACGAACATAGGAGTCCTAGAAGCAGACCAGCGGCCCAACCAGTATCGTCAGAATGCCGGGACTCATGATGTTTCAGACCTCACAGCCCCATGCTCCGTAATGATCAGCTCTATAAAGACTGAGAGAAACTAATCAGCAGTTAATTAAACAATAGAGACGAATGATGCAGGTTGGGTGCAGCTCTCTTACACAGGGAGCATGGGCTTTCCCCTGGGCCATTTAATCAGATGTGACTGTCCATTCATTTTCTGAATGAAATCAATGCTATCCAAAGGGAGATGTTCAAGACTGAATCTCACTTAGAACAGAGCGAAGATGCCAGCATCCAGAGGGAAGGAACAAGCCCAAGGGAAGCTGGCTTGGTTATGTACTCAAAGCAGATACATCAAAGTCCCGGACTTGCCCGTCTCCCTGCATCAGCTATATTCAAAGAGTGACAACTGGGAACTGTGTTGAGTGTGTGAACGATTTGACTAAAGGCAGTTTGTCTCAAAGACCAGAAATGGTTGGACCACATTGGGCATGAAAGGACTGGCCAACTGTTGAGTTGACTCCAATTCATGGTGACCCCTAGTTTACTAGAGTGGAACAGGGTCCAGAGGGTTTCCAATGGCTCTTCATTTTTTTGTTTCTTTTTTGTTTGTTTGTTTGCAAGTAGCTCATCATGACTTTCTTCCAAGCACCCTTGGGAGGACTTGAACCCCCAACCTCCTGCCGAGTGCAAAAGATTAAATGGAATAGCTCCAGCCGGAAGGCAGAGGCTTATTACTAGCAGCACACCGGAAATGCTTTTATCCTTGAGTCTGACCAATGAGAGACGAGTCTACCATTCAGTGCTAACTTGAAGGTGACTCTTCCTGCTACCTGTAGAGCTGGCATGGAGGGGACTACAGGGACAGCTGGCTAGGGACAGAGCACCAGGCTATAGGGAGAGAGAGTGTTAGGGCTGAGGAAAGAATAAAAGGGGGCCTTGCCAGGGTATGGAGGGCATTTCCCACAGTGCCTTGTAGAGAATGACTCTCCTTAGGCCCATCAGTACAAAGATCTCAATACTTGGCTCCAACTCTCAGCCATGGCACCTAGAAGCCAGGACACATTCTGCAAATAACAGAGCCTGGCACCAGGATGCCATAGCTAGGACAGAAAAGATAAATACAATCTACATTAGAGTTCTTCAGCCTGGGCTCAGAGGACACTGGCTGTTGTTAGGTATCATCGAGTGGGTCCTGGCCCATAGCAACCCAGGCACAATAGAACCACACACTGCTCCTGTGCCCTCCTCCCCATGCTTCCTAAGCCTGAGCCATTTTTGTATCCACCGTGAGAAGCCATCTCGTTGAGGACCTGCCTCGTTTTCACTGCCCCTCCACTCTATCAAGCATGGTGACCTTCTCTAGAGACTGGACAATGATTGGTGGTTGAGGTCGTTAGTTTATTGTGCCAACCTGGCCGATAAACCCATGTGGGGTTAATTGAAGGGCGGAGGGGTACATGGCTTGGTGAGCCTCGCCTTTCTAGTTCTCAGGTCTCTTGTTTTGTGATAATCAGACCAGAGTGCAGCTGCCTTGGTCAGTTCCCTGCTTCAGCTGGCAGGGCTCACTTCCTGCAAGACATCCCTGAGGAGAAACCACATGGACCTACCCCGATGCAGCCTTGGGTGCTGGAGCAGCCGTGTGGAGACCCCTGCCAGCACTGAGATGCTTACAAGCTCACTGATTTGGTTTTCCCCCTGCAGTCGGCATCATTGTGTCTGTTTTGTGAGATGGAAGAGGACTTTGTGGATTGGTGTCAGACGTCTGGGTTAATGTTGGACTTGTGGGTTAGGCGGCGCTGGGTTGGGATGTTTTCTTGATGTGCACTCACCCTTTATATCTCTTACACATAAGAGTTTCTGTTTTTGTTTCTCTAAAGTACCCAGACCAGTACAGTGGTGGTGGAGGTGGCTGTGGGTGACTGTCTGCACCTTTTAGGGTTTAGAGTAGCATCTCTGGTCTCTACCCACTAGATGCCAGTAGACATAACTAGATAGCTCTGGTTAAAACAGAAAATTATTATTAATCTTTTGGTAACTTGATTGTGAATTGGCTGGTGGTTTTCAGAGCAGCCCTGATTTCCAATCAGCGGTCCACACACACTCTGTTGGGTCACTGATTGCTGTCCTGCGTTGCCAGCAGTTCTCCTACCTCCTCCACGTTTACGGTCTTTCTCCCTTGCTAGCCCTCCAACTCCACGCAGCTCAGACACTGCCCCATGTCTGCTGCGGAGGGGGATAAAGGAAAGACCCCCAGGCCAGGAGGAAAGGCTCCAGATGGCTCCACCATGGAGAGCCCGGGACTTAGACACAGCCAGGTAAGGGGCTTCGATCTCACGGATGTAATTAGCAATTCCTATCACAATCCTCGTGTGTGCCACTCGCTGGGTGTTGGCGATGTGTAATTATGCTGAAATTATCAGTAGAGCACTTCTAGAGAGAGGATTAAGTCATTCTCAAAGAAAGCTTTGTGTTGACTTCATTAAGTCACCCTTAAAGAATTCCCCTAGGTATCCCAAGAGAACCAAGGCTGTGTGGTGAGCGCCTTTGGACAAAATCACATCAGAGAGCTCCCGGTCTGGGAGATGGCCTGAGATCCAGGGCTGCAGAATCAATTCTGACACGTAGCAGCCCTCTAGGATAGAGCAGAGCTGCCCCTGTGAGTGTCCCCCGCTGCAGCCTCCAGGGCAGCAGACGTAGCCTCCTCATCCCCCTTGGAGCGCAGCTATGCACCTCAATCCCAACATCCCCAGGGGTCCTTGGAGATTGCTTTGACCTGGGCAAGAGAGTAAACAAATTATATGTGTGGGCGTACATATACACAGACGCACATATCTCCTTTCTCACGGTGGGTGTACCATCTTATGTATATTTATCAACCAAAACAAAACCCAAATACTGACTCACAGTGATCCTCTGTGGGTTTCTGAAACTGTATCTGTTTATAGGAGTAGAAAGACCTGTCTTTCTCCAGAGGAGCTGCTGGTGGTTTTGAACTACTAACCTTATAGGTCACAGCCCAATACATAACCATGACACCACCAGGGCTCGTGTGTGTGTGTGTGTGTGTGTGTGTATGTGTGTATGGAACATATTACAGGTAGTTTTCCTAAATCATATTTCAGAGAGAAGACTGACCCTTCAGGTAAGGCTGCAAAGCGATACTATTGTACCTATCAGCTCTGGGCCACGACATAAGTGGCTATGAATTATTACATCATAAAAGATTCTGAAGGCAATCCATGGTCAAGAGTCCCTCTGGTTGGAGGGTGCGGAGAGCGTTTTGCTACCATTGAGTTCATTAAGACTCATAGTGACTCTAGGGCAGGGTGGAACTGCCCCCCATGGGCTTCTGAGACTGGACAGCTCCACCTTTCTTCCGAGGATCAGCAAGGTCAGTATTTCGAAACTGCCAGCAGCCCAATGCGGCACACATTACATCCAGAGTCCCTGGTTAATGTGTTTGCTTGCTAATCAAAAGGTTGGAGGTTTGAGCCCACCCAGATGGGTTTGAGCCCATCCTTTGGGGGGTGGGGGGAAAAGGCCTGGCAATGTATTTCAGAAGACTCAGCCTCTCAAAGCCCCATGGAGCACAGTTCTGGGGTGACTCCCTCAGGGTCTCCATGAGTGGGAACAGACTCCCTGGTAACCGGTTTCCCATCTTGTGCCGAGGAGATGCGTGATAAGGGAGGGGGTCTCTTCCTCCTGAGTTGTGGGTCCAGTGGAGACTGGATTGGGGGAGGGGGGAGCAATACCACAGAAACCACATCAGGGGTTTTAACAGAGAATTTAACACGCAGAATGCATTGGTCCATGCTGAGGGACAGAAAGAGGGAGGAGGGGCAGCTAGGAGATTCTGAGACAGTGAGTCTGGGGGACCCCTACCCTAAGAACAGAGGGAACAAAGAGAGGAATTGGGGGCACTCAGAGGAGTGGCCACAGCTCAATGAATGACAAGGCAGAGCTTGGTGGTCAGAGACAAAAAGACATCGACCGCTATTGTGAGCAAAACAAAACAAAGCAAAAGCATAGCTGGAACCCACGGTTAGAGCTAGAACCGGGAGATGGAGGCACTGACAGAAACTTCGAGAACACAGGTCTCTTCTCCGCCTCGGTTACACACTGCACTGCTAACCACGGGGTCAGCAGTGGGAAACCATTAGCTCCACAGGAGAATGACAGGGTTGTCTCTTCTGGTCAAGAGCTGCAGTCTCAGAAACCCACGGGGAGAGTTCGACCCTGTTCTGTGAAGGCCACGTGTGCAAATCCACTGGAGGCCAGTGAGTTTGGTGTGGTTTGGGTTCTGCCTCCATCCTCAATTCTCCCTCGCCCACCCCCTTGGCAGAGGGCCAAGCTGCAGTCTGCTGTAACCCAGGGTCCCCTCAGCAGGGCAGGTCTGTGCCATCCTTTACAAGCCAGGGAGCCTTGGGGTGGGGTCGGGTGGGGTCGGGTGGGGTTGGGTGGGGGTGCTGGGGGCAATGAACAGACTCACCCAAGTTGTATTTCTAGAAGTCTTGTCCTGGTATCTTGTCCCTGGGATTGCCAGCTCTTGTGGACGGGCGGTGGTTTCTATTTTGATACTCTGCCGGCCTCAGCAAATTCTGCATGCACGGTGCACTTAGAGTTTTGCCAGAACCAGGCGTTTGAGCCATCCCGGCTTCCTGCCTCTCTCCTGAGATCGCAATTAATTGGGGCAAGCTTTTCTTTCCAAGCTGCTTAAGATGCACCTAGTGTGAAATACAGGAGCCCTGGTGGGATAGTGGACACAGGTTGGGCTGCGAGCCCAAACGTCAGGAGTTCGAAACCCTCAGGAGAAAAACAGGGCTTTCTACTTACTCCTGTAAAAAGCCACAGTCTCAGGAGCTCTGAGGGGCGTTTCTGCCCTGTCCTACAGGGTTGCTGTGTCCACATGAACTTGACGGCAGCAAGTTCATCTTTTTGTTTTAGTGTGAAATGCGAGGAGCCCTCTGGGCACAATAGCTGAGTGCCAGGCCGCTAAGTCAGGGGCGGAGGGTTCAAACTCACCTAACCCTTCTGCAGGACCAAGACCTGGCCATCTCGGCCACAAACCCTGCGAGGTCTAGGGGAGTTTTATGCTGTCACGTGGGTGACTATGATGCAAAAATGTATTTACAGAGACCTGCCACCAGCAATGAATGTGGACTGAGTGGGAGAAGGGCTGCAGGGCTGGGTGGGAGGGGTGTTCATTGAAGGTGGGCTGCCCAGCCTGGTCCAGCCCCACAGGGCCTGCTACTCCAGCTGCAGATGGGCTGAGAGTCACTTGATTTCCCAACTTTCAGCCTCTCAGAAACTAAGGTCCCCTTTCATCACATGGTCACATTTCAGAGCCCCACTGGAAATCCATCACCCCTCTAAGACACCAGACAAGAGTCTTCTTGCAGAAGAAACATGCTCTTCCAGAACTTTCTAACATGTTGACATGCAAACATGACAATATTTCACCCAGGATAAGACAAAGCAAGGATGATATATATATATATTCTATATATAGATAATTGGAATATATAATTATATATATTTACATATATATGTGAATTCTTGCAAAGTGAATTTTCTTCTTTTCCTCTCAGGGCCTCCTCTGTGCAGAACCCGCCCGACCCTTTTGTAGAGGCAGAGTGAGCAAGAATAAAAAAAACAACAACCTGAGCATAAAAGTGGGACTTGATTTTATGCTAATATATGTAAAGAATGTGACGATGGAGTCATAGGTAACACAATGAACTTAACTTTTTTCTCCCTTTTTATTGAATTCTAATGACTAGTTTCCATAGCAATTACTGCATCACCTTGTACATTACCAGAAAGATCGGTGGCACTGCTTCCCAGTCATCCTTGTAAACATTTCTCCTTTTTTTTTTCCCTCCCTTTTTTTCTTTTTTACGATGTTCTGGGGGAGAGCGCAAGCCCACTCGGCTTGGCAGCCCTGGGAGAGCATATTTCAGGAGATGAATCAAGTCTCACGGGCTGTTTTTATTTTCTAAGTTGGGCTGTTGGTTTTCCATCTTCACCCTGAGCAGCAACCTGTCAGACAGACAAAGAGGGAAGGAGGAAAGAGAGGGAGCACAGACATGATGGGGGAGGGAAGCAGGGGCCTCCTCACAGGGCGATGGCAGGAGGGGCTGGGGAAGGAGGTGGCTGGAGACCTCGCAAGAGGGTGTCTCTGTTGATTCAAGAGTCACCAAGCCTCTTCTCAGTCGGGGACCAGCATCTTCTCCAACCAATCGGGAAGGAGCTCCCATCCTGGTGACCCTGTGTGGGTCCCAATAGGAGTCATGGTGACTGGATGGGGACTGGATGACTCTTCTCTCAAAATGCCGCAGGGTGGGCTTAGCGCTGCCAACCTTTCGGAGTGACCCTTGAACTCGTAACCACGGGAAGCTGTTTAGAAGCTCGTGGGAGATGAGGCATGGAGAAATTAGATGCAGATGGAGAACGGGCTGCCCCTGGGCCCTGTAAGGCCCGTGAAATCACCCAAACCAGTAACAGCAGCCATCTCACCCACAAGGAGGGCTTCTGGCCATGACATTCCCAAACTGAACTCACTGCCATGAAATCGACACCGAACTCGGGGACCCTGCAGAGCAGACTGGGACCGCCGCCCCTGTGGGTTCCCGAGGCCGCACATCTCTATGGAAGTAGAGCCTTTGTTCAATACTTGATCAGTATGGCTGCGAATGATGTTATAAATATCCAAATGGCCCTTGGAGCAGAAATGCCCGCCCCGCCCCCACCCCTGTGCCCTCCCCTAGAGGGTCTTCCTCTGTTGGTTGGTGGCTGAATGTTTCAGAGTCACTCCCTGAGCCACCCTGGGGGCTGCCGAGAGCGAGGAGTCTGCGCACTTCTCAGCTGCCAACCCTCGTGTCCACCCATGCTTTCTCTGATGAGCCCCTCCCTCGTGGTCCCCACATTGTTTCACTATTTCACTTCCAGGCGTGGGGAGTGGTGTTCAGCAAGAAAGGCCAGGGGGTAGGAAGAAAGGCCTGGCAATCAATGCCCAACAGTCCGATGGCTAATGAAGCCCCTGTGGGACGCGATGGTCTGCCCGGCCACCCACCCGACACGAAGAGGGCACAGTCCAGCAGCCAGCCATCGAGGGCTAAATCCCATTCATTAAGGCCATCTCACCAGTGGCTGACAAGAGCAGGCAGACCATGGTCTGGGGGGTGACCGGATTGTAGCTCAAGTGATGGTGGACCTTTCCAGCTGTCTCTCTGTACCCTGCGAGGGGTTCAGATTTGGGGCAGTAGCAGATGCCATTGTCCCGAGCAGGAAGATCCTGGAGCCGGATGCTGGGAACCCCACTCTGAGAAGGAACAGTGCCCTTAATTTATTGGCTGAGGGGCCTGTTTCTACCCCACCCCTCAGGAGAGCAGGTAGGGCAGTGAGATTCCTGAGCAGTAGGAGCTCAGACCACCCGGATTCCAACCCGGCTCCTATAAGCTGTGCGTGTGGAGCTCAGAGATGGGTCCCTGCCGTGCCTCCATTTCCCCACCTCTCAAAGCCAAAAGCGAGACTCACTGCCATTGTGTCGTTGCTGACTCCTAGCAAGCCTGTAGGAAGGAGTAGAACTTGCCCACCAAGTTTCTCTGGAAAGTCGAAAGTCCTGCCTTTCTGCCATGGAGCAGCTGGTGTTTTTGAACTGCTGACCTTACAGCTAGAAGCCCAACTTATAAGCACTCTGCCTCCAGGGCTCCTCTTCTCTGATGTGAAGCAAATGGCAGAGCGCCTGGGAAAGGGGCCTGGGAGGGTCACCGGAGGGGCGGAGTGCCGGTTGAATTCCCACCTCTAAAGGATGGTGTGTTGTCTCCAGCTTGTGTCCCACTTATTTGCACTCGGGGGGCTGCCTTGGGTGTGCTCATTAATATCTCGGGCCCCGTTGTCCAGCTGAGAAGTTTAAAATGCTGCTGATCCCAGAAGTTCCTCCTCACACTGACATTCAAGGGTGTGTGATTCTAACAGTTCAGGGGGATGCAGGGAGGGAGCGAGGGAGGGAGAGAAAGAGGAGAAGAGGGATGAATAGATAGATGGAGGGAAGGAGAGGGTGGGAGAAGGATGGATGGACAGATGGAGATCAGGAGAGAGGGAGGCAGGCAGAGGAGAGGGGTGAGTGGATAGATGGAGCCCTGGAGGGAGAGAAAGGAATCGAGGAGTGGGAGAAAGATGATTCAGTGGAAGGAAGGAAGGAAGGAGGGAGAGGGGGGGGAGGAGGGAGAGCAAAGGGATGGGTGGGTCCTTGGAGCCAAGAAGGGAAGGAGGGAAGAGAAGGAGGGCAAGGAGTAGTTGGATGGAGAGGAGGGAGGGAGGAACGGACAGATGGAGGAAGGGAGAAAGAGAGGAGGGGAGAGGGGTAGATGGAAGATAGCAAGGAGGGAGGAAGGGAGAGGGAGCAGGAGGAGCAGGGGGGCTGTGGAGATGCAGGCAGGGGGCGAGGAGTGGGGAGAGGAGCTACAGAGCAGATGCCTTAAGCAGAAGGAAAATTCCCTAAGTGGCGGGCAGCTCTGAGTTCACCAAAATGCTTAACCAAGATAAGAAGGATGTAACTGATGTGGGGAAGATTGTTAAGAGATTAATAAAGGCGATTAAGGGATTAAGACTTCTCAACAGAGATAGTGAAGGGGCACCAGCAGGACAGCCCTCCCTCCTCTGCTGTCCTCGCTGCCTGTTTGGGCTTTCAAGTCCTTGGTGGTGCAGGCATCGAACAAAGCAGGCTCAGTGGACACCCAAATGGGAGCCTGCATTAAGCCCCTCGCACACACGGGGAAAGGGTGAGGTGTGTGTGTATGTGTGTGTGTGTGTGTGTGTGTGTGTATTCTGACTCTGGGCAGCCTCATGCGCCTCACAAGAGAACAGTGCCCTCGTAGGCTTTCCATGGCTTATTTCTGGAAAGTAGACCTCCAAGCCTGTCCTTTAGGATGCCTCTGAGAGAGATGGGGACTTCGTCTCAGGAACCCTGAGGGTGGGTCTCCTCTGTCCTACACGGCCTCTCTGAGTCAGAGTGCACTCGATGGCCGTGACTTTGGTTTTGAGTTGGGGAGTTGTATAGACCGGTCTCGGAAAGATCATGAAAAGGTGGAACACAAGAGAAGGGACGTTTCCTGCGGACTTTTTGTTTCCTTTCTTTCTAGGAAGATCCAGGGGAGGATAGGACCAGCCTTGCGGACCAGAGTTTGGGTGCGGGTAGGGTGGAGGGGGGCGATAATGAACCCTGTTGTCCTGGTTTGCTGCTATGAATGTTGTTGTGGTTTGGTTCTATGACACGGTCTGAGATATTTTATTTCATCCTCACAACCCTTGAGAGAGAAGGAGAAAGAGAGATCACCATTTTTCAGATAATCAATGGAGGCTCAGAAAGATTAAATGTGTCCCCAAATTCAACAGTGGGGGGCGGGAAACCTCCAGTTGAGTTGTGAACCCAGGACCAATTGGCTCCCAAAGTCCTGGAAGCGGTCACATGTCTGCGTCAGAGCCAATCACCGGTGGACGGATGGGTGTGGTCAGTACCAGTTCCTGTTCGCAATCTCCAACCAAACTTCCTGCTTTGGAGTTGACTGCCACTCCCAGTGACAGGACAGAGCTGCTCTTTAGGGTGTCCAAGGCTGGAAAGCATTACAGGGACCAACAACCTCATCTTTCTCCCATGGGGCAGCTGCTGGGCTCAAACCACTGGTCTTTCAGGTAGCAGCAGCACCAAGGCTCCTCTACATTCGCCTTGAACCTAAGAAGATCTCTCGCTCTCCAGTGAGGTCCTGCAACAGCCCTTTGCAAAGAACTTCCAAAGGACTCCTTCCTAGAAGCTGTGTCTTTCAGCCCTGCCAGAGACAGGGGTTCCACCGCTGATTCACAAGGTAGGATACTGAGGCTCAGCCAGCATACTCGGTAACCTCGTGGTCTCTCGGTTCTTGAGAACACTCAAACCCCGAACACGCTTCTGGGTTCCTCATGACCTCTGACTCCCATCAGGCCACCCTCCCACCAATCCAGGAAAGTGTGTTACTTGTCAAATGAAGTAAAAACATTGAAGGTTCTCACCGTAGGCCTGGCCCTTCTCTTGGGAGTTTTGTAACCCCCGGGAACCCTCAAAGATTCAGGTACTCAAAACCCCAACTCCTCCCACACCATGACCTCCTACAAAGATTATCCCTTTCACCTTGGCCTTCCGACCATGCATCGGCCAGTTTCCAATATGGCTTCAATGGTCCCCACCTCCTGGCATTCATATAGTCCCAGGTTTTGCCAGGGTTGGCCTGTATGACCAAGTGTGCACAGAGGATGTCATGGCATGTCACTTCTGAGATTAGCATGTGAAAAGACTGTAGCTTCCAGGAAGGAGACTCAAGAAACTAAGGGACTGGACTGCAGTTACCTGGGTCAAAGTTCATTGTCAAGAGACTTGAAAAGTATGGTGCTTGGCTACCACCACTAAGCATCCTGACTCATTAGATTAACTCTGATCAAAGGGAGGGAAGTATACGAAACAGAGTCTCAACTTCTTTCAGAAACCAGACTTCCTGGACCCTCTGTAACTGAGAGAATGCCCTGATCCTATTGCCCTAAAATAATCTGGACTTTGAAAATTGGAAACAAAGAAGAAAGAAAATGTAAGCTTGACAATAGAAACAATGCTAGGGATCACATGATAGAATGTAGCAAGATCAATGACCTATTCATTGGAAATACTCCGCCCCCCTCCCAACATAAACAGTACGTATGCATATGCACCCATCCAGATAGAACCCATAGAAATTGTTTTGAATGCATCTGTGGGAAGAAGATGGAGAAGCTCCATTTCATCAGCCAGAAAAAATAAGGCCAAGGGTTGACATGTTAACAGCCATCAATTGCTCATATGCACATTCAAGTTGAAGCAGAAGAAAATTAAAGCAAGTTCAATTGAGCCAAAGTATAACTTTGAGTAACCTCCTGGATTTAGAGTCCATTTTAAGAATAGATTTGACACATTGAACACTAATAACAGATAAGTGTGGAATGACATCTAGGATATATCATGTAAAGAAAGCAAAAGTCATTAAAAGAAATGGAAAAGAAAGGGTCAAGTGGATGTCAGAAAATACTGTGAAACTTGCTCTTGAACATGGAGTAGCTAATAGGAACCTAAGAAATGAAGTAAAAGAGCTGAACAGATTCCAAAGGGCAGCTGGAGAATTCAAAGTATTATAATGAAATGTGCAAAGACTACAATTAGCAAACCAAAAAGGAGTAATATACTCAGCATACACTCGAGCTGAAATAACTGAGAGAAAAAAAATCCAAGCTTCAAATGGCAATATTGAAGGGTTCTGGGGGCAAAATATTGAACGACATGGGAAGCAGCCAAAGAAGACGAAAGGACTACACAGAGTCACAATACCAAAAATAGTTGCTCAACGTCAACCATTTCAGGAAGTACCATGACCAAGGACTAAAGGTATTAAAGGGAGAAGCTCGAGTGGATTTGAAAGTGTTGATGAAAAGCAAATCTTTCAGGGATTCATGAGATATCCTTTGAGCTATTTCAACCAAAGAGATGCAGAGTTTGGAAGAACTCGCTCAGTTATGCTGAGAATGGTGAAAGAGAGGTACTGTTGAACTGACAGAAGTGATCCTTCTTTGTACACCATCCTGAAAAAAGATGAGCTAACAGTATGGAAATTGTCAATTAATAGCATTCATATTGTACACAGTAGAGTCTTGAGGCAGGCAGTTCAAGAGTTGTAGCTGCCCATTCACAGGAGCCTTCCAGAAAGTTACGAAGAACTGGGTTCAGAAGAGACAGAATGAAGCTCAGCACTGCGGGCATCTGG
This sequence comes from Tenrec ecaudatus, assembly GCF_050624435.1. Taxonomy (NCBI): domain Eukaryota; kingdom Metazoa; phylum Chordata; class Mammalia; order Afrosoricida; family Tenrecidae; genus Tenrec; species Tenrec ecaudatus. Next base: position 28,076,654 of record NC_134545.1, on the reverse strand, counting down.
TGGATGTTGGCTGCAAGTGGAGAATTCCAGGAAGATGCTCACCTGTGCTTTATTGATCATGCAAAGGTGGCCAATTGCCTGGATCATTCTATTATATAGAATGAGAATCCCAAAGCATTTCATTGTGCCCATGTAGAATCGGTACATAGACCAAGATATAGTTGTTCAAATAAAACAAGGGGGTGCCGCATGGTTTTAAATCAGGAAATGTGCGCTGCAGGATTGTCGCATTCCATGACAGTTACTCAATCTATACGCTGAGCAAAAGTCAGAGAACCTGTTGGTGGTTTTGTCCTATATATAGTAATATGAATAAGAAAGAATAAACCATCCGGAGGAGAGGAAGGCTCATTAGCAACCCGCAATGTGCTACTGGCCCAACGTGCTTGCTGAAAGCAAAGAGAACTTGAAACGCTTGCTAGTGAATATTACAGACCAGAGCCTTACTGATAGCTTGCAGCTCCATCTGAAGAAGACACGATTCCTCATAACTGGATCCATCACACTGCAGCAACCAAAGAAAAGATTGAAGTGGCTAAGGACTTCATTCCCTTGGATCCACAACCGACACTCATGAAAGCAACCATCCAGATACCAAATGCCATACTGTATCGGGCACACCTACTGCAGAGTGTAAAGTGTGAAAGAACAAAGGTGTCCCTGGGTGGACCGAGTGACACTGAGGCCCAGACCCTGCTGTTTTCAGTGGCCTTATAGGCATGCAAAACCTGGGCAATGTACACAGAAGGCTGGAGAGGAGAGTAAGCGTTTATTGTCTGAAGCTGCTACGTTTTAGAGTAATTTGTTTCACAGCAACTTCGTGAGCTAAAGGTCAGCCTTTCTGGCGTCTACATTAACAGACTCTTACGCTACAGATGAACCCGTGCAATGCAGAAGTGGTTTCCTGGCTTATGTCACAGGAATACTCTCAACTCTAGCACCCTCCCCCCACCCCACTCCAAAGACCTCTGTCCTATTCGGATCATTTGGTCAACATCAAATGAGGTGTTCTGCTGCACAGAGGCCAGGAGCGAGTGGCATGTTCCAGGTCTCAGGGCAAGTCAGACGCTAAGCTGAGAGCGGACACAGTGCCCAGCACTCCAGCCATGCCTTTCTGCCCTCGCCAGGCTGGTGATTGTTGACGACCTACTGCGTGCTGGGCTCTCTACCAGGTGCTTTCCCTAATGAGGAGCCTCAGGCCAGCCTCCGCTCCAAGGACTTGAGGCAGAGGCTGTTCTGCCCCAACCTCAAGGCTGGTTGTGCATCCTTGGCCGAGTTCAAGTGGAAAAGATAACAGAGTCACCTACTCTGTTTTACAGCTGCTGGGTGCCAGTCAGCTGAAGCAAACTCAGAGTGACCCTAGAGGACAAAGACCGATGGTCTTTAGAGGCTTACCTACATGGTAATCTTTGCTGGGACCAACCAGGGCATTGTTCTCCCCAGCCAATGTGCAAGTTGGAGCCATTGACCTTATGGTCAGCAGGTGAGTGCCTGATCATTTCATCCTGAGGGCTCCCTCCCTGACTTTGAGGAAGACACTGAAGACCAGCCCATACAGGTGGGAGGTGCTTGGCAGACGCCCTGGGTCCTCTGAGAGCCCCCAGTGTTGGCAGGCTCAGCCAGTTCCCTACCCACTTACTGAAGTGAATTAAGTCTCAATCTGGGGACACCCCAACCTTGGAGAGCCAGGCCCTCTCATCCCACTCAGCGAATCTCTCTAAGCTCCCCAGCCATAGAGAGCCAAACCGGGCCTCCCACGGCCTTCTTTAAGGGGTCAGGGATGGCAGATTGGCTGCTGGCACTGCTGGCAGCTTCCTTATCATTGGGGTAGAAAATACTTCTGTAAGTGAAGTGCCCACTCCAGACAACTGCCCCCCCCCCCCCACACACACACTCCCATAGGCACAGGCACCGCAGAGCTAGGGGCTATCAGGGCCCCTGCCAGCAGGATATGGAGCTGAGCCATTGGGCCCAACTGGGCTGGGGAAATCAACATCCAGGGACAACATGGGGAGCTGGACCGTCTACACAGAGATGAGGTTGCTTCTGACTTCTTCCTGTGCGCCTGGAAGCCACCTGCTGGGCTTGACACTGGTCAGTGTCTCCTGCTTTAGGGGGTAAGAGGGAGAGATGCTCCTTGAACTCACAGGAAGCTGGGGGAGGGGGGGCAGGGTGCAAACCTAGGGAGGGTCTGCTTGGAGCAGGACTCAGAACCTCAGTGCATGCAAACCCACCAGCCGCTCAAAGAGAGAGAGATGAGGCTGGCTGCTCCTGTAATATTGGCAGTCACCGAAACGCTACATTAAATTGCTATGAGTAGGGATCAACTGGGTGGCAATGTGTTTGGTTTATCATTGGAGTGACCAATCAAACGGACTGCCATAGAGTCGACTTTGACTCATCATGACCCTAGACGACAGAGTAGAACTGTGCCCGTGGGTTTCTGAGACTACACAGCTTTATGGGAGTAGACCAGCCCATCTTTCTCTCAAGAAATGGCTGGTGGTTGTGAGCCACTGACCTTGCGTGGTCAGCACCTCAATGCACCACGCACAGTGCTTCCAGCAGGAAGACAACTTTCCATCATCATGATGGAGACAGAGAAGAGTTCAGTCCTTCTGTGCTGAGTCTCAGGGGGTAGGGGTGAGAAAAGACAAGCAAACAAGTACAAACCCCGACTCGCCACATCAGTTGGAATGATGTATGTTATCCCCAGAATCACATACAAAGTCCGTTCCAACGGTGTGTCGAAGGAGGACGGTGGGTTTTCAATGGCTGTTTCCTTGGAATGAGATCACCAGGCCTTTCTTCTGAGGCTCTCTGGGTGAACTGGAGCCAGCAGCTTTTCAGCCAGCAGCTGAGGGCATTGACACCACCTTAAGGTCAATACTCTAGACAGTGGTTTCTCAACCTTCCTCATGCCACAACCCTTTAATACAGTTCCTCATGTTTTGCTGACCCCCCAACCATACAGTTATTTTTGTCGCTACTTTATCGCTGTCATTTTGCTACTGTTATGAGTCGGGCGACTCCCGTAAAAGGGTGTTTGACCCCCCAAAGGGGTCGCGACCCACAGGTTGAGAACCACCGCTCTAGACAGATGCTACTGATGACAGTGAGAACTCATGAGTCACCACCCTTGCACACACACATCCCACACACCACCCTTGCACATACCCTCAGTGCAGGAGACGCGAGGCTCATCCCAATGTAAAGACAAGGAAACTGAGACTCCAGGGGAAGACACTTGTCTAAGGCTCCCCGATCCCAGGTCGGACTCTGTCTCTCTGACTCTCCAGGCTGCTCTCTGGAAGCTGGTTGTTTGAGGTTCCAAGAAGGCAGGGGGCCCTGGAGGATATTTTCCCTGCGGTGCTTCCCTGACCTCCATCCAAAGTGATTCAGTGAGGCGGCAGCTTTGAGGGGTCTTTTCAGGCCCTTGTGTGGCGGCCGAGTCACGCAGCAAAGAGGCAGCCCCTAATGAGATGGCCACTGGGTGAGAACAGCAAAGTCCCAGCCAGCCCCGTGGAGGCCCTGGCACCACTCTCCCCAGCCGGAGGAGCTGGGCCAGGCTTCTGTCATTTAGCGGGGAGATTTACGGAGCGTCTGCAGGGAGAGGCAGACAAGGGGGCTGTGAGATGCCCTGGTCTTCTCAGGGAGGTCAGCAGGAGGGCTTGGCTCTGGCAGGCTCTGTTGGCAGCTAGGGATGGCAGGGTTAGTGGCAGGGTCTCTGGTCTGCCAGCACGGTGGCGCTGGCTCAGGAGAAGTAGGCCTTGCTGGCATCCTGAAATGTGGGGGTGATTCATGGTGATGATATCACCACGTTTTAACCTGTGGCTGTCTTCTCGGGATTCTGCTGCGGACATTATTTAATGTTAGTGAAGTGGGTGCAGACAGCCCTGTTCATGCCCCCACCAAGGAGCCCCAGCATCATCTCCAAGGAGTGTGCGCTCAGAGATGGCCTGGGCTTCCGTCTGCACACACTGACTCTCAAAACACATACGCAAACAACAACAAAAACGAAAACCCAATTGTCGTTGAGTGGATCTCCACTCCGGATAACCCCATGGGAATCAGAATGGCACTGTGTTCTGTGAGATCTCAATACCTGACGTTTTCAGAGGTAAACCAGCAGGCCTTTCATGCCAGGTCTCTCCTAGGTGAATGCCAACTTCCAATGGTTAACCTTTCCATTGGCAGCTGAGTGTGTTATCTGTTTGTACCACCCAGAGATTATCCAAGCTAGTAAGCCCTCCCAGAAAGGAGGCAGTGGACTGACTTTCACAAGGTCAGCCAATTAACAAGACCTTGAGGCTTTCCTAAGCACCTCAATTTTCTCATGCACAAAATGTATCTGTTACCAATATGTATCTCATGGTAAGTAGTCGTCATACTACTGCCTGCAGATTCCTAACAGGACTCCAGACTTGCCGCAAGCAATGCCAGTACGTTCTGTGATTCCCTCTGTTTTAATCAGAACCAACGAAATAGACAAAAACAAGGCTAAGGTCTTTCCCAGGATTGGGTTGATAAAATGGCTAATTGATTTATTCATCCCCAAACCTACTGCCATTGAGTCAATTTTGACTCATGAAGACCCCATCCATATAAGGTTCTTGGATTGTCAATCTTTGCAGGGGCACACAGTCTCATATTTCTTCCTTGTAGCCACTGGTGGGTTTGAACCACCAACCCTGTGGTTAGCAGCCCAATGCTTAATCCTACAGCACCATTGGGGATCCTTAATGCGTTCATTTGAGAACATATATGGGCCCAGCAAGGTGTAGACTCAGTCAAGGATGAGGATTGAAGATACCAACAGAACATGGAAGAGTCTTGATGACTTTGAGCGGAGAATTGCAAAGGAAATAAATGTATTGTCATCCAAAGCGCTAGGAGGGAGAAGGACAGGTGCTTGGTCAGTAGAATTAAGGAGTCCATCCTTCGGGGAACATTATTTGAGACCTAGAAGATGCGTTTAGATCAGGATGACCACTAGTATTTTCTATCACCTCACATACCTGTTCAAACTGGGCAATGCCCAAGGAAGACCACAGAGGATGTCATTCATTTGAAGGATGTCATTCATTTGGAGAAAATGCAGTCAGAATGCAATTAGAGGCAAAGATGCCATTTGGGCATTTTGTCAGAGACGATCAGTCCTTAGAGGACAGCAAAGAAGAGGAAGACCCTCGGTGATATAGTTTGACACGGTGGCTTCAATCTTGGGTTCAAACATAGCAATGCTTGGGCGGAGGCTTCCTTCGGTTGTACACGGAGCGGCTGTGAGTTGGTGCAAACTCAGTGACACGGAACTTAAACAGCAGGAGATGGGTAGGTGTAACATTGGCAGTGCAAGTAAAGCGTGTGTGTGTTAGATGATCAGTCGAGTTTCTGAGCCAAGAGAACATGTGCAAGAGTACTAAGGTAGGAAAAAAGTCGGGACAGTCTAGAATGCTCTATCTAATAATCCACCGACATCCAACTCCCCCGTGTTCCTGAAACCAGCCCTCTGGCTCGGTTCTGCAGGCTGCCTCTCCTTCTGGGTGAGCTGGTTGCTTCCTCCTGGTATCATTTAGCGCACCTCTTTGTATTGTTTCATACCTGGACGTTGGTTCTGAAGGTCCTTATGGCCACAGGGCATATAAGAAAAATCGTCGTCTTCATGTGAACCCCTTGATCTCTGCATGACCCCACTGGCTGTGTTTTGTTTTGTTTTGACCTCCTGGGACGTCTCTACTGTTTCTTTTCCAGAGAGGAAAACATGCCCTCCGCATCATGTGCTTGATGGTGGCCAGTGTATATTTTGAGCACACTCCAACCTAGGGAGCAGCATCTCTTCTGATCCTATACTTGCATGACCTAGCTGGTGTGATACTCCAATGGCTGGCCCCCTCATGTAGGTGACGATGGGCGTCATCTGTCTCATATGCGCACGTCTTTCTCCTGGAGGCTATCGACTGACTAGTGCAGAACCAAATCAAAGGGTGGGTTTCAGGAACAGAGATCCAGTCCGCCCTCCACCGGCCGTCCAATTGTGTCCACACCCAACAAGTTCAGAATAATCTAGCTACCCCCTTCCCCACCATTAGCTGGCAATTCTCCAAGAAGGAAGTGCTTTCTCTTGCCAACTGGGCTAATGATTCTTATAACATATGGTCTGTATAGATAAGGCAACCTGTGCCAATTCCATGTGAATGTGTATACAATTCGGTGACGTTACCGATGGCATTCATCAGGTGGGGCAACCACCACCCACTCTTATTGGGAAGTTGCTTTACTTCTGTGTTTGTATCAGCGTTGTCTGGGTGTGGCATGGTGGTTGCGCATTGTGCTGAGCTGCATGCTGTTGGTTATTGTGACTGGCACTGCCGTGAGCGCTGGTACACAACTGCCATGCAGCTGTGGTTAGGTGTCATGCAGATGAACGCAACTCAGCCACCCTCGTGGGACAGAGTAGAACTGTCTCCACAAGATGTTCTAGGTGGTAATCTTTCTTGAAGCAGGTGGCCGGGGCTTTGTGCCTGTGGAGTTAGTTGCTGGGTGGATTAACCATTGGTTGTGAATCCCAGTAAAATTATATTCTTGACGAGGTCAATATTTTCTTCTGTTATCATGATGTTCCTCATCGATCCAGTTGTGAGTGTTTTTGTTTACTTGACACCATACATCTCAGACAAATGGACCATTGGCAGCTCTATAGACCAAGGGAAGTGACAATGTAAGTCTCTACATATTTAGAAATTCTATACCTGTGTCTTATCTTAGCTCACCCCCCATAGGAGCCTTCACCTTCCACCTCTCTTCCTAATAAACATTTTAGGAATTAAACAAAAGTTTGTACCTATTACTGTGTCACTGTATATAAAAAAATAGCAACAGAGCTTCTAAATCAAAACATTACTGCCATAGAGTTGGTTCCAGCTCAAAGCGATTGTGTTAGTCTAGGTAGACTAGAGAAACAAATTCATGAATACTCATATGAGTATAAGAAAGAGTTGGTTTTTTTTTTTTATAAAAGAGCAACTGTGTATTGAGAAAACATCCAGCCCAGTCCAGATCAAGTCCATAATTCCAATATTAGCCCATATGTCGGATACCAATCTATAAAGTCCTCTTCAGACTCATGAAACACATGCAATGAAGCTGAAAGCGGGAAAATCACAGGTCAGTGGGTGGGAAGTCTTGTGGATCCAGTGGCATTGTAAGCATCTTGGCGCTGGTAGGGGTCTCCACAAGGCTTCATTGGCTCCAGAAGTCTGGCTCCATCCGCCTCTCTCCATGTGTCTTGTCCCCAGGGATGTCTCTCAGGGAGTGAGCCGAGAGAGAGAAGAGTAAAACAGGAGTTCCCAGAATCCTCAGGAGAAGACCATACTCACACAGGGGCCTCATTGGCTATCACTGATGGACAGGCTACACTCCACCACGTCACTCTTAATCCTCTCCAATTGACACACAATTATGTAACTACCACAGCGATCCTATAGCAACCTCAAAAAAAAAATTAAAGCCCTAAAAGTCATTGTCATTGAGTCAATGGCAACTCATCGCAAACTTAAGGGGCAGAGCAGAACTGCTTCTTGTGAGTTTCTGAGACTGTGACTCTTCAGAGAAATAGGAAGTGTCATCTTTGTCTCAGGGTGGTGGCTGGAGGTTTCGAATTGCGGACCTTGTGTTTAGCAGCATAGTTTGTAACCACTATGCCACCAGGGCCTCAGAGTGACCCTAGTAAAGAGAGATGACCCAATCCAGCCAAATACAGTGTCATGGAGCTGATGCAGGATCATGTAAGGCTTCTAACCCTCTAGAAGTTTTCTTAGGAGCCCTGGTGATGTGGTGGTTATGTGCCGGGCTGTGATCCGCATAGCCTGCAGTTCAAATCCACCAGCAGCTCTGAGAGAGCAAAACTAGGCTTTCTACTCCTGTCAGTAATTGCAGTCTCAGAAACACACAAAAAGGGGTCACTGTGAGTCGGCATTGACTCCATGGCAGTGACTGTGGTTTGGGGTTATAAGGTTTCTGAGACTGTAAATCTTTAAAGGAGAAGACACCTTCATCGTTCTCTTGTGGAGTAACTATTAGGATCGAACCACCAACTGTGCAGATGGCAGCCCAACACTTAACCAATGTGTCACCTGGCCTCCTTGAATGCAACCACATCCTCCCAAATCTGCTCCCCTTTCCCTGTTATTATCCATTGCATTGGCTCAGCTCATCACCCTACGGTCAGTTGGGTTCCGTAAGACTTCCAGAAGTAGTTAGCCAGGCCTCTCTTCTGCAGCACTTCTGGGTACATTAAAACCTCCAACCTCTCAATTAGCAACTGAGTTTATTAACCATTTGTACCACCCAGCGACTCTTTTCCCACAAGCGTGTATCTTCTTCTTTGCCAGATTCTGAAACAGAGACAGTGATGGGCGTCCACTTGTAAATGTTCACAGCTCCATAAACATGAATTATCCAACAGGGCTTTTAAAATAAGGTTAATGGAGCTGAGTTTATTCCATTTTGTTGCATGGTTAACTAGAGCCGCATAATTACCAACTCTGTTTTTATGGATGCCCACGATCAAGTTTATATTTATGTCGCTCTAGGAGGTGAGGGTTTTGTTTTTCCTTTGGGTCTTATAGACCAATACAGAGTAGAACCTTTTGTATGGCCAAGGTCTGCAGGCTACTTGGCATGGATGGCTGGGGAGAAGGAGGACATGGGGGGAATGCAATCCCCAACATATCCGTCCCCTGAGCAAGTTTATATTTGGGGGTTCACACCATCCCAGCTATAACCACGACCACCATCCACCACCATTCAGTCAATTCACCAGCCCTTCCAAATCCTGCACAAGTCTGGAGAAGAGAACCTTGTTAGTGAGCTGTCATCGGGGTTCCTGCGTGTTTGGGGTGAGCGAGAGAAGCAGGGCCCTTGCCTTCATGCATCTCACACCCCAGCAGTCGTTTCATTACCATGACTTTTTGAAATTGGGGAGTACACTACCCCGTACCTCTTTCTTCTCTATGGTATGCAGAGCCAGATGCTTATAAATGCCCACATAAATTCTCATCATTCATAGGCATTGCAAGCTGAAAGCATCTTAGAGATCAACTCGTCTGCAAGCGATGCATCAGGAAGACCAGCTCTAGAGGGAAGAGGCCAAGGATCCAGGAGTGTGTGCTGAATGCTAAGCATGGTACTCCCCACTGTATAGGCACGGGCTCTCCTTAGGCACGCCATCATCCTGCAGGTCATGAGGACTGTCATGCCCACTTCGCAGAGGAGCCCATGGACACTGGGCAGCACTGTGTGACTCATAGCTGCCTCTTCTGGAGCCCGGCTCCATGCTCTCTCCACTGGACCTCAAGGGAGTCTGGGTCTAGCCATCTGGAGGCTCGCAGCCCGGTGCCAGGTCTTCCATGTGGGGAATGGGGATGGGGAGGATGGGCATCTCAAGAGCACTTGTCCAGCAGGCTTCAGATGTGAGTGTGGCTGTGGATATGAGACAGACAGGGAATAGGTTACAACAAGAATGGAAGCTGTACCCATCTGCTTTTAAATAGATATTGGGGGGCATAGGGAGCCCTAAATCTGCCCCTGTAGGTGTTTAGAGGCTAAGAAAACAGGAATGGAAGTGGATTCAGAACTGGGTTTGGATTCAGTATTTTTCCACTAACACTGTTCATGGCTACTATGGATTGAATTGCTGCCTCAGAATAGGTGTTGTGAACTCTAAGCTCTATGCCCATTTGGGAAGGGTTGTCTTTGTTAAAGAGTGTCTTTCCAGTCACTCTCTTATTAGAAATTAATACAAATAACATATTAAGACAATCAAGAAGCTGAGATAGGGCAAGAAAGGTGACAATGGAACTCAAAATCTCATGTCATCGAATCCATGCCAACTCGTAGCGACCCTATAGGACAGGGTAGAGCTGCCCCTATAACTATAACTCTTTATGGGAGTATGTGGTAGTTACATAATGTATTGTCGATTTGAGACTTACAAGTGAAGGGGTGGAGTTTGGCCTGTCAATCAGGTCACAGCTTGATGACCTCATTTGGAGGCGCCAAGGAGATAAATAACTCATTGGAGGTTGGACACGCTTTCAGTCCCTACGAGACAGTCTTGTTGACAAGCCACATGAAGACAGACTGATGGCAGCCAGAGCCTCGGAGCTGGAGAAGTCACGAGGAGACCCCTGCCAGCGCTGAGCTGCTTCTACCACTACTGGATCCGCAAAATTTTCCACCCACTGGCCCATAACCATCCTGCATTTGGCATCATTGCGTGTGTTTTGTGAGTCTGGAGAGGAATTTATAGATTGGTGTCAGACATGTGGGCTAATACTGGTCTTGTGGACTTGATCTGGACTGGGCTGGGATATTTTCTCAATATTCAATGGTTCTTGTATATAAAGCTCTTTCTTACACACATATGAGTGTCTATGAATTTGTTTCTCTGGCCTACCCAGACTAACACAGAGCAGAAAGGCTCATATTGCTTAGCCACCAAAGCTCCTGAGAGATGACAAGTCACATGAAAATCACCCAGGAGGAGAAACTCAAAGAGGCAGAGTCAACAGAGAGAGGCAGGCTTTGTCTACAGCCGGCACTCTGAATTTGGACTCCTAGTCTCCTAAACTGTAAGAAAATAAAATCCTGTTTGTTAAAGCCACCCCCGCGTGGTATTTCCCTATAGCCACACTGGATAGCAATGGCAGTGACCCTGAACGGGTAGTTAATCCCTTCCCTTCATGAATACTCAGACTCATGGTAAAGGGTGGAGATTCAGAATGCAGATTGTCTGCTTCAGCAGGCTGTAAATGGGATGTTCCTTGGAAGTGACGGTGGTGAGACTTAATCTCATGCACAAGCTGGATTGGCACAGTGGCTGCAACAACAGGCTCCAGCAGAACCGGGGTTGTGAGGGTGGTACAGGGCCGGGCCATATATGCTTCCTTCTGTTGTACATTGGGCCCCTGGGAATGGGAACCACAGTGACGTCACCCAACAACAACAAGCACAGCCACCACGTGACTATGACGCCTGCTTATTATTGTCATCACTTGCCACCACCATGGGTCAGTGTGTCCTCCAGTGGGGGGTTGCATATTTCTGTGCTACTGAAGACCAGGCCACTTATAGTTCGCATGGCAAGCAGGGTCGAGCAGAGCTTCCTGACTAAGGCAGACTAGGAAGAAAGGCCAGATGATCTGCTTGAGAAAATCAGGCAATGAAAGTCTTGGATCATTGTCCAAGTGTCAGCTTTGGACATGTCATCAGTAGGGATGGATCATTAGAGGAAGACCCTGGTGAAGCAGAGGGCCGGCTATTTTGGGGGGAGACGAGATGGGTTGGCAAGACAGCAAATGCCATGGCCTCGGTCATGCCGGCAATTGCAAAGCTATGCAAGCTTGCGTGGTGTCTCCATGAATTAGAGTGGATTCCCTGTCACCTCTTTAACAATATCAGTGGCTCAATACTCAATCTCCTTGTTTATCAATAGCGCAATCTCCTTGTCCATCTCTCCATCTAAATGTCATCTCTCTATCAGCTTTGAGAACGGGAATTCCAGAATACTTCATTGTGCTCAGGCAGACCTTGTACATGGATCAAGAGGCAGCCGTGGGAACAGAACAAGGGCATACTGCATGGTGGGAAAGGTGTGTGTCAGGGTTGTATCCTCTCACCATACTTAATCAATTTGGATGCTGAGCAAATCATCAGAGCAGCCGGATGCCATGAGGAAGAGTGTGGCATTAGGATTGGAGGAAGGCTTATTAACAACTGGAAATATGCAGATGACACAACCTTGCTTCCTGAAAGTGAAGAGGACTTGAGGTACTTGCTGATAAACACCATCTTTCAGATGCATCGATTCCTCACCAGTCGTCCTTATTCAATATCCAAATTTTGCATGCCTTTAAGGCCATTGAAAAGACTAAGGCTTGGGTCAGTGCACCTTCGTCCTCAAGTAACATCCTTGTATTTTAAATAGGTCTTATTGAGCAGATTTATGGAATATCATGCATCATCTGGCCTCTAGACTGCTGCTTCCATGAGCACTGATCATAGGTCCAAGCGAGATGAAATTCTTGACAACTTCCACCTTTTCTTCATGTATCCTGATGTTACCCTTTGGTCCAGTTGTGAGGAGCTTGGTTTTCTTTACATTGAGTCATAGTCCATACGGATTCAGCAGCAAGTGCTTCAATTCTTCCTCGCTCGCAGCAAGCAACATTGTTTCAAGTGGCTTCTGGTAGTCTCAGACATTCCTGGACTGTCACCTGTAGCACTCTCGGCCTCTGTCCTTACACTGTCACCGTGTTTCCTCTGTGTGTCTGTCTATGGCTCTCTCTTCTATAAGCACACCATCCCTACTGGAGTTGTTGATGGGTCCCACTCCAGGATGACTTCTTGTTAACAGGTCACATTGTCCAGGACCCTACTTTCAAATAAGCTCCCATCACAGGTCCAAGGGGTGGGTCATCACCATAGTGCTCTGGGGCCACAGTTGAAAAAACTACATGAATAAAAGTGGGTGAAACTGCTTTTTCTTTCTCTGTGCCAGTGTAAAGATCTAAATAAACTCCCCCCAAACCCACACACATTGCCACTGAGTCCATTCTGACTCACGGCGACCCTATAGGGTGGTGGTGAACTCTCCCTGTGGTTTCCCACGGCTGTAGATTTTTATGGGAGCAGACTAGCTCATATTTCTCTGCAGAGCGACTGGTGGGTTTGAACTGCTGACCTTGTGGTTAGCAGGCACTTAGGTTAGCGTAATCCTCTACATCACCCAGACTCCTTGATAATACAAGTAAAGGGCCCAACAAACCAAACCCACTGCCTTCGAGTTGATTTTGACTCAGAGCAACTGTGCACAGGGGCTGTAAGCCTATGTATCTTTATGGCAACAGATAGCCTCAGCTTTCTCTCTTGGAGGGTTTGAACTGGTGACTTTGTGGTTAGCAACTCACTGCGGAACCCACACTACCACCAAAACCAAATCCACTGCCATGAAGTCAATGCTGCCTGGTTGGGATCCCACATGACAGGGTATAACTGCCTCTGTGGGTTTCTGAGACTGCAGTTGTTTGGCGGAGTAGAAAGCTCCAACTTTCTCCTGCGGAGTGCCTGGGGGGTTTCGAACCAGGACTTTTCAGTTCGCAGCCCAGCATGTAACCCATTACATCACCAGGGCTCCTTAATCTAAGAAACATGGCCCTGGGATGGAGTGACAATTATAGGGACAGATTGATACCATTTATATGAAGCTTCAGACCTTCCTGAACCACACAATGTAGTGTTTATGGAAGCATAATGGTCTCGTTAACATGTGAATACCGCCTGGCCATAATCAGCTCCAGATTTAGCCCTGATCCTTGGAAAGTGCAGAAGAGCCAGATCAGGCAGATCCCCTGGGGCCTCAGCATCCCCGTAGCAGCTCTAAAGAATCCAGAACCTGGGAGGAGATTGTAAAACCCTGCCGGTGATTACATTTCCCTTAGTTTCATTTATGAGTTTACAATACTTTTTCATTAAAACAGAGAAATTATTATTAAATGCGTAATGTTAATCTACAAAATGTTAATTCTCTGTAATGATTTGCATACTGCCTAAAATACAGTATGCAAATTACACAAGCTTTTAACAATCCTATGGAACTTGCTCGGAGCTGGAACCAACTTAACGGCTGTGGCTTAATAGCATAAAGCACTTGACCATCGCGTGCTGTCTTTGTAGATTCTCACGTGTGGAACTAGAGCCGCACCTGGATCTCTTTCAGACTCACTGCCATCACAGGAATCCCATCTTAGAGGACAGGGTGGAAGCCCCCTGCGGGTTTCTGAAAGTGCCCGTCTTTATGTGAGCAGAGGGACTCATCTTGCTCCAGCAGCGTGGCTGGTGGGCTCAAACTGCTGACCTTGGCATTTGAAGCCCAACTTGTAACGCCCTATGCCATCAGGGGTCACATGAAGAGTGAGCCATTTAATGAGAATCCTCAGGGAGTGACTGGCATCCAAACCAGTAGCTGTGGAGTGGAACCCATCCACTGCACAAGGTTCCCAGGGGTTGGAGTTTCACAAGGGGATCACCAGCCCTTTTCTTGTAAGACATCGCTAGGCGTGGGCGCAAGACTCAAACCTACAGCCAAATGCGCTCACTGTTTGCACCACTCAGAGGGTCTTCGATGAACCCTTGACCCTGTAACTTTCTCAAAATGATTGTGAGTCTTCGAGTATGTTTTTGATGGAGCCCATCAGTCTTTCTCTGTGTCTACCTCTACCTGCACTGAGAAACCCACATCCAGAAAGACTGGAGTCACACACACACCCTCACACACTCACACTCACTCATCCTTATTCACTCACGCATCCATTCACTCACACTCACTCATTCACTTGCTCACACACTCACTCAATGGATTCCAATTTATAGCGACCTTACAGGACAAGGTACAACTGTCCCTGTGGGTTTCTTAGATTGTAACTCTTTATAGGAGTAGAACATCTCATCTTCTTCCCGGGATTACACCATCAGGTTCTTGCCTTGCTAGAAACACAGTGAATTTCTTCCAGAACAACTACTCACTAATGGGACTACTCTATGCCTGCTTCATGGAAGCAGGGGTCTGTATGTTAGACTTGACCATTCCTCTGCTCTCAGTGACTGGCTAAAGGGTGGACAGGTGACATCAGTGGTAATGAGGTTCAACTGCAAGGCCTGATCGGGGACTACTGTTCTCCTGCAAGGCTAATTGCTCAACTAGGTGGCAATAACCTCTGCACTATGACCTCCTCTGTCTCCCTGAGAACCAAGCCAGCACAAAGATCTAGGAGTGAGAAAGGAGACAGAGCCCTGGGCATTCCCGTGGGGAACCTAAATCTAGCTGTACCTGTAGCCCATCATTGGATCTCATGTTTTTTTGAGTCAGCACATGCTCTAGGTCTTCTTGTCTCAGGAGCACAGAGACTGATGTTTGCTGCATGGTCCATTAGTCTATTGGGCCAGTTGCTTCCATGAATCTTTGATCTTCTTCCTTCTTCTTTGTTTGGGGGGAGGGGGCATGGAGAGACAGTAGACTCATCTTAGATGGTCCCACCAAAGCTAATCACCAAGGTAGGCTGGAGAACAATGTCTTTGAGTATTCTTTGGTTTTGATCGTGTGTTTTTTATATCATTCAAGACTTACAAGGAGTAAGTCTTGAATGATATAATAGTAAACTCACTTCTATCTAGTCCATTCTGACTTAGAATGGACAATAGGTTCAACCCGCTGACCTTGTAAACCACTCTAACTGCTCAATGTGCAACCCACCCGGGTTCCTTGGGTCACACCGTAGGGGTAGGGTTAGCTTTAAAAGCCAGAGCTCTGGTGGCATACTAGGTGATGAGTTGGGCTGCTAACTCCAAGGTCTATGGTCCTAGTCTACCTGTCATTCCTCAGGAGAAAGAGGAGATTTTCTACTGCTATCAAGAGTTACATGCTCAGAAACCCATGGGGGAAGTTCTATCCTGTCCTCTAGAGTCTCTGTCAATCACGACCAAAGTGATGACAGTGGGTTTGGTTTGAGTTTAACCAGGTAAGATAATGCTAAACTTGTTTACAGAACGGCTGGGCCAGGTGTTCCCTTCCCATTACCAATGCACTGTGGGACATACAACCTTCTTCTCCCAATGAGCACCACTGGGTTTGGAGATGGTCCCCAGTCACAGAACACATACATTTCCCACATCAGTGAGATACTCAAGAATCAAGGGAATCATGGCCCCAAATTACATCCAGAACACTCACTTCTTCTTTTCTGCCTCCCACATTCATGGTCATCAAGTATATTTGAGAAGTTTAACCAAACTTAACTCACTGTTATTGAGTCAATAAGGGAAGATGGCAGGTTACAGTTGAGGACAAGCAATGTTCCATGGGTTTGGGGCTCACACTAAATCCTAGGCCCAACTTAAGAACACTTAGTTCTGATAACATGGCCCTGCTCGACACTGACCTTCCTGAAGTGATCACTGAAGATGAAGGGGCTACAGAAAGTGGGGTGAAGAAAGCACATGGTGCCAAGATAACCATCAGGAAAGTGGGGTCTTAAAGGCTTGTATTCAAACAAGCAGCCATCTAAGGGAGGGGTCAACTAAGACCACACGGAAGAAGCACACGAGCCTGTGTGAGCCCAAGATGACAATTACCAAATTCAAGTGTGGTGAGGAGAAAAGCATCAAAGCAAAAATTATGAACACCCAATTTTTGGGGGGCTGTGAGGGACAGTGGGAGCCCAAGACCCATCTGCAGAGTATCTGATCCGACTGAGCCACTGGCAGATCCGCTGCAGCCACAGGCAAGAGTCGCGAACAGCCTTGCTGTGATCCAGAGTTCACTGTCATCTTGACGATGCTGGATCGAACTCAGTACTTAGGCAGTTGACCACCTTATAGACACAACCCGAATTTGTTCTGGGTGCAAGTATCTCTTACTGGATCCATGACAGGAATGTCTTCCCTGGCTTTTTGAATGTGGTTGGGGGTTAGTTTCCTTCTTATGCATCATTTGTAATTTTGTCTGTAGACTGTTATGTTTTTAACCTTACCACCTTAGCACAATTTTGTGTGTTGCTGTTTTCTCTTGGGTCTCCCAGCTGTGAAGCACAGGAGGAGTGGATGCATAAAGATAATAACTGATACAAGGGGATGTAGGGGATGCAGGGGTGGTGGGTGATAGGGAGTAAATAACAAAGATGATGGGAGGGGCCAGGGAGCACTAGAATGGACTGTGATTGCATAATTCATCTTAAAGGCGACTTAACCATGGGGGGTGCACTAAAATTAATGTGGGGATGGTTGTACAATTCTCCTTGATATGATGCAATGATTGAACTATTGAAGTATATGATATGTAAATTACTCGCCAATAAAATGGTTGGAAATAAGCAAATATTCCAGATTCACTTGTTCTGCCAGGGCAGCACCTTCTCAGCTGCATCCATCTGCAGGCAGGCCACCCTCTGGTCCTGGCCTCCTCTGCCTGCTCTCTGTCTTGCTCTGACAATATTACAGAGCTTCTTTGTATTGCTTTATATTTCTCTTACAATGTTACAAAGCTTCTTTTTTTTTTTTTACAAAGCTTCTTTATAATGCCCTGAGATGCTCAGATCAAGATCCATGGATTGACAGATTTAACTTCCTCAATTAAGAGCACGAAGACACCCCACTCTGTAAGCAAGTGTGTTAGTCTTGGTATTTAAGAGAAACAAATCCAAAGAAACTCATATGTATAAGAGAGAGTTTTATATAAAGGGTAAGTGCGCATCAAGAAAACATCCCAACCCAGTGCTGCCCAAGTCCACAAGCCCAACATTAACCCATGAACGCATATGTCCAACACCAATCCACAAAGTCCTCCTCCATCTCACAAAACAGATGCAATGATGCCAACTACAGGAGGAAAACCGAGTCAGTGAATGTGTAAACATCTCAGCGCTGGCAGGGGTCTCCACATGACTGCTCCAGCACGCAGGGTTGCATCAGGGTAGGTTCATGTGGCTTCTCCTTGGGGATGTCTTGCAGGAAGTCAGTCTTACAAGCTAAAGCAGGGAACTGGCTAAGGCAGCTACACGCTGGCCAACCATCACAAAGCAAGAGACCCAAGAACTAGAAAGGCGAGGCTCACTGAGCTATTTATCTCTCTGTCCTTCAATTAACCCCACATGTGTTTATCAGCCAGGTTGACACAATAAACTACCTCAACAAGTCTGCCTAAAGGTATAAAACTTCTTTAGTATTGCAGGTAAATACTCTGAGACACTCAGCTAAGCTCTATGGGTTAACAAATCTAACTCTCCCAATTAAGTGCCTGGAAGCATCCAACTCCACAAGCAAGGCCTCCTGCCTGAAGGCACAAAGCTTTGCTTGCTCCCTGGGCTGGGAAGCCCACAAGCTCTAACACTTTGCTGCTGCTGTTGCTCCTCTGTTTTCTCTGTCTGTGGATGGAAGAGGTACAATGAACAGGGATCTGGGGTCCAAAACACTCACTCCACTTGTGGCTGTTAGTTTTATTTCTTCTTATAATAAGCATGTGCATAGTCAAAACACTCAACAACAACAAACAAACCTCCTACCTTTAACAGATGAGTGGAGAAGCAAAATGTAGCCTTTCTGGACAATGGAATATCCCTGGGCCATAAATATAAATGAAGGTGTGTGCCCCGACATAGATGAACCTGGAACACAAAACAAACTCACCACCATTGAGTCCATTCTTATTCCTAGTGACCCTTTAGGGCAAGGTAGAATTGCCCCCTGTGGATTTGTTGCCCAAACTTAGCTCTTTACAGGAGTAGAAAGCCTCGTCTTTCTCCATAAGAGTGACTGGTGGTTTTGAACTGCTAACCTCACAGTTAGCAGCTCAACACTTAACCAGTACACCACCATCACAAAAGGACACACACTTTCCATCCCACTCACATGCATACGAATTATGCAAATATACAGACGCCACCATTATTGGTGGGCCCCAGGGGCCCGGGGGATTTGAGGAGTCCTGATGGGGTAGTGAGTTATGTGTTAGGATTCAAACCACAAGATCAGGGGTTTGAAACCACCAGCAGGTCTGGTGGAGAAAGATGAGGCTTTCTACTCCCATCCAGAGTTCCAGTATCAGAACTCCGTAGGTGCAGTTCGAGTCTATCTTATAGGGTCTCTGTGAGTCAGAATTGACTTGGTAGCAATAAGTTTTGAGGGGAGGGAGGGAGGAGATTTGAATGGGTCTGCTGAGAGGGCACTGGGCTTATGCTAATGGTGCTAGAGTGATTTGGGAAAAGATAGCAAGCTGGGTAGTGCCCTTTGAAGAAGACAATTGTTCCTGAGCTATGCGCTTGGAAATCCCTGAGATGCCATGCATTTGTTCGCGTATATATTGGGAACCCTATTTTTAACTGGGGGGTAAAGTACAGAGAAAAAATACATATCTCTCCCTCCTGCCCCCTCCCCAACACAGTCTCTCTCTCTCTCTCTCTCTCTCTCTCTCTCTCTCTCTCTCTCTCTCTCTCTCTCTCTCTCTCTCTCTCTCTCTCTCTCACACTAGTGGCATTTCAGGGTTAGAGTCTCAGGCTTTCTTCAATAGCCGCCCCCCCCCCCCTCAAGTAAATCAACATACTTTCTTAATGTTTTTGTTCATTGAAGACTTCCTTCTAGTCTCCTTCAAATGTCCGCATCCTGCCGCTTGTTCTGCCCACTCTACCAGGCAGCACGCTCTTTTCTCCTTTTGAGGTGGGGCCCACTGCATGGCCGTGAGCTTGGGTTCTGTGGTCTAATAAGAAGGGAGCCTGAAGCCAAACCAGACCTCAGAAGGGAAAATGCCTCCCCAGCCTGGAGGGCTCCCCCTTTCTTATCGGCCTGCTCTCCAGCCAGCGGGAGCCGCCTTTGCCGCCCTCAGGAAGACTCCCGTGTCTTGGCTATTCCCGTCACGCTCCGCAAGGTTGTGCAGCCCACTCTTATCAGCAGAAGGCACCTGGTGCATTGTGGGAAAGCTGGCTGGGAGGGAGCCCTTTTCCAGAGAGGTTTCCTCAGACTGGGCCCCGGGCCAGGCTCCCCTGCTGACCTGGAGTTGCTTTGGGTTTCTCTGCCTTGCCTCCCCCTCCACCACCTTCTCTTGATTAAAGGAGGCTCTGGGCTGAAGAGACATGGTTGGCCTCTGTGGGAAGCTCCCAGGCGGAAACCCGCAGAAATTTCTCCTCAGCTCTCCAGAGAAGGCCTCTGTCAGGCAGTGACAGCCATTCACTGAGGGGAGAGTGGGCTCTGAGCAGAGACGAAGACCAGAGCCGGGGGAAGACCCGTGTCCTCTCAGAACCATAGGACAGTTGGGCTTCAGATCCAAGGGAGGTCACGGAGGTCTTACCATCACGGACACTCTGATATTCTTAGGGGTTACAGGTGTTATTGTTTTCTCCCCCAGGGTCAGGGGACTTGGTTGAAGAGGGAGTTTTTGCTAATGGGTGCAGAACACCTTAGGAAGGAGGCTGGGAGAGGCTGCATGGATGTAAAGAAGGCAATCTGTGTCCCTTCCGTGTGCTTGTAGCTCTGTTGAAACTACTCCAATTTACAAGTTGGGCTGCCAACTGCGAGGTGAGCAGTTCAAAACCACCAACCTCTCCATGGGAGAAGGATGAGGCATCCTGCTGCTGTCATCATTTACAACCCCAGAAACACACAGGTGCAGTTTTACCCTGGCCTACGGTGCTCCTCTGAGTCAAAATTAGCGCAGAGCCAGTGAGTTTGGGGAGGATTCTCTAGGTATGTGGCCAAAACAGTTCCATGCTTGGTTCCCAGTTGAGGTGTTGGCAGTTCAAATCCACTGAGAAGTGCATTGGAAGAAAGGTCTGGTTGTACTTCCCAAAAGATCACAGCCTCTTCTCTTTGCTTCTCTGACACTAGAGGAGTCAACTGACAACTGTTTCTCATGATCATTGAGAAAAAGAAGGCACTGAGACGTTGAACAATTTGCTCAATATCACAGTCAGAAAATGACAGGCTGATGGTTCTGCCTCTGACTTCTGGCTATTTCCAAAAACTCTTTGAGCCTCAGTTTCTCCATCTGTTCTAAAGGAGGCTTCCTTGTTTGAACAGGGTCACTGTGAGTTGGAATTAACTCAAAGACGGTGAGGTTGAGTGTTTTTGTTTGAGTTAGTGATGACCAGGGACTGTGGTCCTAGGATCAGGTTTGCAGAATTCAGCTTAAGGAGGGTTTGATTCCTGGAACTGTAAACAGGAACAGAATCCAGTGTGTGATCCTTGTGTGCAGAGGAGCCCTAGTGTCTTAGTGGTTAAGTGTTGGGCTGCTAACTACGTCAGCAGTTCCAAACCACAAGCTGCTCCTGGGGAGAAAGATGAGACTTTCTAATCCTGTAAAGAGTTACAGTCTCAGAAACCCACAGGGCAATTCCACACAGGCGGATAGGGTCACTCTGAGTCAGAATCAACTCGATGGTAGCATATTAGTTTGTTTGTTTGGTTGAGTGTTGGTTGAGTGGTTTGGTGTGCATGTGTATGTCGTGTGTGTGTGTGTGTGTGTGTGTGTGTGTGTGACTTTGCCCAAATGGAAAAGATTCCATCAGATCCCTAGTCTGCTGCATGCTGGGAAAGGAGGGAGAGAGGAGGTGACAACATCAGATGCATCAGGACACCAAACACAAGGAGAGGGGGATCCCAGAGCAATGCACCACTTCTTTGCTTTGGTCAGGATCAGAATGAACAGGAAAATCTCCGAGAGAATGGAACTTCCACACAGAAACCAGCAGAAAACCTACCTTGGGACAAGAACTAGATGGTGCCTGGCTACCACTACCAACCATTCTTATCAGAACCACACAAGACAGCCTTGGAGAGGACGGGGGAACATGCGGAGCAGAGACTCCAATTTCTTAAAACCAGCAAGAGCAATCTTAAATGGAAAATACCCTGAACTCTCCTTAGAGTCCAATCACAGTCTAGCTTAACTGGTAGAGAGAAGTCTGCCTTGAGCACACATAATCACACTGACAATGGCAACTCGAAAGACTGAATAAGAGCCGTAGGGAACGGTGAGCTATTCTTAGTGGAGGAAGGAAAACTCCAAAAGAGAGGGAAAAAAGGAGAATGAAAAAGATTGCCCTAGTCAAATGCAGTTCACATCACTAAATCGTCTGTTGATCTTGTGTGCGTCTTGCTGTGTATAATTCGTCTCCACAGCAACAACACGGTGAATAGGATGTGGGGGGAAGGGCACACCATCTAGGTGAAAGCAGATGGTAAAGGACCACCTTAAAATACAGACGAGAATGTAAAGGGGCAGGGGAACTAAATTAAAGACAATAGAACGGGAAAAATGACAGTGATCACTCACTCCCCGGGTTGAGGCCTACATCACTGAGTCATGTGTGTAGGAGTAGCTGAAGAGGAATCTAAACTCCTATGGAAAATAAGGCTTAAGATAAAGCAGAAGGAAGCCTATGGATTAGGAAGGTCACTTCTCGCCGTGCCTGTAACCCCTTCTCAACACCAACAACACACGTGTGCACACGGATGTCATGCTCACGCATCCCGTGATTTCCCAGGGCCGTGAGTGACTGTCTGCATGGTAGTAGCTTCAGACAGCCCAGTATCGGAGCACACTGTGGTTTATTTCACTAGCGGCCTATTGATGGCTCCTTAAGTAGTTTCCAAAAGTTTGCTATCATGATCAGGCTGAAGTGGCAGCCCTTAAACTGAAATGAGGTCCAGATGAAAGATAGTCATTGTGTTGGACAGGGTTCTCTAGAGAGACAAAACCAGGTTGCTAGTAATTATATATAAATATATTTATAAAGATAGATATATAACACAAGAAATGAACCATTAAATTATATACAGATAGATAATACAATAAATTAACAGTTAAATTATAAAGCAGTGAGACACTAGCTGTACTTTAAGGCTTGAGAGCCGCCAGTTGCCAGTCTCTTTCTGTAGAGAGAGCTGGGCTATATATACCCAGGCAGCAAACAGCAAGGCAGGTCACCAACTGTCACCAACTGTCGGTCCCCAGCTCCAGAGATGAACATTCCAATCATGTGGGATTAAAGGGACCTCAATTTACAGCGACACAGTCCAAAGGCTAGGCATCCCACAGGTAGTGTACCTCTTTTATATGAGGCACAGAACAAGCAAGGCGAGGCTCACCGAGCCATTTATCCCTCCACCCTTCAGTTAATCCTACTGTGTTTATCGGCCAGGCTGGCACAATAAACTATCGCAGTCATATAGGCAGGTCTAAGCATGCACATAGATATCGAGGTAGTTAGTTTATTGTGCCAACCTGGCTGATAAACACATGTGGGGTTAATTGAAGGGCAGAGGGATAAATGGTTAGGTGAGCCTCGCCTTTCGAGTTCTCCGGTCTCTTGCTTTCTGATGGTCAGACCAGGGTGCAGCTGCCTTAGCAGTTCCCTGCTTCAGCTTGCATTGCTGACTTCCTACAAGACATCCCCAAGGAGAAGCCACATGGACCTACCCCGATGCAGCCCTGGGTGCTGGAGCAGCCGTGTGGAGACCCCTGCCAGCACTGAGATGTTTTACACATTCACTGACTCGGTTTTCCTCCTGCATCAGCATCCCTCCATCTGTTTAGTGAGATGGAGGAGGACTTTGTGGATTGGTGTTGGACATATGGGTTAATGTTGGACTTGTGGGCTTGGGCAGCACTGGGTTGGGATGTTTTCTTGATGTGCACTTACTGTTTATATAAAACTCTCTCTTATACATGAGTGTAGGTGGATTTGCTTCTCTAAAGTACCCAGATTAATACAGATACGAAGAAGGATGGATGGGCCTGGACTGCAGCAGCAACACAGGGAATCGAGTAGAACACAAATTTCCAAGAGAGTGAACAAGTCGTCTTAGAAGAAATACAGCAGTGTGTCCCTTAGAAGAGAGTATGGCACCGGCTGGCTCTCTTGCTTTGGACACATCATCAGGAAAACCAATGGCCAGCAAGGGACATCATGTTTGTAAGGTAAAGGGTCACTGTTATGGGGGAAGCCCTCAGTGAGCTGCATTGGCATGCTAGCCACAACATTGGGCTGATGCATGCCAATGGCATGAAGGCGGGCGGCTTTTATCCTGGCATCCCTAAGGTCACCACAAGGTGAAGCCAGTTTGATGGCAATAAAGTACAACAAGACCACAGATAAAGGTGTAGATGGTTAGGTGACTTAGATATAGATTTATCTTGATAGATGATGATAGATAGATAGATAGATAGATAGATAGATAGATAGATTATAGATAAGGAGTCTGGGTGACAATGTTGCGTATGCATTGGGCTGTGATCTACAAGGTCAGCAGTACGAAACTACCGGTTAGCTCTGAGGGAGAGACAGAGCTTTCTATTCCTGCAAAGAGTGACAGTCTCAGAATCTCACAGGGGCAGTTCTACCCTGCCCTATGGAGTCACTATGAATTAGCATCAACTTAATGGCAGGGTGTTCTCTGAGATGACAGATAGATGGATAGATATAAAGGTGTGTCCGTGGCTAGGTAGGTAGGCAGAGAGAGAAGGGGAGAGGGCGAGGGAGAGAATCGATAGGTAGATAGATACAGACAGAGAGATGATAGATAAATGGACACTACCATAGATATAGGTACAGATGTGTAGAGAGAATTTTAACTCCTGCCCCAGAGTTCATCCTACATGAAGAGCTGACTTTGGGGTATAACTCTTTTGTTAGCTGATCAACTTTGAGATGGAATATAAAGCTAAAGGAGTCTCTCTCTCTCTCTCTCTCTCTCTCTCTCTCTCTCTCTCTCTCTCTCTCTCTCTCTCTTTCTCTCTCTCTCACACACACACACACACACACACACACTTACCCTAGGCCACGTAGCAGACACACAGTAGGTTCATAAAACTCACCCCATTTCTTGCTCTCTCTATCCCAGCTTCATCTAAGAGACAACAAAGAGGCAGATCTCATTGAATAATTCATTCAGAAATTCTAACAAGGACTTCACACCTCCTGCGTGCCAGATTCAATGCCAGGCATTTGATATCCAGCCATTAAAAGGCAGGGCTCTCGCTTCCAAGGGGCTCACAGACAAGGGGGGAGATGCCAGGATGAGCTGTCGTGGGGTTTTCAGAGTCGTGTAAAAGGTACACAAGTAGAGGATGCAAGTGTGGTGTGAATGGTGGTGTGTGGCATAGGCTTGGGGATCAGGTGATGCTAGTCAGTAGACACTGATGAGCAGAGGGCACCTTGATTCTGATTTGGGGGATGATGGGAAATTCCAGGTGGAATGGATGCTGCTAGGTGCTGTCAACGCAGGTTCCTGAAGACCATACATGATGGGACCAGATGGTGTCAGGTCCAGCTCTATCCCCATGTTTGATTGTAGCTCGTGTCACTCTGACCCATGCCGGTTGTGTTGGCTGATTTTTCCAGTGTTGATCACTAGGACTTTCTTCCTAGTCTATCTTAGTGTGTAAGTTCCACTGAAGCCTGTTTAACATCCCAGCAACACGTGGCCATGCATGAGGTACATTCCCTGGGAATCGAACCCAGGTCTCTTACATGGAAGGTGAGAATTTCGCCACAGGGCCACCCATTCCCTGGTTTTTAAAAAAAGTGGAAAAAGCCGTGAGTCAAGACGAAGCTAAGCTGGCAGACCCACAGAGGTGTCGACCAGAGAGCTGCTCTGACTCTGTACATCTGTCACGGGTAGGACACAGAGGTGAGGATGTGGCAAGCAAAACCCACCTGTCCCGTGTCTAGAGATTGTGGGTCCTTAATACCACAATGGTCCGGGGAATATGTGGTCCATGTGCAGCCTGTTCATGCGATCTTCCATGGAGAGGTGAAAACCTCTCTTGCATGGAAACATCTCCTGATGTTCAGACGTTGACAGTGGGTTCAGGGTGACAGCCAAATGAGGGGGCAACAACCAAGAGCAGAAGGCAGGTGCCCTGAGCCCACCCTGACTCATGGTGATCAAGGCAATCGAGAGCCATGTTGTCCAGCATCATCCACACGCTCACTCAGCA
Source organism: Tenrec ecaudatus (assembly GCF_050624435.1). Lineage (NCBI taxonomy): Eukaryota > Metazoa > Chordata > Mammalia > Afrosoricida > Tenrecidae > Tenrec > Tenrec ecaudatus. The sequence goes on along the minus strand of NC_134545.1, from coordinate 28,051,111 downwards.
TTGTGGTCACTGTCCGTCTCCCTCAGGCTCTCTCTAGTCCACCTAGCCCCTCATGCTCAGTTCTAGCACCTGAGCTGGCCGGACATGCACAAAGCCAGGGCCCCGGCACTGTGCTCAGTCAGGTTTTCAGTGGCTTCTGCTTGGAAGCGTGTCTCCAGGCCTTTCTTCCTTGTCTGTCTTGGTCAGGAATTCTGTCCACTGTGGATGACTCTGCTGGCGGCTGAAATGTGCTCTGCATCTGACATCCTCGTGCCAAAGAAGCCGCCACCATGGCATATACATGGCCCAGTGGTTGTCGGATGGGGGCTGGGCCTCCCCATTGCCTGGTAGGCTCAAGAGAAGACATCCGGGTGTTATAAAGGGACCCAAAGTCCCCCCCACCACCACCCTTTCACAGGCTGTCACTTCCAGCCTCCTTAGTAACCGTTCCAAGAGGAGCCGCAGGGAAAGGACGACTCACCACCCCCTGTCACATGTGTTTGGGTTTATTTCTGAAGCAGAGTTCTTTGTCTGTGTTCAACTGGGTAGGTGGAGAACATAATTAGAATTGATTTCGGTGCAGCCACTAAGCGATAGAATCGGAGGCAACTCGAGTCTCTACACACAGGAGAGGGGGTGGGGTGGGGGGGGGCGGAGAAGAAAGAGAGAAACTTGTTTCCAAGCCGGGCCTCTCATTCTATGGATTTGCCTTCTCGCCGCTTGGACAGTTGTGGTGGTGTCTTCTGATGGCAACATGGGTTTGAAGAGACACTAATTGTACCCTGCTTACAATTCTTGGCATTATGCATATTACATTAGGATTCATTTCCATATGTCAACACCACGACGAGATGGGGTGGGGGCGGGGGTGGCAGTGGCGGACCACTTTTATCATCGGTTATTGTCTCAGGAAGAGAAAAAAAGAAATCAAACAAAACAAAACCACCGTGAGTGAAATGTTCTTTGTTGCCATTGGAAGTAAGATTATACATAGGCGTCGTCCTCTGACACCCAGAGAGGGGACAGTTTAAAACAAATTGCCACCTCGGATCAACAAGATTGCTCCTTTCCCTCTCTCCCTAATGAGGGGAAGACTGTCCCAGGCTCTGATCGCAATATGTCCCGGGGTGTCATTGCAATAGCTTTCTTCTTAATAAAAGATGACCCCCAAGAGCTTCCTCATCCCCGCCCCCACTCCGCTGAACATCGTCCTCCAGGCATATCTGTCTGCTTCAAGCCTCCTTGTGGCAAAAAGGAAAAGCAGGAGGGGGAGCAGGGGTGAGAGGCAGAGCGCCCCCATGGGCGAGGCTTGGGGAGCAGGGATGGCCGCAGAGAAGCTTCGAACCATGCTCGTCAGCGGCCTGGAGGTTCTGGAGCAAATGCTAGAGACCTAAGCAAGGCCAAGGCAGCAGCGGACTGGGTGGGGGTGGAATGTTGCTTCCCGGCAGAGGATGAAATAAGGGCAAGGCCAAGAGCAAGGACAGTGGTCCTCTGTGCCCTCTGCCTAGCAGGCACCTAAGGGCCAGCAGGAAATCCCGAACAAACTAGCCAGCTCACTGTGCCATCGAGTGCACGCAGGCTCGCGCTGTCCCTGCAGCGCAGGTCAGAACTGGCCCTGCGGGTTTTCCGAGTTTTGTGTACTTGTTCATTGATGTGAAATGACTTGTGCCTCACTGGAGACAACCGTCCCCTTCAGGCTGACTCCACCTCCCGCGCAGCCCCTGGGACAGACAGAGGCTTAGACCTGGGTGGGGTGGGGTGGGGGCAGGGGGGCGTGAGCAGGCTGGAAGGTGGTTTAAGGCTGTGTGTCTCACTCTTCGTCGCCGTCGATGTTTAATTTTAACGTGATTCGCTGATTTATTTGGGCTTTTAAAGGTCCGTCCTGTGTGGGGGCTCATCTCGTGCCCCCCAGTTGCACTGTGACTGCGTAGGATGCTTCACACTCCCTGGACGCATGCTTCTTCCCCCCTCCTCCATTTTCTCTGTCTCTCCTCTCCCTGCCCCTGCACCCCCATCCCTGACAGCCGCCTGGTCTTCGAAGTCGTCTTCTTTGGTGTGAAGAGCCTTATTCTTTTGCTTTACTCCCTTATAATCAAGGTGTCCTTACATATTTACCTCGAGAAGATGAACTAACTTTGCCAAGCATAGTATTCTCTTATTTTCTGTGTCCTGTGACGTCCCACAGTCACCCTTGGTTTTGATCGATGCAGAATATTCCATGGTGTGAAGGTGCCAGGGCTGGTGCCCTTCCTCTATATGTCATGGGAGTGTGGGCGTATTTCCTGAGACTGTAACCAGACAGGTGGCTTTGATTCCAGGGAACCAGTGTTCCAATGGAATGGGGATGATGAAGAGGAGGAGGGAGGAGAGAAAAGAGGAAGAGGAAGGAGAAGTGCATCATAAGGGCGAGGAAGGGGAGGAGAGTGGGGCAGAGGGAGGACAGTAGAGAAAAAAAGAAAGGTGAAGGGAAAGAGAGGCAGGGCGGGGTGCTGGAGGAAGAGAAGGAGGAGGAGGATTTAAGCATAGAAATAGCTCAACCCAAACAAACAAACTCACAGTCTTTGAGTCCATGGTGACTCACAGTGATCCTTTAGCACAGAGTGGAATTGCCCCGTGGGGTTTTGAGTCTGTAACGCTTCATTGGAATAAGAAACCTATCTTTTTTTCCTGGAGGTGCAGCTGGTGGTTTTGAACCGCTGACCTTGGAGGTAGCAGCCCAACACGTAACCACTGTGCCACTGGTTATCAGCAGAGGCTGTCTTACATAGAAGCGACTCCTTTCCTTCTCTGTGACTTTATCTCATTGTCACATCACATGAAGCTTGCTTAATGATTTTTCAAGCTCTAGGCTTGAAAATGCGAGCTGTCCCCAGTTCGTCTAAGGTCCTCATTACACTGGTTGGGAATTGAAGTTGGAGGTCACAGTTGATGTTGGACAGAACTGAGGCAGCTCCTGGACAGCCCACTCTCCCCATGAAGCAGGCTGAGAACTGCAGACACGTGTCAGCATCATGCATAAGCAGGAAGCCTTCACTTCCTGCGTGGGCAGTAGTCATCCTGACCCAAACCCAAACTCAGTGCCATCAAACCCATTCCAACTCATTGACCGGATGTAGGGTTCCCAAGGTTGTCAAGTCTTTCTATGAGCAGGCAGCCTCACCTTTCTCCCAAGGAACAGATGGTGGATTTGAACTGCTGGCCTTGTCATTAGCATCCCAACTCCGAACTCGGGAAGGAGTTGTTAGCCCCAAAGGGTGATTTTACCAGCAGGAATTTGAGTTAACTTCAGCTCCTGGTGACCCTCAACCAAGACAGAGAACTGTGCTCCTGGAGTTTTCCAATGGCTGGATTTCTTATTAGATCACCATGTTTATTTCCCAAGGTGCAGTTGGATGGATTTGAACCTCCAACCTCTGAGTTAGCAGCTAAAATGCTTGTTTGCAGGATTGGTTTTCACCTTCAGTTTCTTGGACAAATGATTCTGAGAGTTCCCAGTGGGTCACTCCCAGCAGTGACCACCACACGACCCACCCTTCATTGGCTCGGCCTCCATCACTGTGTGCTATGCCCTCTCTCTGGCTTTCCAGTCTCAAGGAGCAGAGCAGACACCCACCTTCAAGTCCAAATCACCCAGTTAAAATCCTTCCCCCTGCTGCACCCTTGTGAAGTTCCCAGGGCATATGGGACTCGTTTCTAGACACATGGAGATCTCTGAGAGCAAAACAAACATGTTCCCAGCCTTGGCTGAGCAGACATTCAAGAAGCAGCCACTTTGAAGAAGGAAACTGCATAGCAGAGCATGCCAGATTGTGCGACTAGCTAAGGGGAGAAACAAAGGCGAGTGTGCTGTGTCGCTGAGTGCCAAAGGATGCTATTTTGGGGAGGGTGGTCAGGGAAGGCTCGCTGATGAGATGACATGTGAACAGAGAGCAGCGGAGAAGGAGGGGGGAGGGACCCACAATGCTCTCTTGAGAAGAAAGTCCCAGGAGGGTGACAATGCAGACGGTGACATCCTAAATGCGGAGCTTGCTGAGCCAGAAAGGAAAGAAGCAGTGGTGAGGACAATGAGCAAGGCTCCAAGAGTGCTCGGAGGGGACAGGAGGAAACCAGTGTGAGCGAGCCACGGGGGACTCCTTTCCCCAAGGCTACATGGAGCAGGGCTGGGGCTCTAATCTCAGCCTTCCCGAGTCCAGAAGACAAGCAACCAAACCAAACCAAGCTCCTCACCACAGGTAGTCGTGTGATAAAGGCAGACAAGATGGAAGTTGTCAAGGGTTTTGTCCCTCTTCGATTCACAACCAATGCTCATGGACGCAGCAGTCGTGAGATCAAAGGGTGTGTCACCTAGGGTAAACCTGCTGCAAAAAAAACCTGGAATGGGTTGAAAAGCAAAGCCGTGACTTTGAGGACAAAGATGCACCCAGGCCAGACCAAGAGAGTGGCAATCATCTCCTATGCATGTGAAAAATGGAAGCATTTGCGTTACGGTGTGGGTGGAAAATATTGAAAATAGCACACACTGCCGAAAGAACAAACGGATCTGTCTTGGAAGAGCACAGCCGGAATGTTCCTTAGAAACAAGGACGGGGAGACTTCACCTGATGTTCTTTGGACATGCCATCAGGAGAGACCAGTCCCTGGGAAAGGACATTGGGCTGGTAAAGTGGAGGGAATGCAAACAAGAGGGAGGCTTTTGGCAAAGACCATGGCTGCAACCAGGAGTGCAGGCACAAGAATAGTAGCGAGGGGGGCTCAGCCCCAGAGGTGCATCGCTCTGCTGTGGGGAATCAGAATGGACCAGATGTCACCTAACACAAAGGACAGCGTGCAGAGGCCAAAACGCGTATAAGTGAAATGGGGAGAAAGATCGAAGGGTAGAATGGGCAAGAAATGATGTACATATGGCTGAATAGAGGGTGGATGGGGATACAGATGAAGGAATGGATGTAACTAGATAGCTAGATGGGTGGATGGGTGGCTGGATGGATGGATAGATGAATAGATGTCAAGGTGGATGGATGTAAGGATGAACATTTGAATGTATGGACAGTTGGATGGATGGATAAACAGATGGTTGAATAGAAGAATGGATACATGACTGGATGGAAGGTTAGATAAATGGATGGACGAATTATGGCAGATAGATGGATGGATGGATCCATACATGATGGATGATTGTAAAGAAGGGTGGGAGGAAGGAAAGAAGAGTATTCTGTGTGTGTTTAACAGATTTTATGCTTTCAGTACTAAATTTGACCCCTGGGATGTCAGGGATTGGAGATCCCCACACCCTGCCCCACCTCTCTCTGCGCCTGCTTCCCCCACCCTCCTCCTGCTGTTGAGCCCACTGAGCCCTCGCCCCAGAAAGGCACTCCTGCCCTCTAATCACAGCACTTGTAAAAGTAGGAGAGGGGCTCATTTTTCAGAAATAAATCAATACAAGTTAAAAGGCCATCCTGTTTGCTTCTGTAACAATGCTCTTTAGAAAATTGGGTGCTGTTCCATTTGCTGACGGGTGCCCCATCCGTCATCGGCAGCCAGAGCCACATCACATTATGTTGCCAGACATAATATAGCATGATCGGGACGATGCATCAAATTGGAGATTGGCAGGGAAATGAATTGTAGCGGAGAGATCTCACTTGAGGAAAAATATATATAAAAGCAAGAGAGAGGACGCTTAGAGGGGGGTTTCATCATCAGAGATGGGATGCAGAATGCCCAGTGGTGCAGGCATCTTGGGACCAGGAAAAGCACAGCATCAATAATATTGAGTAATGAAACGAAAATCATAGTGATTAGAAGGAAAAAGGAGGGCCAGACAAACATGTTCCTTCCTCCGAGATGAACAACCACTGTGGTCGGCAGGTCCTGCTGGGCCCGTTTCCTGGTAAGGAAACAGAGAGGCTCAGAGAAGTTAAGTGAGCTAGCTCCCTGAAGTCACACAGCCACTGAGGCAGCTGGGCCAGGATTTGAAGTCAGCTTTGTGGATGCTGTGCGCTGCCTTGGGGTTAGAAGCAGGAGCCTCAAGATGTGTAGATGCGCCAGGGCCAGGTTTCCTAACAGGTGTAGGCACAGCACTAGGTTTTCTGAAGGGCCGGAAGCTCACCGGAAGCTCACCTGTGGATTGTG